>NC_054824.1:96008358-97258358 GCF_018345385.1 Vulpes lagopus | reverse complement strand
ACATTTCTAACTATCTTGAAAAACACATAAGAGTCTAACTTGCACTTTATTGGGTGCTGAATGAAGACGACATCTACTATGTTTATCAACTTATGATTGCAGAAAAAGTCCCTAAATATCCACGCAGTCATTACACAAATGACCAGAAAGGGCTATGATGACCTTGCTGAGAACTCAAGTTTGGAAAGATCTTGTGACTTGTATTTAAAGAAAGGTACTCAAGAGGACTGGGTAATGGGCACCCATTCGGTCTATGGCATCCAGTAAAGCACCCATCAACTTGTAGTACTGGGAAAGCCTTAAGCAGGGTGGAAAGAAGAGATTTCTGATGCTCATGAGAACAACATCAGACTCCTGAGTGGAACATTCAAGCCCTCCTTCAACTTCTTGTGGTATCATTCAAATACAGAATCATCCACGATATGTTTTGACTGACACACTTCAAAGAAGCAGAACCTCTGCCCTCTGGTTGTCTCCATACATATCCTTTTTTTTTTTTTTTTTGGTTTTTATTTACTCTCACCTGTCCACTCGTGCAAATTCTGATGTGATGTCAAGACCCAAATTCCTTCCCTGATTTACTGAGGCTCAAAATGATGCTTTACTTCTTTAAGACCTTATATGATGAGTACCCAAGAAATATCTTCAATTTGCAAAAACACCCTGCCTTATTTTCCTTCTCTATGCTTTTTATGCAGGAAAAGGCTTTGTGTATATCTAGCCTGAAGACTAAGTAAAACATGTTTCCTACTACCCTCCGTTAGAGGAAAAATTATGTACCTTCCAAACATGCACTTCTCACCAACTCTGAAGGGGAAAGGACTCTTCATGATTGCTTCACTAGGGGGGATGTGGATTTACACTTTCAACCAGTCACAGGCTCTCAGTCTCCTGAAACCAAGGACTGAGCTTTCATCTGGTGTAGTCCCAAATTCATCTGGACTTGGAGTGGTTTTAAGTTTGGTTTGTAGCTGACATGTTCATTGGGATGTTCATGGAAGTGTAAAAAGATAACCTTTTGTCACTTTAAAGTTTATGGTTCTGCAAATTATGAAGTTCAAAAAATTCTTTGTTTTCTACAGCTTGACAGATTTTTCTAGAGTTTAGTAAAATATGGTTCTAGTGTGAAAAAATTTGGCCCTACTATGCTACTGTATCTTCTCCTCTTATTGGTACTTTGGGGGCAAAACTGACACAAAAATGAAGTTATTAATTCTGAGGGTCAAGATTGGTATTTTTGATCACATTTTTAAAAAGATTTTATTTTTTAAAGTAATCCCTATAGCCATCATGGGGCTCAAACCTGCAATCCCAAGATCCAGTCCCATGCTCCACCAACTGCGCCAGGCAGGCGCCCCTTTATCATATTCTCTTAGAGTCCCTGACTGCATTAAAAAGGTTAAGAGTCATTTATAAACTATGGTGGAGAGTAAGAGGTAGTCAGATTCACCCTAAGGATGGGGCTTACTTTTTAAAATTATCCTTGACCACATTATCTGTTAGACAATTTGCTAAAAACATATTACTCAAAAGTTAACAAAAGACAGGCAGATAAAAAAGGTACATGTACAAAGGAACAAAGGATGAATTAAGAAACTTCCCTGTCACAGCTCAGTTAGAGAGATCTGGATCAGGTGCTCACATGAATATATGAAATTTGTCTTAACGGAGAACTCAGATTAAGCCAAAAACAGAAGGTGGCATGAAAAAATTTTAAAGTCAGTTATAGGGTAAGGAAGGGATCCCAAACTAGATTCAGGCATGACTCTCTCAAGAACAAAAGGTAATTTGTTTTATGCACGTTCAACTCAAAAGATAAAGAATATAAATGAATGGCAATGAGTGGAATGGGTTTGACAATGAGCAGGAAAAGCTCTTGCTGAAAGTCAGAAAGTGGCATTACCAAATGTAGTCCCTGGAGCCTCTTTCATGGGAGTGACTGGTTCAAGAACTATAGCAGGAACTGACCAAAAATAATAAAAAACAAAAATGAAATGTTAAACATGTATACAATCTCAGAACTGCAAAATAATTGTACCTAATAATGCATCTAGAGCACAAAGCAGAAACTATTAGCTTTCTGAACTGAGGGATATGGAGTCAGTCTCTCATTCAGGTACCAATGTATCACTTAGTTGGGGTTGTCTTTGTAGTAGACAATAGTCCCCGTGAAGTGCCCCTGAAGAGTCTCACTCTTTCACAATCCTAGTGTGAATAATGTACCAAAATAGACCCTACCAATCTTGCTGAAAACTCATCTTTGGAAAGAGATAGTGAACGCTGCCTAATAGGATTAGGCTGGTAGGAGTAGGCTCATAAGAGAGCAGGATAAGGGACAGGCACTGAATCTGAGCTATAGAGGTAGCTTTCTGCCCAACGCCCAGGGAAAGTGTGACCATATACAGATACTGATGATTCTTACATGAAATTCAAACTCCTAAGTCGAATATTCAAAATACCTTTTCAACTGGTCCTTTGGGCCCATTTAGCTGCAGCAGCCTCAATGAAATGTTCTAATTGACACATAGAAGACTGACAGCCCCAGATGCTCCGAGAAGCCTCTGCCTCCCCTCACTGGTCCTCCACCCACCTCCTTCCCTTCTGCTTCTCCATCCTCCTTCGCCCTAGTCATCCAAATCTACAGTGATTTCAACACTTGATCCTTCCTAACTATTCTGGCCCACTCTGTTTCTTTAAACCAAGGGTGGGGGTCAAATCTCACCCATGGCTTATTTGTATGCAGCCTATGAGAGCTAAAATGATTTTTTCCCATTTTTTAAGTGGTTGTACAATTAAAAAGGAAAATAAGAAAAAAAACGCAACAGAGACTTCATGGTTCACAAAGCTCCAAATATTTACTATCTAGCCCTTTATAGAAAATATTTGCCAAGTCCTACCATAGATATTTATCATGACTTAACTTTGTAGTTAACAAGAAATAATTTCCTATTTCCCCAAACATACATTCTGTAGCTATTTCATTCCACCACACATGGCCAATATTTAAAGGATGAATAGAATTGAATGAGAAATCAAATAAACAGTAAATTCCAACTCACAAGTTTAAGACATTCAGCCACCACCTAAACCCCTCCAACCATGTTCTCCTGCTCACTCTGGAGTAGAAGCAGCTGCTACCCCTGACCTGCTCCTTCACTTTTTCTGGACCCCACAGGATGGGCTTAACCAGGATCTACACATTTACCCAGTTCAGTCTGAAGTGCTTCAGGACTCCCTGTGGTTTTAGGTTTGGGATGTGGATGAAGAGTTTGTTGAGGCACCTTGGGAACTAAAGGAAGAAAACCTCAGGTTAACAGAGTGTTTTTAGTGCCAGGAGCTGTTGATAGGATTACATTTGTTCTAATTTTTTGAGCTATAGAAAATTTTTCCTTTGAGCTTAAAGTATTTGTCTCCATTTCAATAACTCCCTCTTTATATCATTTACACTGCTCTGAAAAACAAAGGTCACACAGAAATATGAGTTTATATATTGAGGATATTCTCATAAGGATCTCTAAATGAAAAAAAGTTCCAAAACTTTACTGAGTTATGGTGGTGATGGTGAAGGTATAAGGTGAATTTGAACTAATAATGATGCCACTTATAATTTAAGTTTCTTAGCACTGAACACATTTTCTATTTACTGAAAGAAGACATCATTACCTAAAATGGCAAAACAAAACCATGCACATAATAAAAATGTAGGAATCTAGAGCTGCACAGGAATCACGTCGTACTACAACAGTTATGACAACACTCTGCTTAGATCAAGGATAGACACCCTCACCCCAACCCTCATAAGTTTGAAACTCAGGAACCAAAAATGTGATTAATAGGTTACATGGAGGTGAGATGCCATCAATTCTAGTGCATTACATTGCAAATGCATATACCAGACTAAGTTCGTACTTTGCTCTTTCAAAAACAAGTAAGTGGTTTTAATAGTCTTCAATATGTGAAGAAGCAGCTGAATGACAACAGCGAAGGACACACAAGTCTTGTGAAGCAGAAGCAGCTGTGATTATTAATGTGATGAAATGGGTTTCAAATGAGCAGGAAAAGCAGATGCTGATGGACATAATGGGTCATTACCTAGTGTGGTCACTGGAGCCTCGGTTCTAAGAATAACTGGTTCAAAGACTGTGGTAGGAACTGATCAAAACCAATAAGAGAAATCAAAGAGATTTTTGTGAACACACGAAATGTCAGAAAATTCATCTTACCGATAAAAATAATGTTTCTAAGCCTTTTAAGGGGGAAAGAGCAGGAGAAAGGTGGATTACACATTCCAAGATTTAATACCAAGAGGCAGGAACTAGGGGTGTGGGAGGAAGCGAGGGTGGGAGTACCGGGTCACCTTGGGGCCTGTTTACCACACACACTGTAGAGAGCCAAAAGGAAGCTGATACTGCACTCGCTAAGAGATTAGGTTCTTAGTGAAAAGGGTGGCATTTGATACAACAGAGTGAAGAAGAACCTCTGTTTGTGATATTTTATTAAACTAGGTATCCTTAGGGCTTTTTTTTTTTTTTTTTTCCTTAGGGCTTTTTAAAAAAGATTTTATTTATTTGAGAGAGGGAGGGCAAGCACAAGTGGGGGGGAAGGGCAGAGGGAGGAGGAGAAGTGGGCTCCCCACGGAGCAGGGAGCCCAACTCAGGGCTCATTCCCAGCACCCGACACTTACCTGACTGAGCCACCCAGGCACCCTGGTATCCTCAGTTTTAAGAAGAGAAAAAGCATGGTCCTGTGCAGAGGAATCACTGAAGCCCAGTGGGTCCAATTTAAACTCGTAAGTAGACACCTCAGCCCCCTTAAATCCATCCTACGAGTCCATTTGACTGGAGAGCATCAAGTCATCCTCTGTCTAGGAGGCCAGCTTCAGACACTCTCTGCTTGTCAGTCTTTGATCCCTTACCCATATATTCATCCAAACTCTGTACTGGTTTCTTCCTAACATCCTGAGCCTTTTCCTGCTCCAGATATTAACCAGGCTCCTAGCACATAGCATTGTATCATTTGGGAAATTACATATATAGACACACACACACACACACACACACACGCACACACACTCTTGTATAAACATTGCTGCCTTGTGTGATTTTCTCTGTTTATGCTGGAATGGCTTTTGTTTACAACTATAGCACACGTTAAGAAATAAAACATGCTTCCTACTGCTAATATGGTTATAGGGGTTATGTGGGGACAATAAAAGTAGTAGACTTGAATTGATTATCCTCTTTACTAAGCAAGCTTTATCTTTAAGGCAGGAATGGAATCTGGGTAGCCTGCGTGGCTCAGTCAGTTGAGCACCCAACTCTGAGTTTTGGCTCAGGTCATTATATCTCAGGGTCATGAGGTCATGCCCAGGACTGGCTCAGCACTCTGCAAGGAGACTGCTTGAGATTCTTTTCCTCTGCCTCTCCCTCTCTCATTTGAGCATGCACTGTCTCCCTGTCTCTCTCTCTCTCTCTCAAAAAAAAAAAAAAAGTAGTATATATTTTTTTAAAAAGACAAGAATGGAATCAAATAGCATGAAAAGTAATTAAGATAATCATTGATGGAAATTCCCACACAGAAGCACAAGATAATTATCTCAAGTTCTGCTCATTAACCAGCAGTTTTTTACGCTTAAAAGATCTATAGGGCAAGTGCCAATCATGCGCATAGAATTTAAGGTCCCAACTGGGGTAGACTGCTTGAATTCCTTAAACCAGAAACCACGTATTTACCCAGTTTGGTCTGAGGTACTTCTGGATGGGGTGTGGTTTTAGCTTTGGGCCGTAGACGACGAGGTTTCTTTGTTGTAGCTGAAGGAAGAAAATTTAGGATTAATACTGTGTTGATGGCTCCATGAACTCTGAATAAAATGATAAGCTTTCTAAAATTTGTCAGAGTTTCTTTGAAGGGAGAAAACTTTGTTACTTTGGTTTAATATTTTCTCCCTTAGTATATCAATAGGTTTCCTTTTATAATTGAGAGTTCGCCAGAGGTTAAAAATTA
Source organism: Vulpes lagopus (assembly GCF_018345385.1). Taxonomy (NCBI): domain Eukaryota; kingdom Metazoa; phylum Chordata; class Mammalia; order Carnivora; family Canidae; genus Vulpes; species Vulpes lagopus. The sequence goes on along the minus strand of NC_054824.1, from coordinate 97,252,355 downwards.
CAATACAATTATGTTTAAGAAATGAAGATGAGGAACCATCATTTCTTTGAAAGTGTCCATAATCCAAAACTGGTTACAAATTGCTCCTAAAATATGATGATGTGAGAGAAGTTCATATCCTATTCACTTGTAAATATAATTCAAAACAAGTAGGCTTCAGAAAATTTTCCATCTGCTAACTTACTAGAACAGGCATACAGAATTTGATGGAATATCCATTAAGTGAAAGAAAGATAGAACCTGAGATACAAAAAGAAAGTAAGAAAATTCATGGTATCCTAATCGATACTGTATCAGTGGTCTATAGAGGGCCTAAGTGGAGAATCACATTCAGACCTTAGCTCTAACAAACAGTAGTATTGTTCAAACAGACTCAGATTGACATGACGCAATCTGAAGCTGGGATGTGGGGCAGAGAGTGTTGTTCAATTAAAGCCATACACATCTCTGTTAGAAAGAAAGTCTTTTATGTTGTAAGATGAATAATGTAATAGGATGATGCTAGATTATGACATCATCTAAATAGCACCACAGATAACTCTGACAATGAATAAGAAAAGCACTTGCTAAAGGACATAAAGGATCGTTACCTAAAGATGTCCCAGAAGTAATAGGTTCAGAATCTGTGGCAAGTAAAGATCAAAAGTGATTGAAAAAAAGAAAAAAAAAGTGATTGAAAAAAAAAAGTTAAACCCATGAGAAAAGTCATCAAACTCTCCTGAAAAAATGAACTTCACTAGTGTGGCATTGGTTCTACAACCAAAAAGCAAACATTTTTAAAATTTTGAGGTCAGGGTACAAAGATATTTGTTCTTACGAAATGGTTATATTCTTAGTATCTCCACATAGCTCCAAGTTTTGCTTTTTATATTATCTGATAACACAAAAACAACAAGAAAACCCTGCTTAGAGAGATCTTTAGGCATCTTTCTAGTAATATTAGGATTAAAAATGATGGAGAAAAGAATGTAAAAGTATTATTTATTGGAAAACAAGGCCCTAGATCATGATAGATGAAATAGTTGATATATTTAAGTAGATATATAATGACGAGCCAAAATAGATGATGTCTTTGTTGTTGTTGTTGTTAAGAGCTCACTTTGGAAGAAGACCAAGACTTCTGTCCAAACAGAATCATAGAAAAGAACAAGATACAGAGGGTCATTCAGTCTGCAAAACTTGTCAGTGCATTTCTCTGTTATCAGGACAGAAAAGGCCTGACCCCAGGAGGATAGGAGAGTATGGTATAGCCAAGTGACTTAAATCCAATCACTGAAATCAGGCATTCAGGGTCCTCTTCTTGGACGATCTAAAAGTAGCATCACTGACCACAATTTCTGAGCATCAGCTAAATGAACATTGTCTTTCCCCTTTCTCTCAATCAGGATGCTCTTCTAATTCCTATCCTTCTGCTGTTCCCCACACGTATGGTACCTCTCCGCCACAGTCTATGCTAGTCCTGTCTATCTCTGCAACCTATCTACATGCTGTATAAACTCTGAGGTCCATGTTATATTTAACAGCTCATGAATTTTTTACTTCTCTAATAATTAGCTGTGTGCCTGAGAGTTGGTAAAACTTAATAAATATGTTGCTTCTGTCTGCATTCCTTTTATCTATTTATGAACAGTTTCTACATAAGAAACTTGCTTCCTCAACCAAGTGAAGTCATTTGTTATTTCTCAACTATTTTTCACAGATGCTAGTGTAGTGCTTAATAAAATGTGTGGCTAATTGAACTAAATATGCTAGTCGGATATTTAACTAGGTAAGTTTTTGATAAACCAGAAAGAGAAAAACACAATTTTCAGAGAAATAAACAAAATACAAAAGTATAAGAAGATACCAAGCAGCATAAGGAAGTTACAGTTATTTACTAGAGCTCTTGTTACCTTGGCCTTCACACTGAAGGCCTTACCGAATTGTGAGCTATTTGGTGGCAAGTTAAACTGCCACGCAAAAATCACATCCAAGGGGTTCCACGGGTACCAGGAACCACGTATTTACCTAGTTTGCTCTCAGATGCAGTTGGGCTCGGTGTGGTTTTATGTTTGGGACGTGGACGACGTGTTCTTGGTCGTTGTGATGTTTTGGGAGCTGAAGGAAGGAAACTGGTTAATGTTGTGTTATAATTCCAGAAACTCAAGAAAGGATGATACATGGCTCGAGGGTTTCTAAAATTTTGCTAGGTTTTCTAAGTCTTAATAAATTTGTCTCTTTGGTTTTAGAATTTTGTCATCTATATGTAAGAAGATTTGGTGGTTGGAGGGGGGGTGCTGTCCACTGACAGTTCGAGAAAGAATATATAAAATTATTCTAATAATCTAAAAATCTCATTATTATTGATGTGAGATTTTCAAAAAGGATCCTGACCCCAGAAACGCAGCATGTCTATATAGGGGAGAACCCAGGCCCCAGGCTTACCTGCTTTTAGGAGATTATACTTAGAAATTATACTTAGAAATTATTTGGTTTACACATACATCCCATTAAACATTAGAAAAAGCACATTTCGTTTCTTAAATTCATTGGTAGACAATAAAAATGCCCTGTCTTAATACAACCTTCTGTCAATGTCCACAGAAGTAAAATTGATGTGTATGAAGCAGCCACTCCTAATTGTATTTGAAATTCAGCTTTGCTACAGAACACTGAGCAGAATCACAGGCTCTGTAAAGCACTAATAGAGCTGGATAATACGCAAGATATATGCTCTATCCTAGGTGCGTACAAGCTTAACCAAGCAACTAATCAAGTAACTTATTTTAAACATCTTCAATATTCAAAATGAAGACTATAGTTGAGTGACAAGGGAGGGCGATGAGAAAATCTTTTTTTTTTTTTTTTTTTTTTTTTTTTCGATGAGAAAATCTTAGAAAAAGAAAACCCCTTGACCAAGATAATAACAGAATAGACTAGACAATGGGCAGAAAATGCACTTGCTTAAAGACATAAAAAGTCATTACCCAATGTTGTTGTGGGAGCCTCAGTTCTCAGAGTTACAGGTTCAAGGTCTGTGGCAGGAACTGACCAAAAGCAATAAACAATGGAGATTTAAGAAATATAGAAAAAGAAGGAAAATTGTCTTTAAAACAAATCTTGTTTACCCTGTAATGTTTAAAAAGCATTTCTTAATGCTGTAAAAGTAGTATTTGGTCTCTAATTGACTATGCTCTGGTATCCATTTATCTCACAAAATAGATATACCTTTGTATTTTGCATTCTTATGAGGCCAGTGAAAAGCTTTTCTCTGTATTTCATTATCTGATACCAGCTACATTGGAAACTTGGTTCCAAAAACATCTCAGTTGCCTAATCTGTATTTTAATTTAATCTGAAAAACTGCAAAAGCTTCTGTCAGTATTTGGAAGGCTTTCACCACCATTGCTATTTGTTTTGAGGAATTGTGGTGGTGAGAATTTTTTAAAATGTTCTCAATTTGTCTGTTTATTGGATATGTGTGACAGTCATGCAAAAGATAAACGTGTGCCTTTTCTCCATAATAAATGGGGAACTCTTTCATACTCTTTCTCTTAATTCATTTATCTCAAATGAATAATTAGGAGATAATCATTCAAGTGGGCAACAGATAATTAAGAGAAAGGTCTGAAGAATAATAATTCAACTTTTGTCTATATAAACAGGATTCCTGTAATTCTATAATATTCTGAAATGATTGAATTATACATATCTATGAAATTGTGATTTGTAACTCCTTGGATTTAAATTAGCATCTCCATTTGTCATTAAGTTCAGAAGGCTAAATGTAACATTAAAAATCTCATCATGAAAACACTGTGAGCTTTTGTATGAAGATTGCCTTTCACTAAGATAACACAGCAGAGTTGGTTTAAGCCACATCGGATATCTTCTGAATTAATGGAAAACATGGCCTACAGAAGAGATGAGGAAAGCGAACACAATAGGATGAAACAATATCCAAAACTGATTACCTTCAAACAAAAAAGGGAATCCCCGTTTTGCTTGGAAATCAGCGTTGCAAGATGAATTTTTCAACAGAAACATGCACGTGCATTTGAATAGTACAAAATTCAAGAGGAAAGGACTTTTGCAAGAAAGGGACAATTAGGTATTACCTCAAGCCCCAACCAGATTTTTAACTGCTCCTCTCCCATAACCATAAATTATACACACATAATAGCAAAAATCTCAAAGACTTCCTGGATTGCAGATGGTTGTGCTCTCAGTCCCTGTGACTTTCCTCAACATCAAGTGCTACAAGCAATCTGAATGCCTTTGAAGGTGATCAAAGGAAGAATGACATTCAGGGGTTATAAACTGAGCAGCAGAAGTAAGAATGCCTTTTGATATTGAAAATTTCCCTGTTGAAAATAATAAGCAATTTCTGGAAATGAATGAAAAGATGGTGAACGGCTGTTTTTTACATAAGAGAACACAACTCAGGACAGAGATGAGAGGTGAGCTCAGAAACATTGACCAAGAAGGAAGAGATCATTACCTACAGTTGGGGAGGGAGCTTCGGTCTCAAATGTAACAGGCTCAAAGACTGCATCATAAAAAAAATCAGATATAAGTAACAAAAATAAAGAAGTTTAAACTTTTAAGTGGTCATTGATGCTTAAATTCATAAGATATAGAATCTGGTTTATTCTAAGTTGATATAAATTGTCTTCTTCATAAGTTCTTCATAATATCTTCTTCATAATATCCCATATGAGAGATATTTTCTTACTAAACTAGACTTTTGTACTCATTGGAATCTTAGGAGAAGATGTCAATTGCAAAACAGTTGAAATTTTAGAACTCTTATATAAATACCTTTCTTCATAGGAAATCACTTAGGTAATAGTTACTGTTTAAAATGCCATTAAAGTATTTTAGAGGAAGCCAATTTCTGATTATGTGCCTAAAAAGCATGAACACAGTGTCAGCCTTCCCAGTCTTATCTAGTGGTGAATGCTGAAATCACTTTCAGGTATGTTCCAAATACAGAAAAAATCAGACTTCTACTCATTACACATCCAAACTCAATACACAAAGCCTAACAATGTTAACAAAATGGAATCTATCAGACCATCAGATATAAACCTCACTAACTTCCTACACATTGGTTTGTTCATTTCACAATTGGTGTTTTTACTTTGTAAAGATAACGAACAAAATCATGGTATTTGTGTTTCTATGCTTTATACAGTATGACAAATCATAAACATTTTCAACAACATTTCCAAAGGAAAAACTTCTTAAACTAAAGCATTGGCAATTATGTTTACCGGGTTTAGTTGGTGGCATATCTGGTTGTGCTGGGGTTTGGGGTTTAGGAAGTAATTGCTTTGGTGGTTTTGAATCTGAAGAAGAAAAGGTGCTATAATTAGTGTCATAGCAGAGCTGTGAATGTCAAGAGTAATGTTACTTACACTCTATTTTCCTAGTTATAGATCAAGGCAGTGAAAGTAGTGATTACCAGGCTGGATTTGAGGTGCATCTGGTCTATGTGTGGTTTTAGGTCTTTTGGATGGTTTTGATGCTAAAGAGAAAGGTATTAGAAATTAGCATAATGATCATGGCTGTAACTGTCATAATAAAGACACATATGCTTGAGTAAAGATACTATAAAATTTCACTGAATATACAACAAAATTAATTCCTGGGGTATGAGAAGGATGGGAAATGTGTCCATTTCTCCTGATTTTTCCAAAGTGAAAAGTCTTCAGGAAATGCTCAAAATGTGCCTTTGAGCAAAGTAATGAGAACTATAATAAAATTTCTTTCTATATAAGTAAATTCAAAGATGACAAGTACAATACTTCTATTTATTAGTTGTTAGGTTTTTCAACATAAAAACAGTAAAGTAGAAATTTGAAACTTGCTTAGGAGACCTGGAAAATAATCCATAAACACTTTAAATTATACAGAGGTTACATGGCTATAGATTTCTGGAATTTTCCAAAGTAAAGCAAATTTACTGTGAATGCTGAGAAATTATAATGAAATAGTAATAGTCAAATAACATTAGTACCCAAAACAATAAAACAAGTTTGGCACTTCTATTGTTCTCAAGTTATAAAGACCACGCTATTTTAACATTGAACTCTAGAACAAGAATAGTGTTTATGACTCTAGTTATCAAAATATACTCAAAAACATTCTTCAAAGAAACAGAAAGCTGAAGAAGCCATTATCATGCAGCTTTTTAAGAGGGAAAAGATCTTACAAGTTGAATGAGTAAAGCAATGAAATGATAATCACGGCACTGGAATAAAATTTTGCCATTTGCCAAGTCCAGGACGAGCACAGAAGTCCCTGGTCTGAGAAAGAGCAGAAGGTTTTCTCAACAGAAGGACATGGAAGGACAAAGGGTTTGTGGAGAACCAGGAAGTTCTGTCCAAGACCACAGAACTTCCTTAAAGAAGCACACAGGAAGGATTCTTCTAGAAGTCTCCTATCTTCAGGCTCTTCAGACCCAGATAGGAAACATGAGAAAAAGTATGGAATAAAATTGTGATGATGTGATGGAACTGCAGTCATGCCTGGGTGGAGAGTAGGAAAAGCAAAAGTGGCATTCCGTGAAAGCAACTGGAGGAGAGTGGAATTACCGACTGTGGGCATCAAGAGCTCCGGTTGTACCGTAGTGGGTTCCAGAACTATGGAAGCAAAAAGCAAGAACACTAATTATATCAAGAAGCAGCATCTTGAGGAAGGAGACAGTACTCTTCATTCCTAAACCCTATTTTGTGAATGTGATTTTCCCTTCCACTTTTCCCATTTATCCCTCTTCCTCTCCCACACCCCAGCTGCCATAAATATGCATCCTATGTGAGACTTTTAGGGTGCCCGACTTTAATAATCCAGTCCAGGGTGGGGCAGCCTACTGCTGTGTGCCTAATAGATACAAATGAAAAATAACAATGTATTATCAACATAGGATTGATGAGTAAATATAAAAGTCAACTATATTGGTTCTTAAAGCCCAACTATTTAGGTAGTAGGTAGCTACTGTATCAGAAGCTTCCATATTCCATTTTCTATGTTAACTGGAACCCTCAATGTCACATTTACCAGGTTTGGACTTGGGCACATCTGGACTAGGTGTGGTTTTAGGACGGGGGCGACGACCTGGTCGTTTGGTCTTTGGTGGAGCTGAAGAAAGAAAATTAGCTCATTAATACAAGAGCACTAGCTCTACAAACTGACAGTACATATATCATAGAAGCACATGTAACTCCTCTGGCTTATTGTGGGCATATATCCTTCTGTTTTGCAACTTTCTTTCAATCATTTACTCAGTTAAATGAGGTCTTGAATAATATATGTATATATATGTTAAAGACCTCCCTATTCTTTCCTTTGTAGAGCTGAGAGAAGGCAGTCTCCTGGAAGTTTTGAAGGTGTATGTTTAACAGGAACATGAAGAAAGGCACCTTTAAGGAGCCACTAGGGACACAAATTAAAATTTATTTGGCCTAACATTGAAAAGGAGTTTTCCATTTAGCATTATAAAGTTCACAAGTCAGCAGCATGTATAAAAAGGCTTTGAGTTCAGATATTACTTCAGGCAAGGCATCTCATTAAAAAATGAGATGCGGTTTATAAAACTAAAGAATTCGAATTTTTTTTTCTCTGCAAGTAAGAACAAAGAACACACACACACTGATGGATATCAATAGATGAATCCATTAATGTGAGCCTGTTCCTCAAAATACTAGCAGTTAGGAAAAGAGGGAACAAAGGTCACTCACTCACTAACTGCATTACCTAATATTGCTGAAAGTTTGGTTTCCAGAGTTCCAGGTCCTTAGAGGGCATGAAAACCATCAAGAAGGAATCAAAAATCAAAGGAAAAATGATAAAATCTATTCTCGTATGAAAAAATCCTTAATTTCTAATTACAAAGTTGTGAGATTATATATAAATGGTGAGACTTTTTAATCCATGTAAGACAGTCCTTTCTTAAATAGATTCACATGCTTTTAGACAAAATGAACAAAATGCAGTCTTGTCAGTTAAGTTTGGAAGGAGAAACGGAAAAAACAAACAAACGAAGGCATGATTCTCATTTGGAAGACATGAATGCAATAAAGTGACCAACAGTTTGGGTTGTGAAGGAAAATATGGGTAATTGGCTGAGATGGCACCAGCAGAACACAGTTTTTTTGCTCTCTTGAAGAAAAAGAAGCTATAAATATTGGGGTTCATTTTTCTGTTTCTCTTAATGAATTGCCTAGTAACCCATCAGGGTACTTAGATCTGGAAAGATCATACTACTTTTCAAGAAAACCTGCAAATGTTAGAGTTTTAAAAGATAAACACCTCTGAAAGTGAAAAGACAAAAATGTCTACAAACAGAGGAAAGCCAAGGTCCTCCACGGGAAACAACTAGGTTAAAAGGAGCCCAGGACACAGTACTCAAATAGGAGGAGGGACAATACAGAATGTGTCCAATCGAAATCAGTATGGCTTTCAGGGCTGTTCCAGAGCCTCTGCTTAGTTAGCACAAGCAAAGAGTATATTCTTCTGACCAAAATGGCTGAAATAAAGATCTGAAGAACTTAAGAAATTTTTAAAAGCCCAAGCTAAGGACGAAATTGCACATAATGAGTACTAATGAAAGAGTTTTTTTCACTCAGTAAAGGAAACTTCATTACCCATCGTTGACTATGATGGTAATAGAGTCAGAGGTTCTGGGGCTATAATGAAACAAGTAGTATCACAGGCCATGCTGAAGATCACCATTTAAGACAAATTAAAGTCCTTTACTAGAAAAGCTCTTCTCTCACTGGTGAACAATCAGGTTCTGTGGTTTATTACACTAAAGATCAATCATCTCACATCCTTTCCACAAACCATAATAAAAGAAAGAATTGAGAATTCTGATTTTTCTTGTTGATTTTTAGCTATTTTTCCCTCTACCAAATAGTCTGAAGATTTCTCCTAGTGCCTGAGGAGATACTGTTTTAACCTCTCCAAGGTCATCCAAAGCATCCATCACCTGCCATTTTGTTTTCATGTAGAACGGTCAGGTTCACCCAAGGAAGTGGGAAGAGGTAACAGACCCATCAGACCTTTAGCCAGGTCTGAGATCTGTTGGTTTTGGATGATTTTTGCCTGTTGGATATGATACTCTTTCACACATACACACACAAAAAGGAGTAGGACATATGGTCTATAAAGGTAAAAAGGGCCACGAGTGTTCATATGGTGTTCCTCCTATTTACTAGCATTTATTGCTGATGAACAAACTGGTTTGTATATGAAATTTAGTCCATTCTGTTTAGCAAATCAAAGAAGTCAAAAAGTAATCTCAGATTTCATCAAACACTTAACAAATTAAATAATATTATTTAAGTATTCTGAAAGACAACAATCCCTCCTATGTTTTTCAAATTGGCAATAAGTAAATGATATTTCAAACTGAATATAGTTTGGTTACAATATCTGTTTATGCTTTTAAAAAGACCATCTAGTAGATTTCTTATTCTACAGAACAAAAAGAATTCTTTCAAGAAGAAAATAAAAAAGGAAATCAATTTTTGAAAAAAGAAAAAGTGAAGATTCTTTGCCATTTTTTTTCTTACAGAAAGAAATTAACTAATATGGCAGCCACTAACAAGCTTAACAGAACTTAAATCATTTTGTTTCTTATATTTCTTATACTACATTTACCAGGATGACGTTTCTGGAATACGCTATGGAAAGATTTGAGAAAGTAAGTAGAGACTCTTTAGTATCTAAGGAAAGAGAATATCACAACGAATAGTGCAGGGAAAGAATTTTCATTTTTTCTAAAAGCAGCATATAATAGGCACAAGGTGTTCTGAAAAATGGTGCCATTCTTTAGTATGTCTGTAACCAAAACATTGTTTTGGATTTCTCAAGAACTTATCCAGAAATAGATTAAAACAGATGAATGGCAAAGGCTGAAGTGATGTATCTGATTGAAGTACACATAACAACGCAAAAATTCTGTATGTGTGTGTGTGTGTGTGTGTGTGTGTGTATGTAAGAGAGAGAAAATGGAGCATGGGAGGAGCCTGGATGTCTCAGATTCTACAGGAGAAAAGGATAAATAGTAAGTGTCAATACCTTAAATATAACTATCAAAAAAATCTTTATCTGAAAATAGTAAAAATTCTTTTTGAAATTTTGAGGTTTTAATTCATGCTTTAATTTCTACAAAGTTGCCATCTGAAACTGAAAAAGTAAGTAAGATTTGTCATTTGTAGCATCTTACAGGATTTATAAAGATTAAATTTGGTGGTCTTAAGAATTTTATAAAGAAAAAATCTGTATTTTGAGTTCCTGGCTGAAACTGAGACCAAAGAGTTATGGATCCTCATCAGTTAAGCTTCCAATTCACCTGCACATAGAAATATTGAAGTCAGGGTTTATTAAAAGCAAATACATCTTCTGACAAGATCTCCTCTATTTTATAATTTTAAGGTGTTACCGATAAAGGAATAAAAATGTTAAGTGGAAGGCAAACAACTATACCACTGACCTCAGCCCAAAAGAAAAATATACCTGGCCCACAGATTTGTGACTAACCATGAGAAAAATTTATCATTCTAGCCACCATGTCAGAGAACTATGTAAAAAGTGTCACAACAAAGTTAACGACTCAGTATGAAGGAAGCAATTCTCATGGTATGAGGCAGACAAGTTGGGACATGCTGGATGGTGGGATTTTCAAGAAAGCAGTGGATTATGCTTATAAAACAAGCCAAACCCAATGTGGGTTTTTATTCGTTATTTTAACCTCAAAGGAAAACCAAAGGAAAAGCAATCTGCATGGAAAGTGAAATGGAAAAATAGCAGAGTGTGAGGACAGGGCTGGGGAAGGCAATGAATCACTGAAATAAAAAAAGCTTTTAGTGGTTTATTTGCTCTCCTGAACCTTGGCTAGCAACAGAAATCTTCTGCAGAGCTATCTTGGTGGCCTGCCCCAGAGTAAAAATAAATACATTTTTAAAAGCTAGAACCCAAGCCCTGGTTTGCAGAGATCTGTTACTCTGTGTTGCTCAGACCATTCAACGTCAACTCCAGTTGGTGTCAAGTTAGGCGCAGATTCTGAAGCAGTAATACTTGATTCCAGGGGGAAAAGCATGGCTATTCTTAGGTGAGCAGAAGGCAGAAACCAGAGGAATATAAAATCATTAGCTTCCAAATAATTTGTCACATGTTAAAAGGAAATGTCAAACACCCTAGAATGATAAGAACACATCCTCTCCCCTTATTTGTATTAATGAATTTCTTTTAAACCTTCCTTTAGAAACCACTGAAATTACTAATATAACTAATGATTTTTAAACCATTAAGAACATCTGAAGATTTTTTTTTGCTATTTTCATATTTTATCTTGTAATAACAGAAATACTTAGATTGGAGAGACATTTATTTAAGTTTGGTGGTCTAAATATATGGTAATATTTCTCAATCTGCCTGGTAGTAGCCCTCTATCCAGAGTATAACTTAAGTATAATGGTTATTATCTTATTCCAAAGCCCTCTAAGCATGATTGTTAAATAAATGTACATTAAACCCTCTCTCATATAGCTGTCAGAGTTCTTTGATTTAAACTTCTAGGGTTCTTGAGTTTGATTAACTATACTTCTTTCTCCAAATAACCCCTCTGAGTAAGAGTACTTCATTCCATTTCTCTCACTTGGAAACCTCACTGATGTTCTCAGCATCAACTACACTCCCTTCGCCTAATCCCTAATTTCCTTCCGTTTAACACCTACACCTGGAACTCTCACACTTCCTTTTTCTTTTCTTTCTTAAATATTTTATTTATTTATTCATGAGACACACAGAGAGAGGCAGAGACATCGGCAGAAGGAGAAGAAGGCTCCCTCTGGGTAGCCTGATGCGGCACTCGATCCCAGGACCCTGGGGTCATGGACCTGAGCCGCTCAACCACTGAGCCACCCAGGTGCCCCTCACTGCCTCTTTAAAGGAAGTCATGAGAATTCTTTTTCTGAGCAGTTACAATTTTCTTCCTTACCCATTTCGCTGTAAAAAAAAAAAAAATCATGTCCACTGAAGTAGAAAATCTTTTGTTTTGATAATCCTACTTTGTAAACACCCATTAATGAAAAATCCATTGGACATGATAGGGAGAAAAATCCTGGAGCTAAGGGCTTAAAATTTGGATGAAAATGATTGTAGTGACAGAGTTCCTGTGTGTAAGGGGATACTTAGAAGTCAACATTTAAAGTGCTATATAGATTCTGGATAGATAGAAAAAAAACAAAAGTTTGGTCATTCAATATGTCCTGCAATCTATATGCAGGGGATTGTCTCTGTTTTCAGTTACTTAAATAGAATAAGCTCTCTGCGAAAGAGCCTGCTTTTCTTTAGCAAAATATCATTATTATCTCCTGAGAAGTAAACAAAAGTCAGTGTTCAGAAATCAGCTTCATTTCAGAGGGAAGTCATGGAGCATTAGGAAAATACGATCCTTTCTAATCCTGCAGCTGGAGAACTGAGAAGCCCTATAACAAGGGCAGAGTTTTTAGGGGATGGAAAAGACTTCTCCCTTTTCAGGCTGAAAGGCTATTGTTTAGTGTGATCAGAATTCCAGTCAACTTTGGTATTGGAAACTATTTCATAGTCCTAGACAAGGGAGTCCTCAATCACTCCCATCCCTCTATTTCTGTATTTTCTCTGTGATGGTCATGAACATAATGATCCACCCAACAGCTGAGAGCAACGCTGTGATAATATCAAAGGGGTTGGTTATAATGACATCATTTCATTGCATTTTTGCACTTTCCACGGAAAATCTGTATCAAATAACAAAATCCAAATGACAAGTCCTTGCTCCAATGAGTGGCATGAAACAATTTTTCAACCCTACTTTTGGAATTAAAAAAAAAAAGTTCAGGGTAATTACCAGGTTTGGTGTATGTCACTTCTGGGATGAGAGGAATTTTAGGTTTCAAAGAAATAAATTGTGTTTTACTGGGAGCTGGAAAAGTAAAGAGAATAATCAACAAATCAATATTTAGGCATTTCAGTGTCTAAAACCACAAAAGGAAATCTATAACTAGAATGAACCCATCATCTTGGAAGGTTTTTGGAAATATTCCTTTGAAAGAATATTTCACATGCCAGCATTTAATGGAAATACAGTGACAAATTTTCATTTGGTTTGAAAAAAACACTTTAAGAGTATATTTGAACAGAAATAGCATTGCTACAAAGCCACAACTACACAAAGAAAATTAATCCATTATTTTAAAAAATCAGTATACTCATTTTGCACCCTTACTTCACATTTCTCAGCCACATCCAAGTCTTTAAGCACTAGAAAACAGGCATGTTTTAAAATTAATAATCACTGATAGGTATGCCATGATCTACATTATAAAGAAATTCTACTAACATCCTAATAGAATACTGTTTTTCCAAATGAAGTTCAGAGTTGAACTTGAGGGTCTCCTTAAAAAAAAAAATGTAGGACTGTGTTTGAGACTCAAATAAAATGACTGAAGGAAGAGGAGGAATCAGCAGTGGTCTGCCAGCGTTCCAAGGTACAGGATTATATCTGATGCTCAGTTCAGAAGCACAGACTATGGGCAACGATCCAAAACCATGAAAGCCACAGAGCTGTCATACTCTATGAGATTCTCAATATTGTCAAAATGATCCAATAAGAACAGAAACTGAGACATTACATAAAAGCTAAGGAGCTGGATTTTCATGGTAAAATGAAGTAACACATCTACCAAGGACATATCATTACCCAGTGTTGTCCATGTAGGTTCAGGGCTTTTAGGAATTTTAGATGTAATTGTTCCAGGACTTGTGGTTCTTTCTGGTGATGGGAAGGAAAAAAAAAAGTAAGATATCCTAGAGACAATAAAAAGATATAGTCCCAAGAAGAACTGGATGACCCTTTTGAAATCCTGCCATATTTAGCTGTCAGTATTTACAAACTCAGTGAGTAAAAGTTTTGGGATAGTTTCTAAGTTCAGTCATAATAGTAAGGCTATAAAAAAACTGTATTTATTCTACCATAGAATAAGCAAAACTTGATTTGTTGAGCAAAATTCTGAGTGTATTATTTGGTAATGAAAAAATTACTTCCAGATAAGCTACCTGTACCATGCAAATTCGTGCCATAATGTATTTTGTTCCCTCCTTCTTCTAATTTGTCTACACCTATACATATTTTGAGACTTACATCCTCAACTCTGAGCTTCCACCTAAGTATTGTATAGTCTTATAAGTAGATTGCATAGTTTTATGTTGATCTCTCCTTCTTGCTGTATGATCATTCTAAGATTATAAGCAATTGAAAAGTCGGAGTCATGGTCTCTCCTCTCAGCCACTGCCCCAGTTCAAAGCTGAAACAAGAACTGTCAGCCTAATAAACACCTAAATATACATGGATATAAAGGAAATGAATTACCCAATATATCTTACTCTTTAACCCTGTGACATTAGGACTTATTTCTTGGTTTATACCAAGATTCCCATGCAAGAATATCACTGACATAATTTTCAATAAAGTCGTATTGAAAAATTGATTTCTTTATTTTGAATTATTCATCTTCAGTTAATTTCAAATTTTATAAAGACATTTTGACCTATAGAATCATATAACCTCTTTTTGTGATAAGGAGATAGACATTCTCTATTTGGAATTAAATATCCTAAGAGATTAAGGAGGCAGTTATTTACCAGGTTTGGTTCTTGGTGTTTTAGGCCTGATGCGTCGTTTAGGTGTAGAAGGGATAGATGTAGTTTGCTGGGCAGCTGAAAGAAGATTTAATATAGCTTTGATAAATGATATTTTGCAGGGGCCAATCAGGTGATAACTGTAAATTTGTAAACTTCTTGAGTCCAAGAATTACTTTTTATTTCTTTGTTTGATAAATTGTCTATATGAAAATTGAAGGTATACTGTTGAGTTTTTAAATGTACTGGGAAATGGGCACTCTTGAGGGAATTAGGCCACAAGGTATAGTTAAGAACTCAAAAGACAATTTATTGAACAATAGGGGAGAAGCACAAATATTTGGGATTTAGAGAATGGAAGTTCAGAAATTCTTTAATTCTGTAGCTCATGACTAACGTCACTAGAAGTTAATAGTTAATGGACTTCATTATTTTAATAATTTTCTATTATAGAATGTAGGCTGTGTTTTCTCTTACCCATCTTTCTCTGTGCTCTTTTTATTTTGGGCTCTTTGTATTTAGACTACTTTGAGAAAAATACTCTGACCAGGTGGTATCTAATTGTGCTAAATAGGAGGGAATCTATTCCAAAATAATTATCATCTCAATTCTATTGCTATTTTCTGGTTGGCAGAGTTGAAAGGATTGCAGAAAGAAAATAATTCTTTAAATATATGGACACCAAGATTATGAAAAGTCTTTGAGAATTATCACAAGGCAAAGTATGATCGATAACCCAGTTCTTGGAAGAATTTCATGGTAGAGAATGAAGGGAAATATTTACTACTGAAAATATTCTGGAGGTCCAACAAAACTGATCATTTTCTTGTCACTTTATCTGCTCTTTCGAAGTATACAACCACAAAAATGTCATTAGTTACCAGGTGTTGTAGGTGGCATTTCAGGACTGGTAAAGATTTCCAGTATTTGAGGAACAAATGGTGTTTCACTCGGAGCTGAAAACACAAACACCCCACCCATCAAGTAATTCTGGTTATAATGAGGTATTTTAGAAGTTTTAACATGCTTTTAGATGGTATTATAAAGCACATGCTACAAATACATGATTAAGAATGAAAAATGCATGTAGTCTTGAAAGCTGGTGGATAAAATAATGATTTAAAGAAGAGAAAAGGTCAGAATGATAATTGTTCAGTGGCTGACTCCGGGAAGGCTCAATGCATGGAAGAGAGGTGATACAGGCCACAGACACATGAGATGGGATGATATGGATGATGAAGAGGTCCATGCAGTTTTCAAAGCTTTTCATTCCTTTAAGGATGAAAAAAATGATGATCTATTATAGCTCGAGAGAGAGAGAGAGAGAAAGAGAATGCCCAAAATGAATATAAGATGCCTTCATTACAGGGAAAAAAATATATTCAGAAGTAAGAATGAAATAAATGATTAGATGTGATGGAATGAAATGGTCATTTGGAAGAATGGCATTCACATGGATTTTCTTTTGATGGAAAACAAAGTAGGATTTTTCTGTTAAAAACATTACCCAGTGTTGCCCTTGGCTGTTCAAGAGTTCTAGAAGTTTTAGGTGGGACAGAATCCAGAAATGGATCACTTGTTGCTGTTGGAATAAATGTCAACATTTATAAAAGCAGAAGGCCCCAAGAATAAAATACAAATTCATGAGTAATAAATTATGCCTCACATGGGGAAAAGTATTAAGAACACGTAAAAGAGTGCCGACCAACATTTTTAAACTAGTGATTCATTAGGAGCTGAAGATTAACTCATTTTGAAAAACATACATACTTTAAACATTAAAAACCATGAAAAAGACAACATTGCATATATTCAACTTGTTTTCAACTAGTTTTTCCGGTTTCTCACCTTTGTTTCTTAACTACTAGCTGAACCTACCCTTAGCATTCTATTCCATTTCTTTCCTTATTTTCTGCTTCTATTTAGAATTGTTTGCCTTTATCATGGCACAAATAATGCACAGATAAGGCGAAACATGCAAAAAATATCAGATATATATCTATGTCTAGCAGAGACCAGTCATATTTACTCCACATCTCTCAGAGTACCTAATTTAGTAAGTGCTTCTAAAACACTTGCTAAAAGGAATAATTAGATTGGGCTAAACTTCTTTGTAGAAGGATTAGTAAGTGAAAGTCAAAGATTAGACCCAACTGAACTTCCATAAACAAACGAATGACATGATTGCTCTAGGGCAGGATTTCTCACCTCAGCACCACTGTCATTTAGGGCTGGATAACTAACTTGTTGGGTGGGGAGCTGACCTGTACATTGCAGGGGTTGGCAGTATCCCTGGTCTCTACCCACTAGGGGTCAGTACCACCTTCCCCAGTGTGACAATCAAAAATGTTTCTAGCCTTTGCCAAATGCCTCTTGTGGGGAAAGAGAGAAAAGTAATCCCCGTTTGAGAACCACTGCTCTACAGAAACCTCTCCAAGAATCTAAACCTTTTTAGGATGATATTGATAATAGCACAACAGGCCATTCCATGACCTTGGCTCAGTGGCATCCAACTCTATCTGTCCCTCTCACAGGTGTCAGAGCTTGTTATTGATGCACATAAAGGAATAATTGCTCAACTGAGAAATGGGTAGAGCTCATCTCCCTGACACAGACTGCCATTTCTCCCCTGCAGAGTTCTAAAGAGCGTGCTTTCTCACGCTGCAAAAATTAGAGAAAGAACTAGGTGCAGTGCTCTCAGAGTATCTGGCATTCAAAGAAAGACTTGAGAAGCTGGATATACCTGTATGGGGCTCTGACATTTCAGGTTCATCTGATGGCGTAGGGCTTGAGAAAACATCGTAAGTTGCTTTTAAGAGAAAAGGTAAAACAAAAGAGAAGATGTTAATTTTGATTAATTTTAAAAGATTTCATGACATAATTTAATGCTGGTTACAAGAGAGTCTTACATAGGTGCTAGTGAGTTTTGGCTCTGGGCTACTGGTCTTGTCACTACCACGCCAGCCATCACTAAGACTTCCCTCCAGTCTTTCCCTGATCTAAAGGCTTTTCCACAGTGAGTCCCAACACTGGCCTCAAGGGTAATGTGCACGTAGTGCTGTATATTTACAATGAAGTAGTGCCAGCTCTAAATCAAAGAGCTTCAAAGAGTATAAACATATATGAGTCAGAAGCAATTTGAGCAGAGATTTCCAAAGAAGGAAAGAGCAGTCACATTGAAGCTCTTTGCATCGAGGCTACTGCTTAGTCTTCCTACCTAGTAAAAGTACCATCATGGAACCTTATGTTTGGACAGGACTTTTCAGTTGGCACAGCACTGTCTCACGACTCGGCTTACTTAACCCTCTCAACATCCCTGAGAAACAGGTGAGGTAGAAATCATCCCTATTTTTCCAGATAATGGGTGTTATCTCTTGTTTTCCAGAAACAAAGTTGAGATTTCATGGTGGCCAAGATATTTGCCAGGGGTCCCACACTGGAATTGTTGAGTTTGGCAGATTTTCCATCCCATTAACAGGGCCAGGGAGAGTGAGTGAGTTAAGACCAGTCCTCTCCTCTTGCACCACGCCTCCTGCCACTTTAGCTAGAAGCAGCTTTCTTTCTACATTCCTTGTAGCCCTTCTACAGTCTAGGTGGATTTTAGGACCAATTTCATAGTCTATGTGGGATAAAGAAAGCAGGGCAGCCTTAAAAAAAAAAAAAACAGTTGGTTTTAACACAGGGATAAATTTCATGTCCAAGTAAGAGTTGACTGCAGGCAAAAACAGCACCAAAATAAAGATGTTCTTCTTTTCTGCACAAAGAGCTGTCACCATGGTAAGGAGAGGTGTAGAGAAAGCATGAATTGTTATGAGGTAGATACTACTTTCCTTACCCATTCAAAATGGCTGTGTAGAAATAAACTAGAAAGGCAGGAATTCACAGGAAAATTTACTCAGCAGGGTTACTTGTACTTCCATGACACGGTAGTGATTTTGAACCAGTGCTAGCTGAAGGCCTACGAAAGGTAATATCCCACCGTGTGACACACTCTGAGACGCAGAGAGGGCGGCTTGCATTGCACCACACATGAAAGAAGCGGGAAAGAGATTTCAATTTGTGAAGGACTATCTTTGCAAAATCTTCAAAACCAGAACATTATGAGTCATGAAAATGTTCTAAGGGTAAATCTATGACATAGTCATGCAAAGTTCTCTTGCACCTAGCTACAGTTTTTAATGATTAACCTGTTCTTCTTCTTTTTTTTTTTTTTTAAATATTTTATTTAGTTGAGAGAGAGCACATGAGCAGGGGTGGTGGGCACAGAGGGAGGGGAGAGGGAGAAGCAGGCTCCCCAGGACTCCAAGATCAAGACTTAAGCCAAAGGGGGATGTTTATCTGACTGAGCCCTCCAGGCACCCCAAGAATGGTTAACCTTTTAAAGGACAAAACTGCTGGCAGTTGCTGATCTGAGACTCCCTTTAAGCCAATTTTAAGTTATGGATCTAGCAAAGTCAGCTCTATCTGATTCTACACAAGTTAGGAAAACGTTATCGACTTCTATTTAAATTTCTCATACCAGAGATTATGAATAAATAGCTTGATTTTTAATATTTTTAAATATTTTTATATTGTTGCTTTCTTTTGGAAAATGCCACAACCTTTACCCTAAGTCCCACATTCCCCTTCTATCCCTATCTATTCCCTTCTTCTGTTAAGAAACAGCTTTCTTAGATTCTGTACTTTTTGTCCCAAGAGATTTTTTTTTTACCCTCATTCTACTTCTTCTCTATATTTACAATTCCCTTTTATTCTGCAGGTTCCAAGCCAGGCTGGCACTTTCCCTCATGTTGTCCTTAGAAGGTACAATACTGGAGAGAGAAGCCTCCCTTCTATCATCCTCTGGCCTTTGTGGCTCATGTTGGGAAGTTCCCAAATGTCAGGGACCTCTTATTTCCAAACATTTTCTCAAACATGTTTAAGATTAAAATAACACATCTGCTAAGAGGCTTGGTCCCTGCTATTTCTATTTCTGGAGTCTCTGAGAGTTGAGTAAGTTAAGAACAAGAGGGCTAACAACTCACAGACACAACCTTCTGGAAGTTTTCTGTTGTTTGGGCAGCTTTGAGAGACACACCACCACCATCTCACTTGACTCATGGATTAGACATGCTTTTTTGACTTGAAGTACTAGATGTCAGAGGACAGAACAGTGTCAAAAATGGAGTTCTCATAAAGACTCCTAACTCAGGGAAACGAACTAGGGGTGGTGGAAGGGGAGGAGGGCGGGTGTTGGAGGGGAATGGGTGACGGGCACTGAGGTGGACACTTGACGGGATGAGCACTGGGTGTTTTTCTGTATGTTGGTAAATTGAACACCAATAAAAATTAATTTAAAAAAATGGAGTTCTCTAAAAATCAACAGCCCTTAATTGCTTTACAAAATTCCTACATATTTCTATACCAGAGTGAAATGTGTGAAGTGGTTAGACATCCCTGGCTTTTTAAAAGGCTACTCCAGCTATAAAAGAGATAGACAGCTGAGAGTTAAGAGCAAACCCTTCTATTTCTTAGATACTGAGTATCTAGAAATAGTACTCTAATGGTGCACTATTAGATGTTTAGAGGCAAACATCTTCTATCACCAATGTTTACTTTAGTGGGTGAAATGCTCCTATTTGACAGTAAGCACATTCTCTAATCTTGCATTCGCAGAACATAAATGGGACCAATTACGGTTACAGGACCAATCTAATGCAAGTAAAATAGGTAGTTCAATTCAAAGGTTAGAAAAAGCAATTATTAACTTTCTCTCAAAAAACAGTAATGACTTAGCATAATCAAATTTTGCTTTTGTATTTTTCAGAGAAGATATTAGTATGAAATAAGCTACACTGCCATTTGCTCACAACTCCCTAAAACGACCTTTGTTAAATTGTTTTGTTGGTTGTACATTTTTAGTTTTTAAAACCTGGTTAGATGCAAATTCCATCATCAAAATGCTTGGTATTGCTTGGGAAACTACGATAGTGCACAGATAAAGTATTTCCAATTACCAAGAATTTATCAATTTATTTTATTCAAATTCCATGGATATTAGTAACTACATGAAAGACTTTCTTTTTTAAACAAAGTGTTACATGAAAGACCTCATTAAGACAAAAATTGCATCAGTCATGCTCTTAGGCACTCCTAGGTTTATTTTACTCCAGAGCCTGGTATGTGGTGGAGGCTTGATAAATTAGAAATAATTATTCTATTAATCAATGGAATTTATAGTGTTAATCTGCAAGGTGGCCATTACAATGAACAAGTAACAGTGGGTTTGACAGTTGGGTAGTTTATGCTCTCAGGAAGGACAAATGAAAATGAATGAATAAGCCCCTTTAATTATTTTATGATACACATACTTGTACACACAGATCTCTTCCTCTACTACACAATTAATTACCTGCCATAGGCTTATGTGGCCATACTCTGCCATGGAAATAGAATCCTAAAAATATAGATGAAGGAGCAATGGGAAAATACAATAGGACTATCAATAAATAGCTAGATGAGAAAAACATTTATGAACACCACACACAGAGTTCTCAGTACCATTTAAATAAATAAATAAATGCTTTTCTCAGTTCATGGAAAAATAACATACCTTTCTGGTTGGCCTTGAAATTTGTGAAAATAGTGCCTACGAGAAAATGTTCATAAAGCGAAACCAAAGGCTGAGGCTGTAAATCTCAAAGTGAATCTGTAAACCATCTGCTGCACTTGAACCCTATTTTTCCTACTCTCTAAGCATCAACACCACCACTCATTCCTACTTTTTCTCCTCTCTAGGGCTTAATCCAGTTGGGTGGGCCAGATCCTCGCTCATCAACACCTCACAGGGAGGCACTAAGCTCCAAATGTAGATAGAGTTCAATCTCTTTTCAACCACCCTAAGCAAACCACCTGTGGCCACAACTTTCCAACCAGTATACCACTCCTCGGGTGTGCTAGTCATTAAGTTTTCAGGTCTTTAAATGATTCATAGAACTTAAAATCATATTGTAATTTACTGAAGTTCTACAAAGTAGTGAGTGTAATTAGTGATGAACTCCTAAGGCAGCTTCCAAAGTGGATTCTAATGAAGAGATGAAGCTGACTATTCTCAGTTCTGACTCTCTTGCAAAGGGAAAGCCTCTCAAGAGAACTGTTTATTGTTCAAGGGGAAGGAATTATGCCAAAAGAAGGGAGTCATCTTAGTAATATGTCACAGTACATTTGGAGGGAAAAATCAATTTTGTCTGGACATGCTGGGGAAAGAATAGGCAGGAGGGTTTTCTAAGGATGAAAGTAATCATGTCGAATCATCTCGGGTTATAAAAATAAACCATTTACTTTGTTTGAATTCGGCTTTAAATCTTTCCTGGTATTAAATGATGGTCTTTCTAAGGGGATGGAGGAGGTAAGTTAAGGAGGCTTAACACAGATGACATTATGAAGCCAGAAACGAAAGGCTGATGTCCATCCTACCCCTCCAATGATACAAGGGAATTAGAAATCATGCACGTGCCTTAGCTTGGGATGATAACACACATAGCATTTATGCTGCTTCTCCCAGCCTCTGATGCCCATGGAAAAACACAGCCATTTAGGTTCTTTATTCCCTGAACCTAGAAAGGGTCAGAGTTTATAGAATGATTCAGGCTGCCACTCTTGACAGCATAGCTGTGTGATACATTCTTGCTATGGGGTTAATAGGACATCAGACCATTTCATGGAGAGCAGGGCCTCTTTGTTATTTAACAATACACATACCTTTTCTATTCTTTGTAAAAATGTTTGAACAAGAGAAATGAAGACCCAAGAATCATTTGGTTGGCTTATATACCAGTTTAGAGTCGATTTATTTTCTCTCTTCCTTCCTTCTCTTTAGTAATTTGTTATTATTGTATTTTATTATTACTATTGAGTGCCTGGAGCAATTCAGCAAGTCTGGGATGGGCAGTATGGTGGGAAGAGAATGCATTCAGTGCAAGAGTCCCTTGCATTCAGGAAAGGATTACGGGGCACCTCATATGTACTATGAATCTGTGAATTAGATTTAGTGACTTACATTTTTTTTACACATTAGTTCTAAGACATAACAACCCAGTGGAAAAATTGATATATTATTTTCATTTCATAATGGGGAAACTGAGGCTCTAAGAGGTAAACTTGTCTACAATCACAACACTGTCAAATAGTTGAGTTGGTTATTAACCCCGCTTTGTCTCACTCTATAGTACACAGATTAGTGATTGCATTCAAATTAAGAATGAACTTCAGAAACTGGCCAGCCTTTCTCACAGACCACTTAATGTTTCTCAAAAATCTATAAGGCACCTGGCTCTAATAACATTTAATTAACTCTGTTGGGAAACTGTTCAATGAAAAATTTCAAAGCGAGCTGTATGACATTGTTTCACACTTAACTTGGAGTGCTTTGTTAGAGAGAAGCTTAAGAAAGAAACGAATGAGGATCTAGTTTTTGCTCCTCTATCTATTCAGGGGTAAGCCTCTCACTTACCTCCTTAAAAGAAAATGATAGCTCTCTTTACTTCCAGGGACTTCAGGAGGGTCAGTATGCTGCTATATATGTACAACCCTTTGAATCTCTTAATAGAAAACTGGCGTCCAAATACAAAATTATATATTTCCAATGAAGAGGTAATCCAACAAGTACATGTGTGTGAACACAAATGCATAATTCTTTGGAGAGTGGAAGGTACTGGGGACTCTTCTAGAACTCACTCACACAGAAATCATAGTCAACTGGCCACTTACCAGTAGGATTTAGGACCAGTTCTATTGCATCTTCAGAAAAATATACTTTTCTGAATCATTGTTACAAGCACATACATATTTCTAAAATGTGGCCAACTTTCCTTTAAAATAGATTTTAAGAAGTATATATATTCCAGGGGTTCCTAGGTGGTTCAGCTGGTTAAGGGTCAGACTCTTGATTTTGGTTCAGGATATGATCTCAGGCTTGTGGGATCCACGCTCAGAGTAGAGTCTGCTTATCCCTCTTCCTCTGTTTCTCCCCAAACTCGTGCTCAATCTCCCTCTCTCACTCAAAAATCTTAGAAAAAAATCTTTAAAGAAGTATATATTCTGGTGCATAACTATAGAGCATATCTTTATCATCTCCTTTCTATACTTTAAGAAAAAAATGGTTTTGCCAAGGGAATAAAAAAAAATCAATCTTACTTAAATAGACTTTAGAGAAGGCTTAATACAAAATACAATTCCAAATAATGAGATCACAGAATATAGCACTAATGAAAGATTAGGCTAAAAGTGGGGAAGAATATATTTTATAACTACAGTTCTCAGATCTTGGGGGATATTCCAAGTTCCAAATATCCTGTCCTACTCTTTCAGCAACTATTGAAATGACCTCGGGATTTCAATAGTTAGCATGCAAGTTAAAATTTCCATACAGCTTTTTATATCTGAAACTAATACAAATACCTTTTTGAGAGCACACATTCTGATGATTTGATATAAAATATGAAGTAGATGTGGAAAACAAATCCAGCAAAAGCCGAAGCAAAATGAGTTTTACAAAAGGTGTTGATAAATTACACTTGATGTCTGATTAAGAGAAAAGCAGCCCCTGGCATCCAGGAGCTGGCCTGGTACCTGCAGCTAGATTGTGGTGTGTTCCTGCTGAACATCAACAATTTGAAAGAACACCAACATCAGACAAGCCCACTCCATGACCAAGATGGATCAAGACAAAAACAAAACCATTCTGTAATTGTGGTTTTGAAACACAAATGTATAAACACAAAAATTACTGTCCCCACCTTCTGGCTAATGAATTTACCAATCACACCTTTGCTTCACTCTGTTCTTCTTGCCTTCTAGCTAGGAATTAAGATTGTCAGTTACAGAATTACTCCCACTTCCTGGCAGCAGCCAATCCAGAACAAGGCATCACTTCCTTGGACCCTCCCAGAATCACCTAAAACAAGGGCACATCCTACAATAAGTTCTTTCCAGCACCCTCTTACCAAGAGATCCCATAGTTCCTTACACTCCACGTTCTCTATTGTCGTCATTCATGAGTAAATACATCTAACTGTTCAAATGCAGGTGTAGTTCTAGTGGTCTTTGGTTGCAGGGAATAGATATAGTAAGTACAAATATGCTGTATCCCAACAGAGAAAACAAAATGTGTTCATTTTGTTCATTCATACCAGCTAAGATATATCATTTCTTCAAAGGATATAATGACTAAAAATAGGACCAATGGTTTTATGGACCAGCATTCCAGTACTTTCTCTACCTCTCTCTTAATTTCTAAAACAATTGCATTAGGAAACCATGGTAAGTGGAAAGTAAAATAATCACACACATTGAAACTAAATAGGAAATAGAAATGTACTACAGGTATAAATTCACATACAAGAAACATGAAAGGCTGAAGTGAATGAAAAGATGGCCTGAGTATATCAACTCTTCAAATCACAATATATAGGACAAGGTTTAATTTGAAATTTAACATGTTAAAAAGATGCCACAGAACTTATATAAGAGAAAGAAGCATTGTGTGCATTAGTACAAACAAAAGATATTTAATCACCCACTTTGAGAAACTAATCTTATATTGACTTGAGGCCTCTCATCCTATAATTGACCATATTTGATGATTCTTACCTACATCATGTGAAATATTTTAGACTAGTGATAAGGTAGTGCTTCTCTAACTTTACTGTCCATACCAATTACCCGGAGATCTTGTTTAAAAAGCATGCAGTAGATTTGGAGTGGAGCCCAAGTTTCTACCTTTTTAACAAGTTCCCCAGTGATGCCAATGCATCTGAGGATCATACTAAGTAGCAGAAATATAACACTTAAATGTTGTGGAGAAAGGCTAGGAAGTTTCTAGGGCTAATGCTCATGCCTGAAATCATTACCTACTGAACCTTTACAGCCTGTGACAAGCCCCAACACTTCATCCAGAGGGGGTTGGCAGTCAGTAGTTGGAAGTTCTCTGGCAGCCTAGCGTTGCTCTGGCAGCAGTGAGGTAACTGAATAATGCAAGTGCTTCCTGCTGTATTAGCCACTATTCATACTCCATCAGAGCAAGACCAGAATATTCCTTTCTGGAATTAAAGGCAGAAGGAAACTTTCCTTTATTAAGATCTTTAATCTCATCTATCTTTGTCTCTTTGCAACCCTACAATCCTCACTCCCCAACATATTCTCCTCACTCCCCAAAGCCTGGTTCAATTTGGGTTTCATAGGCAGGATAATTTCATAAATGGTTTCCCTGAGGTTTTGGTCAGTTCACTCTTCAATAGTCACAGACACCCAAAAACTATAGACTGCTCAAGGAAAACCTAGTGACCCTGTGCCCCCAAGGTTAATAACCCAAAAACTAAGAGATGAAAGGGACCTAACAGTTCATCTAGTCCAGTTTGGTTTGAGAGCTGTAATCGTCACGAATGGTATGGGAGTCAGGCTAGGCATGCCACAGTTAGCAGAGAAACCACACACAGGCCCACAGACCAGTCGTTGCTCCATGATCACAGTGCAGTGCCTATGAGACGGCTCAGTATGAAACCCTACACATAACCCAGATTTAGATTCAGGTGACCTGAAATGCTGAAGACATGTTTGCACCCACATTAAGTAATCGCATTAGAGTTTCAGGGTCAGCAACTAGAAAGACCCAATTTGAGATTTCTCTGGATTGGATGACAACCATAGCCAACTTTCAAGTGTTTTCCCACTGGAGAACACCCAGGGGAGAGTGGAATAGACATGCGTACTTCATGTGGTGCCATCTTTTTATCTTTTGCTGAGATCTGAACCCATCACATGTAACAGAGAGAGAATAACTTGACTAAAATCTATGCCTCTAAAGACACATTCTCAGTCTTTCTCAAACCAGCCCTCTGCTGGAATCCTTTCTGGAGAATACCACAGAGTGTCAGTGTACTTAACTTCATTACCTGAACTTCTAACTACATCATATACTGCATCATGCTTACTCAAAACCATCATAATGACAAAGTTCACAAAAATTAAAATACAAGCCAAATTACAAAAGAAAAACAAAAATCACATAAGTATCACACAAAGCGGTTTCCAAGATTTTCTTATAATTTTCACATGCTGATCGTTCTCTTTAGTTGACTGCTAGACAGTAAGGAAAAGATGTATAAACGATCACTTTTTACGTAAGGAAATCTGTTTGTTTAAGAGGAAGCTGTCTCCCTCATCAGTTTTAGCTGTGGAACACAGAATTCTCAGGAGAAAAAAGCCAATTGCCTAAGTTGACAAAAGAACAAATTAAGACCCAGGACAGTAGAGAAAAAGCTCAAGTATATCGTTAATGGGAAAGCCAGAACTAGAATCAAAGTCCATTATTAACGCCAAGACCTGTGGTCTTTCCTTCATGTCACAATACGCTTACAGATTTTAGGATTTAGCACTAACTTGCATATAGTGAGCTCTCAAATGTTCACTGAATATTTTTGTTGGAAAAAAAGCAAATATCTGATACATTAATTACTTTATTACTGTTCTCAACGTCATGAGATGTCTCTACAAAATCCATGAGCCAATTCGCAGTCCGTCTTCTAGCCACACTTCCAATTGTCTATCCAAACATTAAAACACAGATTTTTAAAGCAAATACAAGACCATTTTGTTGCCGCATTGAGAAAAACATGGCATTCCTCTAAGTATCAAGAATGGATGATAGCTTTACCATGTACTACAAAGTATTTTGATAATCAACTAGGGAACCTATAAAAATAAAAAAGAAAGAGAGAGAAGTTATTCAATACTGTTGGTCCAATCTATTTTTAAAAAAGAATGAAATTACCAGTTTGAGGTGGGAGAAGTTTGGAATCTTCAGATGTTTTACTTGTAGGCCCAATCCATGGCTTTTCACTTGAGGCTACAGCAGAAAGAAATGGAATTCACTGAAGTTCTTTGGTCTTGTTTTTGAGAAGAGAAAGGGACAGAAATAGGTTGCTGGTCTGGTTAAGTGGCTGCCCAAAGCTTGCAATAAAAGCACACACCAATCCAATCAGAAGTCATTTTACACCAAGAAATCAGTATGTGTCTACTCAGAGAGCATTTGACTAGAGATCAGAGAGAGACCAGAATTTGGAGGTGCCTGGGTGGCTCAATTGGTTAAGCGTCCAACTCTTGGTTTTGGCTCAGGCCTGATCTCAGGGTTGTGAGATCAAGCCCTGTGTCGGGTTCGCCACTCAGTGCTGTGTCTGCTTGAGTTTCTCTCCCCTCCCCACTCTGCATGTGCTCTCTTTCACTGAAATAAACAAACTTAAGAGAGACAGACAGACACCAGAATTCAGTGTCATACTTTCAGCATTTTTCAGGACAAAGCCCAAACCTATATAAAATTAACATACTGATGACTATTACTGAATTTGCAGAAAATGTAATCAACAAATGAGGTTTTTTTTTTTTGTTTTCTGTTTGTTTTTAAATCAACCCCTTGTTTGCCTGAGTTAATGGAATTCATCAGGTCATCGAGATTTGCTAAGATTGGATCCAATAAGCATGTCCTATAGAATTAAGTGATCGCCACCCCTATCTTAATGCCAGCGTGAAGCTGCTGCTATTACCCAAGGTGCCCTCAGGCTTCTCAAAGGGGAAGGGTGTGTTTGCCTGAGGAAATTCTGGAAGCCTTTTTGGAGCTGCAACAAAACACATAAGAAACGTTATAACCTGCGGTACATGTAACAGAGAAAACAGTTTTCAAAATCTCAAGCTTGCAGAAACAAAAAACAAACATAAAAGGGCAAATTACTTATGTCAAGTAAGGTATTGTTAGTAGCCTTTCTTACTCGTGGTCTTGATGCCAGATACTATAACAAAGCTTCTTTTTTTCTATTTTTTATAGTCAAGCTGCTAAATTTGAGGAATTTGGGTTCTTCTTTTCACCCTTACTACTCTCCTAATTTCTTTAGTTATGTGTATGTGTGCCTTTACATTTTAACTCAAATCAAGCACCAAACAAGTCTGAACTAAAAAAGGTCCATCTAATGGAAAATAGAATTTCAGTAACTATGTGGCTTTATATCTAAGCTCCCACTCCAACAACATCAAAAATAAATTCAATAAACTCAGATTCTCAGAAACAGTCTGCCAAAATAACATACATATCCTCTCTGTCTGGAGAAACAATTAAGTAAAAAGATATTTAGGAAAAGTATGAAGAATAGTTAATTCGGTGACCCAATGATTTTGGATAAAAAGAATCAAATATGGTCTCAAAATACAGCGACCAAAAGGAAAAACCAAAGGATTTGTCATAAAGACCCTTTAGGATCCTAAACTATAAAGTATTTTGTAACATTTAAGGGAGCTTAAACATGGTGGGGAGCTTATTGCTCTATAAACCATGTGTCCTGTCTTTCCTATGCGATAAGTCTGATTGAATTAGCCTAATGATTGAAGGCATGCATAAAATTTCCAAGGTAATAACAAGCTGCAATGTTGAATAATTTTTACCTAGAGTGCTCAGTGGCAATTCAAACCTAGGTATTAGAATAGTTTGCAGGGCTTCCGGAGTCCTTTCGCTGAGAACTAAAACGAAGAAGAATTCGGTCAGCAACTCCCTGAGTCAGGATTTGACATTGCAAGGTTACGCTTAATTAACCATGTGAAGCCGGCTCATAACACAGTGTGCACAGGGCAGCTGATGCTTCTGGGGAGATAGCTGGCTCCCCAGGAAAGGCTTCGCATCGCTGTTAAAATGTGAAGGTGTAGTTTCAAAGGGTGTGATGGGGCATGGATGACCAACATCCCAAGGGCACAGCAAAACACACGTTGATGCTCTCTTTCTCCAGCAGAAGAGAACAAAGCAAGACTGTCTTGGGCCAAGAAGCAGCTAACTTGCAGGACATGAAGTTCTTATTAAAAAGCATGACACTTTCAGAGACTCTCCTCAAGCTTAGTGCACATAAGACTTGGGAAGCCAGTTGAAAGGAAGCACAGACACAGACGAGACTTCCAGGTTTCCCCCTCCAAGATGTGTGGGTGGAAAGGCTGGCATTGGGAGTTTTTTCTATACATCCCAAGGGACTGGTAAAAGGTATGTGTAGTCAGCATCTAGCATCCAGAGCTGCCTAGAAAACCAGTCACCAGGATCAAGGCATGTTGTTAACTCTGGAATGGAATTGGTCCAAGAAATAGGAGAGCTCATGACTGCCAGTAAATGGAGGGTGGGGTGGGGGATAAAAGGAAGGAGGGAACTAAGGCATTGGGGTTATTTTTTTTTTCCTATGAGTGTTGGGAGTTATTAAAAAAAAAATTCTTAGAATTACCCAGTGTTTTTTCTGAAAAGTCTAACGCGCTAGACACAGTGGGTTTCGTGGTTCTTGGCATTGACTCAGGAGTCACTAGAAGGTAAAAAAGACAACTTTACACATTAAGATAAAATAATGAAGTGACCAAAGATCATAAGGTGATTTTGTTGCCCTTTCGAATCCATAACTGACACTTCAAATGACCAATTCTTTTTCAAGTTAATGAAGGACTCCCTGGCTCGTCCCAGGTGCCTGAGCTGACACTTGGTCCACCCCCGCCTTGCTGAGCTCCGTCCACTTTCCATGTGTTCCAAAAACCACAGTGAATGGACCCTGGTGAAAGTACTTAATCATCATAATTTTTTCCTTGCCTGCCTTCTTCCTTATTATCTCCAGGGCTCAGCACCATGTCTGGGGTATAAGTAAGCAAGCATATGACAAATATTAAGTGGGCAAATAAAAGAAAAAGGCTTATTTAGAACTATTACATTAAAGATTTCTCTCTTCCAAACTGCAGTCAACACCCCAAAGCTTGGATTATAATTATGGTAAGGACTCAAATGCTCGGCCACAAGACACAAAATAAACACAACAATGAATAATAAGATATGGTGTTTGCCTAAGTGTTTCTGAAGAGGGAAATTCTGAAGAAGGTTTGGCAGAGAACTAAGAAAGCTGTAGACTCTCCCGTCAGATACCGTGCCAAGAGAGGAAAGTATAAATGGGAAAAATGGGTTGGATCTCTGGGGCAGAAAAAGAACTTGGAGTCATCTACTGGGTCATGCCTGTGCTTTTCTTGGTAACCACAAATCATATTGAAATTAGAAAAATTACCTAGGAATTTTATTTGAATTGATTATGCCAGCATCTTAGATAGTTTGTACCTTTGTCCCAACACCCATGAAGGTGGGGGATGAAAGGTCCATCTCCCATGCCGGTAGGAGCCTTTACTTCTTACTCTGTCAGAAATATTCCTATTTGAATAGGTTTCTTGAAATCAAGTTATTTTATTTCCCTGCCAATCTATAATCTATCTTTTCTGGACCGGTTATGAATCCAATAGTTTAGTGCAAGGTAAAATATCCACTGATCATTTAATTTATGGCAATTTTATGGATTAAAAAACCCACTTTAGATTGGAGAGATTTTACTAAATGCAGTATTGGGGAAGTTCTTGCCAGATGTTTGTTTTATTGGGTTGTGGATGAGGTGGTATTGTTCTGACAAAAACTCTGTGGTTCAGACAAAAATGTGTCCCCAGTGGGCTGGATTTGGGCAGTTCAGAGAAAAAATGCTGAATGTTAGTAACGGCTGATAGATAAACTATGGGGAAAATGTATCCCACATTTATTCTTGAAGGGATTTTCACCAAACTATTATTAATTGCAATGTTCTAAATGATTCTAGGGTACTTTCCTAGTTACCAGGCTGTGGATTTAGGAGGGATTATAGCATTTTTGCTAAACCGACCACTTGTGAAAGAAATGAAAAATGAGCTCATGTCTTCATATACAAGGACACGTAAACCCTACTTTTAGATTTTACCATAAAAATATCTCAAAATGTTGAGGTGACAACTTTCCGTTAGGGTGAAAAATATAACTTTCATATTACATATTGGGTTGTATGATCCCATTGTTCCTTCTGCAGCAGTTATTTTTCCAAATGTTAAAAATTAAGGATCTACAATCTTTTATTGTTTGTGCTTATGGTGAAAATTAATTTCCTAATGGCCTTTCACTAAAAAAAGTACAAGCTTGTCAATCATTTACCATTTCAAGAAATATTTTTTCTCTCAAAGTTAACAACATAGGGATATCCTTACCTGTTATGGGCTGTGCTGGGATTTTTTCTACCTCTGGTGTTTTCGATTCAGCAGGTAATGCCAAAGTTTCATTCTTAGCTAAAAAGTCAGAGAACAAACAATTCACCTCACTTCTTCCTAACACAGTGTCCAAATATAATTCATTCAAAACATAATCAAGTAATGGATTATTTCGAGAAGTCTATTTTGCTCTTAATTCTTTCCATGAGGCAGGCAGTGGTGGGATGCACAGATCTATTGTGCACTTGCACCCGGGATTCTTCAGAATTAAATCCCATGAACTCTAGGTAATTCTTTTAAGATTTAAATTGGCATTGGAATGAAGAAAACAAAAATCACAACCCAATACTTGGGCAGCTCTCAAGTCATTCTCATTAATAAATAAGAGTTTCTGGAAAGCATAGGTTATTTTGCAAATACTCCCTAGAATTTTATATTTAAAAAAACAAAACAATGCAGAGATTCCCCATTATTGTATATGGTAAAAAAAAAAAAACAATAGGTTATGACACTGAAACTTTAGAAAAGCAAATAACTCACACAGGAAACTAAGATATTTGAAAATATTTGTGGCCAAAAAATACCAACAGCTATTACTTGAGCCACACGTTAACACTGATCTTTCCTTTTGGTCTCTGTGGGAATTCAGCATAAAGAATGAAATTTTTTTCCCCATGTTTTTAACCTCTTCAGTATTTAGGAACCTTTTTTCTAAAACATAGGTGTTCTTTTTCAAAGAAAGCACATTCCTATGTCAGAGATCTCCAATTATTAAGGTACTTCCCATTTTATTTTTTTTATAGGTTTTATTTGTTTATTCATGAGAGACGCAGAGAGAGAGAGAGGCAGAGACACAGGCAGAGGGAGAAACAGGCTCCCTGCAAGGAACCTGATGCAGGACTTGATCCCCAGACCCCAGCACCATGACCTGAGCTGAAGGCAAACACTCAACTACTGAGCCACCCAGATGCCCTGATATTTCCCATTTTAAGAATGCACTTACAATGATTTTTATCCAGCTATTTAGCACACTGAGTCAATGACCTACTTGTAATATTTTCAAAGTCTAGAAGTAGGAAAGAATTCATTCATCCTCAAGATACCCCAATCATGTCAACTTGAAATGTTTATAATCAGATGGGATGATGATGATGATGATGATGATGATGATGATGATGATGATGATTAGAGTCCTAAACTATACAGGACTTCTTGGATTTCTCAACTTTGGCACTAGCAACATTTTGGGCTGGATAATTCTTTCTTGTTGGCTGGGGGGCTTTCCCGCGTACTACAGAATGTTTAGAAGCATTTCTGGTCTTTACTCACTGTATTTCATGAGCACTTCCACAATTTTGATGAGCAAAAATGTCTCCAGATACTGCCACATATCCCTTAGGGGACAAAGCTGCCCTCTGCTGAGAACTATTGATCTAATCAATTTTCTCACATTTCTTTAAGGATGAAAATCTTTTAACTTCCTTCTGTAGTTCACCTCCCTGCTGTAAAGACCATTTTCTTATTGGTTAACATGGGCTATGAAGTCTTTATTACTTCTGAAGGACTTGAAGACAACTATGAAGTCATCCCTTTCACGATAATGATAATGGAAGCAAATCAGTCTTCAGTCTATATTATGGAAGTCGACACTAGATTTTTCCATAGAGCTCCGTATTTTCAGGAGTGTTTTAAAATGCCAGACACAGGTGTCACAAGTGCTTCCGTGCCTGCCGTATCCAGTAGTCGGGTGTGTGTTTTGGGTTCACAAGTACATAAAGTTATGAAATGTTAACTACTGTCGTTCGAATTAATTGAGCAGGACACAAAGAGAAGGGACTCTCTGAATAACTAAAAAAGCAGATCCAGTAGAATTTATGATAGATTCCAGTCTTAAAATTTCTAAATTTAATCAACTTTTTTGTTGTTGTTGTTGTTGCATGGAGATGCATGGAGATGGTTAGCATGGGAAAAAACATTCAGATTACAGATTTTTACGAACTCTGGTCCTGTTATTTTCAAGATGAACCATGGGGAGGTTGGTTTTTTTTTTTTTTTTTTTTTTTAATGTGAGATTGTAAGGTTTTTCTGTAGTGCTCTTTAGTTTTTCAGGTCCTCTTCTCCCTCAAAGCACCTTTGCTAGTCCTCTCCTTCCTGTGTAATATCATCCTACACTCTTAGTGGTTTCCCTGGCTGACTAGGACTATTTATTTATTTTTACTTATAGATCCTATATTCTCAAACAATGCTTGGAATTCCTTTGCTTTAACTCCTTATATCAAAAATATGCCCTCGGCTGGCAATCACATTAACCTATAATTAGGCTGCTAATGAAAAGGAAAAAAAAAGGTAAACTACCTTCCCAAGGGACATTTGTATTCTTTACACATCACTAATTCCTCTTAAAGGCGTGCTGTATTGTTCAATATGGCATTTCAGATGTCAGAGAAATTGGTAGACGGGGAAGGTGCTTGCACAAGAGCACCTTTCTGTCTCTTCTCAACCCATGAGCACTCACCTACACTGTCTCTGTACAACTGCAGTCTTGTCAAAAGCAGAGTAAAATGCCACCAGAAAATGGCCTAAAACCCAGGAAATTCCCTTTCCTCTGATTTTCCTGTACCTTTTTTCAACACAGTTGTTTCCTTTCATTTTTGGCAGGCTAAGTCTTGGCTTTGGCAAACCCTTTGTATGCCCCCAGGGAGGGGTGTGTGTAATACTAGCTCTCTTGTTTATTTCTCTCATTATTCACACCATGTGTTCTTAGAACAAACACTATTAATTTCCTGATGTCCCATGATGGACCCTATTGGAATGAGGATATTGTTTTTAGGATTTACCCCACTCAAAAAAACAGTACTTTTCTGAATTGCAGTGTACTATTTAATCAGTATCTCTTCATTGAAGGTGGTAAACTTAAAATGTAATTTTTTAAAGATTTATTTATTTATGAGAGACACAGGCAGAGGGAGAAGCAAGCTCCCTGCAGGGAGCCCAATGCAGGACTCGATCCCAGACCCAAAATCATGCCCTGAGCCAAAGGTAGATGTTCAATCCCTGAGCCACCCAGGTGCCCTAAAATGTAATTTTTAAATACAGTTTGTTAAGGTGGTACATTTGATGGATCTACTGAACATTTCCAAAGATAGTATCAAACTCTTCAATGCATAAGAAATTTGCTGTGTGCTAAGTTTAAGATGGTGTTTCCACAGAAAAACAAGCTAAAAAAGATGTACTGTTTATATGCCATTTTTCTTTATCGAAATCACATTCAAAAATTCGGAAGCTTTAGTGAATCATATCAGAAAAATAAAAGCAAAAACAAAATAAAACAAACCCACTGTTTTATTCTCTAAGGAAAACAGAAAGCCTGTTCTCTAAAGCCTGAATGGGTATTAAGGCAGCATGTAGAACTTTGCAAAAACCACAAAGTTTA
The DNA here is from genome assembly GCF_018345385.1 of Vulpes lagopus. Classification (NCBI taxonomy): domain Eukaryota; kingdom Metazoa; phylum Chordata; class Mammalia; order Carnivora; family Canidae; genus Vulpes; species Vulpes lagopus. The sequence continues at coordinate 97,217,167 of NC_054824.1, read as the reverse complement.
GGATGTGTCACTCGAGACTAAAGAAGGAAATATCCTCCAGTTCGAAAGTGACAGTAGTGGTCTGGGGAAAACTGCTCACTTTTAACCTCCTTCACAAATTCTGCATCTGGCAGTTTTGCTGCATGGCTTAGGGAGCACATCAGTAAGAGATTGGCCAGTGGTCATCCCCCCTCCCCCTCCGCCTTCCAAATAAGACTTTCCTTGGGACAGGGCAAGGTGTATAGGCTCTGGGCAGAGAACAGGTGAGCACTAGAATACAGAGCACTGGATTGCAAACACAGGCTCAGAAGGAAAGTTAATTTGGAAGGGTCCTGCATTTTATCCCAGCATTTAGATGATACAGAGTTTAGTCAGAGTTTTACTGCTCAAAAGGAAGTGATCAAGTCCAATGTACAAATTTAAGAAATGATGTCTAAGGTCACTCGTCTCCATTCTCAGAGGTAACTCACTCTAGGACTAATAGGCATGAATATTTCATAATAAAAATGTAAGGATGCACAAAACCACAAATATTGGCAAGTATTTGCACATCTTAATAAAGTGGTGATGTGTAAGTTCTGAAAATTTTTCTAAAATTGGTAGGACTGTTAAGTCTACTGATTAAGCGCTCTTCTACTCAGTTAAGGTTTTGTTCTTCCTCCTTCCAGTAAATTCTCAAATTAACAGCTAAGGAGGAAAAAAAAAAAAAAGCTAAGGAGAACCAAAGAGTCCATTTCTTGGAAACTGTTCGAATCTGCTTGCCTAGCATCAAACAAGCAAACCGGTCAGGAGAAATGAAGTCTCGTGTCCTGATTCGGGCAGGTCCTCACACTATAGGGGCCAGCAGTCCTAAGTTCTAAAGCATTAAAGGGCTTGCAACCCTGCCACAGAGTAATAATAATTATGTGTTGAATAAATGTTGCCAAACAGGGGCTCCTCCGGCATCTCTTTCTGCACCCACACAAGGTGAACAGTCACTTATGCAAATATTGAGGTTCTTGGCTAGTGCCTAATTCAGAGAAAATATCTGCATTTTTTAGTTTTGCTCAGTCTCTACCCCATCATGCCACCTCCTTCCATATTTATCAACAGCTCAAGACCTTCTCCAGAGACTATGGGGGCGGGGATTTCAAAGTATGACTCTAGGCAAGTGGCTTCAGGATGTCCTAAGTGCTAGCTAGAAAGGCACATTTTCAGGTCCCATCGCCCATCCATGGAATTCTGGGGGTGGGTCCAGCAGTCTGTGCTCACCAGCCTGCCAGGGCTTCTCCTGCTCCAAGATGCTGTCTATATAGAGGGTCCTGAGTCCTGACTGAGTTGATACTCGACTGGAGCAACTACTTTACCCCAGTTGAGCACGACAGGAATTCCCTGGGCTCCGTCTAAAGGGTTTTGCTGGCTTTGTTTCCCTCCAAATTGTTAAGTTGTATGTGTTTAAAACACTGAAATTATATTGAGTTCTTTCTAGAGGTAGGAGGCAGTGTCAATTTCAAGTAAATAATTCTAACACTCCTGACCTCTACATCAGTTCTCATTGAAAATACCTACTGGCCCCTTTAGAGTATGGGACAATTTTCTAATGTTACCTACCTGTGTATTTTGGATAATTTGACAAATGATAATTTTTTAAAAAATATTCATGAGGGACACAGAGAAAGAGAGAGGCAGAGACACAGGCAGAGAGAGAAGCAGGCTCCATACAGGAAGCCTGATGCTGGACTCAATCCCAGGACTCCAGGATCATGCCTTGGGCCAAAGGCAGGCGCTGAACCACTGAGTCACCCAGGGATCCCTTTAAATATATTTTATATAACATATAATAACTATTTGCCGATAGAACATGATCTACATAAATACTTTCAACACACCAAGCCTTCTGCCCCTTGCTGTTTTTTTCTAAATTTTTTTATCATGGTAAAATATACATAACATAAAATAAAATAACATAACATAATAAATAACATAATAAACATAATAAATAATAAAATAAAATAACATAATAAAATAATAATAAAAATAAAATAATAAAATAAAATAACATAACATAATAAATAACATAATCATAAAATATATGATCTTAACCATTTTTAAGTCTACACTTCAGTAATATTAAATACATTCATAATGTTGTGCAACCATCACCACCATCCATCTCCAAAAGCCGTTTTATAAAAGTGTAACTATATCATTAAACACTAACTCCCCTGTCCCCTCCTCCCTCAATCCCTTGCCACCACCATTATATGGTCTATACATTTGACTACTCTAGGTACCTCAGGTACGTGGAACCATACGTTATTTATCTTTTTGTGACTGGCTTATTTCACTTAGCGTAAGGTCCTCAAGGTTCATCCATCCCGTAGCATGTATCAGAATTTCCTTCCTTCTTAAGGTTGAATGATTTTCCATTATATATACATCCCACATTTTCCTTATGCATTCTTTTTAATAACTTTTTAAAGTTTTAACTTAAATTCTAGTTAATATACAGTATGATATTGTTTCAGTGTATGATGTAGTGATTTTTAAAACTTCCATATATCAACTGGTGCTCATCACAAGTGCCCTCTTTAATCCCTATTACCCGTGTAACACATGTCCCCACCCACTTCCCCTCTAGTAACCACTGGTTTGTTCTTAATAGTTAAGAGTCTGTGTCTTGGTTTGCCTCTCTCTCCTCCCCACACTTTCATTTTTTCCCCTTAAATTCCACATATGAGTAAAATTATATGGTATTTGTCTTTCTCTGACTTAGGTTACTTAGCATAATACTCTGTAGCTCCATACATGTTATTGCAAATGGCAAGATTTCATTCTTTTCTTATGGCCAAGTAATATTCCTGTGTGTGTGTGTGTGTGTGTGTGTGTGTACACCACATCTTATCCATTCATCAATCGATGGACATTTGGTCTGTTTCCATAACTTGGTGACTGCTATAAATATCGAGATGCATATCCATTCATTTGTTGATGGACACATGAGTTGCTTCCATGTTTTAGCTATTGTGAATAATGCTAGTGTGAAGACAGATGTCCAAATACCTCTTTGATAACTCTTTTCCACCTTTTCTTTATATACCCAGAAGTAGAATTACTGGACCATTCTACTGGATGGTAAAATGGAACCATTGCTGGATGGTAATTCTATGCTTAATTTTTTGAGAATTGGTCATAGTGTTTTCAGTTTTTAATAGGAGCTGTACCATTTTCATTCCCATCAATAGTGCACATGCCTGTCCCTTAGTTTTTACTTTGAGATGTCCAAACAGCTCATTTGCTAGATTCCTTGGGTATCCTAGGATTATCAGTACTAATACTCAGTCGTCCCAAAGTTCAAATATGGAACATTGCTGCTTACCTAATTGTGTCTTGATTGCATCTGAAATTTCAAGCATTATGGATGTAGGAAGTTTTACAGTGGTTTCATTAAGGCCTGGAATAATAAGATGGACTGCAAGGAAAAAGAATAGGGTAAGAGAAAGAAAATGGGTTATGACATAAAATAAAGCTCACAGTATCAGATAATAGAAACTATGACATTTAGCACTTATTTGGCTTAATCAATTTTAACCCAAACCTAAACAGATTTTTTTTTAAACCTAAACCTAACTCAAACTTTAAACAGATTTTTTTTTAAATGTTCAGAACTGAACTAAAAAATCCTCAGGCTTTTAGTCCTTAGAATAGAAAATTATAAAATGGCTGTTTAACATATTAAGTGAACAAAACACCATTAGTAATAATAATATTTTAAAGAACAGTTCAATACACCAAGGATTCCCTCCTAAATGCAACACCATGGGGCAAGTAGGATGGGTGCCATCGTTCTCCCAGACATGGGCTAGAGTTGTTTCTCTAACACACACTAAAACAGGTAGCATCTCTTGGCTCCTAGCCTGGCATGGACACAAGCCAGAATGCTTAGTACTGAAAGGAAATGAACTAATATCAATTTAATAGACCTGCTAACAGTGTAAAATTCCATAAGCGCTCTCTTATCAAAAAAGAGCCTGACTTGTTTACTGGAGGTATAGATACCAAGATACACTCACACTCACCTAATATCGTTCCTCCAAAGGGAGTCTTATCTGGGGATTTAGTTGAAGCCCTGTGAGTAACATTCTGAATCACTGTGGAAATACAAAAGTAACAACGTGATGGGAAAAGACAGGAAGGAGTAAATAGTTAATAATGTGAAGCCATTGCACTGGGGAAGCTCTAATATACTTTTTAAATTAATAAAGTAACTCTTTGGGCTGGTACATGGCCAGTGAAAGGGCTGGAAAGCACATCTCACCTTCACACCTATGCCTTTAAATAACAAAAGGTTATTTCCCAATCATAGAGTGTTCCACTCAAATGAGCTGAAAATTTCCTTCCCCATCACCACTCCCCACAGCCTTCCCAAATTAAAGAAATAGCACAAGATGAGGCAATTAATACGGTAAATTTTTAAAAGTGAAAATGTATATTCTCAAAGCTAAGATTCTCAATTATTCCAATACTGACACTGTTTTGAGAATACACTTGAGACACTGGGTTTTCTTAAAATGAATAATTATTTTAAGTATCCAATCTCTTCTACCAAGAAACTTTCTGGAAATAATGGAATCACTTCAATAATTTGAAAAACTGAAATGCAAAACAAAAGCAACGGGATACTGAAGTGAGATAAGACATTATAATTCTCGAAAACTCTTTGTCTTTAATCTCCCTAAGGGGACCATTAAATCAGTTTTTATTTCACTAATCCAAATACTCTATCAATGATTTTCTTCATGTATGCTAACTTAACCCTGAACAAAGCCGCACATACTCAGTTGGCTTTTAAATTTATTATGGTTGTTTTGTATCAAAAGTTTTACTTTTACCAAAGTGACTTGCCAACCAATGTGACTGCCAAGACTTGGCCTATTAGTACAAGATGCAAAATGATCTATTAACTTCTAATTTGCTAGACCATATTGATTTCTTTACACTTTTGCTTTAAAATAATAATCAGAAAGATTGGGGGGGAACAGTATTATATTTAATCATCTCAGTAAAAAAGCATATGACAAATAGTTCTAAATTGTTAACTATACCGGAATTGAAATTTTTTTTAAAAGATTCTAAACATACATCCAGAGCAGACTCATACAAATTACCTTGTTTGATGACTGTTATTGGGATTAGCTTCCTTGGGACATATGCTGGCTGAAAAAAGGAGAGTCAGCTTTTAGTTAAGTTAAAAAAAAAAAAAACTAGCACAAAAAACTGAGTGTAGCCCTGTCTTATCTACAGTTGCTGGAAAGACCTTTAGCGCATATATCTACCCCTATTTTATTGAATTTGGTTTTCCCCATAAATGTCCAAAGGCTTGAAAGCAGTTTCTGCTGAGCTCCCATTAATTTACTTTACCTTGAAACTATAAAGAAAGGAACTAAACCATGTGGACTACTAGTTCATCTATCAACTTGAGATGTGACCCAACAAAATACTGTCTACATTTTCTCTCCAAAAGATGCTAAGCCACCTATTATCTTTTAAAACTGATCAACATCCATTGTTTGAGTGTACTCAAGTGCTGCTGCTGCTACTACTACAGACAATCTGACCACCATGAGCTCCCAAGACCAAGCATCTCTTTGTCCAAGAAGGCAGAGCTGGGACTCAGATCCAGACATTCCGACCTCCAAATCCTGTACTCTTAGCCATTCTGCACATATTTATGCACAAAGGACCTCAAACTAGGAAGGCAGTTCCCAGGGTACTCCCTCTCCCCTCTCTCAAATTGCCTCAGACATCCCACAAGGAGTTTTGAGGTCATGGAGGGGCTTGAACAAGGAACAGGTTTAGTGTTAAAGTGGAGTCATCCCTGGACAACATTGTGAGCCAAGGATAAGACAGCTAAGGGAGAGATATAGGAACAAAATAAGGGAAGCAAAAATATACAAAAGAATTAGACTGAGTCAAAGAGGGGAGCATGGCATTGATTTTTTTGAAGCTTGATTTAAGTTTTATACGTGATTATATTATACATGATAAAGAGACTCTATATACCAGATCTGTGAATAATCCAGGATGTGCTGAATGAAATACCACCTTGGTGTTTCAACTGTAAGCAACAGAGACTTGTTACATGCTACCATTTTAGTGAGTAATGTGCCCATAATAAAGAAGGCCCACAATGCCAAGCTTACTGTTGGCTATTTTCCTTATCTAAAAGTCCTTATGCTTAAAAATCACAAAAAAATAGAAGTTTACTCTCAAATCGGGTTTTTAAAACTGTTTGTACTTATAGACTCTGTACTATAGACTGAATGCTTATATCCCCCCAAAAACGTAGATGTTAAAACTTAACTCCCAAGTGTGATGGTATTCAAGGTAGGGCTTTGGAGAAATGATTAGGTCATGAGAGGTCCACCCTCTGAATGAGATTAATGCTCTTATAAAAGAGACCCCAGAGAGGTCCCTGCACCTTTCTGCTCTGTGAGGACACAAGAGCAAGCTCTCACTAGGCATCAAACCTACCAGCACCTTACCTTAATCTCAAACTTCCCAGGCTCCAGAACCATGACAAATAGATGTTTGTTGTTTAAGCCACCCAAGTCTGTGGTATTTTGTTACAGCGGCCCTCATGGACTAACACACCCATAACAATGTACCCCCATCTAATATAATCCTAGACTAAGGAATTCATCAAGATGAACACCCTTATATATAAATTATCACCACTGTGCGAAACTACATCATCCAAAAGCAGAGCTTTTTTTTTTTTTTTAAATTTTTATTTATTTATGATAGTCACAGAGAGAGAGAGAGAGGCAGAGACATAGGCAGAGGGAGAAGCAGGCTCCATGCACCGGGAGTCTGATGTGGGATTCGATCCCGGGTCTCCAGGATCGCGCCCTGGGCCAAAGGCAAGCGCCAAACCACTGCGCCACCCAGGGATCCCTAAAAGCAGAGCTTTTATTAAATAAATGGTTTCAAATTTTTGAGATCTAAGAAAGTGGAAAATATGCATAATATAAATAAATGCAAAGATCACAATTATATCCACACTATAATTTTATAACAAGTATGTATACACAAATTATCAGAAATAGATCATAGTTTTTTTTAACAGTGGTTATTTTTATAAAATGAATTTTTATGCTTTTCTATATTTCCAAATTCCTTACAACTGTGAATTACATTTTAATTAAGAAAACTTATTTTTTATCAACAGTCTGTTCAGTTACTACATATGTAGCTTCTGTACTGTGTAGCTTATGTACTATTGATAAACAGGAGAATGACCGAAGTATGATTTATATACAATTTTTCTCAGGAAATGGGAAGGGAATAATAGAAATAGAAGTATAACTTTCAGTGGGAGAGAAAAAAAATTCTTAGCTTTGATGTCACCCTGTCAGCAGGATCTCTTTCACCTTATCATAAGAAAATTAAATAGGAGCACTTGCAGGACCATTTTCCAGGCTCTGCCTCACATGTCTACCCTACTTCCACCTATCCTGCTTTAGTGAAAGGGTTGCCAACACACAGTCTTTATCGTTTGAGAATTTTACTTTTTTTTTTTTTTTAATTTTTATTTATTTATGATAGTCACAGAGAGAGAGAGAGGCAGAGACACAGGCAGAGGGAGAAGCAGGCTCCATGCACTGGGAGCCCGATGTGGGATTCGATCCCGGGTCTCCAGGATCGCGCCCTGGGCCAAAGGCAGGCGCCAAACCGCTGCGCCACGCAGGGATCCCTATCGTTTGAGAATTTTAAATGCCAGCTTTGCCAACCTCCAGCCACATGGCAGCTACTTACTAGAGGAGCCACATTGTCTTTCCAGGTACTAATAACCATTTTGGTTAGAGCTGTTGCTACAGTTCCAAAGATTTTTTGAATGGCCTGTTCTCTATCTCTAGGAGTCCTGCCATTTAGTGCACATTTTGCAGAATGTGAAGCTCTTCAGACACATTACAATTTAGTAGAAACACCTACGTGTTGCTGTGTTAGTTGCTTTGGAATTTCATTATTTCAAGTTTTAGTTCCTTTGCTGTGATCATTTGTTTTAAACAACTTCTGACAGGGACAAATGGAAAATATTCCGTTCTTCACATGAACAGCACGAAGCTTCTCTTTGAGCTCTTGATTATCTACCAATGTTCTATTAAGATGATGACAAGACTATATGTACAGTATGTGCTGCCAAAAACAAGGAAATAATTTAGCTGCAGAATCCAATTCTTTCTAAGACCTATAATTACTGTCTTGCTTAATCTGCAATCCAAAGATGCATCAAGATTGGCCTTATGAGCAAGTAGCTGCCTCTTTGTAAATAGGGTTTTTAGGATCATCAGGAAAAATACTCTTACCTAAAATGTTTATGCTGAAGGCTCTAAATTCCCAGGAAGAAGTTGACACTGTGAATCCTTTCCCTGGTGTCTTATTATACAAATGTAGGGAAGTGTCTGTTATGGAGATTCATTGAGAAATGAAATACTATCAAATTTCCAAGTTAATAGCATTTAACCCATTACAACTCAATTTTAATTGAACTGTTCTATGTACAGTATTTTTAAAAAAGGTACCAGTAACCCTTCCTTGCTGTCCCAGCTTTGGCTTTCTTTTGGCTCTTGCTGGCTCTCTCTTCTGTCGAGCGTTTGTTGACTCCCATTCCTGTTGCAAGCCTTCATCACTACTTCCTTCAACAGCCTTCATCCTCCCTTCATTTAGTAACTGTTTTCTTTGTGTTTACTGCCAGAAAGTAAACATATTTCCCTCCTGCCCTATAAGAAGTGTGGTATTTTAATGTTGTGGCTGAGTCTCAGTGGGTAGATTCTTTGGGGAGATATGGGAAGAGGCAGCTGCTGTTGTAAACAACGAACTGATGACCAATTAGGGCTGATTTTAGTCCTGGTTAGGAAAAGCCTATGCTTATCCAGAAATATCCATGGCAGTAGTAATCATATAGGATGAGGGACTTTCTATTCATTCTGCATTGTACTAACTTCCTCCTGATATTATTTTGAAAATTAGCTTTAATACACATAGTGCTAATGCTGTTCTTTGCAGGCTCTTCTTTGTAGGTTTGTCTATTTGATATTTTTGTGGTATCAGAATATTCACTATAAATTCAACTTTATTTTCAGGCCCTGAGATTTAAAAAAAAAAAAAAAAAAAAAAGCTGTCCTTTTGGGCAGTGGCAAGGGTTGCTCAAAATCAAACTTCAATAGTTTAAGAGCCAAACCACATGAGAAGAACTTAGGCCTGTTACATTGCGGTTTTAATTCATTTTTAGGATGTTCTAATGAAAGTTACAAAACATATTGATTTAATCTAATGTCCTGCTTGCAAAAGTCTTCATATTTCTGGTCATTTAGAGAGGAATCAGACATATACTTTTGATAATATTATTGGCCTAGATATACATTTTTTTAAGTTTCTGCTTAAGACAACAATTACTAACAACACAGGGATATCTAATATATTCATTGTACACAATCTTGAGGTATGGGTGGGAACCCCATGGTATTGCTCCCTAGTCAACTCACTCATCTGATAGCTGTTACACTTTAAAAATTGGCACCACTTCTTTTTTCACCAATAACAGAGATGCTTTTTAAAAAGATGGGTGGATCTCTGATGGGGAAAAAAAAAATGGAAGGGTGAAAACAGATGTCATATATTAGGGGAACACTTACTTTAAGGAGATTTGGATTAAATAACTAAACATTTTAAAATATTAAATATGTACTTCAAAAATTGATTGTTTGCTAGTAAAGTAGTAAGATGATTAAGTTTTTTATTTTTAAATACAGACATAATGTATTAAAATCCAGTCCTTTCAGCCATTGTTCATTATTGAGTCATTATTGAGTTGTGTGTATGTATAATATATAATAACACCTGGTAGTAAAAGTTAGGTTTCATTTCCATAAAAAGTGTTTCTAGATTCTCAACAAGAACAAAACAGGAAAAGGATAAATTTTGTTTTTTCTTTCACAATATCATAGATCTCAAGTAATATAATTTATATAGAAAGAATCGCTGTTTTGTTTATGTACCTTTTCTCTGATCTTTTTGGAGGCATAGGTAGGTAGAGGTGATATCTGAAAGTATTTAACAAGTGGTAGAACAAAGGCACCAAATAACCAGAAGAGACCTCTGATACATGTCCCTGGCACAAGTGCACCGGGGCTTGCCTGCAGGGCACATGCTTAGATATATGAATTACATATATAATGTAACCAGAATGCTTAAGGAGGGTGCTTATTTAACATCCAAATTTTTAACATACATATTTATTTTTTTAATGGGTAAAGTTCAAATTGTTTTTCTCTTTTCAAATATCTCTGTTTAGAAGATGCTGAGTTTTTGCTGCCTTTAAGTTTTAGGTGTAAACATGCATAGGTGAATGAAAACATTTTTCAATGCATCTTTTGCTTAAAACTCTAAATTTATTTCCTATCTTCTAAAATATTGCTCTCTGAAAGCAGTCTCTGAGATGTCCGAATATTCGGATTGATACTGACTTTATTTGGATAAAATATACCTCTAAAATATCAAATCGATTTTCAGGATCAATTCTAAGTGGCCACGTAAGATGGTCAGAGGCTATCCCAAATGATTCCTTTTCAAACTTTTCTGTGTTCCAGAGCTACCCAAGAGCACAGATGGCTTTCCAGAAGGTGACAATGGAGAAAGTCTCATGGAGAAATCTTAAAATAGCTGTTCAATTAATCTGGGTTTTCCTTTGGAAATAACCAAGAGTTTCAAACCGCAGCTCGTCACAGCTGGCTGGAGTTGGGGGTACTCTGCCTCACAGCTCGAAGTGATAAAATGTCTGGCTTGGGGTCATAGATGCAGGAAGTTTCTTCCTGAACCTTCTCATCATGGCTATTTATGATATGAAAAAGAAATTAAACTCCTTCGGAGTAAACATCAATCATCCTTCTCAATTTTGCTGAGTAACTCTCACTAGATGAAATATTTTGCCACAAGATGTACTGGGATACGATTGCTGGAAAAAAGGAATGAAAGAAATGACATCATTAAGTCACATGTTAGACAAAGTAAGACAGCCAAGAGGGTGGGAGATAAGATATGCCTCCTAGGTAACCGTTCATAACATGAGTGAGGATTGTTCTAGAAGAGGAACAAAGAGCAACTCTATTCTCTGTGATTGAAGAGAGAAAAAGCCAGAGACCTTAATAAGGAATGGCGCAACTCAATACTTAGTACAAGGCCAAAAGATTGTTTGCAAAGGAACAAACAAAACCAAAAACCCCACTTACGTAACCTAATCAATATATAAACTTACTACCTGCAATATAGCAAAGTAAAACTCATATAGAGTTTAATTATCACAAAAATCAAACCACTTGTAAAACTAAAAGCAAAATAGGGAAATATTTGTCTGCTCTCTGGATAGGGAAGGGCTTTCTAAAATATAATGCAATTGAAAATATGACAACGGAAAAGACAATTTGATTAAACACATTTTAAGGCTTGCCTATTTCAAAAAATTCCCATGAAGAAAATTGGTAACAAATGTGAGAATAATGTTCCTAGATGATATCACAGAGTTGATGTTCTTTAATCTATAGTCTTTAAACTATTCAATAAAACCCAAGAGACTCCCAATAAACTAGGCACTAAAACTCAAGGTCATTAAATGGAAAATACAACTGGCTGATAACCAAGTGAAGAAAGTACTATTTTAGAAATCAGAGAAACAAATTTAAAAACCCATTTCACACTATTATATTAGCTGAAAACTCAGTGATGGAAATACAGAATTGTTGATCATCAGGGCACTAAAGCAAGGTAACTCGGATACTTTGATGGCAAGATTGTAAAGTGGCCCAGCCTTTCTAGCAAGACATTTGATCATCTATATTAGGAAGTTTTCCAAATGTCAGTGCTTCCCCCACCTGCTCAGGACATAACTGCCTTCACTTCATAAGTGGGCATATGACTTAAAAGCAGACATCTCTGTGAGGGTTATAACAAGGGCTTGCAATTGTAACAGGTAGTTGCGTAACTGGTGCGGTGCTTCCTGAGGAGAGATTTTGAAAAGCGGAGGGAAAGAGAGCGAGGGACTGAGTTTCTGTAGTGAGACAGAAGTGAGGGTCTGGGTGGGGGCCAGGCACAGTAGAAAGCCCAGCCAGTTGCTTCATGGTTTTGAAAAGGTTGGCTTTTCAAGTAGAAAGTGAGAAAATAGGGGTAAGAAGAGTGAGGATGAAAGCGAATAATACCAGTGTAAACAGAGCATGTGCAAATTCACTGTGGAAATGTGTTATTTTAAAAAACAATCCACTGCACAGAAGATAACAAGCATAACCTTAAAATACCTAGAATATGGAAATCGTAGAGTAACTATGTTGAATATCAGTATTTTAGAGCTTTAAACCTGTTAGATAATCTGGTCTCCTACTTCCACCTCTGTTTTCTGAAAAAGAAACAAAAACCTAAAGCATTAAGTACTTTACACAAAGTCCTGTAACCAGTTAATCCTACTAGACTGATTTCCTTATAAACGAAACAACAAAAACACAATGCAGACACAATCTCTTAAAAAAAAATTCTCTGAGAATAACCTGGTACCTACCACTGTGTGGATTTGGTCATAGGTGCTTTGGATCTTCCCGTTTACTTTGTTTTTACCTGACAAAAACAGGGGGAGGGGGGAAATAACATTATTTTCATTCTTTGGTCTTCCTAAATTAATTCTTCATCTTCATTATGAAGGACTCTACCTCCTGCTCTAACTCAGTCATGTTAATCATGTTATTTGTTTACTATCATTTCAACCACTGATTCCAATGAAGGGATCACAGGAAGAAAGCCCAGGGCCCCCTAACATCTTAACATTCTCTTCTCCTGGCCTGGCTTTCAACTCCAAACACCTGTACCCGTTACTGCTGTTTTCACTCAGTTGATGCCCAGAGTGAAATCAATCTGAGGCTGATTTACAACACTGCAATGGCCAAAGAACTGTTAACCACTGTTATCAACAGAGGCCTCAAACATCAGCTTATCTTTTTTGTTGTCGTTTAAAAAACCCACTCATTAATATACAAGATTCTGAAATACCAATACTCAACTTCTGTTCACATTTGTACTTTTTTTAAAATGCCAGAGGGTGAGAGTTAACTCATCTCATACTTAAGAATAATATGATTAAACATTTGGTACTTTGCAGAAGGAGGTAAGAATTACAGAAAGCTCACCAAAGCCGTTGGGGTACTTACTGCCAACAACAGTCTTGTGATTGAAAATCTTACTCCAAATCCCATCTTCTCCATTGTCCTTCACTCCGAACTCATAAACTGTGTTGGGTTTTAGATTTTCCACAATTGTTTCAGTGGCTGGACAGATTTGAAAGACCCATTTCTTTTCCTTATCTTTTTCTCTATAGCGAATTGTATAATATCTGTTGAATAACCAGAGTACGATGCTTTAAATTCACAGGGAGGTTCAGAATGCTATTTCAAGGTTTTTAAAATATCACAGACTCTCATCTACTTCAGACTGTATTTCACGCTGGCTTCTGTTTTTATTTTTTAGAAATTACAGAAAACATGAAAAAAATAGCTCAGCGAGCACATAAGTTTTTAATTTCGAATTCCAAGTTGGAAACCATGCAGCTGTGCAGTTACAGTCTGATAGAACTCAGACCTCTCAGTTCTATCATTTGCTGCTTTGCAAAATGCAAGTTGGAAAGTGCTAGATGGGTCATTTTTCTCCAATTATGCATAGAGCAGAGCATAGACATAATTTTAAGTGCGTGGTATCGTAGTTTCATAGCTGGATGGTTTGAAGCCTGGAACTGTATGGGTTTATGCCACAGAATGTCCACTAAGGAAGTATCATTCAATTGTGTACAAGAGAAACCTGAAGCTCTAAGATGCATCAAAGACTGCATTTTAAGGGTAAAATTTTCCTATCATTATAAAAATAGAATCAAGACCAAAGCCAAGGTAAGGGTTCAATGAAAAAAATGAAACAATGCAAATTTAAGATCACAGTTACATTTATGCTTAGGGCTTTGCAACATTCAGCCCTATTTTTGGTAAAGTAATGATAATCCTCACCACTGTTTTTTGGCACTTTTATCACATGCGAGGTTTTATGTATATCACTTCATTCAATTGTCATAAAGTCATCTTAAGTAGAATTTACTAATCCCATTTTACCAATGTGAAAATAGAGATGCAGAAAGATGGCTCAATTTGCACATTGTCACCCACTAAGTGACTTTAAACCAGTGGCAGAACCAGGAGACAAAGACTCCCCCTTGGCTCTGCTCTAAATAGTCTCACAAAGTGGGGCAGCAGACAGGATGAGGGGTTTCGTCAGTACTGTATATAGTAATAAGAATGAATGAGCTAGAGCTATGTGCACCAATATGAACAATTCTACAAACAAAACATTGAATGAAAATAGCAAATTTCAAGATGATACATACAGTCTCATATGATTTACACAAATGAAATGCTCACAGAAAAAAATGCATTACCATATATTATTCCTGTATGAAGGGACAACATAGACTCCAAGGATCTAACATTTATGTTAGTGCTTTAGTTCAGGAAGATGAGATTAGAGGTGGGACCAACAGGTAAATCTTACCTGCTTTTTATTTGTAAATAAACAGTAAATGAAATTCCTGGTCAGTATGATGTTGGAAAGATGTTCACTGTACTATTTTAGGTTCTTCTATTTTAAATTTTCTCTCAAATATTTAGTACCTCATCCCCATTCCCCACCCTCACATATTTTAATGGGCTAAGCTTCAGGCTAGTGGCTTTTATTTAAAGCCTTACAGAGTGTCACACATATACTTGTGCTAAATTACATGGACTGTGCCGCCTCTCAGTGCCAGACACAAGTTGATGATACACAAAAACAATTACCCAGAAGCTCTGGAAACAAGGGGGTCAGGACTGGCATCATAATTTGTGAGGCTCATTCCGAAATGAAAACATGGGACCCCTTGTTCAAAAATGATGAAAAATTTCAAGACAAAGACAATAGAGCACTAAACCAAGCATGGGCCCTTCTCAGGAGGGGACCCTGTGCCAATGCACACGTTCCACGCCGGCAAAGTCCGCAGGGGGTGTACAGAGAAGGGGGATGAATTTGTATGCTTCTGTACAGTTGTATTTTGAACATATTTGTATATTCAGCCTACTTTCCTACTAGTTGCAATCTACTGAAATGTTTGAAGTCATTCATTAGCTTGCTGCTTTCTAGTAAAACTACTGTCAGGGCTCCAGTCCCCAATTTCAAAGGAGCAAAAGACAGAATGAGTGAAGGAGGCTGTTCAGTCAAAAATACTAACTCTGGGCATAAACATTATAGAATACTAATCCTCTGTGTCCTGTGGGTTGAAACATCAACAGAAATTTATGAAACATTTATTGACAAGTATGCTGCATGGGAATTTTTATTGTTTTTTCCCTGCCTTCGATACTACAAGATGCCAGAGAAGTGCAGAGAAGCTACAATCAGACCAGATGGGCTGCCAGGATTATGCAGCAGCTCTACTTTGGATACATTTCTCAATTCTTCAATTGCTCATGTGATCTCATAGTGGTTGGGGGAGGGTGTCAGTAAGGAGTGCTGCTAACACAATGATCAAAGGCCAGATTCCAGGGTTACCAATAAGCTCGATTTTATATCATCTTCCTAGGAATGAAATGGTATAAAAAATGTTCTACAAACTAACATGTTAAACAAAATCCATCCTGCAAATTTTCTTTATATTGATCACAAAGCATTCTAAATACCCTCTCTGATACCAAGTTTATCAGGAAAAATAAATGTACAGGCAGCCGATGCTTCTGCTTCAGGGATGTTATCCTTGTCAACAGTGGCTTAATAATTTTATAATATAGGCAAGTTCTAAGTGTTAAGGGTCAACAAGACTATTTAGTTGTAAAGTAATAAATTACATTTCCTTGATTTTAAAGCTAGATCGAGGCCTCATGATAATAAATTGTGCTGTACAAATCTAGCACACAGAAAGTACTCCATAAATATTTGTGGAATGAATAGAACGGACACTTGGGTGCTCATGGGGTCATTCTAAAATTAGAATATAATTACTCTAAATGGCCAGTAATTCCATCACCTAGAAACACTGATCTAAGCAATCAAGATTACAATGATCTTTTCAGCATGTCATCACACAACATTTCACTTACCAAACACAACATTCCTATAGAATCCATGCAAACTGAAGGAAAATACGATAAACGTCTACGCTGAACATCTACAGAGGGCTTAAGATTTTAAGGTGTGTTTCAGTTTATTCATACAATAAACTCTGAGGAATTATAGAAGAAAAAGAGAGATGATAAATGTTTCAGTTCTGACAATCAGTGACCAAGCCAGGCAAATGGCTGTTTTCTGACTCCTTTAGTATTGCCCTAGACTGACTTTCTAGTAAAACTACTTGGCAAAAGGAGGTGAAAAGAAAAGAAAAAACAAAACAACAACAACAACAACAAAAACAGGGAAAATCACCCAGAAGGGAAGAGGACAACCCTAATTCTTTTTAACATTATTTAAGGTTTATTATTTCATTGTATATTTACCATAACAGAGTCATAGACTTCCCATTATTGTCTGAAGATATTCAGGATCAAAGGTTGATTGCACCCTTCTCTGTAGATGATTAAGGACAATCATCATATGGTTTCACTCATACATAGAATATAAGAAATAGTGAAAGACTGAGTGGGAAAAATTAGAGAGGGAGACAAACCATGAGAGACTCCTAACCCTGGGAAACAAAGGGTTGCAGAAGGGGGGGTGAGAGGCGGGGGATGGGTGAAGGCACTGAGGAGGGCCCTAGATGGGATGAGCACTGAGTGTTAAACTATATGTTGGCAAATTGAATTTAAATTTAAAAAATGTAAAAATAAATTAAAATATGGCAAAATTTCAGCTCAAAAATCTTTTGGGAAAATATCACCATGAAATTCCCCATAACACCACTTGAAATACTGTGTATTCCATCTTCAATTAATTTTGGCATATTTCATTACATGGAAGCCAACATCTCCGCCCCCACCCTGCCCCAACTTCTTGTAGTTTGTAATTATTAGTGGAAAGTGTGCTTAATTATATTCAATTTAGTACTTTGCTGTACGTAGTCTTATATTGTTCTCTAATTTTGCTCCTTATCTTGCTTTTCATCAAGGTTGTGTGCTAGAGAGGAAGAGTATATGTTATGTACTTTATTTCTTTTAGCTCAGCTATGACAGTACCAGCCAAACAGTAGGGCTCAGTAAAAGCTCGTTAATCATGACTCTCAAAGCTCTCTAACTGTACCTCTAGCTTTCCTACAGACTCAGGGAATAAAAGGAACAATAAGTCCAAAAAAAATTTGGACATAAATGCAACAAGTCTATTAAAAATACAGCTAGCAGTCAGTGAAGGTCATCAGATCAGACCTCTGGAAGCCCTGCCTCTAGCAACTTGGACTTTAAGAACAAGAACATCTTGTGTCCTATGTGGTAAGAAACTGTTGAGGGTAGTGTTTGGTTCAAATAACATTATCTCTGCTTGCATCTCCCTAATAGTATGAATATTGACAATAATGGTTATTGTAGCTTTAAAAAACCCTCAAAATGTAGTGGAGTGGGCAGGTAGTGGCTTGGCTTGGATATTTGTCAGCTGCAAACTAGTAGCCTGATTTCAGGGGGGTGTTTGCCCACTTATTCATCACTTCTCTCCCTCAAAAGAGAATGGGGCGGGGGGGACTAGACAATCTTGGAGGTCCTTTCTAAACCAAAAGATGACTGTAGCTGCAAATTAGACATTTTATTCCAATAAAACAACAGAGGCAGAACACAAGATAGAAACCCATAAATGAAATTTATGGAATAACTGGCAGTGAATTATCAAGAGGAGAAATTGGTCATTTTTGACAAGATAAATTTAGTCAAGATACATTTAGTCCTTTCACAAACGAGCCTGGCTTGAGGCATGTGGTTGGCCATCATTTGTGCTGTTTTTCCAGCAATATTTTTGTTTCCATATAATTAACAACTATTATATTTCGTAAATATCTATTCTGCACATTTTTTGCTCTCTTCCCATTAAAGGACACTTCCTTGATACTCCTTTGTTTCTTGCCTTGTGGAGACTGTGCTACTGGTATAAATTCTGTCCGCACTCCATTCTTCTCAAAGTGTCTTTCCCAATCATTCCCTCCTGTCCCCCTTCTGACACTAGGGTTCACTCTTCAGCTAACACATAAGCATCTAGGTAATGTTATACCCTTTCCTTATTCCATTCACTCACTTACTGAGCTGAAAAACTGTTTAAATATTTTTCATTCTAACAAAGATAAAATGATTATTCCCTTTTATCCCTGCTATCTTTTAACACAAACATTCTTTTAAAAGGTTCTATTTATTTGAGAGAGAGCGCATGTGCACACGCAAACACACAAGCAGGAGGAGGGGCAGAGGGAGAGGAACAAGCAGACTTCTGGCTGAGCAGGAAGCCCAGCAGGGAGCTTGAACTCAGGACCCCGGGATCATGCCCTGAGTGGAAGGCAGACACTTAACTGCCTGAGCCACCCACATGCTGCCAACACAAAAATATTTTCAAAGTAATCTACTTTATCCCACTTTCTCACCACTCATGACGCCTAAACCTTTGTAATCCTTGTAATCTGGTATCAGATCTGTTCATAAAATCTTTTGATCAAATCTAATGATTTAATCCTCCATGAATTTCCCAACTACCTTAAAATCTACTCATATTCTTCTCCAAATCTGCACCTATTCCTGTTGACTTCAGGTGCCCTCTCCCCTCATGTCCAGTCCATTCTCAAGCCCAATTAGGTTTCCCTGCATGATCCCTCTTTTACTTGTCTCTTCTCTATTTCTATGTGGCACTTAAGGGATCAGATTAGGTCTTTATTATCTTTGGACTCTTAAAATAATTTTAAAGCTGGTCAAAAATTTCCAAGACCCTTCTTTATCATTTACTAGCAGCTGGCTTAAAAACCAACAAAAAGGAGTAAGTGATTTTAGTACTATCTAAAATGGAATAGCTTGCCTGAAATGGTAGTTCTAAAATAAAGCAAATAATACCAAAACCAACAAGAATAGCAAACACAGTACCATTTATTGAGTGCTATGTGCCACTTAACCATTTTACATGTATCTCATTAAATTCTGACAACTCTATTAGTTAGTATTATTATTATTACCCCATTTTACAGATTTAAAAAAAAATCAAGGCTTAGAGCATTTAAGGAACTTGTCTAAGGCCATTTCACTAATAATAGAACAGGATTTTGAACTTAGGTCAGTCTGACCAGAATTTGTACCCTCAAGGTCTACGTGGTTACCATTGCTGGAGATATTCACTGTGGACTCTGGATGGGAGATGTTGCAGAAGAGGTTCAAGAGCTAGATGGCCTGACCAAATGACAGCATAAAGCATGATGATAGGATCCACATACAATGGAAGATGAGCAGGACATTGTAAAAACTTCAAAAATGAGTTCACAGTATAGTGAGGGGTAGGTGTACAAATGGATAGAATGAAAGGGGGTAGGTGTACAAATGGATAGAACGAAAGAAGTCAGGATGAAAAGCACAGGGTCCTGAGGGTGGCTGGGTACGGCACTTGGCAGCCTGAACTGTTGAAATGGACAGATCCCATCTCAGAGTGTGATTTAAAGCTGGACATCCTACGTAGGTCCAAGAAAACAAAGTAGTCCAGATTTAAAACTCATGGCAGGAACACGACTCATACATTCTTGTAGATAGATTGTATAGGAGATTCTAGGATTTCTTTGACCAGAGAGTGGGGAGTTGGTAGAGATTCTCCAGCCAGTGAGTAGTGATGGAGGCGAGACTTACCAGCAGGGGAAGAATTAGAGAGAAGTGGGAGGGAAAAATCTCAATTAATGCACCGTAGTCCAGATGTGAGAGAACAAAGGAATGAACCATAGAAGATGCAAGATGAAGAAAATAGATCAAAGTTATATTTCCACAAAAGAATTGATGAGGCTAAATTTATTATGGGATATGGGTGCTAAGAAAAGCATAAATACAAATCAAACTGGATTTCCAAACTTGAAGGAAATTAAGGGAATGGTAAGGAAGTCTTTGGATAGTGTAGAAGATACGAATTTAGTTGGAGTTTGAGGTACTAACCACCATTATTTGGCCCCTCTAATGGAGAGAATTCCGTGAACTAAAAATACAGTCTTAGAAACTTTGGAAGTGAGTCAAGGTCAGATGTCAGCACCCAACATCTACATCCTTGTCACTCCCACTGCTCTCAGTACAAAAGCAACATCAGCACTTCCTGTGATCTTTTAGAAATGCAGAATCTGGGGATCCCTGGGTGGCTCAGCACCTTCAGCACCTGCCTTTAGCCCAGGCATGATCCTGGAGTCCCTGGATCGGTCCAGTGATGGGGCTCTGGGCATGGAGCCTGCTTCTCCTCTGCCTGTGTCTCTGCCCCTCTATGTCTATCATGAATAAATAAATGAAATCTTAAAAAGAAAGAAAGAAATGCAGAATCTCAGTCTCTTCCTTAGGCCTACACAATCAATCTGCATTGTATTTGCATGCAAAATTTGGGAAACACTGTTCTACTCAGTGAAGACAGCACCATGGGTTAAAGGGGAAAACAAAGAAACAAAGATGAGAGATCCAAGGTTAAAACTATTCCATTTTGGGGAGGTAGGATAACAACTGGCACAAGAAGAAAAGGCTAAGAGGAAAATCTAAGTAAGAATGTCAAAAAGGGGGCACCTGGGTGGCTCAGTCAGTTAAGCATCCAACTCTTAATTTCAGCTCAGGTCTTAATCTCAAGGCTGTGAATTTGAGCCCCGCATTGGGCTCCAAGGTGAGCATGGGGCCTACTTAAAAATACTTTTATGTATCAAAAAAGGAAGATGGCCAACAATTCCACAGAGAGGTTAAAAAGGGTTAAGAACTGCAAAAACTCTTTTGGATTTAGCAATTCATTGATCATTGGTAACCACAAAGAGATATTTCCGTGGAGTGATAGAAAGGGAAGGGAAGCCACTGAAAGGGAATAAAGAGTATAGGGGAGTACAGAAACCAGGAATAAGAGAGCAGCCCACTTTGAGAAGTTGTGGAATTAAGAGATTGAAAAATCCCTCAGAAGAGCTTTCAGGATCAATTGAAGATGTTGTTTTGGGATACGGAAATCTCCAACATGTTTGCAAGCAGGAGGCAGGGACCCCGTGTCAGCAAAGATGCAAATATGAGGATGCAGGCTTATAGGGCCTGGAAGGGATGGGATGGGGAACACTGTATGGAGTCAGAAATGTGTTCCTTGGAAACAAGAGAAGAAAGATAAATCTGGAGTGAAGAAAGTGAGCTGATGATGGATAATCTAAATTTCCTCCAAATTGCAGAAGTCAGGATGAATTGGAGTAGGAAAGAAGCCAGATAAAGTAGCCTGGATGCGATTCCCAGGAACCAGGGTAAGGTGACAAGTGTCTGAATTAGAATTATTGGCATGGACTTGGGGAAATAGAAGACGCTGATGTGAGTACTTCCCAAAGGCAGAACCAATAAAACCTGGGGCCTCATTAGCCGGAGGAGAGGAAAAAATAAATGAATCAAGCTTTAAGTTAGAGTGAACTTCAGAAAGTACTAAGAAATGGAGCAGATATATCAAGAGAAAAAGTGGGAGTTTGACTTTGTGTTAAGTTTGAAGCAATGGTGAGACATCAAAGAGAAGATGCTGGCATTTTACTCTTTATTCATTCAGCATCAAGATTTACCGAAGGACTGCTATGTGCCAGACACTGACTCAGGGACTGGGAAGATTAAGCTGGTTAATGGGATCCCTGGGTGGCGCAGCGGTTTGGCGCCTGCCTTTGGCCCAGGGCGCGATCCTGGAGACCCGGGATCGAATCCCACATCGGGCTCCCGGTGCATGGAGCCTGCTTCTCCCTCTGTCTATGTCTCTGCCTCTCTCTCTCTCTCTCTCTCTGTGACTATCATAAATAAAAAAAATTAAAAAAAAAAAAAGAAAAAATTAAAAAAAAAAAAAAAAAGCTGGTTAAGATACACACGGTCCCTGTCCTTATAGAGCTTAAAATTTACTTGGAAAGACAAATGGGTAACAAGGTAATGGGCTCAATCAAGTGAAAATGCACAGACATCAAAAATACATGCTTCTTAAAAACTTGGAGGGAACAAAATGAAAGATGAGGGCCTGCTCTGGATTGACCAGAAAGGAGGGGCCTCACTCTACATTAACAGTAAATAAATATAATATGAAAAAGTTAGGAAATGTGAAAGGGATTTCTAAACAAATCAAAGCTTTAATAAGTTGGCAAAGGAGTGAGAACTAAGGCAATCTTGAACACTTTAACAAGCTGGAAACATGGGAAGGAAAAAATAAGCTATTAATGAGGAAATAAATTTTGGTTAAAAACATGTTTTATTCTTCATTTGGGCCAATTTGGAAAGCTCTCTTTGGATCTTAGCTATATTGAGGACAAATGTGTACATCCTTCCATTCAGAGCCTATTAAGAATAAAAACTATAAATTATGCACATCTATCTTCCAATGTGAAATCAGAAAAGGATTTAAAAACATGGACACCCATATGGACCCTGTGCAATAAGAATAGAGCCACATGTCATGAAGGATAAAGTGATATTCCATTAATACTTCCAAACTTAAAACAAAATGAAACATTGAGGTTTTCTCCCTGGAAACTTACTACACAGAACTTGGATACAGAAAGTCCAATTTCAGAGTATAAAGAAAAAAATTTTCCATAAAGAAAAAAAATTTCCAGTAAATTATTTGCTTTGCATAGGATAAATGGGGCTACATGAATCAATGAGAAGTGATTTTTTAAGAATCAGAGACTTTACACAGGGTGCCAGTATCAGAATTTGATAGATTACAATGACTACCATTGCTACAGGTATTCCTGTAGCAAGCCAAGGGCATTCAGATTCCAAGGATTTTTTTTTTAAGATTTTATTTATTTATTCATGAGACACACACAGAGAGGCAGAGACATAGGCAGAGGGAGAAGCAGGCTCCATGCAGGGAGCCCCACGCAGGACTTGATCCGGGGACTCCAGGATCACACCCTGAGCTGAAGGCAGATGCTCAACCACTGAGCCACCCAGGTGCCCCAAGATTCCAAGGATTTTTTAAGAAGGTAGTCATGAAAGAAAAACTCCCGATATTAATCTTCCAGTTTTTGAGAAGTAAGCATTCCCTGTAGCTAATATTCGTTATTCTAACTGCCTTTGTTGAAATTCTAAAAACAAAATAAAACAAAAAAGCACACACACGCACACACACAAACACACAACACCCAACCCACCATCATGTAGGGGTAGATTTCTCCAAGTCTGCTTCTTGTTACATTGACTTAGAATCCTGGTGGATTTGTTTGGGTGTTTAGAAGCTCTGAACTACTGTGCATGTTACAAACAAGGACTACTACTTTCTCAGATTCTACCAAGATTTTAAATGCCAGCTCTTTATTAACACAACTAAGTAGGAAGAAAGGAGGCACGTGTAAATGAAATCTACAAGTACTCCAACTGTTTGTTTTTTTTTTTCCACGCAGTACCATTGAATTCTTCCCTTTCAGTCATGTCCTAGGAGTCCCTTATTTCTGTCAAGGGTACCTTGCTTGTCCCACTCATTCAAGTTTGAAAGTTTACAAGCATCTTGATATGCTATTATGGAGTCTTTTAAAAAACTTTTTTCTAAGTATTGATTTTGCCTGTGATAGACCATCTATTTGATGGGAGGAGCAAAGCCAGGGTGTGTGAGCAAAAGGGTGAGTAGCACCTGTGGTCTGAGTAGCTTGGGGCTTCTGATCAATTGCCTTGGTTAATACCCTAGTTTCACCAGATCATCTGTTCCTCTCCTTCTCCCTATTATTTCCTGGTGTTATCAAACTATGACAGTATCTACAATTAGAGTCAGCATCAGATAAATGCTTTCATGAAGGGATAAGTCCAAGTGAAACTGAAGGAAAAATTTGAGGACAGGGAAGAAATCTTATATAAAGCTTGCTCTATGAATTTGCAGGTCACTGAACTTCATGAATTTATCAAGTAAGTTAAGGAACTATTAAAATCAGCTCCATTTTGCTACAAGAGCACCAAATTTCCTTTCTAACTTTCTTTCCCCCTTCTGTCTTTTTAAATTAGAGACTAAAGAAAGAAAATGAAAAGGAATAAGGAAGCAATCCATAAATGTTAATTTTCTCAGCACTGGTGCCCTGGACCAATCCAGTAAAAACTGGAATTATCACAAGAAAGCATGTTCTTTCAAGAGTCCATTTTCCAAACAAAATAAGTTATGGACTTAGTGGTGGGTGATAAAGGAACACTTCAGATTCTTTGAAACATCTCAAGCTTATTTTTCAAAAAAAATTGGTTTTGGCAATATCATCCACATGGCTTTTTCCAATAATTTCTTCCTTCAGAACTATGAACATGTGAAGGAAAATGTAATATTTTTCTTAGTCTAGATTTCCTAATCAAAGTCATATGACAGGTATTCTTGAGAATTTATAAACATTTTTAAAGGTCCTTCTTTTTAACTCAATTTAGATAAATAAGAATAAAACACCACACAAGAGAGATCAAGCCAAAAAGCATATGAAAAAGTGCTCAGTATTGTTAGTACAAGAGAAGTGTGTATTAAAACTCTAACAAGATGTTGCTTTGCTAGAATAGCAAAAATGCAAAATGCTCACTGCATGAAATGCTGGTGAGGATGTGCAACAATCAGAACTCTCATATTGCTTGGAATGTGAATTGAAAAGTCAAGCCAAAAAAAAAAAAAAAAGTTAAATATACACTTTTTCCTGTGACCCAATTCCACTCCTAGGTATTTATCTAAGGGAAATTAAAAGATATGGCCACAAAGTCTTACACCAAAATAACCCAAAACAAGACACAATTAGGTACCCACTAGCAAGCGAGTAGATAATAAATGCTGGAATATTCTCATAATGGAATACCAGTCAGAAATGAAAAAAAAAAAAAAAAAGGAATGAACTGTTAATACCTGCAAGGTCATGAATGAAACTCAAAAACATGCTGAATGCAAACAAATGGGCACAAAAAACATGTTGTAGGATTCCATTTATGTGTAATTATTCTACAATGATGGAAATATGGAAATCAAATCAGTGGTTGCTTCTTGAGGAAGGTAATGTCTGGAGGGATGACAATGTTCTATTTCCCAATGGGGCATAGGATACATGATTATGTGCATTTCTCATAACTGATCAAGCTGTGCTTGGTACTGGATTTAAATTATACTTCAACAACACATTTTTTTTATTTAGAAATAAAAAATTTTCTAAATAAAACTTTTATTTAATCAAACTTTTATAAAAATTTTTTATAAAAATCAAACTTTTATAATTTAAAAATCACTTTGAGTCTTTTAAAAATTAAAAACAAAATTAAATGCTTGGGTGAAGCTTGAGACTTTGGAATGCTTGTCAGATGCAAAGTTTTGAATTTTAAAGATAATGCAGTAAATATTTACAATAAACAACCATTTCATTTCCCAGCTTCAGCATGTAGCACAGTGCCCCGTATATAGACCATGCCAGATATATTTGCTGGGTGGATGAATGGCAATCATTTAAAAAATATATTTTCATATTTTGTCCTGCCAACGAAGATAAGAGCTTCATCTCCAAACCTGTGCTTTTACTCTATCTACATCTTCACCCTGAGTGTATTCCCATGGTTTTCTAAACCAGTGATTCACAAACTTAAGTGGGCATCAGAATCTTCCAGAGAGCTTTTAAAATACAGATTACTGAGCCCCACTTCAGAGTTTTCTGATTCAGTAGACCTGGAGGGGGCCTTAAGAAATGAACCCCACTGATTTCGATGCCACTTGGTTTGGGGCCACACTTTGAGAACTACTGCTTCTAGCACTTCAACTGTTAAATCAAAGATCATCCCTTTTCAACCAAAGGCCAACATTTCCTACTTTTAACCATCTTTCCTAACTGCCTTGGGCCTCATCCTCTGAGCTTTTTAGCATATGTGCTGCCTAAGCAAGCATGCATCCTCTGAGCTTTTATTATTCTTTTCACAGATACTCCCAGGTTGCCATTTGGCTCATTCTCTCTTGTACTTTATTCTTTGGGAAGGAAAAAAAAAAAAACACTTATAGGTGTTTTCTATTCAGGGAGATAGAATACCTCTCAAGGGTAGGGACCCTCACTTCATATCTTCATTCCTCCCACACCCAGAACAGGCTGTATGGCTAATGGGTGACTGCTTTGTGCTGATGCCCCTATTTAGACATTCTTCCAAAGCATGTACAGATACTATTAAAGCAAGAGTAAATTTTCAGGTAGAAAAATATCTTCTGTTAGGGTGAATTACCTGTCATTGGGACAGTGACTCGGCAATGTCCAGTCATGGTGTGGGTTAATGAGGAAACCCCAGGACAGGAATACAGAGCTTGGTGTCAGAGTGCCAACCACCAGCTGGAGAGGTTTGCGAGAGCGTGCTTTACCTACGGAGGTAACATCCAGGTTAATTCTGGTAACACTTAGTATACTTTTATGATTGGGGGAAAGTGTGTAAAAATGACGAGAAGATGACGAAGAGCGTGAAAGCATAAAATTCCTTTTCTTCTCGTAGAGTACACAAATATAACCAATTTTTTGCCCATGAATTTAAGCATAAACCAAAATATCATTTGAGATTTACTTGCTTGTGTATATGTGTATACATATGCATACATTATGTGGGTAATGTATGCATATAAACTATATGCAATCATACCTAGGTCTTGTTTTCTTATGGGTTAGGAATGAATATGAAAATTGTGGCTATAACCAGTGAAATAAATAATGCAAATGCCTTTGCTCACTTCATTTATTTTATGAATACAATAAAAGCATGTTGGTTTCCCTTCTCCTAGGGCTGAATTAGTGTGAAAGAACATCAAAGATGAGAAAAGAAGGCTTAACATCTGGCTTGTGAGTTGTATTATTTTTTAAAACCAATTTAGAAGCATAAAATCCCTCGTCATACTATTAAGTTTTTTTTTGTTTTTTTTTTTTTTTTGCAATGAGTGTCTACATGGAAAATGTATACACTTTTTTTTTCACATTCTTAATAATGCTGGAACAGTAGGGATGATATAAGAAGCACAGTTGTTCTGATGGATTTGGGTAATGCCAAGTGATGGTGATAAATAAACAAACAAACAAACCACTCCAGATTCTTTTCTACTATATGGAGGGGCAGGTATTTGCATTTTCAAAGATATTCAAAACTTCAGGAATGGCAGACAGTGATAAAGAGCAATGAAGACCTTTTCCACAGAAACCAACATTGGTTCATTTAAAAATGTGTAGATGACATAAAAATGCAAGAAGATATCTAATAAAACTACACAGGACAGAAAAATTCTTTTTATTTCCATTGGATTTCCTCTTTCACTTCATGAGACCATGCCTGTTATTTTCTATAGGAAGAACTTGTGTTATTTTGATCTAATGCAGTAGGAACTAACGGGTTAGTGAAAGTTATCTGAACCAAATGCCCTTTAAAATTGTGCCATCCTTGCTGCTTCTATTAGATTTAAGTTTTGGAAGTTGTTATTCTGGTGAAAAACCTTCTCAGCCAAGGATTTATAGTGGTGGCTAACTGTTCCATGGTAACATAGCTGAATTTTTAAAAAGATATTTGAAACAATTCTCAAGGATAGCTATTTTTTTTGGTGGCAAACATGCTTTTATGCTCCTTCATAAAACTTTCCAACCCCACCTGTAATACCATCTTGTAGGATTGTGATTCCAAGAGCCCAAGTCTAACTCCCAAAGAGGGTAGATTAGAATCTCGTGAGGGTAAGGGGTTTATGTAGTTTGAAAATTCCCTCAAGGGATTCTAATATTTCTTTCTTTACCCCTGAGTTGGTTTTTACTGGTGTAATACTCCTATCTCATTTTACAAATGCAAAACAAGGCCCAGAGAAGTTTCAAGGGTATCCAGGGTCATACCAAGGGCAAGAACAAGAATCAAACTTTCATCTTCTGAATTGTAATTTAGTTTTCTTTTCCTTCTTTCCCTTCTTTCCCTTCTTTCCCTTCTTTCCCTTCTTTCCCTTCTTTCCTTCTACTATATCATTGGCATGGCTCACAATGTGTGAAGATTATGCCATTTGGAGACAAAAGATACACTTTCCTTTCTCTAAGGGAACCTAAGGCCTACATGACCATAAAATAATTATTTCACTAAGTTTGGACCTTAATATAAAATTGATTAAAAATTATGTGGTGGGTGCAAATATAAAATGAATTGAAGTTAATGCATTAGTCATTGAGTCATTCTCAAACGCAGATTACAAAAAAATTATATCCGTTGCCTGAAAGGAAAGGTGGGGTATTATATCCTGAGCATGATGAAACAATTTCCTGAGCTGGTCATCACAAAGGGAAAAATAATTTCAAGACCAGTATCATAGAAGTACCAAATGAAGTTATAAAGTGTAACTAAAGTGTAATCACTCTTAACATCCTTTACACATTTTTATACATTTGTATTAAGAAATAGTTTGATAAATATGAAGCCAGAATCACATGGATCCTACTAATGCCTCTTAACTTTATCAAATATTTTGAAATAAAGTCTTGAAAATGATGACTATCATTGTAAGTTATAAGGAGTCACTGAAATTTCCCTCATGCTTTGGGATAACTTAAGAGGCCAGGGAAAGGAATTTTTATTTTTCAAAATGCTTGACTGTTCACTGCTTCTCTAAAAGAAGTGAAAACCAACAGAAGGAGGGGGAGGGGACCATGGCAACAGATTTCTGGTCATTGGCTTGGCTGATGCATCCAGAAGTCAATACACAGCTGCAAAGGGCCTGTTTGCTCAGTGTATTTAAAGATCTGTATGCTCCCTCAACCTATTTTATCCCTTTAGAAAGATAGAACAAACAAAAGAGATCCTTTTTTGGTTGACATCTAGTGTACTACAAAGGATAAACGTGATTAGGAAATATTAAGAACAGTTCGTATTAGAAAAAGAAAAACAAAACATTTTTATCGACTAATTATGGTTAGGGAGATGTGACATTGGACGGTAAAAGCATATTCCTAGCTTCTATGGGTTCTTACAGCCACGGGCTGGTTATTTGATCTGAGAAGAAATTTTCGTAGTGAAACTGGAACAATGTAAGATTTTAATCTTTCTTTAGTCATGCAGAAAGTGTTTCTACTCATTTATTCGCATGTTCTTTACTCTCCTGTTTCAAGTCTTCCTCTCCCTGGGAGTTTCAGCCTTGCACTGCTGTTTTAGGAAAGCAGTCCTTGCTCTACTGTTGGGCTACATACAAGAGTCCAAAGGGGGAGATGAGGAGGAAAGTGGAACCCAAGTTCCAACCCATTTATCATGCATATAAAGGAGTTATGCTTTTGAAATGTAAATAGTCTCCTTCAACCAAAGTTAGATATCAGACTTTGCCCTTAAGGTCTGGAAAGCCTAAGTGCAGGCCTGAGTTCACACACTATAAAGAAGAGCTAGGCTACCAGGGGCTAACTCTAAGTGAGCACTTATTATGGGCCAGGCCCTGTCCTAAGGCCACACATGCATGAACTCCTTGAAACTTCACAATGACCCTCTCAAGCAGTCTCTACAACGAGATCATAAAAGTTGCAAGTGGGGTTATTTGTTGACATGGGGCCAGCTATGGTACATATTCTAATCCACGTTCCTAAGTTATCCCCAAGGTACTTGGTCTCCAAGGATAGAAATAAAAAGGCATGGTTGAAAGTTAATAAAATCTGAAAAATGAACAAAATATACCTGAGCAGGACTTCTTTTGACTTGGAGGAGGAGCGGGTCGCACCACAATCAGATATTTAGGCTCCGCATCTGGAAATAATAACATTATTTATCAGTAAAATTCTCTGAGAAGGAGCAACATTCTCAACAGCACATGCACGTCCCAACTCCACGTTCTCCAGCTTTAGTCATTGCAACCACAGCACCAGTGGATAAGAGGATCCAGGAACTGGGAAAGTTATAGACTTCCTGAGAAGGTTCCAGTCCACTAAGCTTTTAAAATGAAATTTAAAGCCAGATTTTCAAGACCAAATGGACAGGAGTTGGGGGAGAGGTCTTGAAACTTGCTAGACACAGATACTGTACCACATTTTCATCAATTCTCTCTGCAAAGAGATTTTTTAAAAATCAGATTATTCTGTTTTGTTATCCTCTTCACAGGGGGTCTGCTTGATACTTCAGAATCAGGGAAGGAAAATATGACACTTGAGACACAACAGGATCTCATCTGCTGTAGGATCTGAAACTGCTCACTTCCAAGGCCATGTGAGTATTCGTAATGTTCTATTTATTTTATCCTATTTGCATAATTTCTCAGCCTGGTATCATATTCAACCAATCATTTTGTGAGCAATGTTTCAACAAAGTCACAATTTTATGTTGGGATACTTTTCACGTACAGTATATCAATGGAAAATAAATTAAAAGAGAATTGCTTTTAAAAATATTTAGGCTTTAGGGATGTGTGGGTGGTACAGTTGGTTAAGCATCCAACTCCTGGTTTCAGAACTCAGGAATCGTGAGATCAAGCCCTGCAGTCTTGGGTCAAGCTCTGTGCTCAGTGTGGAGTCTGCCTGAGATTCTCTCCCTCTCCCTCCCACTTGTGCACATGCGCATACTCTCTATAAAAATAATTAAAATCTTTAAAAAAAAATTAGGTTCTAAATAAAATGATGTTTAAACAATCAGTATGCACTAAATCAGGAGCTAATAATTATCAAATAACCTTTTTCTGAATTGATATTTCCAAGATGGTTGACTTAAATATACATAAATAAGCCAAATGCACATTGGGCGTAATAAATAGCTTTTCATAGGCATTTCTACTGGACTGATAGATGATTATCTATAATAGTTCTTCAGTAACTCTGGATCCTGAAATTCACTCTACACCCGAATTCCATCTGGATGCTGCCGTCAACAAGAGGTCTCCCCAGTCGTCTCAGACAGAACGGATCTTTGTTTTGTTTTCATTCTGGGTTTAAAGGTCTCCCCTCTGAGTTTGAAGCAGAGGGCTTCTCTGCCCGAGGCTTTACAGAACTGACCTCAATCTCAGAGACAACCTGGCAATTTAGTCACTCTTAATGACCTGATTCTTTGTCTTTTTCTGGACACCTCACACAGCCTTCTTTGCTATAACCTGCTTCAGTGATTATACTGCATAAGGTAAACCAGGTAACCTCTTGAACTGACCTCAGAGCTTTACCTGCTTATTGATAACAATTGCCTCATGACCACAACACAGATAAAGGAGCATTCACTGTATTTCAGAGTCTCGTGTTTGAAACCCTGTCTTGCTTAGTGGAGCTTATACAAGGAATGCTTCACCTAAATCACGGTCCCTAGTAGGAGTATAATACATTTCTTGATATTTATTTGGGATATAAAGCAATGGAAGTATTAGGAAACTACCTATATTCAGTACTTTCTATGTGTACTTATTAAGCACTTTACATTTGTGACTTAATTACTCCTCATGGCAATCCTACTCGACACATACTATTATCACTACAATTTGTAGAGGAGGTCCCTGAGGCAGGGTCAGCTCTATGGGCATGCAACATGCACAGGGCCCCATGTCCAGAAGGGGGTCAGGCTTGGTTTAATATGCCCTGCTGTCACCATCTTGAAATCCATAATAGTTTTCTCTCTGAATCTATGTTTTGTAAGGGCAGTCTGAAGGGACAATATAGCATGTGTGCCATGTGTGCAAGCAGAGGAGCCGGGAACAATATGCACGCCTGCAGTTTCTTCCATTCACACACCAATTGAAATGCCCTATCAGCACAGTATTCCAAGGGACCCACAACACATGGGAGTTCAGCAAGACTCAAAGGTCAAACAAGGCAAGCATACTGCATCTCTGGCTAAGAGAGCATGGAGGGGACTCATGAGGACATGCTATTCAACCAAACCAAAACTTGCTTCGAGGCAGAAGGCAATGGCATTCTAGCAAATGACCAAGCAATCTTGGTCCTTTCTTATTCGTGTTAGTTCTCCATATTTGCAACCACTGATACGGGAAAGGATGACCTAGAAGAAAAGGGGAAACTGGAACGATCCCTAATGCCCGTACTTCTCATTTCTACATCACTTGTAAGTGAGCCAAAGGCAGAGTTATAGAATATCCACGTATCAGAAAGTGAAGGAAAAAAAAGATGGGTTAGTTTGGGGCATTTCCACTCTTCTGCTAAGGATGAAATACACACATCAACTACAAAGTACAAATTGTGTGATTTGTGATTCTGCTGAAGAGTTAAAGGCCCGTATTTACATTTAAAACTAGCATTGCACAATCTAAACAGCAAAATTCATGTTAATTTAAAATTTGTTTAATGACATTAAATAATAAAATAATGCCACCACAAGTTGAGAAACT
Organism: Vulpes lagopus; assembly: GCF_018345385.1. Classification (NCBI taxonomy): domain Eukaryota; kingdom Metazoa; phylum Chordata; class Mammalia; order Carnivora; family Canidae; genus Vulpes; species Vulpes lagopus. The sequence continues at coordinate 97,184,713 of NC_054824.1, read as the reverse complement.
GGGAAGAAAGGAAAAATTTTATACTTTAGGAGCTTTAATGACAATTTTCTCCTGCTTTTTGAAACAAGGGCCTTGCATTTATTTTGAACTTGGCTGTGCAAATTACATGTTATCTTAATCTTATCCCCAAAATGCCATCTTAATACATCTCTGGGATGCACCTGTAGAAAACAAAGCTACATCTCTATTTTTCTTAAGTTATTCTCACTGTGGCAGCGTGTCTTAGGCCTAGCTTTTCATTTTCTTCCTTGATGCACGTTAATTCGATTATGCCACAGTGGTTTAAAAAAAAAAAAGGCCTGAAATACTAGAAAAATAACATATGCAGAAGCCAATGATAGTGCCATGATCCAAGACATATGGTTATATGAGCAATTTAAAAGTAATTTTTGTTATGACCAGTGATTTTGCATAAAGCCTAGGCTGTAACAGCCAATTACAAATTGGAACAGATTTCAGAAACTGGGTGCAGATACGCTGCCTCTCACCACTCATTAAAAACTTCCAACATTCATGTATTTCAGCAGTCTTTGCACTCAATTTGGAACACAGACATGGAAAAATAAAACAACTAAAAAACAAAATTTCTACTTCATTTCTGTACTATGCTATTCTTTGCGGATTTGCAGCAGCCTGGAAATATGTACAATTGTAGCTTGATCAGCAATTCTGGCAACACAAGCCAAAATCTACTACTTTTTTTATTCAGAAAATGTATATAATTGTCAACTTAAGCAAATTTGCATAGAATGTAGTTACTTTAACCAACTTTCCATTCCTAGTCAATAAGCCTATACCATGTTCTAGACTAATTACATGGAGTTTGCTTTAGAGTTTAAAAGCCCTGAGGTGAAGGATCCAGACAGCTTACTGTTTAAGGAAACCTACTGTTGAAATCCTTTATAACGTACTAGATTTTTTGCAAATGCAAATAATCCTCCCCTATTTGCTATGTTCTATAAATCCCAATTCTCACATTCTTATTAGAGGACATCCACATTGCAAGCCACACTGCTTAAAAATGAAGTCATAATGAGGTTTATTTCTGCCATGCAAGCTTCCATAAAGTAAACATTTAATAAGCCAGGATGATCCTACAGGAAATTATCTAAGGGGCTTGAACAAAAATAACTTGCCCTGCCATCTTTTTAAGAATTTGGGTTCATGTCACTCCAAATCTCTAGACATAAAGGCGTGGACTCTAGAGCCTGCTTGCCAGTTGCTTATACAAGGTGAGTGAGTGCTTAATATATGTGCACCTGTTTCCTCACCTGCTAAATGGGGGGGGGGGGGGAGGGAATCCTAGGACCTGGCTGCACAGGGGTCTTAGTAGTAATGCCTAACACATAGAAGGTGCTAATTTAGTGAGAGCTATCACAAGGACAATAATGATGGTTTCTTGAAAGCAGATATTTGTCTTTAAGTCCTTTGGCCCTAAGGACTTAGAAAAAAAGGAAAGTGTTCAAACCTGCCTCCTTTTTCAAGGCAATCACCACAGACTCCAAAATGCAAAAATTTCATAAAAATAAAATTATACACCATACCAAGATTCTCTGTCCTGCCCAAACTAAAATCCCACTCTTCTGAGCTCCTTTCCAATAAGGTCTTGATATGGGGGCTTCCTTTGTGTTCATGTCCGTGTCATCCAATTCTATCAAATGTTTTGCTAAAGTGGTTTAGCTTAGAACCCCCCTCTCCTCCATATTTGATCACGCTTGACCTCAAATGAGGATCCTCATCCTCCACCATCCCCTCATCACCCTTGGCCTGGCTTCAGCAAGAATCCTGTCAGGTTAGTTTAACCAGATTCCCCTGGCCCTTACCCTCATGTTTCTTCTTAGTAATTTCCCATCCACACATTCCCACCATGCTCCTTGGCTATAAATTCCCACTTCTCCTTGTTATGTTCAAAGTGAAGCTCAATCTGTCTCTCACACTCTAAGATCCCATTGTCGTCGTCCCTACACCTATTGCAATAACCCTTCCTCCCTTTTTTTTTTTTTAAGATTTTATTTATTTATTCATGAGAGAAATGGGGTGGGGGGTAGGCAGAGACACAGGCAGAGGGAAAAGCAGGCTCCATGCAGGGAGCCTGATGTGGGACTTGATCCCGGTCTTCAGGATCATGCCCTGGGCTGAAGCTGGCACTAGACCGCTGAGCCACCCGGGCTACCCCCTCCCTCCCTCCCTTAAATAAAATCTTGCCAACCATCTTTAACAAATGCCACTGAGCTTTTCCTTCTCACTACTCACATCAACGCAAAACATCCTAGGAAACATTGGTACGCAGAATGTGACGACACATAATACAATAACATATAATGGCCAAGTGTAGTTTATTCCAGAAATGGATTAAAAAATAGAAGCCTATTTCAACAGATTAAAAGTCATTTGACCAAATTCAACACTAATTCTTAATTAACAAAATAGATCTTAAGACATCTGTCCCAACTTTCTGTAAAGCACCCTACACATACATTCCTGTTGAGTATCTCTCAGAACTAGGGTCTTGGGGCAGGGACGGGCGGGGCTGTAAATGGAATAGAGCCCCAGGCTCTTGTGCAGAAGTTGGATGAGCTTCCAAATGAACTCTACCAGCCCTTCAGAGTTTGTAAGACTGGGTGGGTGGGGGATGGAGGTGGGGGAAGGAGTCCTACAGAGAAGAAATCTGACTTCCTTCTAATCTAGCACGTGAGAATTTACTAGTTTCAATTCGATTTGGAGACATAAAGGCAACATAGTCTTACCTGAATTCCAAATGATTATTTAACAGTATTGAAAATAAGGCTATTTTATGAAGAATGGCATATTAAAAATTCAGAATACCATAGTTCAATGTCTCTAGGACATACGGTCCTCCAGCTTTTGACAATTCTCAAATGCAGCCTACAACTGATGGTCTCTTACACCGTTCAGGAGCAGTTGTGACCTGACACCTTGCCCAGTAAGGTCAAGAAACTGACAGTTTCAAAACTGGCTGAAGAACATCAGTAATTTGGAAGAAAACCCAGTAGAGAAGGGTTTCACATCTGCTGCATCACCAGTGTTCTTGCGGGCACAGTGAGCGGTGTGCCGTGAGAAAACAAGGCTACTGAGAACTCAGGGTCAAAAGGTGAAACAGAAGGTTCAGATTCTCAAGGTGAAAAATATTTAGCAGTTACTGAATTTTTTTTCAGTTTTTACTTTAAAATTTTTTTAAAGTAGTATGTTCCTTGCTCAAGCTCCCAATCGCAGTTTAAGCATGAGAAAAACCTCAGATAAAACTAAATTGAATGACATTCTACAAAATAGCCAGAACCTTTCACCAAAAACAGAGCAGGTCGAGAAACCTGTCACTGTCCACCAGAGCCAAGGGACACATGACAAAATATAACACAGTTTCCTGCATAGAATCCAGGAGGAAAAAAAGGACCTTAAATAAAAACTAAGGAAATCAAATGAAGTACAGACTTTAGTTAATAACATACCGATATTGGTTCATTAGTTGTGACAAGGGTATAATATCAACCTAATATGTTAGGAATTGGAGAAGTTGAAGTGTTTAGAATTGTCTGTACTATATGAACAACTTCCCTGTAAATCTAAAGCTATTCTAACAATTTAAAAAAATAAAATCATATCTGTTTACCAAAAAAAATAGATAATATGAAATTTATGTAGCAATAAGGCAAAGGGAGTTGTTTCACTAAGTATTAAATAAAAGCCCCTGGGGAGGCAAAAGCAGTGTTATTAACCAACAGCTTTATTGTTTTTTAGTTTTATATGAAAGAGTGATGTGATTTATAGTTACAGGGGTTTTAGAATTTGATAAAATAAGGGAACTGCTTTTACTGCATGTCAATGTGGTACATCATAAGACTACTAACAAATTAAGAATAAAATCACCAATAAGACAAAACCATGGCCAGGAAAGTATCCACACATGAATATCATCAATCCTCCTTTGCATCCCCAAGTATCCACATGCCACACTTGGCTGTGATCTGTCCTGAAGGGGCACACTCCAAATTAAGTATTCCCTTTAGCTTTTAGTGTTTGGCAGACAGATCCTGTGCCTTATTTCATCAACACGAACACTGAGTCATGTCTGTTTAAATAATCCCCTTGAAAAGCCTCCTTGAGTTTGAAGCCCAGGCACAGAGTTCCACTTACCCACTAGTCAGTTCTGAAAGAAAAAAAAAAAAAAAAGCATCTCCGGAGTGTGGCCATGGAGGGGATAAGCCAACCGAGATCTAGCCGGGGCCCTGGGCTCCACAGTTCCACCTCACGTGCCTTTGCCTAGACTTGCAGACACTGTCCCTGGCCTAATGGCCCATGAAGGGAAGAGGGGAGCCTCACTGAGAAAGAGAGGTGTGCAAGCTGGCGGGGAGTTAGAACATAAGAAGACAGTAAATGCTGCTTCTCTGCTCATTTCTTGAAAGACCACACAGGATTACTTCTAAATTTCAGTGGGGTAACCAACCTTACTCCCCACCTGCTCCACCCATTCTCATGTTCCAGTAATGAAATAATAACACATTGATACCCCTCCACCAAATCAGTTTCAGCAATGAGGTATAAAGGATTAATATTTGAACTGTAGTCCGTATCCATTCTGAAGCCAAGTTACTACAAAAGGAAAAACTCAAATATTATTGATACATCGCTCCGGGGGGGAGTAGCAATCCAAAAACTCACCGCAAGATACCATCAGGAAGTGACCCTAAAGTAATTAGGCGTTTAAAAGCTAGAACAGGGGATCCCTGGGTGGCTCAGCAGTTTAGCGCCTGCCTTCGGCCCAGGGCATGATCCTGGAGTCCTGGGATCGAGTCCCATGTCCCAGCATGGAGCCTTCTTCTCCCTCCTCCTGTGTCTCTGTCCCTCTCTCTCTATGTCTATCATAAATAAATAAATAAATCTTTAAAAAATAAAATAAATAAAATAAAATAAAATAAAATAAAATAAAATAAAATAAATGCTAGAACAGCAGCAATTGATAGACTCAACCAACTCAGGAACATCACTGATACCCTTTCTGGAAGTTCGTGGTGTCCCTTCTGGAAAAACCCTGATGGGGCATTTTTCTAGAAAATTGGGCAAAGAGCAATGTCTGCTTAGGCATGTGCAAGTTTGTAGTTTTGCAAAGTTTCATGGCAGCCAGAAATCTAAACAGAAGGCAGAGTAGTTGTAAGTTGTGTCAGGAGGACACAAAATTTACTAGTTTAACTATGAACATAAAAGTTTAGTAATTTTTCATAAATCACTTAGATTATTAGCACTTTGCCTTTAGCTGCACAAAAAAATGAAAGTCTAGAGAATCATGAATCACAAACTAATAAAAGTCCTCTGCCTTTAGAGGTTTCTAAGCCCCTGTAGGGTGACCTGGTGGGCTAAGCATGACGTCAAACCTAGCCCAGACTCAGCTCAAGTTTTGTTCATTTCTGGACCTTTAATCCTGAAAACAGTAATTGCACAACAAAAGTTTTCTGAAAAAATGAATGAATCTGTCCCCCCCCCCCCCCGCCTTCATTGCCTGGGGTTAGAGTAAAGATGGAATTTCTTCCATCTTTTCAAGAATAAAGGAAAAAATAATTAGAGGTTTGGGATATAGCAAAAGCAAATCATCTTTTTTTAAAAAAGGTAATAAACTGTAATCACTAAATTATTCTTTGACAAGCCTATCTGTAGAACACCTTTCTTTGAAGTTTTTGTTTATAATGTGTGGTTTGCATGTAAGAATTATCCTTTCACCTGAAAAATTTCAAGCAAAACTGAAAGCAAATCCTACACGGTTCAGGAATTATTTCCATTAACCATTACAAAACTCAGTTGAACACCGAACCCATCCTCACCCTGACGGATGTCCCGCTCTGCCCCAGGCCCAGAGGCTTGGCTGCTCTGAGCCCTTGAGAGCAGCCACAGGCCCTGCCTGCCAAGCAGCCTGGGACGATGCTGGAAAGGGCCGAATGGTACCCCAGAGCAACTGCTACTGCAAACGGGACGAGGAGCAGCCTCCACTGGGGGGATTCTAGAATGTTCAGTGGAAGACTTGTTCTGAAGGGGACTCTCAGGCATGTGTGTTTGCTGTGGGACGTGTTGTTCAGACTTGTTGGAAGTTGATGGCAGTGAGGAGAAGCACCCCTCATCCCCACGCTGCAGTGGACAGAGCATGGTGGGAAGGACCCTGCAGCTGAGGTTATAAGAGAGGATCCAGGGAAGGAGGGGTGCACGGAATGAGGGGGTGGGGGAAGAGGGCTCCTCCTCAGCACAATCCAGGGTACTCCCAGAGGCTCCGCGACAGCCCTGCGCTCCTCACAGCTTTCCTGAAACAGTCTTGTAGGAAAAATGCATCTTTTCCAGAAGGACATTTCAAAGATACATTCCATGGAAGAAGACATTGCTGAAAACTTTTTCTGAGTTTTATTTTAATTTCAGTGACAAGTGGAGAGTCAATGTGTGGAAAACACATGTCAGCCAGTGTCAGCTACGTTCTCTGCAGGCCCAGTCAATGCAAATCATCATCACCATCATCAAAAGATGAAACCCCTATTTTTATAAGCAGAGAGTGAAGTGACATGAAGGACAAAGCATAAAACACTTCCCTTCTCCCACAGTCTCTGCCTCATCAACCTGTCAGGGCACGTAGCAGCTATTTAACATTGCACCGGCAAGTCTGCACCTGCAGACTCTCCTTTCCCCTGCCTGACTGCGTGGAACCTTTTCCCACCAGCAGCAGGAACAAAACCCATTACCTCTGACCTCACCCCCCTCAGGGCTGAAGAGTCAATCTCCCCTTCCCGTGGGCCTGCCATCCCAACCCACCGACTCCACAGGATTGCAGTCTCTGAACTGAGACAGACTGTATAGGTGAATGGGGGGAGGAGAGGGCCTGCACCTGCCCCTCAACCCCACAGATGGATGCATGCGGCCTCGCCAGCCCCTGCAACAACTGCTGGAGCCACGTCCTGCCAGAGGTCACCAAGTCCCTCCTGATGGCAAAGTCAGTAGTAGTCACCAAGTCTGTGTGTGGAGAGGAAGGCCTTGCAGGAGAGGCGGTAGGGGACCAGGCATCCAATCAAACCAGAGGAGGAGCTGGGAGGTCGGACCCAGGAGCCCAGGAACAAGCCCTCAGTACAGACACCTGGTCTCATCTGACCTCATTGAGAAAGCAGCAGCGACAGCAAGGCAGCAAACTTCTAACGCAGGGCCCTTCGGAATGCACTGGTCACACATGCCACGAAATCCGCCTTGCCCTGACCCTACGTCCCCAGTCCCCGCATACCCACCACAGCCGTGATGTACCAGGTTGCTTCTAGTTTCCTGTGGTCTTGGCATCCACCAGTCTGGAGCATCTCAGCCACTGTCCCAAGATAACCCTGCCTTACTTTCCAGCTCTGACCAATTCTCTCCCAGACACTGGAAACAAATATTTAACGAACTATTTCTCTTACCCACTTGCCTCCACATCCAGTCCACATCCTTTTCTAGTTTAGGAGACCTGGTAGACATTAAAATCGTTGACTTTATTGCCTGTGGTTTTTTTCTTGCCTGTGTTTTGTATGTGCACCCCACAGAGAACTGTAGTGTAAGGTGTTGTCTCTGTTGTCTTAGAACTGGTCTAAGGTTTGGCAAGGGCTTGCTTTTGAAGGGGAGGCTGTAACGCGTGCACACACATTTTCCGGTGAGTTCATCACTTCATTATTATCTCTATATGAAGTAGTATAAAAAAAATCAGGACTTCATTTGGGTAGTTTTCTTTCAAATAATAAAAGCTAGGTCACATTAACTATCAGGTAAAAAGCCAAAGCTTTCAAATCAACAGGTTTTTTTTTCCTTTCTTTTTCTTTTTTAAAAAAGATTTTACTTACTCATGAGAAACACAGAGAAAGGGGTAAAGACACAGGGAGAGGGAGAAGCAGGCTCCATGCAGGGAGCCCAATGTGGGACTCGACCCCAGGTCTCTAGGATCACGCCCTGGGCTGAAGGCAGCGCTAAACCACTGAGCCACCCAGGCTGCCCTAAATGCTTTAATTGATGTTACCATGTAGAGGGGAGAGAGAGGATTTTACTTCCATGAATCCCTTGGCCCAGCACATTACAGGTGCTCAACATAACATCATCAGTAGACAGGGTGGTGAGAACTTCTACTCTTGCATTTGTTGAGCAATCTCTACATGCCCAGGCTTCTGAATGGAATTCATCAAAGTCAAACCTGTAGCAAATCTCTTGATTTTGTTCCTCTTTTCTCATTGATGAGTGTCCCGAGTTGCAGGGGGGAGAGGCTAAGCTACCAGCTTGGAGTCAGATGGTGAAAGACTTGGGGTCCATGCCAAGAATTCAAGGCTTTCTCTCAAGTATATATTAAGCATATAATTTTTAACTAAATTGGGACACTTGAAACAAAAGGAAGCAGTATTAATTGTGGCAGGAAAAGAGGTATAAGTTCTAACTGTGCCTAAGAAGTAGGGTAGGGTCACAAGGCATTAACCTAATTGAATAGTTTCTTTTTTTTTTCCTCCCAGAGATTACCACCTTGAACAAAGAGAGAGGTTTTATTTTGTTGACTGGGAGACTCTCCAGCAAACCACCAATCAAACTCTGGGTAGTCAGCCCCTATATCCAAAGATCTATTGACCCTGATTGTGGAGTACATGAGGGAAGGGGAGGCTCAGCTTTGATCACAAGGAATTCACTATTTAGCAAGTCAGTAGGGCACAAATGAAAACAGAACAAAACAAAAATAACAAAAACAGAACAATCCAAAACAGAATATAACCAAATGTTGGCCTTCATGACATAGCACTTCAAGTATGATCCTTAAGTACCAGGTATCCTGTGCTCAGGGAAAGGAAAATGTATAAGGAAGTGGGCCATCAGGAGACCGAGATTTGATTGTATTCCTTAATTGTGAGATGTATTCCTAAAAGTAAAGGAGATTTCTAAGTCTACATATGATCTTGTATATCTGTTCCACATAACTTCCCAATTTATCCTTCTAGCAGCTGTCTTTCCATTTAAGATATCTTCACAGCAAGTCTCTTGCAACAAATCTGGGATAGGGTGTGCTTTTGTTTTGCTCATGGCCAAAGGGTCATAAACCTTGGGTTGGGGAAACTCTTTTAGGTATAATTAGGAATGAATTTTTTTATTTTTATTTTTTTTATTTTTATTTTTTTATCTTTTATTTTATTAGGTTTAATTTTTTTTTTAAAGATTTTATTTATTCATGAGAGACACAGTGAGGTAGAGACACAGGCAGAGGGAGAAGCAGACTCCATGCAGGAAGCCTGATATGGGATTCAATCCCGGGAATTCAGGATCATGCCCAGGGCCGAAGGCAGGCGCTAAACCATGGAGCCACCCAGGAGTCCCAGGAATTAATTTTTTTAAGTTAGATTTCAATCTCAGTGAATTGTGCGATACATCTGAAAAAAAAATTGTCATGCTTTATATTGAAATATTATAAATTCTTTTTATTATATTTCCAAGAAAAGAAACTTGGAGACGGTTTATCTGTTTGGTGAGGTCAGGAAGACCATGAGAACATTATAGTTGAATCCAACAGAAAAATAGAACTTTGAAAAGATGACCATCTCACCATGTTTTGATACAGATAACATCTATTATGAAATTTCTGGTGTCAACTCATGGCAAATTGCTTAAATGATGGCTTCATATTTATTAAGAAATTGATACCCGCTAGGCCAATTTCTTTAAAATTGAAGCTTACTTAAGTCCGGCTAAATTTTGTACCTCGGAAGAAAATCAAGTGATTGTGATTGAGAGATTCCCTTTTTTTTTTTTTTTTTAATGAAAATTTTGGATTAATCTTAAAGATTCAAAGCCAAATACTTCCCAAGTGGGAAAACCATTTCCAGAGAAACAACTAAGTAGGAATTAGATGACATTCTGAAAATAGTTCTAAACAAAAGAGAGTCTAACAAAATTCTAAACAAAATCCATCTTAAATATGACCCACCAGTTTTAGACTTTTTGGGCCTTTTCCTTGCCTTTCTGCCATTCATTCATTCATTCCCTTTTTACCTGCCAGTGATGACACTGGCAGGTAAAAAGGGAAAGCCTCTAGGGTTCTTAACTCCTAGGGGTTTTCTATCTGGATGGAACATGGGAGCAGACAAGATACCCAAAAATAAAAATAAATAGCCATTTATTAAGAATGATAGTAAAAGAAAATACTTAGCCTCTAGGATATACATAGGAAGGGACATAAATGTTGACTGCCATGGCCAGAAATGGCTTAGCAGGGAACAGAGAAGGTAGGACTTAACAGATGGGGAGCTCATTACAAATAGAGATAGTGATGGTGGTGGAACAGGTTGGGGAGAACAAGTTTTAAGGACACAGCAGGTGCTTTATGTACTTTAACTCATTTAAATCATTTAACTTAATTCATTAGGTAGCCAATGGCTCCTTCTAGAACATATGGCTTTTTTTCCCCTATTTGTTTGAAAGTCATTATAGAAGCAACACATGAGGGGCTATGGACGATCTACTATAGAAGAACAAATAAAGTTCTCAAAGTTGTAGAGGAAGTAGAGTGTTTCAGAGCTCAGTTTCTAGAGCCAGACTCCCTGGGTTCAAACCTTGGACCTGTCATTTACTAGCTGAGTAAGTAAGTTTAGAAAGTTTGCTTAAAACTCAGAGATTCACTTCCTTATGTGTAAAAGTGAACTAATAAACTGACCACCCCTGCATAATCAGCATCCCAATGTGCATTTGAGGACTGCCTTGAAATCATTGCTGGCTGCTACTTTGCTGTCTCCCCTCATACCCTCTCGTTTAAAATCATTAATCCTTAAGTACCTGCCAAGAAAGAGAGGGACTGAGCTGGCTGTAATAACTGGCTCTATCTTTTCCTGCCATTAGCTTATCCTGCTCCTCTTTCACTATTTGTCAACTTAATTAATTCCCTCTATAATTCCTTCAGTTATTTTCAACCTTTCTTTTCAGGTATTTTTCTTCAGTGAATCCACCACCACTTTCCTTGTGACACTTAGAATAAAAGTTTATGACAAGGGAGTCAAGAATACACAATAGGGAAGGGACAGTTTCTTCAACAAGTGGTGTTGGGAAAACTGGGTTTTTGGATATGGGATAGCCACATCCAAAAGGATGAAATTTGATCACTATCTCACAAAAATTAGCTCAAATGGATTAAATATTTGAACATGAGCCCTGAAACCATAAAACTAGCAGTAAAGATAGGCAGTAAACTCTGACATTTGGCAACAATTTTTTGGATTTGATGTCAAAAGCAAAGACAAAAACAAAAATAAACAGATGGACTACCTCAAACTAAAAAGCTTCTGTACAGCGGAGGAAACCATCAACAAAATTAAAGGACAAGCTACTAAATGAGAGAAATATTTTTAAGTCATGTATCTGATAAGGGGTTAATAACCAAAATATATAAATAACTCAGCAGCAAAAACAGACAATCCATTTAAAAATGGATAGAAGACTTGAATAGATATTTTTCAAAAAAAGACATACAGAAGGCCAAGAGACACATGAATAGATGTTAAGTATCACCAGTCATCGGGGGAATGAAATTCCATACTATAATGAGAAATCACCTCACAACAGTCAGGATGGCTAGCATCAAAAAGGCAAGAAATAAGTGTTGGTGAGGATGCGGAGAAAAAAGAACCCTTATGCACTGTTGGCAAGAATGTAATCGATGCAGTTGCTGTGCAAAATAGGATGGAGATTCCTCAAACATTAAAAATAGAGCTACCATGTGACCCAACAATTCCACTTCTCGGTATTTATCTGAAGAAAATGAAAACACTAACTCAAAAAGATATATGCATCCCCATGCTCACTGCAGCATTATTTACAATAGCCAAAACACGGCAACAATCTAAATGTGCATCAGTGAATGGAAACACACCTTCTCTCATAAGAATATTATTCAGCCATAAAAAAGGAATGAAATTTTGCCATTTGCAGCAACCTGGATGGACCTTGAAGGCATTATGCAAAGTGAAGTAAGTAACACAGGAAAAACAAATACTAAATGGTATCATTTATATGTTTAGATATATCTAAAGCAAACAAAAACAAAACCAAGCTCATAGATTTAGAGAACGGATTGGTGGCTGCTGGGGGGACCAAGGGAGACCAAATGAGTAAAAGGGATCAAAAGATACAATAAACTTCCAGTTGTAAGTCATGGGAATATAACGTACAGCATGGTGACTATAGTTAACAATGTACTGCATATTTCAAAGTTGTTGAGAGAGACCTTAAAAATTCTAAGGAAAAAAATATTTTTGTAACTGTATGACAGCTATTAACTAGACTTATTGTGATAATTTCTCACTATATAAAACACCAAATCACTGTTTTACACCTGAACCTAATACATCAATTATACCTAAATTTTTAAAAAATCACAAACGTATAGGGGAGTATTCATAATCTACAGGAATACAAGTAGTATCTTAACCATACTATATATATTGTTCTGGATCATTATGACTAACTTTATTCAAATTTTTATAATCGATTTTCCCCTGTTAAATAAAAGACAGTGAGAAATTTCAGAATAAAAAACTGATGATTAAATTTTGATCTGAGGGTAGCCAGGTGGCTCAGCGGTTTAGCGCCGCCTGCAGCCCAGGGCCTGACCCTGGAGACCCGGGATGGAGTCCCATGTTGGGCTCCCTGCATGGAGCCTGCTTCTCCCTCTGCCTATGTGTCTGCCTCTCTTTCTGTGTCTCTCATGAATAAATAAAATCTTAAAAATTTTGATCTGAACTTGCTGAGATAAAATTACCCTCAGTCTAGTAACTGCTTGAGTGTCATGCTTTTATTTTGACCTATATTGAGTAGGTCAAAATGTTTACTACGCTCTTGCTAAAAATTGCTTCACTAGAGTAAGAGAGTGGAAAAGTAAAATTCAGTGATGACAAATCCCTTCAGTTGTATCTTTTCAGGATCATCCCATTCTGCTTTCAAGGCCACAGCTATGGAATTCCAGGAGTCACGCTAAGGCTCTATTCAGCAGAGGGCACCAAATGGGAAATTCCCTTAATTATTAAAAGGTGATCATGACTACAGGCAAGAGGTGAGTGCACCAAAGGTGCTGTGTCATAGTCTTAACATTTTCTGCTTCTTTAGTTTCTTAATCTGTTTTGGGAGTTGTCTCTTCTAAGACAACATTTGTAAGGTATGACAAAGCGAGGAGTTTGGTTACTTTTTTTAGTTACTGACAGCTTTGCTAAAGCAATATACTTCTATAATTTTCCTAACTGCCCCCAACCCCACCAATAAAACAAAACAGAAAACAAAACCACAGGACTACCACTTAGACCAAGGTTTTCAACCTAGCACTAAGTCTGAGCAGACCAAACTTCAGTGGTGATTGAGCCCAGTTACTATTAGCAATTGAGACAAAGCTCAGGAAGGTTAAAATTATCCAAGACCATTTGGCATGTTAAGAAAGCAACTGACAAAATTTATAAAGCCCACTGCTCTGTACTAGGGTTTATATTAGCTGCCTTGTGTAATTTATTCATAATCTTCACAACACCACTGAAAGATTATTCTGTATTTTATATTAAAAAAATGAAACAGAGAAGTTATATGACTTACCCAGAACTACTCCACCGTAGATTGTTGTATTGAATTTTTTTTTTTTTTTGAAATTCTCTGTTTAACTATTTTTATTTATTTTTTTTTTATTTTTTTTTATTTTTTTTTATTAACTTTTATTGGTGTTTAATTTACCAACATACAGAAAAACACCCAGTGCTCATCCCGTCAAGTGTCCACCTCAGTGCCCGTCACCCATTCCCCTCCAACACCCGCCCTCCTCCCCTTCCACCACCCCTAGTTCGTTTCCCCGAGTTAGGAGTCTTTATGTTCTGTCTCCCTTCCTGATATTTCCCAACATTTCTTTTCCCTTCCTTTATATTCCCTTTCACTATTATTCATATTCCCCAAATGAATGAGAACATACACTGTTTGTCCTTCTCCGATTGACTTATTTCACTCAGCATAATACCCTCCAGTTCCATCCACGTTGAAGCAAATGGTGGGTATTTGTCGTTTCTAATTGCTGAGTAATATCCCATTGTATACATAAACCACATCTTCTTTATCCATTCATCTTTCGATGGACACCGAGGCTCCTTCCACAGTTTGGCTATTGTGGCCATTGCTGATAGAAACATCGGGGTGCAGGTGTCCCGACGTTTCATTGCATCTGAATCTTTGGGGTAAATCCCCAACAGTGCAATTGCTGGGTCGTAGGGCAGGTCTATTTTTAACTCTTTGAGGAACCTCCACACAGTTTTCCAGAGTGGCTGCACCAGTTCACATTCCCACCAACAGTGTAAGAGGGTTCCCTTTTCTCCGCATCCTCTCCAACATTTGTTGTTTCCTGCCTTGTTAATTTTCCCCATTCTCACTGGTGTGAGGTGGTATCTCATTGTGGTTTTGATTTGTATTTCCCTGATGGCAAGTGATGCAGAGCATTTTCTCATGTGCATGTTGGCCATGTCCATGTCTTCCTCTGTGAGGTTTCTCTTCATGTCTTTTGCCCATTTCATGATTGGATTGTTTGTTTCTTTGGTGTTGAGTTTAATAAGTTCTTTATAGATTTTGGAAACTAGCCCTTTATCTGATATGTCATTTACAAATATCTTCTCCCATTCTGTAGGTTGTCTTTTAGTTTTGTTGACTGTATCCTTTGCTGTGCAAAAGCTTCTTATCTTGATGAAGTCCCAATAGTTCATTTTTGCTTTTGTTTCTTTTGCCTTCGTGGATGTATCTTGCAAGAAGTTACTGTGGCCGAGTTCAAAAAGGGTGTTGCCTGTGTTCTCCTCTAGGATTTTGATGGAATCTTGTCTCACATTTAGATCTCTCATCCATTTTGAGTTTATCTTTGTGTATTTGAGTTTATCTTTGTGTATGTTGTATTGAATTTGAACCCAGATCCGTTTGGCTCAAAAGTACATATATGCTGTTTCCCCACATCATGCTGCTTCTCTGGGTGGAGGTGGATCTGTCCTAGAATGCATGTCAACATTCTAGGCCAGGCTCCATCCAGTGTAGACCATATACCGAGCAGTTAGTACTGTTAGTACTTTCCTAGCAAGCTCAGAAATCACTCTTCAGGGCTAGCAGCAAGATGGCAACTGGGGAGAGCAGCTGAGGGGCCCCTGGCTACAGGTGAGAAGTCCGCCCTATAAGCGCAGTGAGTATAAGGATTAGCAGTTGTGACTAACAGGACAAGAAATTTGTCCTCTTAAATCCCTTTGGGTGCTAACACCTCGTTAGAAGACTAATGCTTTAGTCAGAATCCATGGTAGTGATGACTATATGATTTATTTTGAATTCAAGCTTTTCTTGCAGTAAGGATACTAAAATAACTCCTTACCTTGCACTACATAATTGGTGGACTACAACTCTTTCCCTCCCAGGTGATACCGATTAAAGTAGCTTTAGCAGTCAAGTGAACATCATAAAGTGTGAGTCGATAAAGATTCAAAGTCAAAAAAATCTCGTTTTACTGGATATTTACTTGGATATTTGCAAAATTACTAGCAGCTGAACTTAAAAATGACAAAGCAATGCCTGAATGAGTAAACCAGAAATGAGAACATTCATGGTATGGGTTTTAAAAAGAGGATACAGGATCCTAGATCTACTAAATATGAATCATGTTTTATCACATCATTGCAAGGCTCTCATGGTTGTTAATGGCTATTCATAGTCACCTAGGATAATACTTTTTTTTTTACTGCTCCAATTAATCTAAAATCTTAGAAGATTTTGCTGAAATAAATTTTTTTTACAGAAGTTCTATACAAATCATATTTTTCAAAATAGCAAAAGGGAATATTTTATTATTTAGTTTTACATATAAGACCAGTATGTAAGTTTTGAAAATGCCTCTTTCAACAATAGATAAACCAGTATTAAAATATAGAAATATTTATAACAGATTATTCTGTATGAGGGTTTTAGTCCACTGGTCACTAAATGCTAACTTATTTCTGAAAGATCCACAGCTTCTCATCTCAACAGTAGAATCTTTGAAACACATCAAACAAGTGAAGTGTGTGTCCAATTGTGGCACTTAATAGTGTCTGGAAGATGAAAATGAGTTACTCCATTTGGGTCTAGTTCAGTGCAACTGAAAACTATTAGTTTACTAAAACTTCTTATTACAGAAAAGAGTAAAAGGAGAGGCTGTAAGTGATGCTCTTTTCACAAAGGAATGATTCTTTGTTATTGTAGAGCTGCTTGCACTCAAGGGATTTCAACTCATCACTTGGTAATCATGAATTCACAATGCACCCACAGCACATCTGTGAAAAATAGACTTTATTGCTGTTACAGATGAACAGAGTTGAGAATAATCATACAGTCAACTGGTGGCAGAAAGAATAGAGACACAAATTTCAGGTGTGTATAGTTTGTGGCAGGCAGAAAAATGGTCCCTCCAAGACTACCCAAATCCTAATTCCCAGGACCCGTTAATATGTTCGGTACATGACAAAGAGAATTAAGATTACAGATATAAATAAGGTTGCTAATTAGTTGACTTAAAACAGGGAGAACAACCTGGATTATCCAGCTGGCCTCAATATAATCACGAGGATCTTTCAAAGTAGAAGAGGGCAGCAGAAGATGAATTCAAAGACATGTGGAATGAGAAACACTTGACTCACTATTGTTGGCTTGAAGGTGGAAGGGGAATGTGGCAGTCTCTAGAAGCTGCAGAAATCAAGGAAACAGATTTTTCCCTCAGAGCCTCCAGGAGAGAACCCACACTTTGATTTTAGCCCAGAGAGAGCCAGGCTGGGCTTCTGACATACAGAACTGTAAGATAATAAATGTGTGATCTTTTTTTTTTTTATAATAAATGTGTGATGTCTTAAGCCACCAAATCCGTGGTAATTTGTTATAGCAGCAACCAAAAACTAACCAGATAGGAGTTTAGGACTGTTTAATACAAAACAGTCATTAAGAGAGACTGCAAATAATAAACTGAAGCAACCAAAGAATCACATTTAATTTGGAAACGTAAGTCCATTTTGAAGTAATAAAAGTAGAAGCACACAGATTCTTTGGCATAAAGAAAGATGGAAAGGAAAAATGTGAAAGGAATTTTTTTTTCCGCTTCCAGTAGAATACTAGAAGAGAAAGGAAATTATAAAAAGAACACATTTATCTGAAGGATGAGGTAAGAATTTTTAAAAGGCTACTTGGAATAGCCTTCCAGGAGAAGTTTTGGAATCTTTGTCCCTAGAGATCTTTAAGATACACAGTGATATATTTTACCTACCCTGGATGGCTAAGATATATTCTTGCCTGATGACAAGGGCTCAGACCAATCTCTCCTGGCCTCCTCCAAACTAAATATTTGACACAGATTTGAGTTTATTCAATTCAGTGCCACAATTATTTACTGCCTATCTACTCAATGTAAATCATTCTGCTATGAATAACCAAAGAATAACATAAACCCTGACTTCAAGAAATTCACAGTTTAATAGTAAACCAAGGTAAACAGCCAACCCTATGCACGCTAGACAATGAGAAGACTCATAAGGGTTGGATAAATAATATATTGATTAAACCTCATTAAATATATAAAAGTCAATACACTCTTATTGATCATAAAACACTATTATAGGTTATCACTGGAGATTATCAGAACACCAATATATTACAATGAGAAGTTATCCTGTCCTTCCCAAAACTCTGTAAGGAAAATTTTTAAAAAATAAATTCTTTATTGTAGAATTTCAGCTAAAAAGAAACACAGAAAGAATGACAGATTATATCCAGAATGTATCTAGAAGTAAAATTGCCATAATAATGGATCTGGGCAATACTTTTCCCATTTATTGCTGATTAAGTGAAAATTTGATGGCAAATTTTATAGTGGAGGGATGAGTGTGAGACCACCTAAACACACCGAACAGCCTTAACATCAAAAAGTATGACACCAGCCATTTATGTGCTTCTTTTTGAGTTGTTAGGAAATACACAATGCCATCTATAAAGTCTTCTTTCTCCCAAGAAGCTGAATCCAAATTTAACACAGCTTCCAAATCTATTTTTTTTTCCATGGGAAAAAATACAAGACAGACGGACCAGTCAAAAATTACAGAATGGAAGCAACTAGTTAAATGCAAATGTAGACCAGGATGTATAAGCCAAGAACTTGAGACAATCAGTGACATTTAAAAAGGGAGGAGAGAGAGGATTGTTATAGGATAAAAGTTACTTAAGAGACATAACAACCAAATGTAACATGTAGACTTTGTTTGGATCCTGATTCAAAAAAGAACTCCAAGAAGGCATTTTTAAGATCATCAGAGGAATTTAAATATGGACTTGGTACTAAATGATATCATACAATTATTATTATAATATGATAAAGGCATGACATTACTCAAAAATATTTATCATACTGAAGGGTTCACAGATTTAAAAATATGATAACCAGTTATGCTTTAAAAATCCCCTAATAAAAAAAATAAAAATAAATTTTAAAAATCCCCTAATAAAAAAATTGTACATGTGAAGAGTACATAGAACAGGATCAGCAAAACTGTGATATATATTCAAGTTGTATGATGAAACAGGAGGGTCATTGTAATATTTTCTCTCCTTAAATGTTTGAACTTTCCTTAATAAAAAAAAAAAGTTTAAAGGACAGCAACAGTAAATAAATAAACATGTACTGAATCCATTTGATTATCCCTCACCATTCAGCTACTGATAGCTTGGTCCATTTATATTAGAAATTTTCTTTACTTTTTTGTACATATTTTTTACTAGCAATCTGATTTCATCTTTCACCTCTTAGGGAAAGGAAGTTTACAGTTGACCAAATAATCTAAATAACCAAGGGGAAAACTATCCTAAATAAAATACTACTTCTAATGCTCAATAAAGGAGCAATAGGCCTGTTGGTGCGTGGGGCAAGTATGCAGCGTCCAAGTACTTTTTGTAGTCAAGAGTGAATGTGGTGGGGGAATATTTGCAAAATTTCAAATTCTTTTCAGTTTATATGGTCAGGGTTAGTATTATAACATTTGTCAAAAGTGCTTAATTATCACATTTTTTGGCAACAAACTATGTGTTTGCTTTAACACAATTATCTTAGGTAAAATCCAGTCTAGACATATATAATTAATAATGTCACTCCCCTGTCTGATTTTAAAGTATAACAGACCTCTCTTTGAGGAACAAGGGGCTGCAGGGAAAAATATATTTATCTTCAATGTTCCCTGCATATATGCATGAATGCCAGATCTGATCTACGATAGTTCATGTGACAGGGTTAAACATGGGAACCTCATGGCAAGGCCCTTTAACAATAATCCTAGCAATGGAGCAAAATACAAATCTCCTCTGAGACTGTTCAGAAAGTTTTGAAGGCATTCATAATACATGATTCCCCTTTAAAAAAAAGTTATGCTTTTAAAAAAAAGGTTTTATTTGCAAATAATTTTTCTGAATGAGGCTTAAAGATGCAAACTACATTGCTAATGGGACTAAAACATTTTCAAAAATATGTAAAATTTTATGATACCTGTAAAAGCTCTTAATCTTTTTTAATCTTTTTAAATTAAAAAAAATTAAATTTTCTTCTCTTTCTTCTCTTTTTTAAAGGCAGCTTCTCATGAAGAGATGCCCAGAAAGCTATAGCTGTTATTTTACCCCAGAAGAGTGTAAAGACAAAACAGGGAGAAACATTAACCCAAATAAACAGGCTGTTACAGAGATCTAAACCAGGCGTTTGGGCCTATTTATTGCCTTGTGCAATTTAAGTTCTATGGTCAGGGATTGTGGGTATAGTGGCAATGAAGGTGAGTATTTCTGCAGCACACAAAGAGTTCACATTCTGTATTTTTTCATGTAAGGACCCATGCTCTATAGGCCACAACAATTATGTAGATGGTTTGTAATTTTGGCATTTGGTTTGGCTGAGATGTAGAAGATGTAGAAGAAAGGGTGCTTGCCTTCATGATTTACAGTCCGTGTGGCACCCATTACCTCTTTTCTTCCCGTGCCCGAAACCCAAACCTCTTACCGACCACAGCCTCTGTGAATTTGCCTTCTGCTGGAAGAGGGAAGTACTGATTTGGTGACAAGTTGCTACCATATCCTAGGAGAAAACCTTCTAGTTTTACATTTGGATTTGGACGTAGGAACTTCAAGAGGATGGAGTCACTCGTGGTATTGATGTGGACTTTCAGGCTTGGCCTTTTACCTAAAGATGGGAACAAAAAATGCAGGGCTGTTATTTTGCCACTTTAGCATCCCAGGGCAAATTTGAAGCGAAGGTTAGTTGCCAGAGGTATTGTTACTAGAAGGCATGCTACCTGCTTAGCTACTCGATTTTCCAGCACATACACCCAAACAGCTAAAACACGGGTAATTTTGAGATCCAAAAATCCAAAGTAAGTAACATAGATCAAATAAAGCTATCTAAATTAAATAATATAGACTAAAGCAGTCTAGAACACAAAAGTAAAATCTTAGGGCTTAGTATTTGGTAGTTTATTATTGAGCAGGTGAATGGGATTGAAGGCTCTTTTATTTATCCAGAAGAGTCAGAACCTTCCTTTTATACACTGTTTGTGAATGTTCAAAGGATCTGAAATTTCTTATTAGTAAATTTAACTACTGTACTTTGAAAACCCCCAGCCTCATCAATGCTGCCCTCCAGCTGTATCCCCACAAGATTTAGTAATTTATTTACGGAGCTGGAAACAAAGGGACATGGATGTGGGGGGGGGGGTTCATTTTAGGGAGAATAGGGAACTCTGAAAGAGTTGATGGTTGGAGGAGAAAGATCTTTAGGTCTATTTGGGTCCCGCAGGGTCAGTGAGAAAAACTACATGGAGATGACCCACAGGAGGTTGAATAATCAAGGGTGATGCTCAGAAATAGAATACAGATCCATCTGGATGTCATCAGTTTCTAAATAATCACTGGATGAACTTTCCCAGAGAGATTGTGCAGCATGACAAGAGAAAACTTAAAAAAAAAAAAAAAAAAAGGCCTTGAAAATTTAATTAACTATGTAGGCAACAGCGGCAGATTACCACACTAACCAAAAGTCTTGAGCAAGCAGTGAGTAAACAACATTGTCTTTTGTCTTTGGGACCAGAAGGAGCAGACTTCAAAAGCCAACTCTGCAACTTAATCATCAATGGGCCTCTGGTGAGTCCCTGAACATATTCAACCCTGAATTTCTTGATTTGTAAGTTATGAATACTAGATAACGATGTCCACTTTGATGGGTCGTTTACAAAGATTAGTGCAAATGGCACTGTCTTAAAGCAGACACATAATAATTGCTCAATAATTGGTTACTTAGTAAAAGCCATTCATAACCTTTTAGCCACAATACAGAAATCCAAAATGGTTTTGTAAGATTTTGTATAAATTCATATTAAACTAATTTGGTAATAAAACCCAATCTGAACCATAATGAGGCCACTAAATCTTTCTCAACTCTCACTGAATAGTGTAACTATTTTGTGTAACTATTCACATGTTTAATTGTAGGAATATTAATATGTTTAATTAAGGAGTGCTGGTCAAGCCCCCACCGAAGAGGCGCCTTAATATCTAGTCTAGGCAACCTAGTACATTTCTAAAATTCAAAGATTTTCTGAACTCTAAAACATGTCTGACCCCAAGGACTTTAGATACAAGATTGTAGATCTCAATTATTTTCTTTCTTTATCCCACAGAGATTTAATAATTTTAAAATATTTTGCCCATCGGAAAGATTGCATTTATTAATTTAGTAATCCACATTCAATTTCCTATGAAGACTTATATTGCATTAATACCAGTCAACACCTCTGAACAGTATGGCTTCCAAAGTTATCACATTAAAATGTACCATTCCAGTTAACATTATCCTAGACTTACTCAAAATAGCTACATGAATGAATTCCAATAGGCCTTTGCAAAAATACAGAAATACAGATAGCCTCTTCTTGGATACCAGGTTGTAGGAAGCACTCTCTTACCTCAGCAGCCCATACTACTATTTCCAGTTATGTACATAGATCTTTGTACTTCAAGAATTTGATGAGATTTCTATAAAGTTCTAGTTTATCAAATTGCTATTCCCACATTTGTGGCAGAATTGAAACCCAGAGTTACTGGGGGGCTTATCCAAGTCCAAGGAAGACTCATCTAGTGTAATTCTCTCATAGCATAAACAATGCATTTGAGGACAGCCAGTCTTCTTGTCACTCTGCAAGTTAAGTGCAAGGTCAAAACTGGATCTCAGTTTCTCACCAAGCTGCACTTCCCGCTCTGTTTTTATGGAGAACATCATCATTACCCAGTGGAGTAAAGGAGTGGCTAACCCCCAGACAGTAATGCTCAAATTGATGCTCACCAGTGATGTTTTGTCCTACCTTCACTAGATTTTGAGGAGGGGATTTATACTTCAGCTATAACATAGCTTTTGTCCAAGCCAATTTTCCCATCTTAGTTATGTACCTAGATTAACCCTAGAATAACTCTATCCTGCTCAGTGGAATGGAACAAATTTAGGTCAAGGGCATAATCCACTACCTTAGATGGTTATTAGGTCCCACAGTAAATCAAAACACAGCTGGCCTGTTTCCAGCCCCTTCTTGGGAAGCAGAGAATAAGGAATCTTGGTGTACTTAGGTTGTACTCATATTTGACTAAGAGCCAAGAGTCACAGCATCATCAAATTAGACCTTTGCTCATAGACTTTGGCCTAATGTACCACATTACTCTTCCACTTGGAAAGTGGAAAGGATGGCTGTACCAAGTGAGGAAAAGGAAGGCTGTAAACAGAATTACTGACCAACAAAGGTGGAAGTGTTCTCATTTCCCCTGCATGGGAATTTTCATGACTCCAGTCTTTCTCCCTTTGGCTAATAATTTATGTCAGTAAATACATCAATATCCTGTAACTTTTTGAATGAGTTGGCATTTAGCTGACCCATTTTCTCCAAAATTCCTAAATCATACTCCCCTCTGGAGCTAAACTTTTAAAATTTCTGAGAAAGAGAGATGCACACAGACAAATCTTAACTCAAAGCAGGATCGCAAACTTAATATTTTGAGACTCTCATCCCAGTTCCTTATTTGAAGCTAGAAATTCAAGCCCCTTCATTATCCTGGCACACATTACTTCCTTTGTTACTTCTCAACATATCTTATTTCTTTTGGGCCAGTATAATCTTCTCACATCCTGCAATGCACTTTCACCTATGCTTACATTGTCACTCAGGATGGATTCCCTCTATCTTTGGTTTGTCTTCTCTACACCACTTCAGCCACTCAGTATTTACACCATTGGTCTTCTTCAGTGCTCAGCAAAAAGTTCAAGCAATTTTTGCTCTTTCATCTGATTAAGTTTGTCAATCATTTGTTCAAATGAATGTTTGGACTAGTATTCAATTTGATACTACTGGACAATTTCCCCCAATATTGTGGGGTATATCTCTATGCATCTTAAAAGAATTTTTAATCTTTGATAAGTTAGTTATTCTTCATTCTGAGTAATTCTAGTTTAATGGTTTGGAACACTAGTCATGTGATGGCAGTGACCTTTCAGTGTTAATGTGAAAGCCTCTGGTGAATGATATAAGGTAGAATTAATAGAAAGACAATATAACATGATATGAACTTAGCTAGGAAAACATTTATAAGTAAAATGGCAGATATGTTACCCAGAATAGCCCAGAAGTACAGAGTAATAGGAGTATTGGAAAAGTGTTTTATTGTATCTCGTATGAGAAATAAAGTCTATGCCAATCAATTGTGAGACAAAGAATGTGAATATTCCAGGAAAACACCACCATTATGGCTGAGAAGAAAATTGCACATTGGTAAAGTAGAACCCTGGACCTACGACAGTTGTTTCTAATCCTCTTTTTGTAATATCCTAGCATATCTCTAAATAGTTCAAAAGGTGCCCTAAAATACTAAAAGAAAAAAATCTTTCAGAATCAAATTAGAATTAATTCTCTTTTAATTTTTAAAAGTAAATACATGGCCTGTGGCATTAAAATCAGTGAAAAACTTTCTAAGGTTTTATACTTTCCAACATATTTCAGAATGTGGCCTAAAGTTTGGTATGTAGTTGGTCAAGTTGATAAAATCACTTCAAGAGAAAACTGATACTAAAGCTCTTTTTTAAAAGTAAAAAGTATTTATTTGTGTAGCAGCAATCATTAGTTTATGTGCTCTCAGTGTTACAAAACACTAAAGAAGACATCAGAAATACTCTAAATAGCAAATTTAGGAATAAACCAGATCAGCATTAATTTACAAGATATTAAATAAAAGAATAGCTATAATACTGATGTCAATAAAATAATGACTCAATTCTTTCAGGACTAAAAGAATAAACATTATTATTATTATTCATAATGTTTCCCTTTTTAAACACCCATTCCATTTATACCGCCATCCCCTAAACTTAGTCACTTTTTTCATACAAAGTCAAATTTTCTAAGATATCAAAGTAATTAATTCCCATCAGCTCAGATATGACAGCATAGATTTTAAAAATTGATAAAGCATAGATTTAAAAAAAACTGGTAAAAAATAATTTAAAATTTGATCTAATTCATTTTTTAAGTTTTTATTTAAATTCAAGTTAGTTAACATATAGTATAATATTGGTTTCAGGAGTAGAATTTAATGCTCCATCACTTACCTTTAACATCCAGTGCTCATCACAGTAAGTGCCCTCCTTAATGCCCATCACCCACTTAGCTCATCCCCCCACCCACTTCCTCCTCAGAAACCCTCAGTTTGTTCTCTATAGTCAAGAGTCTCTTATGGTTTGCCTCTCTCTCTGTTTTTATCTCATTTTATTTTTCCTTCCTTTCCCCTATGCTCATATGTTCTGTTTCTTAAATTCTACGAGTGAAGTTATATGGTATTTGTCTTTCTCTGATTTATTTCACTTAGCATAATACACTCTAGTTCCATCCATGTCACTGCAAATGGCAATTTTTGATGGCTGAGTAGTATTTCATCATATATAAATACTACGTCTTCTTTATTATGCATCAGTTGATGGATACTAGGGCTCTTTCCATAGTTTGACTAATGTTGATAATGCTGCTATAAACTTCAGGGTACACCTACCCCTTCAAATCTGTATTTTTGTATCCTTTGGGTAAATACCTAGTAGTACAATTGCTGAATTGTAGGGTAGTTCTATTTTTAACTTTTTGAGGAATTTTTGTACTGTTTTTCAGAGTGGCTCCACCAGTTTGCATTCCCAACAGTACATGAGGGTTCCCCTTTCTCCACATTGGATCAAGTTTTTTAAAGTTTTGAACTTTAAAAGAACAAGAGCAATAAAAGCCAAACTACAGATTGGGAGAAAGTATTCCCAATACATATATCTATTTAAAAACTTGTATCCAGAATTTTTAAAAGAATTCTTTCTACTAAATAAGGAGATAAAATATTTTTTTAAAAAGGGAAATATATTTAAAAAGATTCCTCACTAAAAAAGATATGTGATAACCATAAGCACATGCTCAAGAGCAATATCATCAGATGTTTTCCATAGGGGTCAAATAGTAAGTATTTTAGGCTTTGTAGACCAGATGTTCTCTACCACAACTATTCAACTCTGCCATTGGAGCACAAAAGTAGCTACAAACATTATATAAGCCAAGGGACATGTCTGTGTTTCAGTAAAACTATATAGTTGACCTTTGAACAATAGGGGGGTTAGAGGTATTGACCCACCACACAGTAAGAAATATCTATATAACTTTTGACTCCCCAAAAGTTAACCACTAATAGCCTACTGCTGACTGGAAGCTTTACTGATAACATAAGTAGTCAACTCATATTTTGCTTTCTATATTTATATTCTTACAGTATATTCTGTATTTGTATTCTTACAGTAAAGTTAGCCAGAGAAAAGAAAACATTAAGATTATAAGGAAGAGAAGATACATTCACATATAAGATACATTTACTGTATTTATCAAAAGGATCTGTTTATAAGTGGACCAGTGCGGTTCAAACCCATATTGCTCAAAGGTCGACTTTACTTGTAAAAATTGGCAGTTGGCTGGATTTGTTCCAGGTTCTAGTTTACCATCTCCTGGTCAACATAATTAGTCTTTAGGGAAAGGCAAGTTAAAAATCACAGATACCACACACTCAAAAATGGATAAAATTAAGATAGTCAATAACAACCGTTAGGCAGTATTTTGAAAAACTGGAGCCCTCGTACATTTTGAATGTGAATGTTAAGTGGTATAACCACTTGTGAAAACTGTTGGACAGCTACCAAATAACCTATTAATTTTATTCATAGTTTTTTTTGTGTGTGTGTGTGTGTGTGTGTGTGTGTTTTAGCAAAAAAGAAAAAATAACACTATACTAAGACTTGTATGCAGATAATTCAAAGCAACACCAAACTGGAAACAGCCCGAATGGCCATCAATGGTCAAATAGATAAACACATTATGGCTTATTCATACAATGGGATAGGACTCAGCAATAAAACAAAACAAATTACTTATGTAATTCAACATGGTTGAAACTCTCGTCTGGCAAGATATCATGCCTCTGTAGCATGAGCATGACTTTCCTCATCTGAGTAGTAGGCCTTTCTCAGAGATGGAAGACATTCCTCTAAAGGAAGATCATTCAATTGTCTTGCCATTACAGCACTTTGCAAGTAATTTTAATAGTGCCTAAGATTATTACACATTCAACCGATGGTTCATATATAAAATCAGCAAGTCCTTTTTAGACATTATCTTCCCAGAACTGACAGTTCAAAGTTTCAAATGTATTCTATATTCTTCTTACACAATACACTGCAAGTAGAAAACATTCCAATGCTTTTATGATCACATCTTCAGTTTACATATTAAACAGGGCAATTACTGTCTGACAACACATTCAAAAGCTTCCAAAAGCCATATTTGATGGCAGAGATTATATGTAATTGAACTGTAATGCTAAGTTATACAAACAATAATTTTAACATAGGACTTGGCAATAATTTAACATTTGCTTTAATTCCTAGAGAGCCCAAAAGAGATCCTATAATAGGCAAGGTACTCAAATGACTCCCTGTCCTGGTACCATGATCCAAGAAAATATGTTAGAAGGAAAAAAAAAACCCATATGGAGTTTCATTGATTTTCCTGTGGCAGCCACACTATGAAGGGAGTGGCCAAAGTCAATTATACAATAACCTTCAATTGTTTCTGATCCTTAAATAGAAATGTGTTGTCTGTCGTCTATAGCATGGCTTTTCTTACCAAAAACAACAAACTGAAAGCCAGTGATATGAGTGGAAACTTTCCATAGCCGAAAAAGCTTGACAGTTTTAGTTAAATATTTTAAGGAAAATAAAGATTGTTTCCATCAACTAAATACAATTAGACATTATAAAAACTACTTCCAGCAGTGCTATAATAGCAAGATGCTTGTAGAATATTCCATTAGAAGAGAATCTGTGCAAGGTGGTTATGAAGATAAAGGAAGGCATTGCCCATTCTGCAGTGACATGATGGCATGCCAGACAAGACAGGTAGAGGGAATGAAATGGCTTTGTGGTGGTGGTGGATAAGCAGAATTATAATTAAAAGCACTCACAAAGTACTTACTAGACAAATCCTTTTAAGATTTCAATTTCTTGTATTCCATCTATCATCAATCCCATATATCTCATGGTATCCTGAATCTCTGGCTTCCAGAATAGAATTCCTTCTCAAAAACCCACAGATTCTCTATCACTCTCTTCCAGCTCTTTGGGAATGAAGTTTTACCAAGGCTCAGTGGATAATTAACGAGAGCTTGCAAAGAGCTAGTGTGCAATCAACGTATAGCAGCTTTACAACATGTCTTCCAGAAACAGGGAGGCCACTGACAGTTGTGTTGTGCATTGCAAATCTCTAAATGGCATTATTCAAACCAACTTTTATTTATGGCCCTATACATTACCCACACTCACAAAGACCATGCAGAAATAGTTGCTGCTTACAAAAATGGGTGATTTGATAAGGGTAACTAATCTGAAAGCCTCTAAACTCTTCCCATAGGCCTCAAGCTACTCCTTCCCACTCTTCCTACTTCATGCTTTTGATTTCTATCTTCCCTGCCTCTTGATTCTGCTGACACTGGTAATAAGGGATATGGGTGTTGGGATGCCTTGTGTAAGGAGGACAGGGGCTCAGCCACAAATTGGACATTCTGCTCTCTAATATACAAATGAAATTACTTTGCTCAATATTCACAAGTCAGGTGATGAATCAGAAATCTAAATAAGAACAGATGAAGAGATCTAAGGGCATTCAGGCAATCAATTAATAGCACCCAGATTTAGAGATGAACAGAAGGCATCCCTACTTGTGTTTCATTAACTCAAATCTAAATATGTAAGGGGAAAATCCTGATGAAAATAGTTTAGATATAGGTAAAGCGAAACTTTTAGAAATCTACAGAAAAAATGTCATTTTTTAAAAAGCACAGAAAAAAGCTGTGGTAAAGTCCCATGAGCTACATGAACAGCTGCCAGCCTGTGGGAATGGGGACTTTCAAAGAAACTCAGAACTTGACTTTACACATACATGATCAATGTGAACAGGAAGTTCAACCTACAACATTTCGTGATCTCTGCTCCAGTGCAAGCAGAACAGCTGTTCTCTCTCCAATGCCTTGTGGGGAATTTGCTACTGGAAGACATGTTCCTGCATGCAACACATACTTTCAGAGTGCAGGAAATAAAAAGTCCCAGCTCACCTGAAGAGCTCCCTTTATAGAGCCACACCCAAACAATTCCCATTGAGCCTTAACTCCCAGGTGTCAACTAGTAAACTTTTTATTAGGTTATTATAGTCACCAAATACTTGGAGAATATTTGCTACTGAATTTAGAAAGAAATGGCATCTTGCTAGAAATCTGAGAGGGAAAATGTTTTCTTGTTTTCTTCCTTAATAGAGCACTTTATATCTGTTTGCCCAGCTGTTTGTGTAAGTGAGTTCCATTTCAGCAAAAACAACCACAGTTTCCACCTTGGTCACAATTCCCAGTGCCCCGATTCCTCAGGCCAATACTTCACCGTCTGGTGACTTTGGATGACTGAATGAGACAGATTGAAACCTGCCAATGTTGACATTTCAGCACCACTTGGCAGGACTAAGAGTTTTTACCAAAGGAGCAATAGCTTCCTTACCTACTTTGTAACCCAACCAACAGCCAAGCAGGGAAGTTACTTTTCATAGACTACCTTTAAGTCAACAGCCTTTCATTCTTAGGGCAAAATCTCATCCTGTTGTCACTTGCATACCCTCAATCTAATTCTCCTAAAATCACCCTTTAAAGTCTGAAGCATGTTGAAGGGGCCAACCACCTGCAACCAATAGCCACATATTTGCTATTTGGAAAGGGGGGCAGTGACATGGTTTACGACAAACAACATCTAAATAAATTCTGTATCTGCCACGGGAAATGTGTATATTCATGCATCTGCTTTTCATTTTATCTATTCACTCACTACTAGATACTAGGCATTAATGATACCAATTCAAATATGATCACATCACAAAGATTATGATGTCTAGTAAATTAAACAGATGGGTAAGTCCATGATTTCAGTGCAGCAAATTTGTACAGTTAGTACAATGTGGCTACAACAGAGAAACTCTAAATCTGATGGAAGAGGGATAAAGGCTGTACAAAGAAAGTGTCCCCTTAGCTTTGCTAAACTAGTAAAAAAAAAATGTTTTTATTCTGTGAAAATATTCCAAATGCTAGTACGGAAGTAGATCTCAAAGTCTACTTTGTAATACTTTTCCTACCACTTTAGATAATTGATATATTCTTATTATTTTAAATATATATAAAATTAAAAAGAAATCAAACAGGCTAAGAGACTTAACAAAACTCATTTTTTCTTCTTTTTATTCTTTTTCTGATTTTTCCAGAAAAAGCCTGGAGTTGATCTGCTTACATCCTCTTGCTATATAAAGTAAGGAGTGATGGCAATTGGTGCTTCTGATGAAAGGTAGGATAGACTCCATGCCAGGATGCTTCAAAGAATTGGCCCTCCATAACGGCATCAGCCTCACCTGGGAACTTGCTAGAAGTACAAATTCTCAGACTCCACTCTCTACATCTTGAATCAGAAACTTTGCTAAAATACAGATTGCTGCCTCCACCCCAAACAGTAATTCCAATGCATTACTCAGGTTTGAGAACTATGACCGTTTAAAATTCAGTGCATCAAAAATAAAATTCATGGGCCCAATTTCTTTTGAAAGAGATTTACAGATACACAGTTTCAGAGAAAAAAAGCCCTCAGCTATCACACTGTTAAATTTCCCATCATGAGAATTTTACATATATTTTGATCTGTGAACAAACTGTGAATTAGAGTTTTCTAGAATTATATATTCTGGAGACTCATAAATGTAAAATATTTAATAATATTTGGAAAGTTTCTCTGACTTCTAGCATCAGTTATAAGCCTTTAACCAAATCTATTTATAGACTTAGAACTACGATGAGCTAACATTTTATTATAAAAAATTTCAAACAGAGAAATGTTGCAAGAATTGTGCAGTGCACAGCCATAGAGCCACCACAGAGACAATAATGTAAATCTTACTGTATCTTTTTCATCATATTTATCTACCTCTCTACCCATCCATCAGCCCATCTTATTTGTAAATGGATTTCAAAATCTATTTCAGTATTCTTCACTCCTCAACACTTCAGTGAGTATATCATTAACTAGAATTCAGTACATTTTTCTTTTGAGATTAAATTGTATATAAGAAAATACCTAAACTTTAACTCCACAAGGCTGATTTTTCCAAATGCCATGTGTATGAAATCCAAACCTAGACAAGATTTACATTATCTTTACCTCATGTCCATTTCTACTCCATCCTCCCAGAAACAACTTCTGTTCTGATTTTTACTAAACCATAGATTATTTTTATCTGTTCTAGACTTCAGTGAAATTGAATCATATACGCACACTTATGTAAGGCTTCTTGCACACCCATAATGTTTTGGAGACTTATCAATTTTATTGGACGCATTAGTAGTTTTGCTCTTATTTTTACTGAGTGCTATTCAGATAATTATTAGAATCAACATTTTTACATATTCCTGTGTCTTCAGAGTATCAACCTCTCTTGATTTAGTATATTTTAAAATGTTGATTAAGTTGTAATAAAATGTTCTCTGAGGACAAGGGAAAATATATTTTTTCTTTCCAGATATTTATTTACCTTATACCTCTTGCCAGGAAAATAAAACTATACACTCTGTTATTTATAATATATGTTTAACTTTTATGACTTAGATAAATGATTAATAGTAAATGCAGACAAAACTATATAATGATTTCATCTTCACCAGAATGCTAAATACTGGTCACTGATACTCAAGATCTTGGATATCTTTCCCTTTTACTCCTAGCTAATGGAACACCAGGTGGGAGTAACAAGCCTCCTTTGACAATAAAGTATAATATTGACTTTCCTGTGTCAGAGTGATTTTCACTGATACAAAAGTATTAAGTTTAAACGTGTCATTTAAAAGTTGCTCATCCTAACAATCTCAAAATGGTCTGGTACCAAAAAACAGTCATTCAGATTATTCAATTTTCCAAAGGACCAATACTCTTCTTTTTTTCCTGCTCTCAATAACTCCAATTTCAACATACATTAAATTCCACTAACCAAGTAGAAATCAAGTTTATCAAAGTGCTACTTTATAGGACAAAGCAGAAAATGCACAGTTTCCACCAGCACTATAAGAAATCCTCCACATATAAGATTCCATATTTCCATTTGTGAAAACATTGTCCCAGAAATACCCTTGATAAAAATGAAAATTTGCCCATGTTATAAAAAACTGTCAAGCACCAACAAAACTTTCTTAAAAAATCTAGCTTTTACTCATTTATTTTTGCAGTCTCACAAATAAAAACAAGAGATACAGCTAGAACAAATGGTTTCATTCGCCATCACTGTTTAGACGTTTGAAATCTTCAAGAATTGTAGTTTGTTCAGTTAATAAATACCCAGGGCTGATGATATACAGCTGCTTATCTTGAGATTTCATGCATCAAAAGCCTTCCATAAGCTAGAAGAAAATGGCTAAACCATCATGACAGTTTGATCAGTGGCCTCAGAACAAGGCGGAGTAGGTCATGAGACTTACAAGGCTCTAGGAAGGGCCACTTGCTAAATGACCCCATATTAATCCTTCTCTTTTTAATATATCCTAGAAGAAACAGAGGGGTTCTGGCATCAACCTAGCCTTTCACTGTGTTTGACCTCAGTCACCTGTCCTTTCTGAGGCTCTTTTCTCCTCCGTAGAATGAATTGGAGAATCCCTAATCCATATTTAGTCTCATATTCAAGGATAGCTGTATTACTTCATCCAGACAGAATCATTATGTTCCTATTCAAATGCAGGAAAATAAATTAGAAAATGAATTTGTTTATAGAAACACTATCTTAATAATTTCCAGATAATATTTTTTACAGAACTACCAAAATTTACCTCAAATATGAAAAATACTTTATAGACACGAGGAAAGAATGTATGTGACTGTCATTAACATTTTTCAACAGCTTTTGTGAGTTATATAGAATCACACACCATAAAAT
Organism: Vulpes lagopus; assembly: GCF_018345385.1. Lineage (NCBI taxonomy): Eukaryota > Metazoa > Chordata > Mammalia > Carnivora > Canidae > Vulpes > Vulpes lagopus. Next base: position 97,152,050 of record NC_054824.1, on the reverse strand, counting down.
TCACCTACTGTAGGTGAGTTTTTAAAATTCAGTAATTTTTGGCAAACTTTTTGAGTTTACTAAATCTACCACAATCCAGTTTGAGAACATTTCCATCACTCTAAAATATTCCCCTGTATCCATTTGTAGTCAACAGGCATACCCTTAGCTCCCACCTCAGCTCCAGGCAGCCATTGGTCTGCTTTCTGTTTCTCTGGTAATTTGATATAAATGGATTTATACAGCATGTGGTCTTTGTGTCTGGCTTCTTTCATGTGATATGATGTTTATGAGATTTATCCATCCATCCATGGCATATCATTTATTCATTCCTTTTGATTGCTTGATGGCATTTCATTTTGTGTATCACGTTTCATTTATCTATTTCCTAAGCTGAGGAATAGTTGGATTGTTTCCACTTTGGGGTTATTATGAATAATACTGCGATTATCAATAATCCTACAGTATTTGTGTGGACATATGTTTTCATTTTTCTTGGATAAATACCTAGGTGTAAAATGGCTGGGTGGTATGGTAACTGTGTTTAAAATTTTAATATAAAAATGGAAAATAAATTTCAGCAGTTTATGAATTTTCAAGATTATAACTATTACTCTTGCTTGAGGACATGAAGTTGTAAACATCCAGAAAATTAGCTATATTGCTTTATCACTAAATATGTCATATAATAAAATCAATAACTTTAAGCTGAGATTTCTATCCTTAGTCATTAATGAAACAACACCACTTACCTTGTTACAATAACTATTTAAGATATAGAAACTCCATTTATCTCAAATACATTTTGCTTTTTGCAAAATAGTAAGATGGTCAATTGACATTCTTAGCAATGACTATGATACAGGATAAAATGAGTTGTCTTCTCAATCCCTAGTCATTTCCATTTAAAAATTTTTTTAACCCTATACCAAGTTGCAAATATTTGTTCACCAGAAAACCAGTTCTGGAGCAAATAACTTTATTATTATTTACACCTAAAATCAAAGTGAAATTAGATATAAACTCTGGCCTTGTGAACCAAGTGACAGCTATTTCTCTACGAAACCAGAAGAACCCGGTAAACTATAGTGACTTGGATGTATCATTTTTTTATATTTGTCATTGTTTCTTTTTCAGTAAATTCAAATTCAAACAGAATTAAAACATTTTGAATTTCTAAAATGTTTTCTAGTACTATTAAAATATGTCTCATTGTTAGCCTTTCTGTTAGTTTGTGATTCATGTAGCATTTTCTAGGTGAGAAAAAGACAACATGGCTTGAAAATTCCAGTCTGACATTATTAAAATATCCCAGTCTGCATGGTAGATGTTACTCAAGTTTAAGTCTAGGCACTTAAAATAGAGTTTTATAATATTTATAAAATGTTAATAAAATCTAACCGAGTGAACTATTTGGGGATAAAATCTTCTTGACTTAAAATTATAGAAATAAAAAGAAAAGTCTTCCTCATAACTCTTTTTTATGTGACTTTCTTTTTTCTTCTCTTGTATTTAGAACTTCAGAGCTGTAATGAATTACTCCCATTCCATTCCAAATTCTAAATTGGGAGATGAAGAAATGAGATTGTCCTTTGAGTATTCCAAATACTATGCACAGGAGATTATTCTCTAGACACTGAAAATGGGAATACGTCAATTCCCACTGGTCACACTATTCCCTAGTGTGGGACAAATACATTTGGTTGTAAGAGAGGTAGAGGCAAAGAGGCCAGGAAACAGAATCAAGGACCAAAGTAAGTTGAAGTTGAGATAGTAAACTGTTAGGTAGCAGCAGCTCTGAAGCTGAGAAAAAAGAAAAAATACCTGACAAGGCAGCTTATTTGTACCAGAAACAGACAAAAGGGATACTAGAATAAGAATCCAGCGTGGCAGTACAAAGATGCCTAGCCCTTCCAGAGGTCCACAACTCCTATGAACCAAGGAAGTGACAAATATAAAAAGGGTGGATACAAATTAGTCAGCCAAATTGTCTGTGTACATCTGGAGTGAGGACAGAAAAACAGTAATTGATGCATTTAGAGGCACTAAAGAAGGTCAGTGCTGCTGGGGTGTAATGGGGTAAGGGGCGCATAGTGATGCTTCGAAGGACAGAAGGGGTCCATATAGGCCACATTAAAATATCTATCATTGTTTTAAAAGCAAACCTAAAATATTTTCCTCCAGTAAGCTACACACACACACACACACACACACACACACACACACAGTTTCTGAGAAATGAATAAGGCAAAAATGTAAATCTTGGACAGTTCTAAAATATATCCACATGGTAAAAATCTCATTTCACATGCACTTAGCAACTAGCAACTCAAGTAAAATGCCCAGAGCAAAATTTGTTTTGAGTAGGAAAAAATATGCTGTTTTTTTAAAAAAAGAAATGGAAGGTATTTTACAAATAGATTACAGCTTAAATGGAGTGCAATTAATACAGGTCCCTCCCGCAAACATCAGGTGTGTTATTAAAATCAATTGTTATTGTGACCAACTCAGCCAGATTTATTTGTGAGACAAGGATATAAAAGCTTACTTCTCTTAAAAAAGCAAACAAATAAGGCAATTGTTATGAACTCTATTCTTTAGCCAAAGCTAAATGAAAACAAAGCAAGTGGCTCTAATCGACTCTATTGGCAGGAACATCCTGAGAAGTATGCCGCTTACACTTACTGTAGTTCTGTTTCCCAAATGATTCCTTTATTGCACTTCCTCCCAGGCTGCTAGCACATTTACTATTCCGTTGCCTGGCATATTTTCACCTCCTTCTCACCTACCCCAATTATAATCCCTGCATGGACTTGTTAACATTAAAATTATACAAATAACACACATTTGTTTTAGTTAACAAAACTAAAAGTTGCAAAAAGAGATAAAACTTGTTTTAAAAATTACCTGTTATCTAATACACAGTGCCAACTTCTGTAAAGCTTTTTAATATCTCTTCCCAGATATTTTTCCTGGGTATGATAAGTATGCCAGTTTACAAAGATAGAGTTAGATCTTAAGTGCTGTTTTGTAACCTGAACTTTCCTTGACAGGAATATACTTCTGTAATACTCATTTTTACTGACTGCACTGTCTTTTAATTATTCAAATGAATCTTCCTCTGATAATAAACATACCATTTCACCTCCATGAGTGAGTAGAGTTTATCATTTCAATAATTCTACAATTGACTTTATTTTGGCAAAACCTGGTATTCATTTTAGAGCTGAGGACTTGATGTAATAAGTTTGTATAATTAGTTTGAGCCTGGTTTTTTTGAAATCACATTTGGGACCTGTCATATTTAATCCACTGACAATTGGATTAACTCATTGTATTGTTGATGAGATTATTGCTAACATTTTTGGGCTGTGAGGGTTATGATATTTCTATGTCTTTGAGATTCTTTGCCTATTCCTATAAGGAGTGGTATTTTAGGGGGAGAAGACTCCATAGTAGGAAGACATGGGGTTTGGAGCCAGAAAACCTGTGTTCAGGTTTAATACAAGTTAAATCCAAAATTGCCTAGTTATTTAAATAGTTAACTTAATGGCTGAATGCTACATTCTTCTCTATAAAGTAGGATTAATCCTACATAGCCATCCACTCAGAGTTGCTGTTAAGATTAAGTGAAATTCTTTGTACCACTGTACAACTCAGTGACAGTTGTTACTGATGTGACCTTATTCAGGGGTCCTTTCAATTTGGCTGTACTTTGGATTTTTAAAGTTCTTTGCATTTCCACCAAATATTCATTCTGTAAATATAGACATAACTTACATATGATTGTAAACCATATGAGGACTCAGTCCCTGGCACAGAGAGTATTTAATAAATATTTTTTGAATGAACAAATACATACTTTTCTCAAATGAGTAATATTGTGCTTGATAGGAATCAATGCCAATACACAAATGAGGCTCCTCAAAGAAAATGTATTATATTAGAGGATATAAACTTGTAAGAGTTATTACTCAATACAGTCAATAAATTCTACATAGAGGAATAAGCCTCAAGCTGAGGTAATTCAGAGGAATGCTGGCTAATTACAAAGGGATGGGTCAGGAATGGCATCATAGAACAAGTGACATCTGAACTGGGTCTTGAATGTCAAGAAGGACTTGTCCAGAAAACAGAAGGAAGAGAATTTCAGACTGAGAAAAAAGTAAAGAGATGTGTTTGTGTGCTGATGTCTGTGATAATCTATTCTACAAGGCATTGTGTAGGTCATGTGCTACCAAAACCTCCTGTTCAAAAGTCTTTCCACCCACCCTCCAATTTAAAATTAATATAAGATCATAAATCTTTGACACCATTTCATATCATTTCTGAGTGGGGAGTTATTTTTAAGGGTTCCAAACATCAAAAACTATATTCACTTAATTTCTTTCATGTCCATCCCATTCCAGGCACCTACTACTAGTCATTCAGGGTAATATAATACCCAGTTTCATGAAGCTGGGAACCATTTCAATGGTTCCAAAGATTCTAGAAGTGTCTGAGACAAATCTGGTACAGATTGGAGAATTCCAGGTTTAAGACACTTAAGTTTCCATTCTTCATAATTTTTCTGTAACATTTAACACCACTGACCACCTCAATGCATGTGCTTTCACATTTGCATCTCCTCGTTCGCACACCCAGCCACCCAACACCCACTTTGGTTTCACCCTGTGACATAGTGGCATCCTGGATCGGATTTTTCTAAGACATTTCTCCATCGCTCTCCTTTACTTTTCTTCTTCTTCTAGTCCTTATAACTTGGCAATTAATTAAGATTTAACCTTTTGGTCCTTCAGAGAACTCCTTTACACCCAAGTGTCTTCCGTATTAACAGCCACTAACAACCATGTAACTTAGCTTATTCTGAAATCTTCAATACTCAGCTCTAGTCCTCCAGACTTGCTTCGAAGCAATTTTGAAATTTTTAAATCTGTATAAATCTTTATTTATAAAAGATGAGATTTAGGACTCAGCTCTAGTCCTCCAGACTTCCTGAATTACTAATAATGTCATTGGTGACACCAAAATCCAACCATCACAATCTTCAAAAACCAATTCACTTCTCTGCCTTTCCTACTCCCTTTCTTCTGCCATAGTCTCAGGCACCTGCATCACCTTTTGTTCCACTCTTCAAATATAGTTCTCCCAAACCCACATATATGATGGCCTCACCATTGTATTCATAGAGTTAGCCTAAAGACACCACAAATCTTACCCATTTTTGTGATTGCCAAATTCATCACCTCTCCAATCTATTCTTCCTAATATTTCCAGGTTAATAATCATACAATCCTGCTCTGTTATGCTACCCCACTCCCCTTCTACTGCTAGCACCAAAATGGTAGATGATTCCTGAATGCTCACAGAATAAAAGGTTTCCCATCATAAATGGGAAAGAGAGGCATCCCTGGGTGGCTCAGCGGTTCAGCACCTGCCTTTGGCCAAGGGCGTGATCCTGGGGTCGTGGGATTGAGTCCTACATCAGGCTCCTGGCATGGAGCCTGCTTCTCCTGTGTCTCTGACTGTGTCTCTGACTGCTTGCATCTCTGTCTCTGTCTCTCTCTCTCTCTCTCTATCATGAATAAATAAAATAAAATCTTTAAAAAAATAAATGGGAAAGATGTGCCTAGGATGTTAACAAAGTAACATCCTAGGCACAAGCCAAATGATGTGCATGCAAAGATGAGTAAGACGTTTCACACCTTGCACTTCAAAAATGAGGAATTCTCAGTAACGAGGGATACTGATCTCCAAGTCTCTAAGTGCTAACTCTAAAACATGATAAAAGCTATGCCTAGAGTGTTACACTTGCAGAGCGAAAAAAAAGAAAAAAAACTTTTCTGAGGCCTGGAGGAAGACACTTAGGAGCACATCTTGGAGGAAGTAATATTATTTTGCCCTTGAGGAGATTACCAGATAGTTGGAGAGACCATTGCTATACTAAGCAATGTTTGCCACATACTGAATTTACAGGAAGTAGAGATTACCCTCTAGGGAAAGGTACATGAGGAAGGTGAGGATTCAACTGAGCCTCAAAAGTAAGAGCCAAATGAAAAGCAGAATTTGGCAGAACCTTTCAGGCAGAAAATGATAGAAACAGAAACCCAGGTTAAACTACAAACTCTGTGTATAGTTACAAAAAGCAAACAGGCCAGTTTGGTTGAAAGAGAAGGATATGTTCATAGTTACTTGGAATCTTAGAGTTGGAAAATGCTTAAAAGTAACTGTGTCAGTTCTCTCTCTCTCTCTCTCTCTCTCTGACACTACACAGATACAGCAAAGCCAGACTGTAGATTAGCTCTTAATATGAACCGAGAATCATTCTCGCTCCTAAACACTAGTTTGTGTAATAAAGGCCCGGGGTCAGTGATCCAAGGCACTGCATTTCTGGTTTTCATCAGAATATTTTCCTCTCCAACACAGTATTAAGATGTGCAGGGAATATTTGCCTTTTAGAAATGGTGCAGTGGTTATTTCAAAGACTTATTGTTATTTTCTATTGTGACATATTTAACCAAACTTTGGAACCAGCAATACAAACAGGAAGCATTAACTTCAGGCCAAAAAGGCAACAACTCTGATTTTTTGGCAAAATTATAAAAAGGCTGAAAGAGCTGGGAATCATGAAATGTTGGAATTACCCTTTGGATAGAATTTCACTGGTTAGCTGTTAGTCACAGAATCACTTCTAATCAATTTAAGGATCATTTTCACTTACATGCTCTTCCTAAATTCCCTCCATTACATTTATTTTTAGAATGGCCATTGCTTAGGAGCCTCTCTTCATTTCTTTTTCCCTTCCTCTGTTACTCACTGTTATAAATATGAATTATGCAATGAAATAAATGAAGTAGCAATAAACTGACCATGGTAAGGAATTATGGATACTTTTCAATTGAAGTTTTAGCCTCTCCCTTCAAAAACGCATCGTATGAGACAACACAAAATCCACAGTTCCACAGGCTTCTACATTACACTTAGTCTTAGTAAATAATCTACATTGGATCATCTTAGCATGAAAGTTTTAATCTGTTAAGGGGGCAAAAAAAATATTAGTTTATCTTCATGAGTGCTCAAGGCACAATGAATGCTCTTCTTCTTTTGGGACCCAGTGAAAGTACCAGACAAATTGCCATAAAAACTCGAGACACAACAGCACACATGGAAATCCCTATCAGCAGCTCTCAATGTTATCAGAAAGAGCACATTTCCACAAAGCCCAGGGTAAAGTAAAATGTGTTTGTCATTTCTTCCATTTTTTTTAAACTTTGGTTTTATTTTTTACAGAATTCTCACCTTGTCTGGCAAGTGACTGGGCAGGGAAAGCAGGACATGTCACCCTTATAAACTCAGTAAAGGTTCTCCATAAGCACACAGAGCAATCAACACATGTGTCATTGGGGAGAGAGTGGTGGCGGTTTTGATGTGGAGAATCCCTGATGCATATTTCTAGCTCAAAGAACTTGCTGTCTGCCCAGGAAAACAAGATTCAGCCCAAGAAAGAAACAAAGTACTAGCCCTGAAAATGTCCAAGCAGTATACTCATTGTATGTCAGAGTGGTCACAATGGCATCATCCGAGCAGGGTGGGGCACAGGACTGGCCCTAGAGACATCATCCTTGAAGATGACGAGTGGACTTTTTACAAAATGAAGTAAACTTTACTATCATGAATGACTGTGCTAATCCCATTCTCCTCTGCAGCATGTTCACTGTGTGACCTCACCTGCACCCTTCCTATAAATAATATTAGAAGATTCCCACTACATTTATCAACTTATTGGGAGCTATATTTGGTCAGATGCTTGATCTGTTATTTCTCTTCTTCATATAATTTTAAATTAGACTTTTTACTGTTTGAATCCTCAATCATTTGTCAATATTTTCCTTTTCACAGATGTCCTCTAATTAGAATTATACAATAATAATTGATAATATTGACAATATTTCACACATGGAATCTTTTTGCATCTGTTGACATATCTATAGGGGTGGTAGATTTTTTAACATCATTATATAAACTCACTCATTCATTTATTTATTTAAAAAAATCTATTAAACATCCTATGTTCATGAATATGGCCATGAACAAACAAAAAGTTAGGTTTTCACTGAGCTTATCTTATCTTCAGTGAGAAGAGATAGACAAATCATAAAGAAGATATATGGTATATCAGATGATGGGGCAAATACAACTGCTGTTTCTTGGTGATCCAATTCCCTTCCTATTCTGGGCACATGAAAAAAGTGTGTGTTTCCAGCTCATAGAAATTAGTCATAATCATGTAATTAATTCTCAGAGGAGGTTGTGGGTAACAGGGACATATGCCACTTTCAGGCCAACATATTAAACTGTTGGTGCAATATCTTCTAAGTCTGTTCTCCCACTACCACAGGGAAGCAAATAACTAGATGGAGCCTGGGTCCTCAAGAACTACAGAGAGCAGAGAGCCCTGGCCATAATCAGTAGATATGTACTTGACCAAGAGGTATGTTTTTGTCATTTTAAAACCCTTCATATTTGGAATACGTTTGTTGGTGAAGCAAAATCTAGCCTACCCTGACTAATACAGATGATGATGCATGCTGTGGAAGATAATAAAGCAGGGAAGCACTTTGGATGTTTCAGGGTGGGAAAGGGGTACAATCTTAGGTAGAGGACAGAGAAGGTTTTCAGTTAGGATAAAGACCTGAAGAAAAGGAGGTGGGAAGTTGTTCAGATACCTGGGGAAAAGACTATTACTAGTCTAAAGAACTCTAAGTGTAAAGGCCCAGATAAAGGGACATTTGTGGCTATTGTGGCTGTAGAAAGATGAACAGACAGGAAGCAGCAAAAGGTGAAGCCAGAGGTAAGAGAGGCTCTTTGAGGGAGAATTTGGATGTTTACTCTGAGACAGCAAGTATTGGAGGATTTTGAGTAGAGGAATGACAAGACTTGATTTCTATTTTAAAAGGATGACTCAGTGTTTTGTTGAGAATATTCTAGGAGGTGAAAGGAAGATCAGTTAGGACACTAGAGCAACAATTCAAATGGTCATGATAGTAGCTTAAATCAGGATGAGAGAGCATGTGAGAGAGAAAAATAGAGACCTGAAAATTCTTCATAAATTTTGAAAGTAGAGTTGAAAATGTTTGCTGATGAACCAAATGTGAGATTTTTAAGAAAAAAAAGAAAAGGAGTTACAAATGTCTCTAGTTTTGCTTGTTTTTGACCTAAATGAAAAGATGGAGTTGTCTTTGGCAGAGTCCTAAAGAAAGACTTTGGGAGAAGCAAGTTTGAGGCAGAAGGCACTCAGCAACTTCATTTTGGATAGGCTAAAACCTAGGTGTCTATCAGAAAGTCAAGCAGATTTACTGAGTTGTGACTTAAATAAATAGGTCTGAAGTTGAGGGCTGTGGTCGGGGCTGGAGGTATAAATTTTCAGCTTGTTAGTGTATAGATGGTATTTAAAGACATTAGACTATGAGATCACCAAAGGAAGGAGAAGAGATAGAAGAGAGAAGTTAAGTTATCCAAGGACTCACTCCTGGGACACTCCAATTTAGGAGATTGGTGAAATGAGGAGGAACCAGCCAAGGAGACTGAGGAGCAGCCAGTGAGAAAAGAGGAAAACCAGACACAAGAGGAAACTAACCCCAAAAAGTGTTAAGTTACTTGCCAAGGGAGAATCAACCCTTCACTGTGATCTTGGGCTCCACTGTTCACAGCTCAGCTCATAGCACATGGAGACTGTGCTAGAACTCAGTGTAACTGTATATTATTTTTTTTTTTTTGTGGAATATCTTGCAAAGAAAAAAAAGTCCAAATGGGGAAACATGTGATTGGTGCATAAACAATAAATTGCCTAAGAAATGAAACAGAGAACAAAGAAGAGATTATATGAGTGGGAAAGACAAAGCAACCGTTGGAATAAGCATTTTCTTTGCAGCCTCACTCCATTAGAGAGAATGTAATTTGAGGATAAACTTCACCAGAGGGATAAGCAATACAGTGTTTTTATCCAGAATAATTCTGCTATATGACCAATATCCCCTAAAGTACTATATTGGAAAACTAATGAAAGGAGTATGCATACCTATAGTTTTAAAAACAAAAATATAGTATAAAAGTGTTACAAAATTTCTCTAACACATTGAACAATTTTTAAAGATTTATTTTTAGAGAGAGAGAGAGTGCTAGTAGGGGAAGGGGCAGAGGGAAAGAATCTCAAGCAGACTCTCCATTGAGTGGGGAGCCTGATGCAGAGTTTGATCTCATGACACTGAGCTCATGACCTGAGCGAAAACCAAGAGTCATTCAACTTACAGAGCCACCCAGTTACTGCAAAGCAATTTTTTTTTTGAGAGGGAGAAAGAAGGAGGGAGGGAGGAGAAGGATAGGGAGAGAGAGACTCTTAAGTAGGCTCGATGCCCTGCCTGGAGCCCTGTACCAGGCTTGATTTCACAATCCTGAGATTATGACCTGAGCTAAAATCAAGAGTGGGACACTTAACTGACTGAGCTACTCAGGTGCCCCTAACATACTTAACTTCTGATTTCCACTTATGATGTAGCAAAGTAGAAAAAACTTCATTCCTACCCTATAATAACCAAAAAAGAACCCCACACCATCTTCAAATTTGCAGTTTTCTTAAACTAATCAAAACTTTGAAGTTGCAGGAAAATCTGAAATCTAAGAAAAATAAGCACATCCAAAGAGAGATACCACTGGATTGCATTGAAACTAGTAAGAAGAATTTGATTGAAAAAAATTTTAATTTGTATTTATTTTTTTTATTTGAGGAAAGTGGAGCAGAGAGAGGGGGAGAGAGAGAATCTCAAGCCGACTCCCCACTGAATGGAGAGCCTGGTACAGGGCTTAATCTCATGACCCCGAGATCATGACTTAAGCTGAAATCAAAAGTCAGAAGTTTGACTGGCTGACCCACCCAGGTGCCCCTGATTAAAAATTTTAATGAATTCCTAAAGAAAGAATTGAACAGAAGAAATTTTTGAAGAGAGAACTGGTGAAATATTTTTATAAATCAGAGATGGATACCAATCCACAATTCCAAGAAGCTCAGAAACTACCAAATAGAATAAATACAAACAACAACAATAGCTAGACATATCATTTTCAAATTGCTGAGAGCCAAAGAGAAAAACCAGAAAACAACCGGGGGGGGGGGGGGGGGGCGGGGTGAGCAGGGAAGACATTTACAAGTAAAAGAGCAAAGATATAGCAAATGGTAAAGGAAATTTGTAGATGTAATTAAGGTAGTGGATCTTAAAGTAGGGACTTTGTCATGTGTTATCTGGGTGGGCTCAATCTAATCACATGATTCGTTAAAAGCAGAGAACTTTCTCTTGCTGGAAGCAGGACTTATGCAACAAAGAAAAGTCCGTTGGATTCAAAGCATGCAAAGGACTCAACCCACAATTGCTGGCTTTGAAGATGATGGAAGGAGGCCACAGGACAAGGAATATGAGTGGCTTCTAGATGCTAATGACCCTCAACCAACAACCAGCAAGGAAACAGGAGTCTCAGACCTACAACTACATGGAACTCAGTTCTACCAAAAACTTGAATAAGCCTGAAGTGGATTCTTTCTCAGAACCTACAGGTAACAGCCCACATTAGCCAATGCCTTTATGTCACACCCATCTGAACTTTGACATACAGATCTTTAAGATAATAAATTTGTGTCATTTTAAACTGCTGTGTTTGTAGTTTAACTTCTTATGGCAGCGATAGAAAATAAATACAGTGCCTTCTATCGTCCACTCAAAAGCAGTCTTCATAAACAGCAAGCAAAGATCAACAAAGGTAGCCCTAACTGCCAATTATTCAATACAATAAGGAGCAAAGAAATAATCATGAAGGCCCAGTTTCAAACACTGAAAGGCTCTACCCAGTGAAATATACTTTATGCCAGCTGACCATCATCACACTTGAATTTCCAATTTTGAATCACAGAGTCAATAGAAGATACTTGTGTTACTAACAAATAAGATACAAAGAAGGCATGATCCCTCCCAGGGCTCAGCTATAAATCACACATATTATGAAGTGATAGTTTACTATAGAATGGGTGAGGTTGGCAGGAGCAAGCACTATTTCAAGGGATGCAGAGGAGAAGGGAAATGTAGCCTGAGAAGAATGTTTGGATGCAACAGTAGGCCTAGCTACCAGAGTGAGTATAAAATTGATAAATGGGAAAAAAACTTAGCCTAATTCACAATTAGTGGTATGGCAAGATCCAAATATTATTGCCCCTGTTACAATGCAAAAGGTCAAACTCTACTTTTGCAAAATTTAAGGTGTTTACAAACTCAGAGCTTTTTATTCACAATATTCTCAAATAAATCAGCCTTAAAATTACCACCAATGAATCTATTCTACCTCTAGAATTACTAATTCAAGAATCCCAGATTCTAACCACAACTTTTTTTCCTTATTTTTTTCTTTTAGTACTTTTATCTAGGATCCAGTGAATTTTAAATTAGATATTGCAGATATCAAAGTTTCTCTTTGCTTATTAAGCTACTTCCACTACAGCCTTTCTTAGATATCATTGGAAAAGTGTCTTGATGGGCTCTTGTCTGCTTGTCCCTATGCACTTCCTCCTGCTTGTACTCTTGTTCTCTCTCAAATAAATGAATCTTAAAAAAAAAAAAAAACTACAGCAAATTATAGTTTCCTATTCCCTATGTAAGGAGCTCAGAACTTTAACAATAAGTAACAATCTTGTCAAACTGAAAAATCAATAGCTCTTCTTGCATACATAAGAGAGGGGAAGACACAAGACAAACAGCTGTCCTCAAGATTGGAGAGACAGACAAGTGAAAACAGAAAAATCATGGCTTACCTGAACAGAGTCTCATGATCAGTAACTGCTGCAGTAACCAAAGTTATAATTGACATATTGCTGAAGGCGCAGTGTAGACAACTCTGAGAGTTAAAAAGTCCAGTCACAGTCCCCCCCACCACTAAAAATTTTATGAGATTTACCTCTAGAAGCTCAACCAGGTTCTAACACAAAATGTCAGAGCAAAATACCCCCATCCTTCAGGGGGAAAATGAACCATTTTTGACATAAATCAGAGCATTCTGTTTTTAATAAGGCCTGCCCTCAGGGGAAACTAATTACCTAGAGCATAACAAGTTAGGGGTATTATCAGACTCTAGCAAAAATGTAGAAGGAAAATACCCAACCCCAGCCTACACTAGTGATCCTGTCCCTCATAAGGGGAGAGGAAAAATACTGAGAACCACCTTTGCAGCTCATGGTCTAGAGCCATAGGCTCACTACAAGATTATAGTCCTAATCATGAGACTATAAAATGCTTCTCCTCCCTCCACACCTCACCAGTACATTACTACAGGCCTATTTACAGCAGTTTCTTTCATCTAGTGTTTCATATTCTGTAAAGAAAAAATTACATAGAATACTAAAAGAAAACAAAAGCAAGACAGAAGAGACAGACAAGCATCAGACCCAGACAGGGGAGGGATGTTGAAATTATCAGAATGGAAATTTAAAACAACTATAATTCATATGCCAAGGGATATAATGCATAAAGCAGACAGCATGCAAGAACAGATGGGCAATATAGAGACTTGGAAATCCTGAGGGAGAAACATAGAGAAATGCCAATGATAAAAAAAAATTAACAGATTTTTAAAAATGATAACATAAATGAAGAATAATTCTGACTTATTATTGGGCTTATTTATAGATTGGCCACAGCTGAAGAAAGAATCTCTGAGCTAGAGAATATACTAATGGAAACCTCCAAAACTGAAAAACAGAGATTAAAGACTGAAAAAATAAACAGAACAGAATATCCAAGGATGATGGAACAATTACAAAAGCTATAACATATACATAATGGGAAGAAAGTGAAAAGGGAACAGAAGAAATATTTGAAAAAATAATGACTTAGAATTTCCTCAAATTAATGTCAGATAGCAAACTACAGATTCAGAAACCTCAGAGAACACCATGTGGGATAACTGTCAACAAACAAACCTACATTTAAGTATATCATTACAAATTATAGAAAATGAAAGATAAAGATAACCCTGAAAAAAAACCCCAAAGGATAAAACTTACTTATAGAAGAAAAAGAGAAGAATCACATCTGACATTGTAGAAACCATGCCACCAAGAAGAGAGCAGATAAAATATTTAAAGCATTGAGAGAGAGGGAAAAAAGACAACCCACCAAACTAGAATTCTCTAGTCTGCAAAATTATTCTTCAAAAATGAAGGGGAAATAAATACTTTCTCAGATTACATAAGGCAAAAGCTGATAGAATGGCAAGGAGAAACAGGTAAATCCAATATCATATTTGGAGACTTCAACATCCCTTTACCAGAAATGAGCAGATCCAGCAGGCAGAAAATCCATGAGGACAGTAGTCAAACAGCTCCATGAATCAACTGGATATAATTGACATGTATAATCTAGTCCAAACACATTATTCTCAAGCTCGCATTGAACATTCAACAAGATGGACCACATTCTAGATTATAAAGACATATTAACAAATTTAAAAGAATAGAAATATACAATGTCTCTCAGACCACACCGGAACTGAACTTGAAATCAATAACAGAAAGATTATTTGATAAACAACATATAAGTCAAAGAAGAAATCTCATAAGAAATTGAAAACTATTTTTAACTAAATGGAAATGAAAACACAATTTACCAAAACTTGTGGTATGCAGCAAACGTGGTGCTTATAGAAAAATTTATGGCATTGACTGCATATATTAGAAGAGAAGAAAGATCTAAAATCAATAGTCTAAATTTTCACTTTAGTAAAAGAGAAAAAAGAGAATATTAAATCTAAAGTAAAAAGAAGAAAAATAATAAGAATTATAGCAGGAATCAATGAAATTGAGAAGAGGAAATCAATAGTGAAAATCAATAAAACTAAAACCTGGTTTTTGGAAAGATCAATAAAATTGATAAACTGGTAGCCAGGTGAATTAGGAAAAAAGAGAATGGATACATAAAAAATATCAGAAATGAAAGAGGGGATATCACTACAGATCCTGTGAATATTAAAATGATAATCAAGTAATACTGAATATCTTTATGCCCACAAATTTCATAGCATAAATGAATTGGACCAATTCTCTAAAAGATACAATTTGTCAGAAATCACACAGAAAGAAGTAATCTGAATAATCCTATTAAATCAGTAATTAACCTTTCAAAACAGAAAGCACCAGGCCCAAATGGGCTCACTAGTGAATTTACCAAACATTTAAGGAAGAAATTATACCAATTCTCTACAAACTCTTTTGGATAATAGAAGCAGAGGAAATATTTTCTGACTCACTCTATGAGGCCAGTTCAACCTAATACCAAAACAAGGCATTAAAGACAAGAAAGTTTCAGACCATTATTATCTTTTATGAACATAGATGCAAAAATCCTCAAAAATTATTGGCAAATAAAATCTAACAATGTATGAAAAAATCATACACCATGACAAAGTGGGATTTATCCCAACTGTGCAAGTCTAGCTCAATATTTGAAAATCAATTAATATAATTCATCACACTCAACAGACTGAAAAAGAAAAATCATGATTATATCAATAGATACAGAAAAAGCATTTGACAAAATCCAATACCCATTCATGATTTTAAAAAGCACCCTCAATAAAACTAGAATGCAATGAACTTCCTCAACTTTATAAAGACTATCTACCAAAAAACCTAGAGCTCACATCATAATTAATGGTGAGAAGCTTGAATCTTTTCCATTAAGACCAGGTAAAAGGCAAGAATATCTCCCTTACCACTCCTTTTCAATATGATACTGGAAGTCCTAGCTAATGCAATGAAAAAGAAAGGAAATAAAAGGTGTACAGATTTGCGGGGGGGTGGGGGGGGGCGATAAAGCTGTCTTTGTTCACAGAGGATATGAATCCAAAAGAATGAGCAAATAAACTCCTAGAACTAATAAGCAATTATAGCAAGGTTGGAGGATACAAGTTTAATACACAAAAATCAATAACTTTCTTATATACCAGCAATGAAAAAGCGAAAATTTGAAGTTAAAAACACAAAGCCATTTATATCAGCACCCCACAAAAATGAAATACTTGGGTGTAAATTTTACAAAATACATATCAGATGTATTTGAGGAAAATTACACAACTCTGATGAGCAAAATCAAAGAACTAAATAAATGGAGAGATAGTCTACACTCACGCACACGAATAATCAATATTGTCAAGATGTTAGTTCTTAACTTGATTTATAGATTCAATGCAATTCCAATCAAAATCCCAGAAAGTTATTTTGTGGATGTGAACAGATTGGCTGTAAAGATATATGGAAAAGCTAATGACCCAGAGTAGTCAACAAAAGATTGAACAAAAAGAACAAGGTTGGACAACTGATGCTACCTGACTTTAAGACTTACAGGAAAGCTACAGTAATCAATACAGTGTGGTATTGGCAAACGAGTAAACAAATAAACCAACCTAACAGAATAGGGGACCCAGAAATAGATCCACATACGTAGTGTCAACTTATCTTTGGCAAAGAAGCAAAAGCAATACAATAGAGCAAGGATGGTCTTTTCAGCAAATGTAGACATTACACTCTTAAAAAAAAACTCAAAATGAATCACAGATCTAAATGTAAAATGCCAAACTATGTTACCTAGAAGGTAACATAGGAGATAACCTAGATGACCTTGGGTAAGCGATGGCTTTTTAGATACAACACCAAAGGCACAATCCACCAAAACAATTGATAAGCTACACTTTATTAAAATAAGAACCTCTGCTCAGTGCAAGACAACGTCAAAGGAGTGAAATGACAAGTCACAGACTAGAAGAAAATATTTGCAACCCAATAAGAAGATATACAGATGGTAAATAAGCATATGAAAGATGCTATGCATCATAAGGTATCAGGAAAATGCAAATTAAAACAACAATGAGATATTATCACACACCTATCAGCATGGCGAACATCCAGAGCGCTGACACCAAATGCTGGCAAGAATGTGAGACAACAGGAACTCTCGTACAATGCTGGTGGGGATGCACAATGGTAGAGCCACCTTTGAAGACAGTGTGGTTGTTTCTTAACAAACTAATCATACTCTTATCATTTGATCCAGCTCCTTGGCATTTATCCAAAGGAGTCAAAAACTTCTATCCATACAATACATATGTGGATGTTTATGGCAGCTTCATTCGTAATTGTCAGGTTGGAAGTGACTAAGATGTGCTTAAGTAAGTGAGTGAATAAATTATGGTTTATTGAGACAATGGAATAATACTCAGTGCTAATAATAAATGAACTACAAAACATTGAAAAGGTAGGGATAAACTTTAAATTCATATTCCTAAGTGAAGGAAGCCAGTCCAGAAAGGTTACAGAGAGAGTAAAAAGTTCAACAGTTGCCAAAGTTTGGGTAGCTGGAGGGATCACTAGGTAGAGCACAGGGGATTTGTGCGGGAGTGAAAATGCTCTTTATGATCCTGTAATGATGGGCACATGTCACTATACACTCGCCTGAACCCATCATGTGTAAATACAAAGAGCGAACTGTAATGTAAACTATGGAACTGGGGTGCTTATGATGTGTCAATGCAGTTCATCAACTGTGACAAGTGCACCACTTGGATGGGGGATGTTGATAACACATGTAGATACAGGGAATATATGGGAATCTCTGTACTTCCCTCTCAGTTTTGTTGTGAACTCCTTTTTTTTTTTTAAGTCTTATAAATAGACAATGGCAACAAAACATTGTCCTCAGCTGACCTCTTACTCTCAGTTCCTGCTCCCTCCTCTCTCCTTCATGGCCAAACTTCTCAACTTTGTCTTTACTTCCTCTATTTCCCTCACTATTCAGCCCAATATGATGTGGCTTCTGTGTCAATTACACAGATGAAAATGCTCCCCACAAGGTCAGCAGCAACTGCATTTTCTAGATCACTAGATTCTGTAGACACTTACTTTGCACCCTACTTGACCTTTTGGCAGCATCAGACACTACTGACCACCCCCAAACATTCTCCTGCTTCTCTGCTCCCTTGTGTGTCTATAA
The DNA here is from genome assembly GCF_018345385.1 of Vulpes lagopus. Lineage (NCBI taxonomy): Eukaryota > Metazoa > Chordata > Mammalia > Carnivora > Canidae > Vulpes > Vulpes lagopus. The sequence continues at coordinate 97,133,994 of NC_054824.1, read as the reverse complement.
TCCTTCACCTGGCCATTAAATATCAGAGGACCTTGAAGATCATTCTTAAGACTTTTCATGGTGATTTTGTTTAATTCTATGACTTCAGCTGTCACTTACACACTGATGTCTCCTGACTTATAACTCTAGTCCAGACCTTGTCACTGAATTCTAGTTCTATATGAAACTCCCTACTCAGTACTTCTCACCAAGAAGTCACAAAGTCACCTCAGACTCAGCCTAAGACTGAACTCAGATTCTTTAGCCCTATAACTGACCCTTTTTTGGTATTTCTTCTCCCAAGGAATGATCATCACCTTTTAGTGATGCTGATTAGGTGTTGTTTAAATACACTAACTCATTTAACCCTCATTGCAACTCTATGATGTGGCTACCATATTATCTCCATCTCAACAATGAGAAAGAGTAATAAAGAGTCATTTTAGATCATACCATTAGTTAGTAAGTGGCAGACTTGAGATTTGAAGATAGGCAGAGTGAGGATACACATTCTCAAATTTCATTTTTTGTGTTTGCTATAGGTATATCCTAGAAACCTAGGAGTCCTTTTTGATGCTTTCCTTTCTCTCCAAATATCTGTTTATCAAATCTGTATATTTTCACCTTTTCACAAAATCATTCCTTTTTATTCAATCTTAAATTACCACATCTATCCAAACTATTACCAGCTCCTACTTTAGCTGCTAAAATAAACTCCACACTCCAAACAGAGATGCCTTCTTAGAACATAATTCTGCTTACATCATTTGTGCATAGAACACTTCAAAGTTTCCAATTCTTGAGGTGATGGCCAACAGTTGTCATGTAGTTGACCCCCCAATGCATGATTTAGCCTGCATTGTCAAAGTTGTAGTAGCGTAAGTGAAGTGATTAGAGATCATCTGAGAGTGGAGGTTTTTTACTGGTCATTTGCAGTTTCTTTCCCCCACCTACCTCCTCTTCCACACAATAAAGCCAAACCTCAGATGTCTGAACTAGCAGAACTATGAGTGTAAGGTAAATGTCCATAATGGTCCATGATAAGCAGATCAACTCTAGAATTTGTAAGGCTTTAAAAAGAACACTAAAGATTACTCAGGTATGGCAAAATTATTTTAGCAGAGCTAGTTCTGTTCTTGACTAGCAGCGTTATCACAGTGAAACCAAAGAACCCTAGGTTTTTAACACTCATTTCAAGTCCTTGAAGTCTTGTACCTCAAGGCCTAAGAGTATTCAGAAACCTTAATGGGTATTGTGACAGGATTCTGGGCAGTTCAAATCATTAAATCCCTAATTTCTTTAAATAGCAGGGTTCATGAAACAATTTTAGCAAATATCTTTCAAAATAACCAATTATTTCTGGACCAGAGTACATTCTAGGAGAGTTGCAATAGTAATGACATGAAAACATAGAAAGCCTTTACTCTAAATGAAATAAAGCAAAAGAGCAGAGACAGTGTTCCATTTACCACCAGAACAATGAACGATAAGGCCGTTCTTTGAATTTAAAACTGAGTTTCTACATTATTCGTTTAAAAGGGAAGGGGGATCTATTGAGTAATTTCTGTGTGCCAAGCAATATTCTAGGTGCTCTTCTGAATGGACTCATGATGCGTTAGTGATGGAAGAGCCTTAGGTACCTAACAGGTGAAACCAGCAGAAGCCTAGATCAGTGACATGACTGCCCAAACGCCACAGGTAGGAAACAAAGTCCCTGTCCTCACTGTGCTCAATTTTGTATTCAAAATTATCTTTACAAATGGTAAATGCTACCATCATTGCCGAGATGTCTGAAATGCATGAATACATGCATCTGTCATGTCTCTAGGTAAAGGGAGGACTTCACCCAAGGCCAAAAATGGGCCAAAAAAAAGTCCATGAACTAAGTCTAGTTTTGTGACTAGCTTAGTATTCCTTCTAATTTAATCCTAAAAGAGCTACATCAAAAAAGCAGGATCAACTTTATAAGCCTGAGAATGCTTCTGTTCTCCAACATTAAGTGGTCACATTGGACTCACAACACTAATTTTTTCCATCATGCACAGCTGTTATCACAAATGGAGAACCATGACTTCATGTGTGGACTATGAGTACAGGCAAGAGATCTGCTATCAATAAGCCCAGTATCTCAAACTTCTTCATCTAGAAAACCAGGCAAGACTTTTATCCAACAGCATAGCTTTGCCAACTTCTCTCTGGTGAAATGAAGCAAATAAGGCGACATTATCTCTTAATTTCATGCTCTAAAGGGCAAACTGTGGCCCATGGACCAAATCCAGTTTGCCACCTGTTTTTGTGAAAACAGCAGAATTGAGTATGAGAAATACTATATGGCCCACAAAGCTGAAAGTGTTTACTAGCTGGCCTTTCCCTGAAAAGTGTGCCGATTCCAGCTCTAAAGTGAAATAATTAAATAACAAAAACAATGTAGGCAGATTCTTCATTATCACAAAGTTGCATTACAAATGAAAGGTTGGTAATTTGTTAATACAGTTTCTTAGTTAAATGTATGAAACTACAATACAGATTAAACTATAGGAATTTCATGAATGGAAAAGCTCAAATAAAAGCCCCTGAACCCATCACGTGTAGAATAGAGTGGTCTGAGAATGCTGTTCTCCTCTCAAGACATAAACTATTATTTTGGACATCAGGTTTGATGCCTTTTATTCAAAATTACTTTCCTATAAAACCATATGCTATGCCTTTGTCCCCCTACCCCTACCATGAAGAGCACAAGGCTTTACACTAAGGAACTCAAATGTTGTTGCATGTGCAGTGAATTTTACAGCTCTAGAATTTATAAGGCTTTTTTTTCCCCAAATAATACTAAATATTACTCAGATATGGGAAAGTTACTTTAGCAGACATAGGTCTGTTCTTGACTAGCAGTGTTATCATAGTTAAACTTAGCAATCATCTTCCTACACCCCAATTTTCTCATCTCTGAAAGGAAAGGCTTGAACCATATACCTTCTGGGGTTTTGGGCTCCAAACTCTATGACCAGTAGGGGTAAATTCCATTTGATTCCTATCAATTTTAAGAGATGGGGTAAATTATTGTTGTATTGGAATTTTATTAAATCAAATATTATTTGAAATTAATACTGCCTCAAACATGTTGGGCCTCTTAACCTCTTGGAGCACCAACATGACAAAGGACAATTTGTCCTGTGAATATGCAATAAAAATAATCAATTCTAATTTTATGGTGATGTACCCAAGTCTCTATGCGATTTTCTTTCTTTTTTTTTTTAAAGATTTATTTATTTATTTTATGATAGAGAGAGAGAGAGAGAGAGAGGCACAGGAGGAAGGAGAAGCAGGCTCCATGCCAGGAGCCTGACGTGGGACTTGATCCCGGGACTCCAGGATCGCGCCCTGGGGCAAAGGCAGGCGCCAAACCGCTGAGCCACCCAGGGATCCCTGTATGCAATTTTCTGATTTCAATCACTGCAAAAACAGTTCAGTGAGGTAGAATGATCACAACTAGCTTGACATTTAAATTATATTTATAGGCAGGAAACAACAAATGTCGGAGAGGATGTGGAGAAAGGGGAACCCTCTTGCACTGTTGGTGGGAATGCGAACTGGTGCAGCCACTCTGGAAAACTGTGTGGAGGTTCCTCAAAGAGTCAAAAATAGACCTGCCCTACGACCCAGCAATTGCACTGCTGGGGATTTGACCCAAAGATTCAGATGCAATGAAACGCCTGGACACCTGCACCCCAATGTTCACAGCAGCAATGGCCACAATAGCCAAACTGTGGAAGGAGCCTCGGTGTCCATCGAAAGATGAATGGATAAAGAGGATGTGGTTTATGTATACAATGGAATATTCCTCAGCCATTAGAAATGACAAATACCCACCATTTGCTTCAACGTGGATGGAACTGGAGGGTATTATGCTGAGCGAAATAAGTCAATCGGAGAAAGACAAACATTATATGGTCTCATTCATTTGGGGAATATAAAAAATAGTGAAATGGAATAAAGGGAAAAGGAGAAAAAATGAGTGGGAAATATCAGAAAGGGAGACAGAACATGAGAGACTCCTAACTCTGGGAAATGAACTAGGGGTGGTAGAAAGGGAGGTGGGCAGAGGATGGGGGTGACTGGGTGACGGGCACTGAGGGGGGCACTTGACAGGATGAGCACTGGGTGTGTTATTCTATATGTTGGCAAATTGAACATCAATAAAAAATAAATTTATTTAAAAAAATAAAAATATAAATTATATTTATATTAGTCTTGGAATATAAATGTCTCAAAGAACATTTAATAAGGTAAAATTTTAATCTGAAATCAGCCAATAGTTTTCAGTGTAGCCTAGTATTCATAAATACATACATTCACACATATGAGAAAAAAACTGTAGTTATCTAGGTTAGTAGCCATATAATTTTTTTTTTTGAAATCTACTAAAATGAATGAGTTTGGAAAGGGGCTAAATATCAGATGATCGGGGCTAGTATCAAAATGGCTATGTTGTAGTGGAGGATATGGGCAAAGAGTGCCAAGAGTGAGCTCAGGGAGTTCTACTAGGACAGTTTGGCCATATGTGACCCAGATTCTTCATATGATAGAAGATATTTCCAGCCTATTATTCTATTTGTACAATATACCGTTTTGAGTCACAGAACCCCATTAAAAAAATAAACAAATCCTGAATGATCCATTTCAGATCTTAAATCTGCTACTTTAAAAGAAATATAGATTATCCTTTGTGAATTTTTCTCTCGGACAAGGGCTTCATGCAAATTATTCCCTTTGGGATTTGCTGAGCTTTTTAAAACTCGTAGGAGGAATAATCTATTTATTCTCAGTTCACCAGCAGAGTCACTCGTGCCTCATGTTACGCAGATCCAGTGTTTGACACGAAGGGTGGGGAGAGACAGACATAGCCTTAGTGATGCAAACCATGAAGCAAGAAAGTGACAGACCAGAGTGAGGGCCAAACCGCCCACACATTCAGCCACAACAAGCCACAAAGGCAATTCCCAATCTTACTTATAGAGTGCACCACCCTGAATTTTAGAGATAGAAAGGAGTTTTGAGATTGTAGAACATATTCTTCTGAGATAAGCGAGGCCAAGTGAGGTTGGGTGACTAATGTAGGGCTCAAGTGGCACTGCCAGAACAAGACCACTCCTGACTACTAATCAGCCCCATGTCACACTCCCCATGCTGCCCCCGTGCAGAGAGAACAAGAGCCGAGTACCAAAGAGACAGGTACACTCAACAAGCATGGCCAGCAGCAGGTCCTTGACTCTGGCTTTTATTCTGAACTCAAAAAATTCTCCAACAATCTCAATATATAATAAAAGCTGTACTCAGAACAGCAACTTGCTCCAAGAATGTGCATTTGAAAAGAAAGGCAGAGAAACTCTAGGATCTTCAAATCTCAAGGCATAGCTTAAAACAGAAAAGCAGATCTATGTCATCAAGAAGAAAAAAAAAAACATCCTTTTTTTTGAAAAAGAAGAATGGATTTTGCTGGAATAGACTCAGGGTGGGGTAGGAACATCTGAGGGTGTTAACTCATTTTTATAAACCATTTGCCAAAAGTCAGAGGAAATCCCCAATAATCTCAGCAAAGGAAGTATTTTTTAAAGATTTTTTTGAATGCATCTTTTTTTAATGTACTCCCCCACTCCCACATCCCCCACTCATGTAAAGTTAGCCTCAAATAAAAAAACTGTATTACAAATATGCTTCAGATTAACCTATTATTAACTGGTCTTTATTTACAACCTTCATATTAAGGAGTTACTGCGTTTCTTTCAATAGAGTCCTCCCGTGGTGGCATTCCGTCAAGTACAGATCTATCCAAATCTTGTCCATTTCTCTATAGGCTTGCTGAATTCTCTGACACCACATGCCTGGATGGCCTATAGCCTCTGTAGTCTATGTTATAAAAAAGGAAAGGGCACTCTTAACCATACTCATTCTCTGATAGCGCCCAGGCTATAGAAGGCTATTAATAAGTATTTGTTGAATGAATTCTTACTGATTTGAAGCAGAAATTAGGCCTCATGTTCCATAATAATGCTCAGTGGCAAAATCAGAAGCATCAGTTAGGCTTTGACACATGTTGGTTTTTGCTTCGGTCAAAAGTGAAATGTCCAATTGGACCTCTGGGGAAGTAGTTCTAGTTCCTTCCAAAGTGATCCCACTAAAAAATGTGACCAAGCACATGAAGCCCTACTCAGGTATCCACTTGCAGAGTAGTGTCACATTTAGAGATATATGGACCTAGGCTGGGATTTCAGGTCTTACATTGCCTCTCTGAAATGTTTAGAAGAACCTAAGAACTTAGAGTCCAGCAACTTTTATTAAATTTATCTGTTCTTGCTCACTCTAGAGAGAGTGCCCAGGCTTTCACAGGACTAGACCTCTCTCATGTGTGCCATCCAGGTGGCGCTACACGGCCTCTCTTGTCCCCCTCTCCTCAGGACTAAGGGCTCTTGAGCTCTTAGCATGTTGTCCCACCTTCCTAGAGCTAAGACCTATAGCTGTTACCAGCCATTAATACCTCCTTACTATGAATGAGAATATGAGATTATTTTTAAAGAGTAGACTAGCAGGAATGCGGCAGTGACTAGAGAAGTTTTGACAGATGGGATAGTCTGGAGCTGAAAGTATTGTAAATTTGTGCTGAAAGCTTTCCTCTGTGCCTGTAGCACTGCTCCCCCTCCATAGGGATTGGGGAGGTGGACAAATATAAGTGGGCAAAAGAGACTGGGAGGGTTGTGAAGTCCCTCCTGTTATTAAGAAATTCTCCATCTCAGTACCCAGACAAAACAACTGGGAGGTGGCCCCTCACAGGTGTTTATGTCACATGCTCCAGGCCAAGAGTTTTCCTTTTGAATCCTAATTTTAAAAGTGAGCTACTCCAAGGAGTTCATCAAGCAAAGAGACCTTAAAGCTGCTTTCTTGGTAATTATACCTACTGCAAGAAATTTTGGTGGTTGCTGATACCATTAATTTGTGGGTGAAATATACAGCCTTTCCCAACATGCCTGGCAAGATTCCTGCAAACACTATAGTACAGTCAGGACTTTTCACAGGGAAGGTCTTACTTGGTGCCTTTTCCAGGACACATGGGACATATAAACAGAATAGGCTGCCACTTATCTGACGTGATTTGAGAAATGTAAGAAGAGCTTTCCTGCTTTAACAAGTTCTTGCCCTCAAATCCTATTTGGTGGAAATCTTCCTGTTGGAGACGATAGATTCTCTTGCATTAAAGCTTTATTCATACAAGCATCTTTAGATAAAAGTAAAATGTTTCAGAGAACTAAGACCTATAGCTGTTACCAGCCATTAATACCTTACTATGAATGAGAATATGAGATTATTTTTAAAGAGTAGACTAGCAGGAATGCGGCAGTGACTAGAGAAGTTTTGACAGATGGGATAGTCTGGAGCTGAAAGTATTGTAAAGATTTGTAAAGAGCAGGTAAGTCTGGTGTGGGGCAATAGAAGTCTTAAGGTATTAAGCTCCAGGGAGGAGAACACCAAGAATGTGGGTGGGCCCCAAAGACATGTTGATACCTACCACCCATTCTGGATTTTTACCTCCAGTTGTTTTTTAAGATTTTATTTATTTATTCATAAGAGACACAAAGAGAGAGGCAGAGACCTAGGCAGAGGGAGAGGCAGGCTCTTCCGGTAGCCCGATGCAGGACTCCAGGATCACTCCCTGAGCTGAAGGCAGACCCTCAACCTTTGAGCCACCCAGGTGTCCCTTCACCCCAGTTTTTAAAACTGTCTTACATAGAATTGTATCACACAATAAAAATAGAAATAACTGACAAGAATAGAGCTTGATATATGTTAGAAGTTTAGTACATGTTGATAAAAATTGAATTTCATTCATCTATTTATCAACCTGTTTGTCTGTCTTTGTTCTCTCAAAACCACAGGTTTTTTAATGGATCAAGAGCAAGGTCATTAAAAACAGATTTTTTTAAATGGAAATTAAAACAGAAAAGAGGTGTGAGGGTTCTTGCCAGTCAAATCAGCTAGCACTTTGTCAGCAAAAGAATCATAGAAATGTGGGCTGAGAAGGGTGTGACTTTCAAAAGAGGAGTAGAAAGGAGGGCAACTGGGAATGGAATGTCGTCCCCTTAAGCACCAGATTCCCACAAAAACACTTCTGCAAGCCAATCATTTCACCTCAGTAGCTCAATGCATCCATGTAGTTAGTTTCCTTGATTTAATAGAGCTAGCATTGCCATTAAAACCACATCTATATTATATTTTAGAAAATGAAACACCATAGAAATTAAAATAAGCAAAATCAAATTTTTGTGTGAAAAAAATCTAGCTGTACTGAGAAGAATCCACAAACAAACTGGTGACTGAAAATATGTATAAAGCACCTTTGAGATGTGAAAACTACTCTCTGGGCCAAGAGGGCCAATGATGGATGACCACATAGTTTAAAAAAGTATTGTACAAGGCACCTGCAAATGTGCACAAAAGCAATCAGGTTCCAACAAGCCTTCACCCATCTTAAAGGAATCAAACAATGGGTTTATTATTTCTGCCAGTCAAGGCTATTCAACATGATGTTATCTTTATATGTTAATGCATATTTTTAAGTTCCATTAGGTTCTATGGTTTCCTAATCTGTTTACGGTGGTTGAGGCCCAGTGAGAAACAAAGTATTAAGACTTCCTTTTTTTTCCTTATAAATGTTAGATTTCCTAGGCCTTGGCTGGAGAAAATTCTCTTGCTCAACCATAATAACAGCATCACCATATCCATTCACTGAAAAAATATCCTTGATCCACCCTGTAGAACAAGAGTAGAGAATATAGTCCAAAATTTGAGCTACTTGATGCGCTATTTCCAGCTGAGGCTGGACAGGGCAATGCTCTGCCTCATGTCAGCTCTCAGACTGTAAACAAGCGTCCTTTGCACAGTCTGTTTAGTGCTATGTTTTTTCCCATGTTTGTACTTTTTGTTGGTGACTTCCCAGTTTAAAATGGCCCCCATGTGTAGCTCTGAAATGCTGTCCTGCGGCCTTCCAGAGTAAAATATTATTTTATTATTATATTTTATTATAAAATGTTAGATAAATTCTATTTGGGCATGAGCTGTAATGTCTTTGGCCTGAGTTTAATGCTAATGAATCAACAACATATATTAAATAAGTTATCTTTCCATGGAAACATATGAAAGACAAGGTTACATATTGATGGGTTGACAAAAATGTGATCAGAGACTCTCAGAGACCTAATCCTCTATTTCCCCTAAAATAGCTCAGTATTTGCTGATAAGCATTTGCAGCACTTTACAGAACATAACTACTATGAGTAATGAGAATAGACTGTGTTGTGGTCCATGGTTTAAGGAGAGAAAAAAAAAGACCCAAAGAGACTAAATTATTTCCCTCAGTGTCACCCACTTAGTTAGAAGCAGGTTAAAGACTAAAATTGAAGTGTTTTATTTCCAAGTTCAGGGATCAATTTTTTGCCTAATACCCCTTTTCTCCAATTACACATTAGTTATGGGTAAAGAGAAGGCTTTCCTTTACACATTATAATGTGCAGATTGATTCAGCATTTTCCTGTCCAGAGCACTGTCTTCCAAAGTGTGTCTTTTAAAATGAAAGGGATGCCTGGTTGGCTCAGTTGGTTAAGCATCTTATTCTTATCATCTGCTCTGGTCATGATCTCAGGGTCATGAGATTGAGCCCCGTGTTGGGCTCTGTACTCGGTGCAGAGTCTACTTGAAATTCTTTCCCCCCTCTACTCTCTCCCTCACTGCCTCTCTCCCCACTCACTCTTTCTCTCTCTCTCTTTCTCTCTCTCTCTAAAATGAATAAATACATACAGTCTTTAAACAAAATATGAAAAACAGCTGAAATTGGGATCCCTGGGTGGCGCAGCGGTTTGGCGCCTGCCTTTGGCCCAGGGCGCGATCCTGGAGACCCGGGACCGAATCCCACGTCAGGCTCCCGGTGCATGGAGCCTGCTTCTCTCCCTCTGCCTATGTCTCTGCCTCTCTCTCTCTCTCTGTGACTATAATAAATAAATAAATAAATAAATAAATAAAATTAAAAAAAAAAAAGAAAAACAGCTGAAATTGAATTTTGAACTTGAAAGGGGCAAAGACTACACGATAGTTCAACTTAGGTGGTGTAATTTTAATGTTTCAGTAATGATGACTCATGAATAGAAGATACAGGGAAGGAAGGAGATAAGATTAGACTTTATTGAATGTTCCCTCTGTGCCAGGCAAATAGAGCCAATTCCCATATTTTACCTTATCTAATAAGAAATCTGTGGGATCAGCAAATATATGTACCTGTTATCTTTTAAAAAAGATGGTGGTTTCTATGAAAATTGACCTCATTTTTTTAAAGATGCCTAACAGTATGAACAAATCTCTAAGGAGGAGAGGTATAAATTCAAAATTTACCTGACTCATCCCTGTTAGAATACCTAAAGTTAAAGAAGAAAAAAACAAAAACAAAAATTGGTAATACCAAGCTACAGCAAGGATATGTAACAACTGAAATCTTCATATTTTGCTATAAAAAGTATGTAGCTACTTTGAGGACAGTTTGGCATTTCTTATAAAGCTAAACATATACTGAATATGACAAAGCAATCCTACTCCTAGATATTTACCCAAGAGAAATGAAAGTATATGTAAAGTATATCTTCACACAAAGACCTGTAAGCAAACGTTTATACCAGCTTTATTCATACTTGCCCCAAAATTAGAAACATCCCAGAAGTCCATCAATTGGTGAGTAATAGTGGCATAGCCTCATAGGGGAATCCTAGTCAACCAAGGAAAAGAACTACTAATACCTGCAACAACATGGATGTATCATGAAAGCACTGTGCTAAGTGGAAAAAATCCAGACAAAAGTCTATCTAATATATGCTTCTACTATAGGACATTCTGAAAGGGAAAAACTATAGAGACAGAACTCAGATCAGTATTTGTCAGAGGCTGGGAATAGGTGGACAAGATTGACTACGAAGGGGCACAATGCAGTTTTCTGGGGTGATAAAAATGTTTTATATCTTGACTGAAATTGACAAAATATAAAAGCTTATCAGATTAGATAAAATAAAGGTAGACAAATAGGAAACAGGGACATCTTTCATAGTGTGTTTAAATTTTGAAGGAAATAGGAAAGTTGCTTATCCTCTAGATTAAGCTATAACTAGCTTTATTCATGAGAGACACACAGGGAGAGGCAGAGACATAGGCAGAGGGAGAAGCAGACTCCCCGTGGGGAGCCTGATGCGGAACTCGATCCCAGGAACCCAGGATCATGACCTAAGCCAAAGGCAGATGCTCAACCACTGAGCCATCCAAGTGCCCCAAAAAATAATATTTTATTTTTTAAAAAAATATTTTATTTATTTCTTTGAGAGAGTGATAGCAAATGAGTATGTGTGAGCAGGGGGAGGGAGAGGGAGAGAAAGAATCCTAGGCAGACCTTGCTGAACACAGAACCCAACACAGGGCTCTACCTCACAACTCTGAGATCATGACCCGAGCCAAAATCCGAAGTCTAATGCTTAACCAGCTGAGCCATCTAGGTGCCCAAAGAATATTTTCTAACTAGCTAAAGTAATGCTAAAATAAGCCACATTTAGGTTTATAGTGCAGCATGTAATAACAGGTATTCCAAGAGAGGGGCACTATGAAAAGTCAAACGTGCCCAAGATGCTATTTGAGATTCTCTTTCTCTAAGATACAGTAGGCAAGTTGTTGGCAAACAACCTAGGCAAACTATTTCTCCTGTTTGATAAGAAGTTAGTATTTTTAATTTGTTGATCTGAAGATTAATAATTAGATGTATTAAAAATGCTATAGAGAATTTCTTAAATATGGTTCTGATCATGTTATCTTAGAAAAAAGAGAAAGATGTGGAGAAAGTAAAAATGTTTACATTTGAATGTAGATAAAAGCCTTTAATTTTTTTTTTATTTATTTATGATAGTCACAGAGAGAGAGAGAGAGAGAGAGAGAGAGAGAGGCAGAGACACAGGCAGAGGGAGAAGCAGGCTCCATGCACCGGAAGCCCGACGTGGGATTCGATCCCGGGTCTCCAGGATCGCGCCCTGGGCCAAAGGCAGGCGCCAAACCACTGTGCCACCCAGGGTTCCCAGATAAAAGCCTTTAATCATTGGAAGTTGCTTCCCTGTTTTGTTATACTGTAATAAAACAGTAAAGCAAGATGACAAAAATGGGACCTAAAAGCAATACAATGAGTCCAAGGAGCAAAGTCACTTAGGAGTGAGTGCCACTGCTTCGGAGGAGAAGAACCAGTGGGGATAAAGGGTCCTTCACTTCCCAGGACAGAGTGGAAAAAAGGATTCTAAAACAGTTGATCTCTAGTCATAGTTGTGACTCTTCTAGTGGCACGCTGCCTGTTGGGATGATGGTTCCAGATTTGACTCAATTTTTTGGCCTTCCCTGACTTTTTTCTTTGCCATAGCATCCCTCACAAGTAGAGTCTGCTTTAAAAGCCTGAATGTTTTGCTTAATTAGGTGTGCTCATCAACAGTGGATAAAGGCGTGGTAGGAAATGAGCTGTTTTTACTGCTGAAACAGCCCTTCCTTGGCAACTATGATAAGATGCTCTGGGAAGACCAAGCCCATGGTGCCTTGAACCTACATGAAAGCAAGAAACCACATGGAGCCTTGTGATTCCTTGAATGATACACATTAGTAAAAGAAGACGTGGAATCTAGACTTGGATTTGGTCTGGGAAGAGGGACTGAGCAGAAAGACTCCTTATCCCTTGTGACCTATATCATCCAAGAGACCCAGATATTGACTGGCCAGGGAACAGGGAACTGGATGGAAGCTGCTTACCCAATTTTATGTTTTGTTATTTGCTTTGTTAATAAGGTCTTAGCAACTGATGATAAGTGTCTGTGATTTTTCTTTGTAATCATTTTATAAACAATGGTATTTTTGAAGGGAGCAAATGAGTTCAGCTTAGAGCACTAATCACATTCATTAACGAAGCACTTTAGAGGTAAGCTATAGCTAGAGCATTTATTACACTGTAGCATCCTGTTTAGTACATGTGTTTCTTTTGCTAGGATATAAACTCCACAGGAACGGTAACCATTATTCTTCTTTATATCTTAATTCCTCCTATTATAATGTTAGGTGCTTATAAAATGTTTTTCTATAAGAGATAAAAAATCTCACAAATGCCTACCCTGGAAATATAATTACACAAGGAATGCTATGACATAAACTTTAGCTTGAGGTCAAAGCCAAGGCCAAAGTCTAAGGAGATAACAGCGTGACCTGATCCAAGTTTGTCCCAGGAGGCCCATTTGTTCCTCAGGGGAATTCAGGGATGTAGGTCAGCTACGGGGTGGATCTTGATCTGGTTCTCTTTAAGCTATCTTGGGCACAGGTCGACTTTCCTAAACGATAGCAGGACCAATACAGACTCACCCTTGGCCTTAGGCCAGTCCTGAATTGGCCTCTGGAATGAAAGTCAAGGATATCTATTAAGTCCTCAGAAGGCCTGGTCTTTTTTCTTTTTTTAAAAGATTTTATTTATTTTTTCATGAGAGAAACAGAGAGAAAGGCAGACACAGGCAGAGGAAGAAGCAGGCTCCCTGTGGGGAACATGATATGCGACTTGATCCCAGGACCCCAGGATCACAACCTGAACCAAAGGCAGATGCTCAACCACTGAGCCACCCAGGCATCCTGAAGACCTGGTCTTTAAACTGCTCTAAACTATCAAACATTTTCTGTGATTACTTTAGAAGGATATTTGTTTATAAATTGTTTCCAATCACTCTTTGGTCAATATTCACACCCAGTTTTTTTGGTAATGGATCCAAAAATTATCCTCCAGAATTTATTTCCTCTCATTTTTTGGCTATAGGCAAGTTACATTTCCAAAGCCATAGACCAATAATAATAATAATAATAAAAAAGATCTGTGCTTCTCATTCTATTTTCACTCCACTGAAATCATCCTTTAAATTATAATAAAAAGGCACTATCTGTATTATCTATTGTAACATAGTAAATTAACCCAAAGCTTAGAGACTTAAACAACAAAAAGCATTTATTATCCACGCAGTTGCTGTGGCAGGAAGGAACAATTCAGAATCTCTCCTGAGATATTGTCAAGATAACTGACCAGAGCTGCAGTTATCTGAAGGCTGTCAAGGTGAGGCTGGAGGGTGCACTCACAAAATGGTGCATTCATATGGCTATGAATGGAGGAAGAGGAAGTCACAGTTTCTCACCACGTGGACCTCTCCACAAGACTTCTCCAGATTGAGTGATCCAAGATCAAGAGCAAAGTGTGAACTGCCATGTCTTTTATTACCTAGTCTCAGAAGTCACACATCTTCATTGCACTTCCTTGTATGCTAACGGAATACAGGCCAGCATGTTTCAGCGTGCGAGGGAATTCAAGAAGCTTAAATACGAGGAGGGGAGAATCATTGAGGGTCATTTGTATACTATACTTCCACATTTAAATGTTCTGCACCACGACAAAATCAACTGCATAAAACAATGTGTTCACATCTTAGTTGTGAAGTTTGAGGATTTTTCATGAACCATGTGAAAGCCCTTTCTGCGTGTTCCATGCATATAGTGGTAATCCTTCTAGCCACTTATTTGATACATCCTAATTCTAATTCAGTAATAGGCACCTGCTTAGACATATGACTCTTAACTTTTATTGGTTTCTAGACATCTTTGAGAATCTCAATACCTAGGAGCCAATACCCTCCAAAATGTACATACAAGTGCACTACTTACCATAGAGCTTTAAGAGTTTTATGGATTCTTAGAGCTAAGAAACTCTAACCTGCAAGCTACATACAAGTGTTTCCAGCTGGCCACCAAATACAAATGTCATAGCTAATGCTCAATAATAGGTTTATATCCAGTACTAGCCAGCCCCTTGGCTAGTACTGGACATAGTCTATGTAAGTCAAAATAACAAAGAACTTTTAAGCTAAGCATCAAATTCGTCTTCAGTTTCACAATTAATTGTTCTTGACTGACCTGGTAAGCTGTTTATATTTTATAGTGGGATTTCTTGAGTTTGGGTTACACTTAACAGATGCTTCAGGCTAATATTAAGCATTAACTTTAATATATATATGAATGATTCTCACTAATATCTCATAATATCACCACAAACTTTGCTGCCCCAGTTTTAAACGTTATTCACTACCAAACAAGATTATATTAATGGTGAATGCTGCTCAGGGCTCCAGCCAGGTATGCAAAAAGGTGGTTTCTAGGTATAAAGGCAGATGGAAGTTAATCATAAGAACTAATGATGAGGGCAGCCCCAGTGGCACAGCGGTTTAGTGCCGCCTGCAGCCCAGGGTGTGATCCTGAAGACCCTGGATCGAGTCCCATGTCAGGCTCCCTGCATGGAGCCTGCTTCTCCCTCTGCCTGTGTCTCTGCCCCCCTCTCTCTCTCTCTGTGTGTCTCTCATGAATAAATAAATAAAATCTTTAAAAATAAATAAATAAATAAATATTTAAAAAAAAAACTAATGATAAACTTACTGTCTCAAACTAAATTTTTTTCTGCCGACATGTAGCCATACTGAACAATGGAAACCATGGGTTCTTCAAGTGCTATAAGAAGCTAGCTAAGTTCCTCTTAACCAGTTTTTTGAATTAGTGTCTCAGTGCTTGGTGCTGATTAGATAAAAAGATCAGTATTATTTCTCTACATACAGTAGAGAATGAGCAGTTATAGTTGCTAAACATGCAGATTACCAGACTTACTAAGTCAGAATCTGGTATGCATGTACTAAGGGGAAGGTAGGGCTCTGCATACTTAGTCAATGGCTTGCAAAAATGTGGTCCCAGGGCCAACAGGACCAGTGGTAACTGGAAACTTGTGAGAAATACAGACTCTCTGGGCTGCCTCATCTCTGATCTACTGAGTCAGAAACTCTGGGGATGGTGTCCAGCACTCTGAGGTTTAATAAGCCCTCCAGATGATCCTGATACTCACTCAAGTTTGAAGACCACTGTGCTTAGTGAGTCCTTGCTCCTAATATAGTATGAGAATTATTATCTCCAGGTTTATTAAACAGTCATATCTCATAAAACAAAGTTCATAGGTTTATTTTCCTATTCCCATCTTCCACAACCAGAGCTTGTGGAGGGATGTAGGATGCAAGTGCCATAAAGGAGGAAAGGTAGGTGGGAGAGAGAGAAAGCAGATTAAATAGAGATACATGTTCCTCCCCTTAAAAAAAGAATAATAAGGAAGAAACAAACACTTTCACAAAATAGGAAAGTACCTAGAAAGAAATATACCTAAAAAGATCTTGATTTTACTAATGCTTATCCTTTAATGCCTTTTAAATTATTTAATAATATAATTTACAGGAAGTTTATTTAGTGTTAACGTTTGTGGTCCCTTTGTGGCCTGTGAACCTCTGGCCGTGAAAAGGAATGTTTGAAATGGATGTTTCTGGGACACCACAAAAACCTTACAGATGACATGTGAGCATGGGTTATGACGACTTTGGAAAACACTACAACAGTAAATACTTGTTGTCTTAATTTTCTGACATAAGTGAAAACAGATGCTTGGAATGAATGGCCGATTAAGAACAAGTGTTATATAATGTAATTCAGCTGACAAATTTAGGGGATTATAAAACTAAATTGTGTTCTTTGTAAAGAGCTGAGAAAGGCACCTGAAAGTATTTGAAAAAGCTGGTGTTGGTGAAAAATTTTTAAAGTGAAATTTCTTGCCAAGAGTATGTATATGGAGAAGGAATTTTGACTAACCATGAGGGTGAAGTATTGTTACTTCTTTAAGTGATTCAAGGATATTTTTAATTACTCTTTCCAGTGATTGAGTTGTAATATCAATATTTAAAATTTGAGTTACTGTTTTCCAAAACAGGATATTAAAAATAATCACTTGCTCCAGTGAAAGACTATTTATAAAGATTTTTCAACTAGATTGTTCCATATAAGAGCAAACCTCTTAACCACAGTAATATCAGTACAATTTATCAATCAAAAATCAGTGGTGCATCACACCATGTTTAATCCATTTCTAGATCTTTTATCTATTTCATATTTATTGGTTTTTGGTTTGCATCTCAAAGGGAACCAGCACAATAATGCAGCATGTCCCACACATGCGTAAGTACCCACATCTGGATCTGGAAACCTAATTTTATATATATATATTTTTTCTTTTCAGTCATTATTATGGTAGGTCATAGCTGAAAAAGTCTAGAAGCCAATAGAATATATAAAGTTTCTGTGGCAGAGAATTCTAACCCAAGCACAAGGGTTAGAATTTGAAAAAGACATGAAAGCAGAAAAGAAGAGGCTGGAAAGAGAAAAAGATTTGGAAGTCATCTGTTGAGTATAGCAAAGCAAGGGCGGAGCTAGAGAAACAGATCACAGAGGGAGATTGGCACATTGAAATGGTATTAAATGCCTGCAACTGTGATCCAGTTGCCAATTTGAGGATCACATTTCATGGGGACATTTGATACAGAAACTCAGTTTCAAGGAAATGTTGGCTCCCCGTGAAATGAAGAGAAACATGGTGTTTGAACTTAAGACCTAACTCAATGAGCCTCGGGAAAACAGCAAAGTTCTTCAAAACATCAAAACATCAAACTCCAACAACTACAATGGAACAAATAGAAAAGCGACCTTACAAAATAACACTATTGTGTTTGGCTTTTATTGTGCATATGCTGTTGCCATAATTCAAGAGATATAATAGCTAATGCCATCTTCAAACCCATTTAAGAATGAACTGTGGTGTTAACATACAGTTATAGCGTGTCCAATCTGATAGGCTTAGAGCCTATCAGATGAATGTAAATTTATGCTTTTTGTAAGCTTGCTGATGCTAAGATAAATGAGTGGGAAACCATATTTTCAGTCAAGTGGAACATTTAGTATGACATAGAAACACCCAGTGCTGCCTCGAAAAAATTATGAAGCGTGCATTGTTTTCTGAAGGGATGATTCCTACTGTATCTGAACAGATAAAGCGTCAGCTGTGAGGTGTAAAAAGGGTCCCAGTGGCCTGCAGAGAAGGCTGGGAGTGGAAGCCAGGAGAACGTTCTGAGGATTCCTTTCTCCCCATTGATAGAGGAAGAAGAGGAAAGGAGGGAAATAAGAGGAAAAGGGAGGGAGAAGGAGGATGAAAGGAGAGGAAGATTAGGAACAAAAAGAGAAGGCAAGAAAAAAATTCTCATTCAGTGGCTGATCAAACCAACACAGTACCTGAGAGTCACTAGATAGAGGGTAGCAGGCGTCCAGGGGAAATTCAAGTCCCACAGAACTGCATCCCAAGGATATGTGGAGATAGAACTGACCAAGAACCACAACTCACGCTTCCAAATCTCTCATAATAAAACATAAATCTGCTCTAAGTCGGGCCTTCCAAACCCCTGCAGAGAGTTGGACAAAGAAACAGGAGCAGGATGCTGATGGAAAGAATTATGCTTAAAAAATCCACAATGTCATGGTTCCTCTCCTCAGGCCCTGGGTCCCCATGAGTCTGACCCACTATGGGCCAAGGCCTGGGAAACTGCCATCCAGCAATGGCGTATTCTTATAGCTCAGCATCCTTTTAGGAAGGGTCCAGGGGACTAGAGCATGGCAGGTAGAGATTTTCCAAAACTGCGTCTGGTCTTCACATCCTCTCTTATTTAGGTTAAGAAAGTGACTACCAAAAAACAAAACAAAACAAAAACCCCAGTTAAAATCACCCTACTAAAAATAATAATAATAAATAAATAAATAAAAATAAAAAATAAAAAAATAACCACCCTACTATTATTCATTAGTGGAAGGTAAAAAGAGAACTGTTGTTTTTATTATACCCTTTTCTCAGGGAAGCAGATCGAATTTCAGCAAGGTCAGGTCACTTGTCCACTAGTCCCTATTGCTATTTTCCAATATTTGCCATTTCAATTCATGATGAAACCCCAGACTAATCTGCAGTGGAAGAACATGGGCAGCATCATTTTCCTTCTAATTCTGGCAAAAATATGAGTAACTAGGGAATTATTCTGCGACAACAGGATCATTGGGGTGTTAGAGGATGAACCAGCAGACGGAAGGAGCGGCTGTTCTTCAGATCATCCGACACCTTGTCCTCCGCTTACTACCTAGAGATGCTTTAATTCCATCTGGGAAAGTGAAAGGAGGAGAAAACTGTCTCGTATCCCCTGCTGGCATATCTGTAACAGGACTGAATTCCAGATCTCTCTGCCAGCATGACTTTGGCAGGTGCCCCAAACTCCTCCTTCAACGACAGATTCTGCTGCTCTCAGAAAAGGAAGGCCTGTTAGGTCTCGCACGCCCACGCACACGTGTGCACAGTGGGCTCTCAACAGGGCCCTTAGAAAACCAGAATGTTTTCTTATCAGTTAGCAGAATGGAAAAATCAAAGAAGGGCATTAAGGAGAAAGGAAACCTGCAACTCTATTCGGGCATCTTGTCCGAAGCGAAATACCCCAAACTTTGCTAGCAAGAGTTTATTCTCCACTTAGAAAGGAGAGACCTTTCATTTTATTAGAAATTCAGTGGAATACATTTCAAAGATGTTTCAGATTAGAAGCCATCCTATGTGCTCACAAATTATCCATAACATAACACAGACAGAAGATGAGCTGGAATGTATATGGAAAACGTGCACAACTAAAGGGACAATTGCCAAAGATGATTCATACAACTTGGGCCTTCTAAGTAGGGAAATTAATTGTGCATTTGCTTAACTCCTGTATTTTGTATTAACTGGGATCGTGCTTTGTTTTTCTTAATATATTATTTTTTCTTTTATTTAGATACATGACTTAAAGCTAGTACATGGCAACAGTGGACTAGCATAACTCTTGCACATTTTGTCTGGTAAATAAGGATAAAGAATTGAGACACAGATAGTTTCATCTAGAAGAAAATTAGTTTTCTGTAGCCAAATAGTTTAGATACAACTTTCTCAAACTCCTTGAAGGCAGGAAATGTCTTACCCATCTTTGTAATCCTGATATCAATTTTTTTAATGCTACTTGAATGACAGAAGGAATAAATTTAAGTTCTGTCCTGAAAAACATAATCAACCATAGTTTCTCAGATCTAGCTTCTGAGACTTTATAAAAGAAGAGATTGGGTTCTCATTCATTTGGGGAATATGAATAATAGTGAAAGGGAATATAAAGGAAGGGAGAAGAAATGTTGGGAAATATCAGGAAGGGAGACAGAACATAAAGACTCCTAACTCGGGGAAATGAACTAGGGGTGGTGGAAGGGGAGGAGGGCGGGTGTTGGAGGGGAATGGGTGACGGGCACTGAGGTGGACACTTGACGGGATGAGCACTGGGTGTTTTTCTGTATGTTGGTAAATTGAACACCAATAAAAATTAATTTAAAAAAATAAAATAAAATAAAATAAAATATGCAAAAAAATAAATAAAAAATAAAAAAAAAGAAGAGATTGGTACTTATGTTCTAACACCAAAAACAAAGGTTTATCCCAATTTTATTTATTTTTTTTTCCCAATTTTAAACATTTCCTTATTCTGTGTAGTTTGAGAAGGGAATCTCAAAATTTTTTCAAATAAGGCTTTAAAATCCTAGAACAAAGCAGCAAAAATTTAAAAAAAAATTATCTATGAATTGATGTTAAAACTTACATAGCAAAATCTGTCACTTCTAACTTTTAAATTTTACACTGCACTCATCCAGAAAGACTTATCAAGCACTTGAATATTCAAATTTTCAAAACTGTAGATTGATGATTCTCAACTCTGGTCATACTGGAACCACCAGAGAAATTTTTAAAATTCTCCCATCCGAGGCCAGTCGAATCATAACTGAGTAGGGAAGCACAACAGTGCTGATACTTTTTTAAAAAATATTTTATTTATTTCTTTGAGAGAGAGCAAAACAGAGAGCACAAGCAGGGGTAGAGGCAGAGTAGAAGAAGCAGCAGGCTCTCCATGGAGCAGGGAGCCCTATGTTGGGCTCCATCCCAGGGCCCTGGGATCATGACCTGAGCCGAAGGCAGACGCTTAACCGACTGAGCCACCCAAGTGCCCCAAGAGCTAAACTTACTCTAAAAGAAAACATTGAATTTTTATATCATCAATGAAGTTGGGACTGGACCTCAGCTTTATCTATAATTAATTTCTAATCTGACCAGTAGGTGCTTGGAGTGGGTGGACTTGGTCTGCTTTTCTAATGAATAGACTTTCATTATATAGTCTGTGACTGGAGACCAATAACGAACCTGCTATGAAGCTGTCACATCTCCTACCTCCTTTTCAGAATTCCACAGGGAGGAAGATTAGCTGACTTCATGGCTTGTTGTACCAAGAAAGCCTAAAAACCACAGGCTAACTTTAAGGTCCCTAAACATCCATCAAAATCACTGGGAATACAAGTCAGGGTTTTGTTAGTTCAGGGAAACCTACAACACACCCTAAAATTCTCACTGTGGAAGTTTCTTGGTGGGGACACGCCAAGCTAAGAGGAGCAGCAGAGTAAGCCCTGATTCAGTCTTCCTGTCCACAGGACCTCAACAAAGTAAACTGAGACCATGAAGTTTACACTTCTTATGATGTACCTCATAGGCCTCCAGGACAATCCAAACAAGCCCAACAATCCCAATCTCTGTGGGCTAGAGAAACACACACACACACACACACACACACGATTCTCTAGCATTAAACATTCTACAAGTTTCTGGATATCATGTTAAGAATATATCCTGCATACAAACCTAAGTTCTGTTTTGATTCCTAGAGCATATGGAAGAATTTTATTAATAGCAAAAAGGATCTAAAAGAAGCTCCTTTGGTTCATCCAATTGTCTCCATCACATCCATGAATATAAGTATACTTTTTTCCTCCAAATCCAAATTTAATTTGACCTTACAACAATTCTTCCATTTACTGGAGACCCACCCATTGATGTTTCAGAAGCATATTTTATGGGGACTGTACCATTCACTCATTAGGGGTTACTTTCTTAATATTTATCTATTTTCTTAGAGAAAATTTTTGTCTCGTGTTTTCTCTTTCTGTTTGAGAGATGTTGGTATCTAAGTCTTACAATGAAAAGTGGAGCTTCTATCTGGGGAGAATTTACTTTGCATATCCATCCACATGGGATCAACCACATTTGATGTGCCACAGAGGAAATCAGCAGAGGAATTTAGGCATTGACCGGATTCTTGCATACAGAAAATTATGTCCTCAATATTTGATTTAAGGCTTTGCACTCTCACCATATTTCTCTCTATTCTCAGCGATTTCCTAGAACTGACCCCAACCATGGTGGGAGACAGATTGGCAGCGTGCCTAATGGGCATCTGCCACTAAAGGCCAAATTCTATGGGAATTGGATGGGTGCTAATGCTCAAACCCCAATATTCTCTGGAGTTATATTTCCTAAATTCATACTTCCACTATGTCACTTACTAGCTAGATGACCCTAACAACCATTGACCATTGTGAGGTGGGTAGGCTCTGAGATTACTCCCAATAATGCCCATCTCCTGGTAGTCACTCCCTTGTGTAATCACCTTATATGACAAAATCTATAAGTTGCTTCTAACCAATAGAATATGGAAAAGGTGATAGGCTTTCATTTCCATGATTAGGCTACATAAGATTATAATTCCCATCTTGCCTGAAGATGTGTCTGGGTTTGTATACTCTGATGAAACAAGCAGCCATAATAGAAAGGCCCATGTGCAAAGACCTGAAGTGACCTCTGGTCAATAGCCAGTGTTCCTCAAGGAACTGGATTCTACCAACAAACACAAGAACTTGGAAGTCGATCTTTCCCCAGTCAAGCCCCAACCCTGACCAACTCTCTGTTCAGCCTGTGAGAGACATCCAAGGAGAGGCTTCAGCTAAGCCAGACACACTCTCCTAACTCACAGCAACTGTGAGATAATAAATGTGGGTTATTTTAAGATGATGACTTTATTGTAATTTGTTATGCATCAATAGATAACTAACAAACTCTTTAAGCTTAGTTTCTCATCTGTGGAATGGGAGAAATAATAACATATCTTTCATAGGCATGAGGATAAAATGAGATAATTTATTTAAACACTTAGCATTAAACACAGTGCCTGCTTTAGAGTAATATGGTTGTTATCCTATTCTTTTTTTTATTAAACAGTTTTTTTAAAGATTTATTGATTTATTTGAGAGACAGAGAGTGCATAAGTGGGGTGAGGGGCAGAGGGAGAGAGAGTGGGGAAGCAGACTCCCCACCAAGCGTGGAGCCCCACGTTGGACTCTGAGGACCCAGAGCTCATGACCTGAGCTGAAACCAAGAGTCAGATGCTTAACCAAGTGAGCCACCCAGGTACCCCCATTATCATATTCTTTAATGTGATTTTAACAGGATATATGTATTGAAACCATTGTTTTTCTATTTTTAGCACATTCCTTCTTTACATTTTTATTTTACTATTCTAATATCTCTCACTCTAGATTATCCTATATATATTTTACTTTTACATTTATTCTTAGATTATTTTTATTAAGTTCATATATTTCCACATTCTTTCTTTTATATCTACTTTTTTTTTTATCTACTTTTATAAAGATAATCAGGAAACAAGCAAAAGGAAAATCTTTCTGAAGATGGTGACCCAGATAGAACAGTGGGTCACATCTCCTGAATGACCCCCTCTTTATTAAACACCTTACTTATGTCTTAGACAAATTTTCTATAAATGCATATTAGCCTACAAAAACATTTTAGCTGTCTTTTCTGTAATACAGTATAGATAAATTCTTCTATCTCAATTGTTCCACTGTGCCTCATTAACTTGAAAGAGGGAGGAAGGCTAAAATTCCTTACTGTTCAGTGTCTTGTAATCCTATATAGCAGCCCACAAAATGAAACAAAACCAGTGAATGTATAATTAACACAGGGGAACTTTATTTTTAAATCTTGGGTTCTAAACATGATAGTCTTAGCGTAAAAACAAATTATATTTAATCAATTTTTACATTCCTAGTACAAGTTTCTTTAAAGCAAGGCCTAAGTCTCATTCAGTTTTACCTAGTAGATGCTTAATAAACACCACTCGAATAGACAAACAAATCAATAAAACTTCCAAGAAACTTTGGAGCTTTCAAAGATGCTAAAATAATTCTCCCATGGTTTTCAAACTTTTTTGTTTCCTTTTAGCAGGGAGTCATTTTTTTCCAGTGTGTTCTCTGATGGTGATGCCAGTACATAAATATATACCACTTATTAAAAGGACAGTCCTACTCACTAGGCTTCTTTTGCACTTCCTACTGTACCTCTCCTCAATATCCTTGCCCTAAAATTAAAGAGATCCTCTCCAGCCCCTCACAAGTATCAATTTCCTTTTTTGGGAAATGGACTGGGCCATTGAAGGGACACATGAAATTTTCTCAAAGTGGGCTTGGGAATTATCCATGGAGAGTGAGAGCCAGGCGCCAGATAAGTGTCTAGGAAAGTTTACAGAGCAAGACATAGGAGTCTTCCTCTCTAAAGACAAGCTTCTATTCCCTCTTTATAATCAATCTTGGGGAGTTAGGGCAAATAGAGACAAAGAAGACACAGTTGCATCCTGTATGGACTCCCCAGTCCTGGCTTCTTCTCTGAGTACTTTTAACACCTGCCAAGCACTGGCACCTGGGGGTTACCAGTGCTCAGAGGCCCTGCAGCTGCCTCTTTTGGAAAGCCCCCTCACCTCTCAGCCATCCCCTTCCTTGCCCCAACTTATATTTGTCTTCCAGGCCACTACTTAAGGGCTTTATGCTCTCCTAATTCTTGATCCCTCCAAACCGGATTGAGTCCTTCTGGCTGTTCTCAAAGCTCTTTCTGCTTCACCTAAATTAGAGGATAATCTCACTCTATTGTCAGCTCCTTGAAGACAGGAGCCGAGCTGTGTCTACCAGCCTCAGTGCTCTGCATATACATAGGATCTAACTTATTACTTGAATAAATTAGCATATCTTCATGTAAAGCAGGGAACTGATATTACACAGAAATTAAGGGTATAGTCTTTTGCCATTTGCTGACTGTGTGACTTTGGGCAAATCACTTAAACACTCTGGACACAATTTTATGCTCTGTAAAAGAATGGTGCTTAATAGGGAGCTTTGAGAATTTAGATTTTTCCACATTAGAAATACTTAGCCCTAAATTACCACAGGCAATCTGAGCTCAAAATATGTTGATGAGTGTTATTAATAACCATGGTAGTTATTGTTATTATTACCATCTGTCCCTGTTTGTGTCTTTGGAATCAACAATTTCTATCCTGTCAGGTAAGAACCCGAGGCAAAGAGCCAGCTGCCTCTTCGCTCTGCCACATGCCAGGAGTCGCACCCAACAGCCTTATGCCTTCAGGCTATCTGATTACACTTGTATCTTGAATGTTCCTCTGTGATTTTCCTCACACGTGCCTCAGGACTGATAGAATTAGCTAGAAATAGTAGCCTTCACCTTCTGGCTGATTATAATCTTCCACACACAGGAGTTTCTGCAGAGGTATGTCAAGCCCCTCATGTCCCACTATAAGCTTTTGTTGGCTGCCTTCACTACCTATTGTTCCCTGTGGTTTTTATCTTAGCTTGGTATGCAACGGGGGGAAGAAAAGTTCTGTGGTGCCAAGAATAAAGATTCCAAGAGGTAGCTGGAGCACAGGGGCTTTCAAAAGTATAAAACAATGTAGTGATTCTTCTCAGGCCCTGTACGTTATGGTTTAAATCTCTTCTTGAAAAACAAGTTCAAGGGAGATCTCTCCAGGAAGCTCTGTGAGGCCTTACCAATCCCCAGGGAAAGCTGATCCTGAGGCAAAAGTGCAGCTTTCCATGGAGAAGAGCAACATTTGATCTTGATGATGGTCAGGCTAACGTCCAGGAGAGGTCATCTCTCATTGTCTGTAGAGCAACGGTTAAGTCTCTCGCCCCACCTTTCTGCCAAGAACATGATGCCTAAATTTACTGCCCTTCAAGAGATTTGTCTGACAATTTGGACACAAGATCACAAATTATAGTCTACATATTTTAAAATATTGATCCACTTTTCTATGACCCGACTAACATTATATCTCATCTCATCTAATTCTAAAACACTATGAGACAGTTGTCACTATTCCCCTGACAGATGAGAAAAACAAGGTTTAGCAAAGGTAAATGATTTACCGAAACACATACTCATTGAGTGGTAGAGGGGAGAAGAGGTCCATTCAAAGCAATCTCTAACTTTACTCTAAGCTTTTGAAAAGTAAGAAAGACTCTTCCAATATCTTATTTTCTATAACAAAGTGTGTGGCTAGGTATGCAAATAGGCATAAGACAAGGAACAAATGATATCTTAGTTAAAAAATAATTTTTCTTACAAATTGCCAACTATAAATATAGACCAACTATATATGTCAACTATACACATATAAAACATATAGGTATTTGTGTTTTAGGATATGTTCTTGGGAAAATGTGAAGATTAAGATAATGGCTCTGATATTTGCAGGACCCATTGGATTCACCAGAAGGGTAGGATTCACACATACAACTGCACAATGTAACTCCTAAGGTTTGGGGTAGAGAAACCAGCTCACCAGGTAGGAAACTGGCAGATCATGGATTTCTGACTTGAATCCAGTCCTGGTTCTGCCATCGATGGGGAAAAGTTAGTAGCCCTCCTGCTTTTCGGTGTCTTCATTTGTAAAATAAATAGTTAAGCTAGGGCAGTGGCTCCCAAATATTGGCCTATGATGAAATTTTCATTAGTTTATGATGAAGAGAGAAAAATGAAAATAGACTTATCCGTACAAAGTCATTTATTTATAAATATGTTAAAATGGCTTGCTCTTGTGAACAATGGGGATTTTGTTTTCTCTTTGAACATCCTCACACGACTTAAGTATGTCCTCTGTAATGGACCCCTGATAGTAAAAATGTGTCTGTATTTTTACCAGTTCATAAATCGAAAGGTCCAGCAACCACTCAATTAACGACTAATGTCCTATCTAGCTTCAAAATTCTATCCTCTTCTTAAATCACAGATGATATATCACTAACTGTGAAGGAGGAATGGAAAAGAAGAGAAACTCTTCTTTTATCCTTCCCCACCCCTTTATTCTTGTTTAGCTCAGCATTTCCCCAAGTGTGTTCTGTGAAAGGCAAGCCCCTGGCAAGATATTCCAGCTGTTTCACTAGAAAAAGGATTCTTAGTTAAACGAGTTTGAGAAACAATAGGTTAAAAATGGACAGATTTTTTTTTTTTTTTACTGAGTAATTTTCAGAACTTGTGAAATTCTTACATCTGTTGGGACTCCCCAAAAGACGACAAAGCATGAACACTCATTACGTTATCGGTGGAAAGCAGATGCATGCCCAACCGCCCCCCCCCCCTTGAGGACAGTACACCTATTCTTGAAACACAGTTTGAGAAAGGTGACTTCAGCTAACAGAAAGTTCCTCAGTAGCTTCCATAATAAAGATAAAACATACCCCAGAGACAAGGGGACTGCCAATTATTTGATATAATACAATTATTTTAACTTGACAGGGCTTTTTAACAATTACCAAAACTATGGATTTTCTTAAGATTACAAAGGAAACCTGGATAAAAATTCTTCAAATTAAAGTGCAATAAACTAGACAAAGTTTTGTGGCCATTTTGGGCAACTTTTCTCTTTCTTTTTTTTTTTTTTTTTAACCGCAACAAATAAAGGAAAACTGTGTCAAGAGATTTGTATCCAGTGATTGCAACATGATAATTAAAGCATTTGGAATTTGCAGAAGTCTGCAGGAACAGAATGATAGCTATCATCCCTACACAGTGAATCTGAGGTAAAATAAAACCATCTGGTAGGTACTGAGCCTAAGAAAACCCAAGTGATGTGTCCTTGTTAAATATTTCAGGAGGAACAATTCATTAGAAATGCCTGTGCCTCCTGATTGATTTACTTAAACACTTTCACTCTGATCAAGAAACAAAATTCGTGAGAGAAGAAAAAGGAGCTAATAGTGTATGTATGTATGTATTTTTGCATAATGATCTGATCAGAGATAAGAAGGTTTACTTGGCCCATTTTCTTGCTTTTTACTTCACCAAGCAAAAGGGTAGCTAGCCAGCCCCTCCAGCCTTCACATTCTGGATTCAAGTTACACTTAACCACACTGAGGAGAGAACAGTTTTCACTTGGGACAAGATGATTTTAGAACAAACTATCCAGAGGGAGGAACTAGGAAGGGTCTCCTGGATATTATGACACTAACAACCTTTCTCTCTGATTCTATGCACACCGGGTTTTTGACAAGCCTGCGGCTCTGCATTACCTCCAATATTTTCCATCACAGCTGTATAGTAGGTTCAGCCTGTTTTTCATAATCCTGCTGACTACAACAGTCTGCCATAAAAAGCCTTCACTGACCTGGAGTTGGCTTAGAAAATGCCTCTGCAGAGAAACAAAAAAAAAAAAAGTACATGCAACATCTAGGTTCAGGAGAGAGAGAGGCTAGCTCTCGTGGTGGTGCTGATAGGCGCAAAAGATTTTTAGGGTCTAAATTTAGGAAGTTTAATTTTCTTTTGATGCCATTTGTAAACAAAATACCAACACTAACATGAGAGCAATTTAGCCAGGAAAAGGGGGAGTGTCCCAGTCCAGCAGATCAAACCCTCTTCCAAACTGCCCTGGAGAGAAGTGTCTACAAATTAGCACATGACCCTACTTTGGCATGCCCTGCCAAGTCCCTCAACCCCTAAGTTAGCAAGTACGTGTGAGGTAACACCATGCAGAGTTTCAGAATTAGCCTTTTTTTTAGACCTAAAGCCAGTCCTGGTTTAGTCTCTGGGAAGGGGAATAAAAACACCAAACAACTCTTTTTAAGAGGCTCCCGTACCCACCTACATATGATTCAAAAAAATACAAATACTGTAAATTTGAATCTGTAGGAGTCAAGCTACCATGAATATCTCTTCCATGGAAGAGGTTGGTCTTCATTTTTGCATTAAAGAGATCCAGTTGAAAAGTAAGTAACAGAATTGGGGGGTGGGGAGTAAAAGTTTAAGCAACTCCTTCACACAGCTGAACTTTGACTCTCCACAGCATAACTGTATTCCCTCCACCACCACCTCCCCCAGTTTGGTAAAGTAGATCACACTGAATAGCAACATTTAAAAACTCTTAAAAATTATTCTGAAAACACAAAACATCAGAGCTACTTGCCTTTTGGCAATTTCTGTGCATTTCCCAGGGATAGTGCAATACTTCCACAGAGAAGTAGACACCCCAAGCTGGAGAGCATGTTGCATTTGCCACCTCACACGGGGAGTGATGCTGGTGGGTGTCCTGCAACCCTGGAGCTGCATTTAAGTGAACTGTCTCCCAGTGACAGAGGCGGGCGGCTGCACTTAGCTGTGCTGTGGGCTTACTCACAGGGGGTGGAGACAAAATGACATCACACCCTTTCCCACACACACACACACCAAAAAAAAAAAAAAAAAAAAAAGAAGGCACAACAGCAAAAACATCTCATCACATTTCTCTCTGCTAGGTTGTAACTGTCTCTTTTCCCTGTGATTATAAAAACTGAAATTTTGGTCAATCTATATTGGGGAAAGAAAAAGCAGTTAGGCAGTTCTTAACCATTTAATGATCTACTTTCAAAAATCCAGAAGAGACATACCCAAAACCATTAGAACAGAATGAAACCTTATTAAGAAGGAAACTGGGGATCCCTGGGTGGCGCAGCAGTTTGGCGCCTGCCTTTGGCCCAGGGCGCGATCCTGGAGACCCGGGATCGAATCCCACGTCGGGCTCCCGGTGCATGGAGCCTGCTTCTCCCTCTGCCTGTGTCTCTGCCTCTCTCTCTCTCTCTCTCTCTCTCTGTAACTATCATAAATAAGTAAAAAAAAAAAAATTAAAAAGAAAAAAAAAGAAGGAAACTGGTTTTAATTATCTAGTAAAACAATCCAATTCTTCTTTTAAATGGGAGTAAACTCGTAAAAGGACACTTTGAACCATTCCGAAGTTCCAATATCATGAGAAATTTTTAAGAGGAAGTCATTGGCTACATAGCAATTCATTCTATGTAACACTTGTGTGTGTAAGTGTGCATATACACAGATACAGGCATGTACTCTAGGGGTGTGGGCGCAGAAATGGAGAAATCACTATTACTCCTCGATCGCCAGCTGTGGGCCAGGCTCTGGAATAGTGTCCTTACCTATCTGAGTGCATTTTAACCTTCGCAGTGGCTCTCTAGGAGATATGGTGTTATTCCCATTTAACCAGTGAGGAAAACTGAGGCTGGCGGGGTGAGGTCTCCCGACCATGCTGGGGTATTCTAATGGCCAGTCACTTGGGTGGGCTCTGGAATAGAACAGTCTGTAGTTTAAATTTGGATGCTATGGGCTTCTGAGCAAATCTCTCCATCTCCTACCTCCTGTCTCATCAACATTTTGTAAACCACAGGGTTTGCCCCTTGCAAGGCACTGACCTGAGCAGTCCACGTGGACTAACACATGTAGTCCCCAAAGTAACCTGGCAGCCAGGCATGTCACCACCTCCATTTTCCAGACAGGAGAATGGGGCACAGAGAGGTTAAGTGACAGGCCTGAGGTCACCGTGCTGGTCGGCCACCGCGCTGGCTCCGTAGCCTGGCAATCCAGCTCCAGAACTTCCACTCTCCATGGCTGAACTTTAAATTCTAAACTAGATGTGCTGGTACCAAGTTCATCAATTTGCTAGCTGGACTTTGGGACAGTACTTAGCACAGCACCTGGCGCACAGAAAGCACTTAACAAAAGACAGGCACTGAAGCACAATTACGAAGATAACAAAGCCCCCAGTTAAGGAGAACCAGGATCTGAGCTGCACCCATCTCCCAAAAAGCCCCCCACCCCCCCATGTCCTCTCTCCCTCACCCCCCTCTGGGCTAAAAAGCTCTTGAGATGGCATCCAAACATTTATACCAAGTCTGAAAATAGCTCGTTTCATGGGTTCCCTGCAGCTGAACCAAGACACTGAGTGGGAAGCAGAATCATGCTGCTCAAATCGAACCCTAGTCCAAAAAGGTACCAAACGAAAAATTGAAGAGACAGCCCCATCTTCCAAAAAAAGCGTGAGAAGGCACATTGTTAAAGTCATTTGGAGCCGGCCAGGTCTAAGCTCTCCCCATAGGAATGCTCTGGCACCGGCTACGGAAGGGATTGGGTTATTTAACAGGTCTTTTTCATCTGTGATTTTTTACTTGGATGGGCAGCTCTCGCAAGGCCAAGTTTGGACATTCATCCAGCTGGCACCGCTGTCCCGGCTTCTAGATGCCAGTGCCATCAAGTTAAGCCAGGGAGGCCACTGTGCTAGCAGGAAACGACAGGTTTTTTCTGAGAGGAGGTGGGGGGGAACCTCAGCAGAAATATTGAAAAGAGGGCTGGTTCTTCCAGCAGTGGGAGGGGCCCGTCCAGGGTTAGGTAATGGAATTCCAGACTCAGCCTCTGCTTGGCCCGCAGGCCCGTCCCCCGACGTGAGCCATCGGTCTTTGCAGTTCCGACCTGCCCGGGGGCTAATTCAATAAAGGGCGATCTGCAATTATTCTGGCAGAGACAGCTGGCCGTGCTACCCTTGCTGGGAAGACAGGGAGCATTCAGGGAAGACGCTCGAGTATTCCAGGTCTCCTCGGACCAGGCAGGAGGAACAGCCTAGGGAAACGGGCCTTGCCTAAGAGGTCATTCACCCCCGCAGACAACATCAAGGTTTTGGTCATGTCCCCACCTAAAGAGGAGGTGTTCCAGATGCTCCAAAAGAACTCTAAGTGGCCTGCTAAGACTTCAGGGTAAGACTTCAGGGCCATGGTCATGTCATCAGGTGGAGAGTTAAGGCCATTTTCAAGGAAGAATTACCCTCTGACAATAGGTACATTGGAGATGATACCTGTGGGGCAGTCTGTGCATCTCCTTCATGGGAGAAGGTTGACGTGAAGCCCTAGTCCAACTGCCTCTGCAGGCACATGTGTTTCTATTTACCTATAAATATAAAATGTGAAGCTGTGTTACTTGTGAGATGGTATAATATTGAATTAATTGTCACCAGTGTTCACGGAAAATCTTTTTTTATACATTTGGTCAAACCCATAGAATACACAACATCAAGAGTAAACACTGGTGTAAAATACAGTCTCCGGAGGGTAATGACCTGTCAGCGTAAGTTCCTCAGTGGTGACAAACATAACCAATTTGTAACAAACTCTGGCAGGGGGTGTTGGCAATGAGGAGGACAAAGGGGTGTATCTCTGCATGGGTAAGGGCATGAGAAATCTCTGCACATTCCCCTCAATGTTGCTGTGATCCTAAAACTGCTCCACAAAAATCAAATCTATTACCAAAAACAAACAAACAAAAAATCCCCGTCGAGAGGACATTTAGGAAGAACGGCTGGAAAAACACATGAAAGATATTTGTATTTTCTCTATGTTCTGTGAAGGGATGAACCACGCCTCTTTGTCTATCGCTGTAGTTAATGCCTAGAATATAATTAGGATGCGGTATGATGAGTAAGCTCAAATGAACCAAAATCCCTCCATTCCTCCACATGGTCGAAAGGGCTCAAGCTAGAGAAAGCTAGACTATGACCTGGAATGCACAGTGGGTGGGGGACGGTTCTCCAAGGGACCCTTATGTTAATACGTTTCTTATAAGCAGAGGTACTGATTTCCTTGCCCCAGATTCTCTTTTCAAAGATGTTTGTCTAAGAACCAGCCTTGGGAGATGAAAGCTTGTTTACTGTCCCATAGAATAAAAGGCCATGTCTCCCTCTGGGGCAAAAGGAACACATGCTCATATCCTATTATCCAACAGTCAAGTTGCCTAAGCTCAGGGTTTCCACGGCACATGTAGGTATATTCACACACACACACACACACACACACACACACACACACACACACACTTTGTGTGTGTGGCCCTGTGGGAATCTGAGCTCCTCGGATGGGAACAAATGCTGATATTCAGGCTAATGCTGTTGCTGTGAGCAAATCAACTGTCCTTTGTCTTTGACCCTGGAGTCTTGTGTCTCCTGCCGATCTTAGTGAACCATGCACGTTAGCTTAGCCATAGGGTAAAATCTCAACCCTGTAATTTTTGGATAGGCGCATTCCAAAATATCTTTTTAGATAAACCTTGGTATAACCCCATCACCAACATTCAAGTCCACCATAAGAATCAACAAGGAGGGCAGCCCAGGACGCTCTGCAGTTTAGCACCACCTTCAGCCCAGGGTGTGATCCTGGAGACTCAGGATCGAGTCCCACATCAGGCTCCCTGCATGGAGCCTACTTCTCCCTCTGCCTGTGTCTCTGCCTCTCTCTCTCTCTGTCTCTCTCTGTCTCTCTCTTTGTCTCCCATGAATAAATAAATAAAACCTTTTAAAAAAAGAATCAATGAAACTTTGCCATGCCTAGTATGAGCATTGTTAGTCATCGCTTATCAAGTCAGATAGTATCCTCTTTATAAAAATTGGATGAAAAAAAATTCTGGTCTTTATGTGAAAAAAAAAAAAAAGACTTTTTTTCCTGAGCAACTGTATTTATTTTGCGATATTGTAACCAGGTTTCTCTTTCTGTGTTGACTGATAGAAAACCAGAGCCAAATGTGTCCCCCACCCATACTCAGTGTATAGGTCTTTGGAGTGTGCATGTTTTTGGCATCATTCCTAGCTTTGTGTTTCATCCCACCCTTATTTATTGCTTATTTTACTTGGAGTCTTAATTTATGTAGTTTCATAAATTGCTTTCATTGTTTTGTGGGAACAAAGTGAGACATACACAAACTCGATATACAGGAGTTGTGTCAAAAATATGTGTCAAGATATGTGATGTGGGAATCTGGGAACTTGTTCTCTGCTTTCCTTTTCTGCACTACAGTAAGCCCCGATGGAATTCTGGCCCAATGATCATATAGCATCACCTCTTTATATATGTTTTCTCTTTGCAAAGTAGACAAAAGACAGGAGGAAATCCAGAACACTACTCTAAATACATGTCATATTTTTCAGTCATTTCACATTTGGACTTTGAAGCATTCAATATTAATTCCATTGTTTCAAATGAGCCTTCCACCAAAACTCATAAATCTTCCTAATCTTGGACATAAACTCTGTGCAGTCATTTTACCTATCGATTCATGGGTTTTAGTCTCTCATAGTTAAGGTTCAATGCTAGGACATTTTAAAAAGCTTATATATCTACAATTAGCATTATGCAGAGATATATTGTGGTTTTTCTATGGGCTGCTAATAAAAATAGTTTTTTATTAGGACTCTTATTTGAAAGAGGTACCCCAATGTTCCATATTTTTAGCCCAAATGTTGTTTCTGTCATTACTGTGCTGAATGAGATTCATGATTCAATTGTACAAATATCCTACTCCACTGGGGGGTACATTTGACCAGAGCATGAAGTTCTCTTCCACGATGCTCTTTATGGCTCAGGGAAGTACTGCCCCTTAAATGCCAGAATTTGTAGGTCATTTTTCAGTCTGTCTAAAAGCATCTGGACCTCTAGATTTTTGGCTTCACAACCTTGAGGTAATAAGCAACTTATATTGTATTTATAAAAGGATATAAAGAATCCATTCTATTAAACTGAGCTGTAAGATTTGCCTTTCTTGTTTTGTTTAAATTCTTCTTTTTTTATTTTTGAAGTATAGATGATATATATTAGTTTCAGGTACACAACACAGGAATTTGACTCTTCCGTATATTATTCAAGGGCTACCATAAGTGTGGTCACCATCTATCACATACAATGTTATTACAATATCATGGACTATATTCCCTCTGCTATACTTTGATCTCCATGACTTATTTATTTTATAACTGGAGGTTTGTATCTCTTAATCTGCTTCACCTATTTCACTCATCCCCCCACACACCTTCCCTTTGACAACCCTTAGTTTCTTCTCTGTTTTTAAGACTCTGGGTTTGTTTATTTGTTTTTTAGATTCCACATATAAAAGAAATCATATGGTTTTGTCTTTCTTTGACTTATTTCACTTAGCATAATACCCTCTAGGTCTATACATGTCACATATAGCAATATCTTATTCTTTTTTATGGTTGTATGGATACCTATCTTTTTTAATCCATTCAAATATCGATGAACACTTGGGTTGATTCCATGTCTTCACAATTATAAATAATGCTGCACTAAACGTGGAGGCTCATAATTCTTTTCTAATTAGTGTTTTTATTTGGCGATGGGGAGCAAATACTCAGAAGTGGAATTACCGTATCCTATAGAAGTTCTATTTTTAATTTTTTGAGGAACCTCCATATTGTTTCCCTCATTAGTTGCATCCATTTACATTGCCATCAATAGGACACAAGGGTTCTCTTTTTTCCACATTCTCACCAACATTTTTTGATCTCCTGTCTTTTGGATAATGGCTAAAATCAGAGAAGGAATTTTAAACCCAAGGATGTGCCAAAAGCGGATCCTGAAAGTTAGAGTACAGCATCAAGAATCTAAGAGAGCATGGGGAATGTGGAGAGGAGGCAGCAGATGGGATGCGTCAGAGGATTTTGGTCCTGGGAACATACCCTCAATAGGAGATTTTGCCAGCAGGCTGACTTTTACACTTTATTGTATGTGGTATATTGAAGGCCTGATGTGTTTTCAAAGCTGAGAGGAAATAGTCATGATCATAATCTCTTAAACCATAGATTCCAGATCTTTTTAGCTTCTCTGGACACTGTCCAGCTTTGTTTGCCTTGTTTTTAGGTGTGACAACCAAGCTGCAAGCAGAGGACACCCAATGCTTTGTCCTATAAAACTGAGGTTGAGAATTACATTATGTAATACTGTCTCTAGTGAGAGAATAAAAAGAAATTTTTTTAAAAAGGGGCCTTTCTGAAGCAAATTTTCAGATACTTCTCCCTGACAGGACAGATATCTGTGAACCCTATAGCTACCCACTGAAATAAAGTATGGAACAATAATCTGAAGGAAAGGACATGTTTCAAATCCAATTAGAAAACAAATCCCGAGACAAAAAGAAAAGATGTAGTAAATGAGGCTGAGAATAATAAAGTGTTCCTAGAAAGTGACAGCTTTTAATAGTTAAATGAACTTGAGTATATAAAGTACAAACACTGACAAGGACAAAAGTGCACAAAATTTTAATTTGTGATGTTCTGTGTTTGACTTTGTGACACTCTGATTTTCTAATCCCTATCTCTATTCCAGCTTTAAAATAATTGTGTTTGAGGTTAAGGAAAAAACTAATAATTTGATGTGATTATTAAATACTTTAAGGATATTGAAAAATTGAGGTTGAGAATTACACCACATAGTACTGTCTCCTAATGAGAGAATAAACAGAAATAAGAAAGTGAAAAAATATTTCCTTGCTCTACATTTATGCTGTTCAGTAGGGTAGCTGTTAGCCACATGTGGCCATTTAAGTTTAAATTAATTAAAGGTAAAAACTCAGTTCCTCAATCATACTAGCCACATTTCAAATGCTGTCATATGTGGTTACTGCTTATCATATCAGATAGCCCAGATGCGAAAGATTTCCATCACTGCAGTTCTGTAGTATGGCATTGATCCTGAGCACGTCAGCTAGCATCAAACTTCTACTCATGGATAATGATCAACATTCATATTTTGAATTGTCATTTAATCGATGAATGAAATACAATGAATGAATCACTCTCTTTTGCTTTTTTGTCTCTCTTTTCAAAATAAATATAATATGCGCTTATAATTCTTTGTTATTAAACTTCAACTAATATAGGAAGTTCTCAAACTGAGAAAGTAACAAAGGACAAAGGAATTTCATCTACAAATTTCCAGCTCCTAAAGTGTCAGGGAACCATCACTGAGAGGACATAATCTTGGGTTTCTGGCAGGATATATTAAAGTGACCCAGCCATTGTTGGTTGCCAACCCAAAACCCATTCTTTGTCCTTTTTTCTCTCCAACAGCACTTGCCTCCCATCATAAAAGAAACCTTGGGAGTCCCATGTGAATAAGTTCTGGCTCATAAATTTTTTAAAGAGTCATTTATTTATTTTAGAGAGAGAGAGAGAACATGTGTGCAAGTAGAGGGTAGGGCAGAAGGAGAGTCCTCAAACACACTCCCCACTGAGTGGGGAGTCTGACTCGGGGCTCAATCCCACAATTCTGAGATTATGACCTGAGCAGAAACTAAAAGTCAGATACTCAACTGACAGAGCCACCCAGATGCCCCAGTTCTG
Source organism: Vulpes lagopus (assembly GCF_018345385.1). Lineage (NCBI taxonomy): Eukaryota > Metazoa > Chordata > Mammalia > Carnivora > Canidae > Vulpes > Vulpes lagopus. Next base: position 97,096,750 of record NC_054824.1, on the reverse strand, counting down.
ACCCATAAATTTAAAGGGATTTTGCCAAAGCACTTGTAGCAAAGATTTATTTTCTGATAAAAAGAAACTTATAAGAAGATGGCTCCTTCCTACTCCCTTTCCCTGATTTATTAATATTGTCAATATTAATATTATTATTACATAAGAAAGGAACACTTAGAGGTATGGCAGCCAACTTGTAGCCATAAGAGAAGGACCTGAAAAGGCACAGAAAAAATTCACCTAGGGCCTATATGCTATTGACCTTAGGACCAAACCTGGAATGTTCTATCTATGGACTTGTTATAGAGTAGTTATACAGTAAATACACAACAATGTATTTACTTAAGCCACATCTGGCCAGATAATTTGATATTTGCACCTCTTTGTGCTTAAATTTATTCTATAAATAGGCATAGAAGGCCTCTACCTCATAGGATTATTGCGAGGCATATGGTTTAATATATGTAAAATGTTTAGAACAGTTCCTGGCCCAGGAAGGCCAAGGAAGGCCCTGGGCCCTGGCCTTCAGTTACTTTTGGTTATTGGTGCTTTGGTTGTTGTTGTTATGATTATTGCAGCTGAAATTATATGGACACAATATTTATGAAGAGTATTCCACAGTGTAGGCCTACTCTTCAGCCAAGACATCAATTCAGAAGATGTGAAGTGTATAGGAAAGATTTAACCAGGAACGCCTGGGTGGTTCAGTGGTTGAACATTGGCCTTCAGCTCAGGGCATGATCCTGGAGATTGAGTTCTGCATCGGGCTCCCTCCAGGGAGCCTGCTTCTCCCTCTGACTGTGTTTTTGCCTCTCTCTATCTCTCATGAATAAATAAATAAAATCTTTTTTAAAAAGTAGTGGGGAGAGGGGAGAGGGGCGAGATGGCGGAGGAGCAGGGTTCCCAAGTCACCTGTCCTCAACAAATTACCTAGAAAACCATCCAATCATCCTGAAAATCTACGAATTCGGCCTGAGATTCAAAGAGAGACCAGCTGGAACGCTGCAGTGAGAAGAGTTCGCGCTTCTATCAGGTAGGAAGACGGGGAAAAAGAAATAAAGACACAAAAGGCCTCCAAGGGGGAGGGCCCCGAGGAGCCGGGCTGAGGCCGGGGCGAGTGTCCCCAGGACAGGAGAGCCCCGTCCCGGAGGAGCAGGAGCTGCACCGACCTTCCCCGCGGAAAGGCCTCCCCGGGAATTGGAGCAGGATCCCCAGAAAGGCGGGGATGCCCTCGGGCTCCCGGGGACAGTAACAGAGGAACTGCGCCCCGGAGAGTGCGCCGAGCTCCCTAAGGGCTGCAGCGCTCGGCACAGAGGAACCGCGCCCCGGAGAGTGCCCCGAGCTCCCTAAGGGCTGCAGCGCTCGGCGGGACCCGGAGCAGCTCGGAGGGGCTCGGGCGGCGGCTCCGCGGAGGGGGCTGCGCGGCTCCGGGAACAGCTCGGCGGCGGCGGCTCGGGCGGAGGAAGAAGCTCCGCGGAGGGGGCTGCGCGGCTCCGGGAACAGCTCGGAGGGGCTCGGGCGGCGGCGCGAATCCAACAGCGCAGGCCCCGGAGCACAGGGCGCCGGGACACAGCCCAGGATCCGGCCTCCCCCGGGACAGGCAGAGGCCGGGAGGGCCCAGGACAGCAAGGACGCTCCTGCCTGGAACTGAGCAGATCAGCGGCCCCGCCCGGACGCCCCCAGGCCCTGCAGACTGAGAGCCCCGGAGCTACTGCGGGGGCTGACTCCAGGGTCCCAGAGCTGCCCCCGCCACTGTGGCTTCCTCACGGGGCCTCACGGGGTGAACAACCCCCACTGAGCCCTGCACCAGGCAGGGGCAGAGCAGCTCCCCCAAGTGCTCACACCTGAGAATCAGCACAGCAGGCCCCTCCCCCAGAAGACCAGCGACACGGACCAGTTCCAAGGGAAGTCAAGGGACTTAAAGTATACAGAATCGGAAGATACTCCCCCGTGTTTTTTGTTTTGTTTTGTTTTGTTTTGTGCTTTTTTTTCTTTCTTTCTTCTTGATTTCTGATTGCTTCCCCCACCCCACCCTTTTTTTTTCTTTTTTCTCCTTTCTTTCTCTTTCTCTTTTTCTTCTCTTCCCCCCCCCCTTTTTTTCTTATTTCTCTTTTTTCTTTTTCTCTTTTCTTTCCTTCTCTCTCTTTTTCTCCTTTTCCCAATGCAACTTGTTTTTGGCCACTCTGCACTGAGCAAAATGACTAGAAGGAAGACCTCACCTCAAGAAAAAGAATCAGGAACAGCCCTCTCTCCCACAGAGTTACAAAATCTGGATTACAATTCAATGTCAGAAAGCCAATTCAGAAGCACTATTATACAGCTACTGGTGGCTCTAGAAAAAACCATAAAGGACTCAAGAGACTTCATGACTGCAGAATTTAGATCCAAGCAGGCAGAAATTAAAAATCAATTAAATGAGATGCAATCCAAGCTAGAAGTCCTAACGACGAGGGTTAACGAGGTGGAAGAACGAGTGAGTGACATAGAAGACAAGTTGATGGCAAAGAGGGAAACTGAGGAAAAAAGAGACAGGCAATTAAAAGACCATGAGGATAGATTAAGGGAAATAAATGACAGCCTGAGGAAGAAAAACCTATGTTTAATTGGGGTTCCCGACGGCGCCGAAAGGGACAGAGGGCCAGAATACGTATTTGAACAAATCCTAGCTGAAAACTTTCCGAATCTGGGAAGGGAAACAGGCATTCAGATCCAGGAAATAGAGATATCCCCCCCTAAAATCAACAAAAACCGTTCAACACCTCCACATTTAATAGTGAAGCTTGCAAATTCCAAAGATAAGGAGAAGATCCTTAAAGCAGCAAGAGAAAAAAAGTCCCTGACTTTTATGGGGAGGAATATTAGGGTAACAGCAGACCTCTCCACAGAGACCTGGCAGGCCAGAAAGGGCTGGCAGGATATATTCAGGGTCCTAAATGAAAAAAACATGCAACCAAGAATACTTTATCCAGCAAGACTCTCATTCAAAATGGAAGGAGAGATAAAGAGCTTCCAAGACAGGCAGGAACTGAAAGAATATGTGACCTCCAAACCAGCTCTGCAAGAAATTTTAAGGGGGACTCTTAAAATTCCCCTTTAAGAAGAAGTTCAGTGGAACAATCCACAAAAACAAGGACTGAATAGATATGATGACACTAAACTCATATCTATCAATAGTAACTCTGAACGTGAAGGGGCTTAATGACCCTATCAAAAGGCGCAGGATTTCAGACTGGATAAAAAAGCAGGACCCATCTATTTGCTGTCTACAAGAGACTCATTTTAGACAGAAGGACACCTGCAACCTGAAAATAAAAGGTTGGAGAACCATTTACCATTCAAATGGTCCTCAAAAGAAAGCAGGGGTTGCCATCCTTATATCAGATAAATTAAAATTTACCCCGAAGACTATAGTGAGAGATGAAGAGGGACACTATCTCATACTCAAAGGATCTATCCAACAAGAGGACTTAACAATCCTCAATATATATGCCCCGAATGTGGGAGCTGCCAAATATTTAAACCAATTAATAACCAAACTGAAGAAATACTTTGATAATAATACACTTATACTTGGTGACTTCAATCTAGCTCTCTCTATACTAGATAGGTCTTCCAAGCACAACATATCCAAAGAAACGAGAGCTTTAAATGATACACTGGACCAGATGGATTTCACAGATATCTACAGAACTTTACATCCAAACTCAACTGAATACACATTCTTCTCAAGTGCACATGGAACTTTCTCCAGAATAGACCACATACTGGGTCACAAATCGGGTCTGATCTGAACCGATACCAAAAGATCGGGTTAGTCCCCTGTATATTCTCCGACCATAATGCCTTGAAATTAGAACTCAATCACAACAAGAAGTTTGGAAGGACCACAAACACGTGGAGGTTAAGGACCATCCTGCTAAAAGATGAAAAGGTCAACCAGGAAATTAAGGAAGAATTAAAAAGATTCATGGAAACTAATGAGAATGAAGATGCAGCAAAAGCAGTCCTGAGGGGGAAATACATCGCAATACAAGCATCCATTCAAAAACTGGAAAGAGGGATCCCTGGGTGGCGCAGCGGTTTGGCGCCTGCCTTTGGCCCAGGGCGCGATCCTGGAGACCCGGGATTGAGTCCCACATCAGGCTCCCGGTGCATGGAGCCTGCTTCTCCCTCTGCCTGTGTCTCTGCCTCTCTCTCTCTCTGTGACTATCATAAATAAATTAAAAAAAAAAAAAAAAAAAAACCAAAAACTGGAAAGAACTCAAATTCAAAAGCTCACCTTACACATAAAGGAACTAGAGAAAAAGCAACAAATAGACCCCACCCCCAGCAGAAGAAGACAGTTAATTAAAATTCGAGCAGAACTCAATGATATCGAGACCAAAAGAACTGTGGAACAGATCAACAGAACCAGGAGTTGGTTCTTTGAAAGAATTAATAAGATAGATAAACCATTAGCCAACCTTATTAAAAAGAAGAGAGAGAAGACTCAAATTAATAAAATCATGAATGAGAAAGGAGAGATCACTACCAACACCAAGGAAATACAAACGATTTTAAAAACATATTATGAACAGCTGTACGCCAATAAATTAGGAAATCTAGAAGAAATGGACACATTCCTGGAAAGCCACAAACTACCAAAACTGAAGCAGGAAGAAATAGAAAACCTGAACAGGCCAATAACCAGGGAGGAAATTGAAGCAGTCCTCAAAAACCTCCCAAGACACAAGAGTCCAGGGCCAGATGGCTTCCCAGGGGAATTCTATCAAACGTTTAAAGAAGAAATCATACCTATTCTACTAAAGCTGTTTGGAAAGATAGAAAGAGATGGAGTACTTCCAAATTCGTTCTATGAGGCCAGCATCACATTAATTCCGAAACCAGACAAAGACCCCACCAAAAAGGAGAATTACAGACCAATATCCCTGATGAACATGGATGCAAAAATTCTCAACAAGATACTAGCTAATAGGATCCAACAACACATTAAGAAAATTATTCACCATGACCAAGTAGGATTTATCCCTGGGACACAAGGCAGGTTCAACACTCGTAAAACCATCAATGTGATTCATCATATCAGCAAGAGAAAAACCAAGAACCATATGATACTCTCATTAGATGCAGAGAAAGCATTTGACAAAATACAGCATCCATTCCTGATCAAAACCCTTCAGAGTGTTGGGATAGAGGGAACTTTCCTCGACATCTTAAAAGCCATCTACGAAAAGCCCAAAGCAAATATCATTCTCAATGGGGAAGCACTGGGAGCCTTTCCCCTAAGATCAGGAACAAGACAGGGATGTCCACTCTCACCACTGCTGTTCAACATAGTTCTGGAAGTCCTCGCCTCAGCAATCAGACAACAAAAAGACATTAAAGGCATTCAAATTGGCAAAGAAGAAGTCAAACTCTCCCTCTTCGCCGATGACATGATACTCTACATAGAAAACCCAAAAGCCTCCACCCCAAGATTTCTAGAACTCATACAGCAATTTGGTAGCGTGGCAGGATACAAAATCAATGCCCAGAAATCAATGGCATTTCTATACACTAACAATGAGACTGAAGAAAGAGAAATTAAGGGGTCAATCCCATTTACAATTGCACCCAAAAGCATAAGATACCTAGGAATAAACCTAACCAAAGAGGTAAAAGATCTATACCCTAAAAACTATAGAACACTTCTGAAAGAAATTGAGGAAGACACAAAGAGATGGAAAAATATTCCATGCTCATGGATTGGCAGAATTAATATTGTAAAAATGTCAATGTTACCCAGGGCAATTTATACGTTTAATGCAATCCCTATCAAAATACCATGGACTTTCTTCAGAGAGCTAGAACAAATTATTTTAAGATTTGTGTGGAATCAGAAAAGACCCCGAATAGCCAGGGGAATTTTAAAAAAGAAAACCATATCTGGGGGCATCACAATGCCAGATTTCAGGTTGTACTACAAAGCTGTGGTCATCAAGACAGTGTGGTACTGGCACAAAAACAGACACATAGATCAATGGAACAGAATAGAGAACCCAGAAGTGGACCCTGAAATGTATGGTCAACTAATATTCGATAAAGGAGGAAAGACTATCCATTGGAAGAAAGACAGTCTCTTCAATAAATGGTGCTGGGAAAATTGGACATCCACATGCAGAAGAATGAAACTGGACCACTCTCTTGCACCATACACAAAGATAAACTCAAAATGGATGAGAGATCTAAATGTGAGACAAGAGTCCATCAAAATCATAGAAGAGAACACAGGCAACACCCTTTTTGAGCTCGGCCACAGTAACTTCTTGCAAGATACATCCACGAAGGCAAAAGAAACAAAAGCAAAAATGAACTATTGGGACTTCATCAAGATAAGAAGCTTTTGCACAGCAAAGAATACAGTCAACAAAACTAAGACAACCTACAGAATGGGAGAAGATATTTGCAAATGACATATCAGATAAAGGGCTAGTTTCCAAAATCTATAAAGAACTTATTAAACTCAACACCAAAGAAGCAAACAATCCAATCATGAAATGGGCAAAAGACATGAAGAGAAATCTCACAGAGGAAGACATGGACATGGCCAACACGCACATGAGAAAATGCTCTGCATCACTTGCCATCAGGGAAATACAAATCAAAACCACAATGAGATACCACCTCACACCAGTGAGAATGGGGAAAATTAACAAGGCAGGAAACAACAAATGTTGGAGAGGATGCGGAGAAAAGGGAACCCTCTTACACTGTTGGTGGGAATGTGAACTTGTGCAGCCACTCTGGAAAACTGTGTGGAGGTTCCTCAAAGAGTTAAAAATAGACTTGCCCTACGACCCAGCAATTGCACTGTTGGGGATTTACCCCAAAGATTCAGATGCAATGAAACGTCGGGACACCTGCACCCCGATGTTTCTATCAGCAATGGCCGCAATAGCCAAACTGTGGAAGGAACCTCGGTGTCCATCGAAAGATGAATGGATAAAGAAGATGTGGTTTATGTATACAATGGAATATTACTCAGCAATTAGAAACGACAAATACCCACCATTTGTTTCTACGTGGATGGAACTGGAGGGTATTATGCTGAGTGAAATAAGTGAATCGGAGAAGGACAAACAGTGTATGTTCTCATTCATTTGGGGAATATAAATAATAGTGAAAGGGAATATAAAGGAAGGGAAAAGAAATGTTGGGAAATATCAGGAAGGGAGACAGAACATAAAGACTCCTAACTCGGGGAAACGAACTAAGGGTGGTGGAAGGGGAGGAGGGCGGGTGTTGGAGGGGAATGGGTGACGGGCACTGAGGTGGACACTTGACGGGATGAGCACTGGGTGTTTTTCTGTATGTTGGTAAATTGAACACCAATAAAAATTAATTAAAAAAAAAAGTAGTGGGGATTGTTTTCTTATTATAGAGTTTTGAGAGTTCTTTTAAGTCCTTTATCAGATACATGCTTTGCAAATATTTTCTCCCTAATGCTAACTTGACTTTTCATTCTTTCAACGGTGTCTTTTGTAGTGCAAAAGTTTTTGATTTGTATAATTTTCTGTTAAGGATTGTATTATTGGTATCATAGCTAAAAATCCTTTGCCAAATCAAAGGTCATAAAGATTTCATAGTCTTAGGTTTCACATTTAAATCTAGGATCCACACTTCCCCCGAGAGGCCTGAGGTGACCTCTGGAGATGGTTCGCTACTCGCTGGACCCAGAAAACCCTACAAAATCATGCAAGTCGAGAGGTTCAAATCTTCGTGTTCACATTAAGAACACACGTGAAACTGCCCAGGCCATCAAGGGTATGCATATTCGAAAAGCCACCAAGTATCTGAAAGATGTCACTTTGCAGAAGCAGTGTGTGCCATTACGTCGCTACAATGGTGGAGTTAGTAGGTGTGCACAGGCTGAACAGTGGGGCTGGACATAGGGGTCAGTGGCCCAAGAAGAGTGCTGAATTTTTACTGCACATGCTTAAAAATGCAGAGAGTAATACTGAACTTAAGGGTTTAGATGTAGATTCTCTGGTCATTGAGCCCATCCAGGTGAACAAAGCCCCTAAGACGTGACACAACCTACAGGGCTCATGGCCAGAATAATCCATACATGAGCTCTCCTTGCCACATTGAGATGATTCTTACTGAAAAAGAGCAGATTGTTCCTAAACCAGAAGAGGAGGTTGCACAGAAGAAAAAGATATCCCAGAAGAAACTAAAGAAACAAAAATTTATGGCCCGGGAGTAAATTCTGCATGGAATAAATGCAAATAAAAATTTAAAAAATAAATAAAAATCTAGGATCCATTTTGATTTGATTTTTGCATATGATGAATGATATAGATTCACATTCATATTTTTAAAAACAGAAAGCCAATTATTCTAGTACCTCTTGTTGAAAAGACAATTTTTTTTCTACTGAATTGACCTTATGTCATCAAAATCATTTGTCCATATATATACAGAGGTTGATTATGAAGTTTTTATTCTATTTCATTGCTCTATTTGTCCTATTTTAATACCAATAAAACATTGTATTGAATACTGCAGCTTATAAATCTTAAAATCAGGTAGTATTATTTTACCTGTGAAGCCATCTGGACCTTGAGTTTTCCCTTTAGGAATATTTTGGGTTTGGGGGGTATTTTCTGTTTATTTGCTTTACTAAAACTACAATTCCTTCAATAGACACAGAAATTTTCAGATTATCTCTTTTTTCTTGAGTGAAGTTTGTTAGTTTATGTCTTTCAAAGAATTTGAACTTTTACATAAGTGTCAAATGTGTTGACATAAAGTTATTCATAATACTCTCATATTATCCTTTTAATATCTATAGAATCTGCAATGATCTTGCCTCTCATTCCTGTTACTGATTTGTTTTTTCTCTGTCCTACTCAAACAAAATTTAAACCTATTGCATTTTTATTTTCATTCAGTTAAAAATATTTCTATTTTACTTGTTTCTTCTTTGCCCATTGGTTATTTAGAAATATGTTATTTTGTTTCCAATATTTGGGGGATTTTTCTAGGAACCTTTCTGTTTTTAATCCTAATTTAGTTCTATTGTGGTTGAGAATATACTTTAAATGACTTGAATTCTCTTGCATTTGTTGTGAATTGTTTTATGGTCTAGAATATGGTCTATCTTTGTGCCCTTGAAAAGAAAATATATTTTGATGTTGTTCAGTGGAATACCCTATAACTAGGATTTCTGTTGTAATTCAAGTAGGAAGCTAACAGGAAAGTATTGGTCTCATTCATCAAAGCAGAATTTAGCATCTGTTTAATTATAATGATGGTGATGATGACGGTGATGATAGTGATAGTGATTTTGATAAATAGGAGCTATTGTTCATTGAATGTTCAATGCTTTTTTTCTAAAATTTTTCTTCCTATTTTATTTCTAGAAAAGCTAGTCTCTTTTTCATTACCATTTGCAAAATTCATTCACAAATGAACAAAAAAAACCACACACACAAAAACAAAACCCCTCAATGATCTACTTATTCCTCTAGCATTCCCCTGGGAGTACTCAATTTTAAAATTATTTCCCAATCCATACATTTTTTTACACTGTCTCATTCTCATTAACAACTCTGTGAAAGTTTGAGGTGGAGAAGGCATAACTCAAATGACTTGAGACTTGCTCAAGAAACAGAGTGAGTCAATGGTGTAGCTCAAGGGGGGTTGAAATCAGAGGGCTTAAAACATAAAATTTCTTCTCTTATTCACTATCTTAAATCTGAAATTATATTTTATAGATCTATTTTGGCTGATAGAAAAAAAACTGAGAATCCTTAGAGGGGTAACATTGTGAGATAGTATATTACCAGCCTTTAAATCTTAGAGCTCATGTAGACATTCAGGACAGATTGGAGGATAGAGAAAGAGAAACTGGATACTTGAGAAGAATGAGAAGGAGTTGGAAAGGTATGTAGGAAGTTAAAACCAGAATCATTCAAGGACTTGAGTGGAATCCAGGCCTACATGAACCAAAGGTCATTAAAATGTAAAGAGGACCTTGCTTTCCTACCCCTTTCTCTTTTAAATCCATCCATTTATTGAACCATCCATTCCTTCTAGCTTGTTATTAGTTCCATATTCTTCTAGTCTCAACCACAAGAACTTAAGGAACCAAGGAATAGCAGTGAGGAACCACCTAGGCATCCCTAAGTTGCCTTCAGTTCAAGAACACCTGTGCACCAACACAAACTTTCTGAAGTCAGCTTTTCAAGGTTCCACATGATATAGTGAAATCAGTTGTTCTTAGGCCACAGGCTATTCATTCATCACAAAGCAGGATCTCGGGTCTAGTGAAGGAAGAGAACAGGAACACTCAAAGAATTTCTTTTCAATTACAAGCCCAGGCCAATACTGAGAACATCTTTTTCTTAACTTTTCTTTGCTAAAGTGAAAGAAAACAGCCTTCCTTGAAATTATATGATTCACTAAAAACATCTGATATTAATTCCAGGAACAAGGGCTTGAAATACAAAGACATAGAGAAAGCAACAGGGAGGGTCTGATAGAGAGACAATGGGATGAGATGTGGCAACTTCTTACTCTATGTATCATCAGCTGTCACTGCCTGAACATAAAACTGGTGCCTTTAGACTTGTAAAATACCTCATTCCCAGCACCAGTGCTCAGGAAAGACATTTAATTGTGTCAAAGAATGCCAGTCACATGAGATGATACTGACAGGGATTTGAATTATTATTAAGAAATTCAGGTCTTCTGGGAGTGATTGTGGAGATACTTTTTCTTGTATTTTTTTTGTAATTTCAAAAACTTATTCATGACAAGCAAGTCCCTCTTGTGAAATTACTGTTAGGGTCTGAATGTATCCCCCCAAATTCAAATATTGAAATCCTAACCTCCAAAGATCATGTTATTGGTAGCTGGAGCCTTTGGGAAGTGCGTAAGCTCTGAGGATGGAACTCTTATGAATGGGCTTGCTGCCTTATAAAAGAAGTTCCAGAAAGATCCCTAGCTCCTTCTACCATGTGAGGACACAATGAGAAGTCTGTGATCCAGAAGAGAACCCTCACCCAATCATACTGACACCTTGATCTTGGACTTCCAACCTCCAGAACTGTAAGAAATAAATTCCTATTGTTTATAAGCTACTCAATCGTAGGTGTTTTGTCACAGCAGCCTGAATGGACGAAGATAATGACAAAATGTTCTAGAAATAATTTTTTATTTCTAATTATTTCTAATTATTTATTTCTATTTTTATTTTATCCCAATAGTCAATAGCAGTAGGGAGATCTAAGAGGGTTAGATGTGAAGTAGATCACATAGATAGATTTTATTTCTTTTTTTTTTTTTTTTTTATTAAAATACTGAGTTTATTTCACATGTATATTTTTGTCTCCCCACCATTTCCATTTGTCTGACCACCACTACTACTATGTCCTATCATAACATTCCATACATACTTAAAACCAAGCAAAGGGTGGAGTTCCATCTTTAAAAACTAAACAGGCATTTTGGACAACACATTCTTGGCAATGGAACCTGGACAACATTTATCAGACACGGTAGGGAAAGTTCTCACTCTGCATTATAAAAAGGACAGCCAGATATCAACTGTTACAGAAATGAAAGAAGACGGAAAATTTTAACAAACTGTTTAAACTATTTTCTTAAAGAGACTTCCTCCACTGCCAGAGATCTTGAATAGCCTCTTGGTCAGTCATCCGGAAGCAATTCTTCACATAATTGATGAACTTGGCTTCCACTTTGGGAAGAGAACCACCTTTTTCTATACTTGCTTGCATTTTTGCTTTAATGTCTTCTACAGAACTAGGTCCTTTCGGTGTTTTGGGAGTCTTTTCCTGTTTTTTGAAAGATTCTTGACCTTTTGTTCTTGGTGTTGATGGTTTTGAGTCTTTTCCATTCTGGTTTGATTTTTGTGCATTTTTGGCTGGAGTATCTCGTATAGATTTCTTTACTGGAGCCTTTTCTTCAGCTTCCTCATCATCAAAATCATCATCATCATCATCTTCATCATCGTCGTCATCATCGTCGTCATCATCATCGTCTTCATCAGCAGCAAGTTTTACTTTTTTCTGTGGAACCTTGCTACCACTTCCAGGGGCAGAACGCTTTCCAGATATACTAAGAAGTTTCACATCCTCCTCTTCTTCATCTTCTGACTCTGCATCTTCCTCTACAGCTACTAAGTGCTGTCCACTAATATGCACAGGACCGGAACCACACTTCAACCGTAAGACCACAGGTGGTGTTATTTCAAAGCCCCCAAGGGACACCGTTGGCTGTACAGACATTTTCAAAGTTGCCAGAGTGACTTTAATTGGACTGCCTTCATAATTCATTGCCTCTGCTTCAACAATGTGCAATTCATCCTTTGCACCAGCTCCCAAACTGACCGTTCTTAAAGATAACTGGTGCTCATTTTCATCATTATCCACCTTAAAGTGGTAATCTTTGTCAGCCTTTAGTTCACAACCAAAAAGATAGTTCTGGGGCCGCAGGGGGCTCATGTCCATGTCCATCGAATCTTCCATGGGGCGGTGGCACGCACTTAGGTGGGAGAGAAGGCGGACGGAGACACACGACTACTGTTCCTCAGAACAGCCGCGCAGGACGGAATCACAGCAGGGCGATAGATTTTATTTCTAATTATTTATTTCTATTTTTATTTTATCCCAATAGTCAATAGCAGTAGGGAGATCTAAGAGGGTTAGAAGTGAAGTAGATCACATAGATAGATAATCCAGTCCCCTACGGTTCTTGCCCAAGTGTGTTATGCACAACACATAGGGCACATCACAACATATCGTACTGATTCACATACTCAACAAAATTAAAGAAATCACCAACCAGGGGCACCTGGGTGCCTCAGTAGGTTACCCATCTGCCTTTGGCTCAGGTTATGATCCCAGAGTTCTGGGATTGAGCCCTGTGCTGGGCTCCCTGCTCAGCAGGGAGTCGGCTTCTCCTTCTCCTTTTTCCACTTCCCCTCCCCACCCCTGCTTGTGTGCTCTCTCTTTCACTCTACTCTCAAGTAAATAAATAAAATCTTAAAAAAAAGAAAGAAAGAAAATACCAACCAGCCACTGTCCACATCAATCACATAGGCCAAGGCACAACTGCTATACTGTCCTAGGTTTAGGTGAGAATGATGGACTTCAGACACTGCACTGAGGGGTGGTGCCTAAGAAGGCCTCATTCAGAAGAGAGGGGCTGATGGAGGCCGTTCTAGGAAAGCCTAGCAGCAAGTTCACTGCAGATATTCATCATCATCTTTGTCATGTTGCATCGCCCAGAATACAATTACTGAGAAACAGGATTCAGTGGTCCCCAACTTCCAACTGTCACATGGAAAAGGAACAAAGAGAAGGGAGAGGCATTATTCTCTATTATAGTCACCTCATGTCTGTGGATATGGGTATGAGTGTATATGAGTGTGGGTGTGAGTGTGGATGTGAGTGTGTATGGGTGTGGGGAGAGGCATTATTCTCTATTATAGTCACCCATGTCTGTGGATATGGGTATGAGTGTATATGAGTGTGGGTGTGAGTGTGGATGTGAGTGTGTATGGGTGTGGGGGGCATGAGTGTGTATGGGTGTGTGTGGGGGAGTGTGTGGATGTGAGTCTGTATGGGTGTGGGGGGGTATGAGTATGTATGGGTGTGTGTGGGGGTATGTGTGGGTGTATGGGTGTGAGTATGTATGTGTAGCCTCCCTTCAATCTTACACCACTGTTGCTATTTTCTAAATTGTTGCCAGTTTTCTGACTCTACCGCCTCAAATCTAGCAAAAATTCCCTAAATCCCACAGCCCTGGACCGCTGTTTCCTCCCCCTGATTTAGTCTTGCTGTCTGTTCCAACCACTAATATTTAGTGCCTGCTATGTATTTCCAGTTTATCTTTCCAGTTTAAGTATTTGTCATTTGTTTTTGCATGTTCATTTGCATAATGGATATGTAATATACTTAAGTAACAAATTATGACTTTTAGACTAATAATAACTTTCCTCAGATTATTTTCATCCCATTCTACTTCATGCATGAGAGAAATGATGGATAAAAAAAGAAAAATTTGTTCGGTGTGAAATCAGCCGAGTGATGACCATAAAATATGTAATTAGAATCAGAGTTAGACCACTGTCTGGAAACCCTGGCCTCCATCTCAATCTTTGGGAAAACATAATTATTTAGTTTAGGGATTTAAATGTGAATTTACTTGGGAGAGGGAATTGGTAAGCTATTTTTACTCAGTATGAGTGAACCACTATTTTTTTCACAACCCATTTGGATAGGAAGGAAAAACAAAAAAGAATATAAGGATGACATCTTGGAAGTCCCAGAGAGGGCAGCATCCAGGTAAGGAATGACATGGGAAATGGAAACAGAGGCAATGAAGGTCACATAATTACACTATTTTGTTTGTAGCTGGCCTTAAACATACTCATAAACACAGTAACATATCTTGGTTTGCCAAACATTTGTTTGTTTGTTTGTTTGTTTGTTTGTTTGTTTTTAGAGAGAGTATATGTGTGTGAGTCGAGGGCAGTGGTGAGGAGCAGAGGGAGAGGGTGAGAGAGGATCTTAAGCAGGCTCCATGCTCAACGCAGAGCCTGATGTGGGTGGGGCTCTATCTCACAACCTGAGATCACAACCTGAGCCGAAATCAAGAGCTATAAGATTAACTGACTGAGCCATCCAGGTGCCCCAAGGCTTATGCATTTTAATGCAGCATCTCAACCTGGTGATCAGGAAATCACAATCCAGCTGGAAAAAAAAAAAAGAGAGAGAGAGAGAGAATTCCAAAACATATATCCCATGGACTGGAAGTGTCAGGAGAAAATGTACTTTCCTTCTCTTTCCCCAAAGCATGAAACCTGAGGCATCTTAAACTAAGAATGATTACAGAGCGCATGACTCTGCTCATAAAACATCTTGGAAGAAACTGGGGCTATACTTTTGGCTCTAAGTTGTAGATGAAGCAGGAAATGTTAAAATATTCTGGACTCCTTCACAAAGGCTCTCAGTCTAATACTGAATAAGGAACTCTTTTGGAAAATATGAAGGATTAACAGGTGTGGGTTTTAAGTGTGTGCATTCCCCTTAGCTGACTCTTAGACATGTCCCCATGGCTCTGTCTTTGAGCGACAGAAGGAGATGAAGCCTTAGGCAGGCCGATGCACAGATACAAAGATGCTTATGTTGTCAGGAGCAAAAAGGAAACCGTGAGTCACAGAGAAAAGAAGGATTAAGTGTCTTAATGAGTTCTTTTTTTTTTTTTTTTTTTTTTGCTTTTGCTTTTTCTGGAATTCTTACTAGGAAAAAAAGAGCAGCTTTTCCTTTCTTAATGCAACAAATATTATTTTTTAAATTTAGAGATGAAGAACATGTTTATATGTACAAAACTAAGTGATTTTTTTTCTTCCAATTTACACTTCTCCTTCTGTTTCATTAAGGTCGAACAACACACCTCCTAGGAGATGAACTGCTACATCTTTAGACTTAAAAAACTTAGAGTACTTACGTTTACACAACTAAATCTTATAACATTTCTGTGCTTTTAGAGGCAACGGTATGTTTCCATTAAACACTAGTTATGATGGTTCTATACTGCTGAAAAATATAGCGGTTTAAAAGAAGAAATTCTCACCTTGTTTTCCCTTAAGTTTACCAAATTTACTGAATTTTATCCAAAGTGTTACACTATCAGCAAAGTATGTGGCAGATGGTGACAGAAAAGAAGCAAAAGAAAAAAAATGTCCTAAAAACTTTTATCCACCTTCCAGCTTAAAGTACTTCACTTACTGTTTTTAGTGGAAGATACACAGTGGGGCTTAAACCAATGTTCACTAATGCATACCTCAAGAAACTTGTGATTTATTGGATTTTCAAAATATGGGCAATGAGGTTGGTAGACAGGTTGCCAAGCCCATACAAAAGGAATTAAACTATTACATATGAAACTAAGGTTTTTGTTTAATCTTTAAGCTCATCTCCTAATTTGCTAGAGAATGAGCCATGCATTCTGAAATCATTCAGTTCTGAGGTTTCCCCCACTCAGGGATCTTCATAGTTTTAAGTTATTAGGAAAATGATGTTTCTCCGGTGGTGGCTAATGGTTGGAGTGGCCCCCTGTTCTGTATGAAGATCTTAAGCACCTCTGTGCCTCATACATTTTTGTCAGATTTGGAGTCTGGCCAGCAAGAGATAAACTAATCCAAACAGAATAGTCATTAAGGAAGTAAAGTTGGAATCATGTTTTCCTGAAGATAAAGTTGAAACTTCAAGTTTTGAGGGAAAAGGGGCGAAAGTTTAATTTTGAAGAGTGACAGTGGTTTTCATATTCCTCCCACAATAATGAAGAATATATCACATAAGAATTATATCTATTGTACTTATTTTTTTAATGACTGAAGTCCATCTTCCATCTCCCATGGAACTAGAAGCTTTTTGTGAACAGAAACTGGCTTCTTATCTTTGTATCCCCACTACCTACCATGGTGCCTGGAGACTGGAGACCTTTGACAACTACAATTGGATATCACAATTATGAGAATAACTGAAATTAATGGCAAAATGTGACAAAGCAGTGTTTGAGAAGGAGCATTTGTCTACATTCCTAAGACTGCCCAGGGAAGAGAACACTGATCAATGCAACCATTCCAGGCCTTTGGTAAGAAACACTAAACATCTAATATCTTGTAGAAGTTAAAACAGAAAAAAAGAGCTACCTAATAATTACAACCTACAAAATGAGCTTTCTGGGAGCCACATCACCGTCAGAATTTAACAGAGGTGTCATAAACACAATTAAAGGAGATGTTGTAAATGTATTCGGTGAACATCGGATCTTTGGTCGCCTTCCAGATTAAGAGTTAAATCTTGATTCCTAAAACAGAGTTGGCCTATTCATTTGGCCACAATAACTTGGTGAGTACATCCCATAATCATGGTCAGCATTCTTGTTCTGGCTCTATAGTCAGGTGGTCTTTCTTTCTTTCTTTCTTTCTTTCTTTCTTTCTTTCTTTCTTTCAGATTTATTTATTTATTTATTTATTCATTCATTCATTCATTCATTCATGAGAGACATACAGAGAGAGGCAGAGACACAGGCAGAAGGAGAAACAGGCTCCATGCAGGGAGCCTGATTAGGGACTTGATCCCGGATCCCAGGATCACGCCTTGAGCCTAAGGCAGCCGCTCAACCACTGAGCCACCCAAGTGTCCCGGTGGTTTAGTTTTCTAAGATAATTTTCCTTGTAGAAGGAAACAAGTGTTCTAATACAACTTAGCTTTATAATAAGATCAGGCACATCTTTAATAAATTATGATTGACCTGATGGCACTAATTATTAGTCTTTTATAGATTTTGGTTAGCATTCCATGAATTTTACGAGAATGTAATAACGCCCAGCAACCAGACCAACATTGTCAAGATGTACCAGTCAAAATGTTGGGAAATGTGTCTTCCTATAGACCCCCCTGCCTCCAGTCTTATTCCCCCTGACCCATTTTCTTCTCTTGTGCAATAATGACCATTCTAATATAAAACGAAACATAAAACTACACCAGTCTCCATAAGACCCTTTAATGGCATCCAACTGCCTTCAAATGGAAGTCTAAATGGCCCTGAATGATTTCCCTTTGACTACCTCTTAGCCTCAATCCCTCATACTCCCTCCTTTGCTCTAGGTTCAGACAGTTGAACAATTTAGTCTCCAATTTTGACATGTTACTCTCATCACTTCAGATCAGTGATTCTCCACAGGGAGTAATTTTATCCTCAAGGGACACTTAACAATGTCTAGAGACATTTTTGGCTATCAATTCAGGAGATGCTAGAGGCCAGAGATGCTGCTATACATACTATAATGCAAAGAGGAATCCCTCATATCAAAGAATTCACCAGCCCAAATGTCTCTGGTACCTTCCTTAAGAAACTCTGCTTTAGATAAATGAATGATAGCAAATTATGTGCAACAATCATTGAGTGAAATCCCTTTAAAACAGTGTATCTAAAATAAGGTTGGCAAACTATTGCCCATGGTCCAAATCTGGTCCACTGCCTGTTTTTTAAGTAAAATTGTCTTGGCACACAGCCATGCATATTTGTTTATGCATTGCCGTCTTGTTCCTGGTGCTTTTGCAGCAGAGATGAGTAGTTGAGACAGAGACCATATGGCTCACAAACTAAAATATTTTCTCTCTGGCTCTTTACAGAAAAATTTGTCAACTCCTGCTCTAAGACACCTCTACTGTTCCACTCCTAAGATTGCAGAAAATGTAGTATACAACTTATGACTTGTACATAGGAAAGAAATTTTTTTTTTCCAATTGGCACACTGTTTCTATTTTAGAACAGAAAATATAGGCATAGGATAACAATTGGATGTCCAACTAGTCTTCTGGGAAAAGTATTTCCTGTGAATTAATAATGAGCTTTTCTGGCAAGATATCATTAAAAAGAGAAGTTCGGGGCTTGGAAGAAGTAGGTGGGGGTGGGAGAGGTGAAGTGGGGTAAGAAGAGCTTAGTCATCAGATCTCACCATTTCCTCCCTAGAGATCTCTCCACTCAGTATAATCCGAACACAGCCTAATATGCCTTTTGAGGCAAGCAGATCCTATCACTTCTCAGCTTCAAGTACTTGCTAAAACTTACAAGGAGAGATGGTTGGGAGCAAAGATCCATGTGGCTATTCTGAGGAAAATAGCTAATCAAACCAATCACTGCCAGCCTTACTCCAACTTCTCAAAAGTGAGAACTCACTTTGTGGTCAAATCTTCCTTTTAACTTTAGCAGATTGCAAATAAAACGGGAAGCAGGCCAAAGCCATAAAAGATGTGTGACACTTGAAATGTTTGCTAGGGTTTCCCCACATGGTTATTGTTGGCACATGTAACAGTTGAAAACACAGGTATATTTCAGATGCATAAAATGCCAATTTAATGTATAAGCTCTTTTTTATAATAAACATCAATTTATTGTGTTTATAGTGAAGGAAACTTATTCCTTATAACCACTGTGTAACCACACGCACATACATGCCACACACTGCTTCTTACTTCATGAAGTATTTATAGTTAGGGTAGCTTCCCAGGAACTATAGGAGAGGGAGAGGAGTTTTCAGAGTTCCTCAAGTGACACATTTTCCCTGGGGGCAGATTGGGAAGGGTGCTAATCCTGCCATGGGGATATACACAAAACAGGCAAACCAAAATCAGAATCTTCCCAGATATCTCTGGAAAAAAAAAAAGAAAGTGTGCAAGCAGTTCAAGAGTTAAGGCTTATAAAATAATATAGAGATTGTCCTAAGGCCAAATGCCTATATCAACAATATGATATACAAGAACAATATGAAGCCAAATAGTACCTTTGTGAAAATTATTTTTAAAAGTGCTTTCTATGGAGGATGTAGCTCTGAAAACATAAGATGAAGTCTTAGAGCAGCAGCAAGACTAGGAAACTGAACCTGAGATTCCTATAAAGCCTGAGATTATGAAAGAGAGCTTTTCCTAGGGAAAAAAAAAAAGAAAACTTAAAACTGCATCAAGTAATTATAAGATACCTAAATACACTATGACCATGAAAGAAATTCAATTATTAGCTGAAAATCTTCACCGGTTTAAAAAAAAAAAAATAAGATTTTTCTAAGGTGAATTCTATGAAACTTCCAAAGTACAAATCATCTCAAGCTCTTCTAAAAAAGAGAAAAAGCATTCTGAGGCAATGCATTCTGAGGCAAACATAATTTTAATGCCCAAACTAGTAAAGGATAGCTTGTAAAATGAAAGTTACAGGCAAATATATCAGAAACAAAAAATGCAAAAATTATAAACAAAATCTTAACAAGCCAAGCCCAATAGTTAAAAAAAATACATATAACATCATGACTGAGTTAAGATTATCCCAGGAAATCAAGGGTGGTTTAATAGAGAATCTATAGATGTCCTTTACTACATTAGCAGATTACTGGAGAAAAACAATGTGATCTCAATTTAGCAGGAAAAAAAAGTACTTGATAAAATTTAATACAAATTCATAATAAAAGATTTTGTGCATTTGTTTTTAAGCACATTTTTTTCTCAAACAGAATGCAGAGTCTCAAAGTAGATAGATAGGAATGTAGAAACTTGAAATATTTTGTCACTTTGAAGATCACTGGGGAAAGGAGGAAGCTACTTAATGAATAGTGCTGACTGACATGATTCTCCCTCAGGAAAAGAAAATGAAACTAAATCTCTCACATCAGACCATACACATTTCAAAATCAGATGAAATCCTAGATGAATTAAGGACATCAAATAAGTGGCAAAACTTTAAGACATTTAATTTGGGAGAATATAGCCTCAGGGTAAGGGAGTCATCCTAAGACATAAAGAGCACTAGTCATGGAAAAAAGTTAACAAATTCATCCATGCTAAAAATTAAGAACTTCTATTCATCAAAAGATAGCACAAGTCACATACTAGAAGGGCTTTAAAAGCAACACAAAAACTGACAAAAGCCGAGTTCTAAAATAAATAGAAACTCTTATATGTCAGGAAAAGACAGCTCGTTAGAAAAGGGGATACCAGTTTTGAACAGTTATTTCACAAAGAGAAAGGAGAAATGGCCAATATACACCTCACAAATGCCTAACTTCTCTGGCATCTTAATTTGCATTGTCTTGGTTACTAATAAAATGCCACTTTATACTCATTAGATAAGCAAAAATTGCAAAGCCTGGAAATAAAAGTATTGGCAAGGATGTGGATCGAAAAGAATTTACATATGTGCTGAGATGTGGAAATTGAACAGTCACTTGGGAAAAAAACTGAGCATTATCTTCTCAAGTTGAATATTAGCATACACTGTGACTTAGCAATTCTGCATCCATCCCCAAAGTCAAGTGCAAGAATGTTCATGGTAGCACAATCATAATTTAAAAAAAAGAAACAATCAAAAAATTCTGCAACAGGAAATAGATACATTTAGTACAGGCTCATAAAGACATATTATACAGTAGGGAACATGCGTGAATTATAATTATGTGTAACGCTACCAAGGAATTGCAAAGTTGAGCGACAAAAGCAAGTTGAAAAATATTATATTGAAAATGGTAGCATTTTAACAAAGCTCAAGCAACAAAACTCAACAAAATGTTCTTTTTCTTTTTTAAATATTTTAGTTATTTATTCAAGAGAGACACACAGAGAGAGAGAGAGGAAGAGATATAGGCAGAGGGAGAAGCAGGCTCCATGCAGGGAGCCCGATGTGGGACTCGATCCCAGGACCCCAGGATCAGCCCTGAGCCGAAGGCAGACGCTCAACCTCTGAGCCACTCAGGTGTCCCTCAACAAAATATTCTTAAGGGTTACATACATATAAAAATTGCCCCCCAAAACATGTTTATGTTGATAAACATAAACTTCAGGATAGTAGTCACCATATATGGAAGGCAAGAGAAAATACTATAATGTTCCAATTCATAATTTCACTGTAAGTTCTTGAATGCTCATAATTCTTCTTCAGAATTTATGTATGTTACCTACTGTTTTGTATGTATAAGCCTAATAAATATTTTAATGCAAACACCATTAATGTAGACAAACTTCAGAAAGTGAAGTCTGGAAACTTAGGTCTAGCAGAAAACACATGTGTTAACTCAAGATTAATCAATTAAGGGTGAGATTGCTTCCATCAATAATAATAGCAAGCCCCCTTGCATAAGGTTCTGATCAGGAAATTCCTGGTCTAGAGACTATGGGCCAGTAAGATGAAGTTGCTTCCTTAGATATGTACACAAATCACTGAGATAATGTGTCTGAAACAAGTTGGTATCATGTTACAAAACTGTATAAATGAAAGAAAAAAAAAACAAGTGGTGAAGACCAAATATTTTTTAGTCTCTCTTTTTTTTTAAGATTTTATTCATTTATTCATGAGAGTCCCACACACACACAGAGAGAGAGAGAGGCAGAGACACAGGCAGAGAAAGAAGCAGGCTCTATGCAGGGAGCCCGACGTGGGACTCCATCCTGGGTCCCCAGGATCACGCCCTGGGCTGAAGGTGGCGCTAAACCACTGAGCCACCCAGGCTGCCCTTTTTTAGTCTCTCATAGTCAAAATAGGAGTGAATGAGAATGTGGACAAATATGTTGGGCCCACATGCCTGTCCTTACAGCAGAATGTTGATTCAATCCTTTGCAGGGAAGGGGTCTTCAGATTGCATAAAGTGTATCACCACATCAGTGCAACAATGCCAAGCTTATCCTTTACTCGGATCCCCTATTCATCAAGAATCATTCGGACTGAAATTTTCTATTCCCAGTAGTTTTTCCTCCTGTGTTCTGTCAAGTGAGTGATGGAATTATGAGGCTAGTTCAGTCTTTTTTCTTCATATGTGTGTATCTACATGTGTGTTTAAATCACATGCACACTTGCTGGTAGCAAAAGCCAGTCCTGTGTGAGTCTGGGCATCATGAGTCAGCTCTCTCTGGACACCATCCCCTCTGCTCCAAGCTGAAGAGACCATACCAAAAAAGCTTGCAACAACACCTACAACACAACTGAAGGGCTGCAGACAACCCAGGACAATGCCTCTCTGAAGTCCCCCTGAAACTCACTGCAAATAAGGAGTCCATTCGGGCATCAAATGCCTCTCTGACTAGGGAAAAGGTTCTAAACAACTGCCACCTACACAAGCGCTCTCTCTAGCTGCTATGGAGACTGCTTTCAAATGAAATACTGGACTAGGCACCTTCTCCTCTCTGCTTTCCCGTGGAAACAGACTCAGAACCTGGAGGCAGGGGGTGGTCTCAGCTATAAGATCGGCCTAGTTCTTACCACGTCCTATACGCTGTAGCCACGTCATTGTGGCCTATCTTAGGACGCTCACTCTGCTGGCACAGGATC
This sequence comes from Vulpes lagopus, assembly GCF_018345385.1. Taxonomy (NCBI): domain Eukaryota; kingdom Metazoa; phylum Chordata; class Mammalia; order Carnivora; family Canidae; genus Vulpes; species Vulpes lagopus. Next base: position 97,073,878 of record NC_054824.1, on the reverse strand, counting down.
AATTTCATTTATGGACTGAACCACCAAATCCGTGGATCTCAAAGATGAGTTTCTGGTATGGCCTATCTTTTCATTTCAGAAAGCTAGTCTTCACTTTAGAAAGTTGATCATTGGTCAACACTGCTGAAAAGAGCATTACAAACAAGAGATGGAACAACAGCGTAGGATAAAATGCTGATACTTGCTTTTATTGATTGCTGGAGATCACTGGGGTTACCAACAGTTGATTTTAGAACACAGAGCGTTTAAAAGTACACCAGAAGAAATTATTTTAGAATGGAGTGAATAGGGCAGTTCACCCACCTGGATAATTGAAGGAATGACTTTTATACTGCCCCAAAAATATATACCTGTATGTTTCATTCCCAACTAAATGCACATAAAGGAGTAGCGATTGGGAGAGAAGGAGCAAGGCCAAATGAGCAAACAGATGCAAATAAAAGCAATAAATTCTGCAGCTAGAATGTGGGGTTTAAGTTTTTAGAGCAGTATAAAGTGTTATTGAGACTGAGAAAACAATGTAAAGCTTTCCTCACACTTCACTGAAGAAAACTTAAAGGCCTAGAATAATGAACTAGAAGCCTGGCCTTAGCCAGAAGCACCCTGTGACATACTCAGAATTTTCTAGTTTTGCATTTTATCTTAAAGTCTAATATCTTTTTTTTCTATTTGGTCTGTAATATATCCATAGGGAAGGAAAAAGGCAGTATTCACAGATTTTGCCTCTATGTGTAGTTTATAAAACCTTTAGGAATGTAAAAATTCAACACCCTCCCACCCCACCACGTCCTCCATATTTTAGAATAGAATCGAAGAATTAGGAAAATGTGCCATACTTATTGGGGGTTTTGTGTACTCCCAGGACCTTAATCAATTAGCACAATAGACAAATATGAAAAGAGAAAGAATAAAGTGTAATTAGATTTAGCAGGGAAGAAAATCACGCTAATTTTAACTTGCAGATTGAATTATGCAACTAACTAAAGCCTTCGTACAGATGCCACCAGACTAAGGAGGGAAATAACAATGTTACGTGACTTCATAGGAAAATAGCTCCATGTCTTTGCTTATCAGAGATCCAGCATTTAGCTTCCAAAGAGGAATATTCTTCCTGAGTCCTTGGGGATCAATGTCTCAGAAACCAGAGACAGAAGACCTCAGGGGAATGACATAGGATGAAATAAAAGAAATATTCCATTTTAGAACACACCAGAGAAATATAGTTATGAAAGATTTTTCCCTTTAATAAAATGAGAAACATAAGATTAATCAATGGGTTTAGAACTGAGTAGATCCCTAAATCCTCGTAAGGTTAGATTCATTGAACTCGGAAATCAAGTTGGATGTTATGCTTAGATAACAAGCATAATAACTAAAACAATGACGAACTTTTACCAAAAGGCTGGACTATCCCATTCTACTTGATTTTCCAAATACACACACACACACACACACACACACAGAAGCTGAGAATGTGACTGCAGTTTGTATGAACACTGACCACTGGTGACATGGGGGTGTAATAACTTCGTAGTAATCAGAGATGATCCTGGCCCCCGTGAGGACATACTCACAAACTTCCACCTGAGTTTTCCAAGTATTTGAAGATACTAGTATTTGAATAGAGAGAAACAAATCAATCTCTGTTCCTCAGGGGTTAACTACTCAGATCACCCTTCTTTCTTGCCACAATAGTCTACTTTGAGCCTTTCCAACCCCTTATCGGTTCTTTGATATTCTAAAAAAGATGGCTGAAATTCAAATCAAGCCACTTTGCCTTCACCTACTAGTGTGATAAGGCAAGGAAATCGAAATACTATACGCTTATTTTTATGGTAGTCATATGCAAATAAATCTTAATTATCCACACACATGGTTTACTACATTGTTCATCACACCGCTATATGTTTCTCATCACTATTCTTACAATCCACTGTGTCTATACTCTTGTATCCCCAGAAGAAAGCAAGGATTGTTATGACTATTCTTCACTTGCCTAGGCCAGAAAACCCAGCCAGCTCCAGTTTCCATGTCAGGTTTAGCCTTGGGATTTGGAGGAGCATGATGAAGGCTTCATGAGCTCCAGCTTCCCTAGAGTAAAGGATGATTTGCTCCACGTCAGCACACAGCTGGGACTGCCATGTTCCCTCCGGCATAGTACAGCAAGGAAAGTGCTGCCCTGGGAGTCAGACACCCAGGTTCTGGCCCTACCTCCACCACTGTCACATCCCCTCAGAAGTTGTATAACCTCACAGAGTCTCATGCCTCCCTGAGTCTCGACTTGGGCTCTAGCTAACATCCCTTCCAGCAGCAACCTTCTTTGAGTCTTCCCTTCTCTAGCTCTAGGCTTTCACTGACTGAAACTTGGAAAAGTTCAAGATTCATTGTTTGGAGACTTAATGGCTGTTGTAACCTCTGCCAAGCTGGGAATCACCTCCAGCTGTTACTCCAGCTTTGGCCCTCTAGGGAGACAGTTGGAATGTTTTTTAATAAACAGGGCTAGCCCTTGGCTAAGCAGCAAATAGGTGCAATCCTTGTTTTACACTCCTCCCAACTTCCTTTATGGAATACCCTTCATGCCAGACAAGTCTCTTGTATCCCACAGAACTCAGCCCTCAGCAGTCAATAAAGCTACAGGCAGATGACGGGATTCCAGAAACTGTGTTGGAATAGAAGATTCTTAGACAATAAAAAAGACCTTAAAGCATCCCCTGCATCTGTTCCTCTCTTAGTCATCCCCATCTTTTCTAGTTACTTAGACTCAAGTTTTAAGTGCTGTCCCCGATTCATCTTTCTTGTATTCCTTTCAGCTCATCCATCAACAAATCCTATCAGCTCTACCTTGATGTATATCCAAAATCCAACAATTCTTCACCAGCCCTTTTATTATTGCTCTAGTTTAAATATCTGAGGGATAGTATATAGAGGGAAATAATAAAGGAAAAACAGGTTGAGTTTATTGTGGTAGTCAGACAGTAGAAAGAATTTTTTATGAAAGAATGCCATATGGAAGCATATTTTATTAATACAACTTTACAGCTAGTACAAAGGGGAACATCCTTCTCATCTAGAGTTGGTAACACTTTCCTAAACAGTCGCCCTGCTTCTGTCTATGCCTCCCAACAGCCCTAATAATCCTGTTAAAAGGTAAATAAGATCATGCTCAAACCCCAAACCTCCATCACTTCTCAGCTCTCTAGGATTCAAAGTCCAAAGCTCAGTGCGGTATTGCTCAGCCCTACCACCTCAGACCCCCTCCCACTCACCCCCGCTTACTCTGGCCCTAGCTCCCTTGCCATGTTTTAGATCCACCGGGCATGCTGCTTCCAACCTTCATTCTTGCTACCACCCCTGCTTGGAAATCTGTCCCCTGAGGGGCCCACAAGACCCCTTCCCTCTGTATCTTCAAGCCTCTGTTCTAATCTGCCTTTTAGATGCTTTTGGAGACCATCTTGTATTAAAGACTGTGCATGCACACACACACACTCTCTTTACCCCCTTTGTCCTTTTGCATGTGTTATTCCATTTATCACCCCCTGATATCATATATATTTGCTTATTATCTTTTACTTTTCCTTCTCTCTGCCCTACCCTAGAGCAGAACTGTGTCTTGTTTACTGTTGGAGTTCTGCTGTAGGCACAGTGCCTGCCATATCCTGAGCACTCAGATATTTATGAGATAAGTGGGCTGAGGGCTGGATGAATCACTCTCCTGGGCAGGAAGATACATGTTAGTCCTTCCAGCTACTCTTCACAACACACCTACTACTACATTCTAGGAAGGTCACAACTAAATGACATCCAGCCCTGGTGAGGCAGACTTGCTTCATTGCCTTCTTATAATAAAGCACCATCTTGCTAGAAATCTTTCTTCCTTGCTTCATTACCTATTTGTCCAAATGCATAAAAGTATCTTGACTGTTATGTTACTATGATCATACGATCTTTCATTCAGCCTATCAGAATGGGTTCTTAGAATAAGCTTGAGGAAGGGGAGAATCTCAAGTGTTCAAACTCTGATTTCAATTAACGGAGGTCCTGGATGCCAATTCAAGGACAGATGAACTAGTTTGTGTGAGTCTCTACCAGGAGCAAGCCCTGTGCGAAGAGCTTGATTTATGTTATCTCAATAAAGCTATATAGTATTTACATAAATGTTCACATGAAGGTGACAAAGAATCAATTACATAAATTAAGAAACTAAAGCTGGGGGCAGTTAAAATTTTTAGCCATATTTTAAGTGAAAGAATTGAGATTCTGACTCAGATCTGAATCCAAAATCCATTCTCTTTCAATACCAGAGATAAGATGCCATTCACGGGAAAGCTCATTCTTTCTTCTTCTCCTCCTCACTAGCCCACAATTAATACTCTTTGGCTAAGGATTATTTGAGGGTTCACTCTAGAGAGTGTTCTAATGCACAAACACTACAGCCTATCTAATATGCAAAGTGATTTATCACTTTTTCCAAGGAAATGCACTTGAGCTTAGGAAAACACTCAAATACAGATGAAGACATAGCTATATATTTAATTCCATATAAATTTAAAAACCTTTAAAACTATTATTCCAGACTGGCTTTCTATAATAATAAAAATAACTGATTTCCAAATATTGTGTAGTTCTCTGTGGTTCCTTCTCTCTGTAGAATTCCAGAAGCCATGCCTTTCACTCAGGCATTACTTGGGGGTGTACTGGGCTATAAACTGGGAACACAACAGAACAGTAAGTACTGTACTGCTCCTGTGAAACTTACTATCTAGTGTGGCAGGTAGACAACTCAGCAATTGAATGTTGAATTACTTTTTGGTTAAATGCTATTAACAAGCACAGTGCTGGGTAATTATAGAACTAATAATCCCTTCTATGGTGGTCATGGAAGGCTTCCTGGGAAAGTAATGTTTGCACTAACAGCTGAAGAATGAAGGAGCATCTCTTAGGTAGAGGAATTGGGAAGTAGTGGCTGGGGTCAGTTTTACAGCAGAGAGAGCAGAATGGGACCAAGCTGTTAACTGGGAAGGAGCTTGACCACTTTAGGAATCAAAAGAGAGGCAGTATGAATGGAAGCTATATTTGAAAAGAGTGAGAGGAGAAAACTACAGCGAGATGAGTTTCCAACATGAGAGACCCGGTCCAGTAGAGCTGGTGAAGGATTCTAGAATGGCCCCCCCCAAAACAATGCGAAACTATTTTAGGCAAGAATGATACATTAAGATTTGCATTTTAAAGAGATCACTCTGGATACAGTGTGAACAATGACTTCTTGGGGTGGAGGCTCATCAAATATGGGAGGGGGAATGCTGACACATGTAAGTGGACCAGTAAGAATGCAAAAGCCAGGAAAAACTGTGAGTAGTAAAGAATTTGTAGAAAAGTCAATGTATTTGAGGTATATTTATGAAGTAGGATCTACAGAACTTTGTGATGGACTGGATATAAAGGATAAGAGAAAGGGAGATGTCAAAAATGACTCCTAGTTTCCTGGCAGGTGCAGTTGGGTAGACGACAAAACCATATTTGGGGAAGGAAACACAGCAGGAATTTGTTTGGGGGAGGTGGGTGAAGAGAATGAATTCAGTCTTAGATTTGGACTTTGAGTTGTCTATAAGACTCCCAGTGGGATATTGAGGGAGTAGTTGGCTATTTGAGGTCTAGAGCTTAGATGAGCTATCTGAAGTTGACATTTAAATGTAGAAATAGATGTGATCACTTAGAGAAAGAACATAGAGCATTAAGGGATGGAGTCATGACAAAATAAAACATTTAAAGGTCAGGTAAAAAAGGAATGGACTAGCAAGGAAACATAACAGACATTCCATCACATGATGCCTTCATATTACAAACCCCCTTGAAAATGCCAGTGAGGTTGTTTACATGGCACCACTAAAGTAAAGCATATCCAGAAAGTCAGAGTAGGCAATGTTTTCAACACTTCTCTGATAGAGTCAAGACAGGTCTTTTTGAATTGGCCAAAACTGAAAATTGTTTATGTACCCACCCACAATTACATAAGGCACTGAGTTTGTTTTGATCCTTATCCTTCCCAAAGACACATTTTTATTTTTTAATATTTGAGCCCCAATTTTACCATCTATTTCTACTGTTTTATGCTATTAGAGGTCTGGCTAATTGGTATAACTTGGCAAAGTCACTAAGCCCCTTAATTATAGTTTGTCTTGAATGAAATAATACAAATAATTTCCCTAATGTTATTCTCCTCCTTTTCTTCCCAGAGGAAACACCTATCCAGAATTTCTTCTCTTTCCCTATTGAACATTCATGTTGTCTACATGTTTTTGCTATTGCACATAGCTGCAGGAATTATTTCCAAACTTTTCTTCTTGTGTACATGTGCTATGGCTTATATAAAGTATGGACCTTTAAGTTCCAATTACTGGTCAAAGGATATATACATCTTTGAGGTTCCCAGTTATTGCTAAGTCACCCTGCAAAAGACCAAAAGACCACAAGCAACATTTGAATTCCCATGTCTCTGTATTATCACCAACACTTGATGTGTCACATTTTTCAATTTTGCCCCTCTGATGGGCATAAAGTAGTTTTGTTGTAAACCTAAGCATCATTTCATATTTACTTGGTTTTTCCTATATTGCTAGATTTTTTAAAATACATATTTTTAGAGGTCCCTGGGTGGCTCAGTCAGGTAAGCATCCAACTCTTTATTTCAGCTCGGGTCATGATCTCAGAGTCATGAGATCGAGCCCCACATTTGGCTCTGTGCCAAGTGTGGAGCCTGTTTAAGATTCTCTTTCTCACTCTGCCCACCCCCAATTCCAAGCACATGCTCTCTCTCTCTCTCGCTGTCTCTCTCTCTCTCTCTCAAAGAAAAAAAAATGTCTTTATAATCCTAGTAGTTTACCTTATTTTAAATCATTTACATACATCCCCAAACCAAAGATTCTTATATGCTCTAAGTAGGAGTAGGGCACCTTCTGTGAGGACATAGGTATTTGAACTTTAATCAAGTTCTCCAATTCCTCTCTCATTCTGATTTAAGATAATATAGAAATATTCACTCTTTTTTGTTTAATTATGATCACTTAGTGCTTACCGTAGACTCCACCAGGGTTAGGTGTACAGAGAGAGAAGCCACAAATCCTGCTCTCAATGAGGGCCTTGTCTAGAGGTGAAGAAGGATCCAACAAATAGGCCACAGAATTTCAATAGAATAGAAATACTGGGATGGGATGAACATAAGATGCACTGCAGAAGAGCACTACACAGACCAGGGATGGAAGAAGACTTTGGAATGATATTATATCTGAGCTAGGATTTGAAGGATGAGCAGGATTGCACCAGAGTGGTGAGAAAAGCATCCCTAGTTTTGTTTTTTTTTTAACAAGGCAAAAAGAGAGTATGGCAGTTCAAGGAATGGAAGGTATTTTGAAATGCCAAGAGATAAATGGAAGGATACAATGGCAAAGACAAACAAAATGAAAAAATAAAATAAAATAAAACAAAACCCCAAAGAAACCAAAACCTAAGAGAAAGTCTAAATGCAGGCCACAAAGGGCCTTATGCTATGCTAAGAATTTTGAACTTGACCTTGTAGGTGATAGGAAGCCTTCGGAGAGCATTTTGCAAGAAAATGATAGGATTAGATTCTTCCCCTCAGTAAGATCCTATTAGATTTTAGTGGTTGGGGTGAGCAAGAATGATGGCAAGGAGGGCAATGAGTTTTTTTGTGGGTTGGTTGATAATCCAGGTAGAAAAGGATGATTCTCCAACTTAATAGCAGTAGGGATAGGTAGGAAAGGAATTAAAGAGGTAAAAAATGTTTTAAAGAATATGAAAATAAATCAAAAATGAAACTTGGGTTTGTGGTTTGAGAAGTCTAAGTATCATGGTAGCAAGCAAAATGGGGAATAGAAGAGGAAGAAATCTGGGAACACAGTGTCAGATGGGGAGAAATGATGATAACTTTAGTTTTGTGTTTATTGCGTTCACATGGAACAGCCAAGTGAAGACATTTAAGAGGCTTCTGGAATGAGGACCCGGAATCCAGGAGATAGATCTTAGCTTGAGATGTGTGTTTAGGAATTGCCAACTTACAAACAGAAAGTAGAGTCATGGCAGTGGATCAGATTGCTCAGAAAGACTATGAGGATTGTAAGAATGGAAAGGATGGACAAAACCCCAAGAAGCAGGATGTAGATATTAGCCAAAAAAGAGAAACTAAAAAGGAGACCCAAGAAAAACTGATCAGAGAAATAGGAGAAAATCCAGGAGGATGTGATGCCACCAAGGGAGTAAAAAGTTTTAAATAGGAAAGAGTGACCAGTGTCAAACGGTCATGAGATCACTTAGACAAGATGACTGAAAAGCATTGGATGAATTTAGACAAAATGTAGTCATTGGTGATCTTGGAAGGATCTGTGAGGTCATCAGCATATGGATTATCCCTAAAATAAAATCTAGATATCCCTAGAAAATATGGATATTTTAAGAGTATCTATGCCACACACACACACACACACACACACACACACACACACACACAAAGGCTAATTGTTCTCTTTAGCGTATCAGTTCAGCCTCTAGGCTTCGCTTTGTGGGGCTGAAACAGGAATGGGCTAATTAGATGACAGGTCAGGTCCCCTCCAACTCCCTCAGGCTATTAAGTAACTGTCTGAAAATCATATAATTAAAGCCATAGTATCCTTGAAGCTATGAAATGCATCTTGGGGACCTCCTCTAACTTCAGTGACAGTGTCCTCCCTAGAAATCCACCAACTCTAAACCATCCTGTGCTTCACCCTGACTAACTCTTCCTGTAAGCAGCCCACACTAATTGTAATTCTTCTTTTCCATCCCCTTGACTTCCACTTTGTGGAGATTGTGGGTCAAAGGCCTCTCATATAGGGACTATCTTTCTGAAATGTGCACACACCTTTTGACTTTAGTCCCTACCTATCACTAGTGAGAAGATCAATGATCACCACTGAGCACTGTGCACACCACTGAATCAGCAGAGCTGTGCATTGAGGGCAGGAATTGTATAATTTACTAATTTTGGGATATTAGCTCTTAGAGAGTACCCAGCAGATAATAATCACGCAAACCATTTATTTCGGGGGCGCCTGGATGGTGCAATCAGCTAAGCATCTGACTCTTGGTGTCAGCTCAGGTTGTGATCTCGGGGTCATGAGATCCAGCCGCACCTTGGGCTCCACGCTCAGCGTGGAGTCTGCTTCAGATTCTCTCCCCCTCTCCCTCTGCCCCTCTTGCTTGTGCTTGCTCACTCTCTCTTTCTAAAATAAAATAAATCTTTGAAAAAGTTTATTTTGGATAAATGCAGAAAGTGTAACTTCATAATACTTACTACATGGGACCTCATTGGACCTCAGCAATAATAGATCTAATACTTGAAACTGCCTTACAGCAAAGTGATTACAATATAGGATTCACTGAATTTGGGATCATACGTTGCTCACCTTAGCCCTGTTTTCACTCCTATCCTATAAGATTGAAATTCTCTTCCTCCTTTGAGAAGATGACACTCAAATTCCCAGGGCTTTTCAGAATACTTCTTAGGTTCCTCAACTCGCTCTGCAAGCATGTTATGCTAAACATTCACACACGATAAAAATTCAATGACCATGATCTGTATTTATGTGAGCATGTTTTTGCAAAAGCAAAACATTTTATGAATTTTAATTGTCTGATTCAATAGTTAAAAAAATTTCAAAATAAATAAGGTCATGTATGTTTATTCGTTTTAGTACTAGCTAATGTCAGGCTGAATCATGATGTTGAAATGCTATTTTACATTCTTGTATGTGTGGAATTTTAAGAGCAAGTATCATTTGTACCCATGTGTCCAATTTTCATGTCATCTCTACCAAATTTCTTTTATTCTACATTATTTTTCTTCCTCAAAGTTCAAGTCATTCATTCTCTTAATCTTTTTTCTCTCAAAACAAAACAATCATTAAGCTTAATTCTTCCAGCAAAGCATATCTGGCACCTTATTTCTTTTTAATTTTTAGCCAAGATCTAAAATCACAAATTCTCTCTATATACTTTTCCAAATATTTTAAAACACATTTTTGCTGACATTTTAAGTAATATTTATAGCACCGAATTGAGTTTAAGTAAACAGACCATTACTGGCATAGTCACTATACTATAATGTTCTTTAAGGTACCACACAGAAGCATTTATGTCAATGACACTCCCCAAAGGAAATGAAATCAAATACTTGTTGCCAACATAAACATGTAAAGGTCTTATTTTCTTTATTAGATCAGGGTCAAGTAAGTGGGCCCAAAAGAGTTAGGCATCAGGGAACATATGTGGGTCAAATTTGGAATTCCCTGAAAGTTTGTGTTGAATTGAATTCAAATATCTAAAAATGCTTTTGAAAAAAGAGAAATACCATTTCCCGCTTTTAAGTAAGAAAGGCAACTTAGGATCATAAGACTTCTCGAATAGGTCAATGATTTTTCAAAAGAACTCTGAAACTCGAAGGTGTGTTTGTTTAACTAAGTAAGGTTGACCCAACTCTGCTAGGATCCCTAGAGGACATTTTTTTTTTTTAAGTGGTAATGCGCAAGCCAACCCTGGGCCCCACAGATATGTTTGTGGCTCTCCTTGTAATAAAACAAGAATAAAAGAAGACAAAACAGCACATTTGAAGGGAAAGGGGGAAATGAATTTGTTGAATTCTTACAATATATCAAACATTTTGCCATGGCTTAATTTAACTCCTAAAAGAAGTCTGTGTTTAAATATCACTATTCCTTTATTGCAGGGAATGAAACAGGCTGAGAAAATTTAAGTAATTTGTCCAAAACTGCAGAGCCAGTAAGGGGTGACACCTTCTTGTAACCCCAGTCTGTCTGGTTTAGAGCCCAACCTTATTCTAATATTCTGGGGAGCAAGGGGCCAGGGAGCCAAGGAAGCCACACCACGGAAGAATTTCATAAAGACTCTCCCTATTGTGCTCCTCTGTCTATAGCGGAATATTCACAATGGCCAAAAATGTGGAAACAAGCCAAGGGTTCATCAACAGTGGAGTGGATAAACAAAATGTGGTGTATACGTACAATTGAATATTCAGGTCGAAAAAAGAAGGAAATTCTGACACATACTACAACATGGATGAAATTGAGGACATTATATTAAGTGAGATAAATCAGCCACAAAAAGGCAAATACTGTATGATTACACCTTTATGTGGTATCCAGAGTAGTGAAACTCATAGAAACAGAAGTAGAATGGTGGTCACCAGAAGCTGGGAGAAGGGGAGAATGGAGAGTCCTTTAATGAGGGTAGAGTTTCAGTTTTGCAAGATGAATGAGTTCTGGAGGTTGGCTGCACAATAATGTGAATATACTGAACACTAATCAGTAGTACACTTAAAATGGTTATGGTGGTGAATTTTACGTTACATATTTTTTACAACAACTTTAAAACAAACAAACAAAAACATCTGCCTGAGTTGAGTTTCCCCCATCTTTACCAACCCTTTCACTTTCTTTTCTGCCGAGGGCAGAAACTTGGGTCAATGAAATGCAACTCCCCCACACACACTATTTTACAATCTGTTCAAAGGGGAAAAAATAAAAAAAATGAGTCCTGCTTATTCCTCCAGTATACTAAATGGCCATCTACTAAAAGGACACAAAGTCTTTAATACCATTTACATAGTCTTTCAGAAACAGGTGTCCATATGAGTCAACATTTTGAGGTCATATCCAGAGTTTGCACGTAGTTCATCTTCTAGCCAGGGCAAGTCAAAGGCTGTGAGAGAGGGAGGCCAATAGTAGCTCATGGACTCCTAGAGCATCCACTGTGTCAGGCCCACTTATAAGCACTTCAGGAATGTAAGCCCATTTAGTCCTCTCGACAATCCCAGGGCATGCTATTATTGTCATCTTCATTTTGGAGGTGAGTGAATCAGGACATAGAGAGATTAAGTAACTTGTCCAAAGTCACACAGCTAGTAAATGGCAGAGCCAAAATTTGAACAAAAACAGCCTGGCTACAGAGTTTATGCTATGGGGCTTGTCACCTGTATGGAAATACATTTCTAGATATTAAACTCACACATACATACACACACACAAAGTCAAATTTTTTAAAGTTTAATTTCATCGCATTCTTTCAAACCTACCAGTGTTGCTCTTTGATGTTATATATATAAAACCTCTTTTGGAAGTAAAATCAAATATGCGAATGCGAGCCTCAAGTGAATGGGCTCTCCTGCCCTCTCTGCCTCTACTAGATTTGGCTTCTATCTACATCATGGTCTCCTCAGTCCTAGTTCAAATCTAATCTCTTTATTACCATTTATCTCCTGACTGGACTTCCCCGGAACTGTCCATAGAGTTTTTCTGACTTCATTGCTCCCTCCTGGGCACAGCTGTCAAATTCAGTTTCCCAACAATTGATCTAAAGGCATTCTCCGTCTCTAATTTGCCTTTTAGGACCCACATTCTTTCATAGTCTACCCACACGTGTCTCACTTCCAGAGCCTCTCAATTCCCAGCATTCATCTCACATTGGTATGTTTCTGACCCATCATCTTTTTTCAAGCCAACCTCCCATTTCTCTGGCACCAACACCTGAAGGATATCAATCTACATAGCATGGCAAGGGGCAGCTTACCTCACTCCTGCTATACATGGTTTCATCTTCACGGCCCCCCAAAAAAGTAACTTTTGATGCTCTAGGAGTTAAAGCAAAGGCAGACAAACTTTTTCTGTAAAGGGCCAGGTAGTAAATATTTTAGACTTTGTGGCCTACATAGTCTCTATCCCAACTACTCAATGCTGCCATAGTGAAAGCAGCAATAGATGAACAAATGAATGATTAGGATTTTGTTCCAATAACACTTTATTTACAAAAACAGGCAGGAGGCTAGATTTGGCCCATGGGTCTTAATTTGCTTCTCCTTTAATTATTTTTTTTAAGATTTTATTTATTTGAGAGAGAGAGAGAAAGAGAGAGCACATGAGCAGGGGGATGGGCACAGGGCAAGAAGGATAAGCCCATGCCCCGCTGAGCACAGGGCTCAAGGCGAGTTCATGACCTGAGCCAAAGTCAGACACTTAATTGACTGAGTCACCCAGGCACCGCTGCTTCTTCCTCAATTAAAGCATTAGAACACTTTGTGATATTTTGCAGCTTTAACATAGATTTCTGTGAAACCAGAGCCCCTCCTTACCGTTTTTTAGTCTATAGTGCATTAACTCTCCCCTTCACAAATAGTAAAATTAAAACTAAAATAAAACAAAGTAAAATAAGAAATGTGATCCCTAACGTTATTTGGTATATTGCTTTAGGGATAAGAACTCATCTCAGACATGACAATTATTCATTGCTAAAAACTGATAAACATCTACGAGCACATATACTGCCTCAATCAGATGCTTCTTTGTTTCCACAAGGAAATTTCTCTTACAAAATGTCCATGAAGAATCTCCAGACTGTGCTTTGCCAAGTGTAATTTTGAGACAGCAAAACAAAGCTTTGCATAAACATGTCACTAAGTGAGCATGTGACAAGCATGAAGTACCGAGGCCTTGGGAAGCAAAGGGATGCAAATATCAGCCTCAGCGAAAGTTTTCACGGTGTGGGACAGTGTTGACGGACCTACTTTGTCCTCACAAGGCTGTAAGGTGCTCATCATTACCTCATTTTTTTCATTTGCTTAACAAATGTTTTGGAGGGTCTTCTATGGGCCAGACGTGCTGCCAGGCACCGGACATACACGCAAAGATAAAGACAAAGATGACACAATAAAGAGTGTCTCCCCTAGAAGAACTTAGTTATGGGGTCTGCTGTCCTATAGAACTTCTGGTGATGACAGATACATTCTTTGCACTGCCCAATACGGCAGCTACTAGCTGCCTGTGGCTCCTGAGCATCAGAAATGTAGCTGATAGGACTAAGAAACAAATTTTAATTTCATTTAATTTTAATTAATTAAGCTACTAGCTAATGTATTGGACAGTGTAGGTCTAGTGGGGGAAAAAATAGTGCTTCAATCGAATGAATGTAATATTACCACTGTGCTAAGGGCTAAGAAACATTAGGTCCTGAGTGCTCTGAAAACCAATAATAGGAGGATTTGACCAATTCAGAAAGGTCAGGAAACTTCTCAAAGGGAGTGGCAAGAGAGAAGAAATCTGAAAAAGGAGTAGAGGTCAACCAAATAGAGTGGGGTACCACAGAAGGCAATCCAGGCACTGAGAATTAGGAGAAAATGATATTATGGAATTGTGTGGGAGAAGCAGAGGGTGTTAGGGGGAACAGGAGCCAGACCGCACGGGGCATCATAGGCCACATAAGGGATTTTGGTGTTTAGCCTAAGGACAGGGTCATTAGCAATCAGAGGTTGAGGGGGGTTGAGTGTGTGTGGAGTAATTGCATTGGCATCTTTGAAAAGCTCCGTCTGGTTGCAGCGTACAGAACACAGTGAAGGCTGCAAGAGGAAGAGCTCAGGGATCAGTAAACTGTCTACTGCAGTGGTCCAGATGGCTAATGAGGGTATGTGGCTTGAATCCAGGTGGATTTGTGGGATATGTAGAAAGCAAAATTGACATCTTCTGGAAGAATACTGGGTATGAGAAATAAGATCATGGAACTGAATGACAGTTCCAACTTGTACACCCTGGCAGATGGAGATGCCGTTGACTAAACAGAAACATGGTAGGAGGAGTAGTTCTAGGGGAAATGTTGTTCAGTTTGATTTACTCAGAGACATCCAAATGGTCTGTTGGATAGGCAGCAGCTCAGAAGACACATAAGGGTTGAAGATCGAAGTCGGTGGACCATTAGGGAACAGTGTACTAGTACTTCTGTCCCCATGATAATGTCATGAATTTTTGGCAACTTGCCACAGTTTGTTAATTAATCCAGAAAAGGCAATATGTGCAAATAGAATACGTCCAATGCAATGCAATAATTATGGTAATAGTATAAATGAGAGGAAGTACTTAAATGGGGAAAAAATGCTGGCGGGGTTCATTTACTACAACTTCATAAGCAAATAAAACTACCTAAAGAGATGGGGAATAGGGAGTGAGAAATTCACACACAGTGGTTGCTCCATACAATTACAAAAGAACAGGAGAAAGGAAGCAATTCAATTCAAATTGAACCCTCAGAGAACCAAATGATCTAGAAGAGAACACTGTAGCTCAGATTTACTAGATGGAAACAGATATATGGGGAATGGAGATAAGAGTGAGTGACACGTAATAAACAGTGGTGGACATTTTAAAATTAATTTGTTCGGTTTCTGCTTATAGGTGATAATTATATTTGAATACAGGTAAATTGAATATTTACTCAAAAATAATGCCACAACATAATTGACAATACGAATTGGAAAGCTGTTTAAGTCTTTCATGTTCAACACTGTTGCCATCTTTAGAAGCATGTCACCTCTTAAAACTGGCAAAAAGAAAACTCATCAATTTTAAAAAACCTGCACTCAGCTACCCATATGGACAATTGCATTTGTCTTCCTACTACTCTATCAGCTGAGATCAATTCCTTCCCTTTAAAAGTCCTCTTACTGGACTCTAATAGGCTAGTGGAGAAAAAAAAATGTAGAAAATGGTTAAAATTGCTCCAATCAGTAGTTTTGCAACTTGCCCTGAAAATCACAACACGAAGAACACAAATTTCCCATTTGCTTCCAAATAATAAAAACTATGTTGACTGTAGTCATGATTCTTGGAAATGCCTTCATACTGTTTCAGGACATAAATGGAAGTGGGTCTAAATCTAATCAGAATATAAACAAACATCCAGGTATTTCAAGCCAAAGCATTGTACACTTCCATGCTACGGACACCTGTCCAGTCAGATCCTCCCCACCCTTCCTACCCAGAGTCAGACACTAAGAGGAATGTGGCATATACTCCTTCCACCCAAGCTTTTATACTTTTACTACATTTAAGAATTAAAAAAATATATATATATAGCACTTCTTTGGGCTTAATTTATGTTAATGCTATCCTACAATATGAAGCATTCTAAAACTTACTTTTTCATTCACCTCTGACTTTAAGATTTCTCCATGAGTTATGTATAGCTCTAGTTTGTTTTAATTGCTATTAATTTCCCAATATATAAATAAACCACATTTTATTCATTCCTTTCTTTTTTCCCCAAAGATTTTATTTATTTATTTATGAGAGACATATAGAGTGATAAAGAGAGAGAGAGAGAGAGGCAGAGACACAGGCAGGGGGCAAAGACGCAGGACCCAACCCCGGGTCCCCAGAATCATGCCCTGGGCTGAAGGCAGCGCTAAACCGCTGAGCCACCTGGGCTGCCCTATTCATTCCTTTCTTGACTGGTATTAAATATTTTCTAGTTTGTCACTATTACAAAAATATCACAATGGAGATGTTTTGCATATATTCCTCTCTATGTGAGAGAGAAGTTCTAGATCAACCTAGATCCAGGTCAAAAGAGTCTTAGGCTATCATTTCACCAGACATTGGCAAATGTCTCAAAAAGTGATGGGAACTATTAATACCCTTAGCAGCAGTGGGCAAGATCTTTTCTACACACATCTGACTTGACGTTTGCCAGATAGAGTGTGAAATGGTATCTCATTTTAACCTTTTTCCCTGATTATGAGTTTCTCTGATTACTATATTACTAGCTAAGTTAAGCATCCTTTTCATGTCTATTGTCTATTTGGCTTACCTCTTCTTTGAACTGCTGGCTCAGTTCAAACTTCTGGTTTTTTTGTCCATTTTTATACTAACTTATCATTTTCTCCATAGTTATTTACATACCATATAGGTCTGTCCATAAAATGACCCAAATATAAGGCCATCTCTCCCAGTGTTTCAAATGAGAAGATAACAAAAACTTTTGTACAACTTTGATATAAAAATATTTGTGTATAAAGATAAAATCATGAAATGTCTGTGTCATATTTGATATTAACATCATTTCAAATGAATATTTTAAATCCTATATTACATAATAAATATTTTTAAAATACTACTTCCTCTTTCATATTTCTTAAGCAGTTTTATTCAATGTCTAATGAGCAAGTCCAACATCAGGGATTGTCATCTTTGAGCCACTTTTTGCATCATTTACAGTTTTGTCAATCAGCTCATTTCACTTATATTCAGACAAATTTTGAATCTGCATTTAATACACTCACAAGACTTTGTTCCAAGCTATCAAATATCATTAG
Organism: Vulpes lagopus; assembly: GCF_018345385.1. Taxonomy (NCBI): domain Eukaryota; kingdom Metazoa; phylum Chordata; class Mammalia; order Carnivora; family Canidae; genus Vulpes; species Vulpes lagopus. Next base: position 97,056,678 of record NC_054824.1, on the reverse strand, counting down.
CTATTCATGATCTTCACAATATATTCACGTATGATATTGCTTCTTGTTTCAGTTACCCTCCATTTCTACCTTCAGATCCATTCCCCTGCCTTCTCCAGCCTACTTTTTGCCCTAGAAAGATGACTTGTGTCGTTGTGACTTGTGTCACAATCCCTTGGTATCAGGCTTCCTGCTAGGATCAGCCTATGGCACATATAACAGGAGATGAGAGGGAGGGCAGAGAGTGAGGTTGGGGTATTTATTCTCTGGCTCTTTCTTTTAAACATCAGCTCAGTCTGGCCGCATCACTGGACAGAAGGTCATCATTGCTCCTCGTGAGGCACCCTACTCCTCATAACTTTCTTCTTCCAGGTCCAGAAACCTGTCCCTTCCCTTGCTTACCCTTTGCAGGCCTCAGAAGGGGGCAGAGTGCTGAGCCTGCTAGCCTTGGTGAGTGCACTTTTCCTTGCACCACCCTTATATCCCACCACACCTTATAATTAGTCTTTTGATTAATGAATCATCCTTCAATTGTCCTAATTTGAATGTGCCATCAACTTCCCATTGAGAAACTATTTGATATATTTAAAATAATCTTCAAAAGGTTTATATTCTATAATACCCAACCTTTGCAATTTCAGGTCATTTCCCAGGGTACACATAATCTGTATTAGCCTTTATATCATTTTGTTTGTTTATTTTGTTGTTTTAACCAACTCCAACCTGAGTCTTCTACAAAGATGCAAAAATATCACTGACAGGAGAGTTTTAGGCTGCCTGTAGATTTCAGATATGCTCCCTTTTCTGAGCAGGCATTTTTCAGAAATAAACATTGCCTTAGATTTCATCGTTTATTTTTATTTTATTTATTATCCATAATTCTGGATCTGAATCTTTGTGTTGCAGATCTCTTCTTCTCATCTATCACTTTACTTTAAAATTTGTGTTGTGTTTTGTTCAAAGGGATTTGTTTTCATTTAGACAAATTTGTCTTGTATAACTTCTGGGTTTGATCTCTTCTTTAAGAAATTCTTCCTTGGGGATCCCTGGGTGGCTCAGCAGTTTAGCGCCTGCCTTTGGCCCGGGACTCCCGGGATCCAGTCCCGTGTCAGGCTCCCAGTATGAAGCCTGCTTCTCCCTCCTCCTGTGTCTCTGCCTCTCTCTCTCTCTCTCTCTCTCTCTCTCTGTCTATCATAAATAAATAAATCTTTAAAAAAAAGAAAAAAGAAATTCTTCCTTACTCCAAGTTCACAAAGATATTCTTTATGTTTACTTCTGAATGTTTTAAGTTTCTTTTTTTTTTACATTTTGATATGCAATATGAAATAGACATGTACTTTATATTTTTCCTTATGGAGAGCCATTTGGCATACCCATCTATTCAATAATGATTTCTCCAGTGATTTTTTATATGTATATTTTTTATTGGAGTTCAATTTACCAACATATAGCATAACACCCAGTGTTCATCCCATCAACTGCCCCCCTCAGTGCCCATCACCCAGTTACCCCATCCTCCTGCCCACCTCCCCTTCCACTACCCCTTGTTCATTTCCCAGAGTTAGGAGTCTCTCATGGTCTGTCACCCTCACTGATATTTCCCACTCATTTTCTCTCCTTTCCTCTATGATCATTTTCACTTTTTTATATTCCCTGTATGAGTGAAACCATATGATGATTGTCCTTCTCCAACTGACTTACTTCCCAATGATTTAAATGCCCCTTCTATTACAAGGGTTTGGCATATGCATGAATCTTCCCTTGGCTCTGTCCTCACCATCATGCATTCCTGCACCAGTCCTGCACCATGGTTCTATAATGAGTCATGATATGTAGCAGAACAGATGCACTCACTACGTCTTTTTCAAAATTCTTATATTTGGCCTTTGTACTGCTAAAATAAATGACTTCTCCATAGAACAAAAATGTGAACAGTATCCCTTGGAGTTGACCACTTATTCTTCCATAAGAATTTTAGAATCTGTCTCATTACATGAAAAATCCTACTGAAATTATGAATGATACTGCATTAAGTTTGTAAATTAATTTGAGAGAGAAAAAGAATTCTTGCCTTTACTTCAAAGTTTCCCAAATGTTCTACAGTTGATTGCTGGGGAAGGCACTTACCTTATCAGCTTCAATTTAGAAGACATCTCTAAGATGGCTTTGTAAGGGTATCATTGGTCCAGCAGAGTAGAAAATACTGGTCATTGGTCATTTATTGATCTAATGACTCAGCACATTTTGTGAATGTGTTCATATTTTTTGTTCCCAGAAACACAAAGATTTTTCTTTTGGTTTAAGATAACCCATAGAAACACATGTGAACATGCTAAGAACAAATTGTATCATATTTCCTTCAGATTTACAAGAAGAAAAAAGAGGAACAAAATTGCTTCAGCAGAACAAAATTATGATTCTTATTCTTCCTGTAAACTGGCTTTGGAAAGAATACCCTAATTTATTTGAAATTGTTCACATTTCCCACAACTTGATGCCACAGCTTTTCTCTTTAGAGTGATACTCTACAGCTGTAATGAATAAAGCCACTAAATTTGACTACTAGAAAGAACTAGTAAAGGAAAGTTATTGTACTTATGGGTTTTTTTTAACATGATTGCATGAAGAAAATAAAATATTTAGTTGCTATTTTTAAAATATTGACATCCCTAAAAATTACACATTTAAAAAGTATTCAGAGATTCCACATTTAATCAGAGTCCAAAGTATCTCGGGGGAATTATGATTTGCTTTTAGGCTTCATGATCTTTTTTCATCTATGTAGAAAAAATAAAACATTTAAATACATTACATTAAATACATTAGAAAGATTAAGCACAAACTATCTTCTTAGGGCTTACATAAATTCACAGAAGGATCTCAAATTATAATGAACAGCAACAAATTAGGAATTTAAATCAGAGTGAAATATTCTTAGCACCTCAGTCTTTAATCATCTCCAGTCATCAACTGCACACTTTATTAACATATCTGTGAAAAGTTAGTTGGTTCATTCAGTTATTAATACCAACAGTCACGAAGGGTACACACTGCCCGAAACTCTGCTGCCATTCAGAAAATGTAAGAGTGGCTAATAATTTAAAATCTACGCAGTGTTGTAGTGTATCTCTCTTTGTTAAATTAAATAGTGGCTTATTGAAGCTAAATTGATTAATATGCCTTTAGCTGAGTTCTCTTGACTTGTAATTATTCTCTGATCCTTAAATGAATTAAGAAAATTGGTATCACTGTTCTCCATACATGTTTAGATCAATGTACGATATATCCAAAAATTTGTTTGGAAAAATTCTGATCAAGCTAAGCTCCATGGGGCAGATTTATCCACCAAAATATATGGTATGTTCTAGACTCATCACAGAAACATCAAATTAATTCAAAGAGCAAAAGTCAAAGAACAAAAGAAGTGACAAGCAGTTGTAACTTTAACAAAATATGAAATCTAAAATCCCATCTCAAAATTTAGGACTGTGAAACTATTGTACACATTTAGCACAACTTTGATATCAGCTTCTTATAATTTTTCCCACGTCTAGTGTTCATTTAGAGATCTTTTTTTGTTTGTTCGTTTTAAAGAACAACAGATGGGAGTAATCATAGCTGATATTCCCACCCCTCCTCTTCTGTTGCTGGCCCAGTCCTTCCCAACGGCACATCTGGGCCTGAGATGGGACCTTTTTATAGTTTTCTCAAGAGCATGTGACTAATACATTTCATGTGTTTAATTAAAAGCTTTTTGGTGTGCACCATGTGCAGTGAAGACCTCATGCGTTTCCAAGATCTCATGTCTAAACTAATAAACCTTTAATGTTTCACTCTGAAATCAAATTCATTAAATCAGAATGAGTGGGTGGTTAGAAATGAATAGCTATAAATTAGAATGTGTCCTAGAACATTACCATTGGCAGATCTGCTCAAATCAGTGTATAAACCTCCCCACCTAGAATGGTCATCCTTTTGAATGGGAAGGTCCCCAGACATCAAGCCCAATCTCCTCATTGTACAGATGAGGAAACCAAAATACAAAGAGATGATGTAATACACCCAAGATTATATAGCTTGTTAACAATTGACCCAAGACTAGAATTCAGAACTCCTAACTTGCTTCTAGGTCCTTCTCATTATACCTTAAACATGTGACTGAAATTTTAGAGCCAGAGTTAAGAAAAGTAATTTGTGTCCCTACCATTATTAGGTACTGTGCCATCCCTGGGATTACAAAGATAAGTAATTTAGGAATCCTGCTGTCTCAGGGTTTATACTCCAGGAGGACAAAGATAACTACCCACTGCATTAACTATTCAAGTTATAAAAGCAAAGGCCTGAGAAGCCCCAAGGACAGAGAAACTTCTTATCTGGGAATTAATATTTTGTTAGAAGAGTGAGTAGGAACTTGCCAGTAAAGAAGGGCTGTTCTAGGCAGGGAATAAGCAAAGGAAGACAACAGAGCCTCAAAGGATCTGAAAGGAATCCTTTCACAGAAAGGATCACAGAAAGGAATAGTGCAACATGAGGTTGAGAAGGTCAATTAAGTCAAAGCTGAGAAGTTTCAATTAAGTAATTTTAGCCACTTGAATTTAATAGGTTTTCAAATCACATAGATAGTATTACTGAATAATCATTTTGAAAACTGGCATTGATTAAATGCTCAACTATTTTTAAGACAGACTAGAGTGGAAAGAGATTAAGGTCAGGGATATAAGTTGGGGATTATTACTACTCATTCCAATAAGGAAAAGATAATGAGAAAATGGAAGAGCTGCATTTTATTTTGAAACTTAAATGAATTGGTAGATTTAGATAGGGCTTATAAATAGAATAGAGGAAAGAAAAGACTGGATGAAACACTATAATTTCTCACTCGGGAAGCACAGTGATATCATTCACAAGGTCAAGAATAAAAAGGTGTTAATTCTGAGAGTAAGAAATGAGAACTTCATTTGAGAACCCTGCAAGTAGGGCATAAAAATCTAGAAAAAGTTTACTTGATCCTATGAAGGAAATTTAGAGATATTCTGTGCACTGTGAAGGCCTCAGTTTTATAATTAATAACAGAGTTCTTCTCTGACTCAGTGATTACAGTTGGGACCATAGAAATGAAGGAAGTATTAGTTTAAATAATCGTCTACTCACAGTTGACTGTACACGCAACCATAATCATAACTAACAGATTTTGAAAATAGCCGTTTCCTGTTTGTTTAAGTACAATCTTTTACCAGTGGCCTCTAAATAAAATCATTTTCATTAATTAAGATACTGGAGTTCAGTTTTAAATGGCCTTTACTGAATGCCTACTGGGCACAAAAATTGTATCTCATTGCCAGGAAAGGTAAAAAAAAAAAAAAAGAAAAAAGAAAGAAAGAAAGAAAGAAAAAGATAGATAAGACATAGATTAAAAGATTTACAGCCCAGAGGGGGAATAGAAAATATAAGTTTCCAAAATACAGAATGAAATACCTCTAGAGTAGTGAGGAGGAAGGGAAGAGCTTTGGGGAGAAAGACACTTTTCCCGCCTCATGAAGCAGGAAGAGTTTGAGAATTAGGGTTGACAATAACAAATGAGAAAAAGCATTCAAGCCTGGTCAGTTTGGGAGAATAGTATGAAAAATTGCATAGATGAGGAAAAGAGTTAAAGTATTCAGAGAATATCACAACTGTCTGGTAGGACTGTAACTTGGGAGTATCTGAGAGTAAATGGTTTGAATCCTGGCTGGAATGATAAATTGAAGTCGGCTTGTGAAGGCCTTCAAAATGGAATGAGATCTAGACACGGCAGAGACATCAGAACTTTGGGAGACACAGACAAGTGTATCAGGGCTTTGCTCGAGCTCTGATTTGGAAACCCTTGCCTCCTGATGGCTGGGCCACGTCATTCTTGTTGCCAAGATTGGCCTAAGCCTAAGCCTCTCCCACGACTACTTTTTTTTCATTGCCACACCCTAGTTTCCATTTGACCCTGTCCCTCACTTCACCAAATTAGAAATATTACAAAAATTGCTTAGTGTATGAAATACCTGGATTTCTCAAAGGAGTCTTATATCCAAAATTAAGTTAGTAATGATTATTAAAATAATAATAATAAAATTAGTGTCAACAGCTAGTATCTGGAGCACTCTTTTTATACCAAGAGCAAGGTGATTGTGTTGTTTGTTGGTTGATCCCTAAATCATCCTTCCAGGAGGGTACATTGTCATACCAATTTTACCTCTGAGAAAGGGTTAGATCTTCCCACTATTGAGTAGCTTGAGAGTGGGGTAACCAGTATTAAAGCCTAGCACTGCTGGACCTAAAAGCTCTGTTCTTTCCCTTATCCCACACTTGGCAGCCACTCCTCTACAATGCAAGAACAATTTTTAAGACATTCTTCTTCCAAAATTCTCATTTTTTATTACCCTCTGTAATCCAAAGTAGCTGTAATTTATAAAGACACATAAGTGGAGCTATATTGCATCTTTTAACATGAAATCTCTAAAAGGAAAGGGTGAAATAAAGGAAGAGGCAAGGAAACCAGGACATTTGGGGTTATTCCTTCTCAAGGACTACCCTGGTAAAAGAACTGCAGTTGTTCTCTAAGGATTCAGGAATAAATTCCCTCTGAGTCAGTGAATTTAGCTGTAAGACAGATGATCAAGTAGAGCCATTCTAAACCAGTGATTCATTGACCTTGGAAATCTGGCTCATTAGATATCTAATAAAAACAAACCCCTTCAGTTTAATAGATAAGAAACTTACTCCACACCCAAGTGAAGAGTACAGGGGACTTAGAGAAATTTTAAAGTGCTTTTTTCCAAACACAGAAGCTGGGTAGATTTCTTCTCTTTCAAGAATGAGTAAAGTAATATTAAATAACATAAAGAAAGGAAGTCCCTTAGGGATACAGGGCACGCACATAAAATGATTTACCGTAAGAAACTGAAGGTATTTTTAGAAATTATCAACTTTGTATTTTTAATAAAATGAAAAGAAAACAGACTTTCTGAAATGTAAGTCAAGAAATAAGTTTAAAGTAGAATAAAAGCTAAACTTTAAATTAAAAAGAAATTGAACATTATAAGAAAAGAATGTATTAAATTAAGGGGAAAATCTTGTATTCTCATTACCAATTTGCTTGCCAAAACCATTATAAAAGCTCAACCAAATACAGTTTTAAATGTTTGAAAGCATTAGTGAAGGCATTAGAGAATAACCAAGACAACCAGGAGTTGGGGAGCAAAGACCCCACAGAAAAAAGGGGCAGATTAGGATAAACCCATTTTGATGACTAGTTTTTCCGAGGGGAGGTGTTGGTAACTTGGACCATCATTTTTAAACCCAAGTGGTACATTGTGGTTTACAGCAGTTTCATCAGGTTGGGGAGACACAGACCAAAGTGGACAAAACATAACAGGGAGAAAGGAACAACAGGATAACCCAAAATGCAGCATCGCTTTGCTATTGAGGAATTTCCAACTCCTAAGCCTTTCCAATGAAGAGTGAGACTTGAAATCCCAAGCAAAAAGCCCCAGCTGAGATGCCAAAGCGTAAAGCCAAGACTCCAGGAGTCTCTCAGTACTAGAGAGACAGAAGTTGGAATTTGCGGCCCAACCATGGGGAGACCATAGTAAACATCTCAGAATTTCAGTTGAGATATAAAAAGAAAGGAAATCATATTCTTAAAAAGTCCCTACATAATTGAAATATAAATAGTAAAAATCAAATATGCAAGAGATGGATTAGGCAACATAAAACTCAGATCCCGAGAGGCCAAAACTTCTGGGTTATTGCTTTAGATGGTGTTAAAAATATTGACCTTGAAAAATGAGAACAAATGAATAAAGACTCAATTATAAAATTAGATAGATACAAATAAAGCAATCAAGTTGTTTTTTAAAAAAGTAGAATTGACAGATATATCTGACACACAACTAAAAATTTAGTTCTTGACTACTGCATAGACCCTCACTGATGATGCTATCCTGGGTGGTGCTTTCTGTAGGTACCACAGTGGCCCCCTGTCTGAAGAATGCAGTCCTCTTTGGTCCAGGGGTATTGCAGGCAACAAGCATCTTTCACACAGGGAAGTCGAATCTTGCCCCTGTCTGACCTCTTCCTAAATTCAATGGCAGAAAAACTTATTTGGGGCTGATCCCCAAGGATTTTTCCAAAACTAATGTAACAGAATCCTAATATGCTTTGAATTAGGCTTAACTTATATTTTCTGCCCAAAGAAATAAATGTGATTAGTGCAGAGCCAGTGTGATTAGCCATTTCATTTGCAACCCAAGAAATGGGTTGCTTATCTATATGGTTAAAAAATATGGTCCTCAAAAATAAATACGCTACCTCTTACCAGAGAATTTGCTGATAAACTCAACAAGCAAAAAGTCGTCCAGTTAGAAGTAAAACAGGCTTCCATCAAACAGATGAGATCCAATTGATATGGAGATGATCATATAATTGCATCTATTGAGATGAATCATATAATTTTTATTTTTTATTCTGTTAATGTGGTATTTCATAGCTACTGATCTATATATGTTGAACTTCTTTGCGCCCAAACCTAGATCTCACTTGGTCATACTATATGATCATTCTAATATGCTGTTGAATTTGGTTTGCTAGGATTTTGTTTAGAATTTTTGCATCACTGTTCATAGGGATGTATTGGCCTGAAATTTTGTTTTCTTGTAGTGTCCTTGCCTGGCTTTGGTGTGAGGGTATTGTTGGCCCCATAAAATGAGTTTGGAAGTGTTTTCTCTTCTTCAGCTTTTGGAAGAGTTTGAAAATTAGCATTAATTCTTTAAATGTTTGCAAAATTCAGCTGTAAAGCCATCTGGTCCTGGGCTTTTCTTTGTTGGGAGGTTTTCAGTCACAGATTCAATCTCTTTACCCATTATTTGCCTGTTCAGATTTTCTATATCTTCAGGATTCAGCCTTGGTAGGTTGTATATTTTTTAGGAATTTATCCATTTCTTCTAGGTTGTCCCAATTTGTTGGTGTATAATTATTCAGAGTAGTCTCTTATGATAATCTGTATTTTTGTGGTGTCATATGTTAGTATCTCCTATTTAATTTATAATTTTATTTATTTGAGTCCTGTCTCTTTTTATCTTGGTAACTCTACTTAAAAGATTACCAATTTTATTTTTGGAAAAAAAAACAACCCTAGCAGTGCCTGGGTAGCTCAGTCAGTTAAGTGTCCAACTCTTGGTCTCTGCTTAGGTCATGTCTCAGAGTGGTGGGACCAAACCCACGTTGGGCTCTGTGCTCAGCATGGAATCTGCTTGAGATTCTCTCTCTCTGTCCCCCTCTTCCTCTGCACCTCCCTCTATTCGCACTCTCTCTCTCAAATAAATAAATTTTTTTAAACCCTAAGTTTTGTAGATTTTCTGGTGTCTGTTTCATTTATTTCTGCTCTAATCTTTGTTATTTCCATCCTTCTGCTAACTTTGAGCTTAGTTTGTTCTTTTTTCCCCCACTAGTTCCTTATAGTGTAAGTCAGATGCTTATTTGAGATTTTTTTTTTTTTTTTTTTTTTTTTACTGGAAAAGGATAAAGGATATTGGCATCTCACATTTACTGAGGATTCTGGAAAATCAGGTTCAGAATAGGTGGGAAGAAAGAGAAATATCATTATCTTCCTCTTTCCTTCCTTTCCTGTTCTAAGAGCCAGGTCTAATGTACTTTGAGTCTTCCTTCCCAGTCAAACCTCTGGCCAATTTCCTTCTCTGTGAGCGCTCTTCCTGAGTTGCCATGATTTTACATTTAAGTAGATTTACCAAATAGAGAAAAACCATGTAAAACAAAGTCCATCACTTTACCAAGTAAACAGCAACGGCCTTGGTTAAACCTAAAAACTAGCTGAACTATTTTAAAAAAATAAAAAATAAAAAAATAAAAATAAAAACTAGTTGGACTATATATCAGAGAATGCTCCCTCGTATTCCTTGCCAACTACTTTCCTCCTATATTCAGTAAAATTCCTCTTGCTTAATACCTTCCAAAGAGAATCTAGAACTCAATCACACTAACATGAAATGACTGATACTAAGAGAGAGAAATCTGTCAGGGCTCAAATCTTTGCATCACACAGCAACCTAAGGGCATCCTCGAGCTCTGCCCAGGTGTTTCAGGGCTTTTCTGAAAAGCATCTCCCAAATAACGGTGAAAACTTAAAACTAACCAAGAATACCTGCTACCTGCTTTTCGTTATTCTCTACTCAGCTTCTACATATTTCCAATACAAAAGTCAACCACTAATGCCATATATTTTGAGGAAAATCTGTAATTCTGTCTTTAGATGTTGAAATTGATTTACGTTTTTCCCCCCACTCATAATTTTATTAGAGACTTTCCCCCAAAGAGTTATTACAGCGCCTGTGATTAAGAGTTAGATACCAAGTTTTCTTTTTTCACTTAAATATTTTATTTGAGAGAGAGAGGGCACACGCACAAGTGAGGGGGAGGGGCAACGTGGGAGGGAGAAGCAGACTCCCTGCTGAGCGTGGAGCCAGACTTGAGGGTGAGGGGTGTGATCCCAGGATCCTGAGATCATGACCTGAGCCAAAGTCAGACACTTAGCTGACTGAGCCACCCAGGGGCCCCAATACCAACTTTTCTTTAACCAAAAATTCTGGAACAAAAGTTACTGTTCTTCTGGCCTAATTTGATCAGTCAGGTCTGTGCTAGCTGATGACCTAATCCTTGGCTTGATACAATAGTATTCTTAAAACTACAGTTCATATTCAGGTTAGTACTTATTCTGACAATGATATTAAAGTGTCTGGTCAAAAGGAACCCCATCGCTCTCATTAGCATCCTTTGGACAAAAATCTAGAGTCATTTATTAGTATCATTTTTCTAAAGCAAATATCAAAGCTAGGTTTCTGTGGCAAAAACACATGATCAAGTTATTTATATAACACACCTCGGCATCTTAATAAAGAAACTGTATAATGAGCCAATGAGAACAGGGTGATGGGGTGGTGAGTATAATTCAGCAACTAGACGTTTTTTACAGCTAGAAGGAACCCAGTTGTCTTTTACTCCAGAAGTTTTTTTTAAACTGTTTTTACAGTTGTGTTTTCTTTGGTCTGCAATTTTGTGTGTGTGTGTGTGTGTGTGTGTGTGTGTGGCTTTTTTTTTTTTTAATGATAGTCACACAGAGAGATAGAGAGAGACAAAGACACACACAGGCAGAGGGAGAAGCAGGCTCCATGCACCAGGAGCCCGACGTGGGATTCGATCTCCAGGGTCTCCAGGATCGCGCCCTGGGCCAATGGCAGGCGCCAAACTGCTGCGCCACCCAGGAATCCCTGGTCTGCAATGTTTTGATTTAGTTCATTGGCAATATGGAACAATAGTACACTTCATATAAAAGATTCAGACTTTCATTTCTTTAAAATTTAGAATGCCTGGTTTGATTTCTCATATTAATATGGGGCGAGTATCTTCTAATATGCAAAAGTTATTCAATTAAATTACTCGCACAGCTTTCAATTTTGAGATTATCAACACACTCTCGACTGTCACCACTCCATCCCGGTACAGAGGATCATTCCAAACAAGATGTTAGAACAAACCAACCAATAAACGACCATCAAAAGGAATCATTGTTCTAGGTTTCATCAGGGCCTGGAACCTAGCTGATAGAGTATTGCCCAGTATTGCTTCTTAATCTAACTGTGACATAAGTACTTTACTTCTAAAGCTGGAGGCAAGAATCCTCTTTTTTTTTTCTTTAAAGATTTTATTTATTTATTCATGATAGAGAGAGAGAGAGGGAGAGACACAGCCAGAGGGAGAAGCAGGCTCCATGCCCGGAGCCCAATGTGGGACTTGATCCCTGATCTCCAGGATCAGGCCCTGGGCCAAAGGCAGGCACTAAACCCCTGAGCCACCCAGGGATCCCAAAGATCCTCTTTAATATTGCAGGATTACAGAGACAGAACCAGGCAGGTGAAGAGAGTGTATTTATAGTCAAATTGGATACAACTCTTGAATTTTCATTATAGACAGAAAAAAAAATCTTTACAGTGGCATGTGCTTACTGTATGTTGTATCAAAGCAGAAACATATATATTTTTTATCCATTCATCCATCAATGGACACAGGTTGTTTCTATATCTTTTTTGACATATAATTGACATACAATGTTATATTAGTTTCAGGTGGACAATATATTGATTTGACAACCTTAAAATTACTCAACGCTTACCACAATAAGTGTAGTCACTATAGACTTTCCATATGTTGGCTATTATGAATAATGCCACAATGAACATAGAGGTGCAGCTATCTCTTTGAAATACTAATTTCATTTCCTTCAGATATATATCTAGAAGCAGCATTGCTATTTTGCTTTTTAATTTTTTAAGGAACTATCATACTGTTTTCCATTGTGCCTGCACCAATTTAAACTTCTTCCAACAGAGTACAAAAGTTCTCTTTTCTCCACATCCTCATCCAAACTTGTTACCTTTTGGCTTCTTTTAATAGATTAGTGATCTTAACAGCTGTGAGGTGAAATCTCACTGTGGTTTTGATTTGCATTTCCCTGATCATTAATGATGTTGAGCACCTTTTCATTTACCTGTTGTCCATTTGTATGTCTTTGGGAAAATGTTCAAATCCTTTCAAAATCTTTTTTAATTAATTTACTTAAACATTTTCAATTGCATTTTTTGTTATTGAGTTTCATGAATTCCTGATATACTTTGTACATTAACCTCTTATCAGATAAATGAATTGCAAATATTTTCTCCCACTCCATAGGCTTCCCCTTTACTGATTTTTGCTTTTGTAGTGCAGAAGCCTTTTACTTTAATGTAATCCCACTTATTGATTTTTGCTTTGGTTGCTTGTATTTTTGGTGTCCTATTTTTTTAAAACCATCATTGCTAAGACTAGTGTCAAGGAGGTTTTTTTCCTGTTTTCTCCTTTGAGGTTTATAGTTTCAGGTCTTATATTTTAGGCTTTGATCTAATTTGAGTTGATTTTTGTGAGTGGTGTAAGTTTGGAATTCAGGTTCATTCTTTTGCATGTGGCTGTCCAGTTTCCCCAACGTCATTTATTGAAGAAGAACTCCTTCACCCATTGTGTATTCTTAGAACCCCTGTCAAAGATTACTTGAAGATATATGTGGATTTGTATATGGACTCTGTCTTTTTTATGCCAGCATCATACTGTCTTGATTATTTATTATAGCTTTGTAATATAGTTTGAAATCAGGAAGTATGACACTTCCAGCTTTGTTCTTTCTCAAGATTGCTTTGGCTATACTATGGTTCCATATGAATTTTATGGAACTTTCATTCATTTCATGAATATTATGGTCTTTTATTTCTGTGGAAAAAAAATGCCTTTGGGGTTTCGACAGAGATTACATTGAATCTGTAGAGTGCTTTGGGTAGTATGGCCATTTTAACAAAATTAATTCTTCCAATACCTGACCACAGAATATCTTTCCATTTATTTCTGTCTTCTTCAATTACTTTCATCAGTGTTTTATAGTTTTCAATGTGTAGATCTTTCACTTGCTTGGTTAAATGTGTTCATAAGTATTTTATCCTTTTGGATGCAACTTTAAATGGGATTGTTTTCTCAATTTTTCTTGCAGAAAGTTGTTAGTGGAAACACAACTGATTTTTGTATATTAATTTTGTAACCTGCAACTTTAGTTTATTGGTGGAGCTTTTTATTGTGTGGGGGGCTGAAAATTATTTTGGAGTTTTTTGCGGAGCTTCTAATGGAGGGCTTTCTATCTATAAGATCATGTTATCTGCAAATAAAGACAAGTTCACTTGGATGCATTTTTTTTCTTGCCTAATTCTCTAGCTAGGACTTAATATGTTGAATAGAAGTGGTGAGAGTGGGCATCTTTGCCTTGTTCTTGATCTTAAAGGAAAATCTTTCAGATTTCCACCACTGATTATGCTATTAGCTGTGGTCTATTATAAATGGCCTTTATTCCAGTGATTATGATACATTATGTAAATTTTGACATATTATGGTACATTTTTTCTGTTCTTAATTTGTTGAAAGGATGTTGAATTTTGCCAAATGCTTTTTCTGCATCTATTGAAACAACCATATGATTTTTATCCTTTATTCTGTGACCATGTATACTACATTTACTGATTTGTATATGTTGAACAATCCTTGCATTTCAAGGATAAATCCCACTTGATCGCAGTATAAGATCCATTTAATGTGCTGTTGAATTAGGTTTGCTAATAGTTTGTCAAGGTTTTTTGCATCTATGTTCATCAGGGATTTTGGTCCATAATTTTCTTGTAGTGTCCATAAAAAATAAGGAAAATCTGTAATTTGTGACAACATGGATAAATCTGGAGGACATTATGCTAAGTGAAATAAGCCAGACACAGAAAGACAAATACTATACGATTTCACATGTATGTTGAATCTTTTCCTTAAAAAAGTCCAATTCATAGAAACAAAGTAGAATGGTAGTTGCCTGGCACTGGGAAGTGGGGGAAATGGAAAGATGTTTGCCAAAATGTATAAACTCTCAGTTATAAAATAAGTAACTGCTTGGGACCTAATTTATTAGCATAGTAACTATAGTTAATAATACTTTATTGTCAAGTTGAAATTTGCTAAGAGAGTAGATCTTAAACATTCTCACTACACAGAAAAGAAAAATGATAACTATGCCAAGTGACAGATGTGTTACCTTGGTTGTGGTAATCATTTCACTATGTATGTGTATTTCAAATCACCATGTTGTACAATTTAAATATATACAATTTTACTTGTCAATTATATCTTAATAAATCAAGGGAGAGCAATAATTACCTTGAACACAAACACAGGATGCTAGGAACTAACCCTGCACATTTACCCTAGATAAACTTGTGGTAGAATTGTATTTGTTAGTTACTTTATTGTAAGAAAGCCAAGACTATAAAGAATATAATCAAGCTGTTTGCCATTTGACGTAAGAAATTCCTTAATTTTCCCACCTACCCTAGGTGATAAAGCTATCTTAAATTCCTTAATAGCCCAATCTGATAAGTCGAATTCATAATCTTGAGGAACTACCAGAAAGCCACATCTTGGAGCTCAAAATAATCTAAGAAAAATACTCCCCTAGAGTGTTTATCTGATAGCAAGTAACTTGTATAAAAGTTTACAAAACGTTAAATAACCTTCCTTTTAGAAACTTCTAAAGTCTTCTTCTAAATTATTACTTGTTTTGGTTTCATGGAGATTATGTATCTAACAGTACAACTATATAAGGGATAAAGAAGTAATATTTTCCTCACAAAATAGAAAAGTCTGTAATAAAAGTGGGTTGTCAGGCTTAAACAAAACATAGGTTTACCTTAAGAATAGTTCCTTAATAAAACAAAATCTAAACACTCGTAAAACCAACAATGTGATTCATCATATCAGCAAGAGAAAAACCAAGAACCATATGATACTCTCATTAGATGCAGAGAAAGCATTTGACAAAATACAGCATCCATTCCTGATCAAAACCCTTCAGAGTGTTGGGATAGAGGGAACTTTCCTCGACATCTTAAAAGCCATTTACAAAAAGCCCACAGCAAATATTATTCTCAATGGGGAAGCACTGGGAGCCTTTCCCCTAAGATCAGGAACAAGACAGGGATGTCCACTCTCACCACTGCTGTTCAACATAGTTCTGGAAGTCCTCGCCTCAGCAATCAGACAACAAAAAGACATTAAAGGCATTCAAATTGGCAAAGAAGAAGTCAAACTCTCCCTCTTCGCCGATGACATGATACTCTACATAGAAAACCCAAAAGCCTCCACCCCAAGATTGCTAGAACTCATACAGCAATTTGGTAGCGTGGCAGGATACAAAATCAATGCCCAGAAATCAATGACATTTCTATACACTAACAATGAGACTGAAGAAAGAGAAATTAAGGAGTCAATCCCATTTACAATTGCCCCCAAAAACATAAGATACCTAGGAATAAACCTAACCAAGGAGGTAAAGGATCTATACTATCTATACTAGATCTATACTAACTAGAACACTTCTGAAAGAAATTGAGGAAGACACAAAGAGATGGAAAAATATTCCATGCTCCTGGATTGGCAGAATTAATATTGTAAAAATGTCAATGTTACCCAGGGCAATTTACACGTTTAATGCAATCACTATCAAAATACCATGGACTTTCTTCAGAGAGTTAGAACAAATTATTTTAAGATTTGTGTGGAATCAGAAAAGACCCCGAATAGCCAGGGGAATTTTAAAAAAGAAAACCATAGCTGGGGGCATCACAATGCCAGATTTCAGGTTGTACTACAAAGCTGTGGTCATCAAGACAGTGTGGTACTGGCACAAAAACAGACACATAGGTCAATGGAACAGAGGAGAACCCAGAAGTGGACCCTGAAATGTATGGTCATCTAATATTCGATAAAGGAGGAAAGACGATCCATTGGAAGAAAGACAGTCTCTTCAATAAATGGTGCTGGGAAAATTGGACATCCACATGCAGAAGAATGAAACTGGACCACTCTCTTTCACCAGACACAAAGATAAACTCAAAATGGATGAGAGATCTAAATGTGAGACAAGAGTCCATCAAAATCCTAGAGGAGAACACAGGCAACACCCTTTTTGAACTCGGCCACAGTAACTTCTTGCAAGATACATCCACGAAGGCAAAAGAAACAAAAGCAAAAATGAACTATTGGGACTTCATCAAGATAAGAAGCTTTTGCATAGCAAAGGATACAGTCAACAAAACTAAAAGACAACCTACAGAATGGGAGAAGATATTTGCAAACGACCTATCAGATAAAGGGCTAGTTTCCAAAATCTATAAAGAACTTATTAAACTCAACAGCAGAGAAACAAACAATCCAATCATGGAATGGGCAAAAGACATGAACAGAAATCTCACAGAGGAAGACATGGACATGGCCAACACGCACATGAGAAAATGCTCCGCATCACTTGCCATCAGGGAAATACAAATCAAAACCACAATGAGATCCCACCTCACACCAGTGAGAATGGGGAAAATTAACAAGGCAGGAAACAACAAATGTTGGAGAGAATGTGGAGAAAAGGGAACCCTCTTACACTGTTGGTGGGAATGTGAACTGGTGCAGCCACTCTGGAAAACTGTGTGGAGGTTCCTCAAAGAGTTAAAAATAGACCTGCCCTACGACCCAGCAATTGCACTGTTGGGGATTTACCCCAAAGATTCAGATGCAATGAAACGTCGGGACACCTGCACCCCGATGTTTCTAGCAGCAATGTCCACAATAGCCAAACTGTGGAAGGAGCCTCGGTGTCCCCTGAAAGATGAATGGATAAAGAAGATGTGGTTTATGTATACAATGGAATGTTACTCAGCAATTAGAAACGACAAATACCCACCATTTGCTTCAACGTGGATGGAACTGGAGGGTATTATGCTGAGTGAAGTAAGTCAATCGGAGAAGGACAAACAGTGTATGTTCTCATTCATTTGGGGAATATGAATAATAGTGAAAGGGAATATAAAGGAAGGGAAAAGAAATGTTGGGAAATATCAGGAAGGGAGACAGAACATAAAGACTCCTAACTCGGGGAAACGAACTAGGGGTGGTGGAAGGGGAGGAGGGCGGGGGTTGGGGGGGAATGGGTGACGGGCACTGAGGTGGACACTTGACGGGATGAATACTGGGTGTTTTTCTGTATGTTGGTAAATTGAACACCAATAAAAGTTAATTTAAAAAAATAGGAACATGGTCCAAAAAAAATAAATAAAATAAATAAAAAAAAATAAAACAAAATCTATACTAGAACATGGAATAATCTAAGCCAGTCTTTTACACAACCAGAAAGAGTAAAGCGAGACAAAAAACAAACATTTAACAACAAAGCCTATAAAAATAAGTACCACCTAAGGTTAATGCAGCAGCCCCTTGTGGGAATATCAAGTCTGTTTCCCCACAAAATATTTTTAAAGGTACAGTCTATAAAAGCTTATGTTCTTCTGAAAACTCTCTGGTTAGTCATCTATTATCTAGCTCTTCGAACCAGTAGTCCACAGGTAAACAACCTTATAATGTTTCACCCTGAAGACGTAGTTAAGAGACATTCTGTTATGGTCAAACTTCCTGAGCCAGTTGCACCAAATCTATAATCCAGTGGCAGAGGTCTCAGAACAGAAACCCAGACAAAAGCTTCAGAGCTGCAGTGCAATGAAGAATACAGTTACAGGTGCACTCTGGGAAAACAAAACATGACAAAACAACTCTTCATGAAGTATGGAACCAGTACAGTTTATTAACACATGGCCATGAAAATAGATGTCATGTAACAGTTCCAGTGAGATCCATCAGTGAGATCATAATGTGTTTTTACTTTCTTCATGGAGATTCATTTATTTACATGTATATATGTTTATTGGTTAATAATTACAATGAATATATGTTTATTAATAATTACAATATATGTCTACTTTGTACTTTTATAAAGTCTACTTTGTACTTTTTAACTACCTTATGAAGGAGCCTTTGAACTTTAATCATAAAAGGTATGATTATCAATTATTGATATGTAATTAACAGCATCAGCTTTTGTTTTAAGATCCTGGTTAATTATGGGTATTATTGTAATTACTGTAGCTTCTTGTATCTACTATGGGTTTTGTCATGTGCTGTTGTGACAGGCAGAAATAACATTCCCCCCAAAATGTCCACATCCTAATCCCTAAAACCTTTGCATATGTTGCCTTACATTGCAAAAGGCTTTACAGATGTCGTTAGGTAAAGGATCTTTAGATAGAAAGATTACCCTGGATTGCCTGGGTGAGCCCAATGTAATTTCAAAGACAAGGACGTGGGCAGCCCGGGTGGCTCAGCGGTTTAGTGCCACCTTCAGCCCAGGGTGTGATCCTGGAGACCTGGGATTGAGTCCCGCCTCAGGCTGCATGGGGTTTGCTTCTCCCTCTGCCTCTGTCTCTGCCTCTCTCTCTGTGTGTGCCTCTCATGAATAAATAAAATCTTTAAAAAAAAAAGACAAATATGTAACAATGGAAGCAGAGGTCAGCATGATGTATTAATGAGCTAAGAAATGCAGGCAACTGGAAAGGGCATGGAAATAAATTCTCCCCTAGAGCCCTCCAGATTCATTTCAGACTTTAACCTCTAGAACTATAAAATAGTACATTTATGTCCTTGTAAGATGCTACTTTTGTGACAATTTGTTACAGTAACAATAGGAAGTTACTGGGCATGTGTAAAAAAAAAAGTGGTCATGAAAAATGAGAAGAGGAATGAAGCACACATAGCAAAATCAAGATGGAGACACTAATGAAGGACACTAACAGACACACTGCTGAGCAACATACAGGAAAATATCCAAGGTCTTCTGGAGAATCCATGAGTAACTGAAAAGAAAGTTCTTTTTGTTCACTGCCAACTCATTCATCTTGCCCAAGGAGAGGAAAACAATTTGTTGTTTCTGAAGGATCCACAATCTTCTCCTTCTCCTCTTTACTTCTTTTCTTATATAAGTCCCATCTTTTCCTTTTAAGATTTTATTTATTTATTCATGAGAGACACACAGAGAGACAGAGACTTGGGGGAGGGAGAAGCAAGACTCCCTGCAGGGAGCCTGATGAGGGACTCAATCCCAGGATTGAGGGATCACTACCTGAGCCAAAGACAGATGCTCAATCACTGAGCCGCCCAGGTGCCCCGCGTCTTTTCCTTTAATAGATTATATCAATCTATTATAGATCATCTAGTTCTCTTATGAATAGAGTACTAAGAATTTGTTATATGCTGTTGAGTTAAATTCCAAAGTCTCTGTGAAGTTTCAAACAGCTTTAAAACAATAGGTTATGGAGATTGAAGAGTACATTTGTCATGATGAGCACAGGGTGATATAGAAATGCTGAATCACTACATTGTGCACCTGAAACTAACACTGTTAACTACCTGGAATTAAAATAAAAACTCTAGGGATCCCTGGGTGGCGCAGCAGTTTGGCGCCTGCCTGCCTTTGGCCCAGGGCGCGATCCTAGAGACCCGGGATCGAATCCCACATCGGGCTCCCGGTGCATGGAGCCTGCTTCTCCCTCTGCCTGCTTCTCCCTCTGCCTGTGTCTCTGCCTCTCTCTCTCTCTTTCTGTGACTATCATAAATAAATAAAAAATTAAAAAAATAATAAAAAAATAAAAACTCTAAAAAAGTAAATAAAATGAAATGCACATTTTGAAATATTTGTGAAGAAAAACCTATAACAGATTTGGTTAAATACATTGATCTAAGGAAAATTAGAAAAAATACTTAAGACAAAAAAAAATTTTTACATCAATATACAACAGTCTGAGTTCTTGTTTCCAAACTGACTTCAATATTAGCTAAGTAGAAGAGAAGAGCAATCATATTAGTGATATAAAATGCCAGTCATTAAGTAAAGTAGGTATTTGATAAGCACTAAATATACACATATACATTAATTAAAAGATTCTTCAAAAATTATAAATGTACTGTGTTCTACCAACAAAATGCATAATTCTTTACACTCCAAGAACATTCAATTTATAGATATATTAATTTTAAAAAATAAAGCTTAGTTTGCTTTGTTGCCATGGAAATTTTTAACAGCATCACCACCTAAGCTGACCTCTTCAGTGTTGATGTCTTAATTCTACTTTAGTTTTTATAGAATTTTTGTCTGAAAACACAGTATGCTCAATCCAGTTTTTGCCCCAGCAGAGACAGTTTCCCCTCTTCTATTCTTCAACCGAAATTGAGGTGTGGAGAGATTAAATAGCATGCCCAAGTCATACAAGGAGTTAATTGCAAATTCAAACTCCTGACTCCTCATCTAGGACTCTATTTACCACCATAGCCCAAAACTACAAAATAAAGCACCAGGAAAATGCCACACTATCAGATTCCATCATCATAAGAATTCAGGTTTTGGAGGGTTCAGATTAAAGAGCCTCTCAGGTTAGTCCTGTTCAGTTCTTGTGTATTTAACACTACGATTCACTGCACTTGGAGGTGAGATATATTCCCAATTTCCACAAAAAAAATATTTTTTTTCCTTGTTTAAAGGTATATGTATGCAAAATATAGACCCTTATTGAGATCCTCTTTGGTTTTATTCACATGTAAACCTAACCCATTTTTAAAACCAGTAGAGATGAGGACATGATCTCTACATTAAGAACCAATAGAGATTTTTAAATAAATTCTCCCACAATTTACACCAGCAACTGTGTAGTTAACATCTTTTCTCACTTTGTGTATTTACATGACCATTTTCTCTACTTCCTACTGAAAAATGTCCAAGAACTTATTTCCAGACTGTTTATTTTAAGTTAGATGAATTTAAACAAAGGTTAATCAGTCTCAATTGTTTAAAAGTGGGTCACAGATTTTGTTTCCCCTTAAATTAAAATGCCTTGTGGCTGTTGATGTGAGAATACAGAAAGGTCACCAGCTTCCTTTCCTTGCCTCTGAAAATACGACATGGGGAAATCTTTTGATCAATTAATTTTTGGAAAAAAATATTTAGTATGTCTAGGATAATAAATATTAAGAATCCTTCCTACATACCATTTTCCCGTAAACCATTGCATAGTCCTAGAACTCCAAGTAAAACACTGCTGAAGATAGGTGTAACATCCTCATGGGCTCAGCTCTGTGTTGTACACAGAGTAGAGGCTGCCAAAGCCAATGGCATAAGCCCACCTGGGGGCCAATTATCTACACATTAACAAGGAACTTCATGAGAGGTTTTATTATAATTTTCAATGTCAACCTAATGTATTGTCTTCAACTTAGTAATTACATATCATGGGTTCACCTCTGTCACCCTTAAACCTAGCACAACATTCCTACTATACTATTGGGATGCTATACTATTTATAAAACATTTAAAATTTTTAAATTAGCACCTGGGTGGCTCAGTGGTTGAACGTCCGCCTTTGGCTCAGGGTGTGATCCCAGGGTCCCTGCACGGAAACTGCTTCCCCTCTGCCTATGTCTCTGCCTCTTTCTCTGTGTCTCTCATGAATACACAAACAAATAAATCTTTTAAAAAATGTTTTTGAATTAGCTTGGTACTTTAATTCTCTGAATTCAAGAATTGACAGATATATTCCACTTGCACTTTTTTTTCCTTTCTCACAAAAACAAACAAAATAGAAAACATGGAAATACAAGATTTATAGATTTTGATAAGCAGTGATACTTAAAGTACTACAAGTAATTGGGAAGAAATTCAACATTTTTCCTGTGGTCACAGAAGGTTAATATAATAAGGACCACTGTGCATATGCACATATTAGCACATTCTCAGAGAGCATACACACATTTGAAGATAGTGAGGCTCCTTTCTCACCGAAAACATTGTCCATTCTAACATTTGATGCCTACCCTGTGTCTAGGCCACACATTAACATAAGCATTGAAGAAAGAGAGAATAAGGAATAAAAAGGGTCTAATTTTCTGGGGCCAACTTAAGCTAGATGCTAAACCAACCACCATGACATAATGCAACTAATAGAATAAGAGCAGGGAAAGGGACTAGTTTGGGGAATGAGGTGTGAAGAGGGGAAAGTGGAAGAGACAACAGGGTGAAGTAGGGGTGCTTACAAATTTTGTAAGCGGCTGTAGAGATTCAAGATAAATCACATTACAAGGTATCAATTTAGAGGAGCAGTAGGATCACAGGACAAGGTGACAAAAAAGGTAACCCTATTTGGGGGGAAGTACAAGGAATGAGACAAATGCCACCACTCTCACGCGTTCACAAATATACATGTTTTTCTATTCTAAAGAGAAAAAATAACTTATAGATAACTGTTTACAGAATCATCTACTTACCTCATAAAATAGCCATATTTATTTCTTTTGCAACAACGTATAAGATAAATTGTAGGGACAGCTACCATTGGTCTAAGAAATGAATGTCCTTTATCTCACCCCACCAAATTATTAGCACACACTAGACAGGTATCTATATGGTACTCATAGCCAGGTTGAGAATCTCAAGTCCCTAGACTTTGACAACATAACAGTCAAGCAACACCTGCCTTGAGGGCAGAGAGGGAGACAGAACAATAAGAATTTGTTTCCAAAGCCATCGATGAATAAGCTGAAGTTTGAAAAGACATCAGCTTCGAGAACTACTGCTTGCCTCCCAACTAGTATTCAAACTAGTGGGGAACTGACTTATTTGGGGATGTCTTGTCCTTTGAGAATAGAGTGGGTACTCGCACTAAACTGCCCTTCCCAATTCATTCTTCCAATAGAAAATTTATCTTTTATACTTATGATTCTTTAATATGTCATAGTAATCATCAAATTTCATCTTTTGTCTGTAAAAGTTACTTTTTAAAAAAGTTTTAATTTAAAGTTTACTTAGTTAATATATAGGGTAATATTGGTTTCAGGAGTAGAATTTGGTGATTCATGACTCATCCCAAAAAGTGCCCTGTTTAATGCCCATCACCCAATCAGCTCATCCCACCCTACTTCCCCTCCAGCAAACCCCAATTTGTTCTCTATAGTTAAGAATCATTTTTATGGTTTTCCTGTTTCTTTCTCCCCCCATGTTCATCTGCTTTGTTTCTTAAATTCCAATGTTAATGAAATCATATGATATTCATGTTTCTCTGACTTATTTTGCTTAGCATAATACACCCTAGCTCCATCCACGTCATGAAAAATGGCAAAATTTCATTCTTTTTGATAGCAGAGTAATATTCCATTGTATATGTATGTATACAACATATGCCATTGTGTGTGTGTGTGTGTGTATATATATATATATACACATATACATAAACATATCGTTGGATATGCTTATGTTGTGGATATAGATATAGATATCCCATCTTTTTAATCCATTCATTGGTTGATGGACACTTGGGCTCTTTCCATAATTTGGCTATTGGTGATAATGGTGCTATAAACATTGAGGTGCATGTGTCTCTTCGAATCAGTACTTTTGTATCCTTTGGGTAAACACCTAGTAGTGCAATTGCTGGATCACAGAGTAGTTGTAGTTTTAACTTTTTAAGGAACCTCCATACTGTTCTCCAGAGCGGCTGCACAGTTTTCATTCCCACCAACAGTGCAAGAGGGTTCCCCTTCCTCTGCATCCTTGCCAGCATGTTGTTTCTTGTGTTGTTAATTTTAGCCCTTCTGACAGGTGTGAGGTGAAATCTCATCATGCTTTTGGTTTGCAATTCCCTGAGGATGATGGATGTCGAGCATCTTTTCATGTGTCTGTTAGCCATCTGGATGTCTTCTTTGAAACACTGTCTATTCATGTCTTCTGCCCATTTCTTAACTGGATTATTTATTTTTGGGGTGTTGAATTTGGTAAGTTCTTTATAGATTTTGGATAATAACCCTTCAGATATGTAATTTGCAACTATCTTTCTCCATTATGAAGGTTGCCTTTTAGGCTTTGTTGGGTGCTTCCGTCACTGTGCAGAAGCTTTTTATCTTGATGAAGTCCCAATCACTCATTTTTCCTTTTGTTTCCCTTGTCTCCAGACACATATCAAGTAAAAATTTGCTATGGCCAATGTCAAAGAGGTTTCTGCTTGTGTTCTCCTCTAGGATTTTTTCTATGATTTTGATTGTTTCTTTTCTCACATTTAGGTTTTTCATCCATTTTGAACTGATTTTCAGGTAAGGTGTGATGATAAAGTGGTCCAATTTCATTCTTCTGCATATGGCTGTCCAACTTTCCCAACACCACTTGTTGAAAAGACTATCTTTTTTCCATCAGATAGTCTTTCCTACTTTGTTGAAAATGAATTGCTCATATAGTTGTGGGCCCATTTCTGGGTTTTCTATTCTGTTGCATTGATCTATGTGTCTGTTTGTGTGCCAGTACCACACTGTCTTGATGACTATAGCTTTGTAATAGAACTTGAAGTCTGGCATTGCAATGCCACCAGCTTTGGTTTTCTTTTTCAACATTCCTCTGGCTATTGAGGGTCTTTTCTGGTTCCATATAAATTTTAGGGTTGCTTGTTCTAGCTCTGTGAAAAATGCTGTTGGTATTTTGATAGAGATTGCATTAGATGTGTAGATTACTTTGGGTAGTATAGATATTTTAACAATATTTGTTCTTCTGATCCCTGAGCATGAAATGTCTTTCCATTTCTTTGTGTCCTCCTCAATTTCTTTCATGAGTGTTGTATAGTTTTCAGAGTACAGATCTTTTACCCCTTTGGTTAGGTTTATTGCTAGGTATCTTATAGTTTTAGTGTAATTGTAAACGGGATCAATTTCTTGATTTCTCTTTTTGTTGCTTCCTTCTTGGCGTATAGAAATGCAACAAATTTCTGTACTTTGGTTTTGTATCCTGCAGCTTTTCATTTACCAGTTCTAATCATTTTGTTTTGTTTTGTTTTGTTTTGTTTTATTTTTTGGTGAAGTCTTTCAGGTTTTCTACGTAGAGTATCATATTCTCTGCAAATATGGAAAGTTTGACTTTTCCTTGCTGACTTGGGTACCTTTTATGTCTTTTTGTTGTCTGATTACTGAGGCTGGCTTCTAGTTCTATGTTAAATAGTAATGGTGAAAGTGGACATCCTGTCTTGTTCCTGACCATAGAGGAAAAGCTCTCAGTTTTTCCCCATTGAGAATGATATTAGCTGTGCGTCTTCCTATTTGGCCTTTACGTTAAGATATGTTCCCTCTATCCCTATGTTGTTGAGGGTTTTTATAAAAAATGGATGCTGTACTTTACCAAATGCTTTTTCTGCATCTATTGCTAGAATCATATGGTTCTTATCCTTTCTTTTATTAATGCGGTGTATCACATTGACTGATCCATGAATATTTAACAACACTTGCAATCCAGGAATAAATCTCACTTGCTCGTGGTAATTGATTATTTTAATGTACTATTCGATTTGGTTTGCTAATATCTTGGGAATTTTTACATCTATGTTCATCAGGAACATTGGCCTGTAATTCTCTTTTTTAGTGGTGTCTTTGGTTTTGGAATCAAAGTAATGTTGGCCTCACAGAACAAGTTTTGAAGTTTTCCTTCCAATTCTACTTTTTGAAATAGTTTGAGAAGAATAGCTATTAACTCTTCTTTAACTATTTGGTATAATTCCCCTGGGAAGCCATGTGGCCCTGGACTTTCATTTGTGGGGAGATTTTTGATTACTGATTCAAATTCTTTGCTGGTTATGGGTTTGTTCAAGTTTTCTATTTCTTCCTGTTTCAGTTTTGGTAGTTTATATGTTTCTAGGGATTTGTCCATTTCTTTTGGATTGCCCAATTTGTTGTCATATATTTTTTCATAATATTGTCTTATAATTGTTTATATTCTGTGGTGTTGGTTGTGATCTTTCCTCTTTTATTTGTGATTTTATTTATTTTGGTCCTTTTCTTTTTGATACATCTGGCTAGGGAGTTCTCAATTTTGTTAATTCTCCCCAAGAACCACCTCCTGATTTCATTGATCTGTTCTACTGGGGGTTTTTTTTGTTTGTTTGTTTGTTTCTGTATCATTTATTCTTACTCTAATCTTTATTATTTCCCTTCTTCTGCTGGATTCAGGCTTTATTTGCTGTTCCTCTTCTAGCTCCTTTAGGTGTAAGGTTTGGTTGTGTGTTTGAAATTTTTCTTGCTTCTTGAGCTAGGCCTGTATTGCAATACACTTCCCTCAGAGGACTGTCTTTGCTGCATCCCAAAGGGTTTAGACTGTTGAGTTTTCCTTATCATTTGTTTTCATGCATTTTAAAAAATTTCTTCTTTAATTTCCTGGTTGACTCATTCATTCTTAAGTAGGATGTACTTCAACCTCCACGTTTTTGTGATCTCCTCCAATTTTTTCTTATGGTTGACTTCAAGTTTCATAGCCTTGTGGTCAGAAAATATGATCTCAATCTTTTTGTACTTGTTGAGGCCTGATTTGTGACCTATTATGACCAGTACGTGATCTATTCTGGACAACGTTCCATGTGCACTAGAAAAGTATATGTGTTCTGTTGCTTTAGGATGAAATGTTCTATCTGGTCCACTGTGTCATTCTAAGCTATTGTTTCTTTGTTTTCTGTTTAGATGATCTGTCCATTGATGGGAGTGGGATGTTACAGCTCCTACCACTATTGTTTTATCAGTGAGTTCCTTTATGTTTGTTATTAATTGCTTTATATATTTGGGTGCTTCAAGTTGAGGGCATAAATATAATTGTTAGATCTTCTCGATGGGTAGACTTCTTTATCATGATATGGTGTCTTTCTTCATCTCTTGTTATATTCTTTGGTTTAAAATCTAGTTTGGGGTGACTGGGTGGCTCAAGTTGGTTAAGCATATGTCTTTAGTGCAGGTCATGATCCTGGGGTGCTGGGATCAAGCCCCACATCAGGCTCCCTGCTCAGCGGGGAGCCTACTTCCCCCTCTCCCTCTGCCTGCCACTCCCCCTGCTGGTACTCTCTCTGCCAAATAAATAAAATACAATAAAAAATCTAGTTTGTCTAATATAAGTATGATTACTTCCACTTTCTTTTTATGTCACACATATGTTTATATCATTGCCAAAACTTTGAAAACAACGAAGATGTTCTTCAGCAGGGGAATCAATATACAAACTGCAGTCTATTCAGACAATGAAGTATTATTCAATGCTACAAATAAATAAGCTATCAGGCCAGAAAAACACATGGAAGAATCTTAAATGCATATTAGTAAGTGAAAGAAGCCAATCTAAAAAAAGCTACATACCACATAATTCCACTATCTGACATTCTGGGATGGCAAAACTGTAGAAACTGTTAAAAAAAAAATCAACAGTTGCTGAGAGTCAAGTGATGGAGGGATGAATAAACAGAGCACAGATGATTTTTGGAGCAGTGAAACTACTCTACATGATACTATGATGGTGGATACATGTTATTACACATCTGTCCAAATCCATAGAATGTGGAATTTGTGTGATAACTATGTGTCACTGTAGGTTCATCATTTGTGACAAATGTACCATTTGTTGCAAGATGTTGATAGTGAACAAGATTCTGCCCACATAGGGCAGGAAATATACGGGATTTCTCTGTACTTTCTGCTCAGTTTTCTGTGAACCTAAAGCTACTCTACAAAATAAAGTTGATTTTTCAAAAACTACAATGCACAAAAGGGGCTTTAAGAAAATTCTAATTCAGGCTATTTTCAGAGGTAAACATTATGACTATCAATACCGTATATTCAGTAAAATGGTATGGTGATTGCAAAGGGAAGGGATATGCTTCTTCTGGTTGCTTCAATTTACTAACAAAGGATAAGGGATAGAGAGAAAAAGTCTATTTGTCCTATTAAGTATTAAAATATGTTTATTTTAGCTTTAACCAAGTCACAATTATCAAATGAGTCATCTAATAAAAATATTAGGCGGCATATAGAGAAGGGAAAGACAAATAAAAAGCTTTGACTAAGCTCTTCCTTTTGTCAAATAACCACAAACATCTTTCAAAAGGCATAACAAGATCCACCCCACTCAGGCAGCTGCTTTCCGAACTGTGCAGCTGTGCTGTCATCTGAATTATTGGAAATTCTCAAAATACTATGATATTATAGCCTATGAAAAGTAAATTAAAGCACTGGAGAGCTCCACTGATTTGCAGCATGAGGAAAAAGTACTTTGTATTTGCCCATGGTGAGTCATATATGTATTTGTTTTTCAAAGAGAAAATCTTTCCAGTATTGCTTCAGAATCATTAAAAGATTTTAGCTATGAATCTGCAGAACTTTCTGTTACTTAAGTAAGCAGATACCAGGTCAGCACATTTTCAAATATTTACATCAGTGTTGGTTAGAACGGCATGGAGAATAGGAGACAAGTGGCATTATGGAATCCTATGCATCAACAATCATTTAAGTCCAAATCCTTAGCCAAGAACATCTTCAATCTCTCTGGGCCATAAAGCATATAACTAGATTAACCCTCACGCAGCAGGTCACTCCAGCACAAACCAGAAAATATGAGGAAACAAGAATATAAATATACAAATACCAGCCTCAAAAAGAGACGTGGATAATTCTTAAATATTTTTAAATCTTAAAACAAATATCTTGGATCTACTCATTTGGAACCAAATGCTCTGTGCATCTGCTGTGCGTAAAGAACAAAAGTACATCTACAACATGTTTGGATAATTCCTCCTTATCAAGGACTAAATAGTAATATATTATTTTCTGTAAAATAAACAAACACTAGGACCTGTGTTATAAAAGCTCATCTAAGCAAAATGAATAACTCAGCATCACTGTTTATCTTCTAGCTAGGACTAAAGATTTAAGTAATAAGACAGGTTGAAGATACAATAGATTCTCTCTTACATGATATACTCAGAACCATTAGCTAACTGTTTTAAGTAAAAGTTGGTTAATGTGGACAATCAGAAATGTATTCGTATTTCAAATATTTTAACTAAAACATGTAAATATACATGCATTTGCCCATCTTCAGATACAGTAGAAATTATCACAATATTACATTCAAATTTCTAATTAGTCTCAAGGCAGGAAAAAACACAGGATCCTTTGTCAGGCAATTTAAGTGAAAACACTTTTTTTTTTTATTTATTTTTTATTGGTGTTCAATTTGCCAACATATAGCATATCACCCAGCGCTCATCCCGTCAAGTGCCCCCCTCAGTGCCCGTCACCCAGTCACCTCATCCCCCCGCCAACCTCCCTTCCACTACCCCTTGTTTGTTTCCCAGACTTAGGAGTCTCTCATGTTCTATCACCATCTCTGATATTTCCCACTCATTTTCTCTCCTTTCCCCGTCACTATTTTTTATATTCCCCAAATGAATGAGGCCATATAATGTTTGTCCTTCTCCGATTGACTTACTTCACTCAGCATAATACCCTCCAGTTCCATCCACGTTGAAGCAAATGGTGGGTATTTGTCGTTTCTAATGGCTGAGGAATATTCCATTGTATACATAAACCACATCTTCTTTATCCATTCATCTTTCGATGGACACCGAGGCTCCTTCCACAGTTGGGCTATTGTGGCCATTGCTGATAGAAACATCGGGGTGCAGGTGTCCCGGCGTTTCATTGCATCTGAATCTTTGGGGTAAATCCCCAACAGTGCAATTGCTGGGTCGTAGGCAGGTCTATTTTTAACTCTTTGAGGAACCTCCACACAGTTTTCCAGAGTGGCTGCACCAGTTCACATTCCCACCAACAGTGTAAAAGGGTTCCCTTTTCTCCGCATCCTCTCCAACATTTGTTGTTTCCTGCCTTGTTAATTTTCCCCATTCTCACTGATGTGAGGTGGGATCTCACTGTGGTTTTGATTTGCATTTCCCTGATGGCAAGTGATGCAGAGCATTTTCTCATGTGCATGTTGGCCATGTCTATGTCTTCCTCTGTGAGATTTCTGTTCATGTCTTTTGCCCATTTCATGATTGGATTGTTTGCTTCTTTGCTGTTGAGTTTAATAAGTTCTTTATAGATCTTGGAAACTAGCCCTTTATCTGATAGGTCATTTGCAAATACCTTCTCCCATTCTGTAGGTTGTCTTTGAGTTTTGTTGACTGTTTCTTTTGCTGTGCAAAAGCTTCTTATCTTGATGAAGTCCCAATAGTTCATTTTTGCTTTTGTTTCTCTTGCCTTCATGGATGTATCTTGCAAGAAGTTACTGTGGCCAAATTCAAAAAGGGTATTGCCTGTGTTCTCCTCTAGGATTTTGATGGAATCTTGTCTCACATTAAGATCTTTCGTCCATTTTGTGAAAACATTTTCTAGAGTAGTAGGATTCCTCCCTCCAATCTCATTTATCTCATTCACACCAATTAGGCAGCAAGCACAGTATCAGGCTTTTATCAACATTCAAAGCATTCAGCCTTAGTTTTCACAGAAAAAGTTCCCATTCTGATATTTATTTCACTGATTTATATAGTATCTAATTTGATTATATAACTATAGCACATGATAAACATATATTAGATTGCATAATAAAACACCAGTGGAACAAACAGATTTTGGAATAATTTAATTGGTGGGAGCAGAAGAACATGGATGTATTAGAAAGTAGCCTACAGCTATGTGAACTACAGTCTTAGTGTCCTGTGAGTCCTGGAAACATCCTTTAAAAGGGAAAGAAAAACTCCAGCAGATCCAGAATACTGACGAATAAAGGTCAGTTGGAAGTGCTTTTGTCAAATTAATTAGGGGTCTGGATTATGCCTGTGAGAAAAGAGGCCTAATTAACACCCTTCCAAAACATAGTTCCAAAATCCTCATCACTTGATATCTCTAAAAAGTCTTACTGCAGTGTCCATATGTGTGTGCGTGTGTGTATGTGTGTGTGTGTGTGTAGAGGAGGATGTTGGGGGCTATGAGTGTCCTAAGAATGTTTTTAAGGCTTATATTTTTATTTAACAATTTAAAAAATGTATGTGAATATATTTTCCATTATCTAAAAACCAATCTCAAAGCTGAATGCTCTCTGCCCAAATATTAGGATCATGGGAATACCAGTGATCACCTAAAGTCACAGAATTTAACTGTATGTGTAGATAAGCACAACTAACTGCTATTAGATTAGCACTACCTAATGTTAAGCTAAATGTACTGCAGTATTTTTACTGAATAATTTTTACCAGTTATAAGACAATTTCCTTTTTACCAAGAGAATCTGTGGTTAAAAGGCATGTCTTTCACAGACACAGACTTCAGTTTAAGGTATTATATTTAAGCAAATTTGAAATAAAAACATGATACAGAAGAGAAATACAGTAAATTAATTGCCACAAATTATGAGAAAGAGCATAAATCTGACTTTAATATATAAATACACCCACATCAAGCCAAGGACAAATTGCAGCCAATTTACTATAAAAGGAGTTCAAAATTTCTAGTTAAGGATCAAGAGAAAAAATGAGGAAACCTGAGTTGTGGTCATGTCATTTTTAAATGTTGTGCACAAATCACATGAAGTATTTATGGACTGATCTCAGTCTGAATCAGGCTCAGTGTTTAAAATACTACTGTTTGTCAACACCTGCAAAAATTGTAAACTTCAGATATTTTTCTTCTGCAGCAATTGGCTTTGGATGCCACTGTAATGTAGAATTCAAAAACAACACAATAATCTTACCTGGAATACACACGGAGGCTTTATAGTTAAAGTGATATGTTACCAATAATGGTATCTAGAACTATTCCTTGGTAGATTTTTGACTAAGTGTGAAAACTAATTGTGGTGATCTAGCAAGCAAAGCCTTGAAATGATTAATTTTTTTTAAGATTTTATTTATTCATGAGAGACACAGAAAGAGATGCAGAGACACAGGCAGAGAGAGAAGCAGGCTCCCTACAGAGTCCTCGATGCAGGACTCGATCCCAGGACCCCAGGATCATGACCTGAGCCAAAGGAAGACACTCAACCAATGAGCCAATGAGCCACTGAGGTGCCTGATTAATGGTATTTTATACAACATATATGTGTATTCTCTGCATTTGCAGAATTGAGTTTCAAATACACAAACTACATTATACCTTTTAAAAAGGTAATTTAGTTCCAACAAAATGTTCATATTAAAACAATTTCATTTGAATTGCATTTCTCTTATTATTTCTTTGTAAATTTGTTTTAATTATATAGCTGTGCAAGAGCCACAAGTACAAGCAGTCCATAAATATCTGCAAATATAAAATGCCTAAGTAATAGTAACATAAAAAATGGTTTAAGTCCAGTGGGAGCCCCATTAGGCAGCTCTCACACTTTGGGGGTTCCACCTACCACTGAGCACAGTTTTTGTGGCTGGCACAAGGTGTTAGAGGCTCACCTGTGCCCTCCTTTCCCAGGATTGTAATCAGGCATTTCTCCAAAGAAAAAAAATCAGAATGCAAGATCTGGGCACTAGGTAATCTCATTGCTACTGGGGAGTCATTGCTTCTATTCCTTTCTATTAGAATTAGGAAATATTTTTTAAAAGCATCACAAATTCATACTGATTAGTTAGTATTGATATTTCCAATTCAAATCTACTAACAAAAGATTCTTCCTCACATTCCCTATTGCTCCCTGTTTTTCCCTTTTTCTACAATGAGAAATGTTTATTCCTAACATTAATAATTTTTACTTATATCCTCTCTCACACAATGCACACAAAACAATTTCAGAATTCACCAATATCACAACCAACCTCAATGTTGGTTCCCAACTATTAATGTTTATTCCCAACATTAATAATTTTTACTCATATCCTCTCGCACACAATGCACACAAAACAATTTCAGAATTAATTCACCAATATCACAACCAACCTCAATGACTATAAGTAAAGTTCAAGATTTCTGTATTGCCCTACTCTGATTTCTTCCCAAACACTTTGATCCTAAAGACATTAGATGGAGCAGAGCACGTTAGATGGAGCCATGGTAGTTCAGTGTTAAGAGCAGAGAGCCAGCCACTCAGGGTCCCTGGGACCTGTTGAAGTGCTGTGTGAGGACAAAACTGTTTCTTAATAACTAATATATTACTTGATTCTTACACTTTTATTATCTATGTGTTCTGTGGAATTCTTCAACAGCTACAGGACTTTATAATTGTATAAGTCTGGATTTTCTTCATATATTTCAACAAAACAACCTAATAAAATAGTTTGAATGAAGAAGCAGATATAGAATATAGCTGTCTTCCACTAACCCAGACATTAGAGATTTGCAAAAATGTAAAAGCAATGCTATACTTCTCACTCAGTTTTGTTTTTGAAAATATGTTCTTCATAAAACATTTTATTTATGTTAACATCCAGTGGGTTTACTATTATTTTAAATGAAATGATTACTTAAATGTTTTTAACTAATAATGATTTTTAACTTCTTAGTTTTATTTTTTAATATGGTATCCGTAGCTATAATTCATATAAATTAAACTAATAAATAGCCCATATATATTAAAGCTCTTTGAAGTCTTCCACAATTTTTAAAAGTGTAAAGAAATGCTGAGGCAAAAAAAAAAAAAAAAAAAGAGAGAGAGAGAGAGAGAGAGAGAGAAAACCAGCGCTCTAATACCTTGGTGACAAGGGGGGAAAAAGGGAGGAAGAACTCTAATAGATAAGAATCTTACATAATAACCAAATGCAATGAATGTGCCATTTTTGAATCCTAATTCTAAAAAAGTCAAAAAGACATTTTTGAGATACCAGGAAAATTTAAGTACATTCTACTAAATGAAATTTAGGAGTTTTAATTTTGTTAAGTTTGATAATAGCAGAGTGATTATGGGGAAAAAATACATGTGAAATGAAATGATGACTAAAATTTGCTTTAAAATATTCCAGAAGAAAAATAGTGGCAGAGCAGAGAAGGAACTTAAATGGGAATGGTTGATAATTCTGGATAAGGGATAAATAGGTTAATGACAATACTCTATTAATGTGTATAATTAAAATTTTCCAAAAATAAAATTTATGAAACTTAGAAAATATTGATTTTAATATTTCCATGGCTACATATCATTTAGAGATTCAAACTTAATTTTTTAACCCACAAAGTTCAACTTCTGCTTTCTCATATCTCCTATCTAATTAAAAGGAAGCACAATACTTCAGTAAGTGAAGCACAGTTAAAAATAATGAGAATTTCAGTAGATAGATATTCATGCACATAATTTTCTACTTGACTTCAAAGATTTTCCCAGATGATCCTGTCAATATCTATGACAGTATGGGAAATCTCCAAAACTCTGAAGTTACAATATAAATTGTTATTGGAATAGGGAAGTTCTAAACTACAGGATCCTAATAAGGAAAAATAGTTTAGAGCAAACAGGAAATGAGCTTTTTAAATTATTAACCAACTAAGATCAGTAACATTTTCTAGCAGAAGAAGGACGTCTGAAATCAATGTTATTAAGCAACAATCTTATGCAAAGCAGGATTTTATGAGGTCAAGTATGAGTATAATAGAATTCCTACCTTGGAATCAAGTTAGAGAACTAAGAGACAGGAAGACTTTACTATACAAAGCAGTAAAGTGCCAAAATATGCACTAGGGATGATAATAAGTTTACTATATGCTTCAGTAGGGGCAATTGCATCTTATAGTATGATCCTACCCTATTCTCTCATTTTAAGCAAGGCTGTTCAGGAAAACTACTCACTCCACACAGACTCGTGGTAAGAATTTTCCTTCATGAAATATATTTTACTAGAAAATAAAGTCATTTATAAAATAATGAAGAAGGCACATGCCAGTTAACTTATGCTCTAATCATGAAGGTAAATGAACAACTAACAAGTTAGTAATCAACATTACATAAGACAAAGATTCCCTCTTCAAAAAAAAACAAACAAACAAACAAACAAAAAAAACAGAAGTCAAACCAAAAAATAACCAAAATTTCTTTGGTAGAAACAAAAAGCAAGTTGTAGAAGAAAAAAATGTAAGAAACAAAAGAAAATTTATAACTTACTTCAAGTTGGAAATTACATCCATAATGCTAAAACAGAAAGCAATGAAAAAAGAAGAGAATAATAAAGAGACTTGAGGAACCTTTTTAATAGCCAAATAAAATAAATATGTAATAGGATAACTGGAAAATAAACTTAGTAACTATCTCCCAGAACAAGAAGACAGACATGGATTATATTAAAGATAAGAAAAATGGAAAACTGATTTAAGACATTCAATTTACAGGAATCTCAGAGTAAAAAGAAAATGGCAAGAAAAATTTATCAAAGGGGATAACTTCAGGGTTTAAGGACAAATCCTCAGATTGAAAGATCAAACATCTGTACATTAAAATTATTTCCTAAAAGTATAAAAATATATACTTAATTACACCATTGTCAAATTTTAGGCCAAGGATAAAGAGTAAATACTAAACGAAAAAGAGTAAGAATTAGACTGGCACCAGACTTGTCATCAGCAACATTACATACTAGAACACAGTGATAAATTAAGTATATTGATGACCCAAAATAATGATCTCAACATATTGAACCCTTGGCCTTGTAACTTTGTTGTCTTCTCTCATCTGACTCTTAGGTCAGCCACATGAATTGCTTTGACCAGTGAATATTAGTAAAAGAGATCTGAAAAGGAGCTTGTGTACTTCTAGTCTTTCTCTAGGATCCCTGCCACTATTCTGAGAACATATTCAGGCTAGCCTGCTGGGAAGATAAGAGAGCAACATGGAAAACAGCTGAGTCATTCTACATGAAATCATCCTAGACCAGCCTACAGCTAGCCAATTTCCAAATATATGTGATCCTAGTTAAAAATCAGCAGCTGCATAACTGCTCTCAGCTGACCACAGACTCATCTGGGACCCAAAGGAGTGCCAATTCACAGAATTGGGAACAATAAATAGTTGGATTTGCTTAATCTACTACATTTAAGATCCTTTGCTGTGCATCATTATTATGGCAAGAGGTAACAGATGGAAAACAAAAGATTGGCGCCCTCAAAACTCTGAGGGAAAGTTTGAAACCTAAAAGTCTATACCTGGGGATCCCTGGGTGGCTCAGTGGTTAAGTGTCTGCCTTTGGCCCAAGTCCCACATCTGGCTCCCTGCATGGAGCCTGCTTCTCTCTCTCTGCCTGTGTCTCTGCCTCTCTCTTTCTTTCTTTGTCTCTCTCATGAATAAATAAATAAAATCTTTAAAAAATAATAATAATAAAAGTCTTTACCTAACCAAACCATCAATCAAGAATGAAAGGCAAAAACCCCTAAAGCCTCCATCAAAAAAACAAAAGCAAAAACCCACAAAAAACTATCCAAACTAATGAATTCTGTAAAGTTGCAAGATACAAAATTAGTGTATAGAAATCTGTTGTGTAAAGAAAAAGTAATTAAGGACAAAAAATCTACTTATAATTGCACCAAAAAGAATAAAATATCTAGGAATAAATTTAACCAAGGAGTTAAAAGATCTGTATTCTGAGAACTGTAAGACACTGATGAAATTGAAGACACAAATAAATGGAAAGATACTGCGCTTATGAATTAGAAAAATTAATATTGTTAAAATGTCCATAATATCCAAAGCAGTCTACAGATTCAAGGCAATCTTTATGAAAAGACCAATAGTATATTTCACATAACTATAACAAATAACCCTAAAATTTGTAAGGAACTCAAAAGACCTCGGATAGTCAAAGCAATCTTGAGAAAGAAGAACAAAGCTGGAGATATCGCAATCAACATTTCAAGATATACTACAAAATGGTATGGTACTGGCACAAAAAATAGACATATAGGTCAATAGAATAAGATAGAGAGCCCAGAAATAAACCCACAATTATATGGTCAATTAATCTCTAACAAGGGAGGCAAGAATATGCAATGAGGAAAAGACAGTTTCTTCAATAGTGTTGGGAAAACTGAACAATTACATGCAAAAGAATGAAACTGGACTACTTTCTCACACCATACACAAAAATAAATTCAAAGTGGATTAAAAACTTAAATGTTGACCTGAAACCATAAAACTCCTAGAAGAAAACATCAGCAGTAAGCTCTTTGACATTGGTCTTCACAATAGGTTTTTGGATCTGTCTCCTCAGGAAAGGATAATAAAAGCAAAAACATACAAAGGGGACTACATCCAACTAAAATGCTTTTGGACAACAAAGGAAACATCAACACAATGAAAAGGTAACATACTGAAAGGGAGAAAATATTTGCAAATCATATATCTGAAAAGAGGCTAAAATCCAAAATATTTAAAGAATGTATTCAACTCAATAGCAAAAACAAAAACAAAACAAAACAAAAACAAAACAATTCAATTTAAAAATGGGCAGAAGATCTTAATATTCTTCCAAAGAGACATATAGATGGCCAACAGGCACATGAAAAGGTGCTCAACATCATTAAGTATCAGAAGAATGCAAACCAAAACCACCACAATAAGTTATCACTTCATGTATGTTAGAGTGACTATTATTTACAAAGATATAAGTATTGGCAAGGATATGGAGAAAAGGGAACCCTCATGTACTGTTGGTGGGAAGGTAAACTGGTACAATCATTGTGGAAAACAGCATGGAGTTCCCTCAAAAAGCTAAAAATGGAACTACCATACAATCTAGAATTCTACTTCTAGGCATTTATCCAAAGAAAATGAAAACACTAATTCAAAAAGACACATGCATTCCCATGTTCATCACAACATTACTTATAATAGCCAAGATATGGAAGCAACTTCAATGTCCATCAATAGATGAATGGATAAAAAATATGTGTGTGGGTATGTGTGTGTGTGTATGTGTGTGTGCGCGCGCGCGCAATGAAATGTCACTCTGCCATTGCAAAGAATGAAATCTTGCCATTTGTAATAACATGGATGGACCTAGAGGGTATTATGCAAAATGAGTAGGTCAAAGAAAGACAAATACTAGATGATCTCACTTGTATGTGGAATCAAAAAACAGAAACAGACTGGTTAATGTGAAAAATAAACTGATGGTTGCCACAGGGGGGGGGCAGATGGAAAAATGAGTGAAATAGGAGAAAGGGATTGAGAGGTACAATCTTCCAGTTATAAAATAAATAGGACACAAGGTAAAGTACAGCATAGTAATTATAATCAAATATATTCTAACAATTTGTATGGTGACAGATGGTTAAGAAGCCTTATTGTACTGATTGTTTCATAATGTATTTAGTGAGTCACGATGATTATCACTATGTTGTACACCTGAATCTAATACAATATTGTATATCAACTATTCTTCAATTTAAAAAAATAAAGGCAAGAACAAGACATTCCAGAAATGCAGGAGTACATACCTATTCTCTTTTCTCATATAATTTTCTCAAAAAATTTATTCTAAATATTTTCCAGAAAAACAAGGAACAATGTAAGATAAACAAAGCATTCTATCTAGAAAACGGTGAATCTAATCCAGAATGTTCCAGGATAAATGTCATGCTACTGGTCCAAAGAGAATGTCAAAAAAGCTGAATAAGAAGCACATACGTTCTAAACTGGGTGAGGGGTAGGGTGAGGTGACTCAATAAAATGAGAGATTTAAAAATAGTGACAAAGTGATAAAATAACAGTGCAAGAGTAATATCAGTGAAAATGGCATAGTAAAAACGTTTGAAAAACTTTCTCCATAAAAGCAATGAAAATACCAGTAAAACTTCCAGCATCGACTGTTTTTAAAACTCTGGAAATTAACCAAAAGCTTGCAGTAATTCAGCGAGCACTTGTTCAAGATAAATAACCAAATCTCAGTAAATACAGTGAATTTTGTAGCATTTTAATCTGCCTATTCCCATCCCCCACTCTCCAGCTCTGTAGTAACTTTGAAAACCAGCAACCTATGATCATGGTAAAAACCAGCAGCCTGGAAGCCAAGAATTGTCATTGTTTTACCTATCTGGTCATTCATTGTTAAGACCTCACTCATAAGATTCTTTATTTGACCTCAGAGCACACTCAGTGTGATTAGAGGCCCATGCAAAAGAATGAAGTTGAATATGTATCTCACACCCTATGTAAAAATTAATAAAAATGAATCAAAGGCCTAAAAGTAAGAGATAAAATTTAAAACCTTTAGAAAAAAATGTATAATTTCTGTGACCATGGAATAGACAATGGTTCCATAGATATGACACTAAAATCACAAGCAACAATGGAAAAAATGGATAAATTGGATGTCATTAAAATTAGGCAATTTTGTTCTTCAAAAGACACTATCTGGAAAGCAAAAAGACAATGCACAAAAGAGAAAATCACGTAAGAGTCTAATATCCAGAATATATTTTTTCTAGAATGTTTTTTCAAAAAGTTCTTAAAATTCATCATTAAGACAACCCATTAAAAAACGGACAAAGAGGGCAGCCCCGGTGGCTCAGTGGTTTAGCGCCGCCTTCAGCCCAGGGCCTGATCCTGGAGACCTCGGATTGAGTCCCACATCGGGCTCCCTGTGTAGAGTCTGCTTCTCCCTCTGCCTGAGTCTCTGCCTCTGTGTGTGTGTGTGTGTGTGTGTGTGTGTGTGTGTGTGTGTCTCATGAATAAATAAATAAAATCTTTTTTTAAAAAATGGACAAAGAATCTAAATAGATATTTCTACAAACACATAAAAATGTCCAACAAGTTTAAAAAAATGTTCAATGTCACTAGTCATTACAGAAATTCTAATCAAACCACAATATTGCTTTACACCTAATGGGATGGCTATGAAGAGAGAGGATAACAAGTATTGGTGAGGATGTGAAGAAATTAGAACCATCATACGCTGCTGGTGGGAATGTAAAATGATGCAACTGTTTTTGGAAAACAGTTACTATTACTCAAAGTTTAAACAGAGTTATTGCATGACTTAGCAATTCCATTCCTGGATATACGCCCAAAAGAAACTAAAACCTACATACACCCCAAAACTTGTACAAATATTTATTGCAGCAATATCCATAACAGCCAAAAAACAAACCAAATTTCCATAAACTTATGAACATAACAATATGGTATTCTATCTATACAATGGGATATTATTTAGCCACAAAAAATTGAATGATCCATGCTACAACATGGATGAACGTGTTACAGCATGGATAAAAGATAATGCTAAGTCAAAGAAACCAAACACAATAGCATATATATTGTATGATTCTATTTATATGAAAAGTTCATAAGTAGACAAATCCAAGACAAAATAGATTACTGGTTGCCAGGATCTGAGGTAGACAGCAATGTGGAGTGACTGCTAAAGGGATTTCTTTTTGGTCAGATAAAAATATGACAAAGCTCCCTCCCCTAAAAAAAAGTTCACATTCTAAATATACAAAAAACTAGGCCACCTGGGTAACTCAATGGTTAAGCTTCTGCCTTCAGCTCAGGTCATATTCCCAGGGTCCTGGAATTGAGCCCTGCAGGGAGCCTGCTTCTCCCTCTGCCTATGTCCTCTCTCTGTGTGTATCTCATGAATAAATAAAATCTTTAAAATAAATAAATAAATAGGGATGCCTGGGTGGCTCAGCAGTTTAGTGCCTGCCTTCAGCCCAGGGCCTGATCCTGGAGTCCCAGGATGGAGTCTCGCCATCTGGCTTCCTGCATGGAGCCTGCTTCTTCCTCTGCCTATGTCTCTGCCCCTCTCTGTGTGTGTCTCTCATGAATAAATAAATAAAATCTTTAAAATAGATAAGCAAACAAAAAACTAAAATGGGAAGTTATGTTAAGCAATTGGTAAAGCAAAGGAAGAAAAAATTCCTGATTTCTGTTTTTCAGTTCAGTATATAAGGAGCTCGGAAGTCACTACTTCATTCTAACAAGTAAAAATCAGAACAATTTGAAAAGTCAACCACTCTTCTTAGACCACAAGAGAACTGAGGACTCAAAGCAAACTGCTGCTCCCACAATATTACAGAGATCAACAAATAAATTCAGAAAATCACAACTTACTGAAGCAGACACTCACAAGCTGAAACCTCTACAAAAACCATTATTGAGGTTAGAAAATCAAAACAATAATTGATAACTGCTGGAAGATCAGAATGGACAAATTTGAGAGTAAAAAATTCCAGGAGGACCCAGCCATAGGGTCATACTTTTGTGAGTTTTAACTCTAGACATTGACCAGGTTGTTATGGTAAATATATACCAGAATACTCTGCTCTTAACGAGGTCTGGCCTGCACAGAGAACTTCCACCCAAATCAACAAAAGCAGGCCAACATCAAGATATATTGTAATCACAGTAAACATATTGCAAAATATAGTGATAAAGAAAAAAATCTTAA
Organism: Vulpes lagopus; assembly: GCF_018345385.1. Classification (NCBI taxonomy): domain Eukaryota; kingdom Metazoa; phylum Chordata; class Mammalia; order Carnivora; family Canidae; genus Vulpes; species Vulpes lagopus. The sequence continues at coordinate 97,014,985 of NC_054824.1, read as the reverse complement.
AAGCAACAACATGAAAGTTTCCCTTGTCCTTAACTTACAAGGGAAAACTCATAAGGCCAACTGGAGATTTCACAACAGAGACTTACCAAGCCAGAAGGAAGTAGCATGCTATATTCAACATGTTGAATGTGAAATATCAAGCCAAGAATGCCCTATCCAGCAGGCTATCATTCAGAATAAAAGAAGTGATAAAGAGTTTCCCAAACAAAAACTAAAGGAGTTTGTGACCGCTAAACCAGCCCTACAAGAAATATCAAAGGAAGCTGAGTGCAAAGGAGAAATGAAAAGTGACAAAAACAAGAAAGGATCAAAGAAATTCTCTGGAAACAACAACAAAACAAATAATAAAATGGCAATAAATATGTATCAATAATTACTTAGAATGTAAATGAACCAATCAGAAGACATGGGGTTACAGAATGGATAAAAAAAAAAAAAGACCATTTATATGCTGCTCACAAGAGACTTATTTTAGACCTAAAACTACCTGCAGACTGAAAGTGAGGGGGTGAAGAGACCTTACCATGCAAATGGATGTCAAAAGAAAGCCAGAGTAGCAACACTTACATCAGACAAACTGGACTTTAAAACAAAGACTATAATAAGAGACAAGGCATTATGTAATCATGAAAGGACAATCCAACAAGAAGATATAACAATTATAAATAATTATGCACCCAAAGTGGGAGCACCCAAACATATAAAAAAATTAATAACAAATTGAAGGAATTAACTGAAATAACTCAATAATAGTAGGACTTTATGACCCCACTAACACCAATGGGTAGATCATCTAAAAGAAAATAAACAAGAAAACAATGTCTCAGAATGACACACTGGACCAGATGGACTTAATAGATATATTCAGAACATTCCATCCTAACACAGCAGGATACACATTCTTCTCAAGTGCACATGGGACAATTCCAGAATAGATCACATATTAGGTCACAAAACAGGCCTAAACAAATACAAAAAGATCAAAATCATACCATGAATCTTTTCTGACCATAATGCTATGAAACTACAAATCAACCACAAGAAAAAAAATAGAAAAACCACAAATACATGAAGGTTAAACAACATCCCACCAAAGAATGAGAAAGAAAGAAAGAAAGAAAGAAAGAAAGAAAGAAAGAAAGAAAGAAAGAAAGAAAGAAAGAAAAAGAAAAGAATGAGTGAGTCAATCAGGAAATCAAAAAAGAAATTTAAAAAATACATGGAAACAAAAAAGAAAACACAGTAATCCAAAACCTTTGAGTGCAGCAAAAGTGGTCCAAAGAATTAAGTATATAGCAATACAGGCCTACCTCAGGAAAGCAAGAAAAATCTCAAACACACAATCTAGCCTTATTCCTAGGAGGTAGAAGAACAACAAATGAAGCCAAAAGCCAGGAGAAGGAAGAAAATAATAAAGATTAGAGCAGAAATAAATGATAAATTTAAAAATAATTAGAACATCAATGAAACTAGTAGGTGGTTCCTTGAAAAAATTAATAAAATTGATAAACTTCTAGGGGCACCTGGGTGGCTTGGTGGGTTTAGTGTCTGGCTCCTGATTTTGGCTCAGGTCATGATTTTACAGTTGTGAGATCAAGCTCCATACTGGGCTTCGTGCTGGGCATGGAGCCTGCTTAAGATTCTCTCTCTTCTCTCCCTCCACCCCCTGTACCCCCTCCCTCTTAAAAATAATAATAGTAAACCTCTAGCTAGCTTACCAAAAAGAAAAGAGAAAGGACCCAAGTAAATAAAATCAGAAAGGAGAGAAGAGAAATAACGACACCCAAAAATAGTAATATAAAAGAATATTATGGAACTATATGCCAACCAATTGGACAACCTGGAAGAAATGGATAGATACATACAAACTACCAAAACTGAAACAGGAAGAAATAGAAAACTTGAACAGACTGGTAACTAAAAAAGAAACTGAAGCAGTCATCAAAAACTCCCTACAAACAAAAGTCCAGGGCCAGATGGCTTCCCAGGGCAATTCTACCAAGTAGTTAAAAAAAGAGTTAATACCTATTCTTCTCAAACTATTCCAAAAACAAAAAAGGAAATAAAATTTCCAAATTCATTCTTTGAGGCCGACATATCATAATACCAAAACCAGATAAAGACTACACTAATAGAATCACCGGCCAATATCCCTCATGAGCATGGATGTAAAATTCTCAATCAAAATACTAACAAACCTAATCCAACAATACATTAAAAAATCATTCAGAATGATCAAGTAGGATTCATTTCCTGGGTTGCAAGTGTGGTTCAATATTCACTAATCAATCAACATGATACACTACATTAGTATAAGAAAAAGGATATGATCCATATGATCATTTCAATAAAGGCACAAAAAGCATTTGACAAAAGTACAACATCCATTCATCATGAAAACCTTCAACAAAGTAGGTTTACAGGAATATACTTCAACATAATAAAGGCCATATATGAAAAACTCACAGCTAACATCATTCTCAATAGGGAAAAACTATTATCTATCACTATAATCTATCACAAAACCACTACTATCACAAGACAGGGATGTCCATTCTCACCACCGTTATTCAATATCGTATTGGAAATCCTAGCTTCAGGAATCAGACAACACAAAGAAATAAAAGGCATCCAAATCAGCAAGGAAGAAACAAAACTTTCACTATTTGCAGACAATGATATTCTACGTAGAAAACCCAAAAGACACCACCAAAAACTACTAGAACTGATACATGAATCCAGCAAAGCTCCAGGATACAAAATCAGTGTATAGAAATGCATTTGAATGCATTTCTCTACACTGATAATGAAGCAGGAGGAAGAAAATTAAGGAATCAATCCCATTTATAATTACACTAAAACCCATAAGATATCTAGGAATAAACCTAACCAAAGAGGTAGAAGATCTGTACTCTAAAAAATATACAACACTTAATGAAAGACATTGAGGAGGACATAAAGAAATGGAAAAATATTCCATGCTCATGGATCTGAAGAACAAATATTGTTAAAATGTCCATACTACCTAAAGCAATCTACACATCTAATGCCATCCCTATTAAAACACCAGTAGCATGTTTCACAGAGCTAGAACAAGTAGCCTTAAAGTTTGTATGGAACCACAAAGACCCTGAATAGCCAAAGGAATCTTGAAAAAGCAAACCAAAAGTGGAAGCGTCTTAATTCCAGACTTTAAGTTGTATTACAAAGCTGTAGCCATCAAGACAATAAGGTCCTGGGGCAAAAACAGACACCTAGATCAAGGAACAGAACAGAAAACCCAGAAATGAATCCACAGTGATACAATCAATTAATCTTCAATAAATATCCAACAGAAAAAAAGATAGTCTCTTCAACAAGTGATGTTGGGAAAACTGAACAGCAACATGCAAAAGAATGAAACTGGACCACTCTCTTACACCATGCACAAAAGGAAATTCAAAATAGATGAAAGACCTAGATGTAAGACAGGAAACCATCAAAATCGTAGAGAACACAGGTGGTAACTAACCTCTTTGAGATCAAGTGTAGCTACTTCCATTAGATAAGTCTCTCCTGAGGCAAGAGAAACAAAGGTGAAAATAAACTATTGAGACTTCATCAAAATAAAAAGCTTCTGCACAACAAAGGAAACAATCAACAAAATTAGGAGGCAATCTATGGGATGACGGAAGATATTTGGAAATGACATATCTGATAGATAAACGGTTAGTATCCAACATCTATAAAGAGCTTATCAAACTCAACATTCAAAAAACAAATAATCCAGTTAAGAAATGGTCAGAAGACATGAATAGACATTTTTCCAAAGAAGGCATACAGATGCCCAATAAACACATGAAAAGATGCTCAACATCACTGATCATCAGGTAAATGCAATTCAAAACCACAATGAGATATCACCTCACACCTGTCAGAATGGCTAAAATTAACAATACAAGAAACAACACATATTAGTGAGGATGTGGAGAAATGAGAACCCTCTTAACACTGTTGGTGTGAATGCAGATTGGTGCAGCCACTTTGGAAAACAGTATGGAGGTTCCTCAAAAAGTTAAAATTAGAACTACCCTATGATCCAGCAGTTGTACTGGTATTTACACAAAGAATATAAAAATACTAAATCAAAGGGAACATGTGCCTTGATGTTCATAGCAGCATTATCTACAATAGCCAAATTATGGAAGCAACCCAAGTGTTCATCAATTGTTAAACGGATAAAGAAGATGTGGTATGTGTGTACATGTAAATATTACTCAGCCAGCTGAAAGAATGAAATCTTACCCTTGGCAACTATGTGGATGGAACTAGTCAGTATTAATCTAAGTGGAATAGGTCAGTCAGAGAAATACAAATACCATATGATTCCACTCATATGTGCAATTTAGGAAATAAAACAAGTAAGCAAAGAGAAAAAAAAGAGAGGCAAACTGAAAAACAGACTCTTAACTACAGAGAACAAACTAAACTGATGGTTACCAGAGGAAAGGTGGATGGGGGAATGGGTTATGTGGATGATGGGGATTAAGGAGTACACATGTTGTGATGGAAGTTGCTGTGTGGAAGTGTTGTTATATTGTGCACCTGAAACTAATATTACACTGTATGTTAACTAACTGGAATTTAAATTAAAACTTAAAAACAAAAATACAAGGTCTGCCCTCAGGAGAAACTATTTCGACCAGAGCCTAATCTGCTAGAGTTTTATCAGAGCCTAACTGACCTAGAGGAAGAGAACTACACACCAACCAGCCCCAGCCTACCACATGACAGAAAGGAAGCATCCAACTCCATTTCCCCTCTAGCTTTCTATGAGGGAAAAGGGAAATACCCATCACCAGACTCCTCAAGCCATCCTGTTCCACCTAAGGTGGGGGGAAAAGAGAGAGACACATTCATAAAGTTCACATTCCAGAAGCATAGTCTCAAGAAAAGACTGAGATCTAATAACAGGAATATAGAATGACTCCCCCAACGCCATACCTTATCACATTACTAAAGGCCTATTTATAGCAAATCCTTTTACTTGGTATGTCATGTCTGGCTTAAAAAAAAAAAAACAGTTTGAAGAGACAGAGCCAGCATTAGAAACAGACATGGCAAGATGTTGGAACTATCAAACTAGGAATTTAAAACAACTACAATTACTATGCTAACACTCTAATGGATAAAATAGCATGCAAGATGGGCAATGTAAACAGAGACATGGAATTTTAAGAAGGAACCAAAAAAAAAAAAAATGCTAGAGATAAACACACACACACACACACACACACACACACACTGTCACAGAAATGAAGGATGTATTTGATGGCCTCATTAAGAGACTGGACATGGCTGAGAAAAGAATCTCTGGGCTTGAACATGTACCAATAGAAGCTTCCAGAACTAAAAGACAAAGAAAATAAAGACTGAAAAAATCAGAATAGAATATCCAAGGACTATGGGGACAACTATGAAAGGTATATGTATGTATAATGGGGATGCCAGATAAAGAAAAGAGAAAGAAAGGAAGAAATATTTGAAACAGAATGACTGAGAATTCTCCCCAAAATTAATGTCAGGCATCAAACCATGGATTCAGGAAGATTACAGAACTACAAGTAGGATAAATACCAAAAAAGCAACAACAAAACAAAACTACACCCAAGCATGTCATATTCAAACAGAAAATCAAAGATAAGGAAAAAATACTGAAAGAATCCAAAGGGTGAAAAAAGGCCTTACCTATAGAGAAAAAAAGTTTGGAATTATATCCAACCTCTCAAAAACCATGCAAGCAAGAAAAGAGTGAAGGAAAATACTTAAAGTGTTGAGAGAAAAGAACAATCAGCTTAGAATTCTGTACTTTGTGAAATTATCCTTCAAAAATGAAAGAGAAATAAAGAATTTTTCAGACAAACAAAAAAATAAGGGCATTTGTTGCTAGTAGACCTGTCTTGGAAGAAATGTTTTAATAAAAATTTCTTTGGAGAGAAAATTGTGCATCAGAAATTCAGATCCACATAAAGAAAGGAAGAACATCAGAAAAGGAATACATGAACGTAAAATAAAAATTCTTATTCTTAATTGATCTAAATGATAACAGTATCCTCAAAATAATAACAGCAACAATGTATTCGATTATGTACATTTATGTATATGTTGTATATATGCTTATGTCTGCTTAAAAACAAGTGAAAGACAGCAGTGATACAAGGGAGGGGAGGGAGGAATTAATTTTATTTTGTTATTATAAAGTATACTATTGATGAAGCAATATTGTGTTATTGGAGACTTGTTATTAATTATAAATGTTAATTGCAAACTCTAGGGCAACCACTAAGAAAGAAAGGAAAAAAAAAGAAAAGAAAGGAGAAGAAAAGAAAAGGAAAGAGAGAGAACAAATATACTAAGAAAGGAAAAAATAATGGGATTATATCATAAACTGTTAAAATAACAAAAGGTAAAAAAAAAGAGTGGAAGACAAAAGTGAAAATAAAGAGCAAGAGCAATAATTCAAAGAGCTAACTGATATGGTAGGTATCAATCCAAATATAATCACTTTGAATATCAATGACCTAAATAAACCATTTTGGAGATAGAGATTGTCACAGTGGACCAGAAAATAAGATCCAACTATATAATGTCCACACAAAAAAATTCTTTAACGCAAAGACATATATAGATTAAAAGTAAAGAGATGGAGAAAAACACAGCATGCTAACACCAATCAAAAGAAAGGAAAAGTAGCTAGATTATTTTCAGGCAGAGCAGACTTTAAAACAAGAGAATCAAAATAAATAAATAAATAAATAAAACAAGAGAATCTATCAGGGAAAAAAAAGGGGTCATTACATAATGATAAAAAGGTCAATTATCTAAAAAGACGTAATTTTTAACATGATAAGCCTAACAACAGAATGTCAAACTACATGAGGCAAAAACTCATAGAACCGCAAAGAGAAATAGATGAATCCACTTCTCTAGTTGGAAAGTTCAATACCCTTCCATCAGAAACGGTTAGATCCAGTAGGCAAAAAGATCAACAAGGACATAAATTTAACTCAACACATCATCAGTCATCTAGATCCAATCAACAACAGACTTCATCTCACAGGAGTAGAATACACATTCTTGTCAGTCTCACATGGAACATTCACTGAGAATTTTGGGCCATGAAATATACCTTAACTAAATCAGAAGAATAAAAATCATATAATGTTTGCTCTTAGAAAGCAAAGGAATTAAACTAGAAGTAATAGAAAAGTAAACAAAAAAACCTCAAAATGCATAAAGATCTAACAAAATGCTTCTAGATAACACATGGGTCAAAGGAGAAATCTCAAGAAAATTTTTAACTAGTTTGAGCTAAATGAAAATGAAAATGCAATTTAACAGTATTTATAGAATGCAACAAAGGCAGTACTTAGAAATTTATGGCTTTGAGTGCATATATTAGAAAAGGAGAATCTTCTAAACTCAATAATCTAAGCTTATATCTTAAAAAATTAAAAGAGGAAATTAAATCCAAAGTAAAAAGAAGAAAAGAAATAAGAATTAGAGCAGAAATAAAACTGAAAACAGGAAATCAAGAGAGAAAAATCAATAAAAGCAAAGGTTTGTTCTTTGAAAACATCAATTAATTGACCAACCCGAAGCCAGGCTAAGAAAAAGAGAGGACACAAATTACTAATATCAGAAATGAATGAAGAGATATCACTACAGATCATATGGATATTAATAATAAAGTGAGGGGCGCCTGGGTGGCTCAGTCAGTTAAGCATCTACCTTCATCTCAGGTCATGATGTCAAGGTCCTGGGATGGAGCCCCATGAGGGGCTCCCTGCTTCTCCCTCTCCCTCTGCTGCTCCCCCTGCTTGTGCTGGCTCACTCTCTCTCTCTCTTTCTCTCTCTCTGTCAAATAAATAAATAAAATGTTTAAAAAGAAGAAGAAATGGATAGTATGAACTATTCTATGTCCGCAAATTTGATAACCTAGGTGAAATAGAGCAATTACTCGAATGACATAATTTGCCAAAACTCACACAAGGAGAAATAAACAATCTTAATAGCCTTCTATTAAAGAACTTGATTCAATAATTTATAACTTCCCAAAAGAGAAAACACCAGGCCCAGATGGGCTCACTGGTGAATTCTAAAAAATATTTAAGGAAGGGATCCCTGGGTGGCGCAGCGGTTTAGCGCCTGCCTTTGGCCCGGGGCGCGATCCTGGAGACCCGGGATCGAATCCCACGTCAGGCTCGTGGTGCATGGAGCCTGCATCTCCCTCTGACTATGTCTCTGCCTCTCTCTCTCTCTCTCTCACTGTGTGCCTATCATAAATAAATAAAAATTAAAAAAAAATATTTAAGGAAGAAATTATATTAATTCTCTACAATTTCTTTCAGAGCATAGAAAATAAAAAAAGAGGAAATACTTTCTAACTTAATAATCATTTCTCCTTAACAAATAAAAAACGGAGAGAGAATTCAATAGACCTGAAAACAAAGCACTTGGTTTTCTGGGGCCTGTGGATAATGACATTGAATCTAGGGAGAAAGAAATGCAATGGGGGCCAAGCTCTGGCTATATATATATAATAAGGTTATAAAAATGTAGGCAATATTTATTGATTTTAAACTTTTAGAGATAATCAAACACAGAAAACTTGGAAGTGGTTGTGGATCTAAGGTAACTGATGAGTATAATAAAGACAGAGGGAAGGGATGTTCTCATTTTACAAAGAGGAGAAAAAAGAATAATATCAAGAGTTAAAGGACAAGAAACAGATGCTTAGAGAAGTTAAAAAAACAAAAATAAAAGAATTAAAGTTATAAATATCACAACATCAGAAGAAGAGAAAGGGTAAAGAATCAAAAGATTCATCTTTTATATTGGACATGGAGTTGCTAGACCAATAAATAAATACAAGTATAAATTCATTATCAACAATTTTTGAAGTGACCACTAGGAGAACAAAATACAATTAAAGTGTATTTTCTCTGAGAATGGAAGTGCAGGTGAGGAAAATGAGAATCAAAAACTATTGTTTCTTAAAAATTGTTCTGTATGGATGTGATGCCACGTACTTGAATTACTTTATTTAAAAGGAGTTAATTAGGAACTTTACAACTCACTGGATTAGTGACAAAGGAAAAAGGAATGAAGGCAGACCTTGTTTGAGCCCAAATAATTGGGAAAGTGATCTCACAGAAAAAATTTAAAAAGCCAAGACAGGAAATTGGTAACTGGTCTGAAGGAAGTAGACAAGGACACTGGCAAATATACAATTAAGTAAGTGAAAATAATCTGAGGTAAAATATGAGAGGCATTTACATAAATGTAAGAGGGGAAGTGATACCAACAAAAATTTGAGGAGGAAAACAAAAAGAAAGGAAAAATAGTTTAGAATCGTCCCAGTTAAACTTAGAGCACCAGTAGAGAAAGTGCAGCACGAGGGAAAAAGAGAGGAAAATAAGAGAGGGTAATGGGCCCTTGGAAGGAGCAAGTTCACCAAAATCAATGTTCATCATTATCAACACAGACTCCATCAATTATACTAAAGAGAGAAGAAAGTACCAAGATGCCTGTGACATTCACAGATAACAATCAGCCCAGGCCCGTGGAAATCGAAAGCTGATCCATGGCCTTCCTCACCATTTATGACTGCCTCTTTGCTAACATAACTGGGAAAAAATACCACTATTTATGATTTCAACTGTGTAATGCACGTAAAAAAAAAAAGTTCTACCAACACTATTTTATTCTAAACCTTACTCATCCCTTGTGACATGCTTCAAAAACATCATTTGGGAGAAAGAATACGCACAATCACAAAAAGCTTGAGGCCCACTTTCTTCTTCACACCCAGCAGTGCCACCTTTGGGGATGACGTCAGACAGCCTTGCTATGAAACCAGCTTGGCAAAATTCACATTTTGCTTGTCTGGAAATGAAGTTCTGTGCGTTGTTCCCCTTGGATCTCCATGAGGTGCGTCTGAAAAGGAAACCAATGGGCCTTACGCATGAAGTATAAAGGCATATGTTTTGTTCCTCAGGGATGGTCTCAAACCCTCTCTGTTTGCTTCTTCAACCTAAGCTTCTTCGGTTTAAAACGCTGCCGTGTGCATCCCCTCCAGCTCTTGCCTTCTCGCTGCTCTCTGTAATGGTCACGCATGTGCAGAGATGCTCAAGGTGCTCTTCGTTTTCTCTCTTCCAACTTGCTTCCATTCCATCACTCTCTGTCCAAGAAGCTCTTGCTAAAATCAAGACTGTGATGTTTCAGTGCTCTTCCTATTTCATCTCTTTGGCTGTTTTCAACATCTTGAATCCGTCCTTCGTCCTTGAAACACAAGACACAGCTCTCTCTCTCTCTCTCTCTCTCTCTCTCTCTCTCTGCCCCCTTTGCAGGAACATAGGCACCTGCCAGGTTTCAGTTTTCCCTCTGAAAGCCCAGTACCGCAAAATGTACAAATAGCTCCTCAACACTTAGAGTTGAGTGCTTGGAGCATCTCAACTGATCTCTGATATTTCCCTCTGAAACTAATTTTCTTTCTTTTTTTTAAATTTTTTTTATAAATTTATTTTTTATTGGTGTTCAATCCTAATTTTCTTTCTTTCCTATCTCAATGAATAGACTCACAAAGTATGTGAGCCAACGAAAGTTGAAATTGTCTTTGACGCTCCCTATGTCCAGCTCATCGTTGATTTTGCTCTCTAAGCATCTCCTGAAGCCTGATGACTCTCTGTGTCCACTGTCACCCATTAGTCCAGGCTGCCTGTTACCTGAGCCGTGGCACCAGCCTCCTAAACAAGACTTTCTACATTCACCTAGGACACATTCCAAACTATTTTTTCCCTATTTGGGGTAAAGTCATCTTTTATAAGTCATAAATCTGATCTTGCACAAACCCTAATTCTACCAACCTCTTTTTTAGACCCTTGTCTTCCCCTTGTTCCAAGGCTGCATAGCAGAAGCCTTTGCGTGGTCTAGCCACCCCTGCTGCTCCCTACTTCGGGCCCCTGCCTAGGGGGGCTCCCTTCACACAACTCTCCTCCCTCTGGCTAACTAAGCGCTGCCAACTAACATTCTAATTCCTCAGACAGGTCCTGCTCCCCCTCGTTCCCACCCCCACTTTACTGCCTTTGCAATGTCTCCCCCTCGCCAGCCTATGCACCCAGTTACCTACTGATTCTTCAGCTCTCCTCAACCCCCACCTTTACAGCGGGGGGCTTCCTGACTTCCAAAGCTAAGTTAGGTTCTTTTCTTATCTGCTCCCATTGGCTATTTCTTTCTCTCAGAGCATCTATCTCAGTTTGTAATTGCACATTCAATCATGCAGTTATTTTTTTAATGCCATTCTTGTCCATTAGTCTGTGAGCTCCATGAAGTCAGGAACCACATCATTTTTGCTTGTGATCCTATCTCCAGATTCTCACTATATTCTATATTCTGGCAATTTGGGATTCAATAAATGAATAAATAAATGAATAAACAGAATGTTTAGTTTAAAAATAAGCATATGACTTATTCATACCTAATTTTCCCCAATTTTTAGCTAAATGTGTTGTTTACTTTTTTCTTATGTATCTATAGTCATAAAGATTGTTCACAAAACTGAAATGTTATGGTCCTTATATTATCTTAATGTCAGACCAACAGAGAATAATAATGACTGAATATAGATTTTTCATACCAAATAATTTTTGATAATGCCAAATAGATCCTAGACTCAGGACCTGATAATGCCCTTAGATTACCAAAGAGTTAGACCAAAAGCCTGTTTATATGACATTAAGGGACATGTGGGTAATTTTACTGGCCCTTGTTCTGGTTCATAGAATTCAGGCAAGTATTTGAGGTCACATCTTTTCAGCCTGGGGCTGAAGGAGGGATAAAAACTATTTCCCTCCTGCTGCACTCTCTCAATTGACCTGTCATGGTGGTTTTTCATTGTTATTATTTTGCTATTTAATGTTATTCTCCCTTGGACAAAAAGACACTTCGTGGTTGTCACTGGTGCCTAGGTCCCTGCCTCTGACTGAGTGGAACACAAGTGCCCCAAAGTGACATTTCCCATGCCCAGGCTCCCACCAGGGGTAAAGGGCAACAGTAATTGCTGAATGGCACAGAGGAGCAAGCAGCTGAGAACCCAATACGGGGATACAGGTAGAAAGGGAGGTAGCAGGAAGTAGGATCTCCCATGAGTCAAAGCTCCAAGACCCCAGTGCAAGTTCCATCCTGCCATCAGACTTTACTTATAAAACACAAATTCAAAGATAAATTATTAAGAATCTTAAGATGGCAATAACTGAGCTTTAAACCCTAAATTCAGAGTCCCCTTGGAATTATGGGTTCTGTGCAACTGCATTGGTCACATACCCATGCAGCTGACCTTGCCCAGATGAGATGGTCTCTAGCCTAATGCAACATTATAAATTAGGCTGTAACATGAAGGGGAGAGTAATGCTCTCAGATAGTACGGTGGATCCTTACACAATCAAACATTACCATCTGCGTTGGTGTGCTCACCGGTGCTTCCTGTCAGGGGACAAGATGTGTGCCTTCTTTGGCAAATGTGAATCTCTGGTGAGTTGTCTCACTGTCCTAACTTCGTTTTGTATCACTCAGATAAGTGCATCTTGTGTAATTTACCTACGTGGTGTTAATGCCTAGTACTTCCTCAAGTTCAACAGACATGCAGCCAATAACCCATTTATTTAAAAATTCATCTAGAGCATATGCTTTCTTAGGGCAGGAATGATCATCTTCTTACCTAGAGCAATTTATAGTACTTTGGTAAGCTGGTGCTCAGTAAGTGCTTCTACAGTTGAAATAATAATCCCATTCTGCTCTCCCAGTTACTCTGTTTCTAAAATAAAAATCAACTTTTTAAAAGTGGATGTAATTGGAATTGTCCAAAAAATCAATCCCTCCGGTGCATGCATGTGTGTGTGTATGTACACATACATATAGTCTTAATTCCATGCATTTGTTCTCACAAATTCAATGTGGTTATCAGGACCAATCCAACAAATAAACGGATTGAAAATTCACACAAAATTATTGTCTTAACCAAAAACTAATCTATTTCAAGGAAGCCCTAGTTCAAATGCAAAACAAACAAACAAAATCTAAAATAATATTTACAAGGAATATTTGAATAACATGAGGAAGAGCTTGAGCTTGTGGTGTAATTAAATGAAAAACCAAGAGGAAACAATATAGTACTTGCAAGTCTTCAAAATAAGAACATGTACTTACACAAAGTTATAAGATTGGAAGGAAACGTTATCCAATAATATTAGTATTTAACTCTTAGTAAGATTATGAGGGATTTGGGGTATTTTCTATTTATTTTACGTATTAAAATTTTTGTCCTACAGTGACCATATGCTCATTTTATAATTAGAAAAAAATGTACAAATAGCAAATCTTTGGAAAAAATAACTTTGGTTATTTAACCAATAGTTAAAATTATTTTAATAATAAAAGTTTTGGTATCAATATTATGGAACCCCAATATATTTTAAAAATTAGTGGAGGAAGGATTCCTTGGGCAGTTTAAATCTTCATCACAGGCAGAAAATACTTCATTCTTTGGAAGTACTCCCCAAATGCCCCTCAGAGACTGACTCATTTAAATAAACCCCCCCTTTAGTGGTTGTAAAATATGCGTGTAAAGTGGTCTTTTATCCATTTCTCTGATTCATATTGCATTTGTTACTTAAGTAATTCTCAGTTATGCATCAGTAAATAAATTCTGAAATCTCAGCAGTTTAACTACATGGTTCATTTTTCACTCATGTCGGTTCAGTACAAATCAGCTGGCCAAGCAGTGACTCAAGGACCCAGGCTCCTCAAGGTTGCAACGCCACCATCTTGGATTTCTTCCCTTCCAATTACATAGATAAAAAAGAGAAAGAGATGGTAGAGACACTTGGTCCTTAACTTCCCTGGCCCAGAAACCATGTTTTCACTTACGTGTGTGTGTGTGTGTGTATAGAGAGAGAGGCCTGAAATATTCACAAGACTCCAATCTATGTGCAGAGGAGACTGGGAAATGTCAAAAAAAAAAAAAAAAAAGAATATTTGGTTAAGTGTCTGTCACAATATACTATTTTAAAATTTCAAGTGATATTAAAGAAGGACATAAAATTTACCACAATGGCACAAAGGTTAAGAGAGGTTATAAAACACTACACTAGCAGAAACTATTTTTTTTTCCAAAAGATTAATGTACTTGAAAAAATTCTAAGAGGAGATGACAAGATAAATCATTGGCATGAAGTGGGGTTGAAGATGAGACTAAATAGAGTTGAAACAATGTCCCAAGAGTAGAAACCTGCCATAATTTAGCATAGGATTTGATTTATGCTGCTTACAATAAACTTCAAAGAGATATAGCCAATGGTTCCTAAATATCATATAAACACAACTTCATGTAAACATCAGTCTGGAATTCTGCCAACCTGTACAGAGCTAGCAGATATTCAGCAGAGAAAACCAGCAAAGGATTTTATTCTTGGGTCTTCACAGCTGAGGATAACTTGGCTCGTTTTTCTAATTATTTAGTAGAGTGCTCATTTATTGTTTCTACCTTCAGGCAGAAATGTGTGTTCTCCACGGTTTTTGCACACCAGTTTTCATTTCTCAAGAACATTATAAATTTAAGGGTAAGGCTATTTTTCATTCATGTACAACGTGCCTAGGATTGTGCTCTGTATACTCACTGGTCCTTTATACATGTGGTGATTCATTCATAAATAGTTATTAAAATCGATGAGAGATACACTTGAAATGTGATTCTACTAATATATGTACATGAGATGATGTTTAAAATGCGGCCTCAAAAAAATAAAATAAAATAAAATAAAATGCGGCCTCATGCCTATCCCTTGGATTAAGTGTACTAGTACCAAAAAGTAAGATGAGTTGGTTCATTTATTTTCCTATAGATGGCCAAGAAAGCTTTAAGGTTGAACCAATGCTCAGAAATTTGTAAAGGATAATCCTTATTCCTCCACTTCAATAATGGATGGATGGGTGGGTGGATGGAAGGAAGGAAGGAAGGAAGGAAGGAAGGAAAAATATCTGTTTTGAAGTATTTATTTATTTTTTTTTAAAGATTTATTTATTTATTTATTTATTTATTTATTTATTTATTTATGATAGACGTAGAGAGAGAGAGAGAGGCAGAGACACAGGAGGAGGGAGAAGCAGGCTCCATGCCGGGAGCCTGATGTGGGACTCGATCCCGGGACTCCAGGATCGCGCCCTGGGCCAAAGGCAGGCGCTAAACCGCTGAGCCACCCAGGGATCCCCCTGTTTTGAAGTATTTAAAAGACATTTTGTACTCTCTTTAGATCATGGGTATTCAATTTTGTTTATTATTCTCAAGGGTTTTATACCAGATAGCACACTACCAAATTCTTATTTGTTGTTAAACAGATAATATAAAATCTGGTAGTTGTATTAATTAAGGGATGGAATCTCTGACTAATTTGTTTGGCTCTTATTACCTTAACTGCTTCTTCTCTGAAAAAGAATGAATCCCCAGTTTAATTCTCTAAGAAAGTTCACAAGTTCAAATAGCATTTAAACCCAAAATGGTCAAAGATGTAAAGTCACTTCACCAAATCTTTTAACAATCTTATCTTGGTTCAGAGTGACAATACATCATTTCAACTCCCTCATCTGGGACACACACACAAATTAAACTTCCAGTTGGGGAAATTAAATGGTCATGATTTGCTAAGAGCTTTGCTCCCATTGTTTTTTCTTGTAGAATAAGTCAATAAGATTAGTCACTAAAAACAATCTGAGGGACTTCTGACCCTGCCATTTTCCCAGCACCAACAGTCTTGCCACTCTTGTTCTACTCTTCCAGAAGAAATGATGTGCCACTCAGAGGACAGCCTTTACACTGCTGAACTTCTCGTGTATGTGTAGCAGAATTAACAGCTTCTCTGGCATCCAAAAAGCAGAGGGGGCTTGGGCCATTTACATTATTATACTTTAAATGTCTGTTTACTAGTCTGTCTCCTACATTAAACCATAAGCAACGTGAGAGAGCTCCTGTTAGGTATCATTGTATTGTGTTTCCAGCATATATCTAAACATTGGCAAATGTTCAGTTCTTTTTAAATGTTCATGGAATAATAAATTTTATCTCAATTGATATATTCAGAAGTGATGGGGCAGGTTATAATTTGTGTAATTAGGTTACTTGGAGACTTTCTTCCTTCTTTCCAAATTCTTTCCAAATGCCAATAATCCAACAAAAGGACCTCCTAGGGGTGCTTGGGTGGCTCAGTTGGTTAAGTGTCTGCCTTTAGCTCAGGTCAGGTCTGGGATCGAACCCTGGAGCCCTGCATCAGATTCCCTGCTCAGAAGCAATCTGCTTCTCCCTCTGCCCTGCCTCCTGTCTGTGCTCTCTCTCTCTCTCCCTCCCTCTTTCTCTCTCTTTCTCAAATAAATAAATAAAATCTCTCTTTAAAAAAAAAAAAAAAAAGACTTCCTAGTATCTTTGACCTTAGCTAATGAACAATAGAGCAGGAGATTATCTCAAATAAACCACTGCCATGAATTCTAACTGCATGAAGAAAGCTAAAAGGAACTTAAAAGTCTTAGAAATTTCATGTAAATTATTTTCCTTAAAAAAAGACTGCTAATAATTAATAATGACAAACCTCAGCAATTCTTTGATGCTAAAATTTCCACTCATATTTGCAATCCAAATTTAGTTTTTGGATTGTAGTCCTCTCCTTCATCTCCCTATTTCCCTTTCCTGTCACCAACTTTCCTAGATGGAAGGAGACTTCTGTTTTGAAGTTTACTATGTATGGAGCTAGGTCTAAGGAGCTGGGAGCATTAAAAAGGCAAAGAAAGATGACAAAAACAAACAAACAATCAAACACCTGATACAGCCCATCACTCAAAACAGGAAAGAAAAACTAGAAATCCATTAATCAACTCTAGATATCTACTCACCTTAAACATGTCCTGCAGGCAAGTTTCCACATATTTCATACATATGAAATACAAGCTATAAGATGTGACGATTAACACACAAGATAGGAATTTTAAAAGAAAACAACTGTCCATAAGATATTTAGTTGAAAATAAGGAGATTCACCTAGTAAGAAGCTGTTGGAGTAATCTAAGTATGGAACAATGCCAATCTGGACTAGACTCTAAAACAGTGGTTAATGAAGGCCTCGCTGCACCAGAATCACTTGAAGAGCTTGCTATAAAGTGTAGGCTGTAATTTAGAAGGTCTGGGATAGGATCTCGACTTTACATTTTGTTAGGTTTTTTGGTAACTAAATGGAAATGAGACCGCCAAGGCAAGCGAGGGTCCAAGAACAGGTTTTATTGCAGGCACCTCGGGCGAGGTTCCCCGACCCACGGAGGGAAAGAGTGAGTCGGGGACGTTTGGGGTATCCGCCGTCTTGAGGAGTTTCCCTTCCCGCCTGGCCCCAACATTCCGACCTTTTGTTTTATTTAATGGTGTCGGGGGCGTCGACTCTGCTCTGGCTACTTCCTGCTGACGGTGGGATGTCGTTGTAGGGGTGGTCGGATGTGGGCAGGCGAGAGTATGGGTGAAGTAAAAGTTGGTTGACAGATACGCGGGTGAGTTCTTGCAGGCGTTCCTGTAAACATCGAAACGAGCAAGGGGCGACAGAGATGAGAAGAAGGATTAGGCATAGGGGTCCCGCCAAAGGGAGTAGCCACGTTACCCAAGTGTGGGGGTCTAGGCCCCAGAAAGATGAGCCCTGGCGCCTGGTCTGGATTCGGTGTCTGAGTTCTTTAACTTTGGAAGTAACTATACCTGATTGATTAACAAAATAGCAACATTCCTCATTTAAGTACAGACAGGTTCCACCTTTTTCGGCGGTCAAAAGGTCGAGGGCCTGTCGATTTTGCAGGGTGACAGCTGCCAAACTAGTGACCTGAGTCTGTAGGGCCGTGAGGGAGTCAGCGATCCGTTCCATGTCGTCGTTCAGAGCTTGGGAAAGTTTATAATAAAAGTCTATGGAAGTCCCCATTCCTGCCACTCCTGTAGCGACCCCAGTAGTTATTCCTGCTCCTATTAGGAAGGGGAGAAAGGCAGCCCTTTTTCTCCGGTATTGGAGAAATAATGTGGACTGGAGCTGGGAATCGGAGTAAATGTTGGTTGAGGGAGACAGGAGGATGAAAGTGCAGTCTAGGGAATCATTAGCAGTTAAGCAACGGTAAGTGCCCTGGGGGCATGAGAGAAATATTCCCGAGGGGGCACAGTATGGAAGAGAGGAATTAGTAATGTTGGCAGCTGTGGGAGTGAGAGAGTTAGAGGAATTAATGATCGGTATATTCCCCCCAATAGGTCCAATGTGGACTGTCTGATTGGTGATCGTGGAGTTGGGGAGTGTCCAATTAGTTGGGAGAGGGATTCCTACGATATTAGAGAGTGTAGAGAAGGGAAAACAGATCCAGCAGTTGCTGTCCCCGGTTTTGGAGAAATTTCGCCATAAGTTATAGCTGGAATTTAGGAGGGCCGTTGTTAGCTGCTCAGTGGTGGGAACTTTCTTGATGTCATCGAGGGAAATACCCTTATAGGTCAACTGGTTTGAGGCCTGGAGTTGGTGGATGACCCTTTGTAGGGTCTGCTCCTGGCCAGCCTGGTCTTGGACTCCCCCCCCATCAGAGAGACCCACATGGCTTAGATAAGTCCAGCATACTTTACCAGTCTTGGGGTACCGGCTGCAAGGGGATCAGCTGGTTTGAGAAAGTTCAGACATCCAAAAGGTTCCTACGGCATGTCTTGAAGTACAGGTGATGGGTGTCTTCCCTGAGTAACAAGTTCTGGGCATGTGGGTATAAGATGAAAAGTAGCGCGAGGTACCGCTTCCTCTCATGCAATCACATTCTACCGCCTGGATCGGGGGGCTCAGGAGTAGTATGAGAAGGAGCCCTAGCCAGGCGGAGTTTGGTGGGTCCCACCATCTGGGAGGTCCACTCAATACCTGTGGGTGCCCGTTTAAGGTTGTTGATGTGCACCCATGCCGTATGTCCCAGCAATTTTGCCGCGGTTGGGGTGGTGAGGATGACCGTGTGAGGTCCGGTCCATCGGGTCTGCAGGGAGCCTGGCTGCAGATTTCTGAGAAGGACCTGGTCCCCTGGGGATAAGTCTTGTGGGGAGGCTCCCTCGGATGCATTGTCGGTCGGGGCCGGAATGACAGCATCGGCATGAGCTCTTAAGAGGGCCCGGAGGAGGGTAAGGTAAGGCAGATAGGATAAAAGAGGTGGAGGAATGGCCGGGAGGTTGTGGTTGATAAGGAAGGGCCGACAGTACAGTAACTCAAAGGGACTCAAACCTGATGGTCCTTGGGGGGACGCCCGGAGTCTGGTGAGAGCTATAGGTAACAGTGTAGGCCACGACAGGCGAGTCTCCAGGGTAAGTTTAGTGAGTTGAGCCTTAAGTAGCCCGTTGGCCCTTTCCACCTTACCCGAAGACTGAGGGTGGTAGGGAATGTGCAGCTTCCAGGTAATGTTGAGGCTCTCGGCCACCTGTTGGGTCACACTGGAGATAAATGCCGGCCCATTGTCTGACTGTAGGGTCCGGGGTAACCCAAACCTCGGGATGATGTGCTCAATGAGGATTGTGGCCACCACATCTGCAGTCTCTCTGGCTGTGGGGTATGCCTCAATCCATCCTGTAAAAGTATCAACCAAAGTCAGTAGATAACGAAAGACTTTATGGCGAGGCATGTGAGTGAAGTCCAGCTGCCAGTCTTACCCGGGCTGATGGCCTCGGAGCTGATGGTTAGTCCCCGGCCTGCGGATTCCTCCCTGTGCATTTACGGCCAAGCAGGTTTTACAAGCCCTATGGACAGCCTCAATCACCTTAGGTAGGGATGGATAGTAAAACAGGGGCTGGAGAAACTGGTTCAGTGCCCTTGGGCCAATACGGAGAGATTGGTGGATGTCAGTAATTAGGGTATGGGCCAGGTTTTCTGGGAGGGCAATCTTCCCTCGAATGTAAATCCATCCTTTACCTTCTGCCTTTCCTCCCAGGGCCTGGAGGGCTTGAGTTTCCTTTATAGAGTAGGAAGGTCGGTGAGGGGTATTAAGGAAGAGGATGGGAGATACTGGGTTACTTAAGGCCGTTTTCCTGGCCACTGAGTCGGCCTTATTATTTCCTATGGAGACCAGGTCTTTAGAAGTCTGATCGCCCCTACAGTGAACGATTGCAACCTCAGTGGGCAGACTAAGGGCCTCAAGCAATTTGGCAATGAGAGGTCCATTTACTATAGGCGTCCCCTTGGTGGTTAAAAATCCCCGCTCCTGCCAGAGGACGGAATGAGTATGAGCAATAAGATAGGCATATTTTGAGTCAGTGTAGATGGTGACTCGTTGTCCCTTAGATAGATGTAGAGCCCTGGTGAGAGCTATAAGTTCAGCCTTTTGGGAAGTAGTCCCAATTGGGAGGGGAACTGTCTCCACTACTGTCTCTGGGGTGACTACAGCATAGGCGGCATGTCTCCGACCATCCGCAGCCAGGAAGGAGCTGCCATCTACAAAGAGTATACGGTCAGGGTTGGATAATGGCTGATCAGAGAGTCCAGGGTGGGGAGGGGTGAGATCCTCCAAGAGCTGCGGGCAGGAGTGAGTGGGTTCAGAGGTAGGCGAAGGTGTAGGCAACAGAGTTGCAGGATTTAAGCGGGGAGAGGTAGAGAGGGAGATTTGAGGGTTTTCGATGAATAGCAGATGGAAGAGTTGGAGACGAGAGGGGGTTAGGTGGGCCAGGGATCGGTGGCTAAGAAGATCCCCAAGTCGATGGGGGGAGTAAACCACGAGGGGTTGTCCCAAAGTCAATTTGAGAGCCTCCTTAGTTAAAGAGGCAGCAGCTGCGAGCGCCCTAAGGCAGGGCTGCCATCCGCGGGCGGTGCTGTCTAGCTGCTTAGATAGATGGGCTATAATCCGGTAAGTAGGTCCCACCGGTTGGGCCAAAAGGCCAGTAGCTGAACCCGACCGTTCATCAGTGTAAAGGTGGAATGGTTTTGAAGGGTCAGGCAAAGTTAGTATCGGCCCAGCGGTGAGACAGTCTCTTAACTTGGAAAACAGGCGGCGGACTGAAGAGGGATCACTGAGAGGACCCTGGGGAGTGTCCTTTGCCGCTTGGTATAAGGGGCGGGCCAAAATAGAAAAGTTTGGAATCCAGTGTCTACAGAAGCCAGCCAACCCGAGGAAGAAAAGTATTTCATCTGCCGTCTGAGGGGGTTGGAGCTCTCGTAGGAGGCGGATACGGTCTCCGGTAAGAGATTTAGAGGTGGGGGTCAGGTGGATTCCCAGATAAGTGACAGAAGGGGTGCAGAGTTGTGCCTTAGAGGGTGTGACCCGATACCCTTTGCTCCCTAGGAGGTTAAGTAGGGAGGAGGTGTCGTCCTGGGAGATGGTGAGGGCAGGGCTGCAGAGGAGGAGGTCGTCTACATATTGTAGTAAGGTACTAGCCTTAAGGAGGCATTGCTGTAAATCCGCAGCCAAGGCCTGACCAAAAATATGGGGGCTGTCCCGGAACCCCTGGGGTAGGACAGTCCAGGTTAATTGTCCAGAGGTATGTGTGTCTGGGTCTTCCCAGGTAAAGGCGAAAAGAAAGTAGGAATCGGGGTGTAGGGGAATAGTAAAAAAGGCATCCTTCAGGTCCAACACCGTAAAGTGAGTGGTGTTTGGAGGGATATGGGATAGTAGGGTATAAGGGTTAGGAACCACTGGATGGAGAGGGACTATTGCCTCATTAATGAGTCGGAGGTCCTGAACCAATCGATAAGCCCCGGAGGGTTTACGGACCGGCAGGATGGGGGAGTTACAGGGAGAGCTTATGGGAATCAGAAGTCCCTGACGCTTTAGTCGTTCTATGATTGGTTTGAGGCCGAGGCGATGGAGGAGGGAGATAGGGAACTGGGGTCTAGAGGGGAACTTGGAACCGTCCTTGAGTTTTATTTTGACAGGAGGGTGGTGGGAGGCCACTACAGGTTCCGAGGTATCCCATACTTGGGGGTTCACGAAGGGTAATTGATCCGGGGTAGGAGTAGATGGAGTGGAGAGATATAGGATGAGACGAGCTGAGGGTGAAGAGGGAGGAGAGGGGGACAAATGAATAGTTGCCCCTAGCTTTTGGAGGATGTCCCTACCCAGCAGGGGCACTGGGCATGAGGGAATCACCAGGAATGAGTGAGAGAAAGGGAACTCATCCAGGCTACAAGTAAGGGGAGGTGTGGCCCTAGGAGTGGAGGAGTTCCCGTCGATCCCCATAACAGCGACCGGTGAGGGTCCAGTAGGTCCCGCGTAGGAAGGCAGAACAGAATAGGTAGCCCCCGTGTCCAGCAGAAAGGAGATGGACTTACCCGCTGCCTGGAGCATGACCCTGGGCTCGGCCTGGGTGAGGGGGTGGCTGAGTCTGGGCTCCGTCAGTCGTCCTCCAACCCGAGCAGTTGGAAGGCTGGACTCACCGGCTCGGGTCTTCCCCCCCCCCCTCCCGTTGAGGCGCCGAGGATTCCCCGAGGCTAGGGCAGTCGGATTTCCAGTGGCCCATCAAACGGCAGAGAGGGCATGGCCGAGTTGGTGCCCGCGGGTTGGGGCATTGACGGGCCCAATGGCCTTCAGCCCCACATTTGAAGCAGGCCCCCGGAGGGGTGCGGCTGGTTCCCCCTTTCTGCTGGCTCCTGGGCCGGCCGCAGGGCTGCTGCCGAGGCCTGGGTTTGTAGCTGAATCTTCTGCTGGAGTCTGGCCTGTCGCTCAAGCTCTGCGGCTTCCTCACGGGAGTTAAAGACCTTCAATGCCATTCTCACTAGGTCAGAAATGGGGGTCTGAGGGCCTTCCTCGACTTTCTTTAATGTTTTGCGGATATCTGGGGCTGACTGAGAGATAAAATGTGTGGCTAGAACCGTGGCCCCCGCGGGACAGGCCGGGTCCAAGCGAGTGTACTGAATTAATGCCTCGGTCAGCCGGTTAAGGAATATAGCCGGGTTTTCGTCAGGGGCCTGTATGATTTCTCTGATCTTGTCATAATTAACGGCCTTGTTAGAGGCCGCCCGCATGCCAGCGATGAGACATCGGACCATGTGGTCGCGAGGCCTGCGGCCGTCTTGACCATCTCGGTAACCCCAGCCTGGCTCTACGGCTGGGGCCGCCTGGGCACCGACTGGCATTGTGGCGTCGGTGAGGTGGACCCCATCGGTGTGTTCCCGGGCAGCAGCCTGGATCCGTTCCCTCTCCTCAGCGGTGAGGGTGGTGGTCTGGATGACATGCAAGTCATGCCAGGTCAGGTCATAGGCCTGTGCCAAGTATTGGAATTCCTTGATGTAGTTGTCGGGATTGGCCGAGAAGGAACCTAAGTGTTTTTCTATCTGGGATAGGTCTAGTAGAGAAAAGGGCACATGGACTCGGACAACCCCTTCAGCCCCGGCAACCCCCCTCAAGGGGCAGACCAGGTCCGGGGAAGAGTTTTTGGATCTGGTACGGGCAGAGATAGGAGGGGAAGGGAGGGGGCTGGAAGGTGGTTGAGGTGCTGGGGCTGGGAGGAGAGGAACGGTTGGAGAGGGTATGCTCGAGGCTGCGCCTGGGCCTGCAGTTTCGGAGATTGAGGAAGGAGTCGGGGACACAGGTTGTTGGGGAGCAGGTTGGTAGGGAGGAGGAGACAGGTGTGGGGCCCTTACAGGGGGCCTGGAGAGATCTTCAGGAGGCTCTGCGAGGGGGGATAGAGGGGCCAAGTTGGAGTCTCTAGAGGTGGAGCGGGGAAGAGTCCGCGGGGGAGAGCAGGCTAAGAGTACTTGAGAGGTTGAGCAGCTGGAGCACAGTTCTGGTCTGGAGCGCAGGGTCCAGAAAGCCTGGACATAGGGCACCTCAGACCATTTGCCTTGGCGTCTACAGAGATGATCAAGGTCCGTAAGTATCTGATAATCAAAAGTGCCTTCAGGTGGCCATTGCGATTGGTTATTCAGCCGATATCGAGGCCAAGCGACGGTACAGTAATGGACAAGGCGTCGCCTTCGTAAGTCCTGGTCTAACTCCAGAGTTCGGAGATTAGCCAGTAGGCATCCTTTTTTTTTTTTTTTTTTTTTTTTTTTTTTTTTGCCAGTAGGCATCCTAAAGGCGTCGGAATCGAATTTGGGCTGAGAGGCTCCCATGGCTCCTTCCCTTATCAGCTCAGGACTTGGAGGAGGGCGTCCCCTCCACCGTGAATGGAGCTGCTGCTCACAGAAGTGGTCACCGTGGAGTGAGGACGTCTCCTTTACTCCCCGAACCGCGGAGCCACCAGGTGGCGGAGGGTTTGCCCTGACGCGGCCGCGATGAGGACAGGGCGCCCCGGAGGAGGGTCGGAAACCAGGGAGCACTTACCCCACGGAGCCCAGTGACCCCAGCAGAGAAGGAGAGCGGGGTCCCAGTCCGACGGAGGAGGAGACAGCCTCCGTGCTGTTGCAGGGGCTCCATCTCCTCCCGGGTTTCGGCACCAAATGTTAGGTTTTTTGGTAACTAAATGGAAATGAGACCGCCAAGGCAAGCGAGGGTCCAAGAACAGGTTTTATTGCAGGCACCTCGGGCGAGGTTCCCCGACCCACGGAGGGAAAGAGTGAGTCGGGGAAGTCGCGCCAAGACAAGGTGGCAGCGGGTTTACAAGACGTTGTAAGGCGGATCGGCCTCCTGTTGGTCGGCTCAGATGCAAGGGAGGATCGCAATTCGGTCAGTCCAAGGTGACTTCCTCCTCTGGGGTTTGAAGGGCATTGGGTCCGGTTGGGGAAGTCCAAAGGAGAGGTCTACGGGTCTGCGTCAAGCTGTCAGCAGGTCATTGGTCCATCGGCGTCCCAGGTGGAGGTGGTGACAGGAACCTCAGCCGTTTGGGGTATCCGCCGTCTTGAGGAGTTTCCCTTCCCGCCTGGCCCCAACACATTTCTTACAGATTTCCATGTTGTTGACCCCTGGACCACTCCAAGTAGCACGGCTCCAGACTACTGAGCTGAAAACAACAAAACCAAAAACTATTTTCACTAAGACTCAAAAGGTTATAACTAGGCCTGGTTGTAAGGAGGAAGATAACAAAATTTCTGAGATAATGGTGGGCTCATTGACCTCCACTGAAATTGGAAAAACAAAAACAAAAAACTGGTGGGATGAATGAAAGATGAATTTTGTTTTTATAAAATGGTGGGTTGGAGATGATACCAATGGGCATATGATATCGAAGGGCAGGAAATAGATGGTTGCCCCAGGCATTTAGTTAGAATTCACATTTAAAGAAAGAGATTAACATAGCAACTATACCCAAGAGACAATAAAGGGAAACAAACCAAGCCATGCATAGAACCTCAAAGAATTTCTATTTCATGGGTTAGGAGAATGAAAAACACCCAAGAAGAAAAAAGAAGGACTGCTTATAATGATTATGATGGAAGAAGAGGAACCAGTAGGAGACTGTCATAGGCATTTAAAAAAGGGAGGGTTTCATTTATTGTAAGTGATCTGTACTGAACACTTCAAAGAGAATGAGGAGGATGAAAATCAAACAGGGATGCTCCAGGATTTGGCTCCATAGTCACTGATAAACTTTTGAAAGCATTTATCAGTAGCATGGGGCAGAAGCCAAACTGCAAGACATTTAAGATTAAAATGGGAAAAGAAAAAAGGGAGGCATGATTAAAACAGGAGAATTGCATTAAATTGTAATTACTTTGTTTAGAGAACTAGGATTCACTAACATCTAGAGTATTTACAGCTTCCTTTTTTTTTTTTTTTCTTTTTAAATTTCCAAAGAGACTTATCTAGGTTGTAGAAGATCAGAAAAATGGTCCCTCAAAAACTGTCCATATTCTAATCCCTGAAGCCTGTGAAAGGGAAAAACCAGGGAGGGACTTTACAGATATGATTAAGTTAAGGGTCTTGAGATGGAAAAAAATAGCCTGTACTATCCAGCTGTCCCCTAACGCAATCACAAGTATTCTCTTTTCAAAAAAAAAAAAAAAAATGAGTGTAATTGACACACAATATTACATTAGTTTCAGGTGTATGACATAGTGATTCAATGTCTCTGTATGTTATGCTTTGCTCACCACAAGTCCAGCTTCTGTCACAATTATTAAAATATCATTGACCATATTCCCTATGCGGTGCTTTTATTGCCACTACTTATTCATTCCATAACTGGAAACCTGTATCTCCCACTGCCCTTCACCTATTTTGCCCATCCTCTCATCCTCCTTCCCTCTGGCAACCATCAGTTTGTTCTCCATAATTATAGGTCTGATTCTGCTTTTTGTTTATTTGGGTTTGTATTTTTTTTAGATTCCACATATGAGTGCAATCACATGGTATCTGTCTTTCTCAGTCTGACTTATTTCCCTGAGCATAATACCCTCTGAGTCCATCCATGTTGTCCTAAATGGCAAATACTCATCCTTTTTTATGCTGTGCAACATTCCATTGTAAATGTACACCACATCCCGTTGTTCCTTCATCTTTCAATGGACACTTAGGTTATTTCCATATTGGCAATTGTAAATTATGCTGCAATAAACATGGGGGTGCAGACATTTCTTCAAATTAGTGTTTTTGTTTTCTTTGGGTGAATACCCAGCAATGGAATTATTGATTTATGTGGTATTTCTGTTTTTAATTTTTTGAGGAACCTCTATACTGTTTTAAATCCCAAGAATTCTCATAAAAGGGAATCAGAAGGAAATTTCATACACTCAGAATAAGAAAGCATTGTGACACTGGAAATAAGATGCTATGTTGCTGGCTTTGAAGATGGAAGAAGAGAACACACAACAAGAAACACAAGAGAACACACAACAAGAAATCCAAGAAATGCTCCTCTGGGTGCTGGAAAAGGCAAGGAAACAGATTCTCCTCTTGAGCCTCCAGAGGAAATATGCGCCTGGTAAAACCTTGATTTCAGGGCAGTCAGTCTGATTTCAGGCTTCTGAGCCTCCAGTACTACAAGAGAATAAATTTGTTTAAGCTCTCAAGTTGTTATAACTTGTTACAGCAGCCATAGGAAACTGATCCATAGGTCAGGTCAACTCATAATCTTGTCTTGGCAATAAATTTAGTTATTATGTCATCTACTATTAGACAAAAAAAATTTTAAGTGGTTATGAGCTATTTCTCAGCTGAGGGTTATTTTGTTACTCTTCTCACATCAATTTGATAAAAAACAAACAAACAAACAAAAACCTGTTTTGCTGTGTTATAAGACCTTGGAGGACATCCTTTAAATACTTTGAAAGATTAGGAAGAAACTATTAATTGTAACTGCTAAAATGTAAATTTTTAAAATTAAGATTTGGTCAGCTTACCATAGTGGGTTATCCAACTAGCAACTAAATTAGAACACATGCCAGAAAGTACAGTCATCAGTATTTCATAACACAGATGCTGAAATGAAAATCCAAATTACTGGGAAATCCATGTTTCCCAGTAAACATGAAAAAAATTTAACAGGAAGAAATGAAATTTGAGCACAGCAAAAAAATTCCCGAAAATCAATATATTATATGGAAACTGGAAGCTTTGTCTAAAAAGATACTTTGTTTTCAATATGAGTCTTTTCAAAATGACTTAGAGCAACTCAACAACAACAACAACAAAAGAAAACCCAACAAACCAATTAAAAATGGACAAAATACTTAAATAGACATCTCTCCCAAGGTATACTAATGGCCAATAAGCACAGAAAAGATGACTAATATGACTAACCAGTAGGGAAATGCAAATCAAAAACCATAATGAAATATCACTTCATGTGCATTAGGATAGCTATCTATGGAAGGAAAGGAAAGGAGAGGAGGGGTGAGGGGAAGAGAGGAAAGGGGAGGGTTGACACGCTTACACAATGCTGATAGAAATATAAAATGGTGCAGCTGCTATGGAAAACAGTATGTTGGTCCCTCAAAAAATTAAACTTAGAACTACCATATGATGTAGCAATTCCACTTCTGAGTATATATCCCAAAAAAAAACTGAAAGTAGGTCAGGTTTCCATAACAAAATGTCATAGATGGTATGGAGTAAGCAAAAGAAATCTATTTTCTCACAATCTGGAGGCTGGAAATCCCAGACCAAGATTCAGTGGGGTTGAGTTTCTGGTGAGAACTCTCTTTCTGACTTACAAATGGCCACCTTCTTGCTGCCTCACATGGCAGAGTGAGGGCTTTCTTCTTCTTTTTACAAAACCATAGCCCTAGTGGATCAGGCCCCTGATCAGGCCCCCACCTTTATGACCTCATTTAACTTTAATTACTTCCTAGAGACCCAGTCTCCAAACACGGTCACATTATGGATGAGGGCTTCAACATATGAATTTGGAGGGACATAATTCAGCCCATAGCACAAGGACTAAATCAGTATACCCATGTTCATAGTCCATTATTCACAGCGCCAAAATATGAAACAACACAAATGTCTAGGGACAGATGAATGAATAAACAAAGTGTGGTATATACGTTCAATTGAATATTATTCAGCCTGAAAAATGAATGGAATTCTGATACAGGCTACATTATGGGTGAATCTTGACAACATGATGTTAGGTGAAATAAGTCAGGCACAAAAGGACAAATATTTGTGATTCCACTTATATGAGGTCCCTAGAGTTGTCAAATTTGTAGAGACAGAAAATCGAATTGTGGTTAACCAGGAGCTGAGGAGACAAGCAATAGGGAGTTATTGCTAAATGGGTTCAGGGTTTCCGTTTAAGATGGTAGAAAGGTTCTGGAAATGGATGGTGGTGATGGTTGCACAGCATTGTGAATGTTAAAGGGACTGAATTGACCACTTAAGAATGGTTGAAATAGTACATTTTATGTATGTTTTACCATAATAAAAAATGCTTTAGGGCAGCCTGGGTGGCTCAGCAGTTTAGCGCCACCTTCAGCCCAGGGCCTGATCCTGGAAACCCAGAATCAAGTCCCACGTCGGGCTCCCTGAATGGAGCCTACTTCTCCCTCTGCCTGTGTCTCTGCCCCGCCCACCCCGCCCTGCCCTCTGTGTGTGTGTGTGTGTGTCTCACATGAATGAATAAATAAAATCTTTTAAAATATGCTTTATAGTGATGTTTGATTTAAAGCTGATCCACCAAACATTTCTAATGTTATCCTGTCCAGGAGAATCTCAGGCATAATGGACCATATGACAAAATAGCCACACAAATATGAAAACACCGCATTTGACTGAAGAACAAGAGGACAGGTCGTTTTTTAACATTAAAAATTTCTATTTTAATTTATTTCTTTTCCAAAAAAAATTTTTAATTCTTGTTAGTTAACATATAGTCAATATTGGTTCCAGAAATAGAATCTGTGACTCATCACTTACCTACAGCACCCAGTGCTCATCATGACAAGTGCCCTCCTTAATAACCATCACCCAACTAGCCCATCCTCCACTCCCCTCCCTCAATCAGCCCTCAGTTGTTCTCTTTTGTTAAGAGTCTCTTATGGGGGATCCCTGGGTGGCTCAGCGGTTTAGTGCCTGCCTTTGGCTCAGGGCGCAATCCTGGAGTCCCAAGATCGAGTCCCACGTCCGGCTCCCGACATGGAGCCTGCTTCTCCCTCCTCCTGTGTCTCTGCCTCTCTCTCTCCCTCTCTCTCTCTCTCTCTCTCTCTCTATGTGTATAATAAATAAGTAAATCTTTTTTTAAAAAGAGTCTCTTATGTTTTCTTCCCTCTTTTCCCCCTTCCCATATGTTCTTCTGTTTTGTTTCTTAAATTCTCCATAAATTCACTCATATGTGAAATCATATGTAGTTGTCTTTCTCTGACTGACTTATTTTGCTTAGGGTAATACACTCTAGCTCCATCCATGTCATTGCAAATGCAAGAATTCACTCTTGCATTGATGGCTGAGTATTATATATATACCACACCTTCTTTATCCACTCATCAGTCAATGGACACTTGGGCTCTTTCCATAATTTGGCTATTGGTGATAATGCTGCTATAAACACCAGGGTGCATGTACCACTTTGAATCCGTACTTTTATATCCTTTGGGTAAATACCTAATAAGGCAATTGCTGGATCATAGGGTAGCTCTATTTTTAACTTTTGAGGCACCTCCATACTGTTCTCCAGAGTGGATGCACCAGTTTGCATCCCCACCAACAGTGTAAGAGGGTTCCCCTTCCTCTGCATCCTCACCAACCTATTGTTTCTTGTGTTGTTAATTTCAGCCATCCTGACAGGTGTGAGGTGGTATCTCAGTGTAGTTTTGATTTGTATTTCCCTGATGATGAGAGATGTTGAGTGTCTGTTGGCCATCTGTAGGTCTTCTTTGGGAAAATGTCTGTTCATGTCTTCTGCCCATTTCTAACTGGATTACTTGTTTTTTGGGTGCATTTGATAAGTTCCTTATACATTTTGGATATTAGCCCTTTATCAGATATGTCATTTGCAAATATCTTCTCCTATTCCAAAAGCTGTTTTTTGTTTTCTTGATTGTATTCTTTGCTGTGTAGTTTTTATCTTGATGTAGTCCCAATAGCTCATTTTTACTTTTGTTTTCCTTGCCTCTGATGACAGATCCAGTAAGAAGTTGTTGCAGTCCATATCAAAGAGGTTGCTGCCTATCCATTCCTCTAGGATTTTGATGGTTTCCTATCTCACATTTAGGTCTTTCATTCATTTTGAATTTATTTTTGGTAGGGTTATAAAGTAGTCCAGTTTCATTCTTCTGCATGTGGCTGTCCAGTTTTCCCAACACCACTTGTTGAAGAGACTGTCTTTTTTCCATTGGATATTCTTTCTTGCTTTATTGTAGATTAATTGACCATATAGTTATGGGTCCATTTCTGGGTTTTCTATTCTATTCCATTGACCTATGTGTCTGTTTTTGCACGAGGACCCTAATGTCTTGATGGCTACAGCTTTGTAGTATAACATGAAGTCTAGAATTAAGATGCTTCCAATTTTGCTTTTCCAAGATTCCTTCGGCTATTCAAGGTCTTTTGTGGCTCCATACAAACTTTAAGTCTGCTTGTTCTAGCTCTGTGAAAAATGCTACTGGTGTTTTGATAGGGATTGCATTAGATGTGTAGATTGCTTTGTGGTAGTATAGACATTTAAACAATACTTGTCCTTTTGATCCATGAGCATGGATTATTTTTCCATTTCTTTGTGTCCTCCTCAATTTCTTTCATTAGTGTTGTATATTTTTTAGAGTACAGATCTTCTACCTCTTTGGTTAGGTTTATTCCTAGATATCTTATGGGTTTTGGTGTAATTGTAAATGGGATTGATTCCTTAATTTTCTTCCTGCTGCTTCATTATCAGTTAGAGAAATGCAATAGATCTCTGGACACTGATTTTGTCTCCTGGAACTTTGCTAGATTCATGTATCAGTTCTAGTACTTTTTGGTGGAGTCTTTGGGTTTTCCCTGCAAATAGTGAAAGTTTCACTTCTTCCTCGCCAATTTCGATGCCTTTTATTTCTTTGTGTTGTCTGATTCCTGAGGCTAGGACTCGCAGTACTATATTGAATAACAGTGGTGAGAGTGGACATCCCTGTCTTGTTCCTAACTACAGAAGAAAAGCTCTCAGTTTTTCCCCACTGAGGCTGATATTAGCTGTGGGTCTTCATATATGGCCTTTATGATGTTGAGGTACATTCCATCTATATCTACTTTGTTGAGGCTTTTTCTCAAGAATGATGCTGTATTTTGTCAAATGCTTTCTGCATCTATTGAGAGGATCATATGGTTCCCATCCTTTCTTTTATTAATGTGATATAGCACATTGATTGATTTATTTGTTATTATTGAACCACACTTGCAACCCAGGAATAAATCCCACTTGATCATAGCAAATGATTCCGTTAGTGTACTATTGGATTCAATTTGCTAGTATCTTGTTGAGAATTTTTGCATCCATGTTCATCAAGAATGTTGGCCTGTAATCCCCTTTAAAAGATCCCTTTTACTAGGATCTTCGTCTGATTTTGGAATCAAAGTAATGCTGGCCCTGTAGAATGCATTTAGAAGTTTTCCTTCTGTTTCTATTTTTTGGAACAGTTTAAGAAGAATAAGTACTAACTCTTCTTTAACCGGTTAAACTAAAGTCAGGGCCAGATGGCTTCCCAACTTTTGTTTGTAGGGAGTTTTTGATTACTGATTCAATTTTTTTGCTGGTTATCAGTCTGTTCAAGTTTTCTATTTCCTCCTGTTTCACTTTTGGTAGTTTGTATGTTTCTAGGAATCTGTCCATTATTTTCAGATTGCCCAGTTTGTTGGTATATAATTTTTCATAATCTTCTCTTATAATTGTATTTCTGCAGTGTTGGTTGTGATCTCTCCTCTCTCATTTGTGATTTTATTTATCTGAGTTCTTTCTCTTTTCTTTTTGATATGTTTGGTTAGGGGTTTATCAATTTTATTAATTCTTTCAAGGAATCAGCTATTAGTTTCATTGACCTACTGGATTTTTGTTTCTTTGTTTCTGTATCATTTATTTCTGCTCTAATCTTTATTATTTCCCTTCTTCTGCTGGCTTTAGGCTCTATACGCTGTTCCTTTTCTAGCTCCTTTAGGTGCAAGATTACATTGTGTACTTGAGACTTTTCTTACTTCTTAAGCTGGCCTATATTGCTATATCCTCCCCTCTTAGGACTGCCTTCACTGCATCCTAAAGGCTTTGGATTGTCTTCATTATCTTTTGTTTCCATGTACTTTTTTTATTTCTTCTTTAATTTCCTGGTTAACTCATTCATTCTTTAGTAAGATGTTCTTTCAGTTCCATGTATTTGTGGCCTTTTCCGTTTTTTTCTTGTGATTGATTTTCCTAGCCTTGTGGTCAGAAGATATGCATGGTAGGATCTCAATCTTTTTGTACTTATTGAGGGCTGATTTGTGATCTATTCTGGAGAACGTTCCATACACACTCAAAGAGAATATGTATTCTGCTGATTTAAGATGAAATATTCTGAATAAATATGTTAAGTCCCTCTGATCCAGTGTGTGATTCAGAGCCATTGTTTCCTTGCTGATTTCCTGCCTAGACTCTCTGTTCATTACTGTAAGTGGGATGTTAAAGTCCTCCACTATTATTGTATTATTATCAATGAGTTCCTTTATGTTTATTACTAATTACTTTTTATATTTGGGTGCTCTTAAATTGGGGAAATAAATACTTACACTTGTTAGATTTTCTTGATAGATAGAGACCCCTTTATCATGATATAGTGTGCTTCATCTCTTGTTACAGTCTTTGGTTTAAAATCTAGTTTGTCTGATATAAGTAGGCTACTCTAGCTTTCTTTTGTCACCCATTAGCATAATAGATGGTTCTCCATCCCCTCACTTTCAATCTACAGGTGTTTTTAGTTTTAGTGGGCAGCATATAAATGGGTCTTGTGTGTGTGTTTTTTTTTTTCCATTCTGATACCCTATGTATTTTGATTGGAGCATTTAGTCCATTTACATTCAGAGTGATTATTGGTAGATATGAATTTAGTGCCATTGTATTACTTGTAAAGTTGGTGTTTCTGGTGATGTTCTCTCTTCCTTTCTAATCTTTGTTGCTTTTAGTCTTTTTTTCTTCACCCAAAAGTCCCCTTATAATATTTCCTGCAGGGCTAGTTTAATGGTCATGAACTCCTTTAGTTTTTGTCTGGTAAACTCTATCCTTCCTTCTATTCTGAATGACAGCCTTGCTGGATAAAGTTTTCTTGGCCATATATTTTTTTCATTCAGCATGTTGAATTTATCATGCCACACTCTTCTGGCCTCCTACTTTCTGTGGACACATCTGCTGCAAACCTTCCTTGTACGTTAAGGGCTATTTTTCCCTCACTGCTTTGAGAATTCTTTCCTTATCTGTGTATTTTGTGGATTTGATTATGATATGTCTTGCTGATGGCCAGCTTTTGTTGAATATAGTGGGAGTTCTCTGTGCTTCTTGGATTTTAATAGCTGTTTCCTTCCCCAATTAGGGAAATTGTCAGCTATAATTTGCTCAAATAAACATTCTGCTCCTTTTTTTCTCTCTTCCTCTTCTGAGACTATGAAATAAATATTATAATGCTTTAAGGAGTTGCTGAGTTCCCTAAGTCCACATTTTGATCCAATGCCTTTTTTTCCCTTCTTTTCAGCTTCATTATTTTTCATAATTTTCTCTTCTATATCACTGATTTGTTCCCCTGATTCAGATATCCTCATTATCATGGCATCCATTTGGCTTTGCATCTGAGTTATAGCATTTTTAGCTTCAGCCTGACTAGTTTTTAGCTCTTTTATTTCTTCAATAAAGGATTCTCTAGTGTCTTCTATGCTTTATTCAAGCCCAGATAGTATCTTTATGGTTATTTTAAATTCTAGTTCAGACGTCTTATTTATATCTGTATTTATCAAATCCCTGGCCGTTACTTCTTTCTGTTCTTTCTTTTGGGGTGAGTCTGTCTTGTCATCTATTCAAGCTGGCTGTTTTTTGTTAGGAAAGCCTGTTATGTTCCTGCTCCTGAGAGTAATGGCTGTATTAAGAAGAGGCCCAATTTTTTTAATTTAAATTTTCAGAAAGGGGGAAGCTAGATCCTAGGTGTGTTTTGGTCTGCTTGTTAAAATAAGCTATATCCAAAAAATTAATTAAATAAATTTTAAAATAAATAATTTTTAAAATAGCTTTGTCTGTATCCCATTTATAAAAAAAAAAGACAAAAGGAGCTAGATCTTATCTCCCCTACAGCTGAAGCTTTGCAGCAGTCTGTGATCCACAGACTTCGTGCAAGTGAGGGTTTTGTGTGCTGGTCTCTGAGTGGGGCCTGCTGTACTGATTCTCAGGTGGACTTGCTCTAGTAGACATCCACCTGCAGGATGTGGCTGGCGGGGGGGAGGGGAGCTTGGTGTAAGCGGCTCTAGCATCCACTTGGTGGCGCTGTTCACTGAAGTTGGTCAATTTTAAGGGGTAGAGGTGTGGGAAATAGCATTGCCCCACTCTCACATCCAGTTAAGGAAATTCACAGCCACAACTTCCAGGAAGCTCTCACAGAAGAGCAAACAATCACCCCGACTGTATCCCAGGCTTTCATCAGATCTCTGCCCTCACCCTGTGTCTGAGCTGCCCACCTGCCAAGTGGCACAGCACTCTGTGTCTTATCTCAGGTGCATGGCTAGGTTTCAAAACTCCAAACTTCAGAGACCCTGGCAGCAGACTTGTGATGATCCTCTGGGGGAAGATCTTGCTGCACGGTGGCTGGCTGCTGGCTTGTCCCAGAAAATGGTGACGCAACTGCACAGTGGCTTGGAGTTTACGGTAAAGCACAGCAGAAAGCCAGCACCAAGGCGTGCTGCCCTCCCCAGTGCCCACGTTCCTATGGTAGTGAACAGGGCAGCTCAATGGTTCCCACCAGGTCTTTTGTCCCCAGAGAGGCCATGCCACCTCTCCCAGAAGCAGAACTGTTTCTCCCTGTACCACCCAAAGGATCCTCAGACCATGCTGCTTGCTCTTGAATCTCTGTCCTCCTTCCCCACCAGTGCACCACCAGACCTGCCAGGCACAACCCTGGCAATGGCAGGGACCTCTAAAACTTTAGACTTTCTGCTTCGTTGCTTATAAAAACTTGTGGTTATTCAGCCTCTCTCCTTTTCCTAGTCAATGGTTTGGGGAAGAGTTTTCCTTATGCAATCCCCTGTGGATGTTTTTAATCTTTTTTCACTCTTTCTCTCACTCCTCTCTGTGTGATCAGGTCTCTCTCCCCTCCACAGTGCCCTCAGCTCTTTTCTCCCCCAAATCAACTCTCCACAACTCCTACCTTCCATGAGATAGTTGTTTTTCTATTTGTAGATGTGCAGCTTTGCTCTCTCAGTCCTCGGATCAATTTCTTGGGTGTTCGGAATGATTTGCTATTTATCTAGCAGTTTTCAAGGGGGAGCAAGCTTCGCATTCCCCTCCTCCTTCACCATCTTAATTCCTCCCCAGAATGGGTCTTACAAGACCAGAATTCACCCATCTTCCAGGGATATTACAGCTATTTTAGGTGCCGTATAAACCTTGTCTGAAGGGATACCATGTCTTAGCCAAGGCTCCCCAATACCTTTACACATGATGATAGTCATCCTGATCAGACCTTTTTTTTTCCCCTTCTCTGGTAATTAGTAGGAAGGCAGAGTATTTTTGAAGGTTATTCTGTATAACACTTTGGGATGACTTAATTTCTAGTTATAAATCTGTTATCTAATATAAAATTCTTATATTTTAGTCAGTATTTACTTAGGGTTTACTGCGCATTGTGCAAAAAATGTTCATCATCCTTCAAGGGATATTCTATAGGGTCCTTCATTCATTCAGTAATCTATTTTGGTGATTTATTCTATTTATATACTCTTTCTGTGACTGAGGCCTAATGCAACCCCATAGGACATGAGGCTTGGAGCCAGATGAAAGGTAAAAGACTATTCTGCTATTCACCATACTTCTGACACCAAATGTGTGGGTTTTCCACACCAAGAAATTCTCCAATTCTTTGCGGACACCAACTGGGTATCCTACAGGTTTACTTCATTTCTGACACTAATGGGAGTTTACTTAGACCCCACAGGATAAGGGCTCACTACTACAAGACTGCCACTGCTTCAGATACCAAGTCTGGGCCTCTCAACTTTTGACCAACTGGTTATAAAGCAGAGGTTCCCACAACCCCTTCCTTGGGTTTAATAATTTGCTAGAAAGGTTCACAGAACTCATGAAAACACTTAACCTACTATTTATTATTGGCTTAGAATTTAAAAAATATAACTCAGAAACAGCCATGTGGAAGAAAGACAAAGGGTAAAGTATGGGGGGGGGGCACAGAGCCTCCAAGTCCTCTCCAGGCACTCCACCCTGCCAGCACCTAAATGTGTTCTCCAACACAGAAGTTCTGCCTTTGTTTAGGATTTTTATGGTGCTTTATTATATGAGCATGATTGATTAAATCACTGACCATTGGTGAAGTCAATCCTCACACACCCCACACACACACTCTACTAGGTCAGGGTAGGAGCTCAAAGTTCCAACCCTGTAATCACATGGTTGGTTTATCTGGCAACCAACCCCATCTTTCAATTGTTACCTCATTAGAAAAAAGTCAGGTGTGATGATAAGGGCTTATGATTAACAAAAGATGTTTCTCTCACCACTAACTCTCAGGAAGTAAGCATTTTAGATTGGTGCCAGGAACTGGGGACAAAACCAAATATATATGTATTATATCATAACATTACAGGAGGCAACTAGAATCCAGACATCAGCACTGTTGTCATTTATTCCCATGACTAAACTAATATTTCTCATTCTAGAATTTTTCCTGGCAAGCATGATTTTGTCTGTCACAGATAGTGAAAACATTTGATGAGTGCCTGTTGTCTATATATTTGAGTAAAATAGAGTTAATGATTCTTTGGTAATTGGGAGAAAACATGACATATAGTTAGAACTGAAAGGCGTTCAGTAAGTTACCTATGTATATTTTGGGTACTTAATTAGATATTTTCTGTGTGCAATTAGTCCCCCAATAACCTTTTAAGAAACTTTTAATTATACTGATAAATGGAGGTTTGGACAGGTTAAATTATCCTAAGTCACACTAAATTGATTTTATCCAAATCTGTGGAATTACTTTACCAAAGAGCTAACAATGTGAGAAAGATAACACTGTAGGAAATATCAGATGTGCATTAAAACTGAAACTCTTTTGGGATCCCTGGGTGGCGCAGCGGTTTGGCGCCTGCCTTTGGCCCAGGGCGCGATCCTGGAGACCCGGGATCGAATCCCACATCGGGCTCCCGGTGCATGGAGCCTGCTTCTCCCTCCGCCTGTGTCTCTGCCTCTCTCTCTCTCTCTCTGTGACTATCATAAATAAATAAAAAATTAAAAAAAAAAATAAAATAAAACTGAAACTCTTTTAAAAATGTTAATATTATTTAAATGGGATAGTAATTGGTTCACTTTCTACAAAGGTTATTTTAGTAGTACACAGCAAAAGACTAAGAGTTTTGTGGATTCTTTTTACCTAAAAGTCCATTAATTACAATTAATGGGACCCAAGGAAATAATGAAAGCTTTTTGGTGAAGATTTTTGTGCCTAAATCCCCATAGAGTTGTCAATAATTGAAAGATTATTTGGTCCTGCCAAATAATTTTCAAAATTCCATCATATGGTAAAATGTATCAGAAAAATAAAATCCAGCCCAATGTTAGAAGAATGATACATGACGACACAGTTGGATTTATTCCAAAAAAGCAAGAATGGTTTCCCTAATGGGCATTATTCATACAATTCATCCCATCAGTTGATCAAATGAGAAAAATTATAATATCACTAGAAAATTCATAAAATCATTACAGATTTTAAGAAATTTTAGGAAATGAAAAAAAAAAGAATGCCTTCTTGTGATAAAGATCTGACTTGCCATATTAACATCTTATTTAATGATTCAACACAAAAGACATTGTCTTCAAAGTCAGAAACAACAACTTGGGAAACAATTAAAGATCAAGGATATGGAATAGAAAGCCTGAAAGATTCATATATTAACAAAAAAAATATGGCCAGGGTCATTTCAAATCAATGAGAAATTGATAGAGATGTCAATAAATGGCATTGGAACATTGGCCAACATTTTAGGGAAGAAAATCAAAGACTAAGACTATTTCAAATACTTCCCACATGCATTTAAGATATAGATTTTTTAAATGATGAGAAGTACCACTAGAAAGTATAGGTCACTATTATCTTGGGGCAAAGGAAGCTCAATTATAATAAAAAGGTCAAAATGACACACACAGAAAGACATATTTGACAATAGAAATATTTCTATACAACAGAAGTTATCCTAAGCAAATGCACCCCCCACCACCACCACCCCAGAGGCATTCCTATGAATGAGGCTCAGGGACAAGGTAAACTAGACTTATTCTCTATCACCAGGAAGAATTCAACTGTTTCAGATTATAATAAAGCAAAGGACTTCATCAGAATTCTGTGTGTGGCCAGGTGAATTGTTTCTAGCAGGGTATTGTTGCTTGACTCCACCACCCGTCTATGATAAGGGACTGATGTCTGGGTCACACGAGCATGAGCTGCTATGATAAAGAGCTGGCAATAACCCACATGTTTCCAAGACAATTAGCTAAACATAGTGTCGTCTTGTGGTGTAGTTGGGGTAAAGAGGTGATTTTTTACCTTAACTGCACACTAAAATCAGCTATAGAAAATACAGGCCCGGGATACCCAGGTGACTCAGTGGTTGAGCATCTGCCCTCAATTCAGGGTATGACCCTGGAGTCCTGGGATCAAGTCCCGCATTGGGCTCCCTGCATGGAGCTTGCCTCTCCTGTCTCTACCTCTCCCTCTGCCTCTCTCTCTAGGTCTCTCATGAATAAATTAAAATCTTACCAAAAAAAAAAAAAAAAGGAAATACAGGACCTATCCAAGACATTCCAATTCAGCTCACATGAAGTGAAGCCCAGGTTGCCTACCTTTTTGTTTTGTTTTGTTAGTTTCCCAGTTACATAGTATTTCATCATAAAACAAAGGAGATGTGACTTACAACTCAGCAGCAAATCTGTAGCATATGAAGATTTTTTTAAAAATAATAGTGATTTACTCTGTCTTCAAAAAATACAGTCTTTTCACCTAAACAATCCTACTCAATAGTTCCGAAAGTAAAGAAATACCTTTCTTCAGAATGGATCTAATTTCTGGTTAATGCTTCAAAAGCTACACTTTTGAGTCCCCCTACACCCTGAAAGCCTCTTACAGTTCAACATCGTTGTCTCCCCATACTTTATAACTAATTTTTAAGATTGTAAATCTGTTCTCCTTAATGAGAGTGCAAGGCAATGACTAATTAAGTAAAGAAACTTTATACTTATATTTTTGAAGACAGGAGTAAAAGACTTACAAGATCGGACAAGGCACATGGCACACATTCATGCTGGCACAATGAGAGCTCTTGAATTGTTTTTCCAAGTCAATATGTTTGCCAGGAAAAACAACAAAAACAAAAAAAAATAAAATAAAAACTGCCAGGGAGGCAGGAAGACTTCAGCATGAACCCCTAGATATTTTGTACATATGCACAAAAAGCATCTTCACACCGAGTATATAAACCCTTGTTGAATTCTGTCCTGGAGAGAAAAACATCCTTAAATTTTGGTGTTCTCTCTAATGACTTAGCAATGTGATCCCTACTCACCTCTGAAAGCTTCACGATAAATGCCTTGGCCTGCTGTGTTTATTTATATCCTACAACTACTTATTTTTTGCAAAATTATTTGACCTTTTAGCGTGTTTGTCCTACTTAAACTAGCTAGTTTGAACTAGCTTCTTAAGGGCCAAGGATGTTCCTTTGTATCTTTGTGCATAGTAATTGGTACCAATTAGCACTGAAATAACAACTGGATAATAGTTGTTTAAAATTTTCTCCTTTACCCTAAAGCAAGAGCTCACATGCATATGAATACAGGGACACAATCCTCTTGCAAAAGAAGTCTCCCCAAACTTTACTTGTCAGAAGACCTGCCCTGTTAAGATACTCTAGTTATAGGAGTTC
This sequence comes from Vulpes lagopus, assembly GCF_018345385.1. Lineage (NCBI taxonomy): Eukaryota > Metazoa > Chordata > Mammalia > Carnivora > Canidae > Vulpes > Vulpes lagopus. Next base: position 96,974,446 of record NC_054824.1, on the reverse strand, counting down.
TAGCTGGAAGCAGTAAAAAAAAAAAAAAAAAAAAAGGCAGCTTATGGTCTTTGGGAACATCAGAAGAAAGCTCCATTGGTTTCTACATTCTCCAACATTCTTCATTGCCATGAGGGGCTCCACAGGACATCAGAAACAGCAACCACCAAGGGAGGAGGAGAATAGATTGGTGTTACTGTAGCTGTATATTGATTTGTGACCAAATGGGCATCCCTTTGAGGGAAACCCAGAAATATTAGAGGGGAGGATCTCTCTATAAGAGTATGGAAAAGTCCTACATAGGCAGTTGGAGGCAAAAACAGGAACTTTGGCTTGCTGGTGTCCTTGTGACCCCATTTGTATCCTTAGGCTGCTGAAATATGGTCATATTGAGTTGTTTACCATATAAGAATACCAGAGGTATGCCAAGTGTGCTTTCTCCTGATGCTCCCAAGCCCTAAATCTATTTTTATTATGCATCCCAGCTGTCCCAAACCCCTTCCCCAACAGCGCAAACCATGTATGGGTAAGGAATGGGTTTGCAGAGTCAAAATTCAAACTATACATTATATAACATATTCAAATCTATGCATTTCTCCCCACACCATGCTCACATAGGTCAGGCATACAAACAATTGAAACATCAAGTATACTTACTACTGTAAAAAAAAAAAAAAAGGTAACTGAAATAGAAATTTGGCAGAAAGGTAGGCTGTATATCCTTTCAATGTCATACTTGAACATGATCTCACAGAACCACAGAGGATTATTTATTTCACTGGGAGAATGTACCTTTCTTTGACTTGCTATTCAATACTGATTCTACAAAGTTATGTAAAAATTTATAGATTTTTTTCCAGCAGAGATGCAAGTGATTTTTGTTCAGTGGAAAAAAATAACCCCAAGTAATATGATGTTATTGCCCTTTGGGGTATTGACCATTTCCTCTCTAACTTAGCCAATTTATTTGGTTTGCCATTACCAACAAACGATAGAATTCTCTGTTCTTCAAAAGTCACATGAACCAATTTATTATCCTGCTGGCTCCTTCATTAATAAGTCAAATACATTTTTGACAAGGATTCACTATGTACTTATGTGTCATGTTAAGGTTTTGAAAATATGCCTTGACACTACAACATGTTGCAAAGTCTTGACATAAGAAGTAAGTTCATGCAGTAAGGGCCAAGACAAAGCAAAGGTTTAAAAGATGAAATGCCACTGAGGTGAGCCTCAAGGTACGGCTAGGATTTCACCAGTGACTGTGGGAAGGAAAGCCATTGCAGACACAACTTCAAATATTACCCATTTATATGTAAAGCTGACAAAGAGGTTCTGACATGGATTGCTTAGACCTATTTTAGATTTTAGACCTATTTTATTTGATCTTCTTAATAAAATACTATCAAATAGGATCTATCAATGCGTGCAAAGAACAATACATTATAACCAAATAAAACTTATTCCAGAAAGTGAAGGGAGATCCAACAACTGAAAAATCTATTGACATAATAAACTATACCAAGAAATTACAGGAGAAACACTATGTGTTATCAATAAATTCAGAAAAAGATATTCAGAAATAGACCATTTCTAATACAAAATGAATTAGACATTTCTAATACAAAATGAAAATTACTTAAATCTAATAAAAGCTACTTATTAGATTTCAACAGCAGATATCATGTAAACAATGCAAAACTGAAATCATTTTCCTTAATACCAAGGACCAGAGAGAGATGATAATTATTCTTCACTGTCTTGGAGATACTAACAAATGCCATATACATTTTAGAAAAATTAAATACCATGTAAAAATCATTGGAAAACAAGGTTAATCTCTTTGTTGATAAGACTGTATTTAAAGAAAAAAAAAACGAGAGACTTTATGTGAATTTGTCTGGTGGCTAGGTACAAAATAATTTTTTTCTCAAAAAATTTTCCCTGTTTAGCAACAGTCACTGAGAAGTGGAAAGGGAAAAAAATTCTATTTTTATGGATAATAACAGGGAAAATTTCTAGGAGTAAGTTTAACAATAATTTTATATGTCTATATGACAAAAATTTTACATCTTAATGAAAGACACAAAATAGGATATGAAGAAATGGAAAGATGCATATTATGCACTTGAATTGGAAAAATAATATTATAGAAATACAAATTTCTCCAAAATTAATATATAAATCTAATTCAATTAAAAACCTATCAGAGATAGTTAAATTATATATTAAATTTTTATGGAATCTTAATTTCCCTAGGTCTTATGTTTTGAAATTTTCAAAGCCTCATTGATAGCCTTTTTTTTTCCCCCACCAAATTTTACCAAAGCGAGGGATATGCTATGGTCTCAAGTTTTCAGCTTTCTATCTCTTTTGTGTGGTTTATGTCCAATGGAATATTAAGCACTAAAATAAGTAGAAGGGGGATTATTTCATTATTTCTCTAATTTGATGGATGGAGGAAGGTGGGTGACAGAAAGATAATATGGGAGGAGAATGGTTTCTACTCTGTGCTAGAACTTGCTTATTTTCTCTAAAGTATCTGAAGGCAATTTTACCCTTTACCATTTAGGCCACCTTCCTCACTAAATGGTAAATATACACTCCTATTGACATAAGCTAGACCTCATTTCTGGTGAACAGATAACCAGCCTAAAAGCGCATCTGCCCATCCCTGACCTGGGAGCTTCTTCACATCATATGGTTTTCCTCCTTCAATTGACAGTGAAGAACATCTTGCTCAAATGCCTCTTCTGATTCCTATTTTTCTTCCCTTTGTCCACTGGGTTGCAGCATGACAATGATGCAGCAGCACCTCAGTTCACACAGCCTCAGTAAAATCAGCCAAGGAGGAAAATGGATATTTGCAGGTCAAGTTGCCTCCAGAGGTACTTAGAAGGTGCTTAGAAGCTCTGTGAAGTCTGACGCTGACTTCTTCATAGCCAACTCTGACACATTTTGCCAACAATTCCCGGAGACTCTGGACCTCCTGGAAAGTTTCCAGATGACCTCAATGACAACATGCACTTTTTTTTGCTTAGCCAAAGTACTGTTATGTTAAGCTCTATTTCCTTTCACAAACAAATTTTTTTAAAAAATAGAAAATAATAATAATCTATTTGAAGACTTTACTGTGTTAAAAACTTCAATTTAAAGTTTTGTAGAAAGGCAACTACAATTAACATCACTTTGTCATTTCAGCTTCATAAAGTCACAAATAACATACTCCCCCCAGACAAAATTTTCTTTAAATAGCATGGGTTTGTTATTTGTTGTTTTTAATAAGAGCTTTAGAAGCCTCAAGAATCTCTGTTGAAAGTTAGTCTTCAGAAAATCAGCCATCCATACAGAGTAGTTAGAAAAAAGTCAGCTTAGTTTGCCTAATCAACAACTTTAAACCTTCATCCTCAAACTCATAGCGCTTCCAAACTCATTAGTAGAGGAATTGCTTCTACTTGTCATCTACGAACAGCACCAGCTGATATCACAAAAGATAGCAATCTAAGCAAAGCATCCTTTTTGGGAATAAAACCACAGCTGCTGTCCAGCAGCAACACTATTAATTATATTCAATTACTAAAGCAAAACAAAATATAAGGTGTTTAAAATGATCATCATGTCAGCCAATAAACAACCATTACTTACCACTGAAGCACCATCAGGAAATATTTTACATCATAAATATCAGCTGGTAAAGATGTCTTTGTTCTCAGCACAAAGCTGTTTGTTTCTCAATCAATAGATACTCAATTCATCCTTCAAATCCCACTCCTCTTTGAGCAATAATCCTTTAAGAGGGCCTACTATGTGCCTGTCTCTAATCCTTCCTGAACGATCCATATTTTAGTTTTTCATACTCCAAAATGCACCTTTCGCATCTGACAGCTCTACGTGAAATGCAACTCCTTATTATATTAAGCAGCAGTTATATGATAAGATAATGGTCACAACGTAAATCTAATCCCCTGAAAGAAATTCATTTTAAGCAAGTATGAATTAACTCCTACAACATAGATTTCTTACTGCAATTAACTGTCTCTTGATGCCTTTTATCAAAAGCAACCCCAGGGCACCTGGGTGGCTCAGTAGTTGAGCGGCTGCCTTTGGCTCAGGTCGTGATGCTGGGGTCCTGGGATCGAGTCCCACATCAGCCTGCTTCTCCCTCTGCCTAGGTCTCTGCCTCTCATGAGTAACTAAATATATTTTTTAAATGACTATCAGATAAGATAGACTTTGAGAAAAAAAAAACATTTAAAAAAATATAAATAAAAGCAACCCCAAGGTTTAAGGCAAGAAAAAAACTCCAAAAACTCTACCATTCCAAAACCAACTTTCAAGTCCCAATGAGTGAACTGGAATTTGACTAGTTAATTACATTCTATTAAACATGCCAATAGCTTTATCAAAATATATATGTTTGCCAGCACAGGAAAGCAGGTTACTTACCTGCTTCCTGACTTTGACTTGCTCTGCCAAAAAGGTTATTGTAAAGGTTAGGACATTTAGAGATGACTCAGTGCTGGGAACATGTGAGTTCAGAAGGGTTTCCTGCCTCTACTTGAAGCATTGTGGAAAGCCATGAAATCTGTAGGAAATGACTGGGGTAGGATGAGTGTGTTTGACATGTGATTATCACTCACCTCACCCCACAGTAACGTGTCAAGCCAGTCTCCATTTCTGAGCTGCTTCACCAAGTCCATGAAATGCTTTGAGAGCTTAATTCATCTGTTCAAAGAGAATCCCGACCCAAGCCAAACTCTAAATCCTGTGAAGGCACAGGTTTTCACTCTGTAGTGTAATAAGAATCACCTGAGTGCCTCACTCTTGCTCTTCTATATCAGCACCTTTGTGGGACTGGAGGCTGGGACTGTGCTTATTTATATGCTGCCCTGGTGTTTCTGAGAGAGTTGATGCTGTTTTAGAAACACTGGTTTAGGGGGGGGGGGGGGGGAATCTACTCCCGAATGAACAAGTATCAGAAATGACTTGCTTTATGGTGATTGGTGTTTAAAGACTCCTAGAAGATAAAGCTACCAGAAGTAGAGACAGATGATGATAGATAGATAGATAGATAGATAGATAGATAGATAGATAGATAGATAGATAGATGATGGATAGATAGATAAAAGAGATAAAAGAGTTGAAGTCTGGCTGAGGCTTACAGCTAAACCACATCCCATTCAAATCTAGACCAGGTTAGGTCAATGTTTCTTTAAAAGTGATACCAGCCCCTCTACTAAGTTAAATCACAGAGATGGAAAGACAGAGAGGAAGCGACATCACTGGCACAAGATTAATCCTATGGTATTGAGCTCTTGGTACAGAAAGAGCCTGAACTAACAAGATTATGAGAAGAATAAAGGAACCTGTGTTCCCAAGAAGCACGGAGCTGAAGTATTTAAAAGACAAGACACAGCACTCTGAACGATGGGGCAAAGGCCCAGCAACGCCAACACCTGCTGTGTCCTTCTTTTAGTGGGGGAAGTCCCATGCAGCAGGAGGCTGCATCACACCCCTTCTGTCAACTAAGGTGACAAGTTCTCACTCTGTAGCCCACCTTCACTCTTCTCACCTGTCTTCCCCTTGATTAGCTCCCTCGTAGAAAGACCTAGGATACACCCAGGCCATTTTGCTGGATGGTGATTAACTAGAAATGTATTGAAGTAGACACAAGCATTAACTTCACTTTGGAGAATTCAATTTGAACTCCAAATTGGCCTCTAGGAAGAATCCTAGGGAGGAAGGAAAGACCATCTTCACTCTTTCGATGGTCTGTCCAGTAATTCCCTTGGTGGCACACCAACACTGAGCTAGCTATTTTGGGATCTGGCCTGTTTTCCTTCCTCATTGGAGTTCAGATTCAAAATTGTTTTGGGGGGTTTTGCTTGTTTCTTTGTTTGATACATTTACCGTTAATACCAAACAATTAGCTCATAGTATAGAGCTTTATTTACTAACTTTCATGTGGATGTCTGTTTTCTCTACCTACACTGGACATTCCTTTCGGACAAAGACTATGCCATTTCTCCTTTTATATTCCTCTCTCACTGACACTCAATAAATTAACTTTGTACAAACCACTATATCTTGAGAATGTCCTAAATACAATTTCAGCTCCTTAAAACCCCACAATCCAAAACTAGTCACAGTGGAAAATATAGATATCAACTTTTAAAAAACATTCATTTGAAACAAGAGAATTTTTTTTTTAAGATGTTATTATGTATGGCTACCTACAGCTACTTCCCCGAGAAGGATTTCCTCTCATACGTCTTAGAATAGCAAACCATCAAACTAACAAGGAAGACTGAAGATACAGATGTAAAAGTGGCTCCAAACACCGTGCACAGAAGTGAGTGAGGTGTGTGGTAAGCAGTGTTAGCCATGCTGTACAACGTCACTCAACAGTTACTTGGAGGATATGTGGCTACACATCTCCAAAAACCACCACTACCTACAACCACCACCAACAACAACAAACCAAACAAAGAAACAAAAGAAGAAGATTCTCTTTTTCTACCTGTGAGTTCTTCTCTCAGTTTCATCTTTGCTAAGAAGCAGAGAATCTGGCCCTGGCCAGTGATCCGAGAAGCCAGGTCACACTTTTGCTTCTCTTCTCAGTTTCCAGCCTTCTTCCAAGTCCCCACTGGGAATTATTTCACCCACATATTGGGGATTGGGCTGTACTAAGAATCTCATTGTTGAAAGTGAAACTGGGTACTGACTCTCTGCAAAAGCACTGTTATCTATGCGAACTAGTTCTTTGAATCTAGTGTGTATCTGGCCCCAGTATATTTCCAGTCGCTGGTATTTCCATTCAACAGAAAAAAATACAGTTGAAGTTAGATCTCTCTATGTCCATCTGTCTGTCTGTCTCCCCCTCTCTTTCTTCCCCTACAACTAAAATGCTTATCCTAGCTTTTCCAATGGTACATTTTATTAAGCAATAAAAACAAACTGTTCAATTGGTGAGAGACCACAAGAAATCCTAGGGACCTAAGACCTAAGTTACTTAGATGGGGGACACACGTCCCATACCCTATTGCACCTTCTTGATCTCCTTGGCATCTTGAAAATATTATTTGTTTTAATGTACTGAGCTGCTTTCCTAAGCGTGCATGATGATAGATGTGAGCTCAAATTTCAGGTTGAGAAATGAAAGCTTTGGAGATGTAAAAATAAAGAAGAATGATCTCAGATGTGACATTCAGCATTTAGGCACTGTGGGCACTGTGACAAGAGCTTGGGGTACAACAGAGAACCAATCAGACACGTGGGTTGCTCAGGTCGTAAAGGTTTTATGCAGAGAACTCTAAACACAGGATATACTCTTCCACTCCCAGTGTGGGTTTTAGTGAGGTAACCCTTCAGGTTCTGGCTCGACTTATGATTCTGAAGTGCCCACATTCTCCTATGCCTAGATCCACCAGGGCACTAGTTTAAAGAAACACTTCCAACACTGTAGAGTGTCGATGACTTGAGGCCTCTTTCCAAGTTCCAAGGGTTACATCTTCAGTTTCAAATCAGTGTCATCTCCAATGGGACATTTACTACAGGAGTTTCACTTGCCAGACTGCAATTTTCCTAATGACTTGCCTCACTGTTAAGATAATTATCTGGTTAGCATGTTACTATCTTTAGAGGAAAAATACAATATAAATGCCACACTTCTGGTGTGGTTATTTTCTCAATGCCTATATTCTAACTCTTTGAATTGCCATTCTTAGACTCTTTTGATTTGCAGGAGCCTGCATTCTTGCCATTGGTGTTTAATCTGTCTGCAGAGCTGGGGTTGAGGGCATGTTTTGCCATAAGGCAGATCTGAATGCTCTAAGCTTCAGAATTCCTTGAGTTGCATAATCTCATGAGGGGCAGACTGGGTATGAGGAATTACATGCAGCTGACGTGTTCTCTTGGGACATCTAATTTTCCCCTCAGCGTGGGTAGCACAGGCCCAGCATAATACCAGTGGGGTTCTAGGGTCCAGGCCTTTATCTTGTCAATGAGTACACAAAATGACAAAGCACAAGGTAGCTCAAATCTCACCCAAGGAGATGGATCAAAACCAGTAAAGCATCACAAAAAGATAATACTACATTATTCCACTTAGATACCTAGAGGTGTCAAATTCATAAAGATAGAAAGTAGGTGATTGCCAGGAGCTGGGGGGTGGGGGGAGGAGGATGGGGAGTTACTGTTTAATGGGTACCAAGTTTCAGTTCTGCAAGATTTAAAGAGTTCTATATATTGGGTTGGTTGCATAACAAAGTGAAAATATTTATCACTGTCGAGCAGTACGCTTAAAAATGGCTAAGATGGTAAACTTTATGTCATCTATTTTTTGCCGCAATTTAAAAACAGAACAAAACAGGAAAGCTAAGTATGCGATAAATCAAAAATGTTTTAGTGAGGACAGAATAGAAAGCAAAGCCCTCAAAAGTCAGGTTTAGGGCAGGCGGCGGCTCAGAGCACAGGCTGTAGTGAAAGAACAGAGCCCATGAGTGTTTTTGAAATCAGGGACTTATGCTCAAAATATCGTTCTGTTGGAAGCTAACTGTACACTACTGGCTGGCTGTCCCGGTTTGCAGGCACCAGTCACAGTGGTCCTATAACACCTCCCAGGCCGCACTGGAGAGCAGAGGCATATACCTCAAAGATACATGGGCCTGGACCTATAGATTCAGCTTAAGAACAGAGCAAAACTTTTCAAGTTGTACTTAACATATGATTTGTTTGGATCTCACCAAACTGGGCAGAAATCTCAGAGAGAAAAGCATCCTTTCCTTGGTTAATGGCCTTCAGGAAGCAGAAAGAGAAGGAAACGATTCAAAGGGCATGGCATAAAGAGACTCAAAGGAAAATATTGAGTGTTATACTATATCATAAAAGGTTTACTGCTGGTTGAGAAAGTCTTTGTAATGTTCACAATTTTGCCTCTCAGTAGTAATCCGGTCACTCCAAATTTAGGACAGGCAAGATTTTCAGGCTGCAACCCATTTCTAGCACTCTCTTCGAAGTGCCAGACTCAAATTGCCAACTGCCTAATGGCTATGGCTACATAGATGTGCCCTCTGGACTTCAAGCTCGACATGTGCAAAACTGAAAAATCAGACCAGACAGCCTTTTCCTCCAGAGTTTCCTTTCCAGCGATGGCACCAGCATCCTCACAGTCACCCAGGCTTGAACTGCTCAAGTCAAAGAAATTTTCCTTAACCCATACTACTTTGGTTGCCAAAGCCCTTCCAATATGCTTCAGTGATATTCGCTACACCCGTCTCCTCTCCCGTGCCTCTGACACTGTCCTGATCCAGCTCTTAATGCTCGTCATTTGCTTGCTGTGTTGCTAGGGCTTCCTAACTGGTCCCAGATCACACTCTTACTTTTAACTCCAACTTTTTTTTAAAGATTTTCTTTATTTATTTGAGAAAGAGAGAGAGAGAGAGAGAGAGAGAGAGAGTGCAAGCTGGAGGAAAGGGAGAGGGAGAAGGAGACTCCCCACTGGGCAGAGAACCCAATGTGGGGCTCAATCCCAGAACCCTGAGATCATGACCTGAGCTGAAGGCAGATGCTTAACTGACTGAGCCACCCAGGCGCCCCAAACTGCAAATTTCAAAAAAACTTTTTAAATTTTAATAATTACAGTATGGGTGATATACAGTATTATATTAGTTTCAGATGAGCAACATAGCAATTTAACAATTCCATATATTTCTCAGTGCTCATCAAAATGAGTGTACTCTTAATCCCCTCATTTATTTCACCCATCTGCCACCTGCTTCCCTCCCACCCCAGACACCCTCTGTTTGTCCTCTGTAATCAAGAATCTGTTTTTTCTAAGGATGGCACTTGATGGGATGAGTACCGGGTGTTATACTATTTGTTGGCAAATTGAATTTAAATAAAAAAAAATTGTAAAGAATCTTGGGACACCTGGGTGGCTCAGCAGTTGAGGTCTGCCTTTGGCTCAGGGTGTGATCCCAGTCTGGGTATCAAGTCCCACATTGGGTTCCCCCCAAGTAGACCTCTGCATGTGTCTCTGCCTCTCTCTCTGTGTCTCTCAGGAATAAATAAAATCTTTTGAAAAATTTTTTAAAAAAAGAATCTTTTTTGGTTTATCTGTTTTTTGTTTGTTGGTTTGCTTTGTTTCTTAAATTCCACATATGAGTGAAATCATATAGTATTTGTCTTTCTCTCTGGCTTATTTCACTTGGCATTAATTATACTCTCCAGATCTATGCATGTTATTGCAAATGACAGAATTTTGTTCTTTTTTATGGCTGAGTAACATTTCATTTTAACTCCAACTTTTACATGCTTCTATTCCCTTTTTAAATGTCTTTAGTGGCTCCCCAGTGTTCACAGACCAAAGGGTAAACTAAGCCTCAAACTCAGGTTTTCACACAGCCCTACCAAAACTTCCCCTTTAGCTCTATCTTCCACTACATCTCTTTAGACACCTATGCTGTGCCATACCCAACTACCTACTGTTACCCAAACATGCCAGGAAACGTTATACATCTATGTTGTTCCTTCAACTAGAATACCCTTCTTATCTTCCTCGTCTTTTTCACTTGTTGAAATGTTACCTATTACAGTTCAGCCCAAATATCATCTCCTCCATAAAACTTACCAGAAGCCTTTCCATTGGAATGAATTATTTCTTATTCACACTCAACTGTTATTAAACACCTAAAACTTTGTATTGGGTACCAAGCCATAGATCTCATCCCTTTTAAAAGTGTTTTAAATTTATTTTTTAAGATCTTATTTATTTATTCATGAAAGACACACAGAGGCAGAAACATAGGCAGTGGGAGAAGCAGGCTCCATGCAGGGAGCCCGATGTGGGACTTGATCCCAGGACTCTGGGATCACGACTTGAGCTGAAGGCAGATGCTCAACCACTGAGCCACCCAGATGTCCCTTAAATTTATTTTTTAATTCCAGTATAATTAATGTACAGTGTTATAGGAATCAAAAGTCTCCCAGCACAGAAAAGCCACAGCCCCTATTCATTCTTAAAGACCTTACACACGAGCTATAAAGAAAATATATTCTAGTCTTTATGTTATTCTTCCCTTTTGTTTACATTTTATCTCCCCAGCAAGATTATAAACTTCTTGATAGTAGAAGTTATATCTCATTAATCTCTTTAACCACCAATGTCTGACCTTGTAATAGTGGCTTAAATTGGCAGGGGCTCAATAAGATTCAACTGATTGAATGATAAAAGTAAGTGAATAAATGAATGGAGTAATTCATCTTTGCATGCCAATTTATTATACTTTTTAGCCTTTAAAAACAACAAAACTGGAAATATTTTCACTTGTTTCATTCTCAATGTGAAATTCAAAGTTACTTACAAATTTCTAAAATCCAGTGGATTTGCCAAGTTATATTTAGAATCAAGCCACACGTGCATCCCAAAAATATAATATGCCTTCCTAAAAGACTCTTTTCATTTCTTTTAACACCACTGCTAGTAGCCTATTTGCCAACTATAGAATATTATGTGCATCAGTGTGGTATGGACATGTCCAAGAACATTGCAGAAAAAAATTACTCTCCTCCCTGGTGTTGAATTATATTTTAATTTAGGTTCTGTGGAGATGCTGACTATGCATGAATTAGCCAGAATCTGCTGCTAATACATTCCAAATTTTTTTAGGTAGAGAACTGTATAGCTTTGAGGGGAGACGGTGCCAGAGAGAATTCTGCAAGATCCACTAGAGAATGCTCTATCATTTTTCAACATTCCCTTAACCAATATTCAAAAGGTAACAGGAGGAAAGAGGCGGTAACATCTTTGATGGGCATGATAGATTATCATTTGGAAATAGTCTCAAGATCTCTCTATCCCAGATTTGGCTGATGTGACTTGTGCAGGCCAAGAGAACTATATGGCTTGTGAAGTGACTGAAAGCTTGAAAAGCACTTGCGTTATTGGCCTTCCTCCCTTACACTCTTGCCATCTCTGTGAGAAAAGCAGCCATGGATGACATTGATGGTCCCAGATGGAAGAGGCATATGGAACAAACTGGTCCAGCCAGACCACTCCAACTGGGACCAACCTGGAAAATACACAAGCATACAAGCTAAATAAATGCTATTTCTGTAGTCACTTCCATTTTGTGGTTGTTTGCAATGAGGCAATAATATCCTGAGCTAATAACTCCCTCCCCCATATCCCTCCAATCTGCAACGACCTTAATCCTCATTTTTAGACTGATCTCATATCTGATATCTTATGCTGGAGACCTTTTATTTGTCCTCTGGATCTAGTCTCCATCCTTCTCCATGCTACCTTCTACCCTGGGACACAGACCTGGGTATACTACATCAACAGGGTCCTTTCTCTCAGACTTCCAGATATGATTAGCCAGTGCAGCCAGTGGGGAATCACAAAAAGAGATTGCTTGGAGGGAGGAGAGTAAGAACATGGTACCTATTCCCCTGACTACTTGCCCTATTGTATCCTTGACCAAGCACACTTCTCTCAGGAAGATCTCCTCTACATGATTCTTTCTGGGCTCTGGGAAGGGTTCCTTCGCTTGTCTACTTGGGCCTCGGGCAGTAATAGTCCATTTGCCACCAGTCCTGGGTTACTATGTCTCCTGTGGTGCCCTCTACCCTAGAACATTCATTTTTACAGATAGTCCCTGTGTAAACAAATCTCCCTGGAAACATTCTAATTTGAATGTTCTCTTTCCTGTTGGGGTCCTGACTCATACACACCCTCACACTTCCCAGACCTCTTATACTTTCTGCCAAGAATCACTTTTCTGATGACAGTTTACCCATTGGGTCCTTCACCAGCTGCCCATTCTTAAGACCCCTGCTTTGTCCGTACATCTAGTCTTACTTAACACCTCTGATCTTGGACATCAATGAAAATAACTTTGAGTGTATGCTGTTGCCAGGCACTAGAGATACAGAAGTCCTTACCTTCATGATCCAGTGGGAGAGATAGACAAAGCAAATTAAAATTTAATGTGGCAAGAATATTGATAGGTTGGGATGCCTAGGAGGCTCAGCGGTTGAGCATCTGCCTTTGACTCAGGGAGTGATCCTGGGGTCCTGGGATGGAGTCCAGCATCGGCTTCCTACAGGGTGCCTGCTTCTCCCTCTGCCTATGACTCTGACTCTCTCTCTCTGTGTGTCTCTCATGAATAAATAAAATCTTTAAAAAAAAAAAAAAGAATATTGGGGCAGCCCAGGTGGCTCAGCGGTTTAGCACCGCCTTCAGCCCAGGGCCTGATCCTGGAGACCCGGGGTCAAGTCCCACGTCGGGCTCCCTGCATGGAGTCTGCTTCTCCCTCTGCCTGTGTCTCTGCCTCTGTGTGTGTGTGTGTGTGTGTGTGTGTGTGTATCCCTCATGAATAAATAAATAAAATCTTAAAAAAATAAAATAAAAAATAAAATAAATTTTAAAAATATTGATAGGGATATCCATAAAATGCTAATGAAGCCACAGAAGAAGGAGTATTTAATGCAAGACATTCCCCCCAAAATAGGAGCTATGGTAGTAATGATGAGATAGACTCTAATAACCTAGGAATAGCAGAATCAACTAAAAGGTCTTTGCAGGGCTGAGTGTTTCTAGCTGCGTATCTTTGACCAGAAGAGTTCAGCTCTTACTCTTTTACATTTCATAAAGCAATTCTTTTGAATAAGAATTCAAGAGGTTTGAAATTTGAAAGCCTCCAAGTCAGAGAATACGTGAAAACAAGTTGGAAAACTGAAACTGCTGAAATTTATGAATAAGAGATAATAAAATAGACGACAGAATGGAACAGGGAATGGTAAGTACACGTGTTGCTTGGAACCAACAGCATTAACTGAACTAGGGGCAGGCACTGAAGAGTAGCTTTTAGCAACATATACCCCACAGGACGGGGACAAAGGCAAAGGCTGAGAGAAGTTCTGTTGTGATTGTTTTGTTTTGTTTTTAATTGAGGATATATGTGGTTTGATAAAGTATCTGCTCTAACTATATCTGTTAAGATGTACTACCAAAAAATGCTTTCTTTGCATGAAGTGCTGAATTCAAAAGAATATACTGTGCCTACAAGTATACCTAATGCACAGTTTAAAAAAAAAAAAACAACACTATTTAAAAGACTAGTTAGGAGTGTTTTGCTCCTGTCATTTGGAAATGACTGAGGAGAGGGTGTATTGAAGCTGTGGAGGGTTTGAGGAAAGGGTCTAAAAATACCTCTGACCCAGGAGGAAGGAGTACTCAGCAGGGAGGGGAAGAGTCTGCAAGGGGATAAAAAGGACTCAGTAATTATCAGCTATCATTAACTGAGCAACTGTTCTTTTGGGCTTGATGCTATGCAATGATTCTTATTCATAATCAAAACTAATATTTATTGGGACACCTGGGTGGCTCAGCGGTTGAGCATCTGCCTTTTGCCCAGGACATGATCCCAGGGTTCTGGGATCCAGTCTCACATCAGCTCCCTGCAGGGAGCCTGCTTCTCCCTCTGCCTCTGTTTCTCTCTCTGTGTGTATCTCATGAATAAATAAATAAAATCTTTTTTAAAACCTAACATTTATTGATTTCCAGTAATTGTGCTATATATTTTAATGACAATGATTAATAAAATAATATAAAATTAATAATTTTCTAATAAAATAAATAAATATTAATGATTTTAAAAGATAATCATCATTGAGCACTTGCTATGTGCTAGGTATTCTGCTAAGGATTTTATATACTTATTTCATCCTTGCAATAACCATACGGGGCAACTATTCACCCATTCAACAAATATTTTACTTTTTTCTCCATATACATCTATATTGTGTGAATTGTTTAAAAGAAACTAAATTTTGTAGACCAGAAAGACACAAATACATATGAGTGTTTTCTATATTCCAGTTTCAGTGGTGAAATTGGAGACACAGCCATGAAAGAGTAAAGAAGTAAATACAGAATACATGTGACAGTAATAAATCATATAGCATGGAAAAATGAAAGAGAGTAAGAAAGATGATGAAGATACAGTGAGGGAGGGCGCTGGAGACACTCTTTCATACAAGGTGGTAGGAAAGACCACTCTGGAAAGGAGACAATTCAGCAGAGACCTGGAAGAGGTAAAAGTGGAATTATTCCAAACAGATATCACAAGAGTAGATGCCTTTGTTAGACCCATCTTACAATTAGAAATGGAGACCAAGATCGTGGCACTGGAAGTAAAATTTACTATTTCATTTACTCCCCTACATTTCTCTGTCTCCCTTGGGTTAAGCAGCATTATGACAAGATTAATTGGGAAAGGGCCACAATGCAATATATGCAATTTGAGTCATTTGCATTATTTGCAGAATTATATATCCTCATTACATAATCAATTATGATTTTGAAACCACTCAAACAATATAAAAATAAGTTTCAAAAAAAGTGAAAGTCCCTTTTAATCCTATAGTTTCCTAGAAAGTTACCATAATTAATAAATGTGTGTCCTTCCAAACATTTTGTTAGACTAGCATATTGTTATGTAGAAATAAGGACAGCAATTTCATAATATCTATTAAAACTAAGTGTAAATACCACTTGACTAGCCAATGCCATTAGTCTAGATGACAAAATGTAAGTGATAATGACATTTGTCACTTTTAGGGTAAGGCAATAAAAAGCTCACACATAGTTCTCTAGTTTCTCTCTCCCCCAGCTATGGCAAGTGTAGAGCCTCCATGTCCAGATGCAGATGGTGGCGATTTCATCAGCCCGACTGACTGTATGGAACAGAGCCCGCCCGCCTTCCATCCCTGGCTTGCATTATGAATAAGAAATCAAATTTTGGGGACACCTGGGTGGCTCAGTGTTGTGCATCTGCCTTTGGCTCAGGTCATGATCTCAGGGTTCTGGGATCAAATCTTACATTGGGCTCCCTACAGGGAGCCTGCTTCTCCCTCTGCCTATGTCTCTGCCTCTCCCTGTGTCTCTCATGAATAAATAAATAAAATCTTTTCTTTAAAAATAATTTTAAAATAAATAAAAATAATTTAAAAGAATAAATAATAAAAAGACATAAAATTTGTTATGTCAAATCTCTGAGTTTTAGAGAGTGCTTGTTATTGCGCTGTAGTTCAGTCAATCCTGACTAAAACAGAAAGGGTAAGGAAATTGCCCAAGTTTTCCCAGCAACTAAGTAGAAGATTTAGAATTAAACTGCAGTGTGAGTGCAGAGTCCCCACTCTGTTATACAGCTCTCTATAAATTGTCATATTTGATCTTAATAAACTTTATCTGGGAGTATATATTACCAGCCTCTTTTTACAGAGGAGGAAACTGAGATTTAGAGATAATGTCATGGGATCCCCGGGTGGCGCAGCAGTTTAGCGCCTGCCTTTGGCCCAGGGCGCGATCCTGGAGACCCGGGATCGAATCCCACGTCGGGCTCCGGGTGCATGGAGCCTGCTTCTCCCTCTGCCTATGTCTCTGCCTCACTCTCTCTCACTCTCTGTGTGACTATTATAAATAAAATAAAATAAAATAAAAGACTTATAGAGATAATGTCATGTGCTGAAGGTCATACAGCTGATAAGCAGCAGAGCTAAGATGCAAACTGCCTGCACCCAGAGCTCATACCCTTCTTTCTTCCACATTGGAAATGAATAGCTTATCTTATTTGTAGCTCATCCTATCTAATAAGTCACAACTGGTTTTAGTATACTTATGTATTTTAGTCATCAATATAGTCAAGAATTTGACTTTACCTTTTCCCATTTACCTAATGTGTGGGAATACTACAAAAAAAAAGACTTTTGTTGATATCATCAATACTGCAAAGAATCAATGTTGGGTAGTATACCTACATTTCAATTTATATGTGATTAATTTATATAATTTTGGAATAAAGTAGTGAAAACATTATCTCATTTAAAATCTACCTACACACCACTTTCAAAATTGCCCATACTAGACCAACTACTCAAACATCCCCCATCTCCCACATGAATATAGTTCAGGAGCACTGTGAGCTGGCCACCAGGGCATCATGAAACAACATTCCCAATGTGATCCAAGGCCATTTCCCAGCCAGTATCCATCAACCCAATCTCCACCAGATGCAGAAGCAGTGAAGGTGATTGGCTACTGATTCTAAAGGGTATTAGTTCCATAGAAAAAGGCAAGAGATCACATTTCTTAGGAAAAGCACAGTCAGTAAAAGTATTTTCATCAGAATCACAAGAGTACTAAGCTTGGAACATGGGAGAGTAGGACAGAAAATGCCCTCTGAAGCATGCCTACATGGGAAGAGATGTAGCTGATAGAGACTGTTTGTTCACAGGTCACAACAATAATCTATTATTTTACCTCACAGCAATAATCTGTTACTATCTCTCAATGCTCAGTGGGTTGCTAGACTCAAAATTCAGCATGCATCAGAATCACCTAAAGAGTTTGTTAAAACACAAATTCCTGGGCCCCAACCCTAAACATTTTGATTTAGCAGGTCTCTGGGATGTCAAGAATTCCTATATCTAAAAAATTCCCAAGTACACTTGGAAGGACCACACTTTGAGAACCACATGTTAGGGACTCCAGGGAGGACTCAGCAGATGGAAGAAACCTACTTGTAAATAAAATCACAGGAAAAAATGTTGTTGTTTTTTTTTTCTGAGCTGAAGAAACACTTCAGAGTAAAAGAGCACCCTGATAATTAGCAGACATATTGAAAGAAAATACAACTAAAGTACGTTCTGGTAAGATTTCTGAAATCAAAAGTGAAGAGATAAATCAAACAAATGGAAAGACAAAATAAACATAATACCGACAGGAAAATTAAGCCAGGAGCAGTTGTCTATAAACTAAATGCTAAGCAAAAATGGTATAATGTCGAAAATTCTCATTCAAGCATTGTGGCCCCAGATTTCAATATAGAACCAAATTGTTTTTTCAATGTGAGGGCAGGGGCGCCTTGGTGGCACAGTCAGTTGAGCATTGGACTCTTGGTTTTGGCTCAGGGTCGTGAGATGGAGCCACGTAGAGCCTGCTTAAGACTCTCTCCCTCGCTTTCTGCCCCTCCCCCCCCGAAATAAATAAATAAATCCTTAAATAAATATTTAAATAAATAAGTAAATAAACATGAGGGCAAAGGAGAAACACTTTTGAGCATGAAAAAAATTTACTCCTCGCTCATTCTCACTGAAAAATATTACTTAAGGGTGTCTACCAGAAATATGGCTTAAAATTACCAAAACATCTACGAAAAGCAAAATGGTATATAGGAAATAAGAGACAGCAATGAAACCAAGGGGGGTTAATTCAATGAAACCAATGGAGGGGTAGTTCAATGAAATCAATGGGGGGTAGTTCCATATAATTGTTGATGATGTTATAATTCTAATAAAATTAAGAAAGGATTTCACAAAAACATTTTTAAAAATCCAAACTGAAATTTCAAATGATTTCAACTTAAAACCTTTAGTAAGGAATGAGGGAGGTTATGGGAGGAGGCTTCTTCCAGCTAAAGGTTAGCTGTATTCTACAAATTAGATGCACTTACTCTGGACTTTGAATCAAGAGCTAGCGACACAAGGATATAAAATCTACCAGGAACTTTTCCTGGTGGAGTGGCAGTTGAAGCGCAATCAACTTTCTGGGGTAGGAGTAGTAGTAGTACTGGTTTTGATATTGAGTCAATGCCCTTGGTGCTACTAATACAGATTCCGTGTTTAGAACTTGGCTCTCATCAGGGTGGAGCAATATTCTCACCGGGCCTCTTTCTGGGTCATTATATTTGGGCATTGTTCTTGGCTCCTTGGCCTCCAAGCCTGGTTCTTCAATCCTTATTACAATTCTGGAGATGCTGCATTTCTTTGTAAATTGGAATGTTAAATTGGAAGTAGACACCGAAAAGCACCTGAGCACAATCGTCAAAACATTCCTAAGTAAGGAACCAAACCAAATGCAGAAATTTCCAAGCAAGCAGCTGAGAAATGATTCCCCTGCTTAAATTAACCAGAGTTAGTTTCTACCATTTGCAGTTGATACCTGACAGCTACAATGACCTTAACTCCTGGCCAAAGTTGATTTGTCAAAGCACGGAAACCTCATTCCAGCTTGACTGTATGATTATGCAGTTTCATGTAACAAAACCTAATGGCCTAGAACAATAATTTATCTCTCAATGTTTAGTGGGTTGCTGGATTCAGCTGGGAAGTATCACTCGGCATCTCTCAGGCACCCACCATTACATATCAGCTGGGCCTGCAGGCATCTTATAAAGGGCATTACAGTAAGCAAGAAAATGGTCCTCCAGGGATGTTTATATTGTAATCTCTGGAACTAGTGACTAAGTTACCTTACATGGCAAAGGGGATTTTGCAAATGTGATGAAAACTATGGACATACAGGGCATCTGGGTGGCTCAGTTGGTTAAGCATCTCACTCTTGATCTCAGCTTAGGTCTTGGTCTCAGGGTCGTGAGTGAGTTCAAGCCCCATGTTGGGTTCTACTCTGAGCATGGAGCCTATTTAAAAAAAAAAAAAAAAAGCATGGACTTTCACATAAGGAAAGTATCCTGTGTTATCCACATTGCTTAATCTAATCATATGAGTACCTAAAAGTGGAGAATCTTTCCCATCTCCAGATGGGACCAGAAAGATACAACTAGAAAGATGGTAGTATGAGAAGAATGTGGTCTGTCATTGCCAGCCTGAAGATGGAGGAAGAAATTATGAGCTTGAAAAAGGCAAGGAATGGATTCTCTTTGAGGGTCTGCAGAAAGGAATGCAGCCCAGCTGACATTGATTTTAGCCTACTGAAACCCATGTTAGACTTACAAGCAACAGAAGTGCAAGCTACTAAGCTGGCATTGCTGAGACCACGAAATCTGTGGCAATTTGTTACAATAGCAGCAAGAAACTAGTACAGGCACAAACACCAGGAGGCATGGTGCAGACCACAGTGAGAGATCATCTTTGGACACCAGGTACCATACCTGACCCACAAGGTCCTTTAGGAATTTAGAATTAGAACTCAAAGCTCATTCACTCACTTAGATGAAAGCCATTAAACCCAGAAACCGCTGATAATAGCCCATTTTCTAACGTGTGCTCTGTAAAACCAGAATACCTCCTTGATAATTTTAAAAATAAATAAATGATAGCGACACTAATTGAAAAGTGAATATTCTCAGGTACTTAATATTTTGTATTTCTTTTGTTGGATAAGAAGCCTTTACTGATTTACTTAAACCATCAGTCTATTTCCTCCAACAATGGCATCATTTAAGCCTAGAAAAATCATTTTGCCTTAACTGATAAGTTCCTTGGGTAAGAAAGAAATATGTACATATGACTTGGTAGATATGAAATAAATATTCAAATATAGCTGACCAAAAGCAGGAACTAGAATGTGTGAAGCTGAGAATCTTGAGAGGAAAGTTTAAGAAATTAAAAATCGGCGGAGCCTGGGGGCTCAGTCGGTTAAGTCTACCTTTGGCTCAGGTCATGATCCCAGGGCTCTGGGACAGGGCCCTGCATGGGGCTCCTGCTCAGGGGGGAGCCTGCTTCTCCTCTCCCTCTGCCTGCTTATGCTCTCTCTCTCTGCCAAGTAAATTAATAAAATCTTAAAAAAAAAAAAAAAAGGCAACTAAGGATTTAAGCATGTGAGTTGCATACCTCACTGGAAGGCAACTAATCTGTCCAACAAATTGCAGATAACTGGTTCTACTAGTTATTTCCAGTTATCTCAAGTTATCTAGTCTACAACTTAATAGACCACCTCTAGTTAAATCTCTATTTAAACTAGAGATTAAACATTTAGGAGTATCTTGTACACATCTTTATATGACTGTACATCACGTTTGATTATAGGACAATGAGGTGAAAATTAGCTGAATTCTCAGCAATATTCATTTGCTTCACCTCCTTCAATGGTTCTGTTATTCCTACAAGCAAAAAAATAAATAAATAAAATCTAAGTTTAAAGAGTACGAGATTGTCCTGTTTCAACTACCATTTATCCTTCTTTCTACTTACCAGCATGTCCTTCTCCAGCAAATCTGTAATGAGATGCTTGGCCAAGTTTGTGTTAATGGAAAGCTGCATTTTTAATCTGTTTAGAGTAAACATAATATTTAACATAAATGTAGAAAAGAACTGACCTAGAATCATCCTTTAATACCAGAAAAATTTTGGTGATTGAAGGAAGACCCTTGCTTTTAAATGTGCATGCCTCTCTTCTGCCCATTTAGACAGGGATAAAAGCACTGAGAAAATGTCAGAAAGTTCCTTCAATCAAATAGGCACAATCTATTTTTAGGACCAAGATTAAATTAATGAAACTTGTGGGTGATCCAAGGAGATAAAGGAGTTCAAACATCATACATTCACCCCCAGTTCTATTTATTATGTTTATTACACAATTGAACTTGTTGATTTTTGTTAATCCTCATAAGAAAAACAAACACATCCCAAGAATCCTTCCATGTATTTCATACGCTACTAATTTTATTATTCTAATAAACAGATGTTTTACAGATTGCTTTTCTACTTTACTCCTTCAAAACACATTCTGTAGAGAGCTGAAAAACTCACCATCAGATTATTTCAAGAAATAATCTCTCCCCTCCAACCCCATATGACCAACCACTGCAAGGAAAAGGACAGGTAGGGGGTGGGCACAAAATAAGTTGGTCCCTGTTGGTTTCTGTTTCTATTAGTTACATCCGCTAATCTGATTTATCAAAACTGGAAGCCTCAGAGCAAGAAACATGGACTACTCTCCTTCCTTTAACCTCCCAGTCCCCAGCACAGCCAGCTGCACACATTCAGTTGGCCTCCACTCATGCCTCCTTTTCCATTCTCACTGTACTCCAGACTTCAGGTCCCTGTTATCTCTCTCCCCTGAACTATCTTAAAAGCCTTTCAACTCGTCTTTACTTCTGGACTTCACCTTCCACAAAACAAGCCATCTTTCACACAGTTAGACTCCTAAAATCTAGGTTTGAGGGTTGGGTCAGTCAGTTTTCAGATTTCTAAAACCTATTCCTTGCTCACCCTCTGCAATGGTGTCTGTTGCCAACAGAATAAAATCCAAATTCTCCAAATAGTAAAAACCCATATAATTTAGAGTAAAGGTCTCCTGTGTTAATCCCCTGTGTCATTCTCCTGTTCCTCCTTCTCCTTCTCGTCTCTAGCCTCATCTCTACCACTACCTGAACATGCCGCTGCCATTTCCACCTTTGCTTATACTATTTCCTCTACAGAAAATACCTTTCTTCTTCATCTCAATGTTTCCAAATTCTGTCCTCTGCCTGAAGTTTTGGTCCCCTGCTCCCATGTCAACAGTAATCTCTCCTTTATCTGTGTATTGTGGTCCTTCATTTCTCTGCTTACCATATCCCCCATCACGGGCTGCCCTGTAGCACGGTTATTGTGTGTATGAGGAAAGGATCATGCCTCACCCTTTATAACACAGAGCTTTGCTTATATTGAATCTTAATCAATAACCTTTTGCTGAATTGAATTCAAAAGGTCCAAGCTAGGGGAAAAAAAGGGGGTCAGGAGTAGGGGGAGTGATATTCTATTAAAATGAAAGGTTATCATTCTTTTTTTAAAAGATTTTATTGTTTACTCATGAGAGACACACAGAGGCAGAGACACAGGCGGAGGGAGAAGCAGGCTCCCTGCAAGGAGCCCAATGTGGGACTCGATCCCAGGACCCCGGGGTCACACCCTGAGCGGAAGGCAGACACTCAACCACTGAGCCACCCAGGTGCTCCCAGACTATCATTCTTAATTTAACAAATTCTAAATTCATTTATACCACAAAGAATCTACTCAAGAACTACTGCTTGGTCAAAAGAAACCTGAAACTCTAAACAAAAAGATTAATGACAAAACCAAATCCATTCTTTTCTCAATTTTTATTTCAAAATCTTTGTTCTATCCTCCTGGGACTTTTCCAAGTAAAAGCTGGAGGACTGGCTGGAACTGAGTCATGGATTCCACATGTTTTATCTTTTGCACATTCTCCAGGGCTGTGTGAGCCAGAATTACCCATACACATGCCATTAGCCAAGAGAAGCCTACCTGTGACTCACCTGCCATGAGCTGATAGTCTACGCGAGGGATAGGAGCTGAGGTCACCATGTGACCATGTTGACAGTTTTTTACTACCTTGATTCCAAGAATATCATGCAGGAAATTGCTTCTATTTATCGGCATCTCTGTGCCAATACTTGCTGTGAATCCACAGTGTGCCAGCACACAATACACGCAGCAGCCTCAGGTAGCAAACACCATGTGTTCTGTCTATGAGTGAATGGCTTTATAACCCAGCAGTGAAGGGAACAGGTTCTGGATGTAAATCCTGACTCTACCCCTTACTAGCTATATAATCTTGGGAAAATTACTAAACCTATTTATGCCTCAGTTTCTTCACCTCTTCAAAGGGGATGATAATAGTAACTACCTCCCCCCCCCCCACTATTGGAAATATCCTCAGTTTATTACTTAATTTATATATGGAAAATATGATAATTACTAGTCAAAGTTAGCACATTCAATAAATATTAGTTTTCACTATTACCATTATTATTTTAATTAATGAAAAGATGTATAAAAGAGAGCATAACTGAAATCAACAACATAAAGAAAATAGATATTATAATTCTCACTTTCTTTGGGAACATCTGCACACATAATCCTGAAAACCCAAACAAAAGTAATAAAATCCACATCTGTATTAATCGGATTTATCTGGCAAAAGTTCCAAATATCCTTATCAATAAATGCTAATAAATGACTTTCATCTCATAACCCAAGAAGAGCTCTTTAACATTTCATTTACCCGGTATTTTCATCCTATTCTCCATCAAACCCTGGGTGGACTAATTAACATATTAGGAGCAGCTCGTCCTTCCACTAATAGTCTCTTAGGGGAGAATGAAGAGTTGAGAGGGGATATGGAGGCTGAAAAACAATCAACGGAAAATATGCATAAAAGATAGACACCCAAACCCAGGCAAAACACCAGATAAAATGTCATCTGACCATCACTTTCTGAATAGTTGTGCACATTGGTTTTAGTGCGTAACAAAATGAAGATGTTTTTGAAAGTATATGTTTGCAGCAGCACAGCATAAGGAGTGGTGATGTGAATTTGGTAGAGTTGAATTTCTACAGTTCTTGAGACTATATCTCTATCGTCAAATGGTAAAATCATCAGTAGATTCCATAAAATAGTATTATAAGAAGTCATTTGATTTCTAGAAAAAAAAATCTTGGCTTTCATAGTGGTATTTGGAAGGCTGTTTTAGAAAAATTTTATTAGCTTGAAAGAGACAGTAAATGAGCATCCCAGCTGTTATTCTGTGAAATAAAGCAATGCGATTGTCTTTCTTGGGGTGTTTTCCTGCTTCGTTATAGATATTTAAATCAAATGCCAACCAGTCTTTCCCAAAATTCAATTTTTAAACTATATTAACTTTATAGAGTTGTACTTGAGGGGAAAGTGGCAGTATTTCTAAAGGGACAAGATGTACTAATATATCTTACCAACTGTCTTTACATGTTTGGCTCCCAGACCCATTATTTTTCCACTTCTGGAGTTCATATCAGAAATGTGTGTATCTTCTTAAAAAAATCATTTTTGAAAGTACAATCAAGATTGTACAATCAAGAAGATGCCTGGTGGTTCTCTAAAGGTCTCACACTCGTGTTGTGGCCTCTGCAGAGAAACGAACAGTAAAGCAAACTTGGGGCCATACAATTTGACATGGTGGTAAGATTCATGTGCCAAGAGTTGGAGATGAACAACCCTGAATTTGAGATAACACTTGAGAGCACATAGCCCATATTTGATGCATTGTCAGGGCTTTGATACCTTCTACCCCAGCAAGCCACAGGAATGTGAAGAGTTAAGGAAGTTGTGCTCAGTGATTTCATTATTACCCAAACAGGTACTCATTATATTTTATACTCATAAACATAAGATCAGATGATACCAGAAGTATCCAGGTGTGTGCGAGGACATAGATTTTTCTCCAGACTGCTTATATTGGGAACTGCCTCATACTCTCTACACTGAGCCCCACTGTGTTAGAAGAAACTAGATTTATAGGGTCCTTAAACATGGTAAAAATTAAGCTGTTTAAAAACAGTATAAATTGAGAGCTCATTAATTTTCCGTTAATGTCTAACAATATGAAACTGAGCAATTTATGCTCAGTTGTCTGGATGCTTGATGTTTTTCCAGTAGATAGAGATTAGGAAAAGTGAGAGCTAGTTAAATCATGATGCTCTACTTGGGAATGTTTAAGCACCATCTCTTCTTATAAACACAAAAATTATAGTCACATCAGACTCTACTTGCATGTTGCACAAAACAATGAAAACTTCTCAAAATTGGTACCAATTTCATGTATGTGAATATTTTTTTAATGACATAAGCTACACAAAATAGATATACCTGGAGGTCCAGAGACTTGTGCACACACCAGCTCTGCAGTCCTCACTGCAGAAGTACTTCTGGGTGCACTTTTAGAAGAGGCACATTCCATATAATTGGTTGTAGTCCCCCCCACTCCCTAGTAAGCCAGTGTTTCTGTAGCAGTCCTGGTTTCCCCTGGACCTTATGGCGTTACAACCAGTGACCACCACCTACAGAAATGTGGACTCAGGGCATATGGCTCTTTGCAGGACCTGGGGAAGAGGTTCCCCTCAACAGTGCTGACATCCCCCATGATATCCTCTGTGAACAAGGGAAAAAAAGCAGCTCACACACAATTACAGTGGGGGCCAAATAACTGTGATTTTTAACTCCATCAGCAAACACTTCAGAATAA
The DNA here is from genome assembly GCF_018345385.1 of Vulpes lagopus. Classification (NCBI taxonomy): domain Eukaryota; kingdom Metazoa; phylum Chordata; class Mammalia; order Carnivora; family Canidae; genus Vulpes; species Vulpes lagopus. Next base: position 96,948,659 of record NC_054824.1, on the reverse strand, counting down.
TCTGGGACCAGAATGTTTATCACAAATGACCCCATATCCTCTTCTCTAGGAACAGGACAGGCATGTGTGTACATGTTCAGAGTTGCAATACGGGATTATTGGCACATGAAACAGTCTGAGATTTCTTTCTTTTGCTAAATGTGATGATCATTACAAAATAAATGAGGAAGAGAACATGGTATTCAATTTTACCTTCATCTTCCTGTTAAACATCAAAGCGATTCTGTATTAGAACTTTATGTTCTCTCATGAGCTGATGTACTCCCCCTGAGATGTGGCAACTGTTCTGCAAACATAGTATGAAATGCTTTCCAAGGCAAAAATAGTAAAGATGTTTCAATAACTCAACATCGTCAGACACTTCTAGTAGGAAAAAATAACTGCAAGAGTCAAGTCCCAGCATTGCCAGACTTTACACATGGACTTAAACTTTTGTTCTAATGTCAAAGCTATTTGTTGAAGTTGTGGAATGAAAATGAAACAAATCTCATATTATATGCAATAAATCATATACGTGTACCCAAGGGTGAAAAATCTAAAAACTGTGAAATGCAAACTTCCAAAATTTAAAAGAAGCATATTAAAAATTACCTTGATATGGATGCTTCCAGGTACGATCAGTTCATATAACAATTCTATATAAAACAGTATTGAGTAATAATAGACATGAAGTAAAATATTTTTTTTCCTCAGTTGCTAGGTTTTATTTCACTCAGATTTTATTTGTACCTATTCTAAAACATTTCTAAAATGAAAGAAATATGTTTTTTTTTTAAAAAAATCTTCTAGCCCTTACTTAATACTTTGTAAATAAATGAATGAATGAATAAAATCCATACCTAAACCTAAAAAATACTAAAGCCTCAAATTTTAGAATAAATAAAATCCCTATATTTGTTAAACTAGTTAAGATGGAAGATGTTACAATAACCTATTAGTATGTCTCATAGCTTTCCTCAATCTCTCTCTAGAGGCTCTAGAGGAACAGAAATTAGGTTACAATCCAGAAAAGTGTATTGATTTATAATCCGCTCCAGCCGTCATGAAATGAAACACATCCCTGAAAATTCACTTTAAGGTTACAACTGATATAGAGTAAATTATAGAGAAATTTAGGCAGCCTCGGAAATAGTATTTCAATTAAGATACTGCCAAAAATCCATGAACAGCCACTTAATAAAGATAGAGTCCTTGAGATTCATCTTTAGAGTGTTTTTTAATTCAATTACAAGAAAAAAGAAGGGGCATCTTGTGCATTTTAGACATCTGTGATTCTATTTAAAGGAAATCTTCCTCTAAAGGAAGATTTAAATTACTATTTAAATAGGAATTCTCTTCTAGACAAGCACACCTTTCATTTTTAACGTGCATATAAATCACAGGGATTTTGTTAAAATGCAAATTCTTCTTCCTACAGTTCTGGAGAAAGACCTGAGGTTTTTTCCTTTCTAACAAGTTCCTGGGGAAGGTGAGGCTGATGGTCCCGGCCACACTCTGAATGGCAAGATCTAGAAGACTTACAGTCCCTGACAAACCACTTTTGAGTCTCTTAAAATCACCAATAATTCGAGAAACTCTGCCTTTAAGCCAAGATCCTAGTTGCTCAAGGAGGGAATCTAAATTTTTATTTCAAATTCCATTACGTTTATTTTATAAAACTGGCTACTTATACAAAGTACCAGAAAAACCTTAGACCTTTAGCAGTTTTTCTATTAAAAAAAAAAGCTAATAACTTAAGCAAAGGACAGATTATATTCAGCTTCTTCTAATTGATGATATTTAGAGATGTCTAAGCCCTCAGTAAATTACAGAAGAATTGAAATGAATGTTGTATATGTGTGTATCTTAAGTAGCAGGGAGTTAGGGTCATATTCATCCCCTGGATGATATCTGTTGCCAGCTGGCAAAGCTTACAAAATCCTGAACGCTAGTCTTGCCAGAAATCTGCCCCCACAACCTGGCTGACAGCTTTATCAACAACCCAGGAGGGAGAACAGGCCCCAGCCTGGCGTCCATCTCTGTAGTGCCAACTGTAGTCTGAATGTTTGGGCCCTAAAGATCTAGAGTGAGCAGATGTTACTTTTACTGACAAGGACAACAACCAAAAACCAATCTGTGATATTCAGAATATGTATGCACTTTTAAAGCAATGATGGCTCAAGCAATCAATAATATAAATTCCTCAGTGATAATTTACTGAATATTATATTCAGAATATCAATAAGCATATTAGGAAATGAAAATCACTTTGGGGGCATCTGGGTGGCTCAGTCAGTTAAGCGTTTGACCTTTGATTTCAGGTCAGGTCGTGATCTCAGGGTGGTGAGATCAAGCCCCACGTCAAGCTCCATGATGGGTGTGCAGCCTGCTTAAGACTCTCTCTCCCTCTGCCCCTCCCCCTGCTTGTATGCCCTCTCTCGCTCTCTCTCCCCTTCTCTCAAAAACAGTCACTTTTATTAAACAAATACACTATTCAATTGTCTAGAAGGCAAACCATAGCCAAAAGATCAGAAGAATGACAAGAGCAATGGGTCAAGCAAAATATGTGAAATCCTTATTTACCTGCATGAACAGTCAAAGCTGAATAAGATGATACACTAGAGAAAGAGCCTGTAAAGAAAGTTGAGGTGAATTTACTGTTCCTTTACTATTTTAATTGAATGAAGTTATGCTAGTGGTTCAAAACTGCCCTGCAAGCTTCTCTGTTATTCACCCATCAACTTCTCAAAGAGGTTGGCTGGAGGTGACAAAAGGGAATGCCACCAACAAAGAACTCCAAAGAGATAAACAGCTTAGTCTTGGCAGTTTAACTCTAGGGTGGATGTTCCAGAGGCAAGGCTGAACAGAAAAGATGGAACTAGCTGCTCAGAGGACAAGCTAGTAAGTAGTCAATTATTATTAACCTTATTGTTATTTAATAATGAGACTTCGCTTAAAAAGTAGCTAAGATACCCATTAGGGTATCAATCATTAGGGTGGCAATCAGGAAGGAAGGAAAAAGGAAAAGAATAGAGCAAGTGTTGGCAAGGATATGAAGAAATTAGAATCCTGCTGCATTGCATTGCTAGAGGAAATGTGAAAATGGTGTAGTCACAGTGGAAAAGAGCATAACGGTTCCTCAAAAAGTTAAATATAGAAGTATCAATTTCACTTCTGGGTATATACCCAAAAGAATTGAAAACAAGGACTCAACAGATACTTGTATATCAATTTTCATAACAGCATTATTCACAATAGCCAAAATGTGGAAACAATTTAAACGTCCATCAGCAGATGAATGGGTGAACAAAGTGTATACACACACACACACACACACGCAATGGGATATTATCAACCCTTATAAAGGAATGAACTGGTTATACACACTACAACATGGATAAACCTTGCAAACATTATGCTAGGAGAAATAAGTCAGACACAAAAGGACAAACGTTGCATCACTCCACTTAAGTGACGCGCCTAGAATAGGCAAAGTCAGGGAGACAAAAAGTAGAATAGAAGCCACCAGGGGCTAGAGGAGGAGCCGCAGGGAGCTATGATTTCATGGATATTGTGTTTCTATCTAAAATGATGAAAAAGCTCTGGAAACGCATAGCAAGGATGGTTCCACAACAGTGTGAATATATTTAATGATGCACTTAAAAAATGGTTAAAATGGTAAGTTTTGTTATATATATTTTACTACAATAAAAAATAGAAAAATATTCATCTGACCCATAATCTGATTTAAAACCTTCCTCTTTTATTCTTCCCCATAAATTAAATGTGGACAATTGTCCAAAAAAGAATTAAAAAGCTAAGAATAGGGAGTGGATCTTAAGAGAGGGATACATGTACTTGGAACCATTTTCTTTGTTTCCTCTGCTCTACGTGAGGATTGCCTGAACTAATACGAAGGATCATAAGTCAAGCTCTTCCCCAGTAAGCTTACCATATCGAGGTTTCGTACTGATGTAAAAGATTCAGGTAATCCAGGGTTCAGACAAAGCAGAGAGAAGTCTGGGACATTGAGGGAGGCCCCCAGGTCCTTTCCTCCTAAGATGAGCACCTCCTCCCAGGCTCAGGGTGGTAGATGAGGTCTCCAATGGAGAATTAACGGGGTTCTCTCACACAGTAAGGGAGCATTTCATTTCTGAAACATCTCTGTTTTATACCCAAGCTTTCCTGCCCATTTTCAAGGACATCCTGGGAAGAGTCGTCCATAGAAAAGATCCTCCTGCAACCACATATCATTAGTGTATCTACTTGGTGTTCCAGAATCATTTTGTCTAGGAGATTAGATTGGGTTACCGGCCTTCTTCCCCCAAGCCACATGGAACACTCCCTGGTATTTAGGGGAAAACTAGGTCACAGTGCAGATGCATTAATTCCTTCCTCCTCATTGATCAATTATTCTGACCGCACATGTGAACCAATATACGTGTACTTGTCTTTAGAAAGAATCATTTAATACACAAACATGGTACAGTATCTCCATGGAAGTTTTTACCCCAAAGCTTGATGTCAAGACCTCTGCATTAGGAGCACTCCCTAAACAAGGGCATCAAAAATCAACTGGTGATGATGAGGCAGAAAAGACTCCTTCCTTCCCATGGGTCTCTAAGTCCTCCTGTAGCTCAACGAGTTCAGAGGTAAGAAGCTATAAGCAAGGACAACCTAAAGGAAAAGGCAAATTGCTTTCCCATCTGGCACATTTTAGGCCAAAAGCAACAAGGATCATTTCACCCATGCCTCAGCAGGGTTCTCCAGGGTTGCCTAGCTTACCCCATCCTTCCTGTTCCCTGCTGCTAAACATTCATATCAGAGTTCTGGCTCTCCACCTGCACTCTCGGACTGCAAGATTCAGACATTTCTTTGCATCCCAGGTCAACCTTGCCTTTAGCAGAACACAAATTGCTCTTTGCCCCAAATCCTTAGTTAAGGCCTTAACCCATTCCATTCAGGTCCTACACCTGAAGGGCTGAGGCTGGATCAGGAGAAAGAGCTAGATAAAAATCCTAAAGCCTCTGAACTGGTGGCAGCAGCCACCACCTCAAGCTGACCACTATGCAGAAGACTTGGCCCTCTTACCGTCGCTCACCCCCAGTGCAAGGTTTCTCCCTGGTCTGTCCCTCCTACCAGAGCAACTCCTTTCAAATATGAACAAAAGAGAAGTAGCAGGAAGACAGAGAGACTCTGGTATCTTAAAACCCTCCCCAAGTTCCCTGCTGGTGGTGGTGAGTCTGGACTCTATTATCAGTACCTACAATTCTGAGATTAAAGTGGTGCCAGGGAACCATGCGACCAGAACCAAAGCTGGTGCTTCAGCCGTGAGTATATGGTGCCCCTAATTAATCCCACCTGACTTCATACAATTATCTGAGCAGAAGTGCCTCTGGCATTATTGGAATCACAGATTTAGCTCTGGCTTCTGCTGGGACCTACAGAGCGATTTCTTCCAAGCAGGTAGCAATGTGAGCAGGAGGAATAATTTGCTTCTTCTAGACATATGCCCCAGACAGGGGACATTTGGGTGAAACACAACCGGAAACATAATCATAAGCACTAAAAACACCTCTTTGTAAACAGTGCCAAATGCAGTTCATCACACCCTTGGAAATCATGGTAGTTTAAACGTGAATGACACATCACAACTTACTAAGTATTTTTGTCAATGTTCCCCATTTTTAAAGGGAAAACAGGGAGAAAATGTCACAACAACTTTAAACCAAAAACTACAGAAGAAGACATAAGCCTGGTTGTATAGGCTTTTCAGAGACATGTGATGCTAGATGATTCATTCATGGGAAGAAAATGATTTGGTTTCAGCCACAGAATGAGTTTTCAAGAGCTATACTGTTAGGATCACACCTGTCCTTTATAGTCTTTACATTTCAGACTCTGAAGAAAGCAAACTAGGATTTTCACTTCATTTATATGCATCAGAGAAGTGCAAGAAAACGTTTCCATGAAACTTACCATGGCAGACAACCTACTTGATTGCAGCAACGTGTTTGATGTGGGCTCTGAACACAAAGTGAACCACTAAATTTGGAAATGACAACTGATGCTTTTGCCAAAGCCTGCCAGTGACGGTGACCATGACCTGCCTAGTCCCGAATGCTTGTCTTTTAGTGGTGGTTTCCCGTGTCTATGTGTGCCCCACTAGTGTTCTCTGGGAGGCTGATTTATCAGATGTTTAGAATTTAGGGCCAACTTTGCCCACAGACAATTAGGCTAATACGTCAAATGCTGCTGCGTGCTGCTTGATTGTTGAGTGGCCCCTGGTTTATTCTCCCCAGAATCCAATCAAACACTAAGGATACCATTAGTAGGTTCGTAGATCTTGGTTACAATTAGTAGGACTTCTTTATGAGCAAGAGGAAGAAATGCCAACACAGCCAATGTACCCTTCAGAGCCAGAGTGAAAAATGAAATGTTCTTTGCCACTTCTTAAAAAAAAAAAGAGGAAAAAAATAAAGTCTAAAAGAAGAGGAGAGGAGAAATAGAATTCTATCCTGTGTGAGCCAATAGATAGCCTCTCCTCTTTCCTGCTAAGAGTTCCATTCTCTCTCTGAGTTCTGATGCACGTCAAATTACTTTCCACACTATTTCTCAAAACTCTGAATGTCAATAGAATTTCAAAGCAAAACCAATCTGTTATTGAAAAAGAAAGCTTTCCCCATTATAAAAGCGATTATTCAAATGCCATACTAAGCTATCATCCCTTCAATTTTGAAAACATAAGTACCTTTGGAAGACCACTGCCATGAAGTACTTGACGTTATACTTAGTAGGAACAAAGGATACAATTGACTTTAAGTGGAAAGAAGAAAGAATTAAGAAGCTAACTCTCACCAAGAAAGAACAGTAGAATAAGTAAGAAGACCAACAACTACCTTAAGACCAAACTTCAGCATCAACCTTATATGTGCCCTTTTAAGGGGTCAATGACGTGATAGGGTTCGTGTGGGCACAGGTATTCCTGCTGCTCTTAATTTCATCTTTGAAACAATGGATTCATTCAACATGTATTGAGCATCCAAAAGCATCTGCTATGCACCAGGCACTTTTCTAGATACTAGGAATCAAGCAGCAAACAAAATGGAAAAGTTCTCTGACTTCATGGAGCTTTTAATTATTTCATGTAATTTAATATAATTACAATAAAGTATTATGAGTACATTGATGTCCAAATTTATGAAGCACCTTGTGTGCACTCACAACTCAGTACAAACACATAGTAGCCGGCTGTGATCCTCATTTTAGTCACCAACCTTTCTTTCCTAAGGATCCAGCCAAGATAACAGAAGTTGCCTCTTTAGCTGCAGAGTCACACTCAAACCAATCCAGTACCTGTTTCAGCTTTATCCATTCAGTCTGACACTGTCATTGCACCGTCCCACCAGTCCCCATTCCCCCTCCAGTGAGAAGGCTCCAGCAGCAGGAACCCACCAGCTGCTTCTGATCTGCTCAGTGTCCTCAAAGCCTTGCTCCCTTACCCCATTTCATCACATGGCTTCCTTGACTTGCATTTTCCTAAATAAACATCCTTAGCAATGCAGAACTCCCTTCTTAAAGTTCTCAATCTGTCTTGATTGTTGAGTGGGAAACAGCAATTCCTACCCTTTTTCAGAGTGCGACTGTTAACTCTTCAGGCCACCTTTCTGCTATTCAGAGGTAGAGGCTAGTTTCTGAAACCTTGCAGAATGATTCCAACAGCTCAAATAGCCCTTCCTCAACCTGTCCCCTGCAGAGCTTGTCAAAAATATAAATGCCACCCCTGGAAAGTTAGTTTCAATGGGCCACAGGTGGAACCCAGACAACTGCTTTAACCGTGTGGGTCATTCGATGTGCACCTGCATTTAAGAGCACTGCCTAGAGAACTAACTCATTAAAATACACTTATTGCAGCAACTCTGCACAGTTCAACTTTCCGTCACATGCATCTTTCCCAGATGACCTCCAAATACATCATCACCTTCTACCAGTATATTCAACCTACACATTGCGTTTGTGACCACACTTAAATTACAGTTTGTGATCTCATCTATTCTTATCCCTTTTATTCTCCTACGTAGCTCATAGCCTCGGTGCAGCCTCTATTTGACTCTTTCTATAATTTATTTCTAATCCACCTATGTTAGGCCCTTGTCAAAATTAAGGGTGACATCTTTATCCAGGCAAGGCTTGAATTTTAGACCTTTTTAAAAAAAAGTAATAACTGAGTTATTTCACTTAGCATAATACCCTCTAGCTCCATCCATGTCATTGCAAATGGCAAAATTTTATTCTTTTTGATGGCTGATAATATTCCTGTGGGGTGTGTGTGTGTGTGTGTGTGTACATGCACATACCACAACCTCTTTATCCATCCATCAGTCAATGGACACTTGAGCTCTTTCCAAAATTTGGCTAAGTCAGTCAGAGAAAGACAAATATCATATGATTTCACTTATATTTGGAATTTCAGAAACAAAATAGATGAAGATAGGGAAAGGAGAAAAAAAGAGGGGAGGCAAATGACAAGAGACTATTAACTACAGAAAACAAACTGAGGGTTGCTGGAGGGGAGGGGACAGGGGGTAGGTTAAATGGTTGATGGGTATAAAGGATGGTGTTTGTTGTGTTGAGCACTGGGTGTTATATGTAAGTGATGAATCACTAAATTCTACTCCTGGAAACAATATTACACTATATGTTAACTAACTGGAATTCAAATAAAAATTTGAAACAAAAAAGGTAAAAAAATGATAATGATACAAACAATAACCTGGAAATCAAAGTTTTATCCTGCTTCCCCTATAACCTCCATTCAAAACAGTTTTACAGAACACTCGGGCTGTGGGCCAACCTGGATGTAACTGGGACGTGCGCATCTCTAGCCATCTTAGCGTCCTGGGAAGAGGCAATGTGAGCCTGGATTGCTCTATTGGGCATGAAGTAATAGAAAAAGCAACATGTGCCATGAAGTGGCCAGGCCCCTACGGCACAGCCCAAGATTGTCACTTGCTGTAAAGGTCTATGGAGCAAGTATTCTTTAAATACTTAAAAGCAGAGCTCGAAAGTCATTGCTTTCTTCTGATGAAACCTCCCTAAATGATCCAGAGAACAGACCAGAGTGCTGAAATAAGGTTTGAGCCCTTCAAAACTCCAGGCTGCTCTTGCCTTGGCAGCATCCAGAGCATCCAAATAAGTAGGAAAAGCAATAGTGACTGGGGTGGTACCGGATAGTGAAGACGGTGCCCCTCTGGTCCTGCCCGCAGCTGAAGGGATGGGATGGGCAGCTGTGGCGAGCATCACATACTTCATTCAGCAACTGCTGAGAGGCTGAGAGGTAGAAATTCCTCCAGAGCAATCCCTGGAAACAGCTATGGAAGTAAAGAAATGCTATAGTTACGTCTGCCCTGGTTTAGGAAAAGAATTCAACAAGTATGACACAGGAGAGCCAAGTAGATTAAACAGTGTACTGGAATCAAGGCAATCTGGAAGAAAGAATTTTCCACTGACGTTGGTTAAGACAGATCTTAGGGACCTGAAAATCGTTTTCTTCTAGAATTTGCTAATCCAGACTTCACACAACCTACCTAAGTGGTAGATGAAGTAATTCAGAATTATCTTATTGGTGTCAGGGTTCTGTCTACAAGAATACTGATACCACTGAATTGGATGTGCAAGGACTTTGAGTGCACTTCTCTATTTGGAAAAAAAAAACTTGCATATAAATTTTATAAACGTGGACACGTTTTCAATTCTCTGGAGTCTATACTTAGGAGTGGGATTGCCAGCTCATACAGTAACTGTTCAACCACCTGAGGAAATGCCAACCTGATTTCCCATGTGGCTGCCCCATTTTACAACCCTACCAACAATACATGAGGGTTCCGATTTCTCTGAATCCTAACTAACACTTTTATTGCCTGTCTTTTATTATAACCATCCATCCCAGTGGGTGTGAAGTGGTAGGTATCTCATTGTGATTTTGATTTGCATGTCCCTGATGACTGATAATGTTGAGTATATTGTCATGTGTTTATTGGTCATTTGTATATCTATATTTCTTGGGAGAAATGTCTCTTTGAATCCTTTGCCCATTTTTAATTGAGTTATTTGTCTTTTTGTCATTGCATGTAAGAGCTCTTTACATATTCTGGATACAAGTCCCTTATTAGATATATGATTTGCAAACATTTTATCCCATTTTTTGGATTGTCTTTTTACTTTCTTGATAATGTCCTTAAAAGCACAAAAGGGTTTTTATTTATTTTGATTATAAATTGGTTTTTTTTAAGTCTTTAGAGATCTAGATCCAGAATAATGCTTTCCTAACATGCAATGAATAGTTTCATAAAATTTTATAGCAGGTAGGAAAGTAATTCAGGAGAGAATTAACAAGAAGTTGAGAACCTAAATGACAATTAACTAAAAGGAAAACATTTTCATGGGCAGGAAATTAATTGCACATAGTTAATATATAAGAATAAAGGCTCTGTAATATATTTTGACTTCTCTTCATACGTGTAAATGCACATAAAGCAGATTGCAAGAAGTTATTTTACAAACACAAGCCAGAGAAAAATCATTGCTTGCCTCAAAACCTAAGTGTTATTGAAGGGAAAACAGAGCTGATAACTCAGGTAAATGGATTGGTGTCTATAAATGACAGATTGCTATACTAAAGAAGTTATTAACCTAATATTCTGAACCATGGCTAATATTTTAATCAACAAAAGTTGCTTTTGCAATAAACTTTTCTGGTTAATTTCTCCCCTCTCTTTGGAATCTTTGATAGTTAAAAAAAAAAAAAAGAAAACTAAATTCAATGCATTTCTGAAAACTTTCCAGGAGTTCATGCAGAGCATACAAAGTTAACAGTTTATAAATTATCCTTACCTCTAGAAAGAAAACAGGCACCAGAAACTAAGAACTTATATAGCGGCACTCCTGCTAAAATACTTCTTCAATGTAGTTTAAGCTATTCATTTCCTTTCTTTTTTTTTTTTTTTTTTTGAGGTATAACTGACATATGACACTCTATTAGTTTCAGGTATATAATGTAATGATTTGATATTTATATTTATTGGGAAATTACCACCACAATAAGTCTAGTTAGTAACATCTGTAACCACACGTAATTAAAATTTTTTCCTATGAGGAGAACATTTAAGATCTCTTCTCTCAGTGACTTTCAAATATACAATGTAGTTATTATAGTCACCATGCTGAACATTACACCCCCCGTGACTTATTTATCTTATAACTGGAAGTTTGTACCATTTAACCACCTTCACCCGTTTCACCAAACCTCCACTCCCACCTCTGGCAACCACTAATCTGTTCTCTGTATCTATGAGCTCTGTTGTGAGTTTAGATTCCACATATAAGTGAGATCATATGCGTGTTTGTTTTCCCTGCCTGACTTGTTTCATTTAGCATAATGCCCTCGGGGTCCATTCATGTTGCTGCAAATGGCAAGATTTCATTCTTTTTGGGGACTGAATAATGTTTCATTGTGTATATAAACCACGTCTTCTTTATCCATTCATCTGTAGATGGATGCTTTGTTTTGCTTCTATGTCTTGGCTATTGTAAATAATGCTGCAATGAGCATAGGGGTGCACATTATCTTTTTGATTAATGTTTTCATTTCTTTCAGATAAATATCTAAATTGGAATTGCAGGATCACATGGTATTTGATTTTTAATTTCTTGCGGTTATCTCCAAACTATTTTCCATGGTGGTTGTACCAATTCATATTCCCACCAACAGTGCATAAGGATTGCCTTTTCTCCACATTCTCACCAACGTGTTATTGCTTGTCTTTTTGATAATAGCCATTGTAGTAAGTGTGAGGTAATATCTCATTGTGGTCTTCATTTGCATTTCACTGATGATTAGTGATGATAAGCACCTTTTCAGGTACTTGTTGGCCATATGTATGCCTTCTGTGAAAAAAAAATGTCTATTTATATCCTCTGCCCATTTTTTAATCACACTGGTTGGTTTGGGGGTGGTGAGGCTTTGGTTATTGCTACTGAGTTGTATGAGTCCTTTATATATTTTGGATATTAACCCCTTATCAGATACATGATTTGCAAATATTTTCTCCCATTTGGTAAGTTGCCTTTTCCATTTTGTTGATGGTTTTCTCTGCTATGCAGAACCTCTCTGCTCTTTGTGATAATATTAAATACCAAAATGGCACAAGTTATGGGCAAATAATTTTTAAAAATATTGTATCATCTGTATGATATCATTTGTGCAATAACAAACTATCATTTGTATCATTCCATTGTTGCAATAACATGAAACATCTTTCTTAAGAAAGATGCACTAAGATTTTGGTGTACCCTAGTTCTCAAAACAATTTGTTTCTATTTTTTTCTCAAGAAAAAGGCTGAGGGATCCCTGGGTGGCGCAGAGGTTTGGCGCCTGCCTTTGGCCCAGGGCGCGATCCTGGAGACCCGGGATCGAATCTCACGTCGGGCTCCCGGTGCATGGAGCCTGCTTCTCCTTCTGCCTGTGTCTCTGCCTCTCTCTCTCTCTCTCTCTCTCTCTCTCTGTGACTATCATAAATAAATAAAAATAGTAAAAAAAATAAAATAAAAAAGAAAAAGGCTGAAACATTAAATGAATCTAAATGTTAAGAGCTCCATGTGAAGTCTCACAGTAAGCCTCAGCTCTAATAACCTAAAGCCACATCTCAGGGGATCCCTGGGTGGCTCAGTGGTTTGGCGCCTGCCTTCGGACCAGGGCATGATCCTGGAGTTCCGGGATCAAATCCCACATTGGGCTCCCTGCATGGAGCCTGCTTCTCCTCTGTGTCTCTGCCTCTCTCTCTATCTGTGTATCTCATGAATATATAAATAAAATCTTTTTAAAAATAAAAATAAAAAAATAAAGCCACATCTGACACAATTTGTACACCCTCCATTCTCTAGTTGCTTCTGAAAAGAATGGAGGTGCTTCTGAGTAATCTGAGTAATACCCTTTAGTGAGTGAGTTTCGATACTCTCATTGAGTCTCACCTTCCTACCCATGTCCTGATTCTATTAAATCAACCATAGTTTATATGGTCAAAAGTCCATGCCCAGAAGTGTATGGAGCAATAAAAAGCCCTACAGTGGCACATCATCCTTCCATTCTAGAACAAAACCTCCCTCACCATCATTAATGTATTGAGTTGAGATACGTTCATGTTAATTTATTTGTTTACAGTTCTGGAAAGAATAAGGAAGCTGATAGATGATACAGCAAATTGGTGATCTGTTTCTATCCATCCATTAAGCATTTAATTATGTACTGTGTGTCAAGCATATAAACCTAAAACACAGTTATTGTCATGGAGATTGCAACACAGTTGGGAAGGCAAGAAATATACACAAAGACTTTTAGGCAGGAAGAAGCAGGCATCGGGAAGGTCATGGTATGATATCTCCTTGCTTAACATATTCTGTAGTATACCCATGTCTGGCCAACCTTGTTTGCTCCTGATATTGACTACATTGATTCAGATCCTTCTTGATCCTAACTTTCAGGTAACTGAAGAGAAATATTTTGTCCCTATTCCACTACTAAGTGCTCTGAAAATCTGAGAGGTCATTACTCTATCTACCCACATTATGCTAGAATGGAACATAGTGCTGCCTTGTGACCTCAGTTTTATGCATATTTCATCCTCTCTCTGGCTTAAGATACAGATAGGGGTCCAAGAGGACCAATCCAAGAAAATTACCCATGATGTACTCAAATTACCTCCTCCCACTGATGATGACCTACAGTCCTTAGACTAAGCTTATGCACTATATTAGGATTCTCCAGAGACACCAATAATGGGGCTATGAGGAATTGATTCTTGTGATTATGGAGATTGAAAAATTCCACAATCTGCTAGAGACCCAGAAAAGCCAATACTATAAATCCCAATCTAAGGGCAGGAGAAGACTAATTAATGTCCCAGTTCAACAAGCAGGCAGAAAGATAAAAGGAGGGTTTTCTCCTTCTTCTACCTTTGGTTGTATTCAGGCCTTCAGTGGATTGGATGATGATGTCCACTCACATTGCAGAGGGCAGTCTGCCTTTCTGAGTACACTAATTTAAATATTAATCTTATCCAGAACCCTCTCACAGACACATCCAGAAACAATGTTTACTTGGGTCACCCTGCAGTGCAAGTCAAATTGACACACAAAATTAACCATCACACGTACCCCACCCATCTTTCTTTCATAATGATTTCTTCCTGGTCTTTAATCCAAATGACCCTACATGAGCTGAGCCCATGATCTTTCCTCCAAACACATCCATTTTGACTGATAACTGACATGTTTATACTAGAATCTCCATTCCTTTTTTTTTTTTTTTTTAAATTTAGGACCTGTCACAATCAGACTTCTCCCATCCATCCAACCTTATTCCCCTTTGCTATCTTTAATGGGTTGATAGTGTCCCCTCACCAAAAGATATATCTAAGTCCTAACCCCTATGAATATGATCTTTTTTTGCAAGTAACATATTTACAAGTGTAGTTAAGGATCTTTGGGTAAGATTACTCTGGATTTAGGGTGAGCCCTAAATCCAATGACTGGTGTCCTTGTAGAGAAAGGAAAGGAAAATTTAAGACATGGAGACACGGGGGAGAAGACATTCTATGACAGAGGAAAAAACTGGAGTAGTGCATCTGTGAGCCAATGAACACCAAAGATTGCTGACGGACACCAGAAGATAGGAGAGGGGCACTGAGTGGTTTCTCTCTCGAGGCCTCCAGAAGGAATCAACACCTTGATTTCAGACTTCTAACCTACATAACTGTGAAGGAATATGTTTCTATTGTTTTAAAGCACCAAATTTGTGGTAATTTGTTACAGCAACCCTAGGGAATGAATATTGTAGCTAATAGTCTCCTTATTATCCCTGAAATAGATCATACTCTTTCCTATCTCCATACCTTTGCTTAATTATTTCCCCACCCAAAAATGCCATATCCTCCACCTTTTCATTTATCCTTCTTGGCCTTCAGAACGTTTCTCAATCCCATGTAGTCTGAACAGTTTTCTCCAGCTGTTCCTACCTACTTACATTTTTAACTGTCCGTGTCAATATATATTATATTCTGTTTTCCCCTGCCAGTTAAGGTTCTGTGTCTCGTTTTCCTAAAGAAAGCAAAACTTCCATGAGTGTAGATTTTTATGCTGCACCCATACAACCCCAAACTAGCAAGCACTTGACAAAGACATATTCAATTACCCTAGATCAGGGGGAACCCAGGAGAATAGGGTTCACAACTGTAGCAACTTCTCAGTGATCTTACTGCAGACTCACTCCCAGGCTGAATCTGCTGTAGCCCAATTAAAACAATGAATGAGACTCCTGGTCATTCCTCTGAGGTGCTCTTCAAGGCCAAAATTCCACTCCAAAAGCTCTTACTGTCACCCTGTCATTGTTTTATGAAATAAAGAGGGAGCTGTGGAGGTTCCCACAGTAAGACTTTCTAATTCCTATAGCATCACAGTAATTAGTGATATTGAAGGTTATTGGTGCGTGTAGGTTGCAGAAGGCAGAGGCTGCTGAAGCTTGGTATTAAATAAGCGGAAAATGAATGAATCAGACCTCAAGAAAAACTTTCAAATCCTCCTTTGTGAACAAAGCATAAATGAAACCTTTTCTCTGAGTAGAATGGTCTTGAATGGAATTTCAATATTTTCAAATTATCATTACGTTACTTCCTTCTCTGATCTCAAACTATTTAGGCAAAATCTATCATTTCCATAACTTCTCACCTATTCATTTTAAGGACTCCCAAGTAGGAACCCATGACCGTCCTTATAAAATGCAGGAAATCTTAGATCTTCAAGTGCAAAGCTAACTTTGCTGCAGGGAAGGACTCAGAATGGAGTTACGGACATGCCGTCAAGATGCACAGCAGATGTTTCTCCCTCTGGTCTTTCCTGTTAATATAAAATGAGCTGTAATGTGACTAAGTGGGTGGGATTGGGAGGACACCATAGAGAACACATTATTGAGACATAAAATCTTCATGGAAGTTTCCTTCTCTGAGTCAGCCTTAGGCCAGGACATTGCTTCTTCCTGTGGTACAGTGGAATCCATGTGGTCCATAAAATCTTCCAAGATTCTGCACAACAAGAAGTCATTGCCTCCTTTAAGTTATCTGAGGATCCAAAGGGGTGTTCCCGGGTGCTACAACTCTTTCACTTACCACCAAAACAAGCTAAGCAAAGATTTCACACCCAGGCTCCACAAACCCCATAGAGAAGACTTCACAATCCATCTGCCCTTCCCACTGGCCTTGCCACCACCTGCCACAGCCACCAGAGCTGCAGACCTGCCACAGTGATCTCAAATTATTAATCCAGCCATCAGTGTTTCTGCAAAGTGCAAATGTTCCTCCTCTGTTTTATACTTGGCCAGGATGAGTTCCTAGGAAGATTGAGTCTCAAGACACTTTCATGTTCCCTATCTCTCTCTCATCTCCTTCCCTCTCCTCACTCCTTCATGCTATCACTCTCATTCTCTCTTTCTCACATGCACTCACATACTCACACACACATTTGAAGGGCCAGATATGGCTCATTTTTTCTTTTCCATAATTCACATTCCCTCAACAGATTACCAAGCATCAAAAAGCTTTCCTAAAACACTGGGGGGGAAAGCACTGGCCTCTTTACATGTAGATGTCTTTAACATGCAGAGTGCTCTCGCTGAGTCTGTGGGTACACACAGCTGGCAGGATAGCTGCCTGGCACAAATGCCCCCAACCACCACCTTGCTGGATCCTCCAGATATTCCTAGAAAATTCTCTTTCAGGGACATACAGCCTTTTTCTGAAATCTGTTCTCTACTGTCAACAGTCCGAGTCGACAAATAATTTTGTACATTCCAGAATAGGGGTTCTCAACCTGGGCTGCACATTAGAATCATCTGGCAGATTTTATTTAAGAGGTGATGCCTGCCCACCCTAGATATTCTGGTTTAACTGGCCAGGGATATACTCTCAGATCTGGGGACTAAACGTTCCCAGGTGACTATGACGTATGGCCCGGGTCAAGAGAACTTGGGGAAAAGGGAGCAGGTCAGTTCCAGCCTCATTTTACAAACAGCCCACCATCTTTGTGTAAATTCATATTTGCAAACAGATTTGGGAGGCAAGTGAGATGCCAACTGGTCTCACCATAAGTATCTTAACCATGCTTCTGCCTTTACCTTTCAATTATGGTCAAAAACAATCACAAAAAAATATTTTTGTCAACAACATTGTTTCTCCTTTCATTTACTGTCTCAGCAGGAAGACCTTAACTGTTTGCATTACATCAGATAATAAAGAGGAAAAAAAATATGCCATACCAAGGGACCTCAGAACGTGTTCCTCATATAATCTTGTCCCTCATTCACTCACTGTTATTCAAATTCAAAGCAAGAAAAAGAGTTATAGCTTTCCAATTTTGTGCAGCTATAGACTATTTTAATTAGAAGCAAGCACAGTTGATTATCTGAAAGGTCTTCCATGATTAGAAGCAAATAGTTCCCCCTAAAAATGCTAATAAATAACACCATTACATGACATGTGGTTATAACCCTGCTCCAAGTGAGGACAAGGCCAGTTTATCAGATTTTCCTCTGCCTCATAAAGTTCTCCACTCTTCCAGAGCCTGCAATTTAATTGCAGAGAGAAACTGTAAACGACCCTGCAGAGTCCATGAGGAAGAATTAACCATCGTCTTTATTTATGAGAATTCTAAACAAAGAAGCTAGCAAATATGAATACAGTCAATGTCTCCCAGGCCACACCAACCAGAGGGTAAAAATAGGGTCACCATATGTTATAAACAGGATTTTTTGGCTTTGTGCTCCAACAACTTTGTCAAAACTCTGGTCTCCTCTTAGATAAATCTCAAAGAATGCTGGGAGCCTTCATTGGGTACAGGAGCTCTTTGCCATGAAGAGCTGCCTTTTTCCTCTGTCCTGCCTAAGCTAACAATGTGACAGTGCCTGTCTTGGAGGACTATAGGATTGTGAGCCGCACTATCACAACCTGCTAAAGATGACACAGCACCTGTTCTAACACCGCCACAGCCACACTGTGAAAATGCAGCCCTTACCCCTGGAGTGGCTGCTATCACATAGGCAGTCACCTTGCCCTGGGACTTAACTCCATGGAGTCTGGGCCAGGGAACACTATGGTCGAAAGGCAGTTGTTTTATTTAAAATCATCCCTCTTATCGCTCTCCTATGGCTTTGGTCCATTCTCCTAGAATCAAGCATGTATCTTCATTTTCCCATATCACATTCTGAGTGAAAATTCTCCAGTTCACTTGTTCACCCTTCCTTCTCTCAGTCCTCCCTATGTATTCATTCTCTTATTCATTCATTCCCCCATTCATTAATTCACAGCCTATGCTAAACATTGTTGAGGGTTCAACAACGTCCTGGACAGATACAGTCCTCTCATCATAGACCGAGTGCTGGAAGTGAGTTGTACAGTAGGGAGCTCAGGATGCTGTGTGTGCACAGAGGATGGGCACTTTCTCTTATTTGTGTCATCAAGAAAAGGTTCTCAGAAATGGCCTTATAACTCAAACTTAACAAAAGAGTAGGACCCAGGCAGGTGGAGCAGAGCAAGAACAAGAGTGCAAAGAGAGGGCTTTGGGGGGGTGGGGAGTGCAACGAGGAAGGGGCAACTCCAGACTTAAAGAATATCGTATACAAAGCCCCAGAGGCTAAGTAGAACATATCAAATCCCAAAGATAATCCCAGAACAATCCCTTCTACCAAAATTTTGACTTTCTACTCCAACAACTTATAACCACAAGGGCTTCATCTCTTTTTTTCTTTGAGAAGGTTTTAAGTGAGGAAAGGCTCTTAAATCAGATGGAAATAGAACTGCTAAATTAATGACAGGATATCTAGTTAAATTTAAATTTCAGATAAACAACAATAATTTTTTGGTATAAATATGTCTTAAATATAGCATGGGATATACTTATACTAAAAAGTATTTGCTGTTTATCCGGAATTCAAATGTAACTGCATGTACTGTATTTTTATTTGCTAGTCTGGCAACCGTAAATCATGAAAACGACCACATTCACTGGAAAATCAATTGGAAAAAGAAGAGATAAGATTACGAAAGCAGACATCAATGGTAAAAACAGAAAAACGCAACTCACAGAAAAAAAGGCTACAACAGGCCAAGCAAATTTCCTTGTCTGAATTCTAAATAACTAAAACCCATGAGAATGCTCCGCAATAGCAAGTAGAGGGTGTGTTGCCAAAAGCACTTCATAAGAGCAGGACTGCAGAGAGAGGATCCCTAAAACTGAGTCCCCAGCTCCCTAGTAACCATCAGCTCAGGCAATGAACCTGATGCCAACAGAAGACCCGCAGTCACTGAAAGACAGAGCCGGCCATCCCCGGATTGCTGGTCACACACAGCCAAGTGGTGACTGCATCAGGGTTCTTGAAAATTCTGATGAGTGGAAACACATCTAAATGCATATGTGTTTGTCTTCTGATGTCATTATAATGCAGCTCAGTGCCCACATTTCAGGTCTAGTCTCAATATGTAGGCCTCACCTCTGTCTCAGCAGGAAATGAATGAGAATCAACACGTCCTCAGGCAGATGGAAAGTTTACAGCACCAGAACACAAACAAAACAAATGGAAATAGGGAGGGGGAAATGTTTTCTGCTTTCTTAGTCCTGATCTAAAGAACAGTAATGTTTGATGAAGAAATTAAAAAAGAAGGGGGGGAGTCATAAATAAAAATTTCATAGAAAAATTTCTGGGTCTTTAATGTCTCTGGTCTTAGGGGTCTCTGTGTATGTGTGTATGTGTGAGAGAGAGACAGACAGAAAGAGACAGGGTTCAAGAGATTAATATGATGGACACAAAAGAAAGATTGAAAACAAAATATTTGGGGCACCTGGATAGCTCAGTTCGTTAAGCATCTGCCTTTGGCTCAGGTCATGATCCCAAGGTCCTGGAAACAGGCCCTGCTTTGGGCTCCTTGCTCAGCAGGGAGTCTACTTGTCCCTCTCCCTCTGCCCCTCCCCACTGCTCATTCTCTCTCTCTCTCTCTCTCTCTCAAATAAGTAAAATCTTAAAAAAAAGAAAACAGAAAAAATATTCCATTGCAATATCCATAAAATTGTTGGCCTGAAGTGAAAATACACATTTGAGGACAGAGAACAAAACCAATAAATTTCATAAAACTGTAGTGAACACTAAGTACTGAAAGTCTTACCAAAACAGACATCTGCTTCCATCTTTAAGAGACAAGAGAGATATACTCTTTATGTACAGTACACATGCATATATATGTATACATATGCATATATATTAAAAACACAAAAATAAGAAGCCTTAGAGGTTACAAAGTGAAAATGCACAGCCCCTGTTTTCAAACCAAGATGCACTTTTCATGGTCAATTATCCATTTATTCCTCATCCCCAATCTTCTGCTCCAGACCCCTAAAATTCCAATGAGGACCTGTAGATCTCAAATCTCAACACATTTCATCCTAACCATCTGAGTTATGGTTTGGGGTCCAGCTTTGAACAGTTCAAATGCCTATAAACCCCTCTTCTAATTCCTTACCCCCTTCAATCCATCCTCTCCCCAATAAATCTAAGTATACTCATCTCCAGGTTTAAGATGGAGACAGCCTCTTCCTTCCAAAAGCAAACAGAGCAGCAGGGTGAGTCATGCAAGTTGATCTTCCCGTCCAGTTCTTTATGTACCATTAAAACAAAAAACAGGTTTTGCTCATAAGTTTCAAATTCATAAACTTGGATATATAATTCTAATTTTTTACATTTAAAAAGTTGGATTTTTCTGAAGATATTCACAAGACAGAATTATAAAAAAGAAAGGTAAGTTTTGCTTATATGAAATAATGTAAAATAGAGGTGGGCCATGTGAAAAATTAAATCAGACGGACGTTCTAATGAACCAAAGCTGCTATGCTTTCAAATAAAATCATCTAATGCAAAGTGAACATAGTCTCAAAATAGTACTTATTCCCTATCCTTTTCTTCTTTTTTTTAAAGAAATTGTTTTCTTATTTAAAAAACATTAACAGAAGTTTGGCAAATCAAAAGCACAAAGAAGAAAATTCAAGCCACCCATAATCCTACCCCTTAGAAGTAACCACTATTCATTAATATGTTGGTATTTAGCCTCCTAGTCTTTGTTTTGTATTTACATGATGTTACCATAAAATGAGATCATCCTGTGTTTATTTTTAGTAACAACTTTACCAATAAACATATATACAGGCATTATGTTCACATCATTAAAGATACTTCTAAAACAAGGGGTAATTTTTAAGCACTGTAAATACTTCCTTGCTTAACTTAAGCAGAAATGCATTAAATTTGACGAGAAGTTAAAACAAAATCAATGTATTGGTTTTGTTTTGTGGATGTGCCTCAATTTATTTAACCAATCCTCTCCAGTTATTGAGGATTTAGCTACTTCCCAATCCCACATTATTTCTCTCGCGCTTGCTCATGCTCTCACTCTCTCACTCTTTGCCCCCCTATCAGTGATAATAAATGCAACATCCTCAGAGCTAAATTATTTTTACAGCTAGTTATTTCCTTGACATAAATTCCTAGAAGTGTAATTGCTGGGTCAAAGGGAATTTACTATGATTTCTGAGCCAAATGTTTGTTTTTCTCCTATTATTTCCTAGGATTAGACAAGAGCCCTACGTGGGTCTTTCCAATGATGCATGCAGTTTACATGCATGCCTTTTCTTGTGCAATTCATTTACAATTTACAATTTTATCCTACCAAGTGACAGATGTGAAGCGCATGTGTATTTAATTATTTTTTAAACATCAGAGTCATTGAAATTGTCTTACACTGACAGCTCCAGCTATTTCCAGTTCATTAAACTATATCATAAAATTAAATCAATTCATAGAAGCAACTTTATATTGTAAAACCAAGGAGATAATTCTGTTCAAAGTTATATGAAGAATTATATTATTCTTGCCTTTAAAGTCAATGAATTGCAGGCATACACAATAATATGAATGAATCTTATAGGCATTATGTTGAGCAGAAATGAAACAAAAAAGAATCCATATTTATGATTCCATTTTTGCAAAGTTCAAGAAATAAGTGGAACTAATAGAGAGGAATAGAAATCAAAATAATGGCTACCTCTCAGGGTCAAGGAAGATGGTATCGACTGGGAAACAGCCCAAGGGCCATCCTGAGTGTTGGAGATATTTAGCTATTGGTCTAGATGATGGTTACACAGGTATATATAAAAAACTATTAAAATTTACATGGGTTACCTGGGTGGCTCAGTCAGTTAACTCTGACTCTTGATTTCAGCTCAGGTCATGAAATCAATCAGGGTCGGGCAATTGAGCCTTGCATCACTCCACACCAGTGTGGAGCCTGCTTGAGATTCCCTCTCTTCCTCTCCCTCTGCTGCTCCCCCTACATACTCTCTCTTTCAAATAAATAAATCTTCAAAAAAAAGAAAAAATTTAGTAAAAAAAATATTCAAATTTACACATAAAAAATTGAACAATACACTTAAAATTTTCGGACTTTCATTTCGAGTACTTTATTGTTATATGGTATAGCTCATTTTTTTTAATTCAAAAGACTCTAAGTTCGAAATCAACAATTTATGCATTAGTTTCCTAGGGCTGCTATAACAAAATACCACAAAGTAAGTTCCTTACAGCAACAGAAATTTATTCTCTTCACAGTTCTGGAGGCTGCAAGTTTGAAATCAAGGTGTCAGCAGGGCCACGCTCCCTATAAAATCCATAGGGTAATCCCTTCCTTGCCTATTCCTAGCTACTGGCAGGTCATCAGCAATCTTTGGTGTTCCCTCACATATAGATGACTGCTCCAATCCTCTGTCTTCGCATGGCCATGTCCTGATAAGAGTACCAGCCCTACTGAATTAAGGGCCCACCCTATTCCAGTATGACCTCAACTTATCTAATTATATCTGCAGTGGCCCTATTTTCAAACAAGGTTACTTCTCAGGTACTGGGGGGTTAGGACTTCAACATATATTTGGGGAGGATGCAATTCAACCCATAAAATTTTACAGTATTGTTTTTGAATTGTCTTTCAAAAACTTAAGTTCTGCACCAGAAACCAAAATGAAGTAAATGGTATCTGGAAGGAACTATATTAAAGTTGACAGTGGACAGACTGCATTTGCAAGGAGATTCCTCAGGAAAGCCTCCATTAGGACTACAGATTTGTCCTTAGTTTCCAGAGTATATATCAGAGGAAGAAAAGATAATTACTTGCAAATAATTACCCAAGAGGAATTTGAAGGTACCAAGAGAGAGCTCACATCAGCACCAATGCAGTGTAGTACTTCTGACATTTTTTTTTTAAGATTTTATTTATTTATTCATGAGAGACACACAGAGAGAGAGAGAGGGGCAGAGACACAAGCAGAGGGAGAAGCAGGCTGCATGCAGGGAGCCCAACGTGGGACTCGATCCCAGGTCTCCAGAATCAGGCCCTGGGCTGAAGGCGGTGCTAAACCGCTGAGCCACCCAGGCTGCCCCTACTTCTGACATTTTAAGATATGTTATGCTCATTGTTTTCCTGCATCAGCTAGCTGGCTGGCTCAAAGGGAGGTTTTGGTGGGGCAGAAAACAGAACCAAACAAAGCAAAACCCAGAAATGAGCCTCTCTGGAGTTTGTGTTCTAGAGTGAAGAGATTAGATTTGCAGACATAACATTTAGACAAAAATTTGGAAGTGAATCTCAGTCCTGCCCCTTAGATGTGAGAAGGATTCTTTCAGCCTTGGGATATAAGAAAAAGAGACTCCCTTGGGACGCCTGGGTGGCTCAGCAGTTGGGCGTCTGCCTTCTGCTCAGGGCGTGATCCTGGAGTCCCTGGATCAAGTCCCACTTCGGACTCCCTGCATGGTGCCTGCTTCTCCCTCTGCCTGTGTCTCTGCCTGTGTCTCTGTCTGTCTCTCATGAATAAATAAATAAAATCTTTTAAAAAGAGAGAGAGAGAGAGATTCCAGGTAAAGCCAATGGGATTGGGAGGATGGTGGTCAGATGCCAGAGAAGGAATACTGCAACAGAAAAGACCATGGACAGCCTCACAGATAATTTTTTTTTCAAGATTTATTCATGAGAGACACGGTGAGGGAGAGAGAGGGGGGGAGAGAGGCAGAGACACAGGCAGAGGGAGAAGCAGGCTCCATGCAGGGAGCCCAACGTGGGACTCGATCCTGGGACTCCAGGATCAGACCCTGGGCCAAAGGTGGCACTAAACCACTGAGCCACCCGGGCTGCCCAATCACAGATATTTCCGTGCCCAAAGTGAGCTATAGTGTTAGCAGAGTGAGCTTCAGGGTCCTAAGGCCATGTGGAAAGTCAAGGGTCATCTCAGTAGAGACCTACAAAAGCCAAGGATCGTTTGGGCCCCTCACTCGACGCACAGGGAGAAAAGTGATTCATTACACTGATAATGAAATCCGACATAGTTTATCCCCATTTATAAGACATTTCAAATAAATAAATGCATGAATTAGAAAAATACATACCTTGTCAGTTCACACACTGCAATTTTTGGTTCAGGTATCATGGTCACCTAAAGAATCCAGCAAAATATTCGATGGTTCTAAATGCACCAAGAGGGACCAGAACTAGAATTGGATTCAAAATGAAACCTGGAACCAATGATTTGGCTTTTATTAACTGCTCAGTTCAGATCAAAAGAAGAAGAAACCAAAGGTACTTGACGTGCTCTCCAGCATAGAAGAGCTCAAGAGGCGCTCAGACCAACAAAGACTGGTTAAGTGTCGCCCACAAAAATCAGTGCGGGAGAGAGCAACCGATGGGAAGCAAGGAGAGACCCTGTGAGGAGCATTTCAACGAGCAGCAGCGCATGTCCTGCTACTTCTCTTGGATCCACCTGCCAGCTTTACCTTAACCATGCTCGGTTCCTCAGCCGTAAAAAGTGTCCTCCACCAACAGGATGACCTTTAGAAGAACATTGATTGAAAACAGACTTATTTATACATACCTGTGCCGAACCATGCTGCCTTTAGCAGACACCTGGCCTGTATCCATGTGGTTTGTTCATTATGAGGAGTTCTAACTACCCACTGCAGCACCGCTGAATATCTCTGCCTTCCGCCTGACCTTGTGGATG
This sequence comes from Vulpes lagopus, assembly GCF_018345385.1. Classification (NCBI taxonomy): domain Eukaryota; kingdom Metazoa; phylum Chordata; class Mammalia; order Carnivora; family Canidae; genus Vulpes; species Vulpes lagopus. The sequence goes on along the minus strand of NC_054824.1, from coordinate 96,923,495 downwards.
ATCATGATTCCTGAAACAAAATTTGGAGAATCTGATCTGACAAAGGATTTTTTTTTCTAATTTCTGACTTTCCCATGTATGTGTGCATGTGTATAAAATATATATTCCGGGACCCCTGGGTGGCTCAGTGGTTAAGCATCTGCCTTTGGCTCAGGGCGTGATCCTGGGTCAGGGGATCGAATCCCACATCCAGCTCCTTGTGGGATCCTGCTTCTCCCTCTGCCTATGTCTCTGCCTCTGTCTGTGTGTTTCTCATGAATAAATAAATAAAATCTTAAATATATATATATGTACATATTCCTATAAATGAAGAATAATCATGTCAAATTTAGTTGGAAATTTAATGAATGATTATTTTGAAAAGGATAAAACCACAAGAAATTGGGTCTCGGCTAGAAAACCCAGGACATATGGTCATCATACGAGGAAAACTGAGCTCTGTAGAGGAGGGAGCAGCCATCATCTGGAAACTGTCCCTTGCTTCTGGCAGCATAGGAATATGCCTCAGGAAAATTGATCACCCAGGGAGTACAGGGTCCAGCTCAGCATCATGTGCCAAGGAAGACCTAACTGAATCATCTGGTGATGGTAATGAGAAAAGAAGGATTCCACAGGCGGAAGCGGAGCATTTACTGGGATCCAGTTCCCTTCGACTGCACTCATATAGCCCCAGATCTGCTGCCAGCAGTTCCCTACATGCTCTTTTCCACCCCTAAGTACACTCGTGTTGTTCCATGGAAGTCAGGCTTCTTTCCAACAGACCTAACCACGAGACGGCCTTTTCGGCATGTTCGCCAACACTGTTAGTTACAGCTTGTGCCTCGCTTCTCAAATTCATCTGCAAGTGAAGGTCTTGGCCAGAGCAAAAAGAGTGAGTATTTCCATTTCTAAAATAGTAGAAATCATCACAGAAAATAAACATTATTTCTATTCATTGATTACTTTCCACCATGTCCCCATGCATTTGACTTTTTTTTTTTTAATATTTTATTTATTTGAGAGAGAGAGAGAGAGAGAGCGCACAAGCAGAGGGGAGAGGCAGAGAGAGAGGGACAAGCAGACTCGCCTGCTGAGCAGGGATCCCAATGCGGGGCTCGATCCCAGGACCCTGAGATCATGACCTGAGCCAAAGGCAGATGCTTAACCAACTGAGCCATGCAGGCACCCTGTGCCTTTGGCTTTTAAAATAAATAAGCTGATTATCCTTGGTTGAGGATTAAAGTATAACACTTCCTAAATCATGAAAAAATAATTTAAATTTATCATTTTGGTGCCATCCAGGAGCCCTGGCAATATCTAATAGAACAGCCTCTTTTATGGACAAGGAACTTGAGTCACAAAGAGCTTAAGGCAGCAGGTCTCAAACGTGAACATACATCAGTATCATGGACATGATGACATCAGGACCTACTGACAAATGAAACTTGACTCCGGTGTCAGAGATGGTTTCTGAGGGTCTGCATGGGAGGGCCAGCAATCTGCTTGTTGGAACGTGTAACCTGCATATTTAGCAGCAACCCCCACATGATTCTGATGCAGGTATGATCCCGAATGCACTAAGAAAATATATTGAGACCATCCTCAGGGTCCCACAGAAATGGCACAGTCTCAGCTTTGACTTTGAGAACTAGGCTGAGAGGCCTGACCCTCCCTCCTCTGCCCCGTTCCTCACTGTCAGACTGCCCTCACATCTGCATGGTTAGTGATTAGGTTAGTGCATAGGTTAATGATTATATTAGAATTAAAATCTGAATGGCACATAGCAAAATATTCCTCACATTACATACCTCACCACTAAGAGATCCCCCTAGTAAAATTAGGTATGTTTATTATCTTCATTTCATAAGAGATTAAAAGGAGGCCCAAAATAGGTAATTTGTGCGAAATCACACAGCAAGAAAGTACTACAGCCATACGCAAACCCACGTGTTAGGCATTTAACCCTACTGCTTCCCTGAAGGAGCCAAGTGCAATGGATCAGCTTTTCCTACTTGAAATTTGGCCACCGTCAAGTTCATCCAGTTCCTCTCCTAGTCCTTCCATCAGTCAGTGAGTGGTGTTTATTTGGCACCCACTGTGTGCAGAAGGCCAAATACAGGAACTAAAACCAAGGTCCCCAATTGCTTTTACAGGATTTCAGGATACTCACAGGCCTTAGAGTACTTTTCATTTGTATTACTTTGCTTTTTCATTTCTTAAGGAGCACATCTGGACTTCTGAATAGTGTTAACAGTGGATTATAATAAAACATTTTCCAAATTGTTTCCTGATTTGTGTTCAGTTTTTAAAGCTCAACATAGTTTGGGATGCTATTTAACTTATTCTGAAAGCAGAACTAGGAATTCTCTTGAAAACAGAGCTTTCACTTATAATTTAAAACCCCCACTACAAAATTGAAAGCCTTTTCAAATGAATATTGAGTGACCTCAAATTAGAAAGAGAGAAAAAAAAAAAAGGTGTCCCTCTGAGGCACACCCTCTGGAGGGGCCATCCTGCTATCATTACCCACTATCCCAGTCTCACCTGGCTAGTCAGTATAAAAGGATTGGTGGGAGAGAGTGGGGATTTTCCAGGAGTCTGCGGAAAGTGTTTTGGCTTTTCCACCCCTTCTGTGAGAGGGAGGAGCAGATGACTAAAAGCGAACGTCTTGTAATATGAGGATTTACCCCAGCAGTCCTCACATCATGGACCCTGGGCTGTCTCCCAAACACTTTCAAGGGGGTTCACAAGGTCAAAACTCATTTCATAAAAATCCAAAGACATTATTTGCCTCCTGACTGTTGGCATTTCCACGGATGATGCAAAAGGAAAAGAGTAAAAGAGATTAAAACCACTAGACCCTTCACACAAATCAAGGCAGTGACACCAAACTAAGTAGTAGTCATATATTCTTTACCTCTATATGCTCACAGTAAGAAAGGGGAAAAAAGGGTTTACATAAAAGACTGTCCTTGATGAAATAGTAAAAATTATTAATTTTATTATATCTTGTCACTTGACTATATGTCTTTTTAATATTCAGCAAGAAAATGAACGGAAGTACAGTTAAGCACTTTAGCTGCAGACAGAAATGCCACATTATCTTCAGGAAAAATACTTGTGTGGTTGACTTGTGAGCTGAATTAGCTTCTTTTTCATGGAATAGTGTATAAGTTTCCTATTGCTGCTATAAGAAAATATCACAAACTTGGTGTCTTAAAACAACACAAATCCAATATCTTGTATTTCCAGAGGTGAGTAGTCTGACACAGATCACATGGGGCTAAAATTAAGATGTCAACAGTAAGTTGTTTCTGGAAGCTTTAAGGAAAAAATCTTTTTTTTTTTTACTTTTCCAGCTTCCAGAATCCATCTGCACTCTTTGGTTTGTGTCTTCTTGCTCTATTTTCAAAAATAAAGTGATAGCATCTTCAAATCTCTTGCCTCTTTCTGTCACTTAAAGGACCCTTGTGATTACATTGGGCCCACCCTGATAATTCAGGATAATCATCCTTTTGCCATGAAAAGTAATAGAATCATAGGTTCTAGGGATTAGGATATCTTGGGGAGCCATTATTCAACTTCCCATGGACATCATTTTTACTTAAAAAAAATGAGTAATAAAAAATTTAAACATAAAAATAAAAGAATGAATAATAGACAAATTGTGATTATTCAGACTTGGATATTTGGCAGATATTTTCTTAAAATCAACAAATAAGCCCACCACTTCTGGGAAAATAGCTCACAGTAGTTGCTACCAAAGATAAAATTCAAGTTTCCAAGTAAAAATTAGAATGATGAAAGATTGGTGTCTACTACAATGAACTTAACAGCTTCTCATATGGAAGGACTTTCTAATAAGATTGGTGGTGTGATTTTTTTTTACATTGAATAAGGAAACACGTCCATCTTTGGAAGATTTGATTAAGTGAACCCATATTTTTCCCAATATTCTTCATGCTATTAAAAAATCATTCATAGATAAATAACTATTCAATGTGCAAGAAGTATAATGGATTTTAATGTAAAGAGTATGAAAAGTTTCCATGCCTAGGGACCAAGGAGCATTAATTTTTTACCTCCAAGGCTCTGATCATATCACCACCAGCAGTATCATGGTTCATATTTGTAGATCTACTATGTGCCAGACATTAAGCTAAGCACCTTTAAAGTTCATGCTAACTCTAAAAATTACATCAGCCATATTTTATAGCAGAAACTGAAGGGTAAAGAGGGTAAGTAACTTGCCTAGGTGTTTTTGTTTCTTTTTTAAGATTTTATTTATTTTAGAGAGAGAGAGAACGCAAGTAAAGGGAGGGACAGAAGGGGGAGGGAGGGGCAGACGAGGAGACAAAGGGACAAGCAGACTCCAGGCCAAGTGCAGAGCCCAAGGCGGGGCTCCATCTCATGACCCTGAGATCCTGCCCCTGAGATCCTGGCTTGAGCTGAAATCAAGAGTCGGATGCTCAGATGTCAACTGACTGAGTCACCCAGGCGCCCCAGTAATTTGCCTAAGTTTAACAAGGTTTTAAGTGGTTCATCTGAGTCCAGAGATTCCACTCTAAATATTAAATTTTATTGCTTACATTTTGAAAATAATGGCCAGAAAAAAAAAATAATGGCCAGGCACAATAGTGTTCTATGTTTTAAAATCATACAGATTATATGATCCACTGTATGTTATATCTAGGTGTTTTAATATAAAACTTATACTATTTCCCAAACATCTTAGTAAAGTTGATACTCCGTCAGGAAATGACATATTTTAAAAAAAAAGAAAAAGAAAATGACATATTAATCCTAAGGCTCAATATTCCTTCTGAGGTGACAGTACAATGTGAGAGAAACAGCCCCAGGGCATTTGATTTTGCTCTACTTCTATCTGATGATAAAATCTGTCAACTCAGAAAACTGATGTTATGTGCCATGGATCCAATCTACATATGAGACCATGAAAAATGGGGTTGGGGGGTCAAAAAAGAAAAAAGGACAGAAAGATAAAAAATATTTCATTTGAATAATAGATATGCAGATTTTTAAAAATATTTATTTATGTACTTATTTGAGAGATAGAGCAAGGGAGGGGCAGAGGGAGAGTGAGAGAGAGAATCCTCAACACCCTGCTGAGGGCGGAGCTGGTTCTGGGGCTCAATCCCAGGACCCCGAGATCATGACCTGAGCCAAAATCAAGAGTCCGCCACTTAACCGACTGAGCTACCCAGGCGTCCCTGAATAATAGATATACAGATTGACAACATTTGAAAATTACTTCACTTCATACTCTTAAAACAAAAGAAATAGTCATCCTTAGTTATAAAAAGCCCATTAAGTCAGTTCTATGTAAGTGGCCATGAAAGTAAATAAGGTTTTAAGCTCTAGGTCCTACTTTTTATCCCTTAGTCCAAGAACCCAGAGCCTTTGTCCTGTCAACAGTAGGGACACACGTTTCACATCTAAGTACTTAGAGGTCAAAGTTTTACCTCATCCCAATCCTCATAGGCCACAACTCATAAGGCTAATAGCAACAAAGCATTGTGTAGTGAGTTCCATACAATTACAAGCATGAAATAACAGAGCATATGTCAGCAATATATCCCATACTGAGCCCAAGTTTCCTAAAGGTCACTTCTCTGGGGATAGACTCATACCATCTCTACCACGTCATGTGACATTGCATACTTACAGTTAAGTGTCATTCCCTGAGGCATGTGATGTTAATCTTTAGTATTTGATGAGTAACTTTCTCAAATGTATATAATTAATCCTCAACATATTATGTGTTAGAAACTTGGCCAACATAAACCTAAAACCTTGACCCAGCTTTAGCCAGTGACATGCTATAGACAAAATAATCAAATAAACTAACAAACCAGAATAGCAATTGTTCTTTTTCCGTATTCAAGAGTGCAGGAACGTTGCCCTGTGAACCGAGGTGGTATTTTGACTGTCAATACCAGCAGCATATTGTTTTGCAGACTTTTCTCCTCGATGCCAGCGGTGAGCCAATGTCAGGCTTAAGTAAGCTTGAGGCTGGAAGCAGGAGGCCAAACTTGCTTAAGTAGGAGGAAAGAAAAATAGTATGATAATCGCTGCTCCCAGCCCTTGACCAGCTGCAGAGCCCAGGCCTGAAGACCATGACAAAGAGAGCTGACTATCAGCTTTGCCAGGTCACTGGAGCCACTGCCAATAATGGCCAAAAGTAAGCCTGCCACCAGGGAGGCAGAAAAGGACCAGGGAGCAACAAACTCAATGCGGACCATGTTGTTCCGAGGCAGAAGCGTGAAGAAAAGTAGGTCCTCAGGTCACACTGCCACTCCTCCCATCCCTTCATGACCCCACTTTGCACTGCTGGAGACCAAGTACATGTCACTTTATCAATAGATGACTGAGTAGCTGATATCGACTTCCACAGCAGTGTATTTGTTTGCTACAGACATTTGTTCTCCCACAGTTCTGGAGGCTAGAAATCAAGTGGTTGGCACTTGGCAGGTTTGGTTCCTTCTGAGGACTACGAAGGAGACCCTGTTCCACACCTCTCCCCAGCCTCCAGTGGTTTGTTTTAGATGATCTTTGGCATTTCTTGGCCTATAGATACATCGTTCTGATCTCTGCCTTGATATTCACATGGTATCTTCCCTGTGTATGGGTACAAATTTTCCCTTTTTATAAGGTCACCTGCTATTTGACTAAGGCTCACCCTAACGATTTCTTCCTGATTTGATCATTTGCAAAGACTCTATTTCCAAATTACACATATTCAGGTACTGGGGATCAGGACTTCAACATCTTTTAGGAGGACATAATTCAGTTGAAAGCAGGCAAGATAAAAATATTTCTGGTAAAAAGCTGAATAGGACTCTATGACTCAGCTTAGGGCCTACGGGCTCCCTTCTCACAGAGTAGAGATTGCCTGGAAAGAGAAGTGGACAGGGAGTCAGAGTGTGGGGTTTTTTTAAAGTACAGTCATCTGCCTGCTGGTAATATGTGACCCAATCACTGCCTGGGTTCCAATACCAGGGTGAAGGTTCTGGGGAACACATTAAATTTTAGTAGCTACGACAAAGAAGATGTCACCACCTCAAGTCACAAAAACACTTGTTACTTGCTTTGTTCAAATGGAAATTACCAGGATGCCTGTAACTTTGTGCCAGTCCTGGGTCTTTTGCCCTCTGTTCCATTCTTAGCCTTCCTCTCCTCTGCATTCTATCTCAGGCTTTGTTCCCCAGGATCCTGTGGAGCTGGGTTCGGCCACGTCAGACCAATGGGAGGTACTGAGAGTAGACTGGAATGCAAGAAGGAAGAAGACTCTCTTCCTCATGTGGCTTATAGCAGCTGCATCCCATCCATGACACAACTTTCCTCTGGACAGATCCAGCATTTCTCTAGCCTCTTCCAGATGACCTGACCTCCTGAGCACACTACAGCCCCCTCGTGTCCCTCCAGTCTAAGGGTGTTACTGGTCATTCTGGGTTGCCTCACAGACCCCGATTTGGTTCCAGTTTCCCTATCACTAGTTTAACTAATTGCTTGGATTCAATCTCCTCTGCTAGGATATGAAAACAATGAAATCTCAATAGCGATGAGCTCTCTGTATGCCATCCTTCACTGAAAAGAGCCAGAGATCCTTAGAGAGAGGCTGACTTCAGGCGCATGGTAGGGAGAGAATAAGATAAGCTTGGAATGTTTTTTAGGGACAAAATGCAGGAAAGTACTCAAAGAAAGGTGGGAACATGCCAAAAGGACACAGAAGCCAGCTCGAAGGGCTAAAATAAGGACAATCTGAACAACAAAATAACGACAGTAGCATTATAATTCATTGAACAAACTATAGAACCAAGAATTTGTACTGATAATTGATTAATTAAAGTGTGATGATGAATAGGATATTTACATAGTCTCAAAGCAAACTCTCTCCTTGGGTACTTACTAGCTACAAAAGGAAAAAGATCAGTGTTTTTCTTTTTTTTTAGATTTTATTTATTCATGAGAAACACATAAAGAGAGAGAGACATAGGCAGAGGCAGGCTTCCTGCGGGGAGTCTGATGTGGGACTCGATCCTAGGACCCCTGAGCCAAAGGCAGAAGCTCAACCATTGAGCCACCAGGCATCCCAAAAAGATTAGTTTTATGGTACAGTCTTCAAAGAATATAAGCAATAATAGGAAAAGTAAAAAATGTGTGTCACTTGATAAAATGCATGGACAAGAACGGCATCACCTCTGCGCATTTCCACCAAATGTGTAACTTGAATCTAATCACAAAGAAACACCAGACAAAGCCTAATTGAAGGATACTTTACAAAATGAATGTCCTTCAAAAGTGACAAGATCCCGAGAGTTTGGGTTCTTTCAAAGTCAATCAACCAATCAATCCCTCTGTTGAAGACTTAAAGTGGTTTGTTTTCCTGTTACACCCGATTGATACCCTTACCTTCTAAATAGTAAGCTCTTAGGGACAGAGAGCTGCTTTATATTTTTTTTTTAAATTTTTATTTATTTATGATAGTCACAGAGAGAGAGAGAGAGGCAGAGACACAGGCGGAGGAAGAAGCAGGCTCCATGCACCGGGAGCCTGATGTGGGATTTGATCCGGGGTCTCCAGGATCGCGCCCTGGGCCAAAGGCAGGCGCCAAACCGCTGCGCCACCCAGGGATCCCTGCTTTATATTTTCTACAACACAAGCCTAATGGCATGTACAGAGTCAATATCAAAAAACCATTTGTTGGGATCCCTGGGTGGCGCAGCGGTTTGGCGCCTGCCTTTGGCCCAGGGCGCGATCCTGGAGACCCGGGATCGAATCCCACATCAGGCTCCCGGTGCATGGAGCCTGCTTCTCCCTCCGCCTGTGTCTCTGCCTCTCTCTCTCTCTCTGTGACTATCATAAATAAATAAAAAATTAAAAAAAATTTAAAAAAAAAAAAAAAAACCATTTGTTGATCTGACAACTGCAAGAACGCAATAACTGCCCGTGTTAGTGAATTAGTAAACTCCCACAGGCAAAGCTAGTTAGCCCAACTAACTAAATTGATCCCAAGGAGAAGATATTTGCAAATGACATATCAGATAAAGGGCTAGTTTCCAAAATCTATAAAGAACTTATTAAACTCAACAGCAAAGAAACAAACAATCCAATCATGAAATGGGCAAAAGACATGAAGAGAAATCTCACAGAGGAAGACATGGACATGGCCAACATGCACATGAGAAAATGCTCTGCATCACTTGCCATCAGGGAAATACAAATCAAAACCACAATGAGATCCCACCTCACACCAGTGAGAATGGGGAACATTAACAAGGCAGGAAACTACAAATGTTGGAGAGGATGCGGAGAAAAGGAAACCCTCCTGCACTGTTGGTGGGAATGTGAACTGGTGCAGCCACTCTGGAAAACTGGGTGGAGGTTCCTCAAAGAGTTAAAAATAGACCTGCCCTAGGACCCAGTAATTGCACTGTTGGGGATTTACCCCAAAGATTCAGATGCAATGAAACGTCGGGACACCTGCACCCCGATGTTTCTATCAGCAATGGCCACAATAGCCAAACTGTGGAAGGAGCCTCGGTGTCCATCGAAAGATGATGGATAAAGAAGATGTGGTCTATGTATACAATGGAATATTCCTCAGCCATTAGAAACGACAAATACCCACCATTTGCTTCAACGTGGATGGAACTGGAGGGTATTATGCTGAGTGAAGTAAGTCAATCGGAGAAAGACAAACAGTGTATGTTCTCATTCATTTGGGGAATATGAATATTAGTGAAAGGGAATATAAGGGAAGGGAGAAGAAATGTGTGGGAAATATCAGGAAGGGAGACAGAACATAAAGACTCCTAACTCTGGGAAACGAACTAGGGGTGATGGAAGGGGAGGAGGGCGGGGGGGTGGGGGTGAGTGGGTGACGGGCACTGAGGGGGGCACTTGACGGGATGAGCACTGGGTGTTATTCTGTATGTTGGCAAATTGAACACCAATAAAAAATAAATTTATTAAAAAAAAATTGGTCCCAAGGTCAACTGTCCATCTTACAGGCTGTGGTCACATGCTAACTGCTGGACTTCATTTTAACTCCAGCTTGAGCTTGCATTTGCATTGCGTATTATTAAAGTGAAAATTTGTATTAGGGTTTTTGACAGCATGTTTTTATTTATTTATTTTTTTGCATCATAATTTTTCTTTTTTTTTAAGATTTTATTTATTTATTCATGAGAGACAGAGAGACAGAGACACAGGCAGAGGGAGAAGCAGGCTCCATGCAGGGAGCCCGACACAGACTCGATCCCAGGTCTCCAGGATCATGCCCTGGGCTGAAGGCAGTGCTAAACCACTAAGCCACCTGGGCTGCCCGCTCGTTTTTATTTAAACCTCACATTGTCCTATCGCCTTTCAGCAATGTGACATAGGCAACCCGTAAGACAGGCAGGGTGGGTGTTTGACCTCTGTCGTATCGATGGGGACACAGGCACTCAGACTGGTAAGTGAGTCAGTCAAAACTACCCAGTGAGGAAGAAGCAGAGTAGAGATTTGAACTCAGCTCTTCTGATTCCAAATCTTTCACACACATGTCAGAGCCCGGGAAGAAGTCGGAAAGCAGTGTTGCCAGTAAGGTACTCACCCAGTCAGTTGTTGCAAAAGGATTTAAGTGCCTCAGGGTGCCAACAACTTCATCTCCCTATGTGAAGGGCCAGATGGTTAAATAATGTCTATTTCTTAAAATGAGCTTCCTCCTTTTTTGATACAGAATTTGACCGCATCTTAACAATAGAGACTTAAAGACCCTTAAGATTATATAGGCAATAATACATTTACATACAACTGTACTGTAAAAACTTCCACACATCAGAAATATGGGTCACGAAAACCTGATCAGTTACTTTCAGAAACCTGCAAAGGCACCTTGCTAATAAATATTCCGTAAATTAAAAGTAAACAAAGAAATCCACACATTAGGCTTGATATTGAAGAGTGTTAATTCCATAAATATTTACATTTCAAAAAAAGCATGCACAGGTACAAATACTTTAAATTAGGTTCTGTTTCACATTTTGCTTTGTTTTCCAAAATCTCCACAGTGGGCATCTTCTACTTCATTAACTGCTTTTTCATTGCTGTATTTCCAACACTAGATTACTACGTAAAAATTTGTTGAATTTATGAACTGATAAACCAATCAAAATGAGAATAATAAACCAAAATTGTAGAATCAAACTATTGCATCAAAATTTTACTAAACATTCTTCTTTTCATGTTTACACTTGGAAATCTATACTAATTCAGATTGTTAGGCATTCCAACAAGATACTTCCTAAGAAGCAAAGCTGTAGAAGTTGTTGAGTTGGTATTTAGTACAATATTTAATAACTTTACTTGAAAAACAAGGTTTTCAAAAAAGATTAGGGAACGCAGGCTAGGAATATAGTCAAAATGTAGACCTCAGAAAAACAAAAGTACAGTCCTATTTAGCTAAAGTATGGAATCTAAGCACTGACCTCACCCTTTCTCCTGTTCTCTTAAGTGAAATTAAGTCAATTTCCAAGGATGTGTAGGTGACATCAGACTTCCCTGATGTGTATATAGGGCAAGCTGGCCGAGGCAAATCCTATGGGATTAAAAATGGAGCCCAGGGGACACAGTCCAAGAAAAAATGATACCTCCATAAAATAACTTGTTCTCTAGATACCATCTATGTCGGAATCAAAGGCAACAAAAAAGTCATAGAACTTTTAGTAAGAATCTCAGATGCTACCAAATTTAACCCCCTCCCCCCCCACTCTCAGTCCCCATGTACAAATAAGGACACCTACTAGGGCTAGAAATGGTGAAGGACTTGTCCAAGTTAACAGGATTAGGAATAGAACAATATTGTTGAAATTCCAATCCAGGAATCCGTCTGCTTCCCCCACAGTTTCTGTAACTTAAATTTAAAACACAAATGAGGTATAGAACAAGGGTTAGCAAACTTTTTCTGAAAAACACAAGACAGTAAATAATTTAGGCTTTGCAGGCCAAATGGTTTCATGTGGCCACAGTTACTCAACTGCCACTGTAGCACGAAAGCAGCCATAAACAAAACATAAACAAATAAGTGTGCCTGTGTTATAATAAAACTTTATTTACAAAAACAGGATGGGTTTAGCCTGTAGGTAGTGGTTTAATGCCCCTTGGTCTATAGAACAAAGTAGTGAACATCCTCAAATTCCTGACTCACTGCCTTCAAGTTCATTGTTCAGTACATGGTATACATGGTATGGAATAAGTATGGAATAAGAGTTGTTTTGATTCACATCCCTGAGGCCTCTAGAAAAGTCAAAAAACTCTCCACAGTCAATGTCATAAATTACTAAATCATGTACTAATACACACACCTCAGAAAGAAAGGGTGAAAGGGTAGGGAGCTAGGCTGGTGAGAGAAAGTTCTGCTTACTAGTCAACTACTTCTTTTTCCTCATAGCCACTTAATTAAGATTTGAGATCAAGTCAACTGGCCAAATTTCTTTGTTTTATAGTATTTAGGGTACTCCTTGACTACCTACAAATCTCTGCTGCTCCCTGGTGGTAACACGAAAGCATTAGAAGACATTCCAAAAAAGCTGAATACAGCGGCGTTTAGTAATTGAATTCACAAAATACTTCGGGACATTTTAAGCAACCAGTAAGAATGAGATGGAGTATTTTCAAATTTACTAGGCAGAATCATAATCAAATCCTTAAAATACTCCTATAAATGGTTTTCCTCAGTCATAAATCCTCATTTTTTTTTTCTATCAGGACAAACATCAGTTTTACTGACACTTGAAGGTTCTGTTCTTTTTCTTTCTCCAAAGTAGAAGCATCATAATTGATGAACCATAGCTCAGAAGAAGCTTTCATTTTTTTCAGATTTTTTGGATAGGACACAAAAAGGTAGAGCAGAGAGTCAAAGGAGATTAAGTGTCTACCTGGCAGTTGGCTGACAGCAAAGGAATTTTTAACACAAATTACAATTCCAGGTGGTACATGTATCTAAACGTCAGCAGATTTCACTTCACTTCAACGCTGAAAAGAAGATTCCCTATTTCTAATACCTTAATCACATCGTTGAAGCAGAAAACCCCAACTTCAGTTTTCTTATCACTGACAACTACTCTTTGGGGATGGATTGACATCTCATATCAGGAAACAAGGCCAGACCACTATTTTAATGTCGTTAGGTTTGTGGATCCTGGTGAGTCATACCAAACAAGGAGTCTACTCAAACAAGGAGGACAAGGATTCCAGAAATCAGGGATAAATAAGAGTAGGAGCAATGAAGCAGCTTGAATATTCTATGAGCACGGGGTCATGCTTGTCCCACCCACTGTGGTCAATGCATTCCAGCTCCTGGCACAGCAGCTAATACCTTGTAGGGACTCACTACAACTTTACTGAATGAGTGAAGGAATTATTTTAGAAGAATAGAAGAGTCAGGAGATAATGGCAGGAAATGTCATGGCTACATGGAAGTGTTTTCCAAACTCATACTTCCATCTCTCATTCCTCAGTATTATAGCATCACAAAACTCTGGGGTTGCAAGGGATTTTAAGGCTTTTCTTGTCCAAACATCCGTTTGATGGTTTTTATTCACGACAGTTCTACCAAGCAGTGGTTACCCGGCCTCTACTTGAATGCTTCCAGAGACAGGTAAAACTTGACATCTGCAAAGACAGTTTGTGTTTTTCGCAGGGAAAGGGAGTTACAGTGGTTGGTAAGGATAGAAAAAGGAGATTCTAGCGCTGTGCTGTTTAATGTGGCAGCCACCCAGCACACGTGAATATTGAGCATTTGAAATATGACAAGTTCTAATTAAGGTGCACTGTGATTTTGAAGATGGCACCCAAAAAAGGATATACAATATTCCATTCATTCTTCATAATCTTTACGTAGTGAAATCATAGTATCTTGTATACACTGAATTAAATAAAAAATATTATTAAAATTAATCGGACCTGGTTCTTTTTCCTTTTTAATGTGATTGCTAGAACATTTAAAAGTACATATAGAGCTCACAGTACATTTCTGTCATCTAGAGAACATATTTTGTCTTTCAGTTTAGTAGAATTAAAAGTGATGTCCTTAGGAGACCCTGACATGGAAACCCTGGTCTACTTTTAGTATGGATATCTTTACTTTAGAATTTGAATGCCATTTACTCTTTTTTATTCATTTGAGATGGGGGTGGGGGAGCAGGAGAGGGAAAGAGAAAATTCCTTAAGCAGACTCCCCAATGAGCACAGAGCCTGAGGAGGGGCTCAATGTCAGAACCCTGAGATCATGACCTGAGTTGAAATCAACAGTCAGACACTCAACCAACTGAGCCCCCCAGGTTCCCCAACACCACCACTATTTACTCTTTTGTGGTGGTATCTGTGTCTTTTACCTGTGAAATGGAAATAGTATTTTCTTCTTCTTTCTACTTCCAAAGAGAGCTATAAACTCCTTATAAGCCTCTCATAATGACCAGCTCCTATTGTGCTGGAGGCAGTGTAGAAGAAGGACTGCCTTGGCTCAGTAAATGAAGAATTTTCTGACATGCGGAGAATGGTCAGCTTGACTGGACACCACTCCAGACAACAGACAATTCCTACATTTTATATTATCTGACACCATTGCAGCTAAAAATAGGGCAGGAAATAAAGGTTCACAGAACATCTCCCTGATTGCAAAAAAAATAAATAAATAAATCTTAACCAATTATTTGAAGATGTACTGTTACTTGACCACATATCTATAGCTTATATATATACCAATCACAAGTATTAATTTTTAGGTTGAAAATGCCTAAGGTATTTAGGACAAGCATAATCCCTAAGTAATATGGTGGTAATTTTATTCTTAAAAATCTATTTGAGACAGCACCTGGGTAGCTGAGTGGTTGAGCATCTGCCTTTGGCTCAGGTTGTGATCCCGGGTCCTGGGATCAAGTCCCACATCAGGCTCCCCACAGGGGGCTTGCTTTTCCCTCTGCCTTTGTCTCTGCCTTTCTCTGTGTCTTTCATGAATAAATAAATAAAATCATTTTAAAAAATCTATTTGAGTATCATTTGACATTGTACCTATACTTTAAATTTTAAGCCTTTTATTATTTTAAGATTTTATTCATTTATTTGAGAGAGAGAATGAGAGAGCACAAGCAGGGGGAGCAGCAGAGGGAGAGGGAAAAGTAGGCTCCCCACTGAGCAGGGAGACTGATGTGGGACTTGGTCCCAGTATTCTGGGATCATGACCTGAGCCGAAGGCAGGTGCTTAACTGACTGAGCAACCCAGGCGTCCCACAATTTAAGCTTTTTAAAATGGTTCATTGAACAGTCTTGAGACAATGGATAAAATATGAAATATTTTCACTTCAGTCATTTTACTTCCTCATTTACTCATTTTACTCTGTTATAATGTGTACAGGCTTTATTAGTAATTCCACCAGTTTTAGAGAGAAAGCACAGCCTCCTTACATGTACACACTCAGAGGCTAATGACCCATCTTCAAGGATTTATTCTTTTCTAATATTCAGATTAAATAGATTTGGTTGGGATGAGAGGAGACTGTATTGATTTGGGCAGGGTCTTTTTTTCTCCTCTTTCATAAGCCTTGGAGAGCTATCTGCTCCCAAGCTGTTGCTCAGCTATGCGCATTTGGAACAACACAATTTGGCAACTGATAGGTCAGAACTGTCAACTGTGAAAAATGGTTTTAGGCAATATTTGAATTGCCGTGTGATCCTAACATAGCAAATAGCATAGGAAATACAAAAATGCATTTTCTGACACTTATGGCTATTAATATCAAAATGATTACAATTAATTGTGATTATCTTTGTCTTGGAGGTTTTTAAGATCAGAGAAAAATCTTACCTATATGAGAATAGTCCTTTTAAAGGCAATGAAATAAGTTCTCTAAGCTCCTTCCAGCTACACAGATTTAGGTCACTATTTCATGCAGCCCTTCAGGAAGTTAGAATTTTCTTATCTTCTGGTTTCTTTTCATAGGGGTATCTCTCTTTATTTCGGATGGAGAGTTTGGTTGAAAAACTGAGTTAAGCATTGTTCTATCAGTATAAGTTCTAGGCATTCCAGGAAATCTAGTCTTATTTCCTAAAGAAAAAAAATCATTATTTTAAATGAGTGGGGGGAAACAGTAGTGAGGTTTCTATTTGCGTTTCCCACTATATATCTCTTATATGGATGAAGATCTCTGACCACTTGCAATAATCACAGTGGAAATAGAGGCTTCTCTTCCTCTATTGCATTAGAATTTGGCCACATACTTACTGAACAATTCTACAAAGATTGGAACAATCTAGCTCAGTGGTTCCAAACTTGGTGACCATCAGAATTACCTGGAGGAACTGATAAATCCTTGAACACTACATCTGAAACTAAGTATGTACTTTATGTTAGCTAAATGAATTTAAATTTTTTTTTAAAAAGCATTACCTGGAGGGTAATTTATGTGAAAACAGGTAGTGCTTGATCCCATTCTCCTAGTTTCCAATACAGCAAATCTGGGGTAGGATCTGAGAATTTGCATTTCTGACATGTTCCTATATAGTACTAATGCTGCTGGTTCAGGGACCACACTTTGAGAATCACTGATCTAGATATAGATTATTCCAACAAAGAAGCACAGAGATAGACATGAGCAACTGCTGTTCTTTAAGAATTTAGACTCAGTTCACCCCTCTGATAATCTTTTCAAGCAACTTATTGAGGTCATTTTTCAAAATATTAAACCCAAGCATCAAAACATGGTTCAGAAATATGGTTTTTCCATGCTTGCTTAAATAAATAACTTGCAAATGTGGAGCTTAACATTTGATTTGAAATATAGCCTTTTTCCATGGTGATCGTTTCTACCAGGAGAAGCCCTGGAAAAATTAACTATATTCCACAAATTTTAATCAGTATGAAAAAATTCCCACTTAATCATTACATGGCTTTTTCTTTGTTCTCATAATACATACTTTTATTCTTAAATCTACTCAGTTTCAAGTAATATAAAAATATTTTTGAAACAGTATCAAATGCACTAGGATTTATATTTAAAATCTGATTCATCTTGAAAATCTTATGATTTTCTCAATTGCCTAAACCTTGAAGTAACACTTCAGGATTACCAGATGCCTTACAAGTGACCAGATATTCAAGTTTTTAGATCTTAATTACCACTAAACATTTACACAAGCTACTACTGAATATTAAGATGACTAATGTCACCAAATAAGGCTCTAATTAATGTTTAAGTATCTTTCAAAATGGTATTTGGAACAAGTTTTTCAGAATACTTGGCCTAGTTCTTTCTGCCAGAAGAACACAATTCCTCATCCTCCAGCTTCTCTACTGTCACAGAGCTCCAAAAAGATGAGATCAAATGGAATACAGTGAAGAGCCCAAACCGCACATCTGAGGAGAACACACCTTGTCCTCCCTGAAGAGTTAGATGATCTAACCCCTCCCAGGAGTTGACTGGATGTCCTCACTTACGTGAGAAAAACTTCCAGGGGCAGAGGAGTGAAAAAATACCCTAAGAAACTCTGCTTAGCCACTTGCCTTTTTAGAATGCACTTACCCAGCTTCTAGCTATGTGAAGATGAAATATTCCCGACTGTATCTTTTCAAGGTCTGACTCAATCATCACATGCGCTGAATACATTTAAAAAAATAATAATAAGCTGCAAATATGGCGTGGTTATAAATAAATTTAATTTGGGCACCTGGGTGGCTCAGTGGTTGAGTGTCTGCCTTTGGCTCATCCATGATCCCCGGGTCCCGGGATTGAGTCCCACATCAGGCTTCCTGCGAGGAGCCTGCTTCTCCCTCTGCTTATGTCTCTTCCTCTCTCTGTGTGTCTCTCATGAATAAATAAATAAAATCTTTAAAATTAAATAAATGAACGAATGAATGAATAAATAAATAAATTTAATTTAGGCCCAAAAGTAGGGAGAAAAATAGACCTATGAACTTTTTTGACAACAAACTAAGACTGAGCCAAAATAGTGACACAGCAGCTGCCACTAAAAATGAATACTTTCCAGCTAAAGAGATGCCACTCCCATTTTACTCAACAGTGTACAGACTACTTCTAGAATGCTGTGGAAATTCTGCGGACTCCATCTAGGGAGGATCAACACATAGGAGACCCCTAAGAGGTAACCAGGTTGGTAAAAGGTCTAAAGAGCATGTCTTTGGAGGAACATTTGAAAGAACTTAGAGGGAATGACTAAAGAAGAGGTGGGCATGGGAGGAGGGGCACATGGACACATAAATGTTCTCTGGAAATATTTGAACCATTGTCACGAGAGAGAGATTAAACTTGTTCTTTTTCTCTGCAGATGAAAAAAAAATTAAGTTATCAAAGTGTTAGAAAGGTCAAGAACAGCCTTAAAGTCAGACAGTGAACTTGAACCTTGGTTCCAGCCACTATTAGCTGTGTAAACTTGGACAAAGAGTTTAACCTTCATGAGTCTCAGGTGTTCATGTGGAAGGAGAGATATTAGAAGTAACTACTCTTAGGTTAGAATTAAAGGAGAAAATATGGACTCAGCACAATGCCCAGTGAGGGTTCACACAACATTCATTTGAATCAATGAATTAAACAGACATGCCTAAAAATGGAATGAGTTGCCTCTAGAAGGGGTTCAGGCTAAATGACCATCTGCCAAGGTGCTGTGCCATGTATCCTGCATGGGGTAGAAGAACTAGGTAAACTGTAAGGACCTTCCAATGCAAAGACTATTTACTGTTATCAACTAGCACTTGCTCTCTCTTGTGCCTCCACCGCTCTTTATTCATATCCTTATTGCAGGCTTTATCAGTTTCTTATTGCCAATTATGAACATGTTTGCCTACCCCCGAGTCTGTGAGCTCCTTGAGGCCATTCATCTTTGCTCCCTGTGCATCTTACATGGCATAAAGTGAGCATTCAACAACCATCTGTTGAATGAAGATACTCAGGGCTAAACCTAACCTGGAGTCATGGCTGCTTCTCGATCTGTGTGGCAATTCCTCCAGGAAAGGCCCAGTCAATATTTAGTCCAGGAAGTTTTAGAATTCCTGTGATTATGTAAAAAATAAGTAAATAATAGAATTCTTGTGATTATGCTGGAAACATCACTCAGTGGATCTCCATTTTCTTGGAGTGTTCTAATTACACAATATCAAGTATATTGTGAATTTATGAAGTTTTGGATAAATTCCTGACTCCCAAGCTGTGAATTCTCTTCCTAAACTCACAGATCACGGCTCTTTGAGTTCTTACACACATTCTACACAGTTGCTTTTTCCAGCTGATTAAGTACCTCAATTCACACCCATGGAAATTCATATGCACATCTTCCCTTTTCTGTACCAGAAGTTCCTAAAAGTGGCAAGAGTTATAATTCTGCAGTCTAGCCATGGTATGTCAAAACGGCATCTGCTCATTTACCAGAAGCATGCTTGCATAATTGCTAACTCCAATTCTTCTAGTGCCTAAGCTTTTCTTTGGATAAAACTGAGACATCTTCCAAACTTATTAGTCCTTAATATGTTTATCCAAGTACTTACCAAAATATTAATGTTCCTTTGGTCACTCAATAAAAACTTGATGAGTAAGTAAATAGTATCCTGATGTCATGACAGAGGTAACAAGACAGCTTCCAAATTTGCCGAAATTAAAGCCACGGAATAGCTTAGGCAATTAGAGAAAGTATTTCAACTATCATTCATTGCAGAAGAAAAATGTTAATACTTTATACATTGAATAAAGAACCAAAACTCCCCAAACTACCTGAAGATTCAGAGTGAGATGTATATAAAAGTAGTACATGAACTGCCAGTCCTGCTAACCCACAGCATGTCACCATGTGATCCCAAACATCCCGACAGGGGGTTGGTGTCAACACCACAGGCTCTCTCTGCTCTGGAGTCTGGTGAAGGGAAAGTCTGAAAGGAAAGCCAATCTTGGCAAAACCTCTTGTTCTTTCACATATTCCAAAGACATGAGACTTGAGAAGCATTCAACTCCCCAGTCGTAGGCATGACTGCATCTGAGTTTTACAAACTGCAGAGCAACAATTTCCCATCTGCTTCAACCAATACATGCAGCACCAAGAGCACAGAACCTGTTCAAACTGCAAAGACAAGAAAGCATATGCTTTCGATCCAGGACTAATTTCCTCAACAGGAAATTACTTCTTATGAGTAATGATATTTCTCATTTCTTTATGATATTCTTGAAGCCTATTCTTTTTCTATAAACTGTGTAGGAGGTTTTTGGTAGGTAAGGAGAATTTTAAAAGGTTTTCATAAGACAGTGTTCATCTCCATCTAACTAATTCTTTTTTTTAAGATTTTATTTATTTATTATTTATTTATTTATTTATTTATTTATTTATTTATTTATTTAATTTGAGAGAGAGAGAGAGAGAGAGAGAACATGAGCAAGCATGAGCTATGGAGAGGGGCAGAGGGGGAAGCAGGCTCCCCATGAGCAGGGAGCCTGATGCAGGGCTCGATCCCAGGACCCTGGGATCATGACCTGAGCTGAACGTGTACATGTAACGAACTAAGCCCCCCAGCAACACCTAACTTTCGAATTCCTTATGTCATTTGTTGTATGTCTTTGTCATGTATATGGTTCCTTCTTGAGGAACCGTCTACCCTGGCAAGAGTATCTATATACAGTCTATTACATTTGGCCAGTGATGATCATAAGGACTATAAAAGTACTTTTCTGATGACTACTGAAAGCCTAAGTCAATAAATGTGAAGCAAAATGGCAACCACCCTAATACCTACGGACTCTGTTGATATCAATTACTATATCATGACTGTGAGGTAGTGAATCATTGGTAGGCTTAACAGTTTTGTGTTCCTGTTCCTTAGTGCAGTGAATTTAGAGTTTCTTGGGTTCAGAGTAGGTCTCACAAAATGAAAAGACTTTCTTAGACTACATTGTTAAGAGAATATCTTATAGGCAGAGTTCATTTGTCAGGGCCACTTAGATAAACAAATTGGACATTGATAACGACCCCAAAAAGACATCTCATAAATCTCATAAGAAGTAATTGAGAAAGACCTGACATAAATGCTGCCTGAAAAAGCCAGCAGGATGAACAGAAAACAAGAATTGCAGGATATCTGAAGATCAATTAGGAAACACCAATCCTTGTTCAACCTGAGCAACGTCATACAGTGTCTGTTTACGTGTGCAAGGAAATTTAAAACAGGAAGGAAAGACCACCCAACAGAGATATGCTCTTTGAAGTCATCAGAATAACGTCAAGAATTTTCATAGCCATTCTCCTGGCAATGAGGGATCTTGAATGTAGCCGAGCAGACTGCCCAGCATAAAGCTAAACTTGTGACTGTGCTCATAAATGTCCATGAGGAAAGTGGAAGTCACTCCTGCTGTAATAAACCACACAAAATAAAGATAAGTTTCACGTTATTTTTTTCATAAGAACCTATATACCAAAGATGTTAAGATACCAGCTATACTCTTTGTAAGAGGCAATAAAACTCTCACTGTTTGGGGATCCCTGGGTGGCTCAACAGTTTCACGCTGCCTTCAGCCCAGGGTGCGATCCTGGAGTCCTGGGATCGAGTCCCGCGTCAGGATCCCAGCATGGAGCCTGCTTCTCTCTCTGCCTGTGACACACACTGCCTCTCTCTCTATGTCTATCATAAATAAATAAAAATAAATCTAAAAAAAAAAAAAAAACTCTCACTGTTCACCTGGCTAGAACTGGAGATATTCTTGAATGGCACAGCTCCTCCAGATGGAAGAAACCACTTACAAGAGGTATTTCCAAAATCCCCTTGAGAAGGAACAACTTCATGATACTAGTAATTAGTGCCATTCTGCACATACCAGTGAAATAGTCTAGCTATAGAAATTGATAGCAAATTCCCCAAAGGTATTCTAGAAGGAATTCCAAAGGTACAGAAGGAAAAGGTGTCAGCCCACCTAGATCAAGCCTTTTCTTCATTTAATTTTCTTAAAAAGCAATGGTGGGGTGGGGGTGGGGGGTTATAAAGGAAAGAGGGTTTGAAGCAGAGCCTGGGCATCAATTATGTGTATCCAGGAGATCACACTGGTTATACTAACAACAAATAATGATGGTAAGAATGAGAGGAAATGAGCTGTGGGAATGAGGCCAAGAAGTAGTATATATATTCCCATTGCATCAATTCTAGGTTGTTCTTCTTGGGATATTAACAAAGCCTGACCACGTCCAAGTAGAACAACACAGGGCACTATGGTGAACATGCAAATATTTCTGAGCCTGTGAGGAGTATTCCCAGTAGAGGAATGCTTTACTTAGAAATTATTTTGCCCCTTAAATATTCCATTGCTTTATAAAGACCTTGCTTTCAACGATTCCAGATCTCTTAATGATGTTATCAATTATTATAGAGTATTGCAGTTTGTGATATAACTTTTCACAAGCATTATCTCATTTAATATCTATGAGATTAGTCTTATAGAGACCAATTAAGAGACGAGGACATTGAGGCCCAGAGGTGTAAATCATTTTCCTCAAAATCATACAGCCTGGGGGTGCCTGGATGGCTAAGTCGGTTAAGCAGCTGACTTGATTTCAGCTCTAGTTCTGACCTCAGCATCCTGGGGTTGAGCCCTACATCATGCTCCTTGCTAAGTGAGGAGTCTGCTCGGGGATTCTCTCCCCCTCTCCCTCTGCCCCTCCTCTCCCTCATGCTTTCTCTCAAATAGGGGAATCTTTTAAAAAAATATATCATAAGCCTATAAAAAGTCAAGACTTTACACTCCTATCATCTGAGTATGAATTCTCTGACCTTTTTCTACATCATGATCTCTGACCTGTGATGATACAATTGAAAGATTTAGGAAGGTTCAATTTAAAGCAACCTATAATTTAGAGCATCTAAATTATAAAATCTAAATTCAGAGAATCTATATTTCAAAATATAGATGAAACCAAGAGATATATAAAACTATTCCTAGGCAACTTGTACTCATTCCTTAGTATAAAACTAGTTTTTAGGCTTCCTGTTGCTACTCTATTTCTACCATATTTTCCTCTCACAAAAGGCAGGTACTGTGCCAGGTTGCATTACTTAATGGGAAAGGCTATTTTTTTGGCAGATCTCTGAGGACAATTTCCAAAATGTCAAGAGGCTTTTGGCTTTAAATTCTGGGTTAGTATATGAGCATGAATATACACTCCTGTTCCTTACCACTGACATTTCATCTAATAAAATTGGAGCTGAGCTTCATCGCAAAATGCCAGCTGTCACGGAGTCCTGCTCATAAATAATGTCCCATGCTGAAAAGAATGGCACTCAGATTGACAAAGAAGCTTTTGTGGCCATCCCAGAAAGCACGAACTTCCAAAATAATCCTAATACCAAGCCTTTACAGCTTGCTCTATCATCAAACTATTGGCAGGTCCTTTTTTCTAAAAACAGGCCTTTCCTGTTGCTTCTGCTACTATGTAGGCTGCTGTGGAGTCTTTTGCTCAGTGCCCCTGATGGCCTGCTTACATGTAAACCTGAACTGGTAGCGTTGCTTGCTGATGCCACTGATGTTGCCGTATTAAGTGCAGTCCTTTACTGGAAGATTTTAGGTAAAAAACAAAAAACAAAAAAACCCACCCAACCAAAACTATCCAACTTCTCCTTACAAGCTGATCAGATCATGGGTTGACTGTCTCAGATCTCTGAAGCTGGATGTGGATAAAGGAATGTTGAAGAAAAACTAGTGGAGAAATTTAAATTTTCACAGAGACTGAGCATGAATCACCTCTTCATAAAGGGTGTCCTGTATGGGAAACCATATGGTTATCCAAAGAGCTGTTGTTTCCAGCCCATTCTGAAAGTGTTCACACGAATATATCACCTTCAGACTACATATGAAGACCTGCCATTGATTTTTATATGAAAAGACTATAAATCTCTGTAAGACATGCCAAGCCACTCAGGACAGCCCATGAAATACACATACATTTCCGTGTAAATTGAGCAAGGAAATATGATTTAAAAATGCAACACTGATTTGGAAAAATCATTCCAGGGGAAAAAAACGATTGCAAGACTCCTACTCAAAACAGCTTGAAACAAGCGTGGCTCCATCTTATAGAACTACAGGAAGGAAGCAGGATGATATTTTTGCTTTTTATGTACATCCCAAGGTTTTTTTTTTTTTTACTTTTTATTATGAACATTTTAAAACAGGCTTACTTAAAGATGGGCAAACAAGTACAACAAACCCCAATGTGCAAGTACCAGCCATAATATTTGAGTTGCTAATCTTTTAACCTCCTTGCTTTTCAAATAAGGAATTCAAACCCAGAGAAGTAACCTGATCAACACCACAGTTGTATTGTGATGGATCCGTGACTCTGTAACTGAAAGATAAGTCCTAACTGTCCCCACTCCCACAATAGCGCCTCCCTCTGCCTTATAGCTCCTGCCATTCATTGTACATGAATTGGTCAGATACTTTCATTTCTAACAGAAATCGATATTTATCAACATACATATACACCCATTTGAATTGAAGGGATTTGGGAACAGGAAATTTATCTGGACTGTCACTATTATACCTCTCCATCATCAAGAGAAGAGCCAGTATGAATGAAAGGCACAGAAGACTAAGGACATCCTGGTCTGAATTGTGAGAACACTGTTGCCAACTAAGTGATCCAAAATGCCTCTCTATGTTCAGCAACAGGAACTAGTTCTACTGACTTGAATGAAACAGTTTCTAAACGCCTGTCTTAAATATCTTTTCCCAGATCTGGCTGAGAATCTTTCACACAAATCAAAATATATTGTTCTATTTTTTGCTACATCTACTATTTTCTTATTTTTAACACAGGACACCAGAAACTATGAAATCAAATCAAGACAAAACTATTTCATTATAATTAAGTTCTTAGGTCTTGCGTTACCACCTCAGTCTTTAAATCCAACCAAACAGGGGCAGCCCGGGTGGCTCAGCAGTTTAGCACCACCTTCAGCCCAGGGCCTGATCCTGGAGACCTGGCATTGAGTCCCACGTCGGGCTCCTTGTATGGAGCCTGCTTCTCCCTCTGCCTCTCTCTCTCTCTCTCTTGCACTCTGTCTTTCATGAATAAATAAAAATCTTTAAAATAAAATAAAATAAAAAACCAAACACCTATGAGACAAGTCACAGGCAGTCCTAATCTGGAGTCATCTTGTTTTATTCCTAATCTTGCTCTTACTCCATTCTGTCTCAGTTTGATCCAGTTCCAACTCTTCTCTTACAATTTTCACTCTATGACTGACTTTGTCTTAACCAATTTGGTATCTTTATTGAATGGACTAAGCCACCCAGGCACGCCTCTTTGCTGCTCTTAAAAGTATCACTTCACTCTTTGAATCCACTGGCCCTAAGTGCCTCAACTCACCCTTTTTCTTGCCATTTCTTTAGAACTCAAACCTGTACAAAGAGGGATTTAGGAATATGTTATATGAGGTCAAGGCTGCAGACAGATTAGTGTGCGGTGATGCCATGTTTATGGGCTGGGAAGTCATTCCCTCCCAGGGAAACTTGGCTACTATTGCTATTTGATGACGCTTTTTCACCTAGACCAACAGAGAGCTCATCTCATCCGCAAACTTGAAAAAAGAAATCAGTTTTTTCCTGTCTTTTATAACGTTGAAGGTAACAGATACTTGATGCCCCTTCCATGCCCATCTAAAAACCCAGGAAGATTTTGAAAATGGATTCCAACATGCTTATTAAAATTAATCTTGTTAATTTCCTTACCAAGGAATTCAAAATTAGTAGTTTTATTTTTCTTAACATATGCAGTCATATGTCACCATGTTTAAGGTAAAATTACCCAGAGTAATGTTTGCATCTCTATCCCAAGTTCTACAAGCCAACTCAACCCTTTTTTTCCCCCAACTCAACCCTTTAAACGTTAAGACACACTAATCTATTTTTTTCAGTTATTTTCTATTCCTTCTTTGGCATCTATTTTTAAAGAGTTAATAAGTCAGTAAAGAAATATATGATCGAGGCCCCCCCAAAATACACTAACCCACTACAAGAAAGGCATGGACCTGGATGTGTGTGTTTATGTGCCCTCATGGGTGCACAGGTATCCAGATACATGTTTTAAAAGTGGAAATTGATTTGCATTGATTTATTCACCCAAATTCCTAATCTCCCTGATGTTAACAGCATGAATTTGTAAACTGGTTCATTTACAATTAAGAGCAAAGTACGTGCCAAAGAGCAGAGCAGAACTAACTAGTCCTATGGGGGAAAAAGGAAACAAAACTCATGATTTTTGTCTTGGTAATATTATACTAATTAATTAGGTTGCAATATAAATAGCTCCTTAATCTTAGAAGCAAATCTTGTATCTTTCAAAAGTAAACTGTTAACCCAGGATTCCTCAACCTCAAACTGATCATCTTGCCCTCTAATATCAACGAAACAAAACCTCAAGAGAAGAGGGGGCCAAGGGAGAAGTAGAAATCATTTCTAAAGCTGGATACATAATCCTTTCTGCCATAAAATAAAACCCAACCTAAGCATCCCTGTTTCTATTTAAAAACTCCATAATGCTTATGGTGCCTACAACTTGAAATTTTAGTTATCTGATTTTTTTTCCCTCTACTCCATATGTAGCTATTCTTTAAATCTTGTCAACTTTTCCCATATGAAATTTCTTCAATGCAATTCTTCTTTCCATAAAATCTCCCACATTTCTACTCTCATCACATCATGTCTGAATTATGACAACAGCCATTGAACTGAGCTCCTTACCACCATTCTTTTCGTATTATGGTATTATTTAGGCATACCTTGGAGATATTGTACTTTGGTTCCAAAACATCATGATAAAGCAAATATTACAATAAAACAAGTCAAATGGGATCCCTGGGTGGCGCAGTGGTTTGGCGCTTGCCTTTGGCCCAGGGCGCGATCCTGGAGACCCGGGATCGAATCCCACGTCAGGCATCCCGGTGCATGGAGCCTGTTTCTCCCTCTGCCTATGTCTCTGCCTCTCTCTCTGTCTCTCTGTGACTATCATAAAAAAAAAAAAAAAAAAAAAAAAATATTAAAAAAAATTAAAAACAAGTCAAATGAATTTCCCAGGGCATATAAAATTTATGCTTACACTATACTATGGTCTACTGAGTATATAATAACACTATGTCTTAACACAATGTACATATCTTAATTTAAAAATACTTTATTGTTGGGACGACTGAATGGCTCAGTGGTTAAGCATCTGCCTTCGGCTTAGGGCATGATCCCGGAGTTCTGGGATCGAGTTCCACATCAGGCTCCCTGCATGGAGCCTGCTTCTCCCTCTGCCTGTATCTCTGCCTCTCTCTCTGTGTGTGTGTCTCTCATGAATAAATAAATAAAATCTTTAAAAAAAAGTCCTTTATTGTCAAACAATGCTAACCATCAGGGTGGCTGGGTGGCTCAACTGTTTAAATGTCAGACTCTTGATCTTAGGTCAGGTCTTGATCTCACAACAATGAGTTCAAGCACCGCACTGGCTCCACACTGGTCGTGGAGCCTACTTAAAAAAATGCTAACCACCATCTGAGCTTTCAATGAACTATATAATTTTTTTGATGGTGGAGGTCTTGCCTCAATGTTGATAGTTCTGACTGACCTGCATGGTGGCTGCTGAAGGCTAGGGTGGCTGTGGCAATTTCTTAAAATAAGACAATAAAGTTTGTCATATCAATTGACTCTTCCTTTCATTTGACATTTAGAGGCCATCTCAGGGTTATTAATTAGCCTAGAAAAGAAGAGAGACAGGAAAACTACTGGTCAGTAAAGCAGTCAGAACATACACAAAATTGGTCAGTTAAGCTCCCCATGTTATATGGGCATGGTTCATAATGCCCTGAAACAATTACAATAGTAACATCAAAGATCTCTTATCACAGATCACTATAACAAATGTAACAACAACTATATAACCATAATGAAAAAGTTTGAAATATTGCAGGAATTACCAAAATGTGACACAAAGACATGAAATAAGTAAATGCTGTTTAAAATGGTACCGCTAGACTTGTTCCCCGCAGGGTCCTCACCAACCTTCAATTAGCAAAAAATACATCATCTGCAAACCCCAATAAAGTGAAGCACAATAATATGCCTGTATATCACAATGCCAGGAAAGGAAAACAAAGTTCCCGAAGGGCTGCCATCAACATGTTTCTTACCTCTAAGGGCTTCCTATGGTCTATCAGAGTTAAGCTTACCATGCTCTGTCTGGTGCCCCACACCTTCCAGCCACAGCCCTCTTATTCATCTAAATGTATCCCCCACTGCTTCCCAGCTTGAATGCTCTTTCCTCATGCCACCAGTCTCCTCTCGTGCCGCAACTACTCTCACCCTACTCATCTATAATGTCCGCTAGAACCTAGGGCTAACCTTCCTGGCCCAGCCTATTGACCCCACAATGAATTCTCTCTTCCTCTGACTCTCCTGAGCACTAGAAATAACCTGCTCCATCTAATCTAGTACTTGAACACATTCTGTTTGAGTTCTGTCTTCCCAAACTAGATTACAAGAGAAAGGACTGTGCTTCATGTATCTTTGACTTTCCCACAACAAGGTGATAAAAGCCTCCACAGAGTATTTTTCTAAACATTACAGTGTAGTGATAAACTGAAACAACACTCAAAAGTTTATAACTAAGAATAAAAAATTAAGAATGATTCTAAATAACGATAGTAAAAATTCACTTTTTAATGGTGATCTTATAGTCAAGTAAAAAAATTATCAAGTATCAGGACGCCTGGGTGGCTCAGCGGTTGAGGGTCTGCCTTCAGTTCAGGGTGTGAGCCTGGAGTCCAGAGATCGAGTCACACGTCAGGCTCCCTGTGAGGAGCCTGCTTCTTCCTCTGCCTGTGTCTCTGCCTCTCTGTGTCTCTCATGAATAAATAAGTAAAATCTTAAAAAAAAAAAAAAAGAGGGGGTCAAATATCATAAAAATAACTTGTACTCACCTACCTTTGATATTTAAAATAATAAATTAAAAGATATCCTGGCCAAATTTACTTGAGCCAAAGTCTTAGCAAAAGAGTGAGTGGAAAGTCAGGCCTGGACGTGCTCTCATGCTGGCTGCTGACAGCCCCACCATGCCAGGCCAGCAGGAGGCCCTGTCTGGTTAACACCCATGCTGTCAGTCCAAGAACCTGCTTTGCAAATACTATAAGCAGACTGGCCAAATGGAAAGAAGGGTCTATGACTTGATTGCCAAAAAGACATGATAAGAAAAAAACTCAAAACCTCAATTAAATAAATAAAGCTACAAATCTTTCTTAAGGAAATATTCAGAAATTCAGAAAATTCAATGGTATTCCTTCCGTTAGTCATCCTGGCGATTTTAAAAAACAGAAATAATCTAAAATAAATCACACTATGTGAATGGCTAATATAAGTTTTGGTAGAGCCATCCCAGAACTCTCAAAGCATGTGCTGAAAGTGGTCAAATACATTACCCAACAAGTAAACGGGGCTAGGTAATGGGAAATCTCCTGATTCTAAATATTTTGTCAACTAATTCAAATATTTGTTAATATTGCAAAGGCCAAACAGACTTGGCCCACACACCACCAGCTTGCTACCTCTGATCTACATGATAGAATGTCTTTGATATGTGATTGAAGAATTTTTAATGAGAAATGCTCTTTGTATAATATTAGGTTGAAAGAGGAATATAGTAAGAAAAAAAGACGAGCAGGAAAAACATCAGAATAATAACAGCTCTATCTGGAAGGAAACCATGGATAACTTATTTTCTTTACACTTTTCCATATTTTTCAAAATTCATCTCAAATGAAGATTTATTATTTTATATATTTTTAAAACTATCTTAAAGAAGGAAAAATACACTTTCCCAGCCATTTCTTTGGGTTTAACACTAATGTTACATCATTAGGTTGGTTATGTCCCTAAAAGGGGGCATTTCAGAAAACAAAGCATCTCTTTTTTTCTTTAATCGGTCACGTTAAATTTTGTGTGAAATGTCTATTTGTTCAGTCCCGCAATTTTGAATAGCTTTAAGACTGACTAATTTAATATTACTAACAGGTTGGAAACATTGCTGGAGGCAGAGATAAAAATAATGCGAAGAAATCCTGTATATAAAGCACTTAGCCCCAAAATACAGTCAGTAAATGGTAACTGAAAAATAAAGTATTCACAATGAACAGGGACAGAGACGTCTTGTTACCACATGAGAACTGAAAATAAGCAACTGCATTGCTTTTTTGAGACCAATATTCAATAGACCGCAATGCCCCAGCAGCAGGCATTCACAAGGAAAAAGTCAGGAATACGTTTGTAAAACAAATAAATACCAACAGAAATATAATGTCTGTTAGCATAAATGGATCAATCTTTTTAAAAAGAGTAACAAGATGCATTGGCAGTTTGCTTTTTATGCCATCAACTAGACGTTGATTTATGTCCACTTTTCACCATTATACCCAGAGGTTATTACTATAAGGCAAAATTATGTGCATATGTGGAATGTTTTCCATTGCATTCTAAAGGCTGCATTGAGTAGAATTTTCATTTAGGCTAATTTACAAAAAGAAGAACCTTAGACTAAATCAATACGGCCTTCTTTATTCAGAATTGACAATTCAGAATAGCCAAGTAACTCAGTGGCCAGCACAACCCGGCTATCCCTGGAAATCAGGTACCCTTGATTTTCATGATCATTTTCACACTTGCCCCACTCCTTGCTTCTTGCCCCCTCACCTCCCAGCCTTAGCCAGGCTCTTCCAATGCCTGCTTCTGTGGCAGAACCCAAGCAGCACCAAGGGAGAAATTCTGGTCTCTCAGGAGCCATTTAAGCCCAGAAGCAGGGGCACCTGGGTGGTTCAGTGGTTGAGCATCTGCCTTTGACTCAGGTCATGCATAATCCTGGGGTCCTGGGATGGAGTCCCACGTCAGGCTCACTGCATGGAGCCTGCTTCTCCCTCTGCCTATGTCTCTGCCTCTCTCTATGTATCTCTCATGAATGAATGAATGAATGAATGAATGAATGAATGAATAAATAAATAAATAAATAAATAAAATCTTTAAAAAAAAACAGAAGCAGGGACAGGAAATTCCTTCAATTGCAGGCACTCTTTTTTTTTTTTTCTTTAAAGATTTTATTTATTTATTAATTAGAGACAGAGAAAGCGAGGGAAGCAGGCTCCATGCAGGGAGCCCGATGTGGGATTCAATCCCAGGACTCCAGGATCATGCCCTGGGCTGAAGGCAGGCGCTAAACCGCTGAGCCACCCAGGGACCCCCCAGTTGCAGACACTCTTGCTAGTCTTCCTTTGTTTGCTGATGTCTTTTCCTCTAAATCTGCTACAGACTCTTCATCCTGGACCCTGACTTAAACCTCAGAGATCCTGTGTTGGACTTCGGCATTTTGCAGCAGCTTCTGGCTCTCACTGACTTGACTTTAGAAATAATTGCCTTTGGCGTACTTGTCTTGTGCTAACCTCAGCCCATCCTGATTTTGAAACCATTTTCTAGCTTCAGTTATTAGCCTTTCTGAACCCTCGGCTACCTCCTCCCCATCATCACCACCATGTGTCTCAGATTCTGACCAGCATCATTGACTGAAAATCATGTCCCTGATCACTTCCAGAGTCTCCTTGCCCAAGTCCCTGGTTATCAGAACCCAGCAATAAACTGTGATTCTAATTTCTTTGGGGAAGAAGCCAAGGTCAAATACTAGCCAGAGATTTTTTATTTATGTGTTTATCATAGCCTGCTTTCCCTTCTTCTCTTTTTGTTCCCTATTTGGCCAATGTTTATGAATTATTCCTGTGTTTATTTTCCACTCTGCACCATTCTAAAACTCTCTGGAGGAAAGGTGTTTAGAGACTTAGAACAGCATCCCCAGGAATGAATAAGATAGATAAGACACTGGATAATCCTCAGATAATCAGGTGACTCTTCAGGAAGCAAATTCACCCAAATTTAGTTATTTTGCATGCTTCAAACCCAGATTATATGAGTAGGAGGAAACCTGCCTATTGGTTAGAAAGGCATAAAATGTGACCATGGCTAAATGAGAGTGGCCACCTTTTTCAATAATTCCTGTATCACATAGGAAACCCAAACAAGTAGCAGATCAAAGAGGGGCATAAGAATGAGAACAACAATGTTTTATTTAAAAAAAAACTTACTCCTTTAGTAATATGAATTTGATGAAAATATTTACACATAGACCAGCTGATTTTACTTAGTGTTTGTCTTAACCAGAGTGACTAGTTTCGGAGCTAGGGAAAAAGATGCCCTAGTAATCATCTGCTACACCTCTACTAGCCACTTTGACAACATATTGTACTTTTAGCCTCTGTTTTCAGCCACTCAGTCCAACATGCTCATCCATCCACTTGGCACTGTGTAGCACAGCCTCAGACACAAGTTCTCTGTGAAGGTGATGAGTGTGGAGCGCAGACACTGAGCTCACATAGTAACCACGAGTACACACAGATCACTGTGGCCAGAGAAGAGGATGCCAGAGCTAGAAGCCATCAGCAACTCAAAACATGCAGAGGGACAGGAAGTCACCTTAAGAGGAGGGGCAGGGTAGAGACATTACAGTGCTCATCAACACAAAAGTACCTCCCTTCTCACTGGTGGCTGCAAAGGGAGTTAGATTTTTAGACCTGGCTGGCTCGTGAGTTCTGTACATGGTCAAGATTTTGGCAAATAGATTAATACTGGAAAATCAAGTCCCATGACCACCTCTGCTAGCTAGAATTATGGCATTTTCCAGTCTCCTAGATAATAAAAAGAAACTTCAAATGGGGAAGTTCTCAAGGTATTTTACTTCCTGTTTCTGCTTCTGAGAAATAGTTTTATAACCTAGAAATGTGAATATTATTGCCTCTTAAATCAACATAAAAGTTGAGAGGTAAAAAGCATTATGTTTCAGGGGTGCCTAGATGGCTCAGTTGGTTAGGAGTCCAACTATTGATTTGGCTCAGGTCATGATCTCAGGGTTCTGAGACTGAGTCCCATGTTGGGCTCCACACTGGGCATGGAACCTGCTTAATATTTTCTCTCTCCCTCTGCCCTTACCCCCCAAAAAACAAAACAAAACAAAAACATTATGTTTCAGTTCACATAACTCAGCAATAAAGATGGCCTCAACAATGTACATTTTAGGTAATAATTTAAGCAATCAGCTCTTCTCAATTAAATAGTTAGTGACAAAAGGCTTTTAAGACAATCAGGTGGACATTCTGGAGTAACTGAATCGTAAGTTAATATATTTATCTCTGCAAGTTGCCATGTAACTGTCATCTGTCCCCAGTAAGTTCTGGACCAGACAGCAGGGATCTGGCCCTCCCTGGGGGCTCCCTGCTGAGCCATCTCAAGGTCACTGTGAGGTCCTGATGCGAATACGTAGCTGAGGGCAGCACAGTGCATCAGAGGCCAGGGATAAGAAGAAATGATTAAATGCCATCAATCAATGTGGCTCCCACCTGAGCCCTGAAGAAATTCTGGCAAAGCCAGTGTGTTTATAACACGTTCACTAACATTACCCGGTTCCTATACTCTCCATCTTGGTTTAACAAAACTGAGAAGAATCACCTGATTTTATAGATCTTTCCAAAATATCAATTTTATATTTTTAAGTCAAAATTAATTTAAGGCTATCCTCAAAATAGAATAATGTCTAAACCTGTTCATTAATGGAAAGTCCATTTAAGCTTGCAGTTTTGCAATTCCAAGCTAAATGCTGATTTTGAAACATCACTGGCAAATCTGAAAGTAAAATAAGAAAAAGTGAAGCAATGGAAAATTTTCCCCTGGCTGACAGTATTGAAGAGAAGGTATTTCCAATCCTCAACATGTGTTTTAGAGCTTTCTTCATAAGGAAAACAAACCTCTCTAGAAATAAGTTACCTTTACATTTACATTTTTAAAAGAAGCAGGCAGCATCTTAAAGGTGCAATTCCAACCTAACATTCTCCTTATGTAGATATTTTGAAGAGATTATTTGCTCTGGAAACAGGCCATTAAATCCATTTTCCCAGCAGAGATTACAACATGAATTACTGATTGATTATTCATCTAAAATGAAAGTATCACTAAATGGTAGAATGTGACCTAAATGCTTATTTTATCTGCGGCATCCAAATCCAAATAGAATAAAAAAAAGATAAACAATTTTTTCTTTAATTTAGACCATCAATCTTCTCTCATTTATAGTAAATAATGTACTAAGATAGTAGAAAGCACAGATTTTTTGAGGAAAAGAAACTTCACAAAAGCTTTCTGTCTAAAAAAAAATTAAGTGGAAAATGGTGCCCATTGTAAAATTTCTTTAAAAGGCAGGGAAAGGGACATCATAACTATTAATCACTAAAAATCAATTAGAAATCAAACCCATATCTGTTTTCAAATAATTACAATTTTAATTTTTTGTCAAACTTTAAAAGAAATTCAAAACTGTTTTATTTTTTCAGACTTCAGAGTAATAGCAAAGATTTTATTTAAAATCTAAATAAAAAATGTGTTTCCCTCATTCGTTATAGTAAATAAAATATTTAACAGTTGCTTTGGTATCACACAAACCTTTGATGCTATCACATGAGCATCCTATCATCCTTGTTGAGTATGTGCCAATTATCTGACACTGAGCAAAACTAATACCTGCTCTCTGAGGAGCATGAAGCCAAACATGCTTCCAAGAACTTGTATCATATATGGGAAATATGTCCTCAAGGAATCTCACATGAAGCCTTCTCTCTTCAGGGCTTTTTCTTTGGGAGCACAGAGACACCAGTCACCCTGCTAGGATTTTTTTTTTTTTTTAAATTTTATTTATTTATGATAGTCATACAGAGAGAAAGAGAGAGAGGCAGAGACACAGGCAGAGGGAGAAGCAGGCTCCATGCGCCGGGAGCCCGATGTGGGATTCGATCCCGGGTCTCCAGGATCGCGCCCTGGGCCAAAGGCAGGCGCCAAACCGCTGCGCCACCCAGGGATCCCACCCTGCTAGGATTTAGTTACCAATTTCCCCCTCCTGGTAAACACAAAGAATCTGAGAGGAAATACCAAATCAGTTGCTGTGAAATGCAGAATAAACATGATCAATTTTGAAAAAACAGCATCAACTTTCAAAAAATATCATTGCAAGAACATAAATAAAACTGACAGGTTTAACCAACTACTTAACCCTCTCTTTGGTAGCATTCTGTTGTTTGTTTGTAGAAAGGGAAGAATTGAGTCACATCTTCCTCTTTAGTGCCTTTCTTTTGTTCTGCCCTACACAGTAAAGAAATAAGCAAGAAATAAAATCTTTTTTTAAAAAAAACCTA
This sequence comes from Vulpes lagopus, assembly GCF_018345385.1. Lineage (NCBI taxonomy): Eukaryota > Metazoa > Chordata > Mammalia > Carnivora > Canidae > Vulpes > Vulpes lagopus. The sequence goes on along the minus strand of NC_054824.1, from coordinate 96,888,172 downwards.
TATTTTAAGTTTAAACAATGCCTTCTAAATGTATTATGCTACCAACTCTATCAACAGAAAATAAAGTCAAACCTTTGTCCCTACAAACCTACCTGTCGCTACAAGCTCTCCAATCTTTGCTACTCCATCAGCCATACACTGGAAGCTTGCATCTACTACCCTAGCACACTCCTCACACTCTTCCTCTTCATCCCAGCTTCCTCTGAGTTGGGTTGAGAAATTCAGAGGTGCTACTACATCTGATGTAACAATCCATACATTGGTAAGTTTTTATAAAGTGCTTACTACTTTATGATCTGTGAATAACTCAATGAGAAAAAGATACAAATGCATGAAAATCTCATCTCTTGACACCCTGATGGTTATTTTAAAATCTCTGTAAACAATTTCTTTCAAAACAGTTTAAAAACCACTCATAGCTCCACCTAATTTGTTCCCAAAATACAAATTAATCATTTGCTTGTTAGTCATTAAATAGGTACCTACCTATGACTCATTATCTCAAACCAAATGAATTATTATTGTAAACAAACTTTGTCTACAGTAGACAAACTATTCTTTAGTTTCATGAGTAACAAATTAGCAAGACATGACTCTAACACCAATGAACTCAGTTTGCTGGAAAGTCAGTACCACAAATTTAAAAAATTACAAGATGGTGTTGTTGAATAATGGAATGAAAGAATGTATGTGGTATAGAAAAGGGCATGAAAGAAGTTTATTGGGGTGCCCCGTGGCTCAGCTTGTTAAGTGCCAACTCTTGGTTTTGGCTCAAGCCAGGATTGAGCACCATATAGGGCTCCACCAGCGTGGAGTCTGCTTCAGATTCTCTCTCTCTCTGCCCCTCCCCCTGCTCACATTCTCTCTCCCTAAAATAAAAAAGAGAAGTTTATTAATAATAAAAATGGCACAATTATATACATGAGACAAGAAAGACTTTTATATAAAGATTTTTAATTTTTTATTTCTGATTAGTGAACATTAAGACTAGGGCATTTCAAGAAAGCATTACAGTAACATGAACTTACCTGATCTACTAGATAAAATGTCATAAACAAGATGAAAAAGAAGAATCTTGCCTTATCCATACTCCATACTGAAACTATATTATGGCATATCCCTCCAGAATCATCATAATCCTGACACAATAATAGTTATGTCTTTATTCTCTAATATCATGTTTACTTTTTTCCTATTTATAGCCCTAATATCTAAAGAAATCATTCAACTTAAGTGAGAAAAAGAAAAGCCGGAATGAGGATCATTTAATTGAGGTTCTAGCTGTAAATTCCACGTGGAGATTAGTGTCTTAATCTATATTTAACTACCCTGAGGAGAGTGGTTTGACCTGCATCTTATTAACTCATAGTAGTGTAAGATTTAATGAATTGCATTAGTCAAAAAAAAAACAAAAAAACCTCCAGGCAGATTCTTTACATCATCACTTACTTTCTGGTACCCTCCCACCTTGCCACCTCCAGCCAGGATCTTCTGTGTAACATAACACAATTGACTCGAGGATTGCGCCTTTCACACTGTTTTTCTGCCATTCATTACACACTAGGGAATAGAATGAGCTAGGCTCCATTACTCATCACAGCTGGACTGTAAATGAGGAGGGCTGGTCCCACCCACTCCTACAGGGAATTGTTAGAGACACTTTAGAAAGAAAAAAAAAAACTGACCCATATTCGTCTTGGTTAAAACATCTCAATTTAATAAAGATAAGTTATTCTCGTAAATCAGCTATTTCCTTACGGAATAAATATGTTGCCTTTTCTTCCAATCTCAAAATAAAAATGCAATTCACAGACTGATAGATGTCAGAGTATCCATTATTGAAAATATGGAAATGACGCAATGATACCAGCTGCCTAAAAATCATGAAATGGAAGGCAAACTTATGAAACAAGCATACAAATGGATAACTAAACCAGCCAACATATTTTTAGAGCCTACAAAAAACATTTGTACAGTTTCCATCTTTTTGTCAGAAGTACTATTAAGCCAGGTTGTTTGACTACATTATAATTCACTACATGGTTACAAAGGTGAAGGAAAAGGAGCAGCGAACCCATAGTAACTAGATACTGGAGAAGAAAAAAATGACGTGGGGATAAAATCAGGTAAATAATAAATAGGACTTTAGGGCACATAAATGTGAACAAATACCCTTAAAACATTGCCATGGTAGAAATGGAGTCTTAAATAAGACTCAAATAAATTGGGACGCCTAGGTGGCTCAGTGGTTGAGCATCTGCCTTCAGCTCAGGTCGTGATCCTGGGGTCCTGGGATCAAGTCCTTCCTGCATGGGGTTCCCTACAAGGAGTCTGCTTCTCCCTCTGCCTATGTCTCTGCCTCTCTCTGTGTGTCTCTCATGAATAAAAAAAAAAAAAAATCCCCCCTTCATCCAGACCCATGAAAATAGAAACTGTGTAATGTACACTCAATTATAAAGGCTATATGAACAAGACTCCAAAGCACTTTATGAATCAAAAAAAAAAAAAAAGTGTGTGTTATTCACCATGTACTTTTAGTGCTTAACTGCATTTTATTGTTTCCAAATAAGGTGATATTTTTATTAATTACTATATTAGTAGGTTAATGAGAGTGCTCTAATAATCACAAGTTTGCATTCCTCAATCACACGACCTAAAGGAGAGTATAGCTCTTATATTTTTAAATGACTATACACCATTAAATTGTCTCTTTTTAAAAGAAGCTCTTCCTGTGTACCCTGCCCTGCCAGAGCAATAGCTCCTTTAGCCCTCTGGATCTCCACCATGGAAACTGCACTCTGATCTTTCCCACTGTGGTGCAGCTACAGCAAGAGTAGGGCAAACGTCTTTACTCCTGGTCTGAGGCCTCCAAGTCTCTCCCTGGGAGTGTGGGAGTTTCCTTATTGTCCCATTTAGTAGGTGTGGAGCAGACATTCGCGCAAAGCTGAATGATGCTCTTGCATGAAAAGGTCATATGAAAGGGAATCAGAGACAGAGACGTGTCCGATTTCTTAAACTCCCACTTGACTGCTTGGCTTCTGGAAACAACAATCCCTCTTTAGCTCTTTTCGTTTGTCCTTCTCCTAACTGCTTCATGCGGTGACGTGCCGCCAGACTCCTTTTACTCCCATTTGGAACTCTCCCAGCAAGCAGACATTCAAATGGTTTGCGTTGTAGGGTTAATGTGTGATAAAAACAAATTTTCTTTTCACTTAACACATATAAGTTTAGAAAAAAAAGTTTAAAACAGAAAAAAGTTAAACAGAAATCTCTGGAAGCTTTACAAATAAAATTAAGCATTCAGTAGTGGCAAATGTCATTAACATTTATCATGCTTTAAAGATCATTATCAATTCCTTTAAAATGAGCCCAGTAGAAAATGTCCCAGAGCAGCAGCATTATATCTATGCTGAACTTGTAGAAAAGCCATTAAGTGAATAGCAAATGAAAAGGAACTCTGAGACATGGGAATCTTCAAACAAACACCCACCCTACATGCTTTGCAAACTACCTGGATATCTTCTAGGCTCTCCACAGCTTATACGCAGAGATTTAGTTTTGAGTGCCCCATAATGAGTGACATTGGCAATCATCAAGTTAAGAAAAATAAATAAGTGAACCAAGTTTTTTATCTTATAGTGAATCTATCCTGGTTATAGCTGGTCAGAAAGAAATCAAAATGTTCAAGATGGTTTTTGGCAAACATGAAGACATCTGACATAAAATATCAGTAGGAAGCTATCTGTGTATGCAACTTGCTATTAACAGTGAGGATTATTTGGCCCTCTCCTTGCCCTCTCCAAAGCTACCCATTAGAGAACATACTAAAGAGAAAGAGGAAAACTTCTATTTTCAATTAAAATTTATATAAGATGTGGACATTTGCTACCTATATAATTTTAGAATTTTTAAAATTGCAACAAAAGTCCTGTCATGTTTCATGTAAGCAGGAATGAATTGAATTTAGACGCCACTATTACGTAAAGGAGAAGCAATGTAAACAAACTAACCTATACTATGTGAGGTAGTTAAGTGCTGCTTTCCAAATTAATACACCAGGACCTAGAGAAGATCCAGGACTTGCCTAGGACAACATGAGATAACAGAAGAGTCGGGAGCCCATGAGTGCAGCTCAGTCCACCCATCAATTGGCAAAGTATATTCCCAGTGCCATGGCCTTGACCCAATGCCCACTCCCTCCCTGTCCACATGATTAAATTCATCTGTAGTCTAACAGGAGCCCATTAAGCATTATACAAATGTATTGTCCTTAACAACTAAAAAAAGAAAAAAAAAAGGATACTGACATACTTAACAATAATATGGTCTTGATTCACATGCTCAGGAAATTCAAACCTCTGATAGAAACTTAAGTACAAGCCTAACTCTATACACCACAGCAAAAAGGTCGTTTTTTCTTCAGCAGTCTAAATGCCAAATAAACTTAACATTTTTTATTTAGTTAAATGTCTGACAACAAGCTATATGAAAACTATTTGAAAGGCTTCTCATTCCACTTAACAAGAACATCCTACAAAATAGTCACTTCCTAAGTCTGCCTTCTCCTGTAAGAGTCTCTAGCCTTATCTTCCTCTGGGGAAACCTGACCCACAGTCACTGAGACACATCTTCAGAGGTTCAGAAGCAGACAGTGAATGCAGCCCCAACTCCCAAGCCATTTCTTTCCCTTGTAGAATACTTCTGAGAATTCATACAGTTTTCAGTTTCTTTAAATACAGGTTTGGTTTTTGCAGGTATGAAAACTGTCACATCCCTTACTACATTCTGAAATTTTAAGCTGGAAAGAAGTTTGGTCCCCAAATTTAGTTTTTTAAGTAGAAAATCCTTCTTCCAACAGAGGTCAAAATCCAGGTTAATTATATGACATAGGTAGCAAGTGATCTCCATCTTCTCTAGGCTTCTGATCAGTTTCAAAATAGAAGTTTTGCTTAAAGCTCTTCCCTGCCATGAAAAACAAAAACAAAGAACAATTAATGGAAAAAGCAAGTGTACCCTGAAATGCACTTTTGTTATAATACATTACCAAGCTATGTTCCTAAGATCACCACCATTTCCTATTTTCTTTCTTTGCAGGGAAGCTGTCCTATGCTTTGCTGAGTTAAAAACAAAAACAAAAGCAACAGCCAAAAAGAAACCCCACTGTCAAGACCATGTCATTTTTTCACGAATCCTAAATCAAATCCTCTAACATTTTCTTGGGCTACTAGGTGAAAATGCCGAGACTAAGTAAAGATGAAAATGTTGTAGGGACCGCATGTCTAACAGTTTTTCAATGCTGTCTTCCCCAAATGATTATTCCTCTTAAGGTTACAGTGTCTGTGTGGACTTTCTTTTGTTTCACTGGATCTTTTTGTTTAAATCTTATTTGTTACATGGATTGGTGGGGGGAGGGGGGTATATTTTAATGGCAGGCAGTTACCAGAAGGAACTAAAGCATGTAGTTAACCTGCGTGTTCCTAATGAGGCTCTCTTGCATTCTTTCTTTGGATGTCCTAGCCTAGATAAAATGCATTTTTAATTCAGGGAACACATTCAAACAGGTGGTTCTAAGGGGTTTATAAAGAGTCTCAGGAAACATGAGCCATGTTCTCTCTACTGGATACCACTGAAATGGAGCCATCTGGCTGGAGATGCAGGGATGAGTGGGAGTCTGGTCTTTAAAGGCAGACTCCCAGTAATATTGCTCTAACAGCATTCAGCAAGGTTGACAGCATCTCCATGGACTAAGACAGGTGTTCAGAGATTTTTAAAGGACTTTCCACCATGTACTTGGAATTTTTTTTAGATTTTTAAAAATTTATTCTATTTATTTATATTAATTAATTTATTTATTTATTCATTCGTTCATTTATTTTATTCTCTCTCTCCCTCTTTTGAAGGAAAGAGAGGGCACAGCAGTGGGAGAGGGAGAAGGAAAAGCAGGATCCACATTGAGTTGGGAGCTCGACATGGGGCTCCATCCCAGGACCTGGACCTCATGACCTGAGCTAAAGGCAGATGCTCAACTGCCTGAGCCAACCAGGTGCCCCTTTACTTGGAATTTAAAAAGCATCTTCTTCAGTTTCTTTAGGTTCCAATCAATCCTTTCCTATCAGAGAAGAACTATGAGTGAAGGGGCTATGTATTAGAACAAAGGGATTCAGAGCAAAGAGGCAGTGGCTCCCATCAGAGCCTTGTGTGTTATCATGACACTTCACCAATTTCTTGTGCAAGCATTCATGAATTGCTCTGGTTTTTCTCTTCTAAAAGCCAGGTGAAGATATCTGGCCTCAGGGGATCCCATCCATGAGGAAGTACCTTTATGAGGGCAGCAGGACCAAATATCAAAGCAAAATTATATTTCATCCACTATACTCAATTAATGCCCATAATGATCTCTTTACAAGATATTTTATTTTTGTAACCTAATTCTGGTTATGGATCTTGGGGAACAAAGAAAAATAGTTACAGACACTTGCCCAAAATGCATGCTGAGAAATGCATGCTGAGAAAAGGAAATGGAAAGAGATTAAATTGTAAGATGAACTCGATAAAGGCAAGAGATATACCTTAATGAGATTTGTGTAATTCAAAACATATTGATGAGTGTCTACAAAGATGGAAATGAAAGGATATGTCAAAATATGTGAGGATTTATGACTGCTCAAGGGCTTTTCATAGAAAGTGTCTATGAAAAATATTGTATAGCATTAAATCACAGGCAATATCTGTGGTAGCGAGAAAGTATACATAACACAGTCCAGGAACCTCTAGGCCAGAACAGATAGTGTCTTAGTTTTAAATCTTCTCTTCCGTTTGCTATCACTGAGATCTTAAATCCCTTCGTCTTTCAAAGGCTTCCTCTCCTCATTTATAAAACTTAAATACAGGGGCACCTGCGTGGCTCAGTTAAGTAAGTGTCTGCCTTCAGCTCAGGTCATGACCTCAGGGTCCTAGGATCAAGCCCCACATCAGGCTCCTTGCTCAGCAGGAGTCTGCTTCTCCCTCTCCCTCCGCCCCTTCCCCCTCTCATGTACTCTCTGTCTCTGTTTCTGTCTCTCTCTCTCTCTCTCAAATAAATCAATAAAAACTTTTTTAAAAAATTAAAAAAGAAATACTCAACCTAAAAAGCCATTATGCAGAATAAATAAAGTAATCTATGTGGAAGCATATTAACCGCAAAGAGCTCAACAATGTTGGTTATCATCAGAACCCATGTCATGTGGACAGGAATTATATATTCATGCTGTGCCACTGCTCTAAGGCACCCAGTTGGGAATCTGAGTAGGAAGCTATATCAAATGCTTACATTTGATGTTCTCTCACAAAAGCTACAAACTCAGGATCACTGGCATAGAGTTCCAAAATTCTCATTCTTTCTTGAATTTCCTTAGAAAAGAAAAAGAGACCATACATTGCATTAGAAAAACCTCAACTTTTTTGAAGGAATTCTCATTTTTGTAAGGAATTGTGGCTTTCCAAGCTATCCAGGAGAGAGCTATAGGAAAGAATGGCCTTTTCAGAGAAATTGAAGGCTTGGATATTGCATGAACCACTCTGAGTAACTCAGATATATATTCCTAAGGAAGGGAGAGAAGAAGGAGAAAGTGCTTACTAATAATGGAAAAAGAAACCACTGGGTGGGAAATGAGGTACCGCTCAGAATTGTATAACCCTGCACACCCCATCGCCGGGGAGATATCATAAGGTAAAAAACTGATCATGAAATATTTTTCATCCTTTCTTGAAGCCCATGTGTATGCATGTGCATGGACACACACACACGGACACACAGATACACGGACGGACACACATACACACACACCAGCAGGGCAGTAACAGAAAAGCAAAGTTTCCTACCTCACTGGAAAGCTCACTGTTCTCATACATTTGCCTGATTTCTTCCCTGCTCAGACCACCAATCATCTCTCCACCTCCAGAGCTGTAGAAGGGGTTCTGAGGATAGGGTCCCTCATACTCCTCAGGTCTGGCCACATGGCTTTCATACACAGGGTTGTACTTCACAGCATTTTCAATGGATGAGAGGCTGTCAGGCTGCCTGATGGAGCCACGAAAAGAAAAGTATGGTTGGTTCAGGTTCTTCAGATGCTCAACTACCCAGATCCTTATCCAATATTTGGCATATAATAAGTACAAAATAAATTAATAAAAGGAACATTTTATTCCATCAGAGAGTAATTTTTCTTATTTACCTGATGGGCCTCTCTGCTTCTCTTCTAACATAATGAGCCTTAAGAGTTCTGACAAGGAAGAAGACAAGAGCAGAAAAGACGAGGACAAGTCCGACCACGGTGGCAATGGTGATGCCTATGACCAACGGCTCAGACACAAACTCCTCACAATGCTTACCTCGGTACCACCAGTTCTCACCTACCCGGCATCTGTAATGAGAAGTGACAAAAGTCCAAAAGCAGAACTACTGTGTTGAAAACAATAATGGCAGATCCAGTGGGACTTGGGGAAAACGTAGGGAAATAAATGCTGACCATGTGAAACTTCAATAAAGAAGTGAACGGAACTGGTTCAATGATCATATAATTTAAGGTTGTGATTAGTCCCTTCTACAGCCTGGGCAGGTCCTCCCTGACTATTTGTAAATGACTGAACAAAAGACTGACTAGACTTAAAGTATTCTGTTTAACTTCCTTATTTATACTTAATAGAAAACAGACCCAGGAAGGAAAGTGACTGAGATCATGCAATTAGTCAGCAACAGATCTGGGTGTAGAAACCAGGTCTCCAGACTCCTCGTGTCCTTTCACCACGCTGCAGAGATGCCCCCAAAACCCCCCAGGCTCCAGACTTGTGCAAAAGTGTCTTCAATTCCCAGAGCAGCAAGAAAATGACTGCTTTTCAAAATAATATTAATTTCTATGAAAATCAAAAGACTATTTGTCTTCTGAGTTTTCTAGCTGAATTTTATACTTTTTGGTACAGAAGACTCTGGATCATTCCCACCTATTTCCTCTGTGTCTGGCATCTATAACATTTGCCCATTTTGACATTCACAAGCTGTCCTCTTATTTATATTTCTCTGCTTATTCTTAGCACTCTCTCCTTTTACACCCACGTGACTAGTTACTATGTGGTTCAGAGGTTGATTTGTTCTATTTTGTTTAAGGAAAATGAGCAGGGGAGAATGGTTAGGCTACCTGAATCTGCTCATCTGTCTTCTGGAGTTTCTTTGGTTCTGCCTTTTTAAAAAATGGATCTTAGGTACTTAAAATATATTTGTTACAATTTTGAAGACTTTAAATACTTGCTTTTCTTTATTTTCAAATACTCAGTAGAACTAAGAGAAACCCACAGCCATTAAGAACATATCCAAGTAGACAACAAAATTTCACAGTATAAAGTATTGGTCTTACCCTAAACTTAATTTGAGTACCAATTGCTTTATCATCACCCCTAAGAACCAACACAAAGATCTCTATTTTAAGTACTCTAATTAAGACACATTTAAATAATGTTTCTCTTACGGCATCCTAAAAGTGTAAAGTAAAATAACCAATTGAACTGGGTATCATTCAGGCCTATTAATTGACCTGGTCTTCACACAAGAACTAGATGGCATTAATCTACTGCCTAGATATAACTTCTATAATAAATATTGCCGTGATTATCCTAAAGTCATAGGTGTAGACCAAACTTCTTCAGAGGAAGTATCTGTAATCTTGGGAAGCCAAAATCTCTAACTACAACATACCTACAAATGGCCCCATGTCCGGGCATAATGTCACACTTTCCATCATTCAAGCAGAAACCAGGCTGTAGGTCACAGAGACTCTGACAGGGTAGTTCTTCCACACTCAGGTACCCAGGAAAGCATCTGCACTCTGCTTCTCCACTCCAGGGGTTGACTAAACACTCAGAAAATTCATTGCATGCCTGAAATTTGCATGGGTTGGCTTGATCACCTAAAATGTGAAACAAACTAGAGAATGATATAAGAAAAGGCAAAACACAGGAATTGGGGTACATGAAGTTCCTCCAGTAATACTCCTCCAAGCACCAAGGAACAGCCCTCGTTTGAGCCATTAAAATACACTATCACGTCAATACTACCAAAAAAAAAAAAAAATTCCAACTCATCCCTGGATTGATAAGCTTTTGTCAAATTTCTCTGAAACCCAGAGTCAAAGCATAGAACCCAATGACCTGAGTAAGCTTTTTCATTTTTTACCAAAGGAATCATGTAGATGCTTTAAAATCCATGCCATGTGTTGTCAATCTAAATTCAATACAGTTTTCATGTACTATTTATTTGCACCAACCCTAATGTACTACACTATTCTGTACATGATGCTAACTGCCCTATCCCACACTGAGAACATGAGATAGGAGACAGTTCAGAGAACTGATAGGAGCCTCAGGAGTGGGTATAACCCAATAAGAGCAGATAAGAACATTTGAGATTTGTGGAAGCTAATGTTAGAAAAACAAATCAGCCATGTACCTCTTCAAGCCAATCCTAGTAATATTTTGACTTTGGTAACTTTATTATTTTTTTTGACTGGGTAAGAAAAAATGAAAAATTTAAGTAAGTAGAACAATAACAAGCCAAAAATGATATAAGACATTGATCATGATGGGTCTTTCATCCTACTCTGGTTCCATTTTATGTTGTTCACTGGTGAATGACAGTCTGTGAATGGCAAATGATGACACAGATAAAAAGACAGACAAATAGGTGGAAATAACAAAAAAGCATGATGTTTAGCCAAAAAGATAAGGGGAGTTAAAAAAAATAAAGGGCATAGTCTCTGTTTCCAGAGAATCTAAGATGGTTTTGAGAATGAGTGATTTCCTTGCTGCTCTGGAGATTAAAGATTTTTGCACAAATCTGTGACCTTGGAGTTTGGAAGATCTCTGAAGCTAATCTTCCTTTATCCCATGAAAGAATGGGGAGATTAACTGGTTGCAGATATGAACAGTGTCTCCCCAAAATACATGTCTACCCAGAACCTCAGAATATGACCTTATTTGGAAGTAGGGTCTTTGCAGATATAATCAAGTTAAGATGAAGTCATACTTGATTAGGGTGGGCCCTAATACAATAATTGGTGTCCTTAAAAGAAAAGGGAAATTTGGACACAGACACACAGAGAAGAGGCCATATAAAGATGGAGACAGATAGGAGTGATGCATCTACAAGTCAAAGAACATCAAGGACTGCTGACAAACACCAGAAGCTTAGAAAGAGGCAACGAAGGGATTTTTCCTAGAGCTTCCAGAGGAAATGTGGCCCAGCCAACATCTTGATTCTGGATTTCTAGCCTCCAGAACTATGAGAAGATAAATTTCTATGTTATTATAAACCACTCAGTTTGTGGTACTTTGCTACAGCAGCCCTAGGAAACTAATACAGGAGACCACTGATAAAATGCTCTTGTAACAAGGAGAGCAACCAAATGTGATGACAGATGGGCAGTTTCTACAAGCCGGATTCCTCTGTGTATTTCCTAAGTCTCCACCTCTTTATCCTAGTATTCATTTTGTGACTTTGTAATCAGAAAATAATCTAATCTTGGCCTAGAGTGAGGGAGAAGAGTGTATACAGGGGGTGGGAAGGATGGTATTGCATGACACCCTTTTGTTGGTAAAAGTTCAAGAGTTTCTGAAGCATGACATGTGAAAACAAGTTAGGCAAGACAAATCAATCTTGTCTCTAGCCCATCTTGATATAAAATAGCATTTTAATTGGAAGGCCTTTAACTAAAAATATACATGTTGTAGAAAAATATCTATTAGAAATTTTAAAACTTTGTGGCCATTCTATGTGAGTATAGGTGTATTTACAGAGGGGAGGAACATTGTATGGTCTCATTCATTTGGGGAATATAAATAATAGTGAAAGGGATTAGAGGGGAAAGGAGAGAAAATGAGTGAAAATATCAGTGAGGGAGACAGAACACAAGAGACTCCTAACTTTGGGAAACAAACAAGGAGTAGTGAAAGGGAGGGTTGGGGTGATTGGGTGATGGGCACTGAGGGGGGCACTTGATGGGATGAGCACTGGGTGATATGCTATATGTTGGCAAATTGAACTCCAATTTAAAAAAAAAAGGAAAACAGAATATAAGAAAAAAAGATAAATATTGCTCTCTTTTGCTTCCAGACTGAGAGAAACCAAGACTAATATTTAATCATATTAATAAAAGATTGTAGTTTGAAGGTCTCTTTCCAGTTCTTTGTGTGGGTTAAAGGTAGAGAATGCCCAGAACAGATGACTCTGTTTGGAAGAATACTTAGTGACTTTATAATAAACAAAGGTAAACCTGGAACTAAGCTTAGGATAGGAGACAGGGATCTAAATTATAGAACTAAACGTTCTCATTTTCCAAAAGAAGTCCAAGAGAAGGATTGATAGGTCCAGGAAAATAAGAATGAAGGAAATACAAAGAGGGTCTGGAAAGACAGCAAGAGTACCCAGAGAAACAGGGTAGTTGGCTGGGTCCTGAAGAAAGAACTGGCTAGCAAGAAATGCCTTTGAAAGATTTGCTTTCAGGATGCCTGGGTGGCTTAGCAGTTGAGCGTCTGCCTTCAGCTCAGGGCGTGATCCTGGGATCCAGGATCAAGTCCCACATCAGGCTCCCCACAGGGAGCTTCTCCATCTGCCTGTGTCTCTGCCTCTCTCTCTGTCTCTCTGTGTCTCTCACGAATAAATAAATAATCTTTTTAAAAAAATAAAGATTTGCTTTCAAGAATGGTTATGCCTAATAGTAATTATGTTTAAACTACCTGCTATGCCATAATAAAGCCTCTTCCATCAACAAATAGCTGATACAATCAACTACTTTGTGTTAAAGGTACCCTGGGAAAGTAAAAAATGGGACTGTGATCTATGTTGGGTTAACATAAAGAACCACCACATGTGAGATTAGAAACAGTTCAAGTAACTCAGAGCTGGAGATGATTAAGAAATATTTAAGTTCCCCTATAATTCCTAGAGATATTGAGAATGAGAGAGCCATGCATGCAGGTTTTACAAAGCACATGGGAGAGGCCAATTCCAGTTCATTCAAATATTTTTTTAAGGACTTTTTTTTTTAAAGATTTTATTTATTTATTCATAGAGACACACACAGAGAGAGAGAGGCAGAGACACAGGCAGAGGGAGAAGAAGGCTCCATGCAGGGAGCCTGACATGGGACTCGATCCAGGGTCTCCAGGATCACGCCCTGGGCTGCAGGCGGTGTTAAGCCACTGCGCCACTGGGGCTGCCCCAGTTCATTCAAATATTAAAGGAAAAGGTAACGCTATAAACCTTGATGACTTGCCATCCCCTGACATGTGAGTTACACGCAAAAATGAAGTAAATGCACTATCTATTGTGCATTTTAAAAGAAGTAGGTTGACTTCTGCAAAAGTTTGATAAATCATAACTGCTTGCATTTGTATGGGTAGTCAAATGTTTTTACATGTTGTTTAATCCTCAGACTAACCCCATGAAATACATAGGCCAGGTAATAATACTACCCCCATATAATATATAAGGTATTAAGCCGGGATCCCTGGGTGGCACAGCAGTTTAGCGCCTGCCTTTGGCTCAGGGTGCGATCCTGGAGACCCAGGATCGAATCCCACGTCGGGCTCCCGGTGCATGGAGCCTGCTTCTCCCTCTGCCTCTGCCTCTGCCTCTCTCTCTCTCTCTCTCTCTCTCTGACTATCGTAAATAAATAAAAAATTTTAAAAAAAAAGAATAAGTTATTAAGCCTCAGAAATAAAATAGCTCATGTAGAATCACACAAATGATAAATGGCTGAGCAGAGGCAAGAAACCAGGCCTTCCAAATTATAATTAATTGCTTCTTCCATTGAGGACCCAACTTAATTCTCTGCATCCAAGTGTTCCAAATAAAAACAATGGTTTATTTCAGCCATTCAGAGTATTTTTTAGTAAACCCTATGTGCAAGACACTGTGCTAGGTTTGGACCAGAAAGTGATTAAGAAGATAGTCTCAAAAAAAAAAAAAAGATAGTCTCAACTCTTGTGCATAGCTCAACTGGGGAAAATAGCCACTAAGCAACTATGTGCAAAAATAAGCATTATTACAAAAGTTATAAACTCTACAGCAGGAAAGAATATTATATTACAATAAAGACTAAAAGGGAAGACCCAATCCAGATTATGGGTGAATCAGTGAAAATCTCAAGGAAGAGACATTTGAACTGAGGCATTATGAGTGAACAGAAATCAGTCAAGAGGAGAGTTTCAAGCAATAGGCACAGTAAGTATATGCAAAGACTTTAACGCAAGAAAAGTTTCTTGAATCTGAGGAAGTAAAAACAAGTGAATTTGACTACAGTATGATGAGCAAAGAAGTTAATTTCACTGGATGATATTGGTGGAAAACAGGCTATTGAACCAGGCAGTCACTGAAGTGTTTTAAGTAGGAAATTAAAATAATCTGATGATGTTTTTATTTTTATTGTTTTAAGATATGATTTGTTTATCCATGGGAGACACAGAGAGAGAGGCAGAGCCACCGGCAGAGGGAGAAGCAGGCTCCCTGTTAGGAACTCGATGCGGGACTCATCCCAGGACCCTAGGATCACAACCCGAGTCAAAGGCAGATGCTCAACCACTAAGCCACCCAGGCATCCCCATCTGATGATTCATTTAGAAACAACAGTGCTGTCTGGAGAATGGGTAGGGGAGAGGAATGAGAAAGGTAGTAGGGAAACTGGTTCAAATGAGGGGTGAGGAATATTTGGCCTAGACTAGCAGCAGTGGAGAAAGAGAAGTTCACTGAGTTGAGATATATTTAGAATATTCAGAATCAATGTAAGTTTGGGGACAAAGGAAACAGGTATCAAAATGACTTCCCAGGGCAGCCCCGGTGGCTCAGCGGTTTAGTGCCGCCTTCAGCCCAGGGCCTGATCCTGGAGACCCGGGATCGAGTCCCACGTTGGGCTCCCTGCATGGAGCTGCTTCTCCCTCTGCCTGTGCCTCTCTCTCTCTCTCTCTCTCTCTCTTTCTGTGTGTGTGTGTGTGTCTCATGAATAAATAAATAAAATCTTTAAAAAAAAAATGACTTCCCAGGTTTCTGGCTTAAGTAGCTGAGTGGACATGGCTTTCATTTCTCAAGATGGTGAAGCTGACAGAAGGATTACATTTATTTAAAAATTGGGGAGATATGGAAAACAAGAGCTCATTCTTGGATATCTTAAGTTTGATATACATAAGATACATCCAAGTTGAGATAATCAAGTATGTGGTTAGATTTTGGTTCTAAAGCTCAGAAGATAAGTCTGATCTACATATTAAAAATGTGGAGAATTACTAACATTTATATAAGACTTACAGTAAAAGAAAAGGATAAAACAGCTTAGGAAAATAACAGAAGGAAAGGGAGTCCAAAATCATTTGGGCTTGGGCAACCTAAGAGATGCAGCAAAAGTAGGTCTAGTGGATAGTAAAAGAGAGCTAGAGGGGGTGCCTGGGTGGCTCAGTTGGTTAAACATCCACCAGCAACTCAGGTCATGATCTTAGGGTCCTGGAATAGAGCCCTGAGTCAGGCTCCCTGCTCAGCAGGGAGTCTGCTTCTCCCTCTCCCTCTGGCCTTCCTGCTCCTGTGTGCTCTCTCTCTCTCTCTCTCTCTCAAAGGAATAAATAAATCTTTTAAAAAAAGAGAGAGTGAGTTAGACAGTATAGGTAGAAAAGGGAATGGGAGGTGAACAAGATAACGTGTGTGAGCAACACTTTTAAAAAGAGAACGAAACTGATACACTATGAAGAGATTATTTAATAATTACCATGATGTGGAGATTTTGCCTGACATAGTACCATTTTTCCTTCAAGTATTCAATTCACCTTGACTCAGTATAGAAGGAAATACACAAGAATAATCATTGGATTCCCCTAAGAAACAACCATGGTATTCAGTACCATTACCTGATTCCACATCAAGGGAGTATTTATCAATAGCCAAGTTCATGGTCTGGTAGGCAGTGGTGCAGAAGTCTTCCAGAATCATGTAGACAGCATTGTTGACATTAGGAGGGACAGACTTGGCGAACTTCATTCGGCTGTTTACCACAATACTGCCATTTCTAAAGTTCAGAATTTCTAAGTTCTGGAACCCCGAGAGATTTGACTGGAGATAGGGAACCAGCTGCAACACATGAAAAGTAGTCAGTTTATTTACAAGGTTTTGCATTTTGTTCAAAATATACCAACCCAAACCCAAAAAAAAAAACAAGGATGAGCCCCTCCCCACTTTTCCGAACTATATTTTTACATTATTTAAACTGCTCATCAATAAAAGTATGAATTGTGAATTATTTGAAAGTGAAAGGATTTTCATAGTGATATTTAGGAACCCATGGAACTCGCAGTTTTAGATGCCCAGGAGTTCTCTGTTTCACCAAAGAATCACAAGATGCCCAGAGAGTTATTCTCTCTGTCTCGCTAAAGAATCACAACAGTGAAGGTATCATAAGTACCTGCAAAATACTGGTCTCATAGCAACATGTGAAAAAAAAATTTAAACTTGTTTCAGTCTCATAATTCATGGAATACAATCTTCAGTATCAAAGTTACCACATCACCCTCATGCCATATTGCATAGATCCATTTCTTATATCTTATTGTTTTCCTACCAACCCTAGGCATGACATTATTTGTAAATGAATGTCCACAGCAAACCACACTTCCATTGGCTCAGATCTTATATGTTTAAGGGAAAGAGGGTTAGTTCATACATGATTATTCACTAATGCCCATGTTTCACTTCTAGTGCTTACCAGTTCCAAAAATCTTTGCTCCAGTGCTTTATATTCCAAAGAGTTTTTATTAAACAAATCTTCCGAAAACATCATGTTTGTCACTCTGAGGCTGAAGAAAACCACCAAAGCTCCTGCAGTCTGGGTATGACTCAAGTCACCTCCTTCTGTGGGCTGCGCCACAATAGCCCTCTCTGTGGAGTGAACATTTGTAGACATTTCCACATAACTACCAACCTTGCCATCTTCCTCTGGGATTAGCTCAGGCTGATAGTAATCTGTGCCTATCCGGTCCAGTTCTAATGAAATATCCTGAACACCCATAATTACTTCATCCTCTAGCAGGGTGGAGCTTGTGGTTGGAGACAATTTCGTGGACTGTGTCATGGAAGATTTCAACCAGAGCTTGTCAGTACTCTGTGGTGTACTTGCCAATGTGTCTCTGGACAATTTCCCTAGCAAAGAAGTTCCTGTCCAAACTACATCTGATTCTGGAAATGTGGTCCCCAAATGTTGCATATCTGGCTTCATTACTGAAACCTCGTTGTCAAACCATTCAAGTTTGGATGACTCTGTAGTTTGTTCCATATCCTCCTTTGAAAATGGTAGATTGGGCTCATCAGGAGCAGCGGAGATTGCTATAGATGTCAGTAGAAGAGGTGCTTTGGTAACTGAGTAATAATCAACGTCAGGTACCTCTGATATTTGCTTGGAGAGAATTAGAGATGCAGATTGAGTTGTGGTCTCTGCAAAGATGGGCACAGTAGGTCCACCAGTGAGCTCTTCCTCTGCAAAGTTTGTGGATCTATCAAAAGGCCCGTATGTTAAATGGCCAATACTTTGCTCTGTAGAATCTATCTTCTCATCTATAACTAATTTCTCATCTATACCCTCAGTTGGCAAAAATGGCCCCTGATCTTCAAGCCATGACTTAGATAGTGGTTCAGAACTCTTCTCTAATGAAGTTTCACTCCATGGCCAAGTAATCAGATCTACCTTTTGCCCAGACCCTGAACCTAAACCACTCTCAAATATAAACTCTTTTTCTATGGATGTGTCTGGCATAAAAGTGCTCACTCCTAATTGGCCTTTGACTTTGGTGGCCAAAGAGTCCAAGCCAAAAGGTGTAGTTATTTCTTTAGCAAGAAGATCTAAACTGACAGAGGAGGCTAGATATGGTGAGGATGTCGAAGATACTCCAGAGTCTTCCACAGATGGTATTGTTTCCTTTGGCACTGGGTGAGTCAATGGACCTGAAGGCAATGGATGAACAGAAAGAAAATCTTCTGACCCTTCAACTTTGATTAATCCTAAAAACAAAGTTTTCCATTAATTAATCTACAGAGCTGCCAAAATGTATTCCTAGTTTTCCTAATAATAAAGCCAGCTACTTAATTTTCTCATTAAGTTAGGAAGTACAGTTGCTGATTTTTACTCTGACATTTTAACAAGCAAGAAGATCTCATCATGTTTTTGTGATATGGTACAATAACTTGTGAATATACTATCCTTTCCTGAGGATAACAAGATCTCAATGATTGAACTAATTCATCTTCAAACACTTGGATTTTTTTATTCCATGAAAATAAAGAACTGCAGGTATCCACATTGACAACAAAGACTAAATCTAGTGGAAACTAAAGGAGAAAATTCCTTAGGAAATTTTGTCTTTGAATTCTCATTTCCTAATTATATTTATTGCACATCATCCTCCAGATTTACCCAATATTTAAAATCTTGGACTCATTATATCTTTGTTCAACTTCCTCTTTCACATATGTAGTCCATCCATAGATCACATTGATTTTTCCTTTCCTCCATAACATCTAAATCATTTATTTGATTTTCATTCCTTAATCTCTGTTGTAGCTACCTTAGTTCACTTCTCTCCTTCACAAGCCTAATGCAAGCTAGAATCTCTAAACTTGGCCCCCACAATTAATCCTATTGAGAGCTACTAGAATAATCTTCTTTGTTTGTTTACCACTACAATATTCAAGCAAATAAAGTAGTTCTTTAATAGTAATTTAAATTATATATTCTTTAATAAGATGTTCAAAATATCGATTAATTGATCCCCACACTAGCCCACCAAGTTCTTTTCTTATTATTTACCTATTTGGAATCTCCATTTCAATCAATGGAATCTGACTGTTCCCTCTCTCACACAGCTTCCCCAAGACATTTACTCCTAATAGACGCTACCATGCTTTTCTGTTAAACCTAGTCTCTTTCTGTCTTCAAAATCCTTGTCATCTGATTCAACAAAGTAAAAAAGCATGAAAAGTAATTAGAATCCCTTACCATCTTCTAATATGTGAGATCCAGAAGTCCTTTCCTTAGAAACCACAGGCAAGCCAATCTGAAGCACTGCTGGGGTGACAGAATGAAGAGTCAAGCTGCTAACGTCTAAAACCTCTGGGGAAGAACTGAGGCCCACCTTCGAGGGAAAGGCTAATTTGGGTGTAGATACTAAATCACCCAAAAGGCTTTCTGACCAGAGTTCCCTGCCAGTGGTTGAGGGAGGACCAGAGCTGAAATCAAGTGGTGAAATACTGCTGGTGGTAGATTCATCTGCTGAGGGCCATTCAGCTTGAAGGGTATTATCCTGGGGGGAAAAAAAGGCTAAATCATATCATAGATAAAAGAAACACATAAAAATGATTTCAAATATCACCTATGTATTCACAATCCCAGATTTTCTAGGGATATAAAGACAATGTAATATTGATGGCAGGTAGGGGGTTGGGGGACATGAGCTCTAGAACCAAAGAGAGCCCTCATCAAACCCCTGTTCAAACCACCTACTAGTTAAAAAAAATCGAGAGAAAAGCCATGTACCTGTTGAATCACATCTGTAAATTGGAAAGAGATGAGATAACATATTTAAAATATTCCAAAGTGACTTTGTGGGAAAAAGTATTATTTCTCTTGCTTAGATGGTCCCTTATTCAGTCTTAATAGCTTTAATACTCTAATTAAAAAATTACTAATATCTGTAATTTGATGTCAAAGAACTAAACACATTGCCCACAGTGGGCAAGAACAATTAGCAATTTTATTAGTCTTTCTAAAGGGTATTTAACTACTTAAGGTTTTTCATTTTGATAAGAAATGTCACCATATCAAAATGTGGTCTGGCTACCTCAAAAGAATAGCAACATCTATGAAATGGCATCACACTTACAAAATACAATTTTCTCTTTCCAATGACTTTTTACTAATCGTACTAATATTACCTTAAAATTTAACTTCAGGAATAGAAAAGTAGTCAGAAACACAATCCTTGAACATGTTAATTTTTTAACCATATGAAGATAAGTCTACAAAAAAAAGTTTAGTGGTGATGCTAATAGGTAAAATGGCCATGGCATTTGGTGGGACCTTATATACTTCAATCTATGCTGAATTACAAGTGATAAAAAATAAGAAGTGCCATATGTATAGAAGAAATTCATAAAATATTTCCTAAGTGAAAACTGATAAAGGAAAATAGAACAATCATTCTTTATCCTAAATAGCATAAAATCACATGGAAGCTTTTTAAAAACACCAATGTCCAAGCCTCATGTCCCAGAGATTCTAAACTAATTGGTTGTGGATAGGATCTAGATACAGTACTTTTAAAACCACCCCCATAGAAGATACAGACTGATCATGTTCTACCTATAGTATTACAGGCTGGGTTTCTAAAATACTTTAGTTGTTGAATTGTTACATTTCTCATCAGGTAGACTCTTTAAGAAATCTCCTGGGGTTGGGTTCAAGATGTCAGCATAGGAAGATACTGAACACACCTCCTCCTATGGACACAAATCTACAGCTACATATGGAGTAACTTCCTCTGAAAAAAAAAATCTAAAAAACTAGATGAACAGCATTTCCACAACAAAGGATAAAAGGGCCCCACTGAGTTTGGTAGGAGAGGCAGAGATATGCTCTCACCAAAAACCCCAACCAAAAAGTTGCAATCCACAATCAGAATGAAATTTTAAAAACATGGAATGTTTCCCTAAGGAGCAAGGAGTTTGTGCCCCACATTAGGCACTCCACCCCTTGGCTACTGCACCTGAGAGACCAGCCCCCAAAACAAAAAACCAATAAGGATTATGTCCAGAACTGCAGGGAATGAAAAACCTGCCCTTAAAGGACTGACTTATAGACTTCCTTGCCCCAGGACCCAGTGCAAAAGTAGTTTGCTTTTATATATTTGTTTGTTTCAGAGATAGTTTTTAATCTTTTTTTAATTAAAGTATACTTAACACATAAAGTTATATTAGTTTTAGGTGTAAAACATAGTGATTCTACAACTCTATACATTATGCTATGTTCACCACAAGTGTAGCTACCATTTGTCACCACACAATGTGATTAAAATATTAAAATATTAAATATTTAATTTAAATTAATATTTAAATATTAAATATTAAATATTAAATATTAAAATATTAAAATATTTTTTTCTCTATGCTGTACCTTTTATCCCCATGACTTATTCGTTCCACAGCTGTAGGAACGAATAGCTGTGGAAGCCTGTACTTCCCACTCTCCTTCTCTCTGACAACCACCCATAGACCTACTATTCTCCTTCCAATAACCACTTATGGGTCTGTTTCTATTTTTGTTGTTGTTGTTGTTCATTTGCGCGCACGTGTGTGTGTGTGTGTGTTTAGATTCTACATAAAGTGAAATCATATGGTATTTGTCTTTCTCTCTTTGACTTACTTCACTTAGCCTAATACCCTCTATGTCCAACCATGTTGTTGCAAATGGCAAGACTTCATTCTTTTTATGGCTAAATAATGTTTCATGGCATATATATATATACACACACACATATATATATATATGCCATGTGATATATATATATATCACATCTTCTTTATCTATTCATCTATCGATAGACACTCAGGTTGCTTCCATATCTTTGCTATTGGAAATAATGCTGCTATAAACATGGGGGTACATATATCTTTTTGAATTAGTGTTTTCATTTTCTGTGAGTAAATATTCAGTAGTGGAATTACTGGATCTTATGGTATTAAAAGGAGAAGTCTAGAAAGTGCCTAGACCATATGTGAGGGAGACACACTAATCCTAGAGTAACTGCCAGAAAGGAAGGAACCTGTTAGGGCTTTCTCTAGAACAGAAGCACTGGCAGATACCATTTTCGTAATCTCACTCTACCTGGTGCTGCACCATTTTGACAATCTCCCTCCAACCTGCCAGCACATATGGGGCTTCCATCCCACATCACAGGCACATCACAGCCAGCCAAGCAAGCACCATTCCATACCCTGCACCAAAGCCAAGCCATAGCCAGCCAGGCAAGTGCCACTTTCTCCACCCCCTCACACACACACACTTCTGACAAAATATATCACAGCCAGGCTGAAGAAGAACCCCATCCACCCAGCCACACCACAGCTCAGCCATACCACAGTCAGAGGGTACACACAGCCCACACAGGAAAAACCCAGGGAGCACCTGGTTCTGGTGGCCAGGGTAGGATGGTGCTTCTGGCCCCCACTGGTCATCCCCTACATAAGACCACTTCTATAAGACTCCTACAGGAGAGGCATCTGTTTCATCTACTACATAGAAACAAATGCAAAGAATCAGATAAAATGAGGAGACAGAGGAATATGTTCCAAATGAAAGAACAAGACAAAACCTCAGAAAAACACCTTAATGAAATGGAGATAAGCAATCTACCTGATTAAGAGTTCAAAATAACATTATAAAGATGCTTACCAGAGAAGAGTGCACAGAAAGAACTTCAACAAAGAGAAAATATATGAAAGTACCAAACATAATTCACAGAACTGAAAAATACATAATTACACTGAGAAGTACATTACAGGGGTTCAACAGCAGATTGGAAGAAGCAGAAAAACAAATCAGCAAGCTAGAAAACAAAGCAATGAACTCACCCACAGAGAGTAGAAAAAAGAAAAAATAATTTTAACAAGTGACAATACCTTAAAGAACCTATGGGACAACATCAAGTGGAATAATATACACATTATAGAGGCCCCAGAAAAAGAAGAGAAAGAAAAAGAAGCAGAAAACTTATCTGAAGAAATAATGACTGAAAAATTCCCTAAAATGGGAAGGAAACAGACATCCAGGTCCAGGAAGTACAGAGATTTATAAAAAAAGATGAATCCAAAAAGATCAACATCAAGACATACTATAAAGTGTCAAAACATAAAGAGAGACTCCTAAATGCAGCATAAGAAAAAAGAACTTATTACATTCATAGGAAACCCTATAAGGCTATCAGCAGATTTTTCAGCAGCAACTTTGCAAGCTAGAAAGTAATGGCATGAAATTTTCGAAGCACTTTAAGGAAAGAATACTCACCCACAGTGAGATTATCATTTAGAATCGAGGCAGAAAAAAAAAAAAAAACCTAAGAAAAAAAATTTCTCCAGATAAGCAAAAGCTACAGGAGTTCATCACCACTAAATGGGCCTTACAAGGGGATCCCTGGGTGGCGCAGTGGTTTGGCGCCTGCCTTTGGCCCAGGGCGCGATCCTGGAGACCCGGGATCGAATCCCACGTCGGGCTCCCGGTGCATGGAGCCTGCTTCTCCCTCTGCCTATGTCTCTGCCTCTCTCTCTCTGTGACTATCATAAATAAATAAAAATTGAAAAAATTAAAAAAAATGGGCCTTACAAGAAACATTAAAGAGACTTCTTTTAGCAGAAAAGAAATAATATTGACTAATGACAAGAAAACATGCAAAAGTAAAAATCTCACAGGAAAAGTTAAACATAAAGATAATGGACTGATCACTTATAAAGCTAGTATAAAAGACAAAAGTAGTAAAAACTGACTAAAACTACAATAATTAAAGGATATGTAAAATAAAAAGATATAAAATGTGACATCAAAAACAAAACATGGGGGAGATTAAAATGTAGAGGGTTGAAATGTATTCAAATTTAAGTTACTATCAACTTAAATAGATTGTTTTATATATATTATATAAATATAAATACACACATATATACACATATATATATATGATGATATATGTAAACCTTATGGTAATTACAAAGCAAATATTTATAGTAAATACACAAAAGAAAATTAGAAAGGAATCTAAATGTAATACTAAGGAAGGTTATAAAACCAGAAGTGAAGAGACAAAAAGAAGAGACAAACTACAAAAAAAGCCAGGAAACAATGACCAAAATGTCAGTAGGTACATATCTATCAATAATTAAATGTAAATGGACTAAATATTCTAATCAAAAGACATAGAATGGCTGAATGGATTTTAAAAAAAGGGGTTCATCTATATGCAGTCAACAAGAGATTCACTTTGGAAATAAGAACACTCACAGACTAAAAGTGTTAGGGATAGGAACAGAAAAAGATATCCCATGCAAATGAAAACAAAAAGAAAGCTGATACAGCTTTACATTCATCACTCTTTTACTACAATAAAAAAGAAAGAAGGGCATTATATAATGAAGGAGTCACTCTAATAAGAAAACATAACATTTATAAATACATAGGTACTCAACATAGGAAGACCAAAATATATAAAGCAAATATTAACATGCCTAAAAGTAAAAACTGACAGCAATAAATCAATAATGAGACACTGGCCATAAATGACACATTACACCACACAGACTTAAAATATAAACATAGAGGGAGGGGCGGGACGGCGGCAGAGCAGGGTCCCCAAGTCACCTGTCCTCAACAAATTACCTAGAAAACCATCCAATCATCCTGAAAACCTACGAATTCGGCCTGAGATTTAAAGAGAGACCAGCTGGAACGCTACAGTGAGAAGAGTTCGCGCTTCTATCAAGGTAGGAAGACGGGGAAAAAGAGATAAAGACACAAAAGGCCTCCAAGGGGGAGGGGCCCCGCGAGGAGCCGGGCTAAGGCCGGGGCGAGTGTCCCCAGGACAGGAGAGCCCCGTCCCGGAGGAGCAGGAGCTGCACCGACCTTCCCCGCGGAAAGGGGCCCGCAGGGAGGTGGACCAGGACCCAGGAGGGCGGGGATGCCCTCGGGCTCCCTGGGGCAGTAACAGAGGAACTGCGCCCCGGGAGATGCCCCGAGCTCCCTAAGGGCTGCAGCGCTCGGCGGGACCCGGAGCAGCTCGGAGGGGCTCGGGCGGCGGCTCCGCGGAGGGGGCTGCGGGGCTCCGGGAACAGCTCAGCGGCGGCGGCTCGGGCGGAGGAAGAAGCTCCGCGGAGGGGGCGGCGCGGCTCCGGGAACAGCTCGGAGGGGCTCGGGCGGCGGCGTGAATCCAACAGCGCAGGCCCCGTAGCACAGGGCGCCGGGACATAGCCCAGGATCCGGCCTCCCCCGGGACAGGCAGAAGCCGGGAGGGCTCAGGACAGCGAGGACGCTCCTGCCCCGAGCTGAGCAGATCAGCGGCCCCGCCCCGGAGCCCCCAGGCCCTGCAGACGGAGAGCCCCGGAGCTACTGCGGGAGCTGACTCCAGGGTCCCAGAGCTGCCCCCGCCACTGGGGCTTCCTCCCGGGGCCTCACGGGGTGAACAACCCCCACCGAGCCCTGCACCAGGCAGGGGCAGAGCAGCTCCCCCAAGTGCTCACACCTGAGAATCAGCACAGCAGGCCCCTCCCCCAGAAGACCAAGGAGACGGACCAGTTCCAAGGGAAGTCAAGGGACTTAAAGTATACAGAATCGAAGTATACAGAATCGGAAGATACTCCCCGTGGTTTTTTTGTTTGTTTGTTTTTGTTTTTGTTTTGTTTTGTGCTTTTTTTCTCTCTTTCTTCTTGATTTCTGATTGCTTCCCCCACCCCACCCCCCTTTTTTTCTTTTTTCTCCTTTCTTTCTTTTTCTTCTCTTTTTCCCCTTTTTTTTCTTCTTTCTCTTTTTTATTTTTCTCTTTTCTTTCCTTCTCTCTCTTTTTCTCCTTTTCCCAATACAACTTGTTTTTGGCCACTCTGCACTGAGCAAAATGACTAGAAGGAAAACCTCACCTCAAAAAAAAGAATCAGAAACAGCCCACTCTCCCAGAGTTACAAAATCTGGATTACAATTCAATGTCAGAAAGCCAATTCAGAAGCACTATTTTACAGCTACTGGTGGCTCTAGAAAAAACCATAAAGGACTCAAGAGACTTCATGACTGCAGAATTTAGATCCAATCAGGCAGAAATTAAAATCAATTAAATGAGATGCAATCCAAGCTAGAAGTCCTAACGACGAGGCTTAACGAGGTGGAAGAACGAGTGAGTGACATAGAAGACAAGTTGATGGCAAAGAGGGAAACTGAGGAAAAAAGAGACAAGCAATTAAAAGATCATGAGGATAGATTAAGGGAAATAAATGACAGCCTGAGGAAGAAAAACCTACGTTTAATTGGGGTTCCTGAGGGCGCTGAAAGGGACAGAGGGCCAGAATATGTATTTGAACAAATCCTAGCTGAAAACTTTCCTAACCTGGGAAGGGAAACAGGGATTCAGATCCAGGAAATAGAGATATCCCCCCCTAAAATCAACAAAAACCGTTCAACACCTCGACATTTAATAGTGAAGCTTGCAAATTCCAAAGATAAGGAGAAGATCCTTAAAGCAGCAAGAGAAAAAAAGTCCCTGACTTTTATGGGGAGGAATATTAGGGTAACAGCAGACCTCTCCACAGAGACCTGGCAGGCCAGAAAGGGCTGGCAGGATATATTCAGGGTCCTAAATGAGAAGAACATGCAACCAAGAATACTTTACCCAGCAAGGCTTTCATTCAAAATGGAAGGAGAGATAAAGAGCTTCCAAGACAGGCAGGAACTGAAAGAATATGTAACCTCCAAACCAGCTCTGCAAGAAATTTTAAGGGGGACTCTTAAAATTCCCCTTTAAGAAGAAGTTCAGTGGAACAATCCACAAAAACAAGGACTGAATAGATATGATGACACTAAACTCATATCTATCAATAGTAACTCTGAACGTGAATGGGCTTAATGACCCCATCAAAAGGCGCAGGGTTTCAGACTGGATAAAAAAGCAGGACCCATCTATTTGCTGTCTACAAGAGACTCATTTTAGACAGAAGGACACCTACAACCTGAAAATAAAAGGTTGGAGAACCATTTACCATTCAAATGGTCCTCAAAAGAAAGCAGGGGTTGCCATCCTTATATCAGATAAATTAAAATTTACCCCAAAGACTATAGTGAGAGATGAAGAGGGACACTATCTCATACTCAAAGGATCTATCCAACAAGAGGACTTAACAATCCTCAATATATATGCCCCGAATGTGGGAGCTGCCAAATATTTAAACCAATTAATAACCAAACTCAAGAAATACCTTGATAATAATACACTTATACTTGGTGACTTCAATCTAGCTCTTTCTACCCTGGATAGGTCTTCTAAGCACAACATCTCCAAAGAAACGAGAGCTTTAAATGATACACTGGACCAGATGGATTTCACAGATATCTACAGAACTTTACATCCAAACTCAACTGAATACACATTCTTCTCAAGTGCACATGGAACTTTCTCCAGAATAGACCACATACTGGGTCACAAATCGGGTCTGAACCGATACCAAAAGATCGGGATAGTCCCCTGTATATTCTCAGACCATAATGCCTTGAAATTAGAACTTAATCACAACAAGAAGTTTGGAAGGACCACAAACACGTGGAGGTTAAGGACCATCCTGCTAAAAGATGAAAAGGTCAACCAGGAAATTAAGGAAGAATTAAAAAGATTCATGGAAACTAATGAGAATGAAGATACAACCGTTCAAAATCTTTGGGATGCAGCAAAAGCAGTCCTGAGGGGGAAATACATCGCAATACAAGCATCCATTCAAAAACTGGAAAGATCTCAAATTCAAAAGCTCACCTTACACATAAAGGAACTAGAGAAAAAGCAACAAATAGACCCCACCCCCAGCAGAAGAAGAGAGTTAATTAAAATTCGAGCAGAACTCAATGATATCGAGACCAAAAGAACTGTGGAACAGATCAACAGAACCAGGAGTTGGTTCTTTGAAAGAATTAATAAGATAGATAAACCATTAGCCAACCTTATTAAAAAGAAGAGAGAGAAGACTCAAATTAATAAAATCATGAATGAGAAAGGAGAGATCACTACCAACACCAAGGAAATACAAACGATTTTAAAAACATATTATGAACAGCTGTACGCCAATAAATTAGGAAATCTAGAAGAAATGGATGCATTCCTGGAAAGCCACAAACTACCAAAACTGGAGCAGGAAGAAACAGAAAACCTGAACAGGCCAATAACCAGGGAGGAAATTGAAGCAGTCATCAAAAACCTCCCAAGACACAAGAGTCCAGGGCCAGATGGCTTCCCAGGGGAATTCTATCAAACGTTTAAAGAAGAAATCATACCTATTCTACTAAAGCTGTTTGGAAAGATAGAAAGAGATGGAGTACTTCCAAATTCGTTCTATGAGGCCAGCATCACCTTAATTCCGAAACCAGACAAAGACCCCACCAAAAAGGAGAATTACAGACCAATATCCCTGATGAACATGGATGCAAAAATTCTCAACAAGATACTAGCCAATAGGATCCAACAACACATTAAGAAAATTATTCACCATGACCAAGTAGGATTTATCCCCGGGACACAAGGCTGGTTCAACACTCGTAAAACCATCAATGTGATTCATCATATCAGCAAGAGAAAAACCAAGAACCATATGATACTCTCATTAGATGCAGAGAAAGCATTTGACAAAATACAGCATCCATTCCTGATCAAAACCCTTCAGAGTGTTGGGATAGAGGGAACTTTCCTCGACATCTTAAAAGCCATCTACGAAAAGCCCACAGCAAATATCATTCTCAATGGGGAAGCACTGGGAGCCTTTCCCCTAAGATCAGGAACAAGACAGGGATGTCCACTCTCACCACTGCTGTTCAACATAGTTCTGGAAGTCCTCGCCTCAGCAATCAGACAACAAAAAGACATTAAAGGCATTCAAATTGGCAAAGAAGAAGTCAAACTCTCCCTCTTCGCCTATGACATGATACTCTACATAGAAAACCCAAAAGCCTCCACCCCAAGATTGCTAGAACTCATACAGCAATTTGGTAGCGTGGCAGGATACAAAATCAATGCCCAGAAATCAATGGCATTTCTATACACTAACAATGAGACTGAAGAAAGAGAAATTAAGGAGTCAATCCCATTTACAATTGCACCCAAAAGCATAAGATACCTAGGAATAAACCTAACCAAAGAGGTAAAAGATCTATACCCTAAAAACTATAGAACACTTCTGAAAGAAATTGAGGAAGACACAGAGAGATGGAAGAATATTCCATGCTCATGGATTGGCAGAATTAATATTGTAAAAATGTCAATGTTACCCAGGGCAATTTACACGTTTAATGCAATCCCTATCAAAATACCATGGACTTTCTTCAGAGAGTTAGAACAAATTATTTTAAGATTTGTGTGGAATCAGAAAAGACCCCGAATAGCCAGGGGAATTTTAAAAAAGAAAACCATAGCTGGGGGCATCACAATGCCAGATTTCAGGTTGTACTACAAAGCTGTGGTCATCAAGACAGTGTGGTACTGGCACAAAAACAGACACATAGATCAATGGAACAGAATAGAGAACCCAGAAGTGGACCCTGAAATGTACGGTCATCTAATATTCGATAAAGGAGGAAAGACTATCCATTGGAAGAAAGACAGTCTCTTCAATAAATGGTGCTGGGAAAATTGGACATCCACATGCAGAAGAATGAAACTGGACCACTCTCTTTCACCATACACAAAGATAAACTCAAAATGGATGAGAGATCTAAATGTGAGACAAGATTCCATCAAAATCCTAGAGGAGAACACAGGCAACACCCTTTTTGAACTTGGCCACAGTAACTTCTTGCAAGATACATCCACGAAGGCAAAAGAAACAAAAGCAAAAATGAACTATTGGGACTTCATCAAGATAAGAAGCTTTTGCACAGCAAAGGATACAGTCAACAAAACTAAAAGACAACCTACAGAATGGGAGAAGATATTTGCAAATGACATATCAGATAAAGGGCTAGTTTCCAAAATCTATAAAGAACTTATTAAACTCAACACCAAAGAAACAAACAATCCAATCATGAAATGGGCAAAAGACATGAAGAGAAATCTCACAGAGGAAGACATGGACATGGCCAACATGCACATGAGAAAATGCTCTGCATCACTTGCCATCAGGGAAATACAAATCAAAACCACAATGAGATCCCACCTCACACCAGTGAGAATGGGGAAAATTAACAAGGCAGGAAACAACAAATGTTGGAGAGGATGCGGAGAAAAGGGAACCCTCTTACACTGTGGTGGGAATGTGAACTGGTGCAGCCACTCTGGAAAACTGTGTGGAGGTTCCTCAAAGAGTTAAAAATAGACCTGCCCTACGACCCAGCAATTGCACTGTTGGGGATTTACCCCAAAGATTCAGATGCAATGAAACGTCGGGACACCTGCACCCCGATGTTTCTATCAGCAATGGCCACAATAGCCAAACTGTGGAAGGAGCCTCGGTGTCCATCGAAAGATGAATGGATAAAGAAGATGTGGTTTATGTATACAATGGAATATTACTCAGCAATTAGAAACGACAAATACCCACCATTTGCTTCAACGTGGATGGAACTGGAGGGTATTATGCTGAGTGAAATAAGTCAATCGGAGAAGGACAAACAGTGTATGTTCTCATTCATTTGGGGAATATGAATAATAGTGAAAGGGAATATAAAGGAAGGGAAAAGAAATGTTGGGAAATATCAGGAAGGGAGACAGAACATAAAGACTCCTAACTCGGGGAAACGAACTAGGGGTGGTGGAAGGGGAGGAGGGCGGGTGTTGGAGGGGAATGGGTGACGGGCACTGAGGTGGACACTTGATGGGTTGAGCACTGGGTGTTTTTCTGTATGTTGGTAAATTGAACACCAATAAAAATTAATTAAAAAAAATAAAATAAATAAAATAAAATATAAACATATAGAACATTCCATCCAAAAGCACCAGAATACACATTCTTCTCAAATGCACATGGAACATTTTCCAAGGCAGATCACATGTTAGGCCACAAAGCAACTCTTAATAAATTCAATAAGACTGAAATCATATAAAGCATCATTTCTGACCACAATGATGTGAAAATAGAAATCAATTACAGAAAGGAAATGGTAAAACACAAAAAATATGGATATTAAACATGCTACTGTAGAGCCAATGGGTCATCAAAGAAATCAAAGGAGAAATAAAAAAAATACCTACAGGCAAATGAAAACAAAAATATATTATACAAAAATTTATGAGGTGCAGCAAACGTGGTTATAAAAGGGAAGTTCATAGCAATAGAGGCCTACCTCAAAAACTAAGAAAAATCTCAAATCAACAATCTAACCACTTTATACCCAAAGGAAACAGAAAAAGAAGAATAACAAAAACAACAACAAAACCCCAAAATTAGTAGAAGGAAGGAAATAATGGAAATAAATGAAATGAAGATTAAAAGGGCAACAGAAAAGATCATTGAAACTAAGAGCTTTTCTTCAAAAAGATAAACAAAATTGACAAACCTTTAGCTAGACTCACCAAGGAATAAAGAGAGGGCTCAAATACATAAAACCAGTAATAAAAGCAAAGTTACAATTGATATCACAGAACTACAAAGGATCAGAAGAAACTACTATAAACAAATTGGATAATCTAGAAGAAATGGAGAAATTCCTAACATCAAACAATCTTCCAAGATTAAATCAGGAAGAAACAGAGAATATGAATAGACCAATTACTAGTTAGGAGATTGAATCAAAAGCCTCCAAAGAAAAGACCAGGACCAGATGGTCTCATTGGCAAACTCCACCAAACACTCAAAAAATATTCTGTTGCATTCTTATACACTAATAAGAAACTATCAGAAAAAATCAAGAAATCTTAAAATCAAGAAAACAATCATATACAATTGTATCAAAAAGAATAAAATACCTAGGAATAAATTTAACCAAGGAGGTGAAAGACCTGCATACTGAAAATTATGACACTGATGAAAGAAAGTAAAGACACAAATAAATGGAAAGTATTCCATGTTCCTGAATTGAAATAATATTATTAAAACATCCACATGACCTAAAGCAATCTGTACAGATTCAATGTAATCCTTATCAAAATTACAATGGCATTTTTTCACAAAACTGGGAAAACTAATTCTAAAATTTGTATGGAATCACGAAAGACCCCAAATAGGCAAAGCAATCTTGAAGAAGAACAAAGCCAGAGATATCACGCTCCCTGAGTTTAATCTATACTAAAAAGTTAGAGTAATCAAAACAGTATAGTATTGGCATAAAAACAGACACACAGATCAATGGAAGAGAGAATCCAATCAAAATGACTTGAATTGTAAGACCAGAAACTATAAAATGCCTAGAAGAAAAAACATAGTCAGTAAGCCCCTTGACATTGGTCTTAGCGATAATTTTTGGATCTCGCTCCAAAGGCAGGAGCAACAAAAATAAACAAATGACACTATGTCCCACTAAAAAGCTTCTCTACACTGAAAGATGCCATCAACAAATGAAAAGATAATTAACTGAATGGGAGAAGATGCTTGCAAATCATATATTCAATAATGGGTTAATACCTAAAACATATTAAATACTCATACAACTCAGTAACAAAGACAATCTGGTTTAAAAGATGGACACAGGGATCCCTGGGTGGCGCTAGTGGTTTGGCGCCTGTCTTTGGCCCAGGGCGCGATCCTGGAGACCCGGGATCGAATCCCGCGTCAGGCTCCCGGTGCATGGAGCCTGCTTCTCCCTCTCCCTCTGCCTATGTCTCTGCCTCTCTCTCTCTCTCTCTCTCTCTCTCTCTCTCTCTCTCTCTCTCTCTGTGACTATCATAAAATAATAAAATTAAAAAAAAAAAAAAGAAAGAAAAAATGGACACAGACTGCTTTTTCCCATCTTCCAAGTTGGTAGGTGAAAAAGCTGAAAAGCCAGATACTAGAGAGAAGAAATGTGAAACCAGGAAGGCTGATGCTGGTGGAAAGGTTAAAAAGGGCAACCTAAAGACTGAAACACCAAAGAAGGGGACCTCCCACTGCAACCAAAACCCTGTTCTACTCAGAGGAATTCCACATCGGGCTCCCTGCGAGAAGCCTGCTTCTCCCTATGACAGACCAATATCTCTGATTAATGTAATGCAAAAATTGCCAACAAAATATTAGCAAACTGAATTCAAAGAAAATTAGAAGAATCATATGCCAGGGTCAGGAGAGGACTTATCCCTGGGATACAAGGATGAGTCAACATATACAAATCAATAAATGTGATATACCACATTAATAAAATAAAGAATAAAAAATCATCTCCACAGATACAGGAAGTATCTGACAAAATTCAGCATTCTTTCATGATAAAAACCCTCAATAAATTGGGTACAGAAGGAACATATCTCAACATAATAAAGGTCACATATGACAAACCCACAGCAAATATCATACTCAATTGTGAAAGGCTGAAGCTTTCCTGCTAAGATGAGGAACAAGACAAGGGTTCTCACTCCATCATCTTATTCAGTATAATATTAAAAGTCCCAGTCAAGGCAATTAGGCAAGAAGACTAAATAAAAGGCATTCAAATCAGAAAGCAAGAGGTAAAATGGTCTGTTTAAGAGGGCATGATCCTACATATATAATATCCTAAAGAAATAAAAAAAAAAACTGTTAGAATGGGGGCACCTGGTTGGCTCAGCTGGTTAAGGGTCTAACTCTTGATTTCAACTCAGGTCATGATCTCAGGGTCATGAGACTGAGCCCTGCATCAGGCTCTGCCCTCAGTGGGGAGTCTGCTTGAAATTCTGTCCTTTTCCCGCTGCCCTTTCCCCCACTCACATCCTCTAAAATAAATAATCTTTTAAAAAAACTGTTAGAACAAATCAATGAATTAAGTAAAGTTATAGGATACAATAGGATCAATATACAGATATCGACTACATTCCTGTACATTAAAAACAAGCTATTGGAAAAAGAAAAATAATTCCTTTTATAATAGCATCTAAAACAGTTAACAGCCTTAGAAATCAATATAACCAAGTAGGTGACAGATCCATGTAGTGAAAACAATAAGACTTTGGTGAAAGACTAAAGATGACACACATAAATGGAAGCATATTCTGTATTCACAGATTGGAAAAATTAATACTGTTAAAAAGTCCATACTAGCCAAAGACATCTTCAGATTCAGTGCAATCCCTATTAAAATTCCAGTAGCATTTTAGAAAGAGAAGAAACGATCCTAAAATTCATAAAGAACTACAAAAGACCCTGAATATCTAAAGCAATCCTGAGGGACACCTGGGTGGCTCAGTGGTTGAGCGTCTGCCTTTGGCCCAGGGCATGATCCTGGAGTCCTGGGATCGAGTCCCACATCAGGCTCCCTGCAGGGAGTCTGCTTCTCCTCTCTCTGCCTGTGTCTCCACCTTTCTCTCTGGGTCTCTCATGAATAAATAATAAAAATAAAATCTTTAAAAAAAAGAATTAAAAAAAATAAAAATAAAAATAAAAATAAAGCAATCCTGAGAAAAGAAGAAAACCATACACTATTACACTTCTTGATTTTAAACTACAATATGAAGCAACTACTTTACAAAGCAATATAGTAATTTCATTATAGTAATCAAAACAGTAACATATTGGCATAAAAACAGACACATGGAAATAAGTCAATCTGAGAAGGACAAATATTATATGGTCTCATTCATTAGGGGAATATAAAAATTAGTGAAAGGGAATAAAGGGGAAAGGAGTGAAAATATCAGTGAGGGTGACAAAACATGAGAGACACCTAACTCTGGGAAATGAACAAGGGGTAGTGGAAG
The DNA here is from genome assembly GCF_018345385.1 of Vulpes lagopus. Classification (NCBI taxonomy): domain Eukaryota; kingdom Metazoa; phylum Chordata; class Mammalia; order Carnivora; family Canidae; genus Vulpes; species Vulpes lagopus. Next base: position 96,853,543 of record NC_054824.1, on the reverse strand, counting down.
CGGAGGTGGGCAGGGGGTTGGGGTGACTGGGTGATGGGCACTGAGGGGGGCACTTGACGGGATGAGCACTGGGTGTTCTGCTATATGTTGGCAAATTGAACTCCAATAAAAGAAAAATTAAAAAAAAAAACAGACACATGGACCAAAGAGAGAGAATTTCTCAGAAATAAATCCAAAGATGCACAGTCAATTGATATTACAAGGGAGCTGAGAAAATACCCAGTGGGGAAAGGATAGTCTCCTCAATAAATGGAGTTGGGAAAACTGGATAATCATATGCAAAAGAATGAAAGTGGACCCCTGACGCCACTCACAAAAATTAATTAAAAATGGATTCAAGACTTAAAAATAAGACCTTAAACTGTAAAACTCATAGAAGAAAAATATCCTTGACATTAGTCTTGTCAATGATTTTTGGATATGACATCAAAAGGAAAGGCAACAAGCAAAAATTAATAAGTCGGACTATATCTCACACACACACATACACACACACACACAGCACACACAAACTGAATGCTTTTCAGCCATGAGAAAGAAATCTTGCTGTTTATGACAACGTGGATGGATCTTGAGGACATTATGCTAAGTGATATGAACTAGACAAAAACACAAATACTGCCTGATACCACTTATATGTGGAGTCTAAAAAAGCTGAATTTTTATAAATAGAGACAAGAATGATTATTTCCAGGGGTGGGGGGTTGGGGGAAATGAGGAGATGTTGGCCACAGGGTAAAAATTTCCAGTTATAAGATTAGTAAGTTCTGGGGGTCAAACATATAATGTCAAACTATAATGTACAATGCTGTATTACATACTGCAAACACCTTTTTTTTTCCTTTTCATTTTTTAAATTTATTTATTCATGAGAGACACAGCGAGAGAGAGAGAGAGAGAGAGAGAGAGGCAGAGACACAGGCAGAGGGAGAAGCAGACTCCATGCAGGGAGTCTGACATGGGACTCGATCCTGGGTCTCCAGGATCATGTCCTGGGCTGAAGGCGGTGCTAAACCACCGAGCCACCTGGGCTGCCCCATACTTGAAAACTCCTAAGAGAGTAGATCTTAAATGTTTTCACCACAAAAAAAAAAAAAAAAGTACTTATGTGGGGTGATGAAAGTGTTACCTAACCCTACCATGGTAATTATTTCCCACCATGTAAGTGTATCAAATCATCATGTATGACTTAAAACTTACATAATGTTATATATCAATCATATCTCAGTAAACCTGGGAAGAAAAAAAGGAATGATCAGATGGACAGAGTAAGAGTTCAATTCCAGATAAATGAAAAGTCAACAAATTGAAGTCCAGAGGGTGAAAGGAAAACAAATTAAATAAAAATACTAGCTTAGGTGCTTAAAAGCTCAGGTGCTTAAAAGACTTTCCTTTGGTTTCTAAATCTTATGTTAGGAAAGAAGGTATAATATTGTAATTCATTAAAAATATGTATCTGGTCTTAGGATCCACAGTTCGTGGCTCACACATCCCAAAACCCTTGGAATTTCCTAAGTGTTGAGAGTTATTATAGTATGTTTTGTCATGTTAATGGGATAACTTTTAGAGGGCACCTATGGATTGGGACTTGTTGCCCATGAAGCCAACCATGTGATTAAGGGTGGAACTTTCTGTCCTATCCCATGGCCTTCAGGGAGGGGGGGAGGGGCTAGAGGTTGAATCAGTTACTAATAGCTGACGATGTAATCAATCACACTTATGTAATGAAGCCTCCATAAAACCCCAAAAGGATAGAGTCCAGAGAGCTTCTGGGTTAGTGAGCACCTGGATATTTGAGGAGAGTGGCATACCTGGCAAGAGCTTGGCTCTGTGCCCCTTCCCACATACCTTGCCCTATGCATCTCTTCCATCAGGCCATTCCTGGGTTGTATCCTTTTATAATAAATCGGTAATCTAGTAAGTAAAATGTTTCTCTGAGTTCTGTGAGCCATTCTAGCAAATCAACCAAACTTGAGGAAGAGGTCATGGGAACCTGTGATTTATAGCTTGTAGGTCAGAAGTACAGGTAGCAACCGAGGCTTGCAATATCTGATGTCTGAAGTGGAAGTAGGGGGGCAGTCTTGTAGAACTGAGCCCTTAACCTGTGGAATCTGATGCTATCTCTCTGGGTAGATAGTGTCAGAATTGAGTTGAATCCTTGAACACCCAGCTGGTGTCTGGAGAATTATGTGGTGCTATGTGGGAACACTCACTCCCCCTTCACATATTGGAAACTGAGTCTCAGTACCATTTTAGGGGGGTTAGTGTGTACATATGCGTGAACAAAACAGAAGTATCAAATTTTAGAATAGGATTCTTGAATCATGTGGTCTAACCTTGTCGATTAAAGATAAGAAACTGCATCTCATAGAAGTGAAATGCCCAAAGAAAATAGAGGAAAAAAAATCAGAACTATACTCCCGAGTTTCTAGAGTTCTTAGTTCCCGTGCTTTGCCCATCATACTAGGCTGTTCATTGAGAGATATGTATAAGTATCTATAACCAGTGGCAAAAGGATTCCCAGAGGAGAAACTAGAACCAACAGCCTCAGCAGTCCATTCTCATTCAGATTATCCTATGTCCACAGGTCGGTAAGGCCCAGGTAAACAGAGCAAAGATAGAGAGGAAACCCTATTTTCTAATATGTAAATATCTGCTAGGTTGAATATGGAGGTTGTTTGTATAGTCAGAAAACTTTCTTCCTTTCCCATTTCTTTTTCTAGTATTTAAAACCAGATGTACACTCAAGGAGAAGCAAGAAGGCCATTTGCTCAATGCCTGTTTGTTCCTCAAAAAAGTAGTTAGAATGAAGACAATCATACTATACCAGGGAATTTACTTTTATTCCTCTTAATTATCTAAAATCACTTCTAGAGATGTGTTAAAGGCACATATTCCTCCAGTTGAGTCAGGCATATTTATATCCTTGCAAATTCTACATGTGAAATTTTTCAGAATTCTAAGTGAAATGGCGTAAGCTCTTTAACCCTTGCTGAAAAAACTGAATTTTACTACACAGAACCTACGACCTGACACACATCAGGAAAACAGCTTAATCCTTAATGAAAAGGAAATCCCCAAACAATATACACAATTTCAGTATATCTACGAATGCCCTTTCATTCCATAAAAATTGAAACAATACATAATATCTCTGATAAAATACAAGCCACAAATAAGGCAAATAAACAGTGAAAGTAAACAACTTGACTTTTTAAAAAAGATTGTATTTATTTATTTTGAGAGAGAGACAACATGAGCATAGGGAGGAATGAAGGCAGAGGGGGAGAGAGAGAATCTCAAGCAGTGTGAGCCCAAGGTGAGGTTCAATCTCACGACCTGAGATCATCAACTGAGCAGAAATCAAGAGTCAGATGCTTAACTGCCTGAGCCGCCCATGCACCCTACAACTTGACTTTTTAAATAAGGATGACCATCTCTTCCAAATACGTGCCCCCTAAAAAATGGTATTCTTACATTGTGAAAGGTATACCTATATGTGCCAGCAATAGCACTTCATTTATTTTTATAGGAATAGATGTTCCCATAGTAACAAATTCAACTCAAAAATTCTTCCTTTAGTTCAATGTAGTATATTAACTTATACTGGCCAAGTTTCACTTCTGTGAATGCCAACTGAAAAGCTTGCTAGTGCTATAGAAAGCATACTGTGCAACATGTGATTTTCCAAGTTAGGATGCCAAAAAGTGTCAAATTCAATATCTAAAAATTCCTACCTCTAAAATAATTCCTAAAATCAATCTATAAAAAAATTAATCTCATTTCTATAAAAGAACAAAATCATGTTAACAGCTTTCCCCCTCCAAAAAAGAAAAAACAGTAACTACACACTTCTAGCTAATCATTCTTTTTTTCATGCCTTATCATTATCCATTAACATTCCACTGTCTCCTCAAATTGTTACTTACTGCCCCACAGTTACCACTATTCAAAAAATGGAGAGATTGCCTTTAATGCAAATAGAACCACATTATAGGCACCATGTGAGCCCAGTTAGTCAGTACTTGTCATCAGTAAAGGGGCAGCTGCTTTCCAAACCCAAACTAAATACCAGATCTTCCCGGTTTTCAAAAGAAGTTAGAAATCTGCATTTTCCTGCAAAAATATCCTGATTGTTAAATGTTGGCTTCTTTAAAAATTTGGTCCCAAAGCACATCCAGCTGGCTGGTCTCCAGCTTACAACCTCCAGCTCATATTGAAATTCCTATCTTTACAACAACATTCTAAATCTCATCATCACAGTTCTGTGGTTAGAGAAGCTTGAGATGAATATGATTAGAAGGAATGACTAGTGGTGCCATGTTCACAGTGAATCACCATCCTCTGCCACTGCATCCTGAATGGACTTCTATGATAGCACAGAAGTCCTATTTGTGTAGAAGTCTGTCTACCAGACTGGAAACTTCTTGAGAGCAAGCCCACATCTTTATTCATCTCGGCTTCCCCAGCACTTGGCACGTGAAAAGCACTAAATAAATATACTTGAATGAATGAATAAGTGAATGAATAAACACCAAATAATGTAATCTCTATTATCAATCCTCCCTAATCTTTTTTCTCCAATATGGAACTCAATGAAAAGAGTACTTCCAGTGACACCACATTTCAAAACTGAGCTGCTCTACAACAGAATACGAGAAATGACTGCATATATTAATGGCTAAGTGATTTGGGGGCAGACTTTGTTTATGTTCATTGCAGGATTAAAATCAAGAAACAAGTATTTCAAAAAGCTTCTATGAGCCAGAAAAGTCTCAAGAGAGTAAGAGTAGGGAATTAGAAGGGAGTCCCATTATTCTATGAGATAACAAAAGATTCATGGATGCTTTATAACCAGGTAGTCTCTACAGGTGTGTGTTGTGATTGTAGGTGTCCCTGCTGTTGTTTCAACTACACTCAAGGTAGCCACTTTCTTTTCTACTAGATGCCTCTTAGTAGGTGAAATGGCAAGTGGAGGTTTGGAAGGAATAGAGGAACACCCAACGGAGTTGAGTGGTAAGAACAAAAAGGAACATTCATTTCACAATGTTTCTGTGTGAATGGAAATGTTTTCAGCACAGATTAAAAGGAGGCCTGATTTTTGAGTCTCTGTCATTTGTCAGATAGCTGCTACTTTTATTCTTCTCTCTCTCTCCCATACACAAGCTATTCTATATGCTTTGAAGTCTAACAATTTTCTTCAATACAATCCTTGGAATGCAAATCTATACTCTGTACCTATGTATATCAATTTACAGTCTTGGTTATAAAAACTACTTCTGAGTAACTTTTAGAGGACAACTCATTGGGCACTTAGAGCTTAATTATTACCAAACAAGTATAAACCATAAATAAGTTTTATACCACATGTAGAGCTCGGCAATTAACTGCTGCAGACTTCATTTAACCACTGCAGAAGGCTTAAATTTTCTGAACCAATACCTGGGACTCTGGAGCTGACAACTGTGAATGATGTTCCAAGGATGATGTAAGAAAATATTTGAAACAGGAACAGCTTAGGAAATTCATGCTGCCAAAGTAAGCAGGTGAGTGTATAAAGAAAAGAAGTTTGAGGGCCTGATTCTAGGCATATAACATAGAAACATACTTACCAGAATGGATGTTGGGGTTGGTTGAAGACTTGAACTTTGGGTGTTCCAAACTTGGTCTTCAGTTTCAGGAAGTAAAACTCCTCTCACTGAAGAAAGAACAATATTAAGGAACATATTTTGTTGAGACACTATTGTATTTGAGTTTCAGGGACAACTAAAAACCAAGTTGTTCCTTTTTCTGGTTTAGATCTTGGCACAACAGATACGGGAGACTTGCTTAGAAAATGTTTATTACAAAAAAAAAAAAAAAGAAAGAAAATGTTTATTACTTTTCCATTATTTTACCTATATTGAGATAGGGAAACTAAAGGACTCCACAAAAATCTGCTTTTTACTTTTTTTCCTGCTTCTATTCTCCCTAGAATCTCCATCCTCACTTTATATATGCCTCATAAAACAAATAGTGTATGTCCTCCTTGTAAGGACAAGAAGTTATGATGTTTTTAGAGCCTTCCAGCACAATAGATAACATCTAAGGAAGGGCTATGGGAGAATGACTCGACAAGGCCATCATATGTGTATTCCAGACCACGGGCACTAGACATCTCAATGCCAAGATGCCCTGGCTCCAAGGAATAAGTGGCTTGTCCAGCAGGACACCTGGACCCTTGTCCTTGTTCTAGTTGGTTCCCAGATGCCTGAGAGAACATGTACACCCAACCACAATCTTCATTGAAAACCCCAGGCCCCAAGCAAAGACAAGACTCTCCTTTTCCAAGTCTCCCAGACACTCTGTCTGGTAACTGCTCTCTCCATATATATCTTCAATAAACTTTGCTCTCACTTCCTGCCGGCTTATACTTGATTTCTATCCTGTGTGTGTCACCAAGGACCCTCTTTGACTGGTCCTGTGAAACCCTCTCTGGGTCCTCAGACCTGGCCTGCCTGCATCAACATTAACACAATCTATCTCATTTATAAGATTCCAACATAAAATATTCTCATTATTACACTTAAAATATTCCTGTTATTTCTTTTTCTTCTTTCAAGCATTGTTTACTCTTTTCAAGATGCCTGTGAAGCAGATGTTTTTAATTTTATTTTCATTTTAATAAGGAAGTTAAACTGAAATCTCAACTTATTTGACTGCTAAGAATGGAGAAGATTATGAAAAATTATTTCCTTTCTGAAAGAAAATTATCCTTGAAAAATGGGCTAGGACACCAGAGAGTTTATCACTATTACCAACATTGAAGAGCAAAAAAGGTAAGACAGTAGATTATAAAACTTAATTCAGCAAAGGCTTCCTGAAACCTTGCTTAGTTATTACAGACTTTGATAAAGTTGAGACTATAACATAAAGCCAAGTTTTTCCTGTGTAAGTATTCCCTATGTCAGAGAGATAAATACAAATTATAAAATGATGTGAGGGATATATATACAATGTATGGGATACAAAGAAGAAATTGATTTTGCCTGAAGGGGAGAGGGAATCTATAAAAGCTAAAGGAAAAAAAAAAAGGATTTGGTCTGGTATATCCACCTAATATAGAAGCAGAATCTCTTTTTATTCATCTGTTACCACTGGCCTGACATAAAGAGGCCAATGAGAAGCCAAAAACCCTCTTTGATTTAAGTATTTCCCAAAACTCTCTTTCAGTTGTATATACCATGATCTTGTCTTCTATGGAAAATTAGCACCCGGAAAGGATGATACATCTTTAAGAAATGATGACCAGGTTACCTAGAAAACTGAAGTCTTTCAGCATTCTAAGTTGGCAGGACAATAGAAATAGATTTTATTCATTTATTTTTATTTTATTATTTATTTATGATAGTCATACAGAGAGAGAGAGAGAGAGAGGCAGAGACACAGGCAGAGGGAGAAGCAGGCTCCATGCACCGGGAGCCTGATGTGGGATTCGATCCCGGGTCTCCAGGATCGCGCCCTGGGCCAAAGGCAGGCGCCAAACCGCTGCGCCACCCAGGGATCCCAGAAATAGATATTAGAGACAAAAGTTCTGTGCAATTGAAACGCACATCTAATGAAAGATAAAGCACTGAATTAGTTTCTCCTGTATATTCTAAAGTTTTTGTTAAATTTACTTAGAAATTCTCAGTTGTTAAACTCCTTTTTAGGACACCTTCTAAGAGGTAGCTCTACTACAAGGCTCCACATAAAAGGAAGACCTTCCTATGCTATATGTGGATTTAGTTTCCTAAACAATCTCACTTTGCCTGTTGCATACCCTAGCCTCCAGGTCATTCTCCCACTACCCTCGTTACTTGGTGTCTATACCTTATGCTCAGTTTAGGTTCCCAGCTCCTTCAGGTCATGACCTCCTAGCTTATATGTTTTTCTTTGATCCCAATATCCAGATTTCTGGGACTTTCTGACTATTTGCTGTCCCCTTAGGTAGCTCCCAGCTAGACTAAGCTAGCCTTGCCAAAAGGACTCCAGCAACTTCAGATTATAACAAGCCCCTTCTCTTGTCACTATTTTATCTGGCTCAGGTTTTCTAACAAGATACAATGATGAAAAAGTACACTCAGGATACATGCACTGCTCCAAAATACAAAGGTTCCCCGGTGTTTTAGAACTGATAGCCTAATAGCACTATCATCCATGAAGAAAGAGTTTCTCCACTTTAGAAGAACCTGGGTGGTGCAGTTGGTTAAGCTTCCAACTCTAAGCTTCAGCTCAGGCTGTGATCTCAGGGTGGTGAGATGAAGCCCCACACTCAGCAGGAGGTCTGCTTCAGATTCTCTTTTTCTTCTCTCCCTCTGCTCTTCCCCCTGCTTATGCTCTCTCTCTCTCTCTCTCTCTCTCTCTCTCTCTAAAATAAATAATCAATTAAAAAACAAAATAGTTTCTCCACTATATAAGCCATCTGAAGTCAAGCCACTTTGTGGTCCTGTCTTAGCACACTGTCATTTTAAGGAAACATCAGTTTAGTAGCCAAAATAACTGAAAAGCGATTTAAAGTTTTAGTTCAGCCCTCAAAAAATATCTTCTTTAGGAAGTAAATGTATTTTATACATAGTAAAATTTTGTTAAAGTTTTTTTCTGTCTTTTCTCTCTCTCTCTCTCTCTCTCTCATATTTGTATTTATTTACACACACACATATACACACAGAGGATAAGGTGATAGCTGTCTGAAAAGATACAAACTCTTTTCTCTTAAGAAAATGTGGGAAATGGGGATCCCTGGGTGGCGCAGCGGTTTGGCGCCTGCCTTTGGCCCAGGGCGCGATCCTGGAGACCCGGGATCGAGTCCCGCGTCAGGCTCCCGGTGCATGGAGCCTGCTTCTCCCTCTGCCTGTGTCTCTGCCTCTCTCTCTCTCTCTCTGTGACTATCATAAATAAATAAAAATTAAAAAAAAAAAAAAAAAGAAAATGTGGGAAATGAAGAGGCTATAAAAATGCATCATTGTTAGTACTGCCTCTCATTCATTAATTTTCCTGGTTTGGCAGCTGGTATTACTCCCATGCAATCATTTCAGTAAAATTTTAAAAGCTAAACTACCCATGAGTGAAGAAATCATAAAGAAGTAAAGATGAAGTAGTAAGTAATTTAACAGGATACCATGTCCCTGATGAGTTAAACGGTTGCAACACTAATAAACAGATTTTTTTTTAAGATTTTATTTATTTATTCATGAGAGACACAGGCAGAGGTAGAAGCAGGCTCCACGCAGGGAGCCCGATGCGGGACTTGATCCCGAGTCTCCAGGATCACACCCTGGGCCGGAGGTAGACGCTCAACCACTGAGCCACCCGGGCATCCCTAGTAAACAGATTCTTGGTAAACTTCAGTCCGAGATTAACTAGGCCACTCTTTAGACTCTAAATCCATAGTCAACCCCTCCGTGATGATCCCAGATCCACTTGCTGATTTCGTATCATAACTGGATCTCTCCAGCTCTCTGACCTCATACTTGGTACTGAATTCTCTGGGATTTTGCCTACCACCCATTATCAGTTCTTCTGTGACCAGGATCTTCCTTGAACTTTCCTGAGCTACTCTTTGTAGCTTCTGGCTTTTAAGTCTTTATACCAGTTGATTTGCCCGTGGAGAATTCTCTGGCTTTTAAGTCTTTATACCAGTTGATTTGCCCGTGGAGAATTAATGTGTCAGTTGGCCTGGTAGTACTATAACCTGTTCCAACTCATACTTGCATATTCTATTTCCCTTTTTCTTACACTTTGCTCCCATTTCCCTACACTACTTCTAAATGTCATGCTGTTCTCTACTTTCTCCACTCTTTGTGGCCTTTTGTCTACATATATCCTAAGAGCTCCTGACTGATCTATCCAACATAGCTGTAGGGCCACAGCTCATTCATACCAGGATGGCTCCTTTCTCATCTAACTAATTAAGGAAATTAGTTCTCACCAAAGTATATTGGAAAAGAAACTAACAGTGTACAAGGATTTTATGATGGATATCAACTCACCATTGATAAGCTGAAGGGAGTCAGGATCTGGATTCAAAGAAGAGTTCCCCAGCAAAAAATTCTGATGCAGTGTCTCAGCAATATAATCTCTGAAGTTGCTAATTGCATAAACGGCAGTGGGCTTATCATCCAGTTCCACAAGACCGTGGTTTTCCACCTTGTTGGAATGAAGGCTAATTAGGTCCCAGGTGGTATTGCCAATGGCCTCACCATTGAAGGTAACTGCATAGTGAACATCTATGCCGCTATGGATGAAAAGAGAGAACACATTAGGCCCCACTAAGCACAAAGAAAGGAGCTTTGAATCCATGGAGTACAACACTGCACCCATGGGGAGGGGGAGGGTGGTCTCAAAAAGCACGGATTCTACCACAATTCTCTGCAGACTCTGGACCTTTTGCCATCCTCTCCTGCTTCCTAGACAACAGAGGTTCACAGCCCTAGGAACATGGAAAAAGTTCTAAGGAGGTCATAGAGACAACCCTGCAGAATATGTGAACACAATCTTCCCCACCATTCTCATCCCTTCTTTCCTCCCTCAGAGCCAATAGCTCCTCTCCACCATCAACCTGCTTCCTTCTTTCCCTATTAGCATTTCTCCTCCCTGATTTAAAACAAAATCATCTAACTCCACCCAACAACGGGTAATCCTCTCATATATCTTTCTTCCTGCTGTTGGATAGACTATGTACTCCACAACAGGAGGAGGGTGGTAAAGCCATGAAGAGGCTTAATTACTATGAACTAAAACATAGTTATCAGGAAAGGAAAATAGGAAGTACTTGGAAATAAAGCAAATTGATGACTTGTGATTTTTTTTAGTATCATGCTAGAATAGTTTCTAATATGACAGTTTATCTAAGTCTCTGAGGAGACGTAATTATGTTTGATAGTCCAGATCATTTACAGTCCTATAAAGTTTGATACTAAAACTGCAATAAAACTAGATGTGATTCAGTTTTTTTTGGCCTGGTAGCAATGATGACTCCAAAGTTTGATTTTACTACCCTAATCCTTTAATCAATCCATTAAACTATTGTCCAAATTGACTATATAAATTTCTTTTTTTCAAGTGCTCTACAAACTTGCTTTCATTTTTCCTCTGGCTCCTTCATTAATGAGTTGAATAAAACCTTGATGAGTTAACAAGTAATTGTCAGATTGGGCTTTTTCACTCTTATGTTTCCATGAGAAAACAAAGGGATTTCTTAGAAAAAAGGGTAAAGTAAAAATAAATAAATAGTAGTTGACATGTCATTTGACATTTTCTTAAATAACCTTTTTGGAGAAATAACACCAGATTATAAAATGTTTAATCAGGGATCCCTGCGTGGCTCAGTGGCTTAGCTCCTGCCTTCACGCCCAGAGAATGATCCTAGAGTTCCAGGATCAAGTCCCACACCAAGCATGGAGCCTGCTTCTCCTTCTGCCTGTGTCCCTTGCCTCTCTCTCTATGTCTCTTATGAATAAATAAATAAAGTCTTTTAAAAAATAAATAAAATGTTTAAGCCAATAAAAATACTCCTTCTAGACTCTCAGATTTCTCTAACAACTAAAAATGCTTACAATGTAACATGCTCTATCTCATTTAATTTTCAAAATAACCCTGTGAAGGTTTTATTATCTTCAGATTATTATTGAAGAAACTGAAATTTAAAGAAGTTAGAAGATCTGCCTAAAATTTTGAAACGTGTAAGTGGTAGAGTCAAGATTTAAACACAGACCTGCCAGACTCCAGCACCTGTATTCTGAACTACTATGCCATACTCTCAGTAGCTTTAATTAAACTATTATCCAAAAAAAGTCACTATGAGGACGGCTTTGCTCTAGTCATCACTGTGGCTTCCTGCCAGTCTATGAGACACAGCTATTTAAAACAGGACCCAGTAAGTCACACCAAGATCCTTCCAGAGGAAAGAACACTACCTTCCCAAAGATAAAACACTCAATATAGACAGGCAATGGAAACAATCTGTTTCCTTTAGACATTTTCTAGGAGGAAAATGATTCCCAAATCAAAGCATACAAATAATTAAAGCACTTCCCCTCTGAACTTACTTATATATATTTTCTTTGATTACAGCTTTTGTGGTTTTGTAAAAAAAAAATTGTTTAAAGTGACTGCCTTTCAGTTTCTCCTTAAGTTTCTATCCCCAGTGTTCAGCATGGTATCTGGCACTGAGGGGCCTCCAGTACCTTCGAGTAAATTCTAGAAGATCTTCCTCCTAGATCTGATAAGCTAAAACTTCTAATAGGGTGGTTTAGGGTGCTTTAAAGTAGTAACTGGGGGCACCTGGGTGGCTCAGTGGTTGAGCATCTGCCTTTGGCTCAGGTGGTGATCCCATGGTCCTGGGATCAAATCCCGAGTCAGGCTCCTAACGGGGAGCCTGCTTCTCCCTCTGCCTGTGTCTCTCAGTAAGGAATAAATAAATAATATTGAAAAAAAACAAAGTAGTAACTGAATTATTTTCATATCCAGATGTTCTACAAAGTGGTAAGACATCAGCTTATTGTCTAGAACTTGTTTAAGTCTCTTAATTTTTCATGCCAGAATATATTGATTCATGGGTAATTCCTGATCTTCTTTTGTAAAGAAATAAATTCAGTAAAATATGCTAAAATAACCAAATGATGACCCTGAAGTAGAATAAAACAGTAAGAGGGACACCTACTGGTCAGAACTCACCACACAGTATGTGTCCCAAGCATCTAGCACAATGCTTGGCTCATAGTAGTTCAATACATACTTTTGAGAAAAAAAAAAAAAAAAAAAGGTCACTTTTATTCAGTAATGTAGGCAGATAAGACAACTAAATTTGTGCCACCTAAATGACAGTATGATACTCCCTACTTAATCTGAAGAATTTTTAGTCTCTAAATATAAAAGTCTCTAAGGAAGCCTGATGTGGGCTGGGATCCCAGGACCCTGAGCTCATGACCTGAGTCAATGATTAAGCAGATGCTTAACCAGCTGACCACCCTGGCACCCCCTGAATAATCATTTTAAAGACATACTTCCCAGCCACAACCCAACCCTGAGGAAGTGCATGCTCTTTCCAAACTCGATGGTATAGAGCATGACTATATCTTCAGAGTGAGCTTCTTGGGGTCTTTGCACAATCTATTTCATGTTAAGACAGAAAGCAGTGATAAGGAAAAAATGGAGGAAAAAGATTGTGCCACGCAGTGCTTGAGTTCGTTCCTATGCTATGTAGCAAATCAGAAAAGAGAATCAAAGCTTCACTGGGAGTCTTCCATGTGCCTTGCATGACTTTTAAATATCATAGGGAAAAGATCAAGAAAAATATTCCTGGATCAAGAAATCTGCGCAAACCAAGCAGTCTGGGTTAGATTACTGGCCTTATTCTTTATTGACAAAATATAATTTGTCTCCCAACATTTCTCTTGGACATATAAAAATAACACTTCTATTAAAGACTATCTTGTCTAGCAAGGATAAATTCATTAAAGAAGATAAAGTGCCTCAGAGATACACTGCAATTCATTACCATGTTTTTGTCCTGGAAAGAGAACTCAAAGAAGTGGTTAAGCTATCAAGAAACCATCTATTCTGGGAGCTGAGAATGTCACTATTACCCAAAACAGACTGAGTTCTGGCATAGTAAGTGTAGCAGAGAGGCACCTCAGGATGAGGGACAGAATAAAAGAAAGCCAAGAGGCCAAGGAAGTACATAAGAAGCAGAATGCACATTGGAAAACAAAACATGATCTGATTGAAGAAAGCTGTGCTGGCTCTCCGCACTTAGCACCTCTGAGTTAACCAGCTACCATTGTATCATCATCTTCCATCTTCTAAAGGAGACTAAAACAGCTGCTATATAAAGGAAAGTTCTCCTTCCGACAGCTATTTCCAGAAACATCAATCAGGTGGAAGTGAAATTTACCCTTTCTTATTCTCTTACCTCAAATGTCTTGATCGGCTTTTGACTTGTGCAGATTTTCAACATAAAAAATAACTGTATCACCTTTCATTAAGATCAACCAAAATAAAGATATTTCAGAGAAACTCAGATATTTCTCTATAAAATTTCTTCTGTTAGAAAGAAGGCACACACTTTCAAAGCCTGGAGCTGAAGTTTTGAAGTATAGCAGGCAGATACAGTATTGACTCATATCAAATGCATAATCTACTAACTTAAAATAATGTGTGCACCTTGAAAAGTACAAAGCAAATAGAAATTTTCATATGCATATAAATGCTTATGGAGAGAAAGAGAGTGGTTATATATTATATAAATGGACTAGGTGCCACACATTGATTAATCCACAGTTCAGAATATGAGTATATCAAAAAGTTATGAATCAATTACATCAGCTGACTAATACCTGACAATACTGAACAATCTGGAAACTTCCTAGGTTAATAATTCTATCATAAAATCTAGTGGCTTCATATTGCTGTCTATGTTCCTATAGAGGACTTAGCACTCAGTAACTAGATATCATGCTTTTGGTCATAGGGTTAACATGAGAGTTTGGGTTGTTTTAACATTCTAATCACGCCATGAGGAGAACAATTAAACAGGCCTTTTGGTTGAGGACTAAGTCATCAACACATATACCTATAATATATACACACAGAACAGTTTACATATACTGGGTACAGAAACCAAAATTCTGGTTACCTTGGTCAAAATATCTCATACCTTCTAGTCATGTAACTTATGGCAAATCAGTTTGTCTGTCTCAGGCAAAATATCCTCACCTCCAGAAAGAAAAAGAATATTAATCCTTATTTTCACTACCTCACAGGGATATTCAGAAAATAAAAATGAAAAAATAAAAAGAATCAGTAATTTGACATATCTCTAATGCACTTTTCATTAGATTGTCTGTTCCTAGAGGAAATAAACCAAGAGTTATTAATTTCTGTAGGCATAGAGTTTGTCCAATTAGTAGGCATTTGGTAAACACTTGCTTGAATAATATAAATGGAAATGAAGAGGTCAGAAAGCTCTTTTCAAATATAAAATACTACCTTGAAGTAGGATTACTGTATGTCTAAACATGTATATAATTAACACATGAATTTGATTCATAAATCCATATTATACTTCTCAATTTAAGAGAAAATGAATCTTAAATAAATTTGAATCCAAAAGCAAAAACCGACAAGCAACCTCCATACAAAGGGTATGCTATGTTTTTATACTATGCATCTTCTAAGAAATCACAGAGACCAGTTGTTTTTGCATATGAACTATTAGAGATCAGCGATCTCCCCTTCATTTACCACTTAAAGTGACACTTGATTATATTATTCAATGACAAAATATACTTGAAAGTATTTACATTAATGGAAAGTTTTATTCCTATTTTAAATTAAGTGTAACTCAACATTTAAAAATACTTGACAGTCAACAGTCCATGACAGGGGTCTTATAAACTACAACCTGTGAGCTAAACCTAGCCTAGTGTCTAGGAGTTCATAAATTTTATATTTTTAAATAGTTGAAAAAAATCAAAACAGGAACAATATATTGTGACATGTGAAAATTACATGAAATTCATATTTCAGTTTCCATAAATAAGTTTTACTGGAATATAGCCACACTCATTCATTTTCAGTGTATTACCCATGTCTACATTCATCTGATGGATGAGTTAAGTATTTGCAACAAGGAAGGCACGACCTGAAAAGCTTAAAATATTTACTAACTGCCCCTTACGTAAAAACGTTTGCCAACCCCCAATCTGTAAGGAGATGGGTGCTAACATTGGAACTTATAAAAGAATTGAGCCATGCTCCCTTGGGCCTAGGGCTATCATATTTTCTAAAGTTCCTTTTCAATCAGTGGACTATAAAAAGTGCCAAAAAGTACTCTACCTGCCATTTTCCTTGGGGGACCTGAAAATAAAAATTGAAAGTGTTAAGTAGAGTTTAAAACAGTTATAATTGTCATATCATTCATCAAAGTGCAAGTTCTTAATATATTTACTCTAAAATGTTTCCTTAAATCAAAATGCTTGCATAGTATTAGATGTTGACAAAGTCATGTAGATTGAAGGAAGCAAACAAAGGAGAAAAGATTCCATTTTAAAACTGATAATATTTACTATCTTTAAACTGTATTTAAAATACTTTTTAAACCATTCATAATAAGGTTTTTTCTTCATAAAAAAGCTTTTTGCAGTAGATCAGCAGAGGACTCTAGTTGCCAGCAGCTAGTAAACTTGGGAAAACTTTTTTTGGTAGACAATGTCTTGTGTAATTTAAAATAAATGAAAAGATGTTATATAGAAAGATGCTAAGGGATTGAGAATGTCAGGACTGACCTCTAGGATACTGCATGGCCTTAATATTTATTTTTTTTATGTAACAGACACTTAATAGATCTTCTCATGTGCCAAAAAACTGTGCTAAGTATTTTACATAAATTAATTCATTCAATCCTCATTAAGATTATTAAGGACTATTAGAATCCCCATTTTACAGGTAAAAAAATTGAGGAACAAAGAAACTACATAATTTACACAAAGTATTCCAAAAGTATTTTTAATATAGCAGAATTAATAATAAATTATCTTTCTTATACAAATAAGACATTAAAACTTGATCATTTATCTAAAATCATCCAGCAAGAAGCACCAAAAACAGGATTTGAATCCAGGGAAGTTGGTTCCAAAAGGCATGCTACCTTTCATGTGCTGCCAAATGAGAGAGGTCTTCAAAGGCGTCATGTTGTTAGGTTCTCATATGAACTTTAGTCACAAGTGGAAGCAGTATTCTATGAGAAGTGCTAAGGTTGAACTGGGGAGACTGGTTATGGTGTGAGAGTAGGTGGTGAGTCAATTTACCCTGCTTCCCCTCTCCCCTGCGCAAATAACCAGCTGAGTGTCTTTGGGTAAATTATTGAAATTCCCTGTCCTCTAGTGTCCTTATTAGAAAAAAATAATGAGGATAATAATAATTACCTCATAGCATAGCTGTTGGGAATAAATGAGTCATATAGATATGAAGCCTGGCACACTGTAAACGCTATGCAAGCGCTTGCTGTTATTTCTGGTAAACCCAGGAGTTGTGGTAAGAGAATATGCCAAAGTTAAGATGTTGGCACTACTGCTTAAGTGGTGAAGTTACACAGCACCCCTACTCGTGCTTCCCTGCATCCTACAGCTGGGCCACAACTATCCTCCAAATGCTCCAAACCTTCAAATATTGAGTCTAGCATGGGGCTTAAGAGTAAGAGCTGTAAAGTCAGCTACCCAGTTTCAAAATCTCTTTTCCACTGCTAATTTACAAGCTCTATGACTTTGGGCTAATACTTCATCCTTTTAAACCTGTTTGCTCTATGCAAAATGAGTTTGAATAATAATATTTATTCTGATTAAGTTCGCTCAGGAATATGAAGCCCCCAATACAAAGTGT
The DNA here is from genome assembly GCF_018345385.1 of Vulpes lagopus. Classification (NCBI taxonomy): domain Eukaryota; kingdom Metazoa; phylum Chordata; class Mammalia; order Carnivora; family Canidae; genus Vulpes; species Vulpes lagopus. Next base: position 96,836,143 of record NC_054824.1, on the reverse strand, counting down.
TCACTCAGTAAACGTTCACAAATATTATGCTGCTTTAAGCAGAGAAGAAACATCTTAAAAAGAGGTCTCTGATTTACTCAGAACTGTTATGTTTGAAATGAAGACAAATGCATCCCCTCCAGAATGGCCTTACAGTAGGATGTCAAAGGCACCTCAGTAGAACATTGACAAGATTCAGTAGGAAGCCAAAATCATATGTAATCAGACTTCAGGCTCCTGTCAGTGCCAAGTAAAAGCAGTGTAACTTGTCAGCAGCAAGCTGGGAACATGAATCCCTAAGTTCTTATCCTGCCTAACTACAGTATGTCTCCTTGAATATATTCTTTTGCCTTTTTCTAACTCAGCTCCCCCTCCTGAAAAACTGTCATTAAGAATAAACATTTACCAGAAATAATATTGAATTAAAGCATTCAAATCATTTGTTGTTACAGCATACATAATAAATACAGAAACATATTACATTGAAATGAAGAGTGCTATGGAACATGTACATTTTTAGGGTCTATTTACCTAAAGGCAAGTACACGAATGTCCTTATAGCCTGGTAACCCAGTAAATGCATTTTCAACCTGTTAAAATAAAAATAAAATTTATAGCTATGAAGAAATATGAAAAAATGCACAGAAAATTCTGCCTTTAAGAGGTGAATATAAAGCACCCTATAACTAGAAGCTTGTACATGTATACAGATACATAGTGATCTGAAGGTTACATAAGAAAATTCTAATTGAAAAAAAAAAAAAAAGAAAATTCTAATTGTTAACAATGTTAAAAAACAGTTTTTAATACAACTTTATCATATTTTTCTTTTACATTTTGTCTTTTAAGGTTTCAATGTACTTTAATATTGATTTTTTTCCCAAATTATGAAAAGCAACTTCTTATGGACAAAGCACTGTTTTTTCCTTATGGGATAAAATGTAGGAAAATAGCATTTGTTTCCAAAACAAGCTATAATAACTTTTTTTAAAAAAATATTTTATTTATTTATTCATGAGAGGCACAGAGAGAGAGAGGCAGAGACACAGACAGAGGGAAAAGCAGACTCCATGCAGGGAGCCCGACGTGGGACTCGATCCCAGGTCTCCAGGATTACACCTTAGGCTGAAGGCGGCACTAAACCGCTGGGCCACCAAGCCTGTCCTATAATAACATTTTTAAATGTGATTGTTTGGATTCGAAATCTGGGTGCAGCACACCCACAGACAAACAGTCAAGTGTTCGTTTTCTGTAAGTGTAAAGACTCTGATGGCATCTGTTTCCTGTTCCTACAACACAAGGAACTGTGAATAAAGTCAACATTAGAAACTAATCCGCAAGTTGAACTCAGCCCCCAGGAGAGACGCACTGCTGACTAGGTGTCATGAAGGAGGTTATGAAGGAGTGACCAGGTACCTGGTCAAAAAATCAATTTATGAGCATCGCACCTACAGGACCCATTTTATCACTGAGTCTTTAAAATCCAGCCATGTAAATCAATATGAGCTTAGTGACTGGAGGGAGAGAAAGAAAGCTACCTGGACTAAAAATCTAAAAATAGTCAGGTTATGCATAAATACATATTTTAACAGTGAATAGTGAACACAACCCACATTTCAGAAGGTGACATCTCACCAGATTAGTCACTCTTGAGCCAATGCCAGAATCAAGGAAAGAAGCTGTTAGTGGACTTTGGAAACATTTCAGGGAATCTGCTTTTAAAACCAAGTCTTGATATCATTGGGAGAGTGAGATTTTTATTTTTTAAAAGATTTTGTTTATTTATTTAACAGAGAGAGAAAGAGAACACAAGTAGGCAAAGCAGCAGACAGAGGAAGAGGGAGAAGCAGACTCCCCACTGAGCCCGGAGCCTGATGCAGGGTTTGATCCCAGGACCCTGGGATCATGACCTGAGCCAAAGGCAGACGCGTAACCTGAGCCACCCAGATGCCCTGGGAGAGTGGGATTTTTAAAAAATCATGGTTCACTGAAGATCTCAATGCCGTAAGGATAAAGCATCTCAACCCATGTTAACTCTTTAGCTATGATAATTTGCCTTGTTTTATTTTCTTAGAGGAAAGACAGAAACACCATAATTCTTGTAAAATGAAAGTAGAGATGGAATCTTGCAGGATAGGAATCCAAAAATGAGTTAGTCTCAGCTGTTTCTGTTGGCAAAGTAACTGTACACAAGCCTTATTTTATAGAACTGATACTGCCCTGCCCATCAACCATATTGGTTTTCCTAAGATTAAAATAATGTACCTAAAAGTATTCCATTAACTGCAAAATGTTATGCAACTGTATGTTATTATTATTGCTGTACCCATCTCATTTTGGGTTTTGTCATCTCTTGAATCTAATCACATGCAAGAATTCTAATTCATCACATCTAGTTAGCTACTGTACAGGTGTCCACTTGAAAGAATCATTCCACTTTATTAACATCAAGATTAATAATAGGTATAATTTATTGAATGACTTCTGTGTGCCTGGTGCTTTACAACAATACTTCTAATCTTTGCAATAATGTCAAGAGATACATATTTTCTCAATTTTATATATGAGAAAATTGAGATGTCAACAAATTTGTCCAGTGTCATGCATTTGGTAAGTGACTAAATCAGAATTTAAATAAAAATTAAAAAAAAAAAAAAAAAAAGGGATCCCTGGGTGGCGCAGCGGTTTGGCGCCTGCCTTTGGCCCAGGGCGCGATCCTGGAGACCCGGGATCGAATCCCACATCAGGCTCCCAGTGCATGGAGCCTGCTTCTCCCTCTGCCTGTGCCTCTCCCTCTCTCTCTCTCTCTGTGACTATCATAAATAAATAAAAATTTTAAAAAAAATAATTAATTAATTAATTAATTAAAAAAAATCAGAATTTATTCAACCCTAAATCTTTCTAATATCAAAGCCCATATTCTTCCCAATGAATTACATGCCTCTTGTTCTTCCCCTTGCCTCATGATAAAAATGTTACAGAATTGGTACCGGACTGGAAAAACTGTGAAGCTTGCTTTAACTTTTCACCTGAACTAAAATTAAGGTAATTCTTTTTCGTATAAAGGAAGGAACACTTTGAAGGGAAAGAGGAGACTTGATTTTCCCTTCTACTCCTAGAGGTTGAAAGGACTATAAACCATTTACTTGGCCTCCTGGGCCTCATCTATAAAATGGAGACGCTTACCCACATGGCTGCTGCGAGCTAAAAGACTTAAAACAGCCTGCAGAGAACATAAGGCACTATGCAAGGACACTGTGTTAATACTGTGGCTATCTTCAGGTATCAATGTTCCTAAACCTATCATGCTTATCTTTCTCTCTCTGACGTCATAACTGATGTTGTCCCAAGCTTATCTTACTCTGCTCATTAAAAAAAAAAAAAAGTAATTGCTTCTGAACCTCAATCCTCTCCAAGCTGGCTTTCTTTACCCCTGAATGTCTTTGTATACTATTACCTAGGAAATAATATTAAAGGAGCAATCCCTGTGACTGTGCCTGAAGAGAGAGAGTTAGAGGGATCCCTTCAATTTGCATTAAACACCGTGACAGAACCTTTCAGAAACACAGCCTCTAACTCTGCTGCTTTACACAAGGAAGTGACTATTGGTAGATGTTCCATTACAGGTAAGGGTATGGGGATATAGAAGTATGCCAGAGGAGAAACCATTTCATGGTAGGCCCAGACCCTTCATCACCCCCAAATCACCTCAAGCAAAGAGCTATCTACTTCATAAAGTCTCTGTTAGAGATATTTTTCAGAATGTTTATTAGACTTCCTCTAAATATGTCATTCAGTGCAGGTGTTTATCTAAACACTCAGGCTTATTAAGTTTCCTTACTCCAAGAGCAGAGAGAACAGATAGTTGGTCCAAGACACTATCTGATGCCAGGTGGCCACTGGCCTGGCTGACATTTCTTCCACATACCATACAGCCCTGCAACTTGGCCACATACATAGGAAAATTAATCGTCTGGCTTACACTCCCCATGTCGGATGGCTGCAGTGATGCTGTTTGGCTGAGAGATGCACATTTCTTTTTCTCCTCTAGACTTAGTGCCTAGAGAAGGAAATGAGTCCAATATAATGGAATTGAAAAACTTGGGCAAGGAGAACCCCATCAAAAGGGAATGGAAAAGAAATAAACAAAGAAATGATGTGCCCTGTCATTGGACAGAAAGGAAAGATGAGCACTCAATGCCTTACTACACAAGAGCAAAGGCACACAAGAGGGGGGCCAAGTATGGATCATTTCTGACTGAAAGAATCTTGAGTTCAAGTCCTATATAGAATTCTTCCAGAAAGGAAAGTTGCAGGATAGTCTAAGGCATGATTCCTTAAAGAAACACCTTTTTTAAAATACCTCCAACCAAGAACAGAGATAGGAGGGAAATTTACCTTTCACTGGATACTCTTTTGTCCTTTTGAACCAGTACTATGTACTACTCATGTGCTAACTGCCTAAATATTTTCAATTTAGAAAAATAATATTAAGTAGGAAATCAAAAGAAATTAAATTTAATGCTCCTTCAAGAAAAACAGTACACTGCATGTAGTTTCTTAAAGACATTCATTTCTCCAAATATTGTCAAGTTAAAACCATGCCAGTGAACACATTCTTTTTTGGCTGTGCAGCAGAAGTTTGGAACCAGTATGCCTTTGTTAGCAGATGGCAAGGTGTGTCAGGTTTTGCCTCAATTAAATAACTCATCTGTCTTTCTGTGATTTTTATACAGAGTTTTCTGAAGAAATGGCTATGTCACAACCCTCCGAACCATGTAGAAGGAGAGCCTGATTCCTTAACCTACATTTAACCAGTCTTGTGAATATGGGAAATTTACAACCCCAGTAAAAAGTCATGTTAGTTAAAAAAAGAAAGAAAGAGAGAAGAGAAACAAAGAAAAAACAAACCAAAAAATCACCCACCTCTGAAATAAACTCTTCTACAAGATGCTGGTAGTGCAAGTTGGAGGGATCCTGTAGCTCTTCCCTGAATTGCTCTCCCAAGAGGTGGATACTGAATTCTGCAATCTGCTCAGTTGCTGGTTTTGTGGATTCTTCTATTAAGTTCTCAATTTCATTGCTAATCTGGATTTTTAGAGAAAAAATAACAAATGTCAATGTTTATTCATGCAACCAACAAATATCTACTGACTGATACATATCAGACACTGTGTCAAAACAAACTTCTAATTATGACCTTTCATACGGTATTTGACTTTGGAACTAATTGGATGGACTTTAAGACATAGGCTAACACTGGAGCACCTGGGTGGCTCAGTGGTTGAGCATCCGTCTTTGGCTCAGGTCGTGACCCCAGGGTCCTGGGATCGAGTCCTACATCAGGCTCCCCACCGGGAGCCTGCTTTTCCCTCTGGCTATGTCTCTGCCTCTCTCTGTGTCTCTCATGAATAAATAAATAAAATCTTAAAAAAAAAAATAGGCTAATATTAAAATTAAACCATGCATTTGTATATTCCTTCAAATATACAATGACTGCTTCATGGAAAAACAAAATTTTCCACAGATAACCACCAAAGTTGGCCATCTTTTATCACATCATCTGTGAATTTAAAAAGGGTTGATCATGATAATATTATCATTTAAAAATAGCCCTGAAGTGTTGTTCTCAAACTTTTCAGTTTTAGGACCCATGTAAACTCTTAAAAATCATTAAGAAACACAAAGAAGTTTGGTTTTTGTGGGTTGTATCTATAGATATCTACCAAACAAAAATTAAAGGGGACATTTAAAAAATATTTATTAATTCATTTAAAGATAAACTCTTTACATTGTAAAAAGGAATAACATTTTATAAAATAAAAAATAAATGAGAAGAGTAACATTGTTTCTATTTTTACAAATTTTTTAATTTGGTTGTCTTAATAAGAAAACAGGATTATCCTATCTGTTTCTGTATTCAATCAGTTGCAATATGTTGCCTTCATTGAAATACATGGAGAAAAGTATTAGGGAAGGGAGGATTCTATTAACAGCCTTTTCAGATAACAGTGGAGGTTCTTCTTAGATAACTACACCAGTGCTCGCTTTGGCAGCACATATACTAAGATAACTACACCAAATTCAACAAGGGATAGTTTCTTAAATATTAGTTGCTACATGGAATCTGAAACTCTATCAATGAACTCTTTTGTACTCTGTAACATTAAAATCCAGGTCTTCCAGTAGCCAAAACTACAATAATCTGAACAAATAATGGATTATAATCCAAAGAATAAGTATCCACAAATCCATATTGATAGAAGTAAATGATTTAATAAATAAATGAGAAGTGACAATAGTGTCTTACAAAAGAATTCCAATTAGTAAATGTTGAATGAGGGAAAGAACATATCACTACTAGAATGCTACAGTAAGAACTGCTACATGGAAAATCTAAGTCCCTCCAATGTCATACACAAGAAAAGGAGTTGGAATGGAAGAATGGCCAAACTAAGGATTCACAGCAAGCCAATGGCAGAGTCAGTAAGACACTATAGAGGCTTTCCTTCAGTGTGTCATTTTTCATTCCTAATAGATCATATAATCAGAAACCTTCAAAATCTCAGAACAGGAAAGAACCTTAAAGATCCTGCTATCCCTTTGGATGCCTGAATTCTCTCTACAATATCCTTGACAAATGGTTGCTCATCCTCAGTTTAAATGGCTCTGAAAGAATCATGTATTTCAAAGGCAGACCACTGCTTAAAAAAAAAAAAAAAGTTCTCATGGTTCTCATGTTTTGGGAAGTCCTTTAACTTTTTTCTTTCTTCTTTGCCCTTCACAGCTTGGTTCCTGCTTTCCATTTCCAACCCCATCTCCCTTCCCCCCAACTTTTTTTTTAAGTGACAAATTCTGTTCGTTTGCTTCTTAACTCCATTGCTAATCTTTATCGCCCCTAAATTTCATATAGCCCCAAATCCTAACCTAAGGCCTTATGCCACCTTCTTTTTTTTTTCCTTTTTAAGGAAAGGCCTTATGCCACCTTCTTTTTTTCTTTCCTTTTTAAGATTTTATTTATTTATTCATGAGAGAGAGAGAGAGAGGAGCAGGCTCCATGCAGGGAGCACGACTTGGGACTCGATCCTGGGTCTCCAGGATCAGGCAGGCCCTGGGCTGAGGGCGGCGCTAAACCACTGAGCCACCCGGGCTGCCCCCATCTTTTAACTATCCACTCCACCATGCTAAATTCCTATTTGCAGACCAAGGAAAGTGCTAATTCTCTCTTCTCAGACCTAAACACTGCTATTCCCTTTGCTTTGAGACCTCAGGCCAAGACCCTTCCCCTTTCTCTTCTTTTGGTAATTTCTAATTAATTAATTAATTAATTTGGTAATTCCATTTTAGACCTCACCCCCACCAGAAAACTTCTCAGAACCTCCCCTCAAAACTGACCCAATTGGGATGCCTGGGTGGCTCAGCGCTTGAGCATCCGCCTTCGGCTCAGGTAGTGATCCTCGGGTCCTGGGATCGAGTCCCACATCAGGATCCCCAAAGGGAGCCTGATTCTCCCTCTGCCTGTGTCTCTGCCCCTCTCTGTGTCTCTCATGAATAAATAAATAAAATCTTTAAAAAATAATAAAATAAATAAAATCTTAAAACAAACCTGACCCGGGGCAGCCTGGGTGGCTCAGTGGTTTAGTGTAGCCTTTGGCCCGGGGCATGATCCTGGAGACCCAGGATTGAGTCCCACGTTGGGCTCCATGCATGGAGCCTGCTTCTCCCTCTGCCTGTGACTCTGCCTCTCTCTCTCTCTCTCTCTCTCTCTCTCTCTTTCTCTCTGTCTCTCATGAATAAATAAATAAAATCTTAAAAAAAAAAAAACCTGACCCAATCGCTCTCCTATTTCATTCTGCATTTACTCTATTAAGGCACATACCACAAAGTAATTATACAGTATGTTTACTTATCAGTATGCCTCCTGAAATAGTAACTGGCACATATCAGGCACTGATATATTTTTTGGTATTTTTCATTAGGGTGTAATTGACATATATAACATATATTAGTTTCAGGTGTACAACATAAGGATTCAATATTTGTATGTATTGCAAAATGATCATCACAGTAAGTTCAGTTAACATCCATCAGCATACACAGTTAAAAATCTCTTTTTAATGTGATGAGAACTTTTAAGATCTACTCTCTTTACTTTTAAATATGCAACATAGTACTATTAACTATCATCACCATGGTGTACATTATATTCCCATGGCATTCATTTTATAACTAGAAATTATACCTTTGACTCCTTTCACCTATTTCATCCACTTCCACACAAAGGTCTTAGTATTAAGCCCACATATATTTCCCAGTAAACTCTACCACTGATCTCAGTTCTGTAATCTAGGACATATATAAAAAACTACAGTCACCAGAGAGCCTTTCAAATAAGTACAGGCAGTGATTATGACTTCCCCTGACTTCTCCAAGTCTTCTCCTCCACACATTTCTCAGGCTCTTAATACCTTCTTTAGAGTGTGGTATACACGTCAGGTCTGATCAGTTAAAATATGATAGGATACCACCTCTCTTATAATAGATTCTACATTTCTATTAATGCAACCTAAAATTACACTAGGTTTACTAGTTTTCCCACTAGTAACTTTATCATACTACTGACTCAAACAAAGACTAACATCAACAAAAACTCTTAGTTTTATGGAATTTTATATAAAACTTTGCAATTTTTGATATTAAACTTTATCTCGCTAAATTTGGACAAAAACTTCCATTTCCAGTATTATTATAAAAGAACTATCCTTAATAATCTTGCTTCTAAAAAATAAAATAAAATAAATAATCTTGCTTCTACAGAATGCCTAAAGTCCTGAATAAATATTTTTAAAGTTTTTAATGCATAGCCGCTTTGCAAGAAAGTAAAGAAAATCCCAAGGGGCCAAGAAAAACAGGTTAGAAAACCCAGAGAGGTCAATCAGTGTTGGGTGAATACATAGTATATCTGCTAATACTTTGTAACCCAGGCTTTAGTTTTAAATACCACAAAAGGATAGGATAAAAGGAAAGATGTATACCTGTTGAAAGGTCAGATCAAAGACTCCTACATAATAGTAAAGATGATAGCTACACTTGTGGTGAGTACAGAATAAGGACAAACTTGTCAAATCACTATGTCATACACCTGAAACTAATGTGATATTGGGTATCAACTTCAATTAAAAAAAAAAAGACTCCCACATAAAGCAAGGATTCTAAAAACTCAACAGACCATTTGAACAACAAATTAAACTAAGCTAAAGGAATAATTAGTAAACTGGGACACACAGCTGAATCTAACACAGAGAGACAAAGAAATGAAAATTATTAAAGACTGGTTAACAAACATGTGGGATAAAATGAGGAGGTCAGAGGTTCAATCACACAAGATAATAGTTAAGAATTTTTCCTATACCCATATTTGTAAAACTGCAGAATGCCAAATACCATAGAGTATACTACTATATACATTTATAGTATATATACTACAGTATATACTATAGTATTCTTACATATATATAAATATACACAGCTGGGTTCCTGCTTCCCAGGAACCCACTATAAGTAGTGTGTGTGTGTGTGTGTGTGTGTGCATGTATGTGTGTGTGTGTGTGTGTATGGTAGTATACTATATATATTTGGAATATTGCAGTTTCACAAAAATGAGTATAGAAATGTATTTATTTATTTTGCTTTGGATTTGTTGTACTTTCTTAATGTACAGTCTTATGAATATCGTAAATTCTAAGAAATTTTCAGCTGTTATGTCTATGATTAAATGTGTCTAGGAAATAGAGATATATATTAAAAGTAGACAAAGAAAACAGCCAGAGGGAATAAACTGAACTGATACACAAGTGAAAAACAATTAAATTGACAGTTCTCAGTAGTAACAACAAAAGTTAGAATATAGTGAAATAAAACCTTGATGAAAAAAAAACACCTCAATCTAGAATTTAATACAGATTTAAAATTTCCTTCTAGAATAAGGAGATAATAAATTTTCAGATGATCAAAAACTCAAAATGAACAAACGAGAGAGTCTTACTAAAGTAACATCAGAAGCATATATTTCAAAAAGAAAATTATCTTAGAAGAGAGGTCTAAAATGCAAAAATGGGGGACTCCTGGGTGGCTCAGTGGTTAAGCCCCTGCCTTTGGCCCAGGGCATGATCCTGGAGTCCCGGGATAGAGTCCTACATGGGGCTTCCTGCAGGGAGACTGCTTATGTCTCTGCCTCTCTCTCTCATTGTGTCTCTCATGAATAAATAAATAAAATCTTAAAAAAAATAAAATGAAATGCAAAAAAGAATTTTAAGAAAATAAAATAATAAATGCACCCTGGTAAATGTAAAACAAACTTTATCTAAAACAAATATAATACAAACTGAAAGAAAGAAAGAAAGAAAGAAAGAAAGAAAGAAAGAAAGAAAGAAAAGAAAAGAAAAGAAAAGAAAAGAAAAGAAAGAAAAGAAAAGAAAAGAAAAGAAAAGAAAAGAAAAGAAAAGAAAAGAAAAGAAAAGAAAAGAAAAGAAAAGAAAGATAGGGATCCCTGGGTGGCGCAGCGGTTTGGCGCTGGCCTTTGGCCCAGGGCGCGATCCTGGAGACCCTGGATCGAATCCCACATCAGGTTCCCGGTGCATGGAGCCTGCCTTCTCCCTCTGCCTGTGTCTCTGCCTCTCTCTCTCTCTGTGACTATCATAAATAAATAAAAATTTAAAAAAAAAAAAAAAAAGAAAAGAAAGATAGATCGAGCAAATATAGTTGGTTTAGCACCCAACTCTTGATTTCAGCTCAGGTCATTCATTATCTCAGGGTCAGGCCCCATGTCGAGCTCCAAGCTCAGTGCAGAGCTGCTTGTCCCTCTCCCTCTGTCCTCCTCCTACTTCTCTCTCTCAAATAAATAAAATCTTTTAAAAAAAATTTTTAGGGACACCTGGGTGGCTCAGCGGTTAAGCATCTGCCTTCGCTCAGGGAGTGATCCTGGGGGTCAGGGGTCAAGGGTCAAGTGCTGCATCAGGCTTCCCACAAGGAACCTGCTTCTCCCTCTGCCTATGTCTCTGCCTCTATCTGTGTCTCTCATGAATAAATAAATAAAATTTTTTTTAAAATTTAATAAGTCTTATTTGTGGGATTGTAAAGAGAGGACTAAAAGAGAGAAAGAACAAAAATATCGAAAAATGGAATATAAATCAGTAGGGTCATTATTTGAATGACAATATTCTTGCATTGCTTAAGGATCAAAATCTTGAAAAATTTAAATTTTGCTAGATTATACACTATAACTTATGGGGTAACTTACAGGGTATATATATTTTATATATGATATAAATATTATACATAATATTATATTACATATTATATACCTTATAGGGAAACTACTAACAAAACAATAAGATATATAATTTCTATAACAGTAGATGGAAAATTATTAGAAAAAAACTGAACTGTAAAAGTGAACCTTCAGGTTTCATTTTGGAGGTACAGGCAATCTAATTCTTGTTAGGTATCTCTATACTGCTTTGTTTTCTTGCTCATTCTATAGATTGGCTTTAAATAATCCTCTCTTTTGGATAACAATGTTCCAATTGATTATACATAAGTCCGTCACTGCTATTATAGGGAATTCTATCTCATTCTATAAATATTCCCAAACCTAAACCACAACTATTCTGCTTCAAGTTCAGAACCATAGGATCACCTTTTATTCATTCATTTACAAATACTTATCGAATGACAATATGTCCCAGCACTATCTACTCTGGACAAAGTTGTACAGAAAGTAAACGTATTGATTCAGGCATCTACTCACAGATCCCATACCACTACCAACCTTGTTCAGTGTCAGGGTAGATAGTGGAGCAGAGAAGGGTGACTTAACCTGATATCAAATAAATTAAAATTGTCCAAGCTGGGAAGGAAAGGCACTAAGTCACTAAATGGCACTTTTCTAGCAAGTATGTTCAGAGTTTGCACCATATTAAGTAAGCTAGGATTTATGAACTCTCCAAATTTTAAAAATTCATATTTAACAAAATTTCTAACAAAACATTTCTATCTTCCTAGGCAGTCTGTGTACTTTATTTTCAATCTGAACGTTATTGTAAGTAAACATAATATTGTTTGGCGGACAGGTCACTGTTAATAATGACACTCTGAAAAACCACAATATATATTGACTTTTCAATTACGTAAAATCTACATCCTTTCCCTCTGAGGAAGAGAAGACCAAGTCCTGATCTACTATGGGATAGAAGAACATAGGCAAAAACTCCTGCAGTAAATTATGTTGATGACAATTCTAATTCATTTCATTTACATCCTGAAGCTCTCTCTCTTGCAAAAAAGCAGATTGACTCTGCTCTCCAAGGAATCTTCGCTTCTTTTTAATACACTGGTTTTAGAATCCACAATATTTCCATAAATGAAACTTCATGAAGTCTTGTATAGTTTAGCAATGGAATATAAGTCTCTCTTAACCCATTGTCCATGTTAGAAACTAAATAACAAAACACAGCATCACTCACACTCTCCTCAGGTCTCTCCTTGCTGCTCTCTGAGGTACCTTCATAGGAGGTCACCCCTGGATATGGAATGCTGAGAACGGCACCTAAGTACAAAAATGTGTATATGAATTCAGTCCCTAACTCAGAATCATGTCAGGAAACAACAAACTGACTTCAGAACCATTCCTATAAGTCATTTGCTTTTTTATTCTGGAAATTCAGTACATTCTAAACTTAAGACATATTTGCATACAGTCTTCCTATAACAGAAAATACTTATAACTCATTCATTCATTCAACAAGCATTTAATGAGCACCTACTATGTCAGGCACTATGTAAGATGCTAAGGATGCAGATAACATTTTTATCCTTATGGGCCTATCTGGTAAAGGGGACAGATACTGAAAAAAGTAATACTATCAGACTGGAAAAGTAGGTGAAGGTTGGAGACTGGTTATGAATTGATCATTGAAGCTGGGCCTCCTTGTGCTATTCTAATTTTTTGTGTATGTTTGAAATTTCCAGTAAAGAAAAGCTTTTTTAAAAAATTAAAAATAGGAAAAAAAAATTAAAAATAGGGGCACCTGAATGGCTCAGTCAGTTGGGCATCTGCCTTCAGCTTGGGTCACGGTCTCAGGGTTATAGGATCAGGTCCCATGTTGGGCTCCATGGTCGGCAGGGAGTATATTTCTCTGTCCCTCTGACCATCCCCCTGCTTTTTCTCTCTCTTTCTCCCTTTCTCTCTCTCTCTCTTTAAATAAATAAATAAAATCTTTTTGAAAAGATTTTTTAAATTAAAAAATTAAAAATAAAGAAAGCAACTATCAATTCATAGGAAATATAAAGATCAAAGGAACATGTTAAAGTACATCACACAATGCAATCAGAAAAATCCTTACTCTGAGAAACTCTTACAAGACAAATGACAAACAGTGGAGCAAGAAAGGTTTTACCTATTGATATAAGTAGTGGCTACGGAGTGTTCACCTTAAAGCAATTCTTTAGATCATACATTTGTTTTAAGGAGTTTTCTGATTTTTTATTAGATATAATAATTAAAGATCTGTAAGTACTAACAATATAATGCCATAAAATAAATGTAAACACAATTACTTCTTTTTTTTAAGATTTTATTTATTTATTCATGAGAGACACAGAGAGAAAGAGGCAGAGACACAGGCAGAGAGAGAAGCAGGCTCCATGCAGGGAGCCCGAAGTGGGACTCGATCCCGGGACCAGGACCACACCCTGGGCCAAAGGCAGACGCCCAACCGCTGAGCCATCCAGGGATCCCCTTACTTCTTCTTAAGATTCTTGAACACATATAAGGAAAGAGAAGCCTGATATTTTTTAAATGTGAGCTGAAATGTGTGCTTGCTTGCAACATCACCTTAAGCCATAAATAATTTAGAAAGAAAAGTGAATAAATATACAAGAGCATACCTCCCGATGTTGAGGTATCACCAGCAGGAAATGGAGATGACATTTCAGGGCTAAGGGTAAAAAAGATGTTTAAAGTTAATAAAGATGATAGAAACATGTGGATACATTCTGAGGGATTTTTTTTCCAAAAAGGAATGCACTAGATCTCCAAAAAGGGTTTCCAAACCCAAGTACTGATTTAACAAAGTTTAACAAATAATAGCCTTCATAATTCATTTATATTATACTTACTGCTTTTTTGCTCAAGTAGAATCACCCTACATAAAGTACTCACTACTCACTATTTCACTCACTATTTCATCAGCCTGTTTGATTTCTTCTGAAGTATTTATCAGTGTGTGAAATTATTTGTTCATGTATTATCTACTTCTTTTCTCTGTCTCCAATCTCTTAACCCTACAGAATGGTATTGTCATGGTAGTCACTGGACATATGTGGTAATTTAAATTAAAATTAAATAAAGTTTAAAATTCTGTTCCTCATTCACACTAGCCACAGTTCAAGTACGCCACAGTGACAGGTGCCTCTCTATTGCACAGCACAGCACAAAACATTTCCATCATCACAGAAAGTTCTATTGAACCGGAATGCCACAAGAATGTAAATTCTAGGAGATTAGGAACCTTGCCTGCCATATTCTTGCTCTATCTCCAGCCTAAAATAGGACCTGCCACTTCGTAGGCACTAAATAGATATTTTTAGAATAAAAGAATAAACAAGTACCATTAGCCAGGCAGCAAGACATCTGGCATGTAGCTACAGACAAAACACACATGATCTATTATAGTTACAGCTATAGAAAAGAAACAACAAGTCCATTACAAATGTAACAAGTAGTACATACATTAGAATACTTACTGCTAAGGAAAAAATAAAGCACAGATCTCATCTCATTGGGGAGATCACAGAAATCATAAAATTTTTTTACATCAAGAAAGCCAAGCTTAGAGAAATGACTTGCTATAGGCCACACTGCTAACAGGCTACAAGTCACCCACCTATCCTTTAACCATGCCACTTTGCAACCATAAGAGAAAATCAAAAGGTAATCAGAGGGGCACCTGGGTGGCTCAGTGGTTAAACGCCTGCCTTCAGCTCAGGTCACGATCCCAGAATCCTGGAATCAAGCCCTGCATCGGGATCTTTGCTCAGTGGGGAGTCTGCTTCTCCCTCTCCCTCTGCCCCTCCCCCCACCTGTGCATACTCTCTCTCAAACAAATAAATAAAGTCTTTAAAAAATAAAAAACAGGGCAGCCCCAGTGGCTCAGCGGTTTAGCACCGCCTTCCGCCCGGGGTGTGATCTTAGAGACCCAGGATCAAGTCCCACATTGGGCTCCCTGCATGGAGCCTGCTTCTCCCTCCGCCTGTGTCGCTGCCCCTTTTTCTCTGTGCCTCTCATGAATAAATAAATAAAATCTTTTAAAAAATAAAAAACAGGGACACCTGGGTGGCTTAGTGTTTGAGCATCTGCCTTCAGCTCAGGGCATGATCCTGGAGTCCCAGGATCGAGTCCCACACTGGGCTCCCTGCATGGAGCCTGCTTCTCCCTCTGCCTATATCTCTGCCTCTCTCTATATATATATCTCATGAATAAATAAACTTTAAAAAAATAAAAAATAAAAAAACATGGATACATTATGGAGTTGAATATAAAGTTCAAACTAAGATATTAAATATGATAATCCAAAGATATTTCATAACTGGAACTGGAGTGGGGAAGTCAACAAGGGCCATGTTCCCTGAACTCCCAGGCTTCTTTAGAAAATTTGAGAAACTGGGGCTCCTGGCTGGCTCAGATGCTGGAGCATGTGACTCTTGATCTCAGGGCTGTGAGTTCAAGCTCCATAGTGGATGTAGAGATTACTTTAAAAAAAAAAAATCTTATAAAAAAAAAAGAAGAAAGAAAATTTGAGAAACTGAGTTTAAAAAAATCTCAAAGGTTTTTCTGCTTTTTAAAAATACTATCTTGAAAGAATAACCTAGTAAACCATTACACCAAACCTATGACTGGGTTATTCAGAAGCATTCACAGGACACAGCTTCTCAGTGAGCTGTGTGCCATCTAGAAGAACATCTGGATAAGTCATTATAGTGAGTGATGAGTGGAGAAAGGGCCTAGGTGATGAGAAAGCATCAAGAGGCTTCTTAGATTGCAAGGAGTAGAGCTAAAACAAGTAAGATTCAAATGCATTTGAGACAGATATTAACATCAGGCCTGAACAGGGTCTCTCAGGTATCCAGAAGACAGAACCCCTTGCCAATACCTTCATTTTGTAGATGAAAAAATGAATTCCAAATGAATAAAGGAACTTTTCCTGGGGGACACAATGACTTCTTAAGGCCCAAGGCTGCACCTAAAATTCCTAAACATGCCTAGTTCCCTTCTCAATAACAACAGCAAGAATGATTACCACTAAATTTCTCATGTGTCACGTATCGTGTTAACTGTTTCATACTGATCAACTCAATTCTAGCAATAATCTATTTTGTTTTTAGGATTTTATTTATTATTTGAGAGAGAGAGGAAGAGAGTGCACAAGTGGGAAGGAGAAGCAGGCTGCCCACTGAGCAGGGAGCCCGAAGCAGGGCTCAATCCCAGGACCCTGGGACCATGACGTGAGCGGAAAGCAGGCACTTAACCAACTAAGCCACCCAGGCATCCCAACTTATCCTCATTTACACGTATAAGAAAACTAATACTAGAAGAGGTTAAGAATTTGCTCAGAGTCAGTGGAGCTAGACAGTGGAGGAGCAATGATGTAAAACAGGCCCATCTGATTCTGAAACCTCTCTCTCATCTTAATTCCTCACAACACCAACTTTATGTGAGCCATCTTGACTAGAAGGGCAACCAAGATGGTTTCACTTCATTGTAATAATAATAATGGCCTATGTAAACTTAATGACCTAAAAGTCAAAGTGTATAAGGTCCTAGAAAGAGGAAAGGAAACTCAATCAAAGCTGAGAGCTAGGGAGAGCAACGAGGCATGAAGAGCAAAAAGATCAAAATAAGAGAGAGAGGCGCTAAAGCCCAACACAGTAACTAGAACAGGAAGTTGGGATGACATGGCAAAGAAACCAGACCTCACCTGGTTCCAGTTAAACTGTCCTCCACATCAAGATCACATTTGATAAATAAGTCAAAAGGACAAAGATGAGTAACAGGAAATACAGTCAATAATATAATAATAACTTTGCATGGTGACAGATGGTAACTATACTTATGGTGGTGAGCATTTTGTAATGCATGTAATTGTGGAATCACTATCTTGTACACCTGAAACTAGTATAATATTGTATGTCAGCTATACTTCCATTAAAAATAAATTTTTTTAATTTAAAAAGAGAAATGCTGCAACTAAAATATAAGTAAATAATTAATTAAATCTAAGCTAATTCTCTAGGGGAGCATTCACAATGGAAAAGTTTGTTTACTTCAGGAGAACTAGATTTCACTTACTGAATTCAAAATAACTTTAATGATGGTAAGTAGGCAATGCTCAGTAATTCAAATCTCTTGTCTAACAGTCCAATGCTTAATTCCTCATTTCCCATTCTCCTTTCAAAAAAACAGTAAAAACCCACTTAACAGCAAGAATCCTTTCAACATGTTCTCATTAGGTCTGCCTCCTGCAGGGATCCCCTAAAATGTCACAACAGAACTAGAACACAGAGTTGTATTGAATTTGGAGGCAGAAATACTACTTCATTTCTAGGCCAAACCACAAATTTGAAGTTGTTCAGCTAAGACCTTTAGCTTAATACCACCAGCAAACAATCTCTTACTTTCTCATTTCCTCAGCTCATCCAGCACAATTTCTTACTCATCTCTGCCTAATCCTGTCAGAATTCAGGTAAGATTATATCAAAAGATATCAGAGACACATGAAGCGTAAGTTTAAAAACAAGCCAATTTCCTATCTAGATTACTACTCCTCTGGACAATTTTCTATATTTCACTTCCCTCTTGAATCTATTAACTGTGATCAGCACATGACAACAAAAGAACTCAAGGCACAGAGCCAGGAATCCTGGGTGCTGGTCCCAGAAGTATCATTAATTTTGTTATGCCTTAGAAAAATAACTCAGTTGCTCTGGGCCACAAGAACTTAATCTCCAAAACAGGAATACCTCCCTACCCTACCTATTTTACAAAGGTAAAAGTAAATAAAGTAAATAAAATATTTAAAGTAAAAAAGTAAAGTAAATAAAATATTTAAAAATAATTAAGAGGTAAATAAAATATTATATATCCAAAAACATTATAAAATTATGAAATGCTAAACAAATATAATAGAAAACGGAGGGTAATAGAATAGGGACGTGTGTCCCAAACAGAATAAAACATTTGCTAAACAAACAAACATGTATCTTTGGCTTTGTAATCCATGATAGGCACCCTCAAATGTAAATTAATTGATTAACAGATGTAAGTTAATTGAGGTACAAAAAAAAAAAAATGCCAAAGAACAATCCTTACACCAAGAATATCACCAAAGACCTGATAATAAACTTGAGTAATTGAGCAGAAACTCAGTTATTCATTTAACAACTATTTGGTGAACACATATTCCAGGTGAGGTTTTGTACTGGTTATTGAGACTTCACAGTAAGTCCAGAGGCAGGGGGTTAAAAGCATCAACTGGAGCTAAGTAGAGGTGCTTTCAACATACCCAGCTATAATGGACGCAAGTGCTAGAGGAGGACTTTTATAAACAGGTAACACGGGAGAGACTTGAACCTGTTTAAATGCTAACAAATTGTTAATGGGAGAAGCTGAAGACTCAGGAGAGACAAACAATGGTAGGGAGATGTGTAAGAGGTAAGATGGAATGTCAGGTCCTAAGTAAGGTGGGGAAAAAAAGTTGTTTGTTTTTTTTTAAAGACACTGGGCAGAATGACCATAGGGAAAGCTGAAGGTGATACAGAACAGAGTAACCAGTGCAAGTCATATGTCAGCAGGTGAGTTACAGTTTGCATAGAAGCAGCAATTTAAATCACAGAGAAGTGTGATAAGTAGAATAGGGGCCTCTCAAAGACATCTACATCCTACTCCCCAGAACCTCTCAATATGCTGTTACTAAATTATGCACAAAGGGGGATTAAGGTTGCAAATGGAATTAAGGTTGCTAATCAGCTAGCCTTAAAATAGGGAGTGTAACCAGGTTTGCCCAGAATAATCATAAGGATCCTTTAATGCAGAAGGAGGAGGCAGAAGAGTGTCCAATGATGAATGATGAAATGTGAGAAAGACTTGAGGAGCCATTAGCTTTGAAGATGGAGGAGGGACAGGAGCCAAGCAATGTGGATAGCTTCTAGAAGCTGGGAAAGGCAAGAAAACAGATTCTCCCCTACTTCTTAAAAAAAGAATGCAAACCTGGCAACACCTGAAGACCCATGTCAGACTTCTGAATGACATAATTGTGAAAGAGATTTGTGCTAATTTGCCACAGCAGCAATAAAACCTAACATAAGAATCTCAACACAGAGAATACAAGAGTAATCTAAAAAAAAAATCATAAAAATAAATTTTAATATAGAAAAGTAATGGGAGAATTAAGGGTTTCAATGGACCACTGTAGTATACCCGTGCAGGAGAAAGATGAGCTTTGGGAATTCTTAGGCCATACACATGGTTTTACTCCCAGTGTTACCCCAGATCACCCCTCTTAGCATGATTGGCAGTTTCCACCCCACCCCAACCTGGCCTGCTCTCGTTACATTGGAAAGATACTTTAGACTTTAACGTTCTGAAAATTCACTTTTATTTTCCAAAGTATTGCTATTTTTATACATATATTATCTTCTAAGAACAGTCCATAATATTTTGAGTCCCTTATTATACCAGTACAGTGCCTTGTCAATAAAAAAATAGAATCCAGTCAGTCCTGCAATGACGCTTATTTGTTCATTTGTTCCAATGTGATTAACACAGGAGACAACAGACCTTTTTTGCAAAATTTCTCTTTTACTTGTACATAGTCTCACTGTGAGAAATGCTAGATAGCTGCAGAAAACTGTACCCAGTTGAAGTGAGTCTTACAGAAAGTCACAATACATATGCACACTACACCTTAAACATCCTCCAGCTACCTGTTGTGCTAGAAGCCACACCCAACTTCACATGGTGTTACACCTGTCCATCCTATTTCAGATAACCCTCCTTCCGCCACTTTATAATAACCCACAAGCTACAAATTTGCTAAAGTCTACTTCCCAAGTGGACTTCCCAAGGGGAATTCCAAGCTTTTCAGAGCTTCTTCCAGGTGAAATGCCATGTATACTAGGGTATTTATAAGCTTCTTAACCTTATAAGATGTGTAAAATGTGCTATCATTTCATTAGGTACAGCCTACCTAGATCATTAGGACTAATAGGACTCACCAGAGTATTTAGTTCACTGCCTGTGTGTTGCAACTCTCACTCCTTGTGAGAGTTCACAAGGAACTCTCAAGCTCTGTTTCTCAGTGGTGAAGAGCCTACACCCAAAACACCATATGGCCCAACCATCTAAGTGGGTGCTCAACCCCAGGCCTCAGTGGTAACATTAGGTATATAAATGAGTGAGACCACACAAAGTTCTCTTCCCATCTGTTTACTCATGTTTTATTTGAAACCTATCATACCCCACTAGCATTCACATATGTACTCCAACATATGCCGGGACTCTATTGCCCAGTTTGGATCTGTAGGCACAACTCACCTAACTGGTTTTTTAATCTGTCTTTAAATTGTGGACTCAGACCTGGATTTTATGCTCTAATGGTGTTTTTCCAAATAATCACCCACAACCTGGCATAATCTAGATACTGTGAGTATGGATAAAATTGAAATGTTCAATCCTTATACACTCAAACCCCTTCACCTTCCATGATCTGTTCTGTACTGCTATTGCTCAGGAGCCAGAAATGATCTTAAATCCTAAACCTAAAGTCCAATAGAGCCACAAATCCTAGTATTAGAGGATGCATCAAGGTTTGTGTTGTTCTTGTATTTCAAGATCATAATCATCATTTCTCACAGTAAAGTGAACCTCCTCACCAACCATGATTTAATAAACTATCTGCCACTACTAAGGTGTACCATTTCATGACATTTTTACTATAAGCCCGTAAGCCCCAACAAAAGTAGATCATTCCATATTCCATTTCCAGAAATCTGTTTTCTCACCCAAGAGAAAGGAACAAGTCTGCCTCCTGGCAAGGTCAGAAAGTAACAAGCACAGTGGCTGTGATGGGAGTCTCAAAAGGGAAGTGGCCTCAGGATGAGGAAAAGCATTTAGGACTAACCCACAGCCCTAGTCATTGCAGGAGCTAGCAAGAAGATAGAAAGGGGCCATTAAACTTGGTGTGAGTCTTGGAATAGGTATGACACATCTCTGTTGCCAAACATGAAATTAGAGAGAAAAAAAAGACACTCACCTGCTTACAGTTTCCTTTGTATCTGTCAGTTTCTAAGGAAAACAAGTTAAAAATGACTGAGTTAATGACAGTTATTAAGCAGTAAATAAAATTTATTGCATATAAAACACTAATGCCCTAACATTATGTTGTTATTTTATAAATCTATGCTGTTATTTTCTATGGTTAGACAAATAGTTAAAGCAAGGTACTAAAAATGTCAAGTCTGTTTTGGGACTGTGGGAATGTCCTGGCACTGTCTCTGTTTATGTTTCTGAAAGTTCTTGTTCCCTTTCTTAATGGGCACAGATTAACAGACATTACTTGGTAATCATTCCAAAAAGATCTACAAATTGGAGGTTGATAGAGTTTCACTCTAATCTTACATGGACTTAGAATCAAAGTTTTTTGTGATCTAACATATTTATAGAAATTCTTCTACTAGAGTAATATAAATGTGTATAAAATAAGTGCTAAATCTATTTCTCCAGAATTCAAAAAGGTATATTATACCGATGATTGGATTATTCATCGGGGGCATTCCAAAGCAAATTGTCCTTAAGTTTCCTCTAAATTAGTGGTTTTATTGTGAGATCAATATAATAAAAAGAACACTAACTTAAAAGACCTAGTTTCAAGTCTTATTTTCTTTTGCTTGGATATGGAGGCAAAACTCAAAATCCCCCAACTTCTCATCTGTAAAATAGACTATTTTTCTAAATGACTCAAATGGTATTTATAAATAACTCACTGTTCTTACTCTACAAACTCTCCTAGAATAATCTCAGCCACTCTAAAAGCTTTCAATTACTCCCTCAAGCCTGTTGACTCCTACAAGCTGTATTTGTAATCCAGACCACTTTCCTTGGCTTCATACCTAAATGCCAGGCAATTCACATTTCACAAGTGGCTCAAAACAACACAGTCAAAAGCGAACTCAATCTCCCGCCTACATCTATAAAACCGCTTCTCTGCCTTCTTGTCTTAGTGGATGACTAAGAAATGGGGAGGTTTCCTGGGCCATTCTGTCAACCTCTCCCACTCCCAGCCAACTTATCACTGAGTCCTGCTAATCTTTTTTCCTATTTGTATCCCTCATGCTTCCTTATTTCATGTCTAGTTAGGACCCTCATTTCCTCAGGCATGGAGTAGTAACTAGTCTCCCTAATCTCTCTAATCTACCCCATGATGTATATTAATCATAATGGTCTTTTTAAAATTCAAAACCAGGCTGGCTCAGGGGTTGAGCATCTGCCTTTGGCTCAAGTTGTGATCCTGGGGTCCTGAGATCAAGTCTTGCATCAGGCTCCCCTCAGGGAGCCTGCTACTCCCTCTGCCTAGGTCTCTTTCTCTGTATCTCTCATGAATAAATAAATTAAATTAAAAATAAAATTATAAATAAAAATAAATTCAAAAAAATTCAAAAGTGTCCAATCAGCCCCTGTGACTCACCTACTTATAACCCCTCAATGGTTTCCTATCATCCTCAGAGATAGGATGATCTCCTGTCACTTCTAGTCTTCCAGTCTGATCTCATCACTTCTAGTCTACCCTCCTGGTGTACTGGCCCAAGTCATTTCCTTTTTTTTTTTTTTTTTTAATTTTTATTTATTTATGATAGTCACACAGAGAGAGAGAAAGAGAGAGGCAGAGACACAGGCAGAGGGAGAAGCAGGCTCCATGCACCAGGAACCCAACGTGGGATTCGATCCCAGGTCTCCAGGATCGCGCCCTGGGCCAAAGGCAGGCGCCAAACCGCTGTACCACCCAGGGATCCCCCCAAGTCATTTCCTACAAACATTTGGTTTATGCTGTCCCCTCTGCCTGGACTGTTTATCCCAAACTTCTCCTTGTTCAGCAAACTTGTTATTGGAAACTCAATCCAGGTGACATATCACTTCCTTTGTCTGCATGTTGTACTAAATAGTCATTGAAAGTATATTTCCAGGGCAGCCCTGGTGGCTCAGCAGTTTAGCACTGCGCCTTCAGCCCAGGGTGTGATCCTGGAGACCTGGGATTGAGTCCCACGTCGGGCGCCCTGCATGGAGCCTGCTTCTCCCTCTGCCTCTCTCTCTCTCTGTCTCTCATAAATAAATAAATAAATAAATAAATAAATAAATAAATAAATAAATAAAATCTTTAAAAAAAGTATATTTCCAATGCCTTCTGATCTTACCTTTCTAAAAGTTCTACTTGTAAAAAATACCTTCCAATGTAACATTATAAGAAGCTGTTGTTATGGTAATACTAACTCTGTATCGTATGTATTTGGTGCTCTATCAGCTGATTCTATATTATGGACACAATTGAGATGGATAACACAGATATAAATAAAAGAGAGTGTGTGTATGTGCGTGTAAATATGTGTACGTGTTTTTTTTTTCGCTAAATAGGTATTCCATATTAGCAAATTAAGCAATATTCCATATTACCAAATTTAGCAGTTTGCAAAAGTGGTAATAACTGAGAAGGGAGGCCCAATGGTAAAGGGGGAAAAACATAATTTTTTTTAAAACGAGAAGAGGGTTTGAATTTAAGCTCCAGCCCATCTGGGTTTGTAATCTAGAATAAGGAATAATTCTGATAAGTTGGGGATATTAGTACCTCCTTATAGGATTGTTGTTTATTAAACATAATGTTTTTAATGGGTTTAATATGTGGCCTGGTACATTGTATACACTAAATAACTGGTAACTATTCTCATAATTATGAATATTGAAGAGTTAAAAACATGACAGAAGACTCAAATAGATAAATAAAAATCTTTTTTAAAATGTGATGGAGGGATCCCTGGGTGGCGCAGCGGTTTGGCGCCTGCCTTTGGCCCAGGGCGCGATCCTGGAGACCCGGGATCGAATCCCACGTCGGGCTCCCGGTGCATGGAGCCTGCTTCTCCCTCTGCCTGTGTCTCTGCCTCTCTCTCTCTCTCTCTGTGACTATCATAAATAAATAAAAATTTAAAAAAAATAAAAATAAAAATAAAAAAAATAAAAATAAAAAATAAAATGTG
This sequence comes from Vulpes lagopus, assembly GCF_018345385.1. NCBI lineage: Eukaryota > Metazoa > Chordata > Mammalia > Carnivora > Canidae > Vulpes > Vulpes lagopus. The sequence continues at coordinate 96,811,807 of NC_054824.1, read as the reverse complement.
ATGGAAAAACAATGCAACACTGCAGCTTAAAAATTTGAGTACCATGGGGGATCCCTGGGTGGCTCAATGGTTTAGCGCCTGCCTTCGGCCCAGGGCATGATCTTGGAGTCCCAGTATCGAGTCCCACATTGGGCTCCCTGCATGGAGCCTGCCTCTCCCTCTGCTTGTATCTCTTCCTCTCTCTTTCTCTCTCTGTCTCTCATGAATAAATAAATAAAATATTTTTAAAATTTTTTTAAAAATTTGAGTACCATGATTAAAAGTTGAGTGCATTTTAAAACACACAAAAACCTGCATATCTTCAAAATGTTTATAACCCTACAAAATTTGTCTGGGGTCCACCCATATTTATCAGATCATATTTCTTTCCCTAGTTTGCCTCCAGTTAATGAGATCATCCCAGGGTAGGACCAAATATTGGAAGAAATTAATAGCATGCTTTTACTAGAAATAAAATTTTTAAAGTAGAAAGAATTGGATGATTTATTGTATTACTTTCAGATATACTAATCTAATTTTATTAGACTCATAATAAAAGCTCAGAGTTATTCAGTGAATAATTCTTCAGTCTAAGGTATATATTTATAAAAACAGTATTTAAGATAATATTTGTAAAGTTTCTAAATTGTGGCAAATAGGAAAAAGACATTGCTATGCCCTACGGCAGCTCACTCAAAAAGCAGAATTACAACAAAAAGTAATGCAGGGATTTGCATCTGCTCTTTCTACCTTTAGGTTTTAACTGTGTATAGGTGCCTCTATAATAGTCGGGCAATTCTTCCCTTGTTAGCACCCTTACCTTCATAATTAAACTTCTATGTTCCACAGACTGACTAAAATTTGTGCCCATGTCAAATATAGTTGTAATTCCATCTTCACACAAATTCATCCAGTAACGATATTCCTCACGCCCAGGAAGCCGATCCCAAAATGTCCTGAAGGCTTCCCAGACAGCTTCCTGACACACTGGAAAACAGAGAAGTATTTTATGGAAAGTTAATGCACTTTGAGGTTCTCACAATGAGAACTTGTTTACTCAATGAGAACTTGAGAACTCTCACGAACTTGTTTATTCAAATTCTCAAGACCCTCTTGTCCATAGTGTCCTTTCTGGAGGAACATGGGAATGATTCTCAGTCAAAGCTCTTCTGTCGATCTATGTCCAGTTTAAACTTTTCAGATATAAAGAGAATTCATCCTCTCCACTCCTTTCCCTTACAGAGGGAACTGACCGACTTCCTAATAGGCAGGGTATTTTTCCCATCTCTTAAAAAAAAAAAAAAAAAAAAAAACCATGTCTATGCTATTTAAATATGGAGCAGATGTTGAGAATACCTCAATAGGTGAAAGAATAAACAAACTGTGATACATTCATATGATGGAATATTATTCAGTGATAAAAAGAAATGAGGTTTCAAGCTATGAAAAGACACAGTGAAGACTTAAATGTATATTGTTAAGTAAAAGAAGCCAATCTGAAAATCATATCATATGATTCCAATGATATGACATTCTGAAAAAGGCAAAACTATGAGAATTATAAAAAGATCAATGGTTCCCAGGGATTGGGGGAAGGAAGAGATGAAGAGATGGAGCACAACGGCTTTTTTAGGGCAAGGAAGCTACTCTGTCGGACACTGTAATAGTGGATACATGTCATTATACATTTCTCAAAACCCATCGAATAAACAACACAATGACTGAACTCCATATAAATTATGAGCTTCAGTTAAGAATGATGTGTCAATATTGGCTCATCAAATATAACAAATGCAATACAATAACACAAAATGCTAATGAGAGGGGAAAATGTGTGCATGGAAGAGTGACAGTACAGGTAATTCTGGACTTTCTGCTCAATTTTTCTGAACCTGAAACTTCTCTAAAAATTAAAATCTATTAACTAAAAGAGAGAAAGAGAAAGAGAGAGAGAGAGAAGAGTAGAGAATAACTGGTGGTTGCCAGAGGGGTGAGGAGTGGGGGGATGAACAAAATGGGTGAAGGGGAGTGAGTGATATAGGGTTCCAGTTATGGGATGAATAAGTCATGGGAATAAAAGGAACAACACACAGAACACAGTCAATGGTACTGTAATAGCTTTGCATGGTAACAAATGGTACCTACTTTTGTGGTGAGCATAGCATAATGTAGAATTTTGTCAAATCACTATATTATACACCTGTATTAATGTAACATTGGGTGTCATTTACGCTCAAAAGAAATTTTTTCTAAAGATAGGAGAACTAAACAAACAAACAAAAAAAACCCTGATATTCAGGAGAAATGTACTGCTATATTAAAATAAAAATTAATTCAATCTATCTGCTAAGTTATTCAAAGGATCAAATCTGAAAGGATGCTAAACAGGCTATCTACATATTTTATATAGTGTATTGCTATCCTGCAACCATTTCATTGGCCAAATACCAGACACTGTGGACAACAGATTAAGATGGGAGGGAAGGGAAGAGGAACAAAGTGCTGAGAGAGAAAGACAGATGCAAATGCATAGAGATCAAAACCATTATTTTTCACCTCAAGAAAACTGAATGCTTATCCAGTAGTATATGGAGGTAGATCCTCTGAACTCACAGTCAGAAGATCTAAATTCTTGCCCTATCCTTACCATAGACTAGCTTCATAACTACAGGTAACTTATCTAGCCATTCAATGTTTCAATGGACTCCTCTCTCTTGTTTAACTGGATGAATCATTACAGCCTTATCTACCTACCTGTGAGAGTATTTTATAAACTGCTTAGTGCTACATGAATACCAATGTTATCATCAATAGATTCTGGTTGTTTCACAGTTGTTTGATGGAAGAAGATAGTCTAAGCCAAAAAACAAGTCTTAAGCTTTAACAGAGAGGAAAATAAATGAATATTTAAAGTTCCTCCACCAATTGACTTAAGGGTCAAAATGAACCTTTGGCTGCAAACTCAATTTTCTCTTCCAGTGAACTAACTGCATCTTTATAATTGCTCTTCAGAACTTGTGACACTACAGCAAAACAGAAGAATTCAGCCATGGTTGACTGAGGCAGAGCTAACCACCTGTAGACTGAGAATTCTTCCTTTCTTTTTGAAGCTTCCACATGAAAATTCAGTGCCCTCCAAAAGACAATGCAAAGGTGAAGAAAGTCTGAAGTTGGTAAAAACAAACAAAAAATGAATGTCTACCCCATGCCCACCCACTGAGGCCCTGTCCATTCCCTGCTGCTCTCTGCAGCTACTTGGTGACATTACAGCCCCTGGAGGCCATCAGGTGCCCTTCTCCATCTCAACCCCGCAGACCCTGCTGCTTTGGCAAAGAAAATGAGAAAATGACAGCGGGGAGGGGAGGTGCCCCACCTCCCGGCTTTTTCAAAGTATTCCCATAGATACTGGTAATCTGGAAGTGAAGAGGTAATGCTGTGTGTGCACCTGCTCTTGCAGAATGTCCAAGAAAGTATTCTGTATTAGTATTAATGCCAAAAAAATTTTTAAGGGTTTTGTACTCAGCACATCGTATGAACACCCGTTCCTTCTGTCATTTCAGGGCAACCCGACCAGTCAGGAGCCCTTGTTACGTGCTATTTTCATCAGTGTATCATTGGCCAAGTTGTTTCCATGTATGCTATCACGTGTTTTTATTGTCCAGAAAGTATTGTTAAGGCTTTAAGTAGATGCAACTGGCAAACCATGGAGAGAGAATGCCGACTGTCTTGACCCAAACAACAGCCTGTCTCTTCTCTTTCTTGTTTAGTTACTTAAAGCAATAAATCATCTATGAGTTTAAAAAAAAAAAAAAAGTTATGAAACTTTTATGTCTAGTTATGAAAAAGGGGATTCAAAGAAGTTATAAAAGATACAAGACTGAATAACTATATATCTTAAAAAGAAAGAAAAAATAAATCTCAGTAACTTATTTATAATATACACAAAAATAATTTGAAATATTAAAGCTAATATTATAAAGGTCCTAAAAGAAAACACAGAAGAATATCTATATAACTTGAGGACAGGCAAAAATTTCATAAACAGGACACAGAAAACAACAACTATAAAAGTAAAAGACAGAAATTAGAATTTATCAAAAGTAACAACCATTCATCAAAGACACTATTTAAAAAAATGGATAGACAAGCCATACGTCTGGCAGAAAATATTCAAAAAATATATCTGACACAGAACTGGTATTTAGGATATTTAAAGAATTTCTACAACTCCCTAATAAAAAGGCAAACAATCCAATTTTTAAAACATGTAAAAGACTGGACCAAACACTTTACAAAGGAAGAGCTACAAATAGATCACGTGTATATGAAAAAAGTGCTATTATTCATCTTCAGAGAAATGCAAATTAAAGCATCCACACATGAATCATTAACCTTGTTAAGATGGTAATATCTCCAAATTGATCTTACAGATCCAATATAAGCCAATCTGAACATTGGTTGACTTCCTTACAGAAATTGACAAGCTAATTCTAAAATTCATATGGAATTACAGCGAACCTAAAATAACCAAAAAGAACAAATCGATAAACTGGACTTTTATCAAAATCAAAAACTTTAATGCATGGAAGACACCATCAAGAGAGTGAAAAGACAACTCACAAAATGAGAAAAAAATGCCTTCAAGTAATTTAACTGATAAAAAACTTGTATCTAGAATACATAAAGAACTGTTACAACTCAATAATAATTTTTTGAAACCTGAAAAATAAGCAAGGATCCAGAGACATTTTTCAAAAGAAGACATTCAAATGACCAAAAAAGCAAATAAAAAGATGTTCAATGTTACTAATCATTTAAAAAATGCAAATCAAAACAGGGCATAACACTTCACATCTACTAGGATGGTTGTGTGTCTTTTTTTTTTTTTTAAAGGAAAATCATAGTGCTAGCAAAGACGTAGAGAAATCAGAATCTCACACACCACTATTGGGAACGTAAGATGATACAGCTACTTTAGAAAGTAGTATCTGGTAGTTCCTTATATGGTTAAACATAGAGTTACCATATAACGCAGAAATTCTACCCCTGGGAAAACACCCAAATAATTGAAAACATCCCAAATGCCCAAAAACTGACAAATAGATAAACAATATGTGGTTTATCCATACCAGAAAATATTATTATTTGGCCATGAAAAAATAAACTACTGATGCATGTTACAACATGAATGAATATTGAAGAGATTATGCAAAGTGAAAGAAGCCAGTCACAAAAGATCACATATTATATTATTGCATTTATTTGATATATCCTTAAATAGACAACTCTATAGAAATGAAAAGCAGATTCATGATTGCTTAGGCCTGGGGAGAGGCATAGGGGAAACAGAGGGATAAAAGAGTGATGACTAAAGGGTGGGAGGTAATGAAATGTTCTTAAACTCACTGTGATAATGGTTGCATATTTCTGAGAATAAAATAGAAAACCACTGAATTCTATACATCAAATGGAAAAATTGTATGGTATGTAAATTATATCTCAATAAAATGGTAAAAAATGTAATTCTGTCCAGAAAGGTAATACATCCTAAAATTATCCAACGGCTTTCCAGTTGGGAGGCATCTGACAATAACGTCTGATTAACTAATGTGGAATATAGAATTCAGCACACGTACATTTTAATAATGGAGGATATTTAGGGGTGGCGGGGGGTAGTCTGGAGCCCTCATGCAGCTCAGAGAGGGGAAACCTAGATAGGACATTGCAGACAGTACAGAAGAGTGAAATCATCACAGTCCCAGGGAAAGAGGTACTAAGAAGGGCAAAAGTACACCAGAGACAATTGCCACCCGCTTCACTATGGTCTAGAAGTAGACAAGTTCTGAAGTCCCATCCTTGTCAAACAATTTTTATATAGCCTTTAGGAACTGTTGAAGATAACTTTCTATTTTTGAGAAGATAGGTGATCTACGAATGTCTCTCTTGTGGCAGAAAAAACCTGCCCTGTAAACTGCTGGAGGAAGGCAAAAAGTGATGACAATATTCTGAAGAAGGAAATGCCTGCATTTAAGCTGTCTTTAATCCTGTTACTAGGAGGCAGGCTGTGCATATTATTCAGTACACAGAAATCCAGTACAGAACAAAGTCTTTTTTTAGGGTAATATTTTCCTCTCAAAATTGTGGTGCCCAAAGCATACAGATCAATTTGGTGCAATAAGGCAAGAAATAAAAGGCATATAAATTGGAAGATGAGAAGTAAAATTATCTCTATTTGCAAGTAAAATAATCATCTAGGTAGAAAACCCTAAGAAATACACAAAAAAAAGCTGCTAGAACTAATAAATGAATTTAGCAAGTTATAGAATACAAGGTCAATATATAAAAAAAACATTTTTATGCCTATATACTAGCAAGGAACAATCAGAAATTAAAATAACATTAACAATGGCATGAAAAAAAAGTAGAAAAGATAAATCTGATAAAAAAAAAAAAAAGATGTGTAAGACCTATACATCAAAAATCACAAAACGGCAGGACACCTGGGTGGCTCAGTGGTTGAGCATCTGCCTTCGGCTCAGGGCGTGATCCGGGGTCCACGGACAGAGTCCCACATCAGGCTCCCTACATGGAGCCTGCTTCTCTCTCTGCCTGTGTCTCTGCCTCTCTCTGTGTCTCTCATGAATATATAAAATCTTTTAAAAAATTACAAAACTCTGCCAAGAGAAATTGAAGAAGACCTAAATAGAGGGATATATCATGTTCATAGATCAGAAGACTCAATATTATTAAGATGATAATTCTTCCCAAATTAACCAATAGATTCAACACAATTCAAATCAAAATTCCAGCAGCCCTTTTTGTGTAAGTTGGCAAGATGATACTAAAATTTATATGAGAAACAAAGGACCTAGCATAACCAAGCAAATCTGAAAAAAGAACAAAGCTGAAGAACTTTCCCTATTAAAAGACTTATTGTAACCAAGACAGTATGGTATTGGCATAAAAATACACAAATAGATCAGTGGAAGAAAATGAAGAGTGAAGAAATAGACCCACCATAAACAGAAGACTGATTTCCGACAAAGGTGCAAAAGCAAGAAAGGATAATCTTTATTTTTAACATTTATTTGGGATGCCTGAGTGGCTCAGCGGTTGAGCATCTGTGTTCAGCTCAGGGCATGATCCCAGGGGCCCAGGATTGGGTCCTGCATCAGGCTTCCCCCAGGGAGCCTGCTTCTCCCTCATTCTCTCTCTGAATCTCTCTGTGTTTCTCTCATGAATAAATAAATAAAATCTTTCTTTAAAAAAAGATTTTAAGGGCAGCCCAGAGGGGCTCAGCAGTTTAGCACCTGCCTTTGGCCTAGGGCGTAATCCTGGAGACCCGGGATCCAGTCCCACATCAGGTTCCCTGCATGGAGCCTGCTTCTCCCTCTGCCTGTATCTCTGTCTCTGTCTCTGTCTGTGTGTCTCTCATGAATAAATAAATAAAACTTAAAAAAAAATTTTTTTTTAAAGTTTTTCTTTATTTATTTAGCGACCACAAGAGCAGGGGGATGAGCAGAGGGAGAGGGGGAGAGAGAATGTCAACCAAATTCCATGCCCCGTACAGAGCCAGAGAGGGGCTCAATCCCACCACCCTGGGATCATAACCAGCCCAAATCAAGAATCAGACACCTAACCAACTGAGCCACCCAGGTGCCCCAAAGATAATCTTTTTAATAAGTGGTGCTAAAACAATTGGCTAAGCATACGCAAAAATTTAACTTTGATCCATATACACCATATACAAAAATTCACTCAAAATAGATCATAGACCTAAATGCAAAACCTAAAAATTACACAATTTCTACAGGAAAAGAATGAAGAAAATACTTGTCACTATGGGTTAGGCAAGATATAACACCAAAGGCAACCATGGTCCAAAAAAAAAAAAAAAGGATAAGCTGGACTTCATCATAATTTAAAATTTTTGTTCCTCAAAAGACATAAAGAAAATAAGCCAAAAAAAAAAAAAAAAAAAAAAAAAAAAAAAGAAAATAAGCCATACATGAGGTGGAAGTATATGTAAACATGTATTTGACCAAAAAACTTGTATTTAGACTACATTAAGAACTCTTACAGCTCTATAAGACAAACAATCCAATTATTTTTTTAATGAGCAAAATATTTGAATAAACTCTTAACCAAAAAGATACACAAATGGTGAATGAGCACATAAAAAAGGTGTTCAAAATCATTAGCCATTAAGAAAATGCATATTAAAACCACAATAAGATACCACTTTGTATTCACTAGAATGGTTACAGTTTTAAAAGACTGACTATACCAAGCACTGCAAAAATGCTGAAAAACTAGAATTTTAATATACTGCGCATGGTACAGCCACAGTGGAAAACACACTGAAGTTTACCAACTTCACAAAAAGTTACACATATACCGATCATGAGGCCCAGCCATTCTACTCTTTTATTAACCAATAGAAAGCATATGTCCACACAATAACTTAAACACAAATGTGGGATCCCTGGGTGGCGCAGCGGTTTGGCGCCTGCCTTTGGCCCAGGGCGCGATCCTGGAGACCCGGGATCGAATCCCACGTCAGGCTCCCGGTGCATGGAGCCTGCTTCTCCCTCTGCCTGTGTCTCTGCCTCTCTCTCTCTCTGACTATCATGAATAAATAAATAAAATCTTTAAAAAAAAAAAAAAAAAGTTTAAAAAAAAAAATAACTTTAAACACAAATGTTCATAACAGCTTTCTTTATAATCACCAGTAACTGAAAACAACCCAAATATCCCCAAAGGTGATATACCCTAAAATAGAAGACTACTCAACAATAAAAGCTAACAAACCACTGATTCACAAAAAATCATAGATGAGTCTCAAAATAATTACACTAAGCAAAAGAGGCCAGATAAAAAAGTGTATGTATGTGATTACATTTATATATAAAAGTGTAGAAAACGCAAACAATCTATAGTGATTGATAAAAATCAGATTAGGGGTTGCCTTAGTACTAGGATAAAGAGAAGTGTTCTGAGGGAGGGAGAGATTACAAAGGTAAATGAGAAAATATTTGGAGGTGACTGATAAATTCATTGACTGCATGATAATTTCAAGGGTAAATACATTTGTCAAAACTAATCATATAGTATAATTTAAGTATACAGCTTATAATCCATCAAAGTATACCTTCATAAAGCGATATTTTAAAAGTCCAACTACAAATGTAATTTTTTAAGTGGGAGGATACTACTAACTGTGTTCAATTCCAAGAACCCTAAATATCTGTTTAATTTTACAAATCATTAGGTTCAAATGCAATTGGTTCCTGCTTAAATGAAGACATTTTTCAAATTTGTTACACCAACTAGGAACTGAAGCCAAATCCCCTATAGGAAAAATTGGGCATACCATTATTTGAATTAGCTTGGTAGGAAGAGCTAAGATCCTTGGTTGGACATTGAATGTATCTCTCCCTCCAATTTTCAAACATTTGGTTCTAAGGGCATTATCCAATTATTTCTACAAAATCTCTTCAAGGGGCACCTGGGTGGCTGAGTGGTTGAGCGTTTGCCTTCGGCTCAGGGCATGATCCCAGGATCAAGTCCCACATTGGGCCCCCCACAGGCAGTCTGTCTAGGTCTATGTCTCTGCTCCTCTTTCCATGTCTCTCATGAATAAATAAATAAGAGTATCTCTTCAAAACCTATGCTGAAATAATTTTTAATTTTCAAAAACATATTTATTCTTTACAAATGACAGCAATAGATCTATCAACAGTGCTACCACCTTGATGTGCTTGCGCCAAACACTATTAGCTCTGTGAGGTACCTTTCCAATGATCCCATTCAAAGCATCGTATTTTAAAATCAATTATTCTAGGGATGCTTTTCTTTTTGTTGGTCTCTTTTTCCATAGTATCTCTTGAATTTATAAATATAATAGCAAAGAAATTAAAAGACCCACATTTTTTTTTGCTGATCTGTTCCTCTTTTTTATTTTATTTAAATTTAATTAACGTATAGCATATTATTAGTTTCAGAGGTTGAGTACAGTGAATCATCAGCTGCATATAACACCCAGTGCTCATTACATCACCCAGTTACCCCATCCTCCCATACCTCCTCTCCAGCAACCCTCAGTTTATTTCCTATAGTTATTAGTCTCTTATGGTTTGTCTTCCTCTCTGATTTCATCTTATTTTATTTTTCCCCTCCTTTTCCCTATGATTCTGTTTTGTTTCTTTAATTCCACATATGAGTGAGATCATATGATAATTCTTTCTCTGATTGACTTATTTCACTTACAATAATTCCTTCCAGGTCCATCCACATCTTTGCAAATGTCATAATTTCATTTCTTTGTTGGCTGAGTAATATACCATTGTGTATATATATATACATATACACCACCATCTTCTTTATCCATTCATCTGTCAATAGACATCAGGGCTCTTTCCACAGTCTGGCTATTATGAACATTGCTACTATAAACACTGGAGTGCAGATGCCCCTATAGATCACTATATTGTATCCTCTGGGTAAATACCTAGAAGCGCAATTGCTGGGTCATGGGGTAGACCTATTTTTAACTTTTTGAGGAACCTCCATACTGTTTTCCAGAGTGACTGTACCAGCTTGCATTCCCACCAGCAGTGTAAGAGGGTTCCCCTTTCTCTGCATCCTGGCCAACATTCGTTTTTTTGACTTGATATAACCATATTTCGTAAACGGTTATTTCCTCTTCACTATTTAACCAGCACCTATGTAGATACTCTGATCTATTTATTTTTAACTTCCAGATAATAGAAATCATATTTTGTTAAGTTATAAACTGTCATTCTCATTTATCTTCAGTCCTTTATTCTTTTCCCACTCTCTTGAGAATTTGCCACTTCTGGTACACACCCCATACACAAAAGGAACAATCAATGGAATTCCGTTAAAAAAATAAAAACGCTTATTGCTTAATAATGTTTGATAGTCCTAAAATACAAGCAAGAGATTCAAATACCCTCTTTTAAAAAGATACTAATACAGTACTACTTTAATAAACAAAACAAATATATAAATATATATAATATCTGGTGTTTATTTTCTTAAAAACACTTGCTTAGAGAGTATTATGCTAAGCGAAATAATTCAATCAGACAAGGACAAATATGACTTCACTCAAGTGAAGAAGAAACAAAACAAACGAGGATAGGTTAAAAAAGAGAGGCCAACCAAGCAGCAGACTCTTAATAGAACAAACTGAGGGTTGCTAGAGGGGAAATGCTGGGGGATGAGTTAAATAGGTGATGGGGATTAAGGAGGGCATTTGCTCTGATGAGCATCAGGTGCTGTATTTAAGTGTTGAATCTCTTAAATTGTACTTGAAAGTAATATTGTACTGTATGCTGACTAACTGGAATTTAAATAAACACTTAAAAAAAGTTTGCTTTGAAAAAACAAAAACACTTTCTTTGGTGAGGGAAGGGGAGATGAAGGACAAGTTGAAGGACAAGTTGAAGGAAAGGAGAAGATAAAAGTAGCAGCTTAGATCAAATATCCATATAGTCCAGGGCACGGCAAATAAGTGCCCAATAAACATTTGTGGAATAACTACATAAATGAGCAAGCCTGGTTTCACTACCATCTAATCATCAACCTTCACTTTAGTTTACTAGTAATACATACATCTTATGGCTTTTTAATGTCTCTTCAGCAGCAAAAAGTGAAAATTGAGAATCCTTGGAATCCATTATGGTCAATTAAGCAATTTTGGTTAGTAAACTTAAAATAGAGAATGAATTCACACAATAAAAAGGGATTTGATCAAGGATAATACTGTTTAATTAACAATAAAATCTTGCGGGCACTTGGGTGGCACAATGGGTTAAGCCTCAGGTCGTGATATCAGGGTCACAAGATAGAGCCCTGCATCAACTCACGTGGAGTCAGCTTTGGACTTTCTCTCCCTCTCTCTCTACTCGTCCTTCCCTCATTCCTACACTGACCCCCATGCACACACGCACTCTCTCTCTTGCTTGCTCTCTAAAATAAATAAAAGCTTTAAAAAAAATAAAATCATTAGTTCTGTTGCTTTAGGATCCATTGTGAGAAGTGGCATCATTTTAGACATAATAAGGTTTATGTGTACCAACCAGAGAGTAACTAGCATGAATCTGCAGGATGTCTGAACTATAAAATATAGAAAGGTATTAAGTAGAACATATGGTATGACGAGCACTGGGTGTTATATGCAACTGATAAATTGTTAAATAATACATCTGAGAATAACGATGTCCTGTATGTTGGTTAATTGGGTTTAAATTAAAAAAAAAAGAAAAATTTAAAAAATGTATTGTATTTTCATGTATCTAAAGTAACTTATTACCTAAGTAAGTATACCATGGAAAATATATTTTGTGGGTATATTTAGATAAACTTTTTTTTTTTTTAAATTTATGATAGTCACACAGAGAGAGAGAGAGAGAGGCAGAGACATAGGCAGAGGGAGAAGCAGGCTCCATGCAGGGAGCCCGATGTGGGATTTGATCCCGAGTCTCCAGGATCGCGCCCTGGGCCAAAGGCAGGCGCCAAACCGCTGCGCCACCCAGGGATCCCCTAGATAAACTACTTAATGAAGAAGTAAACATAATTAAATTTTCCAATAACATAAACTGATATTTTTGACACGCTTAAAAGATTTAAACCATTTCCACTCTTAAACTTTCCTCTGAAGCTATATAAATACCATACTTTTAGCAACGTCTTTTTCCATAGGTAATATAAAGATCATATTTGTCTCAGTGTCTAAATTATCACAAACTTTGAATTTTATTTTTTTTATTTTTATTTTTTTAAATTTATTTATCCATGATAGTCACACAAAGAGAGAGAGAGAGAGAGAGAGAGAGAGGCAGAGACACAGGCAGAAGGAGAAGCAGGCTCCATGCACCGGGAGCCCGATGTGGGATTCGATCTCGGGTCTCCAGGATCATGCCCTGGGCCAAAGGCAGGCGCCAAACCGCTGCGCCACCCAGGGATCCCACAAACTTTGAATTTTAACAAGATACAACAAACATATTAGTGTTTAAATTTCATCACAAAGCCACAGGATTTAGATGTTTACTAACCTCGTACTTTGAAATATTTTACATGGTTTGCCACAGCCTCTGTAACACTTTCGCCTGGACAGGTTTTCACACCATTAGGAAACAAAATAGACCGCCTTCTTCTAAGTAGCCACTGTTTCTCAGTTTCTCTGTGGTCCAGAGGTAGTTTCTTTTCAGTAGAAAGAGAAGTGTCCGTGGATTCTGAGTCAGTCAAGAGAAAAGAAACTGCACTGTTGGGTTCTTGGATATCTTCTAAAGACAGGTAGGTTTGTGCTACAAAGTGAAAGCATAAACAAGTCTTCTGATAATGAAGATACAGTAGTAAAGGTAACAAAGAAAAATGGATTTTTGAGCCCCATTTCAGTTTTGAAGCCATTGCTCAGATTATAGACATGCATGCCTAAGGAGAGGAGGAATGAGCAATCTTTTCTCCATATAACTCCTTCTTCTTTATTTCAAGATTCTTAGTTATTGAAAAAACTATACATCCAATTGCAACACAAAAAATAAGAAGTAAGTAAGTTTGAAGTAGAACTTACTAAAGAAGAAAACTAAAATTATTAGGAGAGATTTTAAAAGTTTAAATGAATACCAAAGACTAACAGAATAGCATTTGATTCAACTTCTTATAAGTCATATCAAATAATGTTATTCTTTTTTTTAAATAATGTTAAAGAGAATTTACCATAAGTATACAAATAAAAACAATATAGATTTTTAAATACCTGTTAATGATGTAAGGTTTCCTTCTATCACGACAAATATCAAAATACCCAGAGAAATCTTCCCAAAATGAGGAAACATAATCACTTGGGCCACAATCAAAGGAATGAGGAGAAGCCAAAATCCTTAACTTGAACACCCCAAAAGGCTTGAAACTTCCAGGAACAAATTATTATAGGAAAGGTCTAACATTTAAGAGTTTATGTTTGAGAACAGACAAGTATTCCCAAACCATTATAAATTAGCTTAAATAAAAATGGTGTCCTTTCAAAATACCTCTCACTTCTTTCCTGAAATCCAGCACAGCTATGAAAGCGGAAGAGATAAGCTAATTAGAACAGATGGGGAGAGACAATTTCTTTATTCTAATCTAGCCAGCTAAGCTCTTAATGAACGGGTTCTTTGCCTTTAACTGGCAGCCTGCTTAAAAACGTTTCACATATAATTCACTGAGTTTTACAATTTTTCTGAATCTATTAGTTGAAACTGGGTTCTTCTAGGGTCTGTGATGTTTTTGTTTCTGTTTTTAATTTATTTATTTTGAGAGAGCATGGGTTGGGGGGGAACAGCAGAGGGAGAGAGAGTCTCAAGCAGACTCCACAATGAGCTCAGAGCCCAACCTGGGGCTCCATCTCAGGACCCTGAGATCACAATCTGGCCAAGACCAAGAGTCAGACACTTGACTGACTATGCCACTGATATGCCCCAGGGCCTATGATTTAAAGCATAAGATCTGTAAGCCCAGACCAACTATACCCATCTACTTCAGAAATACAGAGCTAGGTATAAAACCAGTTCTAGCTAGTTTTCCTGGAGCGATTTCTTTTTGGCATAATTATTGTCTTGTAAATTTCTCTCCTTGATAAGAAATTTGAAAATCTTTGGTTTATAACTACTTAATGTCTTCTTCCTTATACATAAAATGCAATAGGAATAGTAAGGATAACTCATGATAGAGCTGTTGTGAGGACTAACTTAGTTAATACACAGAAAATGCTTAGACTAGTGCCTGGCACATACTAAGAGTACAATAAAAATCACACCCACATGATAACTTTGGAATCTTGCTTCATTAGCTATTAAACATGAGGCCTGGTATGTTTATGTACATGGAGAACTCTTAACCAAGATAGGATATGGGACCAATAAAATTCTTTGTATTAGGACAGTTGTTTTTATCAAGTAAACCTAGTGGAATAGAATTAAAGTAGTCCAAGTCTCTGGGGAAGCTAGGATTTACTATTGAATAGCACTGGATTTATCTTTTTTTTTTTTTTTTAAAGATTTTATTTATTTATTCATGAGAGAGAGAGAGAGAGAGAGAGAGAGAGGCAGGGACACAGGCAGAGGGAGAAGCAGGCTCCATGCAGGGAGCCAGATGTGGGACTCGATCCTGGGACTTCAGGATCACGCCCTGAGCCAAAGGCAGGAGCTCAACTGCTGAGCCACCCAGGCGTCCCTGTATTTATATCTTATGTCATGTACCTCTAGTAAGTTCTCTGGAAAAAATAAAAAGTTCTGTAAAGATCTAAAACATATTTCTCTTGAAAATCCTAAAATAAAATAGTCCTGACTGATTTCTTTAGCCCCCAAAAGGGATACACTAAGTTATAAGAGAAGAGACCAGCTGGGTGGGTGTAGACCATACCAGCATAAGGAAGCCTCACACCCACAAAAGCTTGTAATGGCCTCTAGGCAAAGTTTCCAAATTTCCACAAAGACAAGCTCAATTATAAGAGACTCTACAGAAGGAAGTAAAGTTTGTTTTCCAATAAAGTTTTATATATTTCTCGTATGTATGTCTACTCACAGTCCTCCCAGACCAGACATAGTTCAACAATTAGAGGTCATTTTCATTTTCACAATAAAAAAAAAATACTGAATACAGATGACATTTCACATTTATTTTAGTTCAGTACATTTCCAAAGAAACACTACTGAAAGAAAGAAAACCCAAAATAATTTGCTAGGAAGAAAAGGCTTAAGCTTAGTGCTAAGCCAAAAGCAATTACAGCATAAATGAATAACTTTATATGATTAAAAAGCAGGTGACACTGGAAAGATGATGACAGCACATAGATTGCAACCAGATTAGCAAGGGTTCTGTATGAGCCCTATTTTTCCCTGTAAACATAAAAAGGAAACACGCTGATTATTAGAGGCATTAAACTTTTCTAAGTCCTAGTTAAGTGATTGGATGGGAGTAAAAAAAAAAAAGCTATCACCTTTTTTAACCCCAGAGTTGTAAATTAAAAACAGTATTCTTTTCTCTAGGAAGACTGTCCCTGTACAGTAACAACCCTCTCACTACCTCTCTATCACCTCTAACACACACACAGCTAGGATGAACTCCCTCCTGAGCTAAAAGAAACTCTAAGATAGTTTTTACCAGGAATATTAAAGCTATTCTTATGCCCATTTCTCCCACTAGACTATAAATGACTCAGGAATAAAAGCTGCCATTCATTTTTTTATACCTAGTAAATTGCCTACCTCTAGTAGATGCTCCAAAAATGTTTCCTGAGCAGACAAATTAACTATGTGTCTGTTAAAGTAGAAATAAAAATTAACCTAAGTATCAGTTATAAGATAGGCACTGGGTATCATAAATTTGAAAATTTGTTTCCAAGAATAGCTCATGTTTCTTAAGAAAAGAAAGTTACGCTGTAATTTAATGAATTGGGAACAGGTTTAATATAAAATGTTGATATTCAACGCATTATTTCCACATGAATTTAGGAAAATGAATTTTAAACAATCTTCAAAACATGATAAAGGACAGTGGTACCTTTGAAAAACATACAAACAAAAAAATTAAGAAGTCACAAGAAGATGTGTTACATACTTGCTTTCCCAAAATTAGATATACAAATAATAGTCATTTTAAAAAATACCCTCCCATACACACACAAATTGGGAATGAAGACATGTAACTACAACCATCTTTATAAGAAATCCCCAAAAGACAAATATCTTTAACAATATAAAGACGGTGACAAGATTAACAAAAACTCAAAAACAATGAGGCTTAACTGACAACTTCAAACTTCAAATTCACATGATTTTGAAATGAAATGTTCCAACTTTTAGCTTTATCTTAAATTGCCCTTGCTTCACTGCTCTTATACAGTTAACAATATAAATCCAAGAGATGCATAAAACAGAAGATTAAAATAATACTCTTAAAAAGCATGTTTCTTATCTGAGAAAATACAATATAACTGTCCCCTCAAAATTTTCCTGATAACATTAAAGGTTTGGGAAGTGTTTAATCATATAATACCACCATCATCACATGAATTCAAAATTGTTACCTGAACATTTAATAAAACTTATGCCCCATAGGGATCTTAGGTCTCTAAAACCTACAATTTCAAATATAAAAGCAATTCGAGCAGTCTGGCTTTGCAGATGAATACCAGGTAAACAGAGCTATAAAATTATATATTTAGTCCTAACAATAAATAAGATTTTGAGGGTATTTTTTAATTAAAGTTAAGAGGACACCAATTTTATCTTCTATACTTACAGAAACTGTGTACATACATCTTAAGATATCAGAATTAGACAGAAGACAATATTGATAAAGCTATACCTCAAAGAAATAAGTTGAGCTACATATGTAATTTTTAAAAACCTGTTTTGGACAGCTAGGATTTTTTCATTCCAAATTCCATTCTAATGAATGAACTAAATTCTTAGATCCCCACATATGACATCAAAAGAAAAAGAAAACATGTAACAATTACAGTAGAGTAACGGTTTCATTTAGCAATTGAGAAAAATAAGCTGCGCTTTGAAAGAGTCCATTTTTATCATCTTCCTAACATCATGTCTTCTTTTACACTATACAAAAGGGATGCCGTAAATGGCATTTTCTGAAGCCTTAATACTAAATTCTTCTTTTAAAAAATACACAGTATTCATACTGCATGCTTGAGCTGCAAAGAATAGAATTACAATATAATGTGACTTGTCAACAAATTTGACAAGCACTGGGGCTGGCACCAGGGAGGACCTAACTCCCCTCAACTCCCAGTTTTATGGAAGTACAGATCACATAGTTTTATTATCTACAAAAACATTCCCACATTTACATATGCTATTGCATAATCAGAAGCATATTTAATCAGAAAAATATCCAATATTTTTGAAATTTTAATTTCTAATAAGTTTATCTATATCACCCCCCATTTTCCACTGCATCTATGAGATCTCAACAATCTAATAATATATCTTATATATTTTAAATACTGTTCAATGACTTATAAAACTACCACAAGTTATTTTCTTTTCTGTGAGCTGACTAACACAAATGCTGGTAAGCGGCTTTCCAGTAATCTTATAGAACATCTGTGTCATGTTTGTACAGATTAACTAGCTACTGCTGCCCTTCTGTTGCTGTAAATGAAGTTTTAAAATGAGCTCTCGAATATCTTCCCGTTTGGTCTTTATTACATGACGAGGAAACCATTTCTCCAAATGAATTGGAAGTTCAAAATTAACAATAGGATCCTAATGAGAGAAAAAAAAGAATGCAATCACTTTAGCAGTACAATTTAAACTTGTTTTAATTTCATTTTACAAGAAATAAGAAACTGCTAGCTTTTTAAAATTACAGCTCTACTGAGATGTAATTCTACATAATTTACCCAAAACTATGTATTACTGTTCCTCCCCAATTATATCAAAAGTTCTAACCATATACTATAACCCTTACATGCTGAAAGTATCTCAAGTACTAGTCAAAAATACCCTATACTCCTATACCCATCTTCAGAATACCACACTGAAAAAATGGGGCTAGTTGCCAGAACAACCACCAATGCAGTAATAGGGTTGGAACTTGCAGTCCTAACCCTTGACCCTCAGAGAGGGGAGAAGGGCTTCACAAATTATGTTGGTAATGACTAAAGTAATGAGCTGACAGTTTAAAAAGCAAAGAGCGATTTCTTGCTTTTAAAATTTCTGCCTAAATACTGCTACCTATAGCATCACTGATGAGCTAGAAAATAACACTTGTTACTCTATTAATCTAGCTTATGGTTTTCTGAGCTTCTTGAATATACCGGTCTGTTAGTTTTGAAATTTTTTTCTTCAAATTTTTGTCTGCCTTTCTCTCTCTCCTATCCTAATCCTTCTAGAACTCTTAATTACATATAAATTACACTTTGACTTTATCACACTTGTCTTTTATATTCTGTTCTTTACGTTTTTTTTCTCTTTGAAATACAGTAGGATTCCTTCTATTGCCCTCTTTTTTTTTAAGTTTAATCCTGTCTTCTGCTGCATCCAAGTCTATCAAATCCAACCAGTAAGTTCTTTTTTTCCCTTCTACGTTTTTATTTACATTCCAGTTAGTTAAAAAACAATATAATATTAGCTTCAGGTGTAGAATTGAGTGACTCATCACATACATACAACACCCAGTGCTCATCACAAGTTCCAGTAAATTCTTAATTTCATATATTAATCATTTTCAGCTCTAGAATGTCCACTTGGTTTTTTTAGTAGATTTCATCTTTATCCATTTTGTTCACCTTTGACTATTTTCTCTGACATATTATTCAAACTATTTTAAAGTTCTTATCTGTGAAATAACTCTAATATCTGGATTATATGTGGCTTTATTTATTTTTTCTTTCTTGAGTGTAATTTTTTCTTGCTGCTTTGTTTGCCCAGTAATTTGTGATTATATACTGGTAATTGCGAATAAAAATTTATTTACATCTTTACATACCTTAAAGAAGCTCTCCACATACTGCAGTAAATATACTCCACAATCACTGCTATTATCTTGTTTAGGAACCTTAGGGCATAGGTCCACCATGTTTGTTTTGCTGAATTCCCGATGAGTTTTTCGTTTAACTTCCCACTCTACCTCTAAATACCTTGAATCATCAAAAAGTACAGTGACTCTAGTAGAAATTCCTGATTATTCAACATAAAGAAGGAAAAACATTTGCTGCCTGAGGTGTTGCCTCACGACAAATTTCCAAATTTAACAGTACAAATTATAGTATGTGAGGCTTCAAGGGTTACTACTTAAAAGAAAGTCATTTGAGTTTCAAACTTAAAGCTAGACTTTTTTCAATAACTCAATTTTCATAACTCATACACATAAACTCATTTATATTATGAAGTAAACTAACAGATTATTTTAAAACTTTAGTTGCTATTTCCAGATCCTACAGTTAATTACAAAATTACACACATACACACTAATAAAAATGTGAAAAAGTCCTCATTTTTTCTAAAATATTTTGATAACCACTAATAAACTGCAACGCTCCTTTATAAAAATATGCTTGTTAGATTATGAATACAAATTCTGAATTTGCTCTTTATACAAGTTGATATTTGAGAAATATTAATACTTGAATATTAACATACAATAGGATATTTATTATTGATTAGATCTGTATGTAGACATCTAAATACATAGTAAATTATAATTCCAGATACATAGTGTTTTCAGTAATTCTTAAAGTAGCTTCAAAATTACTCAGATTTTTTAGATAACAGACTGAGAGTAAAATTGTCATTACTTACTCTCGTAAATTCTGAACTGTGTTTTGTATAGAAGCAGCTTTCAAGGAATCTAGTATGAGAATGCATGGCCTGTGAAAAGCAAAAGAAGAAATCAAGGTGTACGTATCTGTATATGAATTTAAATATCTAAAAAAAAAAAACACTATTACAGCATGAACCTACCTTTTACACATTTTCTTTGGTACTGATGTATTCGTCTCAGTACTCTGAAATAACAGGAATTTTTATGACTTTGCAATTAAAACCAGTTTGAATAAATTAATATGTTACTCTTTAAAATGTCTGAAAGACTCTAAAATTAAAATTTCAAATTAGAGTTCTTTTCATCTAAAGTGAACCAACATCATTTTTTCAGAAATTCATTGATTTATTTTCTTATACTGTTGAAACAGTGTCTTACACACTTATATGTGGATTCAAGAAGTTATGGAACTATAACAAAGCATTATAAAACCCTAAAACTTCAATTACTTCTGTTCAGACTTAACCATCTTAAGCAAAGATAAACAAGTTAATTTAACCTACACTTACATACATTTTCTAACCCAACATATGATGTTGGTGGAGACAAATTTGAGAAACAACAGATCAATCTTAAGCAGATTTCTTTAATGAAAAACTTCTCAGTACCTTTATTATTCTAATATAACAATGAATCTTTAAGAAAGGAATAGGACACAGGCTTTATCCAACTTAACTGACCTTACAATCCTTTTAACATAATCCGCATCTTAGAACAACTGTTCCAAGAAACCTAATTTGGGCAGCCTGTGCCTTTTTTTTTTTTTTTTTTAAGATTTTATTTATTTGAGAGAGACAGAGCACAGGGAGGGGGGTGAGGGGCAGAGGGAATGAGAGAAGCAGGCTCTCTGTTGAGCAGGAGTCTGAGGTGAGGCTCGTTCCCAGGACCCTTAGATTGTGATGGAGCTGAAGGCAGACATTTAACCAACTCAGCCACCCAGGCACCCCTAGGAAAGCCGTTTCTATAAGCAAGAAGAAACTCCCCTATCATGTCATTGTTAGAGCAGAAAAGGAACTTCCTTCTTTCTGCCCACCCTGTACTAGTAACGGTAAAGACATAAGCCTATGCGAGTATAGCAAGGCTGCTGCTCTCTGTACATACAAACAAAACAAAACAAAACAAAACGAACCAAAAATCACTAGGTGACTACCTTAATCAATTATGACACCAAATGTAGACGATGCATAGCAGTTTGGAGGTCCATAAACGAAAAATTAACAAAACACAAAAATGTGGAGACTAAATCACCAAAGAGTCAACAAAGAAATCAAAGAAGAAAAAAAAATACATGGAGCCAAATGAAAACAAAAACACAACAGTCCAAAATCTCTGAGATGCTACAAAAGCAGTTCTAAGATTAGGATTGGTTTATAGTGATATAGGCCTACCTTAACAAACAAGAAAAATCTCAAACAATCTAACCTTATACCTAAAGATATCAGAAAAGAAAGATCCAACAAAGCCCAAAGCTAAAAGGAAGGAAATAATAAAGATCAGGGTGGAAATAAATGAAATAAAAACTAAAAAAAAAAAAAAAAAAAGAAAGAAAGAAAGAAAGAAAAGAAAAGATTAATGAAACCAAGAACTGGGTCTTTGAAAATATAAACAAAATGATAAACCTTTACCTAGAATCATCAAGAAAAAAAGACAGAGGACTCAAATAAAATCAGAAATGAAAGATGAGAAATGACAACATTCCAGAAATACAAAGGATTATAAAAACTACTATGAAAATTTACATACCAAATTGGACAACCTAGAAAAAAATGAATATAGTCCTAGAAACATACAATCTTCCAAAAGAGAATCAGAAAGAAATAGAAAATCTGAATGATTTACTAGTAATTACTAGTAAATGAAACTGAATCAATAAGCAAAGAACAAACAAAAAGTCAATGACCAGATAGATTCATAGATGATTCTACAAATATTTAAAGAGTTAGGAAGCGCCCGGGTGGCTCAGTCTGTTAAACGCCTGACTCGGGTTTCAATTCAAGTTATGATCTCAGGATCATGAGATCGAACCCCATGTCAGGCTCTACAGTCAGTGTGGAGTCTGCTTGTCCCTCCCCCTCTGCTCCTCCCTCTGCTTGCTCTTTCTCTGTCTCTGTCTCTCTCTCAAATAAATATATAATCTTGAAAAAAAAAAACATAAGGAAAAATTAGTATCCATTCTCCTCAAACTATTCCAAAAAATAGAAGAGAAACTTCTCCAACTATTCTACAAGGCCAGCATGACTCTGATACTGAAACCAGACAAAGACACCACAATAAAAGAAAACTACAAGCCAATATCCCTGATAAACATAGATGTAAAAATCATCAATAAAATATTAACAAACTGAATTTGACACTACATTAAAAGAATCATACTTGTATGGAGAAAAGCTAAAGGCTTCTCCTCTAAGATCAGGAACAAAGTTGTCCACTTTTACCACTTTTATTCAACATATTACTGGAAGTTTAGCAATCAGACAAGAAGAGAAATAAAAGGCAAACAAATTGGTAAGGGAGAAATAAAACTGTCACTCTACACAGATGACATACTATATATAGAAAACCCTAAAGACTGCACCAAAAAACTATTAGAATTGATAAATGAAATCAGTAAAGTTGCAAGATACAAAATGAATATATAGAAATCTGCTGCATTTCCCTACACTAATAACAAAAAGCAAAAGCAGAAATTAAGAAAACAATCCCATTTACAATTACACCAAAAAAAAGAAACAAACAAACCTAGGAATAAACTTAACCTAGGAGGTGAAAGATCTGTATTCTGAAAACTGTAAAATACTGATGAAAAAAATTGAAGGCAAATAAATAAATGGAAAGATATACCATGCTCATGGATTTAGAGAATTAACATTGTTAAAATGCCCATGCCACACAAAGTCATCTACAGAATCAATGCAATCTCTATCAAAATACCAATAGCATTTTTCACAGAACCAGTAAAAATAATCCTAAAATTTATATGTAACCACAAAAGACCCCAAATAACCAAAGCAATCTTGAGAAAGAAGAATGAAGCTAGAGAGATCTCAATCTCAGATTTCAAGCTACTACAATGCTACAATAATCAAAACAGTATGATACTGCCAGAAAAAGAGACACATAGATCAATGGAACAAGATAGAGAGTCCAGGAAAAAACCCACACCTACTCGGTCAATTAATCTACAACAAAGGAGGCAAAAATATACAATGGGGAAAAGACAGTCTCTTCAATGAAATGATGTCAGGAAAATGAGACAGCTACATACCAAGAAATGAACTAGACCACTTTCTTACACTATACATAAAATTAAACTCAAAATTAAAGACCTAAACAAAAAACATTAAAGACCTAAGTTTAAGACCTGAAACCATAAAACTACCTAAAGAAAACACAGGCAGTAATCTCTTGGACATCAGCCCTAGCAACATTTTTCTAGATTTGTTTCCTCAGGCAAGGAAATCAAAACAAAAATAAGCAATTGGGATTTCATGAAAATAAAAAGCTTTTGCACAGCAAAAGAAACCATCAACAAAATGAAGAGGCAATCTAGTGAATAGGAGAAGATATTTGCCAATGCTGTATCAGATAGAGATTAATATCCAAAATAAATAAAGAGCTTATACAATTCAACACACACAAAAAAAATCCAATTAAAGATGGGCAAGGGGATCCCTGGGTGGCGCAGTGGTTTGGCGCTTGCCTTTGGCCCAGGGCGCGATCCTGGAGACCCAGGATCGAATCCCACATCAGGCTCCCGGTGCATGGAGCCTGCTTCTCCCTCTGCCTATGTCTCTGCCTCTCTCTCTCTCTCTCTCTCTCTCTCTCTCTCTGTGACTATCATAAATAAATAAAAATTTAAAAAAAAAAAAAAAAAAAAAAAGATGGGCAGGACCTGAAGAGACATAAGACATACAGATGGATCCTCTCTCAGTCTTGCACCCAAGATGACCAAAAGAAGGAATAATGGTCGTGCCAAAAAAGGCCATGGCCACATGCAGCCTATTCACTGCACCAACTGCGCCCATTGTATGCCCAAGGACAAGGCCATTAAGAAGTTCGTTATTCGGAACATAGTAGAGGCCGCCGCCATCAGGGACATTTCTGAAGTGAGTGTCTTTGACGCCTATGTGCTTCCTAGGCTCTTTGTGAAACTACATTATTGCGTGAGTTGTGCCATTCACAGCAAGGTAATCAGGAATCACTCTTGTGAAGCACGGAAGGACCGGACACCCTCACCCCGATTCAGACCCACAGGTGCTGTCCAACGACCTCTACCGAAGCCTATGTAAGGAGCTAAGTCCTTAACGACTAAGAAAAAGTGTTCTCCAGAAAAAAAATAAATGGTGATTATACTTTAAAAAAGAAAAAAAAGAAGATATACAGATAGCCAACAAACACATGAAAAAGTGTTCAACATCACTAATCATCAGGGAAATGCAAACCAAAACCATAATGAAATACCACCTTACACCTGCCAGAATAGCTAAAATCAAAAAGACAAAAAATAACAAGCGGTGGTGAGAATGTGAAGAAAAAGGAATCCTCATAAACTATTGCTGAAAATGTAAACTGGTTTTCTACGGCCACTGTGTAAAATACTATGGAATTTCCTCAAAAAATTAAAAAGAGAAATACCATATAATCCGATAATTTCACCACTCCGTATTCATCCAAAGAAAGTGAAAACACTGATTTGAAAAAATACATGCACCACTATGTTTACTGCAGCATTATTTACAATAGCCAAGATATGGAAGCAGTCTGAGTGCCCACTGATAGATGAATGGATAAAGAAGATGTAGTGTGTACAAACACATACACAGATACCCACACACACAGAGGAGTATTACTCACATATGAAAGACTAAAATCTTGTCACCTGCAATGACATGGATGGAGACAGAGCATACAATACCTAGTGAAGACTGAGAAAGACAAATACCCTAAGATTTCATTCATAGGTGAAATCTAAAAAGCAAATGAATGAATAAACAAACAAAAAGTAGAATCAGACTTGCGAATACAGAAAACAAACTGATGGTTGCTAGAGGAGAGAAGGGTCACAGGATGGGCAAAATGGGTGAAGAGGAATGGGAGATAAAGGCTTCTAAGTTATGAAATAAGTAAATCACAGGAATAAAAGGCATAACATAAAGAATATAGTTAATGATACTGTGATAGTACTGTATGGTGACAGATGGTGGCTATGCCTGTGGTAAGCATAGTAGAATATTTAAACTAGTCAAATCACTATGTTGTACACCTGAAACTAAAGTAACACTGTGGGATCCCTGGGTGGCGCAGCGGTTTAGCGCCTGCCTTTGGCCCAGGGCGCGATCCTGGAGATCCGGGATCGAATCCCACGTCGGGCTCCCGGTGCTTGGAGCCTGCTTCTCCCTCTCTCTGCCTGTGTCTCTGCCTCTCTCTCTCTCACTGTGTCCCTATCATACAAAAAAAAAATAAAAAATAAAAAAAAAATAAACCCAGCACCAGTGTTCCAATGCCCATGTAATTTCCATTAAAAAAAATAATAATAAAAAAAAAATAAAGTAACACTGTATGTCAACTACACTCAAATAAAAAGAATTTTTAAATATATATATATATATATATATATATACACACACACACACACATACATATTTTTAAATATATTTTAAATATATATATATTTGGGTGTGTGTGCGTGTGCATGATGCGTGCACATGCATGCTTGTTTAGGTTACTAATTACACAAAGCTAAAAAAAAAAAAAAAATGCTGCTATAATGAAGAATAAAAGTACACCTGAGAAGTAGCCAACCAAATGATCAGATAAACTACTGAATAAACAAATCAAGAAAGTTAAAGTCAGCTAAACAAGTATAAGAGGAATGATAATTTCTCTTATTCTCCTTCCTACCCCCATAAAATACATCAAAGAACCAAAAAACAACACAATTTATTATGGTCCAACAATATCCATCATAGTCTACCTCACTACACCCTATTTTATAGATAAAATTATTATATTCAAGTATTTTCCTTTTCTCATATCTATCAAGAACATACTTACTTGGGACTCCTCTGTACCCAAAGACAGTCCTGAAGTAGTATGTTGATCATTATCTAGTTAGAAATAATAAAGCACTTATGAGTATTTATTTTATGTCTAAGGCAAAATATTTAGCTGTGGTTTGGGCCAGTATTGATGATAATGGCTATTAATAACTCTGCTTACTGTTTAGCCTACACCTATAAACACATAATTTTCATTTTTTTTCTCAAAAAAAATTAGGCTAATTTGCTTACTTAAGATTTGGATTGTAACTTAAGAAAAATCATGGAAGAATTTTAAGAGACCTGATATTACCTAGCCAAGTTTCCAGTGTTAACAAGACTTGTATTCATTTAGATTAAGAAAAAATGAAAAAGATTTCATGACCAAAAAACTCATGAATTCAGTAAGGTTGCAAGACACAAAATTAATAAATACAAATTTGTTGTGGTTCTTTACACTAATAACAGGTAGCAGAAAGAGAAATTACAAAAACAATTACATTTACAATTGCACCAAAAAGAATAAAATATCTAATAGTATATTTAACCAGGGAGGCAAAAGACCTGAATTGGGTCTATGCCTGCAGATCCATAATATGAATTCTGAGTCATGTTAGCAAGATTACTCTATAAAAAAATGCTACGATAAAACTTGACATAACAGTGTAACTGAAGAATTACATTTTGTCTATACATGAGGTTAGGCATTTATTATGAAATTTTCAGATTTCTTATTCTTCCTTCTAATAAGTTTCATGATAAAAAAACTATACAATCTTTTAACTGCATATTGTTCACCATAATCATTTACTGTTATCATTAAAAACACTACATTAAGTTTATCACCTATTGTTTTGTTGTCATGTTGAGACTGCTGAACCTGGGAGCCCTGTGGAAAATCTTCATATATAGCTTCTTCTAACCATGGAAAACAAATGACTGCAAGATACCAGTGAGACCTGTTGAAAAAGAAATACAATCAGAATAACATAAAATCTAAACAATGCAGAGGAACATGTTCTAAAACTAAAGCTGAAAATATGGGTATGACAAAGTTCATACCAATTTTGAAGAAGCAGATTATAACATCTGACATAATATGGAATACACATTCCAAAAGTAATTAAATAAGTAGTAAGACTACTTAGTGTAAAATTTGAGTTACTTCAAATTTATTTACTTTCATCACACAATCTTCTGTTTCCTATTGAGGAACTACTTTAACAAATAAACACACAGCATCACTTATTTTATACTTAAACAGCTTGTTCTCTTAAAGTTTTCAGATTCATCCAAAAATCTTTTGATCTTTTATTTAGAAAATCTTTTAAATCCAAAAAAGAAAAATTCAATGTCTCAATCATTACAGTCTTGTGGGCATTTATCATTTTATTTTTTTCACAATATTTATAATATAACTACACTGTCAAACCAAAATCTAAGTAACTCACAGTTTTAGCTACTTCCTTGGAATAAATTTAAAATAATATCAGGAATTTATATACCCATACTTTTTATTGATTATTAATCTAAAAACAGACAAAATATTTTTTCTATACTCCCTAATTTTGTTTTTAAATAAACTGAAATACTCACGACTCATTTACAGGCACAAAAATGTAATCTTTGTTAAAGATGTTTATATGACGAGTCCATGTCCTTACTCTTTTATGTCTTCTCTGTGCCATTCTGGGAATATGAAAGATAGATGTATTTTACACATAAAAAATTAAAATTTTAGATACAGATTTCAAGAGTAATTTTGATACACTGAAAAATGGTAGGTTTGGTTTCCTTGATATGACCTTTAAGATATATACTATTTAACACAACATATTAAGATATATAATATTCACCTCTTTTAATTAACTCCTGATTGTTCTTAAATCTAATCACTATTTATAAATAACATCATACAATAAAAGCAGTCTACAAAATGTGTTATAGATTCCAAAAGTAGCTCAGGAACTGAAAATAAACAGCTATCCTCTTATTTATTAAGTTCCATCTGGACATGATAAAAACATTATCATTAAACTGTAAGAGAATGGTCTAGATGTTTTATCTGTGATGAGGGTGGTATTAAAATTTAATGGAAGAGGAGGAATGAGGCATATATCCTTAGATTTTTTTAAAGATGACATCTTTCATTTCATATATAAGGAAATTATATGACAAGTTAAATACATTCACCATTTATCCATCTTTCATTTTACTTATTCAATATTTATTAGGTTCCTAAACAATTAATAAAAATCACCCATACTGCCTTTAAAGAATTTACAAAATAATGAGGGCAGAAAACAACTACAGTAAATAACTAAAATGTAAGTGTTATAAGGGATTTAAATAAATTATTTTACAGCATTTAAAAGAGGAAAGAATTGGGACAGGAAAGAAAAGAGAAATAACTCTTTTCTCTATCTTATCAGGAAAATTAAGGAAGGAAGGTATCAAACCAAGTCTGAATATCAAAGAAAGTTTAGGGAAGGATGGTATTTAACAGTGACATAAAAGAGATGGTATGTGACTTCTGGCTCAATCCCTTCAAGAACCTCTCTTTCTTTGCAAATAGTTAAGTTCTTTTATACAAATCATTAATTTTTTATACAAATCATTAAGTTCTTTTATATTTATATACCAAGTAATACAGGAAAAATATCTTTGCCCCATCTCTGTTCATTTGAATATCTAACCAAACTCACAGGGACAAATATTAGGAAGAAGATGGAATCTAGAATATGGTTATTAAAAAAAGTGGTAGGAATTAGACATTATGTAGATTAACTTTATAAAATAATCAGAAGTTGGGGCACCAGGCTCAGTCGGTTAAACATGTGACTTCAGCTCAGGTCATGATCTCGAGGTCCTGGGACTGAGCCCTGTGTTGCCCTCCCCAATCAGCTGGCAGTCTGCTTCTCCCTCTGCCCCTCCCTTTGTTTGTTCCCCTCCCCCTCTCTCAAATAAATGACTAAAATCTTTAAAAAGAAAAAACAAAGAAAATCTTAGATAGACACCTGGTAATTTTTTGTTATGCCCATTCAATAAGATACATTATTCTCTTTTGAGTTCCTAGTATGTTCCAAGCACTGAACAAAAGGTACTGGGGATAAAGGAGAAAATAAGACAGATGAAGTGCATGACCTCATAAAGCTTAACTCTAGGACAGGCAAACAAACAAATAAATGACTAGAGATCTTGTTATGAAACAAAAAAGTGCCAAGAGAAGAAATTTCAGTCAGAAAATAGGAAAGAAAAAAAAAAAAAAAGAAAAGAAAATAGGAAAGACCTTTGCATATTTGAAAACTGAAAAGAGGTAGGTTGAGCTCAGTGAAGTAGGATAAGTGAGGGGAAACAATGTCACGAGATGGAGAGAAGCCAGGTACGTCAGCATCTGATAATCTATAGTAATGAGTTTGCGCATCATTTAGTCTGCAATATCCTAACACTAGTAGTTTGAGCCACTTATCAGGGATTTATTTACCATTTTAGGTTTATATCCTTACCACTTTGATTCTGGGCTTTTTATTTTTTTACTGATTTGTAGAAATTCTTTGTGTGAATATTAATTACATATACTTCAAGCCAAGCATTAGTAGGAGTATCTGTGTATGTGTGAAAGACACACACACACACACACACACACACACACACACACACACACACAGTTGACCCTTGAACAACGAGGGGATTGGTGGAACCAATCCCCCCCCACCAGAGTTGAAAACCTATATATGTAACTTCTATTCCCCAAAACCTTAATAATGGCCTACTGTTGATCAGAAGTCTTACTAATAATATGAAGCCAATTAACACATATTTTGTATGTTATATATATAATGTATTGTGTTATATACTATAATGTATTGTAAAAATACAGTAAGCTAGAGAAAATATTAAAATCATAAGGAAAATATATTTATCAAATATATAATATTTACACTGTATTTATCCAAAAAATCCTGTATGTAAGTGGACCCCCCCCCCCAGTTCAACCCATGTGGTTCCAGGGTCAACTGAATGTGTGTATGTGTGTGTATAAGATACTAAGTATAGTATCTAAATATAGTATCATATATATATATATATATCTTACCCTGGAATATGCCACTTATATATCTTTGTTTTGTATTACTTTTATACAAGATCAAATATCTAATATCTGATTTTAATTTTTAAAATTACTTTAAAGTATAAAAC
The DNA here is from genome assembly GCF_018345385.1 of Vulpes lagopus. Taxonomy (NCBI): domain Eukaryota; kingdom Metazoa; phylum Chordata; class Mammalia; order Carnivora; family Canidae; genus Vulpes; species Vulpes lagopus. The sequence goes on along the minus strand of NC_054824.1, from coordinate 96,781,232 downwards.
CACAGTAGAATCTACCTGCTTTCATTTCATCAGTTTCTAGTCGGCTATGCCAAACATGGACTAGTAATCTTAAAACAAAATTTAAGATTAAATCACAGTACTATCAATTTCTATATATATACAATAGAACAGGAAGACATCAAAAAAAGTTAACTATCAAATTTATTTAATAAATCTTCCCCTTCCATATATCCCTCCTCATTAACTGATAGTAAGGTAAATTATGCAAACATAGTATTTTGTATAATTTACAGTAGTTTAACTAAAGAGTAGTATATTTTGGTGAGAGTCTCACCAGGAAATAAAAGACACCCTATATATTTAAGACAGATAAAATGTAATGCAGAGAACTGGCTACAGTGATGATAGAGAAAGTCCAAAGCCAAAAAAGGGAGCAGCAAGGCAACCCGAGATTAGCATAGAAGGAAACTACTATATCCCTACACTAAAGGGCAATGGGGAAGAAGCAGTAGTACCTCTAGTAGGAGCTCGCACTCTTACGGATCTGTCCAATGAAAGACAGGACCCGCAGAGAAAATACAGCCACTGCCAAAATCACTGCCTAATGCAAAGAGGGTAAGGAGGAAATAACCTGACTTTCTCTCCTTCCTTGCCCTCCAACTTTCCGTGTCCCCCACAGAACATGTACTTGGAAATGCAGTCTGCAAGAGTCAGCCTCCTGTGATAGGGAACAGAATAGTGGAAGGGTGAGAAGTATATCTTAGAGCAAAAAAGCCTGCACAAGTGGTAATACTGCTCTCTAGGAAATACTGTAAGAAGTTTTTTCACTTAGAAGCATCAAAAGAGCATATTTTCCTCTTAAAACTTAAGCACACTGAAAGATTAACTTACGAAAGATTTGGATTATCTTCTGTTAAATTATTTTCCTTTCTTGTTAAGCATTTATAGAAAAAGCTACTAAAAATGTGACTTCGTTCAACAAGTTCATCTGATGCCTTCTCCAATATAAGATACCTGTAAAATAGCAACACCATGAAAGTAAGTTATTTTTTTTATTTTATTTGGTCTTCTCCCAATTATCTTGTGTGTTCTGGAAATCTTCATTTTTATGGCCAATTAAATTCAAAGCAATCTTGAAATTTCCTCTGATTTCAGTTTTTTTTTGGTTCTTTATTTATGTCACCTTCCATCAAAATTATTTAAAGCAGAAATTGCCCGTTATACTTTCATTTACTTAATAACAAGTATTATCAAATTCCTAACATGTACCAAGCACCATGTTTACAGTAAGATATAAAATAAGAGGGGGAAAAAAGTACCTGCCACCATATAGCTTTATAATCCAGAATGATGAGTATAGAAGGACAAATTAATCAAATACTGAAACCAATGAGACTCCTAAAATAAATCTAGAAAAACTTTATTATGAGATATGCCTAATCTACAAATCCTTAGTCCATTTCTATGAAAATAATTCTTCAACATAAGCTTGTAATTCAATCATTTAGTGCTTAAACCCTTCGTAATTCAAGAACTCTACTATTCTTAATAGTTTACACAGGTTCAAAAAATGACTTTGTAATTTCTGTTTTAAAAAGCATAAAAGACAAACACAACTTGACATTTTTTTTTAATGTGGCTATGGAGAGGCTTTGCTAAATGGAAAGAGATAAAAATGAAGTTTCTGATGTCCTAGAAATATTATTTTGATCTGAATGATGATTATATAGACATATAGATATATAAACATTCTCTCAAAAATAAATAAAATCTTTTAAAAAAAGATTTTATTTATTCATTCATGAGAGACACAGAGAGAGAGAGAGGCAGACACGCAGGCAGAGGGAGAAGCAGGCTCCATGCAGGGAGCCCAACATGGGACTCGATCCCGGGTTTCCAGGATCACGCCCTGGGATGAAGGTGGCGCTAAACCGCTGAGCAACCCAGGCTGCTCTAGAAATTAGTTTAAACAATAAAGTTAGAATACACTCTGAGGGATGCCTGGGTGGCTCAGCAGTTGAGCATCTGCCTTCGGCTCAGGGCATAAATCAGGGGTCCTGGGATCGAGTTCCATATCAAGCTCCCCTGCTTCTCCTTCTGTCTGTGTCTCTATCTCTCTATACATATATATCTCCATGAATAAACAAATAAAATCTTTTAAAAAATCCCCTCTGAAAAAAAAAATCCCCTCTGAAAAGAAGTCAGTGAGACAGAGATACAAGCAATTCAGTGAAAAGGAAGTATAGAAAAGTACTATTGGAAATAAACTAGGAATAAAACTGTATTTGTTAACTCTAAGAAAACATAAAAACTAATAATATAATCCAGTTCATCTCACTAAATATAAATTTGACACTATTACAGGAATATAAAAATGAGTAAGATATAATAAGATGCTTAAACTTTAGGAGAATGTCATAATACCACTAACTAACTGTAAAATCAGGTACTATAAAAGAGATGAAAATGAAGTGTCATGGTAGTTAATATCTGTTTAGAAGATCAGGAAAAGTTTTAAGAAGGCACCACTTGAGAGGAACCTTGAAAGAGAAATAAAACTTCAACAGGTTGAGATAAAGAGGAAAGTCTACTGGAATCAAGAAAAATATGGCACTAAGGCATAAGAGTGATTAGGAATGGGCTTTGTTTAGTAAACTGTTTATAATTCAATTTTGCTTGACTATGTAATATGTACAGGGTTGTTCGTAGATGGCTAAAAAGGTAGTGTCATATTATCAAGACTCTCGAATGCCAGACTGTCTGAACTCATTCTGACCAATAATAAGAAATTACTTTAAGTTTCTCATAGGAATTGCATTCATAGTGTTGTTTAATAGCAGTGGTTGTGATATACCTAATGGACAGGCAAACAGAGATAAAGGATAGAAGACTCATAATAATAATAATTGAGATAAGAAGTACTAGAAAATCAGATAAGAACAATAATTCAGTTAAGAAATACTAGAAAATCATGATGACAGAAGAAAAATAGATGAATTTGAGATAGAATCTACTAAAATTATCAAATAAGTATGCAGAGAAGTTAGGGAGGGTAAAGAGTCAATGGTAATGGAGATTTCTGCTTCCAGCCAAGATGAAATAAGAGAGCCTATATTTACCATCCTGGATAGAGGAAGCAAAAAAAAATCAGACAAAAAAATATATGAAACAATAATTTTCAAAACAATGGACATCAGGCAACAAAGAACAGGGATGTCTGAAAAATGGGAAATCAACAAAGATGAGCTCCACTAGTGCCCTGGCTGACTGTGCTGGTAGCTTCCACGCTGCAGCACAGGAAGCAGTAACCCAGAGGGCAGACTGCAAGTTGAGGAGATGCTACTCAATACAGACCAACGCAGCTAGAATTTGCAGATCAGAATACTGAAAAGGGAAGAGCTATAGATAAAGAGAACTCCAGACATCTGCAGAGAGTCCTCCTTAAGTATTCAGAAGAACACTGGTCACCACACACATATGAGGAAAAGGCTGGGGAGAGAACTACCTGAAAAGACATGAAGGAACTGGTAGCCAGCCACAAAAATAGTGCCCGTTCTTACCAGACTGGGAAAATCTCGTAATACATGAGGCCTTGAGTAGAGAATATTTTTAAAAAGACCAAAATCAAGCTTCTAGAGATCAACTGTAAAGTATCTGAGATGAAGAATAAATGCGAGAGCCCAGCTGGAACGCTACAGTGAGAAGAGTTCGCGCCTCTATCAAGGTAGGAAGACGGGGAAAAAGAAATAAAGACACAAAAGGCCTCCAAGGGGGAGGGGCCCCGCGAGAGGCCAGGCTGAGGCCGGGGCGAGTGTCCCCAGGACAGGGGAGCCCCGTCCCGGAGGAGCAGGAGCTGCACCGACCTTCCCCGCGGAAAGGGGCTCCCCGGGAATTGGAGCAGGATCCCCAGAAAGGCGGGGACGCCCTCGGGCTCCCTGGGACAGTAACAGAGGAACTGCGCCCCGGGAGATGCGCCGAGCTCCCTAAGGTCTGCAGCGCGCGGTGGGGCCCGGAGCAGCTCGGAGGGGCTCGGGCTGCGGCTCCGCGGAGGGGGCTTCGGGGCTCCGGGAGCAGCTCAGCGGCAGCTGCTCGGGCGCGGCGCAGCTCCGGGAACAGCTCGGAGGGGCTCGGGCTGCGGCTCCGCGGAGGGGGCTGCGGGGCGGGAGCGCGAATCCAACAGCGCAGACCCGGAGCACAGGGCGCCGGGACACAGCCCAGGATCCGGCCTCCCCCAGGAACAGGCAGAGGCCGGGAGGGCTCAGGACAGCAAGGACGCTCCTGCCTGGAACTGAGCAGATCAGCGGCCCCGCCCGGGAGCCCCCAGGCCCTGCAGACGGAGAGCCCCGGAGCTACTGCGGGGGCTGACTCCAGGGTCCCAGAGCTGCCCCCGCCACTGTGGCTTCCTCACGGGGTGAACAACCCCCACGGAGCCCTGCACCAGGCAGGGGCAGAGCAGCTCCCCCAAGTGCTAACACCTGAGAGTCAGCACAGCAGGCCCCTCCCCCAGAAGACCAGCGAGACGGACCAGTTCCAGGGGAAGTCAAGGGACTTAAAGTACACAGAATCGGAAGATACTCCCCCGTGTTTTTTTTTTTGTTTGTTTTTTTGTTTTTGTTTTTGTTGTTGTTTTTGTTTTGTTTTGTGCTTTTTTTTCTTTCTTCTTGATTTCTGATTGCTTCCCCCACCCCACCACCCCACCTTTTTTTTTCTTTTTTCTCCTTTCTTTTTCTTTCTCTTTTTCTTCTCTTTCCCCCCCTTTTTTTTCTTCTTTCTCTTTTCTCTTTTTCTCTTTTCTTTCCTTCTCTCTCTTTTTCTCCTTTTCCCAATACAACTTGTTTTTGGCCACTCTGCACTGAGCAAAATGACTAGAAGGAAAACCTCACCTCAAAAAAAAGAATCAGAAACAGCCCACTCTCCCACAGAATTACAAAATCTGGATTACAATTCAATGTCAGAAAGCCAATTCAGAAGCACTATTATACAGCTACTGGTGGCTGTAGAAAAAACCATAAAAGACTCAAGAGACTTCATGACTGCAGAATTTAGATCCAATCAGGCAGAAATTAAAATCAATTAAATGAGATGCAATCCAAGCTAGAAGTCCTAACGACGAGGCTTAACGAGGTGGAAGAACGAGTGAGTGACATAGAAGACAAGTTGATGGCAAAGAGGGAAACTGAGGAAAAAAGAGACAGGCAATTAAAAGACCATGAGGATAGATTAAGGGAAATAAATGACAGCCCGAGGAAGAAAAACCTACGTTTAATTGGGGTTCCCGAGGGCGCCGAAAGGGACAGAGGGCCGGAATACGTATTTGAACAAATCCTAGCTGAAAACTTTCCGAATCTGGGAAGGGAAACAGGCATTCAGATCCAGGAAATAGAGAGATCCCCCCCTAAAATCAACAAAAACCGTTCAACAGCTCGACATTTAATAGTGAAGCTTGCAAATTCCAAAGATAAGGAGAAGATCCTTAAAGCAGCAAGAGAAAAAAAGTCCCTGACTTTTATGGGAAGGAATATTAGGGTAACAGCAGACCTCTCCACAGAGACCTGGCAGGCCAGAAAGGGCTGGCAGGATATATTCAGGGTCCTAAATGAGAAGAACATGCAACCAAGAATACTTTACCCAACAAGGCTCTCATTCAAAATGGAAGGAGAGATAAAGAGCTTCCAAGACAGGCAGGAACTGAAAGAATATGTAACCTCCAAACCAGCTCTGCAAGAAATTTTAAGGGGGACTCTTAAAATTCCCCTTTAAGAAGAAGTTCAGTGGAACAATCCACAAAAACAAGGACTGAATAGATATGATGACACTAAACTCATATCTATCAATAGTAACTCTGAACGTGAATGGGCTTAATGACCCCATCAAAAGGCGCAGGGTTTCAGACTGGATAAAAAAGCAGGACCCATCTATTTGCTGTCTACAAGAGACTCATTTTAGACAGAAGGACACCTACAACCTGAAAGTAAAAGGTTGGAGAACCATTTACCATTCAAATGGTCCTCAAAAGAAAGCAGGGGTTGCCATCCTTATATCAGATAAATTAAAATTTACCCCAAAGACTATAGTGAGAGATGAAGAGGGACACTATCTCATACTCAAAGGATCTATCCAACAAGAGGACTTAACAATCCTCAATATATATGCCCCGAATGTGGGAGCTGCCAAATATTTAAACCAATTAATAACCAAACTGAAGAAATACTTTGATAATAATACACTTATACTTGGTGACTTCAATCTAGCTCTCTCTATACTAGATAGGTCTTCTAAGCACAACATATCCAAAGAAACAAGAGCTTTAAATGATACACTGGACCAGATGGATTTCACAGATATCTACAGAACTTTACATCCAAACTCAACTGAATACACATTCCTCTCAAGTGCACATGGAACTTTCTCCAGAATAGACCACATACTGGGTCACAAATCGGGTCTGAACCGATACCAAAAGATCGGGATAGTCCCCTGTATATTCTCCGACCATAATGCCTTGAAATTAGAACTTAATCACAACAAGAAGTTTGGAAGGACCACAAACACGTGGAGGTTAAGGACCATCCTGCTAAAAGATGAAAAGGTCAACCAGGAAATTAAGGAAGAATTAAAAAGATTCATGGAAACTAATGAGAATGAAGATACAACCGTTCAAAATCTTTGGGATGCAGCAAAAGCAGTCCTGAGGGGGAAATACATCGCAATACAAGCATCCATTCAAAAACTGGAAAGAACTCAAATTCAAAAGCTCACCTTACACATAAAGGAACTAGAGAAAAAGCAACAAATAGACCCCACCCTCAGCAGAAGAAGACAGTTAATTAAAATTCGAGCAGAACTCAATGATATCGAGACCAAAAGAACTGTGGAACAGATCAACAGAACCAGGAGTTGGTTCTTTGAAAGAATTAATAAGATAGATAAACCATTAGCCAACCTTATTAAAAAGAAGAGAGAGAAGACTCAAATTAATAAAATCATGAATGAGAAAGGAGAGATCACTACCAACACCAAGGAAATACAAACGATTTTAAAAACATATTATGAACAGCTGTACGTCAATAAATTAGGAAATCTAGAAGAAATGGACGCATTCCTGGAAAGCCACAAACTACCAAAACTGGAGCAGGAAGAAATAGAAAACCTGAACAGGCCAATAACCAGGGAGGAAATTGAAGCAGTCATCAAAAACCTCCCAAGACACAAGAGTCCAGGGCCAGATGGCTTCCCAGGGGAATTCTATCAAACGTTTAAAGAAGAAATCATACCTATTCTACTAAAGCTGTTTGGAAAGATAGAAAGAGATGGAGTACTTCCAAATTCGTTCTATGAGGCCAGCATCACCTTAATTCCGAAACCAGACAAAGACCCCACCAAAAAGGAGAATTACAGACCAATATCCCTGATGAACATGGATGCAAAAATTCTCAACAAGATACTAGCCAATAGGATCCAACAACACATTAAGAAAATTATTCACCATGACCAAGTAGGATTTATCCCCGGGACACAAGGTTGGTTCAAGACTCGTAAAACCATTAATGTGATTCACCATATCAGCAAGAGAAAAACCAAGAACCATATGATACTCTCATTAGATGCAGAGAAAGCATTTGACAAAATACAGCATCCATTCCTGATCAAAACCCTTCAGAGTGTTGGGATAGAGGGAACTTTCCTCGACATCTTAAAAGCCATTTACGAAAAGCCCACAGCAAATATCATTCTCAATGGGGAAGCACTGGGAGCCTTTCCCCTAAGATCAGGAACAAGACAGGGATGTCCACTCTCACCACTGCTGTTCAACATAGTTCCAGAAGTCCTCGCCTCAGCAATCAGACAACAAAAAGACATTAAAGGCATTCAAATTGGCAAAGAAGAAGTCAAATTCTCCCTCTTTGCCGATGACATGATACTCTACATAGAAAACCCAAAAGCAGGGATCCCTGGGTGGCGCAGCGGTTTGGCGCCTGCCTTTGGCCCAGGGCGCGATCCTGGAGACCCGGGATCGAATCCCACATCGGGCTCCCGGTGCATGGAGCCTGCTTCTCCCTCTGCCTGTGTCTCTGCTTCTCTCTCTCTCTCTGTGACTATCATAAATAAATAAAAATTTAAAAAAAATAAAAATAAAAATAAATAAATTAAAAAAAAAAAAAAAAAAGAAAACCCGAAAGCCTCCACCCCAAGATTGCTAGAACTCATACAGCAATTTGGTAGCGTGGCAGGATACAAAATCAATGCCCAGAAATCAATGGCATTTCTATACACTAACAATGAGACTGAAGAAAGAGAAATTAAGGAGTCAATCCCATTTACAATTGCACCCAAAAGCATAAGATACCTAGGAATAAACCTAACCAAGGAGGTAAAAGATCTATACCCTAAAAACTATAGAACACTTCTGAAAGAAATTGAGGAAGACACAAAGAGATGGAAAAATATTCCATGCTCATGGATTGGCAGAATTAATATTCTGAAAATGTCAATGTTACCCAGGGCAATTTACACGTTTAATGCAATCCCTATCAAAATACCATGGACTTTCTTCAGAGAATTAGAACAAATTATTTTAAGATTTGTGTGGAATCAGAAAAGACCCCGAATAGCCAGGGGAATTTTAAAAAAGAAAACCATAGCTGGGGGCATCACAATGCCAGATTTCAGGTTGTACTACAAAGCTGTGGTCATCAAGACAGTGTGGTACTGGCACAAAAACAGACACATAGATCAATGGAACAGAATAGAGAACCCAGAAGTGGACCCTGAAATGTATGGTCATCTAATATTCGATAAAGGAGGAAAGACTATCCATTGGAAGAAAGACAGTGTCTTCAATAAATGGTGCTGGGAAAATTGGACATCCACATGCAGAAGAATGAAACTGGACCACTCTCTTTCACCATACACAAAGATAAACTCAAAATGGATGAGAGATCTAAATATGAGACAAGAGTCCATCAAAATCATAGAAGAGAACACAGGCAACACCCTTTTTGAACTCGGCCACAGTAACTTCTTGCAAGATACATCCACAAAGGCAAAAGAAACAAAAGCAAAAATGAACTATTGGGACTTCATCAAGATAAGAAGCTTTTGCACAGCAAAGGATACAGTCAACAAAACTAAAAGACAACCTACAGAATGGGAGAAGATATTTGCAAATGACATATCAGATAAAGGGCTAGTTTCCAAAATCTATAAAGAACTTATTAAACTCAACACCAAAGAAACAAACAATCCAATCATGAAATGGGCAAAAGACATGAAGAGAAATCTCACAGAGGAAGACATGGACATGGCCAACATGCACATGAGAAAATGCTCTGCATCACTTGCCATCAGGGAAATACAAATCAAAACCACAATGAGATACCACCTCACACCAGTGAGAATGGGGAAAATTAACAAGACAGGAAACCACAAATGTTGGAGAGGATGTGGAGAAAAGGGAACCCTCTTACACTGTTGGTGGGAATGTGAACTGGTGCAGCCACTCTGGAAAACTGGGTGGAGGTTCCTCAAAGAGTTAAAAATAGACCTGCCCTACAACCCAGCAATTGCACTGCTGGGGATTTACCCCAAAGATTCAGATGCAATGAAACACCAGGACACCTGCACCCCGATGTTTCTATCAGCAATGGCCACAATAGCCAAACTGTGGAAGGAGCCTCGGTGTCCATCGAAAGATGAATGGATAAAGAAGCTGTGGTCTATGTATACAATGGAATATTACTCAGCAGTTAGAAACGACAAATACCCACCATTTGCTTCAACGTGGATGGAACTGGAGGGTATTATGCTGAGTGAAATAAGTCAATCGGAGAAGGACAAACGGTGTATGTTCTCATTCATTTGGGGAATATAAATAATAGTGAAAGGGAATATAAAGGAAGGGAAAAGAAATGTTGGGAAATATCCGGAAGGGAGACAGAACATAAAGACTCCTAACTCGGGGAAACGAACTAGGGGTGGTGGAAGGGGAGGGCGGGTGTTGGAGAGGAATGGGTGACGGGCACTGAGGTGGACACTTGACGGGATGAGCACTGGGTGTTTTTCTGTATGTTGGTAAATTGAACACCAATAAAAATTAATTTAAAAAAAAAGAAGAATAAATGCTAAAGAGAGATTTGGAGCCTGAGTGATTGGAATAGGATTAGTATTATTAGTTAAACAATAGGGCTCAGGTAAGACAAGGACTAGAAACTTTGCGTCAAAGTTTATAAAACTTTCCTATCTATCTCTTTCAGAGAGAACTACAGACTTGCTTCTTTTCCTTTCCCAAAGTGATCTGTAATTTTTTAAGTACATCCTTCACCACAGTAATATAATAGCCAAGAAATATAAATCAAAAATAAAAACTAAAACAAACAAAAAACAGTAACTCTTCTGAAGTATATAGTATCTATGGGAAGTAAAGGAATGAAACTGAAGTAGTCAACTGTAGAAAACCCTGTAGGCAAAATCTTTTAAATCTGAATTCTTGGCAGGATGCTTTTAGCTAGAGTTAAAAAAAAACTTCAGTGATGGGCATGTAGTTTAAGATTCACACCAAAACACACAGATGAGAAAATCATTTATCATTGTACTTACTTCAGGTAGAAATCAATGATTACATCATTAAGAAACTCTCCTTCTTCTAAGCACTCCAGATCTTCATTAGTCACTCCCAATCCCCCTTTAGTAGGTGGTGGAGGATACACAATCAACCTTAAAAGTAAAACTAAAGTTAAAACATATAGGTACTGAAAACTCCATTATCAAAGAGATTTGTTATATAGAATACTAAAAGGGCAATGTATTCAATAACTAAGACATACAGAGTAAAAAAAATGGACAGGATACAAGCAATTATATTTTCTTTCTTTATTTTCACAAGGTACTAACAGTACTCTCATTCTCTTTTCATTTCCAATCCCATGTGGGCTAGTATCATATTTGTCTAATCAATACCTTATACCCATAATCAGTGGATATCAAAGATGTCTCTATTCTGTACAATTTTTAACTTTCAACAAACTGATGTAATAAACCATAAAAGACTTTCCTACACTCTACTTTCCAACTCTAAGTTTGAATCCCCAAGACTAGTTCCACTGCATTCAGGTGGGCCAACAATCAAAAACTATATTCTCCTACTGGTGGCTGGTCTACAGCAACTGCTGAGCAATAAAGAAATAAGATGGAGCAGAGAAGGCAAGTCTCCTATAACAAAGTCTTTACAATGTAAAATTTGAGAGAATATAAAGGAAATAAATAATTATATCATAAGAAGAAAGAAGTAGGAAACAGATAACCACTAATTAAGCATCTTTTTTCTGGCACCTTCTCTTAAATCTCAGAAGAGCGGTTTTGAGTTTTTAGCTATGATCTTAGAATAGACAGGATGGTCCTCATTGCCTGAATGTAGCCAATAATAAATGTATAATAATAAGGACTTCTAAAATATATATATAATAATAATAATAATAATAATAATAATAATAATAAGGACTTCTTAAGCCAGAATGATTCAAGAAGATTAAGTCATAGGCAATTGATTTAATCTTAGCACCTAAATCAAATAACATGTAATTTTAAACCCTAACATGATAGTTATTATTTCATTGGCTATTTTCTATCCTGTTTTTTCATTTGTTTTTTAAAAAACAGAAAAAAGGAATCACACAGAGCAATAGAAATCACCCTCAAAGGCAAAGACTCCTATTCTAATTCTAACTGACTACCATGAGAAGACATACAAGATGAACTATGAATAAAGTAGCAACTTATGAAAAAGAAGTTCTAACAAACTCCAAAGTACCTTAAATTGAGCCACACTTTCGTTAAGTAATCCCACTTTTCCTACCATATATTCAGATATGGAATATGTAATAAAAAACCATACACTGCTACACAAATATTTTCAACAAATACTTTAATATTACTAAATTTGACATTTTAGTTGCCATTTATGTCTTACCGACCTAATACTAAATGAAATGGCACCAGCTCTTTTCTTAACAAATTTAACTTTCTCAAAAGCAAAAAATTATTATTTCTATTACTAACCATCAGTGTAAGAGCAAAACTCAAAACATTTAGAAGGTATACTATTGTCAAATCAACATGTTATACATCTGAAACTAATATAATATTGTGTGTCAATTACACCTCAATTAAAAAGAAAAAGGTAAACTACTTAAAATCAGCAACAAGAATGACAACTACTAACGAGTCCACCTATTACAAACAGGATATGTCACAGTACATACTTTTGAACAGGTCCAGTGTGCCTGACTTCTTGCCATTCTTCATCTGGATTAGATGTAATAGAAAGTGAGTAGCAACCACTACTTTGCTTCTGTAGGAAGGTGTAAGTAGGCTTGGCTATTTCTGTATTTGAAGGCTGACAGAAAATGTCAAAGAAAAAGGTTTCCTTATAGATATATAAAAATACACATTAACTCTCAAAAGGATAGTCAAAACCTAGGCTTTTAAGAGAAAATGTGACTAAAAGAAATCAGTATCAATGAGTTATATCTATACATTTAGAATTTCTCCAAAGATATTGTATAAGCAAAATAATACTTTTGATCAAAAGACACTATACAGGGACGCCTGGGTAGCTCAGTCGGTTAAGCTTCTGACTCCTGATTTCAGCTCAGGGCATAATCTCAGGGTCATGAGAGGGAGCCCCTTGTTGAGCTCTATGCTCAGTGGGGAGTCTGCTTGAGAGTCTTTCTCTCCCTCTCCTCCTCCTCCTTCTTGTACATGTTGTCTAATAAATAAATAAATAATGATAATAAATAAATAAATAAATCTATCAAAACTAAGAAAATAACATTGGCATAATATTATAAACTACACTATGGATTTGTTCTGCTATCACTAGTGTTTCCACTAATATCTTTTTTCTGTATTTGGATCCTACAATTCCTGTCTCTGTCTTTGATGACCTTGATATTTTCAAGAGTACTGGTCACTTGTTTAGTAACTGGATTTGTCTGATTTTTTTTCATGATAGGATTGAGGTTATACAATACTGGGAAAAATACCAGAGAAATCATGTCCCCCTCTCAGTATGTGATGTGACAGGTTTATTACGTCAATATCTTATTCCTGGTGATGTCTGCCACATTTCTCCACTGTAAAGCTATGCTTTTCTTTTTATAACTAATAAATATTTGGCTGAGAGACTGAGATTATCCACATATCCTGTTTCTCCTTACGTTTTCACCTATTAAATTTAGTATCTCTTGGTGGACCTTGCCTGCAACAATCATTGACTATGGTGGTTTTTTATTTTCTCATTCCTTTTACCCTTATTAATTGAAATACTTTTCTTTTTTTTTTAATTTTTATTTATTTATGATAGTCACAGAGAGATAGAGAGAGAGGCAGAGACACAGGCAGAGGGAGAAGCAGGCTCCATGCACCGGGAGCCCGATGTGGGATTCGATCCCGGGTCTCCAGGATCGCGCCCTGGGCCAAAGGCAGGCGCCAAACCGCTGCGCCACCCAGGGATCCCTGAAATACTTTTCTAAGAAAGAACTGTCAATTATCCACCATCAGTATTTATTTTTCATTCATTAATTGAGGTATTTATTTGTATCAATAAAGATTTATGGGCATTTATTTTATTTTTCAGTAAATTTTTTATTTTATTTTATTCATTTCATTTATATTATCATTAATGTTCTAACTTTGGGATACCTGGCTGGCTCAGTTGGTGGAGCATGCAAATCTTGATCTCAGGGTCATGAGTCTAAGCCCCATGTTGGGTGTCAAATTTACTTAAAAAATAAAATAAAATAAAGATAAAACTGTTCTAGCTTTGATATTAGGAGTTCTTTCAGGTTGGCTCCTATGCCCTTCTGACAAAACAGCATTTTGAAATCATTCTATCTTCAGTGAAAAAATTCTTACTAAACCTTGCCAATTATATTAATCAGATGCTAACCTGAGATACTGATTTCATCTTCATTTCTTCAGCAGCAGCAGCAGGAAAAGAACAAGTCGAAGCACAATAGTAATGAATAAAAGAACTTTCTTTTGAAGAGAGGTTCTGAAATAAAGGAAGTGCCTGAACCCAAGACAATGGATAAGAAAGCTCTAATTCTCCACTGGCTGTACTTATTTCTGTCATAATATCTTTCAATTTCAATTCTTCTCTTTGTGAAATAGGACTGTGTAACTCAAGGAAAATGAATTCACTGGATTTTGCTACAAGAGAAAAAAGAAACCAATTTTTAGCAATAGTGTTATTTTTCAAGGGAATAATAATTAAAATAATTTAATTATTAACATCAGTAACCTTTGTATGTTAGTTAATAACCCAGGCAAATTCAATCTCAAAATAGGCCATCAGTAACCTAGATTCAAAACTCACACATTTTAAACTCTTCCTGCAATAAAATGCAAACTCTACAATGGTACTATTTGCTGTATCTCTACTATCTGGCATTTAGTAGGTATTAGTAAACATTTGTTAATGAATGTACAAATAAATGAATGAAAGATAACTAAGCAATGAATTATTCTTCTCTAACCTCCCCTATGTATCAAATCTACCAATTAAAAATGCAACCCAATTAAACACTTCCTTCAAAATCATTTTGTTTTATCAATCGTTTCAACAATGGTCTCAAATGACATGCATTTCCCCCCTAATAATTATAAATGGCTAGTTTTATTTCCCCAACTTCTCTATTTAGTCATGAATTTTCCCAATTAATTTAAAGTAAGACAGCAAAATAACTACAGTAGTCCTCCCTTATCCATGGTTTCATTTTCTACAGTTATGGTCACCCATGGTTAACCACCACAGTCCAGAAGCAGATGATCTTCCTTCTGGCCTATCACCATCAGGTCAATAGTAGGCTAACACTACATCAATATGCCTATATTATTCACTTATTTTCATCTTATCGCATAAGCATTTTATCTTCTCACATCGTCATAAGAAGGGTGAGTACAGTATAGTAAGATTTTGAGAAAGACCATATTCCTGTAACTTTTATTACAGTATATTGTTATAATTATTATTATCAGTTATTGTTGTTAATCTCTTACCGTACCTAATTTACATATTAAATTTCATCATAGGTACATATGTATAGGGAAAAAACATAGTATATATAGAGTTCAATACCATTTGTGGTTTGAGGCATCCATGGGGGGTCGTGGAACATATCCTCTATGGATAAGGGAGAGACTACTGTAATATTAAAGGTATAAAATTTGGTTCACCACTTACCACATTTTATATGCAAGGGAGTACAAAGGGCAAGGTAGAGAGATCAAAGAAGTAAGAAAGAATCTTACTAATTTGATTTGCCCAATTTTAAACTAGACTCCTTAAGAACTAAAAACTAAACAAAGTTGGGAGATATTTAAGATACATATAAATAGACCAGTTTTGGGAGCATTCTCCCAAAAGTCAATTCAGTCTTAGAGAAATGATATATAAGTAAACTGAGTTTTTTTTAAAAAATTCAAGAAAATGCTGAAGTAAAGACTTCTGTATTTTATTTAACTTTGCCACTGATTAGTTGTCATAGTTCATTATAAAACAAGGGCATGGAACTCGTAAGAAATCAGGAGAAATTATGTAGAAGAAATAATTTATCTTGCATAATATTAAAGGATAAGATTACTTTTAATCCAATGAAATTAATTTCAATTCAATGATAATTACATTCTACTTAATTGTTTTAGAAGAAAACTACTTTATTTACAGGACCTTCTTAGGTTATTCCAAAATTTAGATATCATTTCATACTCACACTGCTGACTTAACATGAAGTTTTCTAGTTGGGTCTGAATCTCTTGAAGATAATTTGCAGAGACCCAGAGGAAAAGAATAGCATGACTCCTTTTACTGTGATCGTCATCCTTATTTTTCCATAACCCAAACCTCTTTAAGTGTGTGGTATCCACTAGCAATGACACCTCATTCAAGGACACTGAAACAAACAAACAAAAAAAGATAACATTAGGAATACAATACTTACACACTATATGACTCTCCTTGAATATATGATGTTTTTCAAAAAAATGATATGCAAAATTTTACAAAAATATTATTTCCAGTACACTTCACTAAACTTAGCTAAAATGCCTCAAACAATATTACCAGCATAAGAAACATATTACAACTGGAAAGGCCCAAATAATTATCCAACAATCCCAGTTATAATCAGGAAAAGGAAATATGAAATTAAACTTCCATAGCATATCAACTTTTTCCTGAGAGATTTATTACTGGGAGCGCTGATATCACCAGAAAAAAAAAGTAGAAAACAAAAGAAGAAGAAAAAAAAAGATGACAACAATGACTATTTTATCTATGCACAAAACTAAGCATAGTATAATTTAGAAAATTACATATTTCTCTCTTGCTCAATACTATCAACCAAGACCCCAAATGCTACCATAAGCCAAATTATTCCTAGGTTTCTTCTCCCAAAAGATCTGCATTCCACTATAGAGACTAGCCACTATCAAAAGACTCTCAAAGATATTATGAGCTTTTAAATGGTCTAAGACAGTATTTCTTGTAAAATTCTTCAGGCTTAAAAAATAAATAAATAAAATTCTTCCAGGTTTTACTTCTCAAAACTTGTAGGTATTCACCCAGAATTATGGGTCTTTTCTCCTAGTAAACTAAAAGAATCTTCTTTGAGGACTTTTTTAATTCAAATAAACATAGAAAACTAGTGTAAACAAGTCCTGAAGGTCTTCCGGTCCAACTTCAAGAAAACAAGCATCTGAACTAGGAATACAAGGATCAGTTAAGTACAAACTCAAGACGAGTACTTGTCTGAAACACATCTCTTGGGACACCTGGGTGGCTCAGCGGTTGAGCATCTGACTTTGGCCCAGGGCATGATTCTAGGGTCTCAGGATCGAATCCCACATCAGGCTCCCTGCATGGAGCTAGCTTCTCTCTCTGCCTGTGTCTCTTCCTCTCTCTCTCTCTCTCTCTCTCTCTCTCTGCGTCTCTCATGAATAAATAAAGCCGAAAGAAAAGAAAGAAAGAAAGAAAGAAAGAAAGAAAGAAAGAAAGAAAGAAAGAAAGAAAGAAAGAAAGAAAGAAAAGAAAAGAAAAGAAAAGAAGAAAAGAAAAGAAAAGAAAAGAAAAGAAAAGAAAAGAAAAGAAAAGAAAAGAAAAGAAAAGAAAAGAAAAGAAAGAAAAGAAAAAAGAAAGAAAAAGAAACACATCTCTTAGTAGTCCTCCCCTGCATTATTTCCTGGTACCCCACCTTGGTACTCAAAATCTAGTTCTCCGCCTATGATGACCCTCGGGATCACATCAGAGCCCGATGGAGATACAGAATATCAGGTTGTACCCTACATGTATTGAATCAGAATTTTTGGCTTATCAAAAAACAAAACAAAACCCCAGGTGATTCATATCATTCAACACTGAAGTTTGAAAAGCATTTTACAATAAGCATTCAAATACTTAACAAGGCATCTTAAAGTTCCCACACTAGCAATGCTTTTTTACTTTTTCTTACAATCAAATGATCCATTTTAAACATCTTGTCTTCATTTCTTTCATATTCCCTCTTCCTTTGCTCATTCTTTCCTTCCCTTACTCCATTTCTCCATGTCTTTTTCTTGCTCCTATTCTGTATTTCTAGTTCTCCTCTGTGCCTGTTTGCATGCTTTGCCCGTCTGGTTACTCTATTTCACTGCTCCTTCTAAAAATATTTTACATTTCTTCTTTCCCTTTCTAACTCTGTTTCTACCTTTAATTTACTGGAATTTTCCTGGATAATCCTTTTTAAAATCACTTCTATCTATCAATCAATCTGTTTCTATCCATCTGTCATCTATCTATGGATCTATTTTTTTTGCATCTGTTTATGTTTTATATACATCCCTACACACCTATTTACCTCCCTAGCTAGCTGTCACCATTCATCAATCTTATCTTAGTGTAGTATTTTTTTTAAGATTTTCTTTATTCATGAGAGACACAGAGAGAGAGGCAGACACACACGCAGAGGGAGAAGCAGGCTCCAGGTTCCCTGCAGGGAATCTGATGCAGGACTCAATTGCAGAACCCCAGGATCATGCCCTGAGCCAAAGGCAGATGCTCAACCACTGAGCCATCCAGGTATGCCTTTACCCTAGTATTTTAACTGAATTCTATTTAAGATTTCTCCTCTTATTGTCTACAATTATACTTTATTTTCTTATAAGCTCCTCCTTTCAAACCCTTCTATCTCTCACTCCCACATTCTTTATCTCATTTCTTTTTATTTTACTCTTTCCTACAGGCTCATAACTTTAAAACTTCTTTCTTTCTTCCTACTTTCTATCTTGGTCCTTTCCTTTTTCTTCTCTGATTGCTTTTTTCTGTATCTTTTCTTAGTCCAATTCATTCACTATCCTTTTCTTTATTCTTAACCTGCCTGTATCCTGCCTGCCTTTCTTTCCTCTTCCTTTCTTTCCATCCTTTCTTCATCTCTTTATCTCTCCTTTCCTCTTTCCCTCTTTCATTCTTCCTCTTCTTCCTCCTTCCATTCTTACCTTGTGTTTTTAAACATTTTTCATTACTCTTTTGTTCTCTTTCTCTTTCCATCTATTTTGTACGGTCTTTCATATTGGCTTATGCCTTTTAAAGTCTGTTCTGTCCCTATCTCCCTCACCCCTGACCTAGCTATCCTTAACTATGACTTTTCATTTCTTTCCAGTTTTACTGAGATACAATTATCATGTAACATTGCATAAGTTTAAGCTGTCTAATGTCAATTTGATACACTTATTTAGTGCAAAACAATTGCCATGGAAGCATTAGCTAACACTTCCATAACTATCATTTCATTTTCATGGTGAGAACATGTAAGATCGACTCCCTTGGTAATTTTCAAATATATAATACAGTAGTAACTGTAATCACCATTCTGTACATTATTCTTATACCTGGAAGATTATAATCTCTGACCGAATCTTCCCATTTCCCCCATGTCCCAGCCCCTGTAACCTCCACGCTAGTCTCTGTTTCTGTGAGCCAGCTTTTTTAGATTCCATATATAAGCAATATCATGCAGTATTTGTCTTTCTCTATCTGACTTATTTCAATTAATATAATGCCCTCAATGTTCATTCATGTTCTCATGGATTTCAGGGCAAGATTTCATTCTTTCTCAAGACTAATATTCCACTGTACATATTTTTTTTAATATTTTATTCATTTATTCATGAGAGACACAGAGAGAGAGAGGCAGAGAGAGAAGCAGGCTCCATACTGGCAGCCTGATGTGGGACTCGATCCCAGGACTCCAGGATCACACCCTGGGCCAAAGGCAGGAGCTAATCCACTGAGCCACCCAGGTGTCCCTCCACTGTACATATTAACCACACTTTTATCTATCCATCAGACATTGAGGTGGTTTCCATATTTTGGCTACCTTGGATAATGCAAGGTGCATCTATCTCTTCAAGATCCTATTTTCATTTCTTTTGGATATATACCCAGAAGTGGGATTTGCTGGATCATATAGCAGCTCTGTTTTTACCTTCTTCAGGAACCTGCAGAATATTTTCCACAGTAGCTGCCACACTTTACAATCTCATCAACAGTGTACAAAGATTCCCCTTTTTCCTTACGAACACTTGCTGACTTCTTGTCATTCTGATGATAGCCATTCTAACAAGTATAAGGGGATATCTCATTGTGGTTTTCATTTGCATTTTTGTGATTAGTGATGTTGAGCATCTCTTCATGTGCTTATTTGTCATTTGTATGTCTTTGGAAAAAATGTGTATTCACTTCCTCTGCCCATTTTTTTTTTAATTTTTTTTATTATTTATTTATGATAGTCATACAGAGAGGGAGATAGAAAGGCAGAGACAAGGCAGAGACATAGGCAGAGGGAGAAGCAGGCCCCATGCACTGGGAGCCCGACGTGGGATTCGATCCCGGGTCTCCAGGATCGCGCCCTGGGCCAAAGGCAGGCGCCAAACCGCTGCGCCACCCAGGGATCCCCCTCTGCCCATTTTTAAGTCAGACTTGTTTTTGCTATTGAGTTCTCTGAATTCGTTATTTATTTTGGATATTAACTCTTTATTAGATTTCTGGTTTGCAAATATTTTCTCCCATTCCGTTGGATGCTTTTTCATTTTGCTGATGATTTCCATTACTATGTAGCAGCTTTTTAGTTTGATGGAGTTCCACTTGTTTATTTTAGCTTCTGCTACTTCTGCTTTTAAAGTCAAATCCAAAAAAATCATGGCCAAGACTGATGTGAAAAAGCTTACCCCCTAATGTTTTTCTTCTAAGAGTTTATGGTTTCAGAATCTTAAATTTAAAGCTTTAATCCATTTTGAGTTGATTTTTGTATATAGTAAAGATGAAAGTCCAGTTTCATTCTTTTGCTTGTGGCTGTCTGGCTTCCCCAGTACCATTAATTGAAGAGATTATTCTATTCCTATTAGTATATACTTGGCTCCTTTATGAAAAATTAATTGACCATATATGCATGGGTTTATTTCTGGGCTCTCAATTCCGTTCTCCTGCTCTATGTGTCTGTTTTTATGCCAGTACAAAATTGTTTTGATTACTATAGCTTTGTAATGTAGTCTGAAATCAGGAAGTGTGAGGACTGTTCTCAGGACTGTTTTGGCTATTTGGGGTCTTTTGTTGTTCTGGACAGATTTTAGAATTTTTTCTATTTCTGTAAAAAATGTCACTGAAATTTTGATAGGTATTACATTGAATCTGCAGATCACTTTGGGTAGTGTGGACATTTTAACAACATTAATTCTTGTAATCTCTGGGCACTGTAACTCCCGCACTGAAAACTGTCAGTGAAACTGGCAGCAAAGACAGACATTAAATTACAAGAGTAAGAATTTTCAGAAACTTCTCAACATTTCTTCCTCAGGCAGCTCACAAAACCAAATAAGTGATACTATTTCTGTGAAATCTAGAAAATTACTACTAATCCAAATGTACCAACCTTTTAGTATAAAAGCATAAGTTTCTGTAGAAAGACTACTTTCAAAACATTTCCCTTTAAAAAGGGGGAATTTAACATCCATCATTAAGGAAAATATATCTCACAACCAAATTTTCCCCAATATTTCGTTTATTTGGTTACAGGACTATGGAAGAAACTGAAAGTGGGAGTTGCTTATAATTTTTCCTACCCACTATTAGGGGTCCTAGTAACAGAACCCTAATCGTATTTAGGAGGCAAGATACTTAGCTTTTAGAAAATGTATTTCCTCCTTCTTTTGCAAATAGATCTGTGATATGACTACACTCTAGCTAAGAAAATGTAATTAGAAGAGGTTAGTTGGTATGCACACTTAAGAAGGCTCCTTAAAAAGGCAAGAGATAGGTGGTATGTGTACTTTTTACAATTTTCCCTTCCTCCTGCTTTCCACCTACAACACAAACATGATGACTGAAATATGAGCAGCCATGTGGACCATGAGACAAATTTAAGGATGAAAGTTATGTCAGGAATGACACTGTAAAAAAACAAAAAAGACTGGGTCTCTGATGACCAAAGAAACACTGTATCAGCCCTGTTCAGCTTACCTATGGATTTCTTCCTTATGAAGGAAAGATAAATTATGTTCTTACAGCCACAGCCAAACATAATTAGTAGCTAATATAAATAAGTAAATTAATATTTCCCTCAGGTACTATAGAAAAATAAACATTTAGACTTCTACGTTCCTCATCTATTAAAACCCTTTATATGCATGTCTTGTTTTTAAGAGATTTTTATGGGGCGCCTAGGTGGCTCAATCCATTAAGTGTCTGACTTTGGCTCAGGTCATAATCTCAGGGATCCTGAGATGGAGCCCTACATGGGGCTTTGCACTCAACTGGGAGTCTGCTTATCCCTTTCCCTCTGCCTACTCCCCTTGCTCACGTTCTGAAATAAGTCAAAGACAAATACTGCATGTTATCACTTATGTGTAAAATTTAAAACACACACACACACACAAGCTCATGGATACAGAGATCAGATTACTGGCTGCCAAAGCCAGGGGGCGGGCAGGCAAGATGGGTAAAGGGAACAAAAGGTACAAACTTATAAATAAGTCATGGGGATATAATCCACAGCATGGTGACTATAGTTACTAACACTGTAGTATTCATGTGACAATCACTAAGTGTGATCTTAAAAGTCATCAATTACCACAATAGGAAAAAAAAAAAAACCTTTTGCAACTATGTATGGGGAAGATGTGAACTAGACACATAGTAGGAATCATCATGCAATATATACAAATATCAAATCATTATGTTGTACCTGAACCAATACCTGAAACCAATATAATGTTACATGTCAATTATACTTCAATTTAAAAAAAAAAAAGATATGAGAGGAGCACTATTACATAGATACTTAAATATAGATTACTGTACTTTCTTTTAGGAAATTATTTTCTTTTAAATCACAAGTCTTTATTTGTTTCTTCTAAATAGTTAATGCTAGGGGCACCTGGGTGGCTCTGCGGTTGAGCATCTGTCTTTGGCTCAGATTGTGATCCCAGGGTCCTGGGATCGAGTCCCACATCAGGTTCCCTATAGGAAGAAGCTTCCTCTCCTCCCTAGGAGAAGAAGTACTACTTGTACTACTTGTGTCTATTTTTCTTCATTCTTTTCATAATTCTTTCTCTAGAGACTATTCTATTGTTTCTTGCTTTCTTAATGTCATTATTATTCTGAAAGGATTTTAGTTGGGGAGAAAATAAAAAAATGGTCTGAGTCTCCATATATTACAAGTACAGTTTCCAATCTACTTTGCCTTACTCAGATAAGAAATAGTATTAAAAAATTTCTAACCTCTATATAAAACCATTTTACATATTGTATGCAACATTATAAATTTTCCTTAGTTTATTTTTCATATATTTTCCTTAAAATTTTTATTTTCATACATTTCATCATACCAAAATCTTCTTGCTATCAAAACTTTATTTCTATTAATTCCAAAAAGTTACCTTGAGTCCCTTAACATTAATGGTCATTACAATTTTCAGTGTTATCAAACATTTTAACTCCTTTTAAAGATGCTAAAAAAAAAAGTGTTAACTTAAAATACATTTTTAACCTTAGATTTACTTAATTTCTATTCTGGAAAAAATTATGGAAACTTGGCTGCAGAAAGAATTCAGAGTTTTTGCTATTTTATGTTCAAAATTACAGTGAAAGAAATCACAAGACAATAACAGCTTACCTTGAAATGGGATCTTAACATATTTTGTCGTGAACTAAAGAAAAAAAAGCAAAAAATGAGTTACTACTCAATATAAATTACTATTCAAAATTTTTAGTTTTTTTTCTTTCTCAAACCAGAAGCATGTATTCAAAGTCTATACTAAAAGTGCTCAAGGGACAACTGGCTGGCACAGTCTGTAGAGCATAGAACTCTTGATCTTGAGGGTATGAATTCAAGCCCCATGCTGGGTGCAGAAATAAATTTAAATTTTATTTTAAAGTATAATCTTTAAAAATAAAAGTGCTCAAACCTTTTTATCAAAAAACCAAGAAAATGTTTCACTGTAAATATTTAGTTGTCTTTTTTTTTTTTTTTTTGGAAAAAAGTTTTATGTAAGAACCCTGCATATGTAATTTAACTCTAAATATGCTAATCTATAAAAATCAGTAAAACTTTACTTAATATATTTGTCAACGATTCCTGAATATTTATGGAAGAAACAAGACAAAATCCCAAGAAACTGCCAAGAGAACTCCATAGTATCAGTGACTTTAGTAAATAACCACAAAACAGGTTTTGATTCTTGACTTTGTTGACATTCCCAGCATTCATCTTTGTTTCCATGTTATAAATTCCCTTCTGAGGGAAGATTCAGCCAAGTTGTTCTGTCTGCTCCTTCTGTGCCAGGACATTAATTTTCTCCAGGAATCTTTTGTATAAATCTGACCTTAAGAATTGCTTTTATAATCAACTCTCAAGGTCATGAGCACCTACAATCTTACATGTTCCATCTAAAACAAGTTGCGCTCTTAAGTTCATTTTTCAATTTAATGTCAAATGAATTTGTGACTTATTTATTCTTGTTAGATTTCTCTTTTGATCAATACATTTATGAAATTGTTTACCAAATCAGGGGTATAGTCTGTGAGCACAAAAACAAAATTAAAAATGGTCTTTGTACATGAATACCTCAATTAACTATCAAGAGAATTCCAAATATGTAGAAAACAGTGCCTAGTGAAACCACAGGTTTACTGTGACTCATTTCTTTTCCAATTTAAAAATTATTTCATATTGTAGCTTCACAAATATAAAACTCATATTTCAGAGTCTAAGTCAGCCACTAAAATAAAATTCAAGAAAGAGCCACATGAATTAAAACCTGAGCTTGGGGGGATCCCTGGGTGGCTCGGCGGTTTGGCACCTGCCTTCAGCCCAGGGCATGATCCTAGAGTCCTGAGATGAAGTCCCACATAGGACTCCCTGCATGGAGCCTGCTTCTCCCTCTGCCTGTGTATCTGCCTCTCTCTCTCTTCGTATCTCTCATAAATAAATAAAATCTTAAAAAAAAAAAAAAAAAGCTGAGCTTGGGGTTCAAGTTCTGTCTCCATTATCTCTACCACTTATACAAACAGTAAGTAGGTGAATTTTGGTTACTTACTGAATCCCTGTCAGCTTTAGGTAAGAGCCTTAATCAAAAGGAGCTTTTATCAATAGACAATAGCATCTGACTAAGTATATTATCTAGTTCAATTCAGTCAAATACACCTTACTAGTCTGTCACACGACTGCTAAATATATTTGGTGTATATTTTCCCTTGCCCAAATCTGACATGATTCAATGCCTTTAATCTCATAAAAATGTATCTTAGCAAATGTAAATAATTATAGAAAATAAATATATGGAATGTTTGCTTTTGAGATTTTATAGACATTATTACAGAATTATGAACTAGAAATAGTGTATCTATATACTTTGGCCTCTATTTTGTTACTACTCTCTCATTCTTCCACAATAAGTATTCTTGTCCTATATCATCAAATCTTCTCTGGCAAGGATCTCATACTCATTTACACCTTTGTATGATGACTAAGC
Source organism: Vulpes lagopus (assembly GCF_018345385.1). Taxonomy (NCBI): domain Eukaryota; kingdom Metazoa; phylum Chordata; class Mammalia; order Carnivora; family Canidae; genus Vulpes; species Vulpes lagopus. Next base: position 96,756,212 of record NC_054824.1, on the reverse strand, counting down.
CAACATATAACCTCTCCCAAAGCAAAGCCCTATTCCCAGCAGAAATTTAATCTCCATTTGGGAAAGTAAGACAGATGTTTTTTGTGAGAGTTAAGATAAACCCAATTCTCTGAAATTATACCATATCTATTTATAACTTCTTATAATAGCCAGTACGGTTCTCTGAACACAATGTGTTTAATAAACCTTTGTCCTACTACCAAGAAAGTTGAGAAATAAATAACAAAATGTTCACATTTATTGCAGCCTTCTCCACGTTAAAAAAAATAGCAGTCATTGTCCAACTATAAGAAAATAGGCTCTAATATATGTAAAGTTTTCCGCTATAGATACTTTTCTAGTTCTGCTAAAATACAACTATCATGAGAGTGAGAACAAGATCTCCAGTTAATCTACAACAACACATTAGTAGAGACACATTAAACATCTGGAAAATGACTGAATTTAATTCTCTTATTTACTCCCCCACAAAAAAAGATCTTTAATTTCTAAGTTTCAAAGCATTATGAATTGTGTCTGAAAAAGGGATAATCTTTTGAATCCTTGAAAGTTTTAAGACTTTTAACTTTCTCTTTCCCCTTTTCATGTTATTCATTATTTTTAAGTTTTAAAATTGCTTATGCTCTCTCCTTAATAACATACTGTTTTAATATTATAGAATTCCTCTCAGCCTTTCTTCATATACATATGTATTTTTTACCTGCATATATTTTCTTTTGATTTACTAAATCACTTTCCTTTAATTAGACATTCAAATTTTTATTTCAATCATAAGAAGTGTTCCAACAAACATGAAACAAAACTTGAAAACCTACTTTATGACATTTATTGAATATATATATATATGCACTCCCCAGGACAATCAAAATGTCCAAACAGGAAATAAGGACAATCCAAATATCCCAAAATAGATTCATGAACTAACTTAATAATGGTAAGTTACAAAACAGCATTTATGTCATATACTTTTGATTTAAACCTATAAATATATCTAATATGAAGAATATGGGATGATATACACTGAAGAGTTAACGTCAAATGTCTCTGGATAAGCAAGATTATAGATATTATTTGTAAAATAAAATAAAATAAAATAAAATAAAATAAATAAAATAGTTTCTTTACTTAATTGTAGTTTTTTGTTTGGTCTTACTTTTGGCCCATAACAAGTCCACCTAACTCTAAAAACAATTAATATATTAACTAATAAAAACCCATTGCTAAATATTTATGTTGGATTTTCCTTGCCCAATTACTCAATTATTATCATATATTTATATTATCCAATTTTTTACCACTACAAAGAACTCAACAGAAAAAAAAAAAAGACTAAATTGAATTTAAAATAAAAAAGTAAAATAGGAGGGGTGGGGGAGTAAAGATTATTAAAAAAAATGAATGAAATTCCTTAAAGAAAAAAAAATTGTAAAATCACTCCAGGCAAGCCAAAATCATTAATATCTAAAAACTACTGATCAGAGAATATTAAACAAAATTGTTCTTGTGCTTTCAATAAGAACAATTTTAACTATATCACAAGTTATCATTATTTGTAGATTCCAGATTTTGCTGGATTTACACTTGAAATTAGGCCATCCTTCTGCATGGTCACCAAATAAACAGCTACTTTATGTCTTAAATCATATGCTATCTTCTTTTAAATGCCTATTTAAGATTGAACTATATATGTAAGGTGTAAAAGCAAATAAAAGCATTGCTCTTCACCACAAGATACTTAAAGACTAATGGAGAGGTTTAAGCAAAAATATAAACAATTATAAACACACAAAATAAATCTTAAAACAGATTACAAAGTGCTTTAAGTACACAGTAAAGGGAGAGGTTACTTCTAGCTAGAAAGGGGAAATGAAAAAAGGCCTCTTGGAAGAGGATGTCTTTCAGAAAGCCTTAAAAGATGGTTAGAATTTTAATAGGCAGAAATAGTGAGAAAATAAAGAACTGAGTAAAATCCTGTCTAAGAACTACTCCTGGAGCTCTTTAAAGAAATGTAGGAATTTGAAGAACTCAGTTTACAATTTGAACCAGCATAATAAGATTTCTTCTTCTTGATCTCAACCATACCTTGAATAAAAATGACTCTAACACCAAGTAAGTTTAAGAGCCCACTGAATATCAGTACTACATACGATCTTTTTTCATACATGATGTTCATTAGAATAGTTGGGTCAAAGTTATAATTTTAGGATATTCCCTTATGATTTTAGGATTTCCCAATTAAAGACATGTTTCAAAGTAGGGATAATGACATATTCAAAGTGTCTCATATAAAATTAATCTCAATTCCATTTTCATTTGTACTTCAAAAAAAGGACGATCTATAAATGCCTTGTCCATAATCCAAAACTAAAAAAATAAAAACAAAAACAAATTAAATATACTTACTGTAACACAACCTTTAGAAGCTCCTTTTATTTTACCAATATAAACAGAAGTAAATATAAAATCCAGGTGTAGATCCATCTCATCACTAGGTGTAATACAGGAAATGTTTTCCATGACAGGCTTATATGGACATAATTCAGATGAAGCCTAACAAGGAACAAATTATAAAATGCATATAACCCTAAGTATTACACAAATGCTGACAATGATTTTCAAAATCAAATACTTCTTTCAATTGCTATTAATGAAATTTGTAAAGAACTTTATACTGTTCTTACTGTGAAGAAATAGTTATCTAGATTTTTTTCTTAAAAAGCATATGATTTACCTTGAGAAAATTACTCTTAATAATTGAATCTTAAATTCTATAGGCCTAAGCTCCAGAAATATATCTTCCTCTGCATCAAAGTCATGATTTCAAATTTAATATTCCCTAATAGGCTTTATTCATTTTTAGCTCAGCAGAAATAAATTAAGATTTATGTAGTTGTTAGTTTAAAATGAGTTTCTAAATGTATTGTCTCTCTTAATCACCACAATCATCCTGTGAGGTAGTTTGGATTTTTCTTCATTTCATAAGTAAAACTAATAGATGTTTGGATTGGTTAAGTGACTTGCCCAAAGTTATAAAGTTAGTGTGAAGCAAAGCTAAGTCAAAACCAGATTTGTATCTCTAGATCAAGGGTTATTTCTAGCACATAAAATTGTTTCATAAACCAAGATAATATTCTTAGGTCATGTACTTGAAGGCATGTAAGTGCCTAAGAACCATCTGTTATATCAAATCTTTATGTTTTACTCTATGTCCTATGTCTGAAAATAGCCAACCAGTTATCTAAAACCTCAAAAATCATATCACTTCCACTCAAATAACTACAGAACTCTGCTTTTAAATTACAATATACTACTAGGAAGTATTAGCACCAGCTGTTTCCTACAATCTCTTCTGAATTTTAAACTGCCAAATGACATTTTCGACTCCACATTTGCCCACTCTTTGTACATTAGTCTTCTTTAACCCTAACATCACTAATGACGAAATAAATTACCACGAGGGCAATTATGCACATGTACTCACTCTCCTTCTACTTCTATAAAATGTTATTAATCCTCATCTGAAACATACGTAGGACTCATTATTCTTAACCCAGCTCACAATGCCATTTATCTGCTTAATAAAAATCTTCATCATTCTCATCTTTTTTTTTTCATTCTCATCTTTTATTGCTTACTCTAGTATTCTTCTTATATCCCTTAAAGAATAAGTACCAAATCAACTACAAGTGACTCTAATCAGATAACCATGTGTGTTTTAAGTGATAAAATGAGAAGACAGGATAAAAAGAATTTTTTACTGGGGCCTCCCAGTTTGTAAAGATTAACTGCCTCCTAAAAATGGCCAACCCACGCTTCTCACCACTTCATTTAAAACTGCAAACAAGGAAAGGTATGGAGATTTTAAGGTATGCTGACCTATAGATCTTAGTAGGTCTTCACATTATTTTCTGCTTAGTTGTAATCATATTCCATCAGTTCTACAAAAAATGTTATTTTCTTATAATATGATCATTTCATAATGCCTTATCAAATTATATGCTGCCAAGGAAACTATAATTCACTAAAAAGTTTGAACTCATTATCAATAATGACATGGTTTTCATAACAAATACAACTAAGCCGTCAGGTACACTACTGGCCAAAAAATGGTTACATTTTAACAAAACTTCCAAACAAAGATGCTAAGGTGATCTCTATATAGAGCACCAAATGCAAAGGAACACCAGTGAAACAATAATCAGACCACCAGGGCAGCCCGGGTGGCTAAGCAGCTTAGCACCACCTTCAGCCCAGGGCATGATCCTGGAGACCCAGGATCAAATCCCACGTTGGGCTCCCTGCATGGAGCCTGTTTCTCCCTCTGCCTGTGTGTCTGCCTCTCTTTCTCTCATGAATAAATAAATAAAATCTTTAAAAATAATAATCATACCACCAAACATTTTTATAGAACTGACCTAATTCTTCATCACATCTTAAAGAATAACAGCCTCTGACCGTATGAAAAAACAAACCAACAGAAGTTTTACCACAGTTCTACACTGGTGATAGCTGATAATCATTTCTTTAAAATAGAGTAATAAGAGGCTGATGATAAGAACACTGACAAAAAATGATTTGTACCTCACTTTAGAGCTATAATTTTTTAAGTACTGTGTCAAAACACAACTGGCTGACATTAAACCGAGATATTTCCATTTATTATTTTCTGTAAGAAGGAAAAGACAATGGACTTACCAAACTGATTGGTTTATGGCACTATTCTAAATACTTTCATATGTTACTTCATTTAATATTCAATATAGTCTTGCGAGGTACGTATTATCATCCTCATTTAACTTATGAGGAAACTCAGGCTTAAAGAAGTTAAATGACAGGGCCAGGATTTGTATATGTGCTGCCGAAGCAAGCACCAGGGCCAGGATTTGACACAGATCTGTAATCTCCAGACACCATGTTCTTTCCTCTCCATCTTCTGCCTTAATTGCATGTGAGGAAAACGAATAATTCTAAGTAGCCACACTACTGGAAGGCCAGACAGATAAATACTGGAAACTGCTTAATTTTAGGAAATGCTCTGATAAAGTAGTTAAATGTTCAATGAGAATCAGTTTTAAAAAAAAAGAAAAAGTATTCAGTTTTAGATTAAAAAAATATATAAATGACCAAAATAAGAAATTCTTCCACTTCAAAATAAAGACCATTACATATTTCCTTCAAACGAATATAAAAGTTATATCAAAAGTTAAACTAAGAAATTTCATAATTTTATTACATTATTCTGCTTCATGAAAGAAACAGTTATTAGTCAACTCTATTTCACTGTTAACCTATGAGAAAGCAGAAATAAATACCTGTACAGATTCACGTGTAATCAATGGCAGTTCTGACAATGCTGATTCAGAAGTACTCTCATTTTCATTAGTGATGACATGGTCTTGCTTAGGTTGTAATTTAAGAATTTCTGAACTTTTATGTTCAACAGGTCCTTCTTCATCACTAGAAACAACAACTAAAAAGGAAAAATTATTTCTTAAATGTGTTACAATAATCACACAATGAAAACTTACTAATTCATGCACTATACCTTTAATAATCTCATTAAAATTTAATCATCTAACTGTCCAGCTTAGAAACTGGATTATCATTCATTATCTAATTTATACTAGCTATATACAATATTTCCATATCAGTGCTATTATTAGGCAATTATCTGAAACCTTACCTTCTGGAGGATGAAGACATTTAAAAATGAATAAAGCCATGAGGAATATATAGGAACAAGTTCTGACTACAACAGTAAAAACGTATTGAACGTAAAAAAATATTAAGTTTAAGATTAAAATTTAAAAAGATAAATTGTACTTTAATGCCTATTACATTAGCTGCCTCCAAAAGAAGCAATGGATGCCTGAGATGCGGGAGACTATTCACTATATATCCTTTAAAACTTTTGTTTGGGGATCCCTGGGTGGTGCAGCGGTTTAGCGCCTGCCTTTGGCCCAGGGCACGATCCTGGAGACCTGGGATTGAATCCTACGTCGGGCTCCCGGTGCATGGAGCCTGCTTCTCCTTCTGCCTGTGTCTCTGCCTCTCTCTCTATCTCTCTCTCTCTCTCTGTGTGACTATCATAAATAATTAAAAAATAAAATAAAATAAAAATTTAAAACTCTTGTTTGAACCATGTGAGTGTATCAAATACTTGAAATTAATTAAATCAAAATTAATGACAATTACCATGTAGCACTTAAACTCTGTACTTTGACTTCATCAACCAAAATGTCAACAATAATGGTCCTTTTAGAATCCTTTTAAAAACTACTGAGATGAGGAACACCTGGCTCACTCAGTTCAGCACCCAACTGTTAGTTTCAGTTCAGGTCATGATCTCATGGCTTGTGATATTGAGCCCCACAGAGAGCTCCATGCTCAGCAGGGAATGTGCTTGAAGATTCACTCCCTCTGCACCTCCCCCAAATGTGGGCACACATGTATGCAAGCAAGCTCTCATCTCTCTCTCTAAAATAAATAAATGTTGAAAAAAAGTATGTTGGCAAATTGAATTTAAATATTTTTTTAAAAACTACTGAGATAGGGGATCCCTGGGTGGCGCAGCGGTTTGGCGCCTGCCTTTGGCTGAGGGCGCGATCCTGGAGACCCGGGATCGAATTCCACATCGGGCTCCCGGTGCGTGGAGCCTGCTTCTCCTTTTGCCTGTGTCTCTGCCTCTCTCTCTCTCTCTGTGTGACTATCATAGATAAATAAAAATTTTTTAAAAAATTAAAAAAAAAACCTACTGAGATAAATCACAGTTCACAATTCCTTTAAAAGACAAAAAACTTTTAAAACTTCTTAAAAAGAATATTAAGTCCACTATTTACCTAAATTAGTATTACAAAATTCACGAACAAAGTCTTAAACCCCAAGTTTTCTTTTTCTAAAGTTAATATATTCCACAGTAATGTCATAAACAGCTATTGCCCCAGCAAAATTTGAGGGAAGAAATAGAACAAGTAAAGCAGAGAAAATTAAAAAACATTATAATCCTGTTACTTACTTGGTTCTACTGATATCAAAGACTGGTTCCCCTCACTGTGTTCACTTAAAACAGGCTTTTCTATTGCATTCAACTCATTCTCATCCTTCTCAAGCAGGGTAGACTCCCCCACAGTATCAGTGGACATAGAGTTCTCAAAATTTTCAGTGGTTGAACAGTCAACAGAGGAACTTTTCGGAGCAGCACTCAAAGCCAACTCCTGACTATTAAGTGAAGATAGTTTAGCAATATTGCTTTCTATAGGTTCAGGTATAATTTCTTCAAGCACTTTTGAGTCTTCATAGTTTTCACTTGACTTTTTAAATTCAGCACATACTGTTGAGTCATTTTCTTGTTTTTTCTGAATATAAATACATACAGAAAATTAGCATGTCAATTTGGCTAAAGAATTTTTTAAAGTTTAAATTCCTAAAGAAGAATATAAAAGTAAAAATATTATATCATTTCTATAACTACAGGGATAGGAAACTGCACAATTATACTGTATCACTCTTGTTAGGGTCTTCCAAGTAAAGAGACAGAATCTGGTCGTCCTACCAGACACTTAAACATTTTTTTTAAAAGGCTGAGATGTGGAAATTCCCATATTTACAGGTATAACTTGTAGAACTTAAGTCAACTTTAGAATAAGAAGAATTTTTTTTACAGTTTTATTTTGTAAAAGTAATGAGGCCAAATGACATCATGTGACTTTATACACAAAAGCAAAAAATTAAAAATTTAAGAGGATAACAATTTTAAAAACTATCAAATCAATCACTGCCTTCACATCTCTCTTACTGTTTAAACCTAAACCATGTTTATAACTCAAAGATACTGAAAAGTCCTAAAAGACCTTGTAAATGAAAGGAGTAAAAAGGTTACCTTCTTGTACATTTACTAACTGTATACTAAGTTTTGAAAATAGGTAGTGTGTGTATGAAGTAGAGTAATTCTTCACTTTCAACAAATTCCCTAAACTCTAGGTAGAGAGTCTTAAAGAAGTTGGTAAGTAAACTACTGATAAAAGAAATATGATAATAATTTTACACAATATATGAAAAAGCAAAAAAAAAAAAAAAAGCAATTGGCTGGACACTATAACTAGAGTATTAATAATATCTGGTTAAAAAAAAAAGGAAAACAATATAGAACAAGCCTGATGGATATATACCAAACTAAAGAGTGCTATCAGAGAAGAAGCATTTTTAACTTTTTTTATTTGTTCATAATTTTTGAAATTTGTTCCAATAGCTATTCTACTGAAAAACATCTAAGTTATTTTCAAAAAATCAAACAGAATAAAACAATAGGCAAAGAAAAGAAAGAAATCTAATGATTAAAAGCAGAAAGCTATAAGAACATTATTTGGCCAGAGTCAACTCATTTTTATCATACCATAAATTATTTCATATCTAAATACTTCTACTTACTATCTGTTCTGCTGATTCAAACAAGGAAGAAGTAGAATTATGAGAATCAGGCAAATTACTTCTAAGCCTTTTCTTTCTCTTCCTGGAGATCAGAGCGAGTTCCATTTTTGAATCAGAAAATGTATCATCTTTATTTCTGCTCCCCTCTTCAAGATGATCACAACCTCTACTTCCACTATTGAGGTCTTAAAAAACAAGAGAAACATAAATATGGCCAAAAAGTACAAAAAGAATTCCTTTTAGAAGAGCTCAAATTGGGACACCTGGGTGGCTCAGCGGTAGAGCATCTGCCTTTGGCTCAGGATATGATCCTGAAGTTCTGGGATCGAGTCCCACATCGGGCTCCCTGCATGGAGCCTGCTTCTCCCTCTGCCTGTATCTGCCTCTTTCTGTGTCTCTCATGGACAAATAAATAAAATCCTTAAAAAATTTTTAAAAAAAGAAGAGCTCAAATAAACATCAAAATTGCTGTACAACTTCCAAAACTAATCTAAAGAGATGTTCACTGCTAAATTCTCATACTGACATGGATGAATATAAAGAAATGCCCTATTTGAAGTTGCATACACAAAGTAAATATCCATTGTACAATAAATATGAGGTGAGGAAAATATATTAAAGTGTATATTCTTTAGTAACCAAAGCAAAACAATCAAACTATGTTTATTCCTTTTCCTGTAATCACATTTGACTGTAATACAAAAAAGGGGGGGGGGGAGTATTAATAAAATTTGGAAAATTCTCATTTTAAACATTTTGATACTTTACTGTGATTTTAGAAATTGGTTGTATTTTTAAAATTTAAGTGTTATATGCATGTATTTTTAAGTGAAGAGACAATAAATATGAGCATTAATCACTGTTCTTTAAAAAGAAGCCAAAATATTTTTCCTCAGCAGACCGTATATAATATGTGGTCATTCACACAGCTATCTCCTTTTTAAAAATCAAGAGCTCATTTTAACTCTCCAATAAATCTACCACCCTACAGATAAAGAAATGTTCCCTTTTGTAAATCAACTAAGCATTATTTGGAACCTATGTCAATTATTACTAAAAATGCTTAGTATTTCAGTTATCAAATATTTGTACTATACAAAAATACCTTCCCAAAAGGTTCTACCTAAGTAACTGAAAGGTATCCCGAATTATATTGCTTTGGGAATCTATATAAGTACCAACTCAAAGTTTATATAAACAAAGTTCCAAAGCAGCTTTCTTCAATTCACTACTTATAATTCATGTAACACTTACTGGCCTGATCTATCCATTCATTGAAAGATCTTCAATACCCACCTTCTCTTCGAACTATTCTTTGCTTTTATTCTCACTTCATAGACACCTAATAACTAACATTTATAGTGTCTCTTTGTCATTTCTTAAAAGCAGGCATTGGGACAGGATTGAGGACAAAACTCCAAGATGGTCAACAGTCTTTCAATTTCCAAAGAAAACACTTCTTATTCCCTCCCCAAGAAAAATAAAATCTCCCCTGAAATCAACATAGTATTTCGAAAAGCACAACAGCTTTTTTTTTTTTTTTTTGGTAATTTCATAAACTGGAAAGGTAGTCAAATACAATTTCTACATATAAATGCTCTACCAAATTACCATTTCTGAACAAAAACATTATAGCAAATAGACTGAGGAAAGGAAAGGGGCTTGAAAAAAAAAAAATCCGAGCAGCCCCAGTGGCGCAGCGGTTTGGCGCCGCCTGCAGCCTGGGGTGTGATCCTGGAGACCCCGGACCGAGTCCCACATCGGGCTCCCTGCATGGAGCCTGCTTCTCCCTCTGCCTGTCTCTGCCCCTCTCTCTCTCTGTGTCTATGAATAAATAAATAAAATCTTTTTAAAAAATCCTATTATACAGGAGTTTTCCCTCAAACACTTTATTTACGATTCACACATCAGTCAAGGCTATCTCATGGAAAACCAGAATAAATTTATTACAGCTTGCCATTATAAAAATAGTACCCTACCTACATAATATATACAACTCACAAATATTACCAGTATATAAAATTACAGAAGTGACAAATTCTTGTAAACCAAAAAATGCTAAATATGTCCAATATATTGGGGTGACTAGGTGGCTCTGTCAGTACAGTTCTGATCTCAGAGTTTGAGCCCAAAGTTAGGTTTAGAGATTACTTAAAAATAAAATCTTTCATATTTATATATATGTGTGTGTGTGTGTGTGTGTGTGTGTATATACACACACACACTATTTTCATAAAAGTAAATTTCACAAAACAATGTACTATAAAAGAATGGAATACTTGGGAGTTTAATTCAGAATTCCCATTAATATATGGGCTTATGTTAAAAAACTGGTATGGAGGAGACGACTGGGTGGCTCAATCAGTTAAGAATCTGACTTGAAAAAAAAAAAAAAAAAAAAGAAAAAAAAAAAAAAAAAGAATCTGACTTGATTTCAGTTCAGGTTGTGATCTCAGGGTCATGAGACTGAACGCCACATCCAGCTCCACACTGCATGTGCGGCATGCTTAAGATTCTCTCTCTCCTCTCCCCCAACCCATTCCCTTACTCTCTCAAAAAAAATGTTTTTAATAAAAAATAAATTAAAAAAAAAAAAGACTCTCTCCCTCTCCCTCCACTCTTCTCCCCCTTTCTCTCTCTAAAAAGCAAAACAAAAAAACTGGTATTGGATACAATTATCCATAGGATGGAAACATGGTGAGTTTCAATTAAGTTTCAGTAGCTACTTTTCTTAAAAACACTTTATCTCTGAAGAGGACCCTCAGGGGTACTAAGAAACTATCAAGTGTTTCTTTTATCATGCATTTTTTTCCCTAAGTCTAAAAGTCCGCTGTGACTTTAAAGTAATACTGAATGGCACAAATAAGAAGCTTTTTATTCAACTATTCCTACTCTATACAGGAAATCAGTAGAATGTGAGGGTTTAACAGTGTCTAGATAGTATGAAGTGAGATCACTTGAACAAATACTTTTTATTTGGTAATTAATGAAAATTATTTCTGGGAAAAGTACAATCCATAAGAAAATAAATGTCTTTCATTATATGTACCTAGTGCTTAGTGACTAACTGAAAGATATGTCTACAATTACACTGCTTTCTCTAGCTTGTTCTCACAAGAGTTGAAGCTAGTTATTAGTCTAGTTTCTTTTTAGTTTTCTTGAAAAAGGCCAATAAAAATTGTAAATAGCTATGTTTCAAATGACGTACAAAGAATTTTTGCATAGTGTCATTAAAGAACCACCTTTTCTAGTGAATGATTTATGAATCAGAAAACGAAGTGTCTCAACTAGTTTCAAGCAATCAGAGCGATCCCTAAAAATGTTAGTTCCACATCTGACTAATGTAGTGAATTGTTTTGGTGCAAATTTTTGTAAAGCACTTCAAAACCTTAAAAGGACAAAAAGGAGAAAAGAAGTTAATTCATTAACCCTACATGCAAAGAGGCCTAAAAAGAATTTTCAGAAGTCTGGGATGTATTTACCTTTAAATTTGCTAATAGTGGCTTGTACTGGCATCCTCCTAGAGTTGAGAGAAATTCTAATGAATAAAGAATGTACATCATAGGAGGATAGACAGTGGGAAGCTAAGAATAATAATCAAGTTAGCAGACATATCCATGGAAACAACACTTACAAGTAGCTAAACTATATAGCTGTATCCCCAAACCCAACAACAACAACAAAAAGAAATAATATTCAAATTTAAGTTAGACTTAATAAATGAAGAAATGCATTCTACAGTGCACAAACAAAAAATTTAGCAATTTTGTGTTGCTAAATAACTTCCCTTTACTTTCAGAGATCTTTTAAATATAAGATTAAATAAAGTTAACTATAACTTAAACATCTGTAGAAATGCAAAAGACAAAAATTCAAATGACAACAATTTTCTAATGTTCACAAACCTTTAGGTTGAGCATCAGACATTACAAGAGAAATGCCATCATCATCTCTTTCCTTTTCTTTAGTGTGTGAAGCCTTCTTCGCATAATTATTATCTACTGTCTTACTTGGTTGGGAACCCCTGCAAAAGAAAATAATATTACATTCAATACTTCTATATCCAAATGAATTAAGGAGGCAGTTGATATATATTCAAGATAAAAACCCAGTTTTACAGGTTACAAACACAGTCCCATATAGCAGTGTATATAATCTGAACAGAAAAAAGAATAACTAAGATTTGAGACAAAAGTTCTTATCCCTTTTCTACTATTAAACTCTTCCTATTTCTTTGGGAGAAAAAAGATATGGATACCACAGGATTGGGCACATGCAAAAACAGCAAAAGAATAATACAGATAGTAAATACTCCAAAGAGGTTTAAAAAGTAAAAACTCCATGAACAGAAGTATAGGACAAGCACATCTATATGTAATCAAAAAAAAAAAAAAATCCAAAGGTAATTGTTACTATGTTTCAAGCATGGTTCACGAACCAAAAACTAAATACAAAATAAAGTTTGGAGTATGGTAACCAATTTTACCTACAGAAGGAATAACTTAAATTACAAGGTACTCATTAAATATATAAAAATATAAGGTGTGAAAAACAAGTTTTGAAATGATGAGCACATTACTATTAATGAAAACTTAATACAATATTAGCAGAGGACTTCAGTACTTTGAGCAATGGATAAATCATACAGATAAAAAAATCTACAAAAAAAAAAAATCTACAAGAAAATGTTGGACTAAAGCCATACTTTAGACTAACTAGACCTAACATTCATTTATAGAACATGTCATTCAATACCATCAGAATATGCAATTCTTTTCAAGTGCATACAGAACATCCATAATTGTATGACAATCATAAGTCATATGACAGACTACATAAATAAGCCTTAGCAAATTTAATAAAAATTAAAATCATATCAACTATCTTTAACCACAATAATATTAAACTAAAAACCAGTAATAGGAGAAAGTTAGAATATTCACAAATATATGGAGATGAAACAATATGCTCCTGAACAAGCTTTCAAAGAAAAAAATCAAGGAGGAGCTCAAAAAAAATACCTCAAAGCAAATAAAAATCTAAGTACAACATATGAAATCTTACTGAATGCTACAAAAAGATTTCTAAGAAAGAAGTTTGTAATGATAAATGCCTACACTAAGAAAGAAGAACTCCCATAAACAACTTCACTTTATATCTCATAGAACTACAAAAAGAACTAAGCTCAAATTTAGAAGGAAATAACAAAAATCAGAGCAGAAATAACAAAAACAAGAAAAGCAATAGAAAAGATCAACACGGGACACCTGAGTGGCTCAGCTGGTTAAGCATGTGAGTCTCCGTTTCAGCTCAGGTCATGATTTCATGGATCCTGAGTTCAAGCCCCACATCGAGCCCCACATTGGGCTCTGTGCTCAATGGGGATTCTGCTTGAGATTCTCTGCCTCCCCTATTTCTAATAAATAAATCTTTAAAAATATGTTTTTTTAAAAAAGATCAACACAAGTAAGACCTAGTTTTTTGAAAAGATAAAACTTCCTGATTTCAAACTATATTACAAAGCTATAGTAACTAAAATAGTATGATATGGTATAAAAAGAGATTGATATAGGTCAAAGGAACACTTAGAATCGAAAGCCAGGAATAAATCCATACATATATGGTCGATTAATTTATGGCAATAGGGAAAGGAGAAACAAGTAAGGCTACATCAAACTGAGTAAGGGACAACCAAGAGTAGGTAGGGAGAGACAGGCAGGGGGCTACATAACCAGGCTTACAGAAATCCCAGATTTGGAGAAATGTTATAAATGAGATATTAACCAAGGAGAAGGGAACATGTGCATCCTTCTAAATATAAACAGGACATTCTCATATTTTCCAATCCACAATACTGGTTCTAAATATATACAGGATATTCTCATGATACTTACAAATCCACTATGCTATTGACAAAATATTTACCAAGTTCCCTGGTCAGTTTTCTATAAAAGACTAACCATCAAAGCCCTGTGTGGCAACCCATTTGGGACCCTTCTGATTTTAGAGAGCTTTTCTTTCCCCTTTCTGTTTTCACTTTCACTTAATAAACCTTCACTTCAGTCTTTTGTTGTATCCACAAGATACATTTCCAGCTCCATGAGACAAGAACTCTGGAATCCTGAAACAAAAGTAAAAGGCTTCTGCACAGCAATTAAAACCATCACTCAAATGAAAAGGAAATACATAAAATGGGAGAAAATATTTACAAACCATATTATCTAATAAGGGATTAATATCCAAAATATATAAAGAACTCATACAACTCAATAGAAAAGTTTCTATTTAAAAAATGGGCAGAGTGGGGTGCCTAGGTAGTTCAGTTGGTTAAGCATTCAATTATTGATCTCAGCTTGGGGCCTAATCTCGGGGTGCTGAGTTCAATCCCCATTTTGAGCTCTACAGTGAGCATGGAGCTTAAAAAAAAAAGATTGGGCAGAGGAACTAAATAGACATTTTTTCAAAGACGACATACGCATGGCCAACTGGTACATGAAAAGGAGTCCAACATCATTAGTCGTTATGGAAATGTAAATTAAAACCACAATGAGATATCACCTCATACCCATCAGAGATTATTACCAAAGGTAAAAACCCTAATAATACATGTTGCAAGAATATAGAGAAAAGGGAATCCTGAGCACTGTTGGTAGCAATGTAAATTGGTGCAGCCACTATGGAAAACAGTATGGAGGTTCCTCAAAAAATTAAATAGAACTGCCATATTATGATCCAGCTATTCCACTTCTGGGTATTTATGCTCATTAAATATCATTATCTCAAAAATATATCAACACTATTACAATACCCAAGACATGGAAACAACCTAAGTGTCCACTGACAGATGAGTAGATGAAGAAAACAGGACACATAGAGTTATTCAGCTACAAAATAAGAGGGAAATCCTGCCATCTGCAAGAACATGGATGGAACCTGAGGGCATTATGCTAAGTGAAATAAATCAGAGAAAGACAAATACTGTATGACCTCACCTACATCTTTAAAAACAAAACAAAACAAAAAAACATGTAGTGGCCAAAAGCCTGCAGAGCAACATGCCCAAGCTTTATTACTATTGCCAACACATACCTCATCCATAATTCTCCATCAGAAAAACAGGCAGTACAGTGATAGGAAACACAAAGAGAATGTGAAAAACTATCAGAAATGGATAGAAGAGCAGGCTCAGAGCCTGATCAACAAAATAACTGCTACATTTCATGATACCTCTTAGGCAATTCTCTGCTCCTCCTCCAGCAAGAGCAATGATCCCACTCCTCCCCAGTCTCCTGGGTCTTACTTGCCCTGGTATGATGCCAACTTCCCATAAAGGGGACCCACGATGCCAATAATGGGCCTTCCTCCTTGTGGAATGATGCAGGGGGACCTACACCAGGAATGAGGCCGCCTCTGGGAAGCCACATACCAATGATGCCTGGGCCTCCAATGATGAGACCTCCTACCCATTCCATGATGGGGCCCACTTGGCCAGGAATTAATCAGACAGAAACGAAGAGGTGGGAACCTCTTTATATCCATTTTATATTACTTGTTCTACTTCCATCAGGAGGTCATGGTGCTGGGACTTTGGGTGTTTTCTAACAGCATGCTCCCCCTTCCTATCAAAGAGAGAATAGTTTTTGCAAGGTAGTGGGACCCCCCATACACACCAAAAAAACAACACAGTTTTCATTTTTATCCCAAAACGTGAATATCATCAACTGTTTTAGTTTTAAAAAACAACAACACTTAAATACAGTCAGCAGATTGGTAGTAGCAGGCGGTAGGGAGGTTGGAGAGAAGTGAGTGAAAATGAGTGAAGGTGGTAAAAAAGAATACAAGTTTCTAGCTGTAAGACAAGTATCATTTACATACAGTATGGTGACTACAGTTAACAATAGTGTATTATACATTTGAATGTTGCTAAAACAGTAGATCTCAGAAGTTCTCATTACAAGAAAAGAAATTTAACTATGCATGCTGATGGTGTTAACTAAACTTACTGTGTTAATAATTTTACAATATAAACATACATCAATTGATATGTTGTATACTTAAAGCTAGTACAATGTTTTGTCAATAATGCATCAATAAAATCATTTTTAAAAAATAAATTGATAGAAATCTTTGGGGGAAACAATTTGGTACTAATTAAAATAGCCAAAGAATGAATGAAATCTTTACACACAATACTCTTACTCATTATTGTTGTGCCCAAGATCGCAAACCGGAGAAACCGCCAAGGAGCCGACACCGATGCAATCACACGAGGGTTTATTTTATTTACAAGCTCGAGCGTGGGTCCAAGTATACCCGACGCAGCGGAGCAGGGACTTGGACCCAGAGACTAAGAGGCTTAGCAACTTTATTTTGTTTGGTTGGTTGTTTTAAAGATTTATTTATTTACTTATGATAGATACAGAGAGAGAGGCAGAGACACAGGAGGAGGGGGAACCAGGCTCCATGCAGGAGCCCGACGCGGGACTTGATGCCAGGTCTCCAGGATCACGCCCTGGGCTGCAGGTAGCACTAAACCGCTGAGCCACTGGGGCTGCACGAGGCTTAGCAACTTTATAGGGGCCAGTGGCCAATGGGATAAGCAGAAAGTTGCACAGTCATGCTGGTCCGCTGAGCTGGATTTCCGGTTAGGGTGTGTCCTGGTCTTGGATTAGGG
Organism: Vulpes lagopus; assembly: GCF_018345385.1. Lineage (NCBI taxonomy): Eukaryota > Metazoa > Chordata > Mammalia > Carnivora > Canidae > Vulpes > Vulpes lagopus. The sequence continues at coordinate 96,739,111 of NC_054824.1, read as the reverse complement.
CGGGGCAGTGCCCTAAGTAATAAGCAGGTCAGCACAAGGTGGGTACAGCCCAAAATAGTCAGTCCTGCTCTGCTTGTCCAGGGGTAGGGGATTTTGTTCAATTTCCTGGGTCCCACATTCCCCGTTTTTCAGAGGATCCTATGCAGGACCCAATCATGGGTCCAGGTTGCTCTCAGAGTGAGCCAGGGCATTCCCCCGGAATGATTAAACCAGGATTCTCACCAACCTTGTTGCTGTTCTCACTCTTATTTACAGTTAAGGCAGCACATAACCCACCCCCCCCAACCCTTTGTTGTAAGAAGACTAATTCTAATCCCCTTCTATTTTGAAGGACAACCTCGGAATAGGGAGTCTTGGAGGTGGGAAATAAGTGAGAAAGGCGCAGTCTTAGCTTTAGAGGATTGTCCTTGTCTGGTTGGCTTTTCCATTCTGTAACAAAGTCCATGAGAATGGTGTGTGGGTCAGCTGGCGGGATGTGTGTGTAGTGGACCCAGGGAGTAATCCTGTCAACCTTGAGAGCGGTGGGAGTGGTCAGGATCACAAGGTAGGATCCCTTCCAGTGAGGCTGAAGTGTCTGGTGTTGGTATCTCTGCACATATACCCAGTCACCTGGCCGATATCGATGGGGGTCCAGGGGTGGCCCAGTCTCGTAGAGGGCCCTCAGCTTAGGCCACAGCTTAGGCCACACCTGCTCATGGGTTCGTTGTAACATTTGGAGGAAGAAAAGAAGTTGGTGATGATCAAATTCAGCAAGCACCTCAGGTTTTAAATTGGGGATAACAGGTGGAGGAAGACCGAACATGATTTCGTAGGGAGTCAGTCTCATCTTATATGGGGAGTTCCTCACCCTATATAGGGCAAAGGGGAGGAGAGTCACCTAGTCCCTGCAGTCTCCAGGGCTAATTTAGTTAAGGTCTCCTTTAATGTTCTGTTCATCCTTTCTACCTGTCCTGAGCTCTGGGGCCTATATGCACAATGTAATTTCCAATCTGCCCCAAGTACTACTGCCACTCCCTGTGTTACCTTAGATACGAATCCTGGGCCCTTGTCTGACCCAATTCTAACAGGAAAACCATACCTCGGTACGATGTCTTCCAGCAGTTTCTTGATCATGATCTGTGCCGTTTCATGTTTGGTGGGAAATGCCTCTGTCCATCCTGAAAAAGTATCTACAAACACTAGTAAATACCTATACCCATATTTTCCAGGTTTCACTTCAGTGAAGTCCACTTCCCAGTAGGCTCCTGGGCGGTCCCCTCAGAGCCGGTGCCCAGGTTAGATCCATGGGCGGAGGCATTTGTTAATTGGCATGCGCACAGCTTGCCACAATCTGTTCGATCTTTGCTCGGAGAGTCTTTAATGGTGATCTTTGCATGTCGTAGGAGGTCTTCCATCTTCCTTGTTCCCATGTGAGTACTCCGATGCATTTTGGATAGGACTCGCCATCCTAGTTCCTCTGGCAAGATGATGCTGAAGTCTGCGGCCCTCCACCAGCCACACAAGCACTGGGTCATAGGCAAGCGTTTGATCCAGTGTAAGTCAGCATCAGTATAGTTGGGGATGTCGGGCAGGGTCGGTGCCCCCGGATCAGGTAGCGTGGTAGCTAAGACCTGGGTCACCAGAAGGGCCGCCTCTTCTTTTGCTTTTAAATTGGCTAGCTGGTATCCCCTGGCTACTGGCGTGTCTGCCTTTTGGTGCCCCGGACAATGGATGATGGCTAGGGCCTTGGGCAGCCAGAAGGCCTTTAGGAGTTCAAGAATCTCCGTTTTGCTTTTAACAGTCTTTCCCTCTGCTGTCAGAAGTCCTCTCTCCCTGTAAAGGGCTCTGTGGATGTGAGTGGTGGCAAAGGCGTACCTGCTGTCGGTACAGTACAGTTTAGAACTCTCAGAAAATATGCGCGCAAAAGGTAGAAAAAGTTGAGCGCACTCACCACCTGTGAAACCCTCCGGATGGGGTCCTGGAGGTTTCTTGGATCCCGGACCAGCCCCCAAATGTTGTGCTCAAGATCGCAAATCCGAGAAACCACCAAGGAGCCCACGCGGACGTGATCACACAAGGCTTTATTTACAAGCTCAAGCCTGGGTCCAAGTATAACCCAATGCAGGGAGCAGGGACTTGGACCCGGAGACTAAGAGGCTTAGCAACTTTATAGGGGCCAGTGGCCAATGGATACCCAGAAAGTTGAAAGTCATGCTGGTCTGCTGAGCCGGATTTCTGGTTAGGGTGTGCCCTGGTCTTTGATTAGGGCGGGGCAGTATCACTGGGCTGGATTTCCCATTAGGGTGTGTCCTGGTCTTTGATTAGGGCGGGGCAGTGCCCTAAGTAATAAGCAGGTCAGCACAAGGCAGGTGCAGCCCAAAATAGTAAGTCCTGCTCTGCTTGTCCAGGGGTAGAGGATTTTGTTCAATTTCCTGGGTCCCACAATTATAATTTTTTTTTTTTAATTTTTATTTATGATAGTCACAGAGAGAGAGAAAGGCAGAGACACAGGCAGAGGGAGAAGCAGGCTCCATGCACCGGGAGCCCGACGTGGGATTCGATCCCGGGTCTCCAGGATCGCGCCCTGGGCCAAAGGCAGGCGCCAAACCACTGCGCCACCCAGGGACCCCCACAATTATAATTATTAATAAAACAACTCATTATGGTATTAAGGTAGGCAAAACCTGAAATAAAAAACTATACAAAATAGCCTGTGTATTATTCTCTCATAACAGAACACACTATATAGTAATTACCGTATTTTCAGAACTATTTAACAACATGGAAATTTTTACACCAACTTACAAGCATTAAAAACATCAGATACCAAGAACAATTAATGATCCCTGTTCAATAAACTATAAAACATCTACACAAATGACCATAGGAAGACTGTGGAAACGGAAGCACGGACCATCTCCCCACCCAGACAACAGCCACGCTGGCAGGATCTGTCTGATGTAACTATTAGGGAATTCTGGAGTCTATGGAAGTAAACTGAAGTTAATTTCAGGCAATTTGAGCTCTGAAAGTGGTAGCAGTGACCCAGTAGTCTGTTCCTATGTAGCAAGCAGCAATGCCCAAGTTCGTAAAATAGTTTGCACAGCTTACAATTACCAAGGTGAGCAAGGACCTTATTTTCCAAATATCAGAAATCTGCATTCTGATCACCAATGGCTGTTTCTGTTCACGGATGAGCAGACATGGAGAAAAGCAGCCACTGTTGCAACAACCACCACCATTGTTGTAACACTTTTCCCATCCAGCTAAAACAACTTCCAGGAGACTTAAAGGGCTAGCACCTAATTTTGTTTTATTTTTCCCCCTTCAGTTCTCCCATTTTCTCCTTTTGGGAACCAAACATTTAAGGATTACAGTATTTGAAAATAATCACATATATGAGGGAATTCAGGAAGTCACAAAAATTACTAGGGAAAGGCATACTTATAAAAGACCTAGGAAGACCTTATGTTTACACATTAAGTGGATGTGTGGAAGAGACAATTAAAAACAACAATTAAAAAAAAAGAAGGAAAGAAAGAAAAAAAAAACTAGTAAACCCCTGGGAAGGGGAAGAATCTGATTTCCAGACTTACTATATTACATGATTCAAGTGTTGTGTTTTCAACAACAACAAAAAAGCACAAGGCATACAAACAAACAGGAAACTGTGGATGATTCAAAAAGGAAAAAAATAAAACACAACATGTCCCTGAAAAAAAATCTAGAAAGCAGATTCAATAGACAAAGACATTATAACAACTGTCTTAAAGATGCTCAAAATGCTAAAAAAAAAAAATTTTTTTTTAAAGTATTGGACAAAGTCAAGAAAATGATCTATGGATAAATGAAAATATCAAGAGATGAAATACATTAATAAATGAAAGGGAAATTCTGGAGCTCTAAAGTATAATAACAAAAATGAAAAATTTATGGGGCACCTGGCTGGGTCAGTTGGGAGAGCATGTAACTCAATCCCTGTCATAAGTTCAAGCCCCATGTTGAGTATAGAGCTTACTTAAATAAAACTTAAAAAAATAAAATGAAATTGAAAAACTCATTACAGGGATGCAAAAGCAAATATGAACAGGAAAGAAGAGAATGTCTGTCATCAGTTCTGGATTTAGGGAAGGGGAAGGGGTAGGGAAAGGGAAAATAAAAAAGGATAACTTAGAAGATATGATCATGGAAATTATCAAATCTGAGGGATAAGAAAATCTGATAAAAACTGAACACAGCCTAAGGGACCTGTGGGACACCAAAAAGTAGACCAATATACGTAATGTCAGTATCTCAGAAGGAAAAAAAATAAAGGAGCAGAGAAATTACTGAAACAAATAATCATTAAAATATTTCCAAATCTGGGGGCACCTGTTGTGGTTGTTGGTTAAGCATCTGCCTTTGGCTCAGGTCATGATCCCAGGGTCCCAGGATAGAGCCCTGCACCAGGCTCCCTGATAAACAAGGACTCTGCTTCTCCCTCTCCCTCTGCTTCTCCCTCTCCCTCTGCTCATGCTCCTTCTCTCACTCTCTCTCTCAATAAATAAAATCTTTTTAAAATTTTTTCCAAATTTGATGAAAGACATGAATATAAACATCCAAGACACCCAAGGGACTACTAAACTCAGTGAGACCTTACCAAGAAACACTATAATCAAGTTGTCAGAAGACAAGGCAAAGAGAGAATCTTGAAGGTACTAGGAAGCAACCCATCACATATCAAGGATATTCTATAAGATTATCAGGTTTCTCATCAATAGCCATGGTGGCCAAAAGACATTGGTTTAGTATAAAGTATTGAAGGAAAAAACTGTCAACCAGAAATCCTGTATCTGGCAAAACTATTCTTTTTCCAGTTAAGTTATAAAGTTAAGTTGATGATTTGAGATATTTCTTCTTTTTTAATGCAAGCAACTACAGCTATGTATTTCCCCTTTAGTACTGCTTTGGCTGCATCCCATGTTTTCGTTTTCATTCATCACTACACATTTTTTAATTTCTTTGTGATTTCTTCTAAGACCCACTGGTTGCTTTAAGTGTGCTGTTTAATTTCCAACAACTTTTGAGTTTTCCAGTTTTCCTTCCATTAATGATTTATGACTTCATACCATGTGGCCAGAAAAGAATGGGAGAAAATATTTGTAAATCATATTTCTGATAAGATTCAGAATATATAGAGAACTCCTAAAACTCAAAAGTAAAACACAACATGATTCATCGAAGAGCAAAGGTCTTGAACAGACATTTCTCCAAAGAAGATACATGAATGGCCACTAAGCACACGAAAAGATATTCAGCACCACTAACTGTTAGGGAAATCCATATCAAAACCACAATGATGTATCACAGCACACCCATTAGGTTGGCTATTATATAAAAACAGAAAATAACAAGCTTTAACAAAGATGTGGAGAAATTGGGACCCTTATGCACTGCTAATGGCAATGTAAAACGGTACTGGTGCTATAGAAAACAATATGGCGGTTCCTCAAAAAATTACTAATAGAATTACCATATGATCCAGAAATTCCACTTTGGGGTAGATATGCAAAACAACTAAAAAGCAGAGATAGAGACATCTGCACAACAATGTTCATAACAGTTACAACAGTCAGAAGATGAAAGCAACCCAACCACCCAAAGACATTTGTATACCACACTACATACAGGCAAAAAAGGAGTGAGAACTTCAATTAAGAAAGTAATCTCAAGATAGTTGTCCTGGATCTGATTTTCTTATATAAATCACCACAAATTAAAATATCACTTGACTAACCTATTTTTATACTTGAGACTAAAGAGGTCTTTCCAAGAATAAGCTAAAACACAGAGGTCAGACACTAACATGTTTTATAAAATAAAAGTTTTAATTTATATACTAAAGAAGATACTATAAACAAAGTAAAATTAACAAATAGAAGCTTGAAAAAATTTAATAAGAGTTCTTAAAAGTAAGAAACAGATGGAACCAATACATACCAAGACTAAGAAAACTCACATAAGAAACACAAACTCTGTCTTGACTAAAAATCAAAAAATGATTAAAATGAAAGCAATTTCATGTAAACACTTATTTTTGTCAACAGGTTATCAAAAATTTTTTCAATGGTAACACTTAATTCTAGTTAAAAAGAATGGCCTATAAGAATTTATAAAAATAAGTACACAAACTTACTGTAGCAATGCTATACAAACAAAAAAATTAAAAAATCCTAGGGACACCTAGGTGGCTCAACAATTGAGCACCTGCCTGTCTTCAGCCCAGGGCATGATCCTGGAGTCCTAGGATGGAGTCCCATATCAGGCTCCCCACATGGAGCCTGCTTCTCTCTCTGCCTGTCTCTGCCTCTCTCTCTCCGTGTCTCTCAGACTAAATAAATAAAATCTTTAAAAAAAAATTAAAATATCCTAAATGTTCAGTCACAAGGAAGCAAATATTTGTAAAAGTAGGTATATTTCTATGTACTGATTGGCAAATTACTAAGTTACAAGAGAAAAGCAAATTTTCTCATTTAATCTGCATACCTAGGCATTATTACTTCAATTTACAGATGAGGTAAACTGAAGCATAGAAAAAGAAGTTAAGCAAATACACTGAAATTAATTCAACCTCGTACTAAATAAGTTACTAAGGGTATTGCATTTTTCACAGTGTATTATCATAATAAAAACAATAAATATTAGTTAAAAGGTTTTTTTTTTTAGTTAAAAGTTTTTAAAAGAGTAATACCTTAATAAATATCTGTATTTTAAAATAATAAATTACCATCTAGAAAAAACAAATATGCTACTTGAAAGAGACCATTTTAACTCCAATTTGCTTTTCATGCTTGGTATTTTACTATTGCTTTATTTTCAGCGTAAAAACACAGTGTTTTTTTTTCCTGCATAATTCCATTCAAGTTGTCATTACAGTCAATATTAACAGTTCTGAACACTAAAGATAGGCTAAGGCTAAAATAAGACTTTTAGCCTTTATTTTTTTTTTTTTCAAATAAGTCTCAATTTTAATAAGATCCTCTACATACACATTTGCTACTAAAAATTGAAATAGCACATCAAGAAAATTACAATTTCTGAAAACCAGAAAAATCTACCTTATGCACACCCTCCCCTAATTATACTCTAACCAAACCACCCCAAGTTTTCTGTGTATTCCTTCTGCACAAGTTACTTGGCTTCCGATTTTTTGATGTTAGGTTTTATCTTAATGACTTTAGGCTTCTCAAACACTTAGGCACACTCAACCTAGTAGTGCTTCCTTAGGTCAAATTGAAAAGTGGACATAAACTGAAACCATTCAAATGCAAACTACAGGAACTGAAGTCATTCAAATGAAAACTACAGGAATCCTCACAAACTAATATCAAACTGGAAAGTAAAACAATAAATATAGTAAAGGTTTTTTTTTTTAGTTAAAAGTTTTTAAAAGAGTAATACCTTAATAAATATCTGTATTTTAAAATAATAAATTACCATCTAGAAAAAACAAATATGTACTTGAAAGAGACCATTTTAACTCCCAATTTGCTTTTCATGCTTGGTATTTTACTATTGCTTTATTTTCAGCGTAAAAACACAGTGTTTTTTTTTCCTGCATAATTCCATTCAAGTTGTCATTACAGTCAATATTAACAGTTCTGAACACTAAAGATAGGCTAAGGCTAAAATAAGACTTTTAGCCTTTATAAAACATTTTCCTATAGGCTTTTATGAAGGGCATAAGTGCTAGACTTTCAGAGAAAACTTCCTCATTATATTCAGTCATAGCCCCCATTCTCCTATCCACCAAGTATCAGTTGCTAATTGACATTATATTTTTTTAACAGAGTTGGCCACATTCTTTGCAATAACAATAACACCAAAATATCCTGTCTCCTTAGAAGATATGTATTTCTATTTACTCTTTCTGAGTTTAAGATAGGCAGACTGGGAGGAGGCTGGTTACATACAAGAATTCCATCCTTGAGCCTACTCTGTATTCATGTGCTATTGCCTTAATCAGGCACATCTACTGAAGTGATGGTATGGCCATACTTGCACTTTATTTCTATGAGGCACTCTGGATTCTCCCCAAAATGAATTCATTTTAAGGGAAAAGAGAACCAAATCTCACTTTAAGGAGTGCAGTACTCGGAATACTTGGGTGGCTCAGAGGTTGAGTGTCTGCCTTCAGCTCAGGTCGTGATCCTAGAGTTCTGGGATGTAGTCCCACATCAGGCTCCCTGCATGGAGCCTGCTTCTCCCTCTGTCTGTGTTTCTGCCTCTGTGTGTGTGTGTCTTTCATGAATAAATAAATAAAATCTTTAAAAAAATAAAAAAAGGAGTGCAGTACTCCTCCGTAAAACAAATGGTAATACTAGTATGGCTGTAATAATTGCCTTTGCAACACTGGTAATAGTAACGGGAGTAGCAGTGATCTCAGGATCAGATAACGACATCCTCACCGTAGGAAACTTCAATAGTATCAACTACAACACCAGCCTTTAATGGCACTTTTGATCAATAAGAGACACTCAAAAATAATGACTACCATTTATTAATCACCTAGTAAGTTTCTGGCATTATATTAGGAACATTACATAGTTATCTCCTTAAATCTGCACAATAATCTTACAAGATGTGTTACTATCTCTGTTTTATTTATTTTTTTTAAGATTTTACTTATTTAGTCATGAGAGACACACAGAGAGAGAGAGGCAGAGACACAGGCAGAAGGAGAAGCAGGCTCCATGAAGGGAGCCCAAAGTGGGACTCGATCCCGGGTCTCCAGGATCAGGCCCCGGGCTGAAGGTGGCGCTAAACCGCCAAGCCACCTGGGCTGCCCAGTATCTCTGTTTTAAAGACAAAAAAAGTAACCTGCCCAAGGTAAGTCAGCATGTTTGCAATACTGCTAAGGTCTGAATCCAGATGTCTCGCTCCAAAGTCTATGCCTATTCTAAATGCAACAATCAAAGAAAATTACCACCAATAGAATGAATTTTCAGAGCCCACATCAAATATCACCTGGAAAATTCATAAACATTTAAAGGACTTGAGGAAAGCTAGAGTTCTCACTGAACAGATTTTAGGAACACCCAGAAATTTTAGACCTATTATTAAATCTTGGCCCCAAATTCCTTATACCAAATTGGTAAAAAGCCTGTACAGTACAGATTACAATTTGACAGTCCCATAGAATCCTCACATAATGCTATTTTTCATAACAGTATGAATAGGGGATCCCTGGGTGGCTCAGCGGCATGGAGCCTGCTTCTCCCTCTGCCTGTGTGTGTGTGTGTGTGTGTGTGTGTGTCTCTCTCTCTATCATGAATGAATAAATAAATAAATCTTTAAAAAAAAAAATAACAGTATGAATATGCACCAATGTCTTTTGAATTCCACAGTAACAGTACATATTGTGATTTTTCTATTTAAAGTATCATCAATAACATTTTTATTTATATATTTTATGTACACAAAGAATTCTCACATGTGATATTTAATTAAAAGAGATAATAAATAATTTTGTGGTGGAAAAAGGTCATTCAAAGGTCATTTCCCTTCTTTCAACTCAGGAAACCAAAACTCAAGATTAAATGACACAAACATTAACCCAAGTGCACAAAATTAAAATATGTATTGAGCTAAGCACTGGGTATACATGCAATTAAGACATGATGTCTCCCCTTAAGGAGTTCATGGTCTAGTAGAGGAGGGAGAAATAACCACCTATAATGCAAACTCATAAATGCATTTCTAACATCTCTAATTGTACATTAACTTATACATTAAATACACTGGTAACTGAACTGAATAATGTCATTGAAACTCAGTTCTTCTAGCAAATTCAGAAAATGACCTAATAAAGTCAAAACTATCAATGACAACTGAACTGATGAGAAACAAAATATTCTCCAAAGGGAGAAAAATTTTATAAAATTTTAAGCTCATATGAAATAAACAGTTTATAAAAATAAAGTATGGTTAGAAAAATAAGTAATTTTTTGCAGATTCTTAAAAAAGGTAACTATAAATATTCTTTAACATAATTCGGCTTACAAGAGAAATACAAACCAGAAACTACCTGTGGACGATTCCCGGCAAATAAAAAAAAAAATAAGTAAGAATGGATCAGTAATTTTTCACTCAGATCAAAACTATTTATTGTACTGGCTGAAGGCAAAAAATTAAATTTTAGTATATGTGCTGCTGAAGCGAGCACTGAAGGCAGAAAATTAAAAAGAGAAGTTCATGGTAAATGAATTAAAAGATTTAGTAGTACTAACTTATATCCCTTAGCTTTTTTCCACAATTTCTTTTATATTTACAGTCCCCACAGGAGCATCTCCTAGAGCTTAAAACAAAAGCAACTTCGTATTTCCCTTTCTCATACTGGCTCAGTAAGCTACAGTTAATAGAATTCAGCTATGTCAAGCCATTTGTGTGAGGAATACATCAGCTATTCATTCAGCAAATAGCTCCTAAGTACTAAGTGCCAAATGCAGTTCTAGAATCTGGACATAAAAATAGTAAATACGACAAGATAGAGAGATAGAGGAATGAATGGACAGACCGACAGATGGCCAGGTAGATAAACAGGACAGAGGAGGAAGAGGAACAGAAAAATGTCAGAGGAACAGATTTTAATTATATCAAATAAATAGAAATACTGAAATAGGTAACTCAATTTCTATTAGAAGTCTGTATGTGTTTTCCCAAAACACAAGTACAGTGTACTTTTTTGAACTATTAGTCACAGACTGTTGGTTCCAACAGCCATCTCAAGCCACCAGGGGACAAAAGTCATACTAGCCATCAGAGCACATTTGCCTCACTTTCATCAATAACATGTCTATGGGGGGGGGGGGGGGGGAGAAGAGAGGCTTATTAGATAAGGAGAATATTTATTTTGAATAAAGTTGTCACTAAACATACCTTTCAGATAAAAAGGAGCTCTTGTGAGGGTTTAGAATTTGACAAGATTCTAGGCTGCCATCAGATGATGAAGAAAGATGCTCTGATTGCAAGTTGTCTGTATCACCCAAACTGGCCTCAGTTACAGATGAGGTCTTTATGTATTTTCTTCCTAACTCCGTTCCCAGGACATTCGTCAATATAACTCTGGGTATCCTGTCACACAAAATAACAAACACTGTACTGTACTGGTTTGCAGTAAAAAAAAATGTATCCTAGGAAGTTGATTTTTCAAACATTTTCATCTTAGCACAGTAAGCTATTAGAACTATACCACTCTAGAAATTAACCCATAAATACTCTATATGAACACAATCTTTATTTCAGAAGTACTTGTGTCTTACAAATTGGCACAGATTAGCCTGCTACAATAATGGTTTAACTATACTAATGAATGCTTTGGGGGTGCTTAAAATTTTAACCAATTCTTCTCAAAAATGTTTTTTTCGTTTCCATAGTTATTAAAAACACAGATTACTACAAACCAAATCAAGAAATCTTTATTCTTCTCATTCAATAGATAGGTTCCTGATAAATAATTACATACTCATAATTAACAACAAATGCTAAATTCAACAGGAAAGAAATCATTCTGAATGCATCTATGGTAATGATAGATTCCATAAGTGAAACAGCACACATACTGGTGGTAATATATATGTTTAATGTAACAGCACCAAAGAAAGAGCTAATAAATAAATATCTAGAAAATTAAAGTATAGTTCTTAAGCTCCAAACTTTTTAAAATTGGGTCAGTTCACATCAAAATACTATATAAAAGCCTGGTATCTTCTTAAACAGAAGAGGATAATATAATCTTTTTTTTTTTTTTTTTTTTGGTTAGCCAATTTTTATTATGAACAACTGATTTACTTTTTTTTGCCACACTACAATGATGACCTCAAGGCAATTACTTGGTCCTGAAATGACCAACCCAAGCCAAATTATCTTTTCAGTTCTTGTTACTGTATTTTTTTTAAGTTTTCCTATCTCCTCTTCATCAGATATTCCCCTTGACTGTTATCTGTATGTCACTTGCAACAGTTTACTGATCCTTTGTGAGAGACAATAGAAAACACTTAGAAAGGGCCTGAGTACTTTTGTTTAAGTGAAACTTGATCTTCCAGGTACTTTGTTACATTTGCTATAGTACCTAGAGATTCTCCTTATTTTCACTACATAGAGGCATTATGTTCTTTTCACACTATGTTCCAGGCAACACATAATTTCAGATCTTAGGAAACCTTTCATATAATTTAGTTTGCTCTTTATTGTAAACATGAGGAACTCAAAGCTCAGAAAAGTTAAATGGCTGAAGGTATAACTTTTCCTAGTAGAAAAACCTGGTTCTATTATCTTTTGGTTTCTTTATTTTATTCCATTATACATATCCTTAATACTAAGTGGCCAAAGGATCCAAACAATGGAGCTTTTCTATAGATACCACAGGAAATCTTTGAAAATATGCATTTCCAGCACAACCTCCACACACACACAAAAAGTACACAGTCTATATGATGTAAAAGCAAAGGTTAGTCATAAATACAACTCCCTAAACTCAGAGTTTGAGTGAACAAAGAAGGGCAAGAAGTCTGCTATCTAGTAAAACCACAAACTGTGAAGAAGAAAGGGCAGAAATATTTTTCTACCTTCTCATATGATGTAAATCTCTAAGGATCCTGGTTATTATTGTCTGCTTTGTGTATTTGCTGCCTGACAGAAACCTCCTTAAAATCCTGGATTTTGGGATGCCTTGGCAGCTTAGCGGTTGAGTCTGCCTTTGGCTCAGGGAATGATCCCAGAATTCCAGGATGGAGTCCCACATCAGGCTCCCTATAGGGAGCCTACTTCTTTCTCCCTTTGCCTATGTCTCTGCCTCTCTCTGTGTCTCTCATGAATAAATAAATAAAATCTTAAAAAAAAAAAAATGCTGAGTCTCTTTAAAAAAAAAAAAAAAGGTATCTCTCCAAACAGGAGAGATGGAGTCCATAAAAGATTACTTTTGTATGAAGTGTTCAAGATAATAATAAAAAACAACAAAAAGTACAGATATCAGCAAACAGTAAATTTCATAGATCAGAATTCTCTTCTGAGTAATAAATGATCATCCTATTCTTGTAAGGTTTATTTTGCCACTATATTTAAAGAAAGCAAAAAGCAAAGATATGAAAAAAAAGAACCTTGGAGGATAAATAAGATCTTTTAAGTTAAACAAATAGCTGAAAGTCTTTCCTAAAAGAGAAAAATATCAAAATTGACCCCAAAGTCATTTGAAAAGATTATATACCAAGCTGCATCTCTAAAGCACAAGAGCTCTCAGGGGGGTCTTTGAAACTATCAGAAGGTTCAAGGCACTATCTCAGCAGTGGTATACCTTTCAGTGAGATAGCACTCTATTACAATGAGAACAAAATGCCACAAGAAAAAATTAAAGATTAAACAGAGTATTTAAAAGTCAATAATTTAAATATCATAGAAAATATGTAATAAAGTCTAACTCCTGCTTTACTTATGAAAAAAGTTAAATTTCAAAAGAGTGAAAAGCACTCTGGTAAAGGGATTAAGAACAAGGACTCTAGAGTCAGACAAAAATAGGGTCAGGTTCTGATTTCAGCACCTAATAATATAACTTAGTCAAGTTACTTACCATAATTTTTTCCTCTTAGCATTAATTTTCTCATCTCTAAAATTAGGAGAAAATCTACCTTACAAGTTGTTAGGATGAAATGAGGTATTAGCTGTAAAGCAGTTAGTACAAGTCTTGGCACATAGTAAGTACATAGTAAAAGGAAACTCGCTTTAATTTTCCTACTATTCAAGTCTTCCTCAAAGTTATAAATTATTCTTTCAAATGGTGCTTAATTGTCCTAATTTAGCATACTCTGCAATCTTGATGAAACTATCTTATTAGAAAAGTACATAATTAAATACTTAGCAATACCTATAGTACACCCAGATCTTCACAACACACACCCATAGCCCAAACATCTTTCATCAACTATTTGCAACTCATGTAATTTGTGTATCTTGAAGAAACACAACTGTGTGTGTGAACCTTACAGAATACAAATCTATATAATGATAACTAAGTTCATAATACGTAAGTTATCTTTTGGTATACAACTATATAAGTTAGCACGGCCATGGAAATTTCATGGCTAGTTAGAATTTCAAAAGATTCTGAATTTTCACAAGAAATATATAAATGTGTATACTTCATCTTTCATACTAACTCAATACGGAAGAAAGGACTAAAAAACTGTTATTTCACAGTCTATCTAATTTTCTTCCTAAGTAGTAACAGTAAATAAAATAAAATGACATTTAAGTTTATTTACTAATATTATGAAATTACATTTTAAAGTATGGTAAACCAAAACAGAAACAAATTTTGTACAGCAGTAAAATGAAGCAGAAAGTATACTGGCCTGAGAATTAAAGCCATTTATTGATTGTTTCTCTGCATGGTTATTTTCTCTGATTCTTAATTTTTTCACTTGTAAATTGTGGATTCCTTGCCTGAATAAATAGCATGGTAAACCTAAGATTCAAGTAATTTAATAAATCAGAAAAAGTGGCAAGAGCTATTAATATAAACTTTGTGTTAAAAGCAAATTTTTAAAGGGATGGAATCCTTTGCTGAAAGACAACATAATTATATCTGGTAATAAAGCTATAACCTAGCAAGTGAAAAAATTACAATACTAATTTAGTTTTCATTTTGTTGTCATTTAGATGAATGCCTTTCTAAAACTGTATTTTGTGGGATCCCTGGGTGGCGCAGCGGTTCGGCGCCTGCCTTTGGCCCAGGGCGCAATCCTGGAGACCCAGGATCGAATCCCACGTCGGGCTCCCGGTGCATGGAGCCTGCTTCTCCCTCTGCCTCTCTCTCTCTCTCTGTGTGTGTGTGTGTGTGTGTGACTATCATAAATAAATTTTAAAAAAAAATTAAAAAAAAAATAAAACTTGTCATCTTTTAAAAAAATAAATAAATAAAACTGTATTTTGTGACATTTTAATAGGGTTCTCATAAATCCATTCTTATCTTAGATAATTCAAAACGTGCTTTCTAAATCAGCTTAAGCTATGTAAACAATTTTAATTGCTGAATAATTCTTAAAAGTGATTTACAGATTTTCTAAACTTGCTCTTTTCTTTTACTAAGCTAAATTTTAAGTGAATAAATTATCACTCAACTAAAATTATATCGGCCTAAAGAAATCTTAAGGTGACAGGAATACTAGAGTATCCAAAAAGTCTTAGCATCACAAAATCTAAATTATGTAATTTTTTAAGACTTCAAACGTGTAAATTTAAGAGAAAAATTAATAAATACAATTAGGAATATTCCAATGGCTGGGACCTAACTTTTCTTAATGGAATATGTGTACACACTCTCCATATTTCTCTAAAATCTCCTGGTGCCAATTGATGCACCTCAGAAAGATAGTTTATCTTCTCAAAAACCTTATATTTGTGTCCTATTAGACTCTTCCCTGCCTAATGACCAAGGTTTACAAATGTCTGAAAGTTATCTCTTAGGAAAATAGATGTAAATCACATATCAAAATTAAATATACAGGGTAGCCTGGTGGCTCAGAAGTAGCGCTGCCTTTGGCCCAGGGTGTGATCCTGGAGACCCAGGATCGAGTCCCATGTGGGCTCCCTGCATGGAGCCTGCTTCTCCCTCTAACTGTGTCTCTGCCTCTCTCTCTCTGTGTCTCTCATGCATAAATAATAAAATCTAAAAAAAAAAAAAAAAAGACATAAAATGTACACTAAAATATGTTTACTTATTTAAAAAGAAATTGGGCATTCCACATACTGTCAATTTGAGATTTCTAAAACTCTTGACCCCTTTCCTTTCTTCATTATTTAAGAAGATGTATCTGGATTATGTTTTCTGTTTTTCTTCTCAATGTTATATTATTTTAGATCCTAAAATGGAAATAAAATTTCTAAAAAATGTCATTTTGGGGATTGAATGAGTAATTTTAGTTTACCAGAACTTAAACTTTAAGATGAAATTAAAAACCAAAAATAAATCTTCTTCTCTTTCATTTCTCTAAAATAATGAAGTCTTACCTAAATAAAAAGAGAAGTAAGACAAAAAGCATCATGTCAAAGTTAAGTGAAGATTGAAGAAAGAGTAAGTCCCCTATTTCACATAGCAAGTTCTGGACAGAAAAACATTATCCAAACCCATACCCTAAACTGTTCTCTAATTTTCTTTTTTTTTTTTTTTAAAGGTTTTTTTTTATTATTATTTTTATTTATTTATGATAGTCACAGAGAGAGAGAGAGAGGCAGAGATACAGGCGGAGGGAGAAGCAGGCTCCATGCACCGGGAGCCTGACGTGGGATTCGATCCCAGGTCTCCAAGATCGCGCCCTGGGCCAAAGGCAGGCGCCAAACCACTGCGCCACCCAGGGATCCCTGTTCTCTAATTTTCTTATTTGAAGCTTGCAATATCTCTTTTCCTGGTTGTCACCAAAATTACAGAGCAAATAACTAGTTTTAAAGGATTAAACAGGGCAGCCCCGGGGGCCCAGCGGTTTAGCGCCATCTTTGGCCCTGGGTGTGATCCTGGAGACCTGGGATCAAGTCCCACGTCAGGCTCCCTGCATGGAGCCTGCTTCTCCCTCTGCCTGTGTCTCTGCCTCTCTCTTTCTCTCTGTGTCTGTCGTGAATAAATAAATAAAATCTTAAAAAAAAAAAAAAAAGGATTAAACACAGTTCAATCAAAGAGACAGGAGATGTAACTCTCCTCTCTGCTGGGAAACCACTTTTTCCTTGAATTCAGCAAAAACTGATTGGGCATTTAGTTATGCACCCAACTATGTGCTAAGTATTAGTATCAGAGTAAAAATAATAAAATGTAGTCCCTGCCTTTCTGAAGCTTACTGTCAGGAGGCAGAGAAACTAAATATCATAATATAGTTTGGTAAGTGCTATGATATATGACCGGGCTGCTTAACAAGAAAAAAAAAACAGGATTAAAAAAAAAAAAAAAAAAAAAAACAGGATTAAACACAAATTAGGGGTGGAATGAAGGAAACTGTCTCAAAAAGATGGCATAGGAGTTCAATGTTAAGGACTAAAAGATGGCAGCAAAGTAGAACTGTCTGCAAAATAAAAGAACAAACAGCATGAGCTCAGAGGCATAAAACAGCACTATTCATTCACTAAGCTACACTAGAGCCCCAGAGACTAAAATTCAGTTATCCATGTGGAGTAGACAGATACAAAGCTAGAGTTAGGCGAAGGTGAGATCATTAAGGACCCTATATGCTAAGTTAAGGAGTTGTTTTATCCTGAAGGTTATGTGGGACCACAGAAAGATGTTAAACTAGAGAGCAAAAAGTAACTCCTGCCTTTCAGAATGAACAACTTAGCAACAATAGAGAGAAATAATCAAGAAAGAAAACACCAAACACAGGAAGCCCAACACTACCATAGTAATAAAGGCACAAAGTTATCAGGACTTGAACTGATGTACTGGCAAGAAAAATGGAGAAGAGATCATTTCAAGACAGAAACAGGAGGCAAAAATAATTATGCAGGAAATATGACTGGACATAGAGGATAAGAAAGAGGAGTCAGATACTCAGATAGGAAGGGGATACGGAAATAGGAATAAGCCTGAGAACAAATATAATGCATTTGCTTTGGAACAGGTTCAATTTAGGACCCCTGGAGCAGAGAGAAAAGGTCTGGACTAGCTGGTAGTTCACCCCATGAAGTGAAAGAAAAATAAGCACACATACACATGCGCACACACACACACACAATAAAAACAAATTAGAATCTTATTGGGACTTTTAACTTCATGCTGTATTTCAGTTTCATGAACACATAATCCAAATCTAGCCCCTACCTGATTGACTTTAAGATTTAGGATATCTTAGTTAAATTTACATCAGATATGATCTAATAAGGAAATTCATTTACTTAGCTTTTCGTTTGGCCTTTTTTTAAAGAAGTGTCCTCCTTTAAAATTAATATATAATACTATGTTCAGATATCTTGACAAAGTTCTACTTTTATTTTTTAAATAAATGCATGGAAAGTTAGCAGTTTTTATCTGAACTTGGTTTAAAGCATTTATATACTACCATTCAGATCACAGATAATATGATCAAAGCCCTACTTAGCTATGACAAGTCATTCTAATTGAAAACAAAGTACTTCCCTCAAAACATATTCATTTAAGGGTTAAAACTGTAAATGGAAATACATTAAAAATATTACATTACAGATCATAAATTCTCAGAACGAATTCCTAGTTTTCAGCCCCAAACTCCATATACAATTGCTTTTAAAAATATAAAACTGATCTTATTTTCAAAATTAAACTGTATATTTGTCATTAAAAATTTGGGGGTAGTATTTCAGTATTACCTCCTTTTTAAAAAAAACACATGTAAAATACAAGACAGCTCCCAAAGTCAAAGGTAGTAAGGACTTAGATTAAATGATATGTAATAGGTATTCTAAAAATGCAAAAAATAAAAAATAACCTATTGATTCCATAAACTCTGTCAAGACATAAATAAATATATATACCTTTATTTTGTCCATCTTAAGCATACGTTTCATGTCATTTAATCTAGGTCCTTATCTATGTATGTATCTTCATTTTATATCATAAATGAATCTAAATATATATATGTGAATCAAATTATAAAGTAAGTTAAATGTACTAAGGATACTTGGTTTTAAAAATAATTGTATGTCAACATACTTAATGAAGTGCAAAACTCATTAACTTTGTAAATTGAGATTGTCAGCTTCAAGATTTGCTTTAAAGTGGGGCACACCTGTTTATGCAGATTTTCTTAAAAATCATTTCCAACAATCTTAACAATTTTAAGATTATTGGACTTCTATTATTTCAAATGTGGTAGGTTGAACAAAATCAATACTGAACAACATACCTTTTAGATAAATTAAGGCTTTGGTGAAGAGGTTCTAATTTTTGACATGTCTCTAGGCTGTCAACAGATGTCGAAGGCAATGAGTCTGATTGCAACTTGTTGGCATCACATAAATTAGCATCGTTTCTAGGTAGGGTCTTTCTGAATTTTCGTCCTAAATCCGTCCATAGGACATTCGTCAACACAACTTTGAGTTGCCTGTTACACACATAAATAATTAATACATAAAGTACTAAACATTGTATATAATACATGAAGTAATCACAAACGATACCAAAAGAAAACCTCCAGAAGTTCTTAATTTCACTTAATTTCAGTTCCTCAAGCAATTTTTTTTTAGTTCAAGCAATTAACTAGACTAATAAATAAGTAAAATATTTGCTTAACCATTCTCAAATATATATTAAAAAGTAAGTCTATATACTTAAACTGGAATTTTGTTCAGAATTCTGTCTGGTGTACAACTGTGGCCATACACATCTATAATTGTTGGATTCATGATAACCTATCTATGCCTACTTCTAGTGAAACAACAATATACATCTATATGCCTCACCACAAGAAGCAACCACTTTCTGCACTATAACTGTGTTTTTAGTATTTGTTGATTAGGAAAGCATTATGAAAAGTAAAGGGGAGGGGTGCCTAGGTGGCTGAATCAGTAAGCATCGGACTCTTGATTTTGCCTCAGGCTGTGATCTCAGGATCCTGGGATCAAGCCCCACATGGGGCTTCCCACTCAGCACAAGTCAGCTTAAGATTCTCTCCCTCTCTCTGGCCCCTCACCCTGCTAACATGCATTCATACTCTCTCTTTAAAAATAAATAAATAAAATCTTTAAAGGTGAAACAGTACATCATATACAGTCTTAGTAAGTCTACATAATCTTACGTCTTCATAGTCTTAAGATACAGACTTAATTTTATCTTGTTTCTACAAATAAGTCATTTTAAAACATTTATTTTTTACTGTACCTATACTCTTTTCAAAAGTAAAACTGATAAATGCAAGGAGCTCCAGCTTTTTGCCTCATTACATTTTGGCCACTACTCATTCAGTATTTCTTTTGCTAATAATACTTGAAGAACTGTGTTCAGTTCTGGAACTAGGGGATAGTTCTTACAGTAGTGTGGACAGGCTACCAAATGGACTCAAAAAAATGTCAAATGTGGGCAGCCCCAGTGGCGCAGCGGTTTAGCGCCTCCTGCAGCTCAGGGCGTGATCCTGGAGACCCAGGATCGAGTCCCACGTCAGGCTCCCTGCATGGAGCCTGCTTCTCCCTCTGCTTGTGTCTCTGCCTCTCTCTTTCTCTGTCTCTCATGAATAAATAAATAAAATCTTAAAAAAAAATGTCAAATGGGAAATGTCTGAAAGAATTGGAAATGTTTAATCAGAAGAGTGTCTATTCTATTCCCTGGAACCAGTTTTAGGCACTATTTCTTTAACAAATGTAAAAATATTAAGAAACAGGAGAGCCTGGCTGATAACTGGTGGAACATGTGACGATTCTTGACCTTAGGGTTATGAATTTGAGCCCCACTGGGTGTAGAGATTAAAAATAAAGTCTTAAAAAAAAGAATAATAAGAAACAGCAAAGTGCTCATATACTTTAAAGAGAAAACAGATCTTGGAGTACCTGGCTGGTTCAGTTGGTAAAGCATATGATTCCCAATCTTGGGGTCAGAGTTCAAGCCCCACGTTAGGCCTAGAGCTTACTTAAAAAAATAGATAGATAGATAGATAGATAGATAGATAGATAGATAGATAGACAGACAGACAGATAGATATGATAGATGTGTGTGTGTATACACACACACACACACACACACACACACACACACACACTAGATCTCAAAGACATCACTTGTTTGCAGCTGCCACTTGGGGCTGGCTATCTTCAGACTATCTGGAAAGAGGCAGTACAAGTCTGCAGGAGAACCTCCATGGAATGCACTGAAACTACAAATATTCTAAGTTAAAAAAAAATTGTTTTTTAATCTAAAAGTTTTAGAAGTATCATTAAATGATAAAGAGATGAGTGACAATTCTATGAATAAATAATAACACTTCATTCTTCATTCAACAAATACTTACCAAATACCTTCTAGCTAAAACACTATATTAGCAGAATCTAGAGATTCAGCAACAAATAAGATAGTTACAGTGCCCACCTTCATGGAGCTTACATTCCAGAAAAGAATTACCCAATTAACTATTTAATTACAATTGTGATAAGTGATAAGAAGTTAAAATATAGATGCTGTCTTCTTCTAGAGTAGGTCAGGGAAGGTTTTGCCTAGAATATGACCTTTGAACTGAAGCTAGACACTATCTATCTAAAAGAAAAAGGTGGAAAATGAGGAGTAGTTCAAAAAAGGGGACCAAATGCAAATGTTCTGGTATGAATAAAGCTTGTTGAAGAAAATCAAAGGACTTACCTGGCTCATGTGCTTAGACTGAAGAGGAAATTTGTAAAAGATAAGGATGCAGTTAGGCAGGACCAATGAACTGTATTAACGCTTTGAGATTTTATGTCAAGAATAATAGAAAATCCACTAGTTTTAGCAAGAGAATGATGAGCTCACAGCTGATTAAAAGGTCACTTTGATCTCTTATGAAGAATGAAATGGGATCACTAGGGATAAAGATTTCAAAATGAATTCAGAGAGGTGATGATGACTTTATCAAGGGCAGGTTAAGGAATGGTAGAAACAGAAACCAGAAGACAGTGGGATAAGTCAATGGAAAAGGAGGAAAGGGATACAGCAAATGTAGGCAGGTGACATGTGACAGAACAAGAGCTGAAGACCAATGTGCAATGCATGAAAAGTCTTCTGAGTTACTGGCCCACTAATAACTGAGTTCTTAGTTAGCTTAAAACAGAGGATATTGTTTAAGTTTAAGTGCCTAGAGAAGAGGTCAAAAGACTAGGAGAAGCTAAAGATACAAGAGACAATAATTAACACAGTAAATTTCTTAAGAAATAGTATAAGAGCTGATATTTATTTAACATGCGCTACATACTAGGTACTATGCTAACCATTTTACAATAATTTATTTCACCTAAACCTCACGACTGCTCTATGAGGTACAATGGTAATTCTCCAGCTAGATAGAATGATGATAAAATAAGCCCAAAGCAAAATGGGTGAGTAGTGCAAGTGGATCCAAAGCCACCCACTCTCAACTCTACTGCCAGCACTCTTAACTGGTCTATAATGTTGGTTTATGGTGGAAGAAGCAGCACCCCTTTCCTTCTTCCAGGAAGTAAAAGGAACCAAGATCACCCTGTCAAAGTAATAGGAAAGGTAAAGGAACAAAGGCTTGAGAAGAGAAAGATTTCAAATTATCACTGTGAAGAGGAAGAACACAAGCTGCCTAGAGAAACACAGTAGGAATATCTTGCAGTTTAGGCATCCATTGGAATTAATAACCATGAATTTATAATGCCACAAATATACTGCTGGTTTTCTTTTCCACCACTTCTCAGCCACCTTAACGTCAGGCCAATTCAAAAAATATAATTAGGTTCACAAGTGATTATTAACTACAAAGGTGAAAGGCACCTTGATAATAGAGAGATCCAACAGCTACCACCTTAACCAAATGATCAAATGTAGACTTTATGTATCCTCTGATATGATGCAATAAGCAAACGATATCAGCTATGAAGTATTCTTGCCAAAAATTTTAGGTGGACCTAATCCATGAGGACAAACCCAGACAAATCATAAAAATCTAGAATATAGGACATTGTACAAGACCATTGGCCTAAACTCTTCAAAAAGTCAACGTCATTACTTTGAATAAAACGGACAGTGCCGCCCCCCCGCGGCAGGAGTAGTCTAAGACTAGGAGCCTAATGAGACTTAGTAACCAAAATATATGATGCATAAACTTCAACTTATCATATGTTTTTAAAAGTAATAAAATAGGGGCACCTGGGACGCCTGGGTGGCTCAGCAGTTGAGCGTCTGCCTTTGGCTCAGGGCGTGATCCCAGTCCCGGGATCGAGTCCCACATGGGGCTCCCTGTGAGGAGCCTGCTTCTCTCTGCCTGTGTCTCTACCTCTCTCTGTTTCTCAAGAATAAATAAATAAAATGTTTAAAAATAATAATAATTCAGGCTTACCTAGCTAAAAACTATCAGTTAACTAGTGGATATGTATTTTTCACATTCGGGAAATTAGACTCTTAATTTATAAGATTTTGCAAGAAAGGTGTCTGAGGGCAGCCCCAGTGGCACAGCGGTTTAGTGCCCCCTTCAGCCCAGGGTGTGAACCTGGAGACCTGGGATGGAGTCCCACCACCGGCTCCCTGCAAGGAGCCCGCTTCTCCCTCTGCCTGGGTCTCTGCCTCTCTCTCTCTTGCTCTGTAGCTCTCGAGTAAATAAAATAAAATCTTTTAAAAAAGAAAAAAAAAAAAAAGAAGAAGAAGAAGGGTGTCTGAGTGGCTGTCTGAGTTAAGTGGCCAACTCTTGATTTCGGGTCAGGCCATGATCTGAGGGTTATGACACTGAGCCCTGCATCCAACTCTGTGCTGGGCGTAGAGCCTGCTTAAGATCTCTCTCTCTCTCCCCCTCCTCCTCCCTCTCGCTCCCTGCTCACATGTGCTCAATCTTTCTCACTCTAAAAAAATAAACAAAATCTTTTACAAGAGTAAAACCTAAAATTTTAAGTGATAAAAATACTTATAAAATCTTAAGGATATATATGGTATACTTTTGTTCTAACCACAAAGGCTATTTATTATAAATTAGTAATTTGCAAAATTATTTGGAAACTTATCCCAAGGGTAATTTTAAATAATTTTAAATATGAGAATATCGGATGGGGGGCAGGGCAAGATGGCAGAAGAGCAGGGTCCCCAGGTCACCTGTCCCCGCCAACTTACCTAACTTTCAAATCATCCTGAAAACCGACGAATTCGGCCTGATATTTAAATTTTTTTTTTTTTTTTTAATGATAGTCACACAGAGAGAGAGAGGCAGAGACACAGGCAGAGGGAGAAGCAGGCTCCATGCACCGGGAGCCCGACGTGGGATTCGATCCTGAGTCTCCAGGATCGCACCCTGGGCCAAAGGCAGGCGCCAAACCGCTGCGCCACCCAGGGATCCCCGGCCTGATATTTAAAGAGAGAACAGCGGGAATGTCACAGTGAGAAGAGTTCGCGCTTCTTTCACGGTAGGAGGACGGGAACATAAAAAAGCATCCCGTGGAGGAGGGGCCGCGAGGAGCCGCCAGGACCCGAGAGCGCAGCCCGGAGGAGCGGGGACTTCACCAACCGGACAGAAAGGTGCTCGCGGGGAGCTCGGGCAGGGCCCCAGGAGGGGCGGGGGGGCCCCCGGGCTCCGGGGTCACTAGCACAAGGGGCGCCCAGGGGAGAGCGCGGTAAAGGGCTGGAGGGCACCCAGCAGGGCTGCGTGGAGGGGGGGCGACGCAGGAAGGGGGCGGTGCGGAGGGGGCCGCATGGATGGGGGTCGGCCATGGGGGGGGGGCGGCACGGACGGGTGGGGCCTGCGCAGATGGGGGGGGGGCCTGCGCGGCCACGGAGCGGCTCCGGTGAGGGCTTGGGCGGAGGGCCTGTGAGGCCCCAGGAGCGCAATTCCAGCGCTGCAGGCGCCGGGGACACAGCCCAGGATCCTGCGCTCCCCAAACCTGCCCCCGAGACAGGCGGAGGCCAGGAGGACACAGGACAGCGAGGACGTTCTGCCGCGGGGGCCCCCAGCTGTGGTCAGCGCCCTCCACCCTGGAGCATCCAGGCCCCTGCGGACGGGAGCTGTGGTGGTTACTGGGGGAGCTGACTCCAGGGCTGGAGAGCCGGTCGCCGCCAGTGTGCTTGTTCCTCCTGGTGTCACCCTGTGCCTGGAACGGAGCGGGGCTCCAGGGAGCAGGGGCCTCACAGGATAAACAGCTCCCACTGAGCTGTGCACCTGGCAGGGGACAGGGCAGCTCCCCCAGGTGCAGACACCTGAGAGTCAGCACACCAAGCCCCTCCCCCAGAGACCAGCTGGAAGGACAGGGGAAGAGCAAGTTCTTAACAAAGCAGTACTGGAAAGCTCCAGGTGAAGTCGAAAGACTTACAGTATGTAGAATCAGAGGATACCCCTCCTTATTTGTTTTTTTGCTTTGTTTTTTGTTGTTTTCGTTTTGTTCGTTTTCCCATTTGTTTTTCTTTTTGTTCCTTCCTTTTTCCAGTACAACTTGTTTTTAGCCACCCTGCACTGAGCAAAATGACTAGAAAGAAGAACTCACCACAAAAGAATCAGAAACAGTACTCTCTCCCACAGAGTTACAGAATTTGGATTACAATTCAATGTCAGCCAATTCAGAAACACAATTATAAAGCTACTGGTGACTCTGGAGAAAAGCATAAAGGATTCAAGAGACTTCGTGACTGCAGAATTTAGATCTAATCAGGCCGAAATTAAAAATCAATTAAATGAGATGCAATCCAAACTGGAGGTCCTAACAATGAGGGTTAATGAAGTAGAAGGACGAATGAGTGACATAGAAAACAAGTTGATGGCAAGGAAGGAAGCTGAGGAAAAACAAAGCAAAACAATTAAAAGATCATGAGGAAAGGTTAAGGGAAGTAAATGACAGCCTCAGAAAGAAAAAATCTGCGTTTAATTGGAGTTCCAGAGGGTGCCGAAAGGGACAGGACCAGAAAGTGTATTTGACCAAATCATAGCTGAGAACTTCCCTAATTTGGGGAGGGAAACAGGCATTCAGATCCAGGAGATAGATCCCCTCCTAAAATCAATAAAAACCCTTCAACACCGTGACATTTAATAGTGAAACTTGCAAATTCTATAGGTAAAGAGAAGATCCTTAAAGCAGCAAGAGACAAATCCCTAACCTTTATAGGGATAAGTATTAGGTTAACAGCAGACCTCTCCACAGAGACCCAGCAGGCCACAAAAGGCTGGCAGGATATATTCAGGGTCCTAAATGAGAAGAACATGCAGCCAAGAAAACTCTATCCAGCAAGGCTTTCTCATTCACAATAGAAGGAGAAAGAGTTTCCAAGATAGGCAGAAACTGAATATGTGACCACCAAACCAGCTCTGCAAAAAAGATTAAGGGGGACTCTGTAAAAGAAAGAGGAAGTCCAAAGAAACAATCCACAAAAACAGAGACTGAATAGGTATCATGATGACATTAAATTAATATCTTTCAATAGTAACTCTGAACGTGAATGGGCTTAATGATCCCATCAAAAGGCGCAGGGTTTCAGATGGGATAAAAAAAGCAAGACCCATCTATTTGTTGTCGAGACTCATTTTAGACCTAAGAACATCCATAGCCTGAAAATAAAAGGTTGGAGAACCATTTACCATTCAAATGGTCCTCAAAAGAAAGCAGGAGTAGCCATCCTCTTATCAGATAAAGTTTATCCCAAACTGTAGTGAGAGATGAAGATGGACACTATATCATACTTAAAGGATGTATCCAACAAGAAAACCTAACAATCATGAATATTTATACCCCTAATGTGGGAGCTGCCAAGTATATCGATCAATTAATAACCAAAGTTAAGACATACTTAGATAATAATACACTAATACTGGGAGACTTCAACATGTCACTTTCTGTAAATGACAGATCTTCTAAGCACAACATCTCCAAAGAAACAAGAGCTTTAAATGATACACCGGACCAGATGGATTTCACAGATATTTACAGAACTTTACACCCAAACGCAACTGAATACACATTCTTCTCAAGTGCACGTGGAACTTTCTCCAGAATAGACCACTTACTGGGTCACAAATCAGGTCTTAACCGATACCACAAGATTGGGATTGTCCCCTGCATATCTTCAGACCATAATGCTTTGAAACTAAAACTAAATCACAAGAAGAAATTTTAAAGAAATTCAAACACGTGGAGGTTAAAGACCATCCTGCTAAAAGATGAAAGGGTCAACCAGGAAATTAGAGAAGAACTAAAAAGATTCATGGAAACTAATGAGAATGAAGATACGACCCTTCAAAATCTTTGGGATACAGCAAAAGCAGTCCTGAAAGGGAAATACATCGCAATACAAGCATCCCTCAAAAAACTGGGAAAAACTCAAATACAAAAGCTAACCTTGCACCTAAAGGAACTGGAGAAAGAACAGCAAATAAAACCTACACCCAGCAGAAGAAGAGAGTTAATAAAGATTCGAGCAGAACTCAATGAAATAGAGACCAGAAGAACTGTGGAATAGATCAACAAAACCACGAGTTGGTTCTTTGAAAGAATTAATAAGATAGATAAACCATTAGAAAGCCTTATTAAAAACAAAAAAGACTCAATAAAATCATGAATGAAAAAAGAAGAGATCACCACCAATACCAAGGAAATATAAATGATTTTAAAAACATATTATGAGCAGCTGTATGCCAATAAATTAGGCCATCTAGAAGAAATGGACGCATTTCTGGAAAGCCACAAAGTACCAATAAATGGTGCTGGGAAAACTGGACAGTCACATGCAGAAGAATGAAACTAGACCATTCTCTTACACCATACGCAAAGATAAACTCAAAATGGATGAAAGATCTAAATGTGAGACAAGAATCCATCAAAATCCTAGAGAAGAACACAGGCAACACCCTTTTTGAACTTGGCCACAGCAACTTCTTGCAAGATACATCTACGAAGGCAAGGGAAACAAAAGCAAAAATGAATTATTGGGATTTCATCAAGACAAAAAGCTTCTGCAAAGCAAAAGAAACAGTCAACAAAACTAAAAGACAACCTACAGAATGGGAGAAGATATTTGCAAATGACCTATCAGATAAAGGGCTAGTATCCAAGATCTATAAAGAACTTATTAAACTCAACAGCAAAGAAACAAACAATCCAATCATGAAATGGGCAAAAGACATGAACAGAAATCTCACAGAGGAAGACGTAGACATGGCCAACATGCACATGAGAAAATGCTCTGCATCACTTGCCATCAGGGAAATACAAATCAAAACCACAATGAGATACCACCTCACACCAGTGAGAATGGGGAAAATTAACAAGGCAGGAAACAACAAATGTTGGGGAGGATCTGGAGAAAGGGGAACCCTCTTGCACTGGTGGTGGGAATGTGAACTGGCATAGCCACTCTGGAAAACTGTGGAGATTCCTCAAAGAGTTAAAAATAGACCTGCCCTACAACCCAGCAATTGCACTGCTGGGGATTTACCCCAAAGATACAGATGCAGTGAAATGCTGGAACACCTTCACCCCAAAGGTTTTAGCAGCAATGTCCACAATAGCCAATAGTGGAAGGAACCCCAGTGTCCATCAACAGATGAATGGATAAAGAAACTGTGGTCTATGTATACAATGGAATATTCCTCAGCCATTAGAAACGACAAATACCCACCATTTGCTTTGACGTGGATGGACCTGGAGGGTATTATGCTGAGTGAAATAAGTCAATCAGAGAAGGACAAACATTATATGGTCTCATTCATTTGGGGAATATAAAAAACAGTGAAAGGGAATAAAAGGGAAAGGAGAGAAAATGAGTGAAAATATCAGTGAGGGAGACAGACCATGAAAGACTCCTAACTCTGGGAAATGAACAAGGGGTAGTGGAAGAGGAGGTGGACGGGGGGATGGGTGACTGGGTGATAGGCACTGAGGGGGGCACTTGACAGGATGAGCAATGGGTGAAATGCTATATGTTGACAAATTGAACTCCAATAAAATAATAATAATAAAATAAAAAAGAAAATACCGAATGTTGGAAAAGCCATTTTTCTATTCACCCAGACCAATTAAGAATTTATATTAGAGGGACACCTTGGTGGCTCAGTAGGTTGAGTGACTGACTTTCAGTTGAGCTACTGACTCTTGGTTTGGGCTCAGGTCAGGATCTCATGGGTCAAGAGATCAAGCCCCATGATGAGCTTCTAGCTCAACAGGAGTCTGCTAGAGATTCTCTCTCCCCTCTCCCTCTGACTCTCCTGCACATGCATACATACACATGCACGCACACTCTCTGCTCTCTCTAAAATAGATAAATCTTTTTTAAAAAAGAATTTATATTGGAAAATAGCAAACCATTCCTGATTTTATTGATTATTTTAATAATGTGACTCTAAATGAAAAAGACAATTGGGATTCTCTGAGGAAAATACTTATTTGATGTTTATATATTTGACTTTATTATAACTGTAATTTGGCTGGCTAGTAACAAACTAAAGCATAAGTCAGAACAATTTTTTTTAAGATTTTATTTGTTTATTCATGAGAGGCTCAGAGAGAAAGGCAGGGACATAAAGGGAGAGGCAGGCTCCTCGCAGGAAGCCCAATGCGGGACTTGATCCCAGGACCGGGATCATGCCCTGAGCCAAAGGCAGATGCTCAACCACTGAACCACCTAGGCGTCCCCAGAACAAAATTTTTTAATTAAACATTTTTACCTTAATATTTTCTTTTTTCCCCAAAATACTAAGATAAAAAAAAAAAGTTTAATTTCTACATTTAAATGCCATAAGATTTCTAGGGATATAGAATATAAATTAAGAGTGAAGAACAACATTCAAACCATTCAAAATGAAACCTAAACTTTTATTTTGGAAACTACACTTAGGTAGAAATACTATACAAAAAAAAAAAAAAAAAGGTAAGTCAGAAGACAGGTTGATCTTAAAGGACAGAAAATGAGTTGTGTAACTAGGCACAACAGAACTTCTGGGTAATTTTCTATCCTGTACCTGAGTAGTGGTTACAAAAGTATATTTGCCTTTAAAAAAGGTTATTATAATAAATGATTTATTGTTTACCTTTTATTTATCTTTTTGATAGATGCATTACACTTTGCAGTACAAATAAAGACCAGAGAACAGCTAAACAGAGAAATCCAACTAACCCAACATTTCATATACCATTCCTACACTTGATCTTAGCCAAAAGGCCAAGAAGCAATTATTATATACCATTCCTGCTAAAGTACTTGCCTAGGCTTTTTAGAAGCATCCGATTATCTATTTATGAAATATCTCTCTCTAAGCTGTCAATCATTATACTATTATTAATTTACAGTTGACCTTTGAACCTTTTGAATTGTGTAGGTCCACTTATATGAGAATTTTTTGGATGGGTACAGTACAGTATTTTTCCTTTCCTTTTGATTTTAAAATAACATTGTCTTTTCTCAAGCTTACTTTAAGAATACAATATATAGGGATGCCTGGGTGGCTCAGTGGTTGAGCATCTGCCTTCAGCGCAGGGCATGATCCCGGAACCTGGGATGAAGTCCCACATCAGGCTCCCCATAAGGAGCCTACTTCTCCCTCTGCCTGTGTCTCTGCCTCTCTGTGTGTATCTCATGAGTAAATAAATAAAATCTTTAAAATAGAAAAGAATGGGGATCCCTGGGTGGCTCAGCGGTTTAGCGCCTGCCTTTGACCCAGGGCATGGTCCTGGAGTCCCGGGATCGAGTCCCGCGTCGGGCTCCCTGCATGGAGCCTACTTCTCCCTCTGCCTGTGTCTCTGCCTCTCTCTCTCATTAATAAATAAAATCTTTTAAAAAAATAAAATAAAAAAATAAAAAATAGAAAAGAATACAATATATAATACATATATAAAATATGTTTTAACTGTTTATGTTATTGGTCAACAACTGGCTATTGGTAGTTCAGTTTTTGGAGAGTCTAAAGTTAAATGCAGATTTTTCAACTGAGCAAGGGGGTTGGCACCATTAAACCCCACCTCATTCAAGGATCATACTTAGGGACGCCTAGGTGGCTCAGCAGATGAGCATCTGCCTTGGGCTCAGAGCATGATCCCAGAGTCCCAGGGTCGAGTCCTCCATCAGGCTCCTTGCAGGGAGCCTGCTTCTCCCTCTACCTATGTCTCTGCCTCTCTTGTTCTCTATGTCTCTCATGAATAAATAAATAAATAAAATCTTTTTTTTTTAAATCAACAATTTCATTTACAAGGGAAATAATCGCTGATCTATGTACTCAGAATCTTAGAAATATCACTCCTAGAAATAAAAAATACACTATATTTTTTCTAGAGTACTATTTTATACACTTGAAAACCTCTAATTAGGGCAGCCCTGGTGGCACAGTGGTTTAGCGCCACCTGCAGCCCAGGGCGTGATCCTGGAGACCTGGGATTGAGTCCCAAGTCGGGCTCCCTGCATGGAGCCTGCTTCTCCCTCTGCCTGTGTCTCTGCCTCTCTCTCTGTGTGTGTGTGTCTCTCATGAATAAATAAATAAAATCTTAAAAAAAAAAGAAAAAGAAAAACTTTAATTAAAGGAAAATTCAGTTTAATATAGCCAATGAACAAAAAACACACATACTAGGTCAACTATATAACTTGGCTAACTAAATTGAGCAAATCAGAAAATATCATCAAATCATTCCTCCCTCCCCTTTCCTCAAAACCTCAAAGTCCTATTATTTTTGGTTCTAGAAACTAGCCAGAATAAAAGCAGTTTTCCTTTTTCACAATTTAATTTAATTGAGAGCATTTCTTGTCCTTAGAAAACAATGGATGTAAGAAATCAGAATGTGCCACCCCAAAATATGTCACTTCGGCACAAGGATTGTTTTGAACTGAAGGCAACTGAGAAAGAGTAAATGCCCCCCGCAAAAAAACTTTGTCCCCCACCACTTGGCTAACTGCAGGCGTAGACTATTCATCACTAGAAATTCTTATGAGCTCAGAGACAGAATCTACATAACAAGCCTAAACCTTATTTTCCATTAGTTTCCTCCATGTATTTATTTTCCCACAGCTGGCCATCCTTGGGAGTCTCAAATCTTTTTCCTTTGTTTTCTCGTTTCTCTAGAAATTATTCATTGTTAGACACTACATAAGCCCAAGCTGCAACTACCCCTTTGAGTTACTCATCATAGAATTTCTCCCTCGTAGGTACACATTGCATGCATTAGTAAACTGTTTTTGTCTAATAAATCTGTATTTTGTCAATCTAATTTGCAGGGCCTCAGAGAACTAAGAAGGGTAGAGGAAAAAGGCTTTTTTCCTACATGAAAGTATTTGAATACTTCACAACAAAAAGATATGAATGGCCAACATGCATATGAAAAGATCCTCAATATTATTTATTTTGTCTTTCTGATCTTAAAAGAAGGTTTCTTTTAAGGTTTCTTTTAAAAGGGGGGAAAGAACAAAAAATTCCTACAGACACATTGGAGAAGCCACAAAGGCCAAGAAACTATGCTCGATATTGTTATTCACCAAGAAAAAGCAATTAAAACCACTGTAAGATACCACTGTACATCTATAACAAGGGAGAGTGTGGAGGAAGTAAAACTTTTCTACACTGCTGGTAGGAATATAAAATGCACAATCACTTTTGGAAAACAGTTTGGCAGTTTCTTACAAAATTAAAAATGCTCTTTCAATGACTCAGTAATCCAGCTCCTAGATATTTACCAGAAAGAAATGAAAACATATCCACACAGGCATTTGTAAAAGAGTATTCACAGTAGCTTTATTCATAGCAGGAAAGAACTGGAAACAACCCAAATGTCCACTAAGAGCTGAATGGATTTGAAAGGGCTAAAAACATTCACTTCAAAATATACCACGCTGGCATATAATTTTGAGCCACTTGAGAAACAGCAGATCTAGAAAAGGCTCTCTGACCTCCCTCCCCTTTTGTATCTGAAGGTAGGTCCTAAAATTTCCCATGAAAAAGGTGCCCTTTCTATTGGAAAGACATTCTTATAACTGCAGACTGGGAGTAGACAACAAAATGGATCTGTACAAACAAGTCTACTAAAATAATCCTTATCTCCCATTAGTTTCCCCCAAGTATTTCTGATCACTTTCCCACAATTTACTGTGCCTAGAAACATAAAACTTTGTCCTGTCACTTCACAAATTTATTTCTCTTTGTTAAAAAGATTCCTAGGCTGTCAGTCCTAACCATGTCTTTGGGTCTCCATTTTTCCCTCAGAGCTCCCATTGGCACTTCTTAAAAATCAAGTAAGAATTATATGCTTTTTTTTTTCCTGTTGATCTGTCTTATCAGCTTAATTCATAGGCCCTGTCAAGGAATCTAAGAGGGTAACATGGACAAATCTCCAAAACATTATGCTCAGTGGAAAAAAACAAAAACAAAAACAAAAACAGACCTTGGGGTGTCTGATTGGCTCAGTCAGTTAAGCATGCCACTCAGGATTTTCAATTCAAGCCCCATGTAGGGTGTAAAGATTACTTGAAAATAAAATATTTTTTAAAAAAACAGATACAAAAGAATATACATAGTTGTTTTCATATACTTACCACTCTAGAAAGACAAACCTAATCTATAGTGATAGCAGATCAGTGACTAGGGTTGGAGGTGGATGGGCTTGGTAGTAAGTGGTAAGTGGGGAAGTCTCTGGGGAACTGGGTTTGTTCAGAGATTGTGGCAGTAGTGATAACATCGGTATACAAATCAAGGGAGTCTGGGTAGCGCAGTCAGTTAAGCATCTGCCTCTTGGTTTCCACTCAGGTCGTGATCTTAGGGTGGCAAGATAGAGCTCCAAATGGAGCTCCAGGCTCAGCGTGGAGTCTGCTTGGGACTTCCTCTCTTTTCCTCTGCTCCTCCAATGACCACCCCCCAGTGTACATTCTCTCTCTCTCTCTCAAATCATTTTTTAAAATTTCATCAAAATATACATATAAAATGTGTGTACTTCATTATACATAAAAATAAAGGTAATTAAGAGTCATTAATAATATGCAAAAATATTTATATTGCCTTTGGAAAATGAGTTTACCTTATTAGTTTTCCTCATCAATGCCAAATTAAATTAACTAAATGAGTAACATTTTTATTAATTTATACAACTATACTTTACTAAAATTTGGATTGAAAAATTCATTAGACTAAGTTCAAGGCCTCTACAGAATCATCACTACAGTAGGCCTTGGATACCAACTTTACAATAAATGAGTTTGTTACCTGGCTATTGGCCAAGTGTGTTAGCAAGCATCTTTTGAATGAGAAATGTACTTAAGCTGATTCTCTGAAGTTAAAAACTGGTACTTAACACACACACACCCCACTACGCTGCTTTGGACTTTGAGAAAGTCACAGTTGACTGAATACTTTTAATCCATAATCCAAATAGTTAACACAATAAATCGCATGCTTCTTAAAAATAAATAAATAAATAAATAAATAAATAAATAAATAAATAAATAAATTGCATGCTTCTTGGCAATTGCATTGCCCTATTCCCCTTTCTTACTGTCTTAATCCATTCGGACTCCTTTAACAAAAATACCATAGACTGGGTGGCTTAATAACAAACTAGTATTCCTCATAGTTCTGGAGGCTGGAGAGTCCAGGATCAAGGCACAGGCAGATTCAATTTATGGTAAAAGCTTCCTGGTTCACAGGTGGCCATCTTCTCACTGTAACTCCCAACACAGTAGAAGGGATGAGAGCTCCTTGGGGTCTCTTTTATAAGAGCACTATTCCTATTCATGAGGGTTCCACCCTCATCACCAAATCACCTCCCAAAGGCCTCCTAAACATAAGAGATTAAGATTTCAACAGAGATTTTGGGGGGACACAAACATTTGATCCATAACATATACTTAATTTCAGCTATACTTTTTCTTTGTCATCAATAAGGTTTTTTTGCCCTGAGGCTGCTCTTAGTAAACATTTCCATATTATTTCACTTGAATCCAGCACCAGCTTCACAGATGTGCAACCCAAAGGATATACCAACCTCATGCTTATTTCAAAGCTCTACCATTGCTATCTTGAAATTCTTTTTTTTTTTAATTATTTTTTTTATTATTTATTTATGTAGTCATACAGAGAGAGAGAGAGGCAGAGACATAGGCAGAGGGAGAAGCAGGCTCCATGCACCGGGAGCCTGACGTGGGATTTGATCCCGGGTCTCCAGGATTGCGCCCTGGGCCAAAGGCAGGCGCCAAACCGCTGCGCCACCCAGGGATCCCTATCTTGAAATTCTTAATAATTTTCTTTGAACCTGTATTTTGTACGCAAAAGTCATGAAACAATAGTGCACGCACGAGAGCAAATATTCATCATATG
The DNA here is from genome assembly GCF_018345385.1 of Vulpes lagopus. Lineage (NCBI taxonomy): Eukaryota > Metazoa > Chordata > Mammalia > Carnivora > Canidae > Vulpes > Vulpes lagopus. The sequence continues at coordinate 96,704,201 of NC_054824.1, read as the reverse complement.
CATGTCCAACCATTCCTGACTGCTCCATTCACATATAATATTTGAGATGTCCATGAGCAAAAAATTCTGGTGGATTTACCATATGTGGGCATTCCATGAGATTCAAAGTGAGAAAAAGGCAAATAGGGGCACTGAAAGTCCTGAAAGGCCGCATTTTTTCATTCAAACTAGTAAATGGCTCCAAGAGGAAAAAGAAAAAGAAAAAAAGAATGGCATCTAAGAAACACAAATGACTAAGGCACCCTATTGTATCCTTTCTGTTCCTTCTACTCTCATTCATTCTTGATACACCATTAGGCCAAAGATAGAAAGTGTTGGTAGAATGTAGATGTATCAAAAAGTGATATAAAAACTGCTAAGTTTAGTTTTGGGCAGCATTTCCACTCTTCTGGTAAGAACAAAATATGTACATATATACCCTGTGAAATATAAATTGTATGATTTCAGTAATTATTCATACTGGTTCAATGCTCATATCTGCATTTAAAAGAATTGAACTCCCAAAAAATAAAAAAGAAAAGAATTGAACAGTATAAAAGTGAACAGTAAAATTCATACTAACGATTTAAAATGTTTCTTTTTCTTTACGTAGAACAACATATATATATAAATAAAAAACATCATAGTAAGTTGAGAAAGAAAGAAGAAAGGAAAATGTTTTATAGTTTAGCAGTGTAATATAATGGGAAATGTACATTTGATCATTTTCTCTGGTAAATACATTAAGGTATAGAGAGGGTGACATACCTCCCTATAGATCTCTTCTATCAGGCTGCCTTATAGATCTCTTCTATTTGGCTGTTCTTGCATTGTATCCTTTATAATAAACCTATAAATATAAGTAAAACGCCATCTTGAGTTTTGTAAGCGATTCTAACAAATTCTCAAACCTGAAAAGGGAGTCATGGAAATGCCCAATTTATAGCCAGCCAGTCAGAAATACCACTGACAATCTGAGACTTTCAGTTGGCATATGAAACAAATGCAGTCTTGTAAGGACCAAGCCCTTAAATTGTGGAATCTGATGCTAACTCCAGGTAGAGTGTCAGTACTAAATTGCACTACACCCAGTTAGTGCCTAGAGAATTGGAAAATAGTACTGGAAAAGACACGTGCATTTTGGTGTGAAAAGTGTTGTGAGTAAAAATAGTTCATAAGTACCTTTATTCAATAGCACTTTCTCATTTTTTTAAACAAGGGACCCTGCATTTTCATTTTGTCCAAGGTGCTAAAAACTGTAGCTCACCTTGCTTGCATAACAATGCTGACAGACAAAAAGAAACCAGACAGACCATCACTCCAGGCCACACACCTTTTCAGAAGACATCAAAATCAAAATACCCATAGAGATAGTTCTAAAATAATAATTCTAATATAAATATGATCTATTTTATTAGGAGTTATTAGAGATCTGACTTAAACTGTCTCATTTATTGTTTTGCTGCTACACCTACTTTAATTGTTAAAAACAATGTTGAAAAATAGAGTAAACCTTTGGCATAAGGATTATTTTAACCAACAACTAAGATGAAGCAGATAAAAGAAAAGCTTTCTGTATTACCCTGATACCAAAACTAGACAAAGACATTACAAAAAAAAGAAAGAAGAAAAACACAGACTAGTATCTCTGATGAACAAAAATATTAACAAATTGCATTTGACAATACATTAAAATACGTTTCAGGGCAGCCCCGGTAGCTCAGCGGTTTAGCACCACCTTTGGTCTGGGGTCTGATCCTGGAGACCTGGGATCAAGTTCCATGTCAGGCTCCCTGCATGAAGCCTGCTTCTCCCTCTGCCTGTGTCTCTGCCTGCCTCTCTCTCTCTCTCTCTCTCATGAGTAAATAAATAAAATCTTTAAAAAAAATACATTTCAATACATGAATACGTTTATGTATTGAAAATATATTTGATCATTCACTATAATCAAGTGGGACTTATTCCCTGGATGCAAGGAAGGTTCAATAATTGCAAACCAATGTGATATACCACATTATTGTGGTGTCTCTCCCAATTGGATGGGAGCCCCCAGATGTGGGGTGACCCTATTGCATGGAAACTGGTGGCACAGGCAATGAAGGGATTCACATGAGGCAGAGCAAAGGAGATAGAAGTTTACTAAATACCCTGCAAGAGAGCAATGGTCAGGACAGCAAACCAGAGACTGTATGCAGTGGGGCAGTGGGAGAGGGCTATATTCAAAGCCAGAAAATGAGGAAGTATGAGGATGTACGGAATTTTCCCTTTTTTTGTTATCTGTGCCTGGTTGTAAATAACCCATTAGCTAGTTAGGGCTTACAGATATTTTAAGATAGATCAAGTGATGGGCCTGTCTGTACTTGGCCAGGGGCCTGGGGTCACTATGGGCCCTTTTGCCTTGGTCAATCTCCATTGCTCAAGCCTGTTATCTAAAAGTGGCCTCTACAATTATTATAAGAGGAAATTAAAAACCATATGATTGGGCAGCCCCGGTAGCCCAGCAGTTTAGCACTGCCTTCAGCCTAGGGCCTGATCCTGGAGACCTGGGATCAAGTCCCACATTGGCCTCCCTGCATGGAGCCTGCTTCTTCCTCTGCCTATGTTTCTACCTCTCTCTCTATCTCTCTGTCTCTCATGAATAAATAAATAAAATCCTTTTTAAAATAAATTAATTAAAATAAAATAAAAACCATATGATCACCTCAAGAGATGCAGAAAAAGCATTTGACAAATATAACATCCATTCATAATAAAAAAAACTCTCACAAAACTGGTATAGAAAAACATACCTCAATATATCAAAGACCATATATAAAAACCTACAGCTGACATCATATTCAATGATGAAAAACTAAAAGATTTTCCTCTAAAACTAGGAATAAGAATACCCACTTTCAGTGCTTTTATTCAACATAGAACTCCAAGTCCTCACTACAACAGACAAGAAATAAAAGGCATCTAAATTGATAAGGAAGAAGTTAAACTGTCATTATTTGAAGCTGACATGATACTGTATATAGAAAACCCTACAGACTCCAACAAAAAACTATTAGAACTGATAAATTCAGTCAAGTTGCAGGATACAAATCAACACACAGAAATCTATTGTGTTTCTATTCACTAATAACAAAGTAGCAAAAAGAAATTAAGAAAACAATCCCATTGCTTATTATGTCAAAAAGAATTAAATATCTAGAAATAAACTTAACCAAGGAGGTGAAAGACCTGTACTTTGAAAATTATAAAATATTGATGAAAGAAATTGAAGACACAAATAGAAAGATATACCATGCTCATAGATTATAAGAAATAATATTGTTAAAATGTCCGTACTACCTAAAACAATCTACAAATGCGTTGCAACCCTATAAAAAACCAATAATATTTTTCACAGAATTGGAACAAATAGTCCTAAAATTTGTATAGAACTACAAAAAAAAAAAAAACTCTAATAGACAAAGAAGAACACAGGTGAAGCATTAATCTCAGATTTCATGATATACTACAACGCTACAATAATCAAAACAATATGGTTTTAGCACAAAAACAGACACATAAATCAATGAAACATCAGAGAGAGCCCAGAAACAAACCCATACCTATATGGTCAATTAATCTATGACAAAGGACACAATAATACACAATGGGGAAAAAAGACTTTGCACTTAATGGTGCTGGGCAAATTGGATCACTTTCTTATACCACACACAAAAATAAACTCAAAATGGATTAAAGATCTAATGTGAGACCTGAAACCATAAAACCACTGCAAGAAAACATGGGCAGTAATTTGGACATCGGCCTTAGTAACATATTTAAGGATATGTTTCCTCAGGTAAGGAAAACAAAAGCAAAAATAAACAATTGGGACTACACCAAAATAAAAGGCTTTTAAGCAACAAAGAAAACCATCCACTGAATGGAAGAAGATAATTATAAATGATATATCTGATAAGGGTCTAACATCCAACATACATAAGGATGTTATACAACTCAACACCAAAAAATAATCCAATTAAAAAGTAGAGAGGGCATTTGGGTGGTTCAGTCAGACACCTGACTTCAGCTCAGGTCATGATCTCAGGGATCTGGGACTGAGCCCCATCCCATTTCTCACTCTGTGGGACCTCTGCTTGCTCCCTCTGCCCACCCCCCCTGCTCATGTTCCCTTTCTTTCTCTCTCAAATAAATAACTTTTTTTAAAAAATGAGCCGAGGACCTAAACAGACATTTCTTCCTAAAAAGTCATACAGATGGCAGACACATGCAGAGATAAACATCACTAATCCTCAGAGAAAAGCAAATCGAAACTACAATGACCTCACACCAGTCAGAATGGCTATTAACAAAAAAGGCAAGAAATAACAGCATTGGTGAGGATGTAAAGAGGGAAATCCCATGCACTGTTGGTAAGAATGGATATTACTAAAAAAAAAAAAAAAAAAAAGAATGGATATTACTACAACCACTGTGGAAACCAGAAGGGAGAGTCTTCCAAAAAATTATAAATAGAATTACCATATGATCCAGTAATTCTACCTGCTAGGTATTTTCCCCAAAAAAAATAAAGACACTAATTTGAAAAGATAGATGCACCCTTATGTTTATTGCAGCAATAGTCACAAAAGCCAAGATATGAAAGCAACCCAAGTGTCCACTGATAGATGAATGGATAAGGAAAATGTGGTATATATGTGCAGTGGAATAGTACTCAGCCATAGAAAAGAATAAGATCTTGCTATTTGCAACAGTATGAATGAACCTAGAGCGTATTATACTACATAAAATAAGTCAAAGACTACTACTGCATGATTTCACTTACATGTTGAACCTAAAAAACAAAACCACAAACAGACTCTTAAATACAAAGAACTGGTAGTTGCCAAAGGGGAGGTGAGGGTGAGAAGATAAGTAAAATATATAAAAAGGGGTTAAGAGGTACACACTTCCAGTTATAAAGTAAGTCACAGAGAAGAAAACACAGCCTAGAGAGCACAGTCAATAGTATTGTAATAACATTGTGTGGTCACTACACTTACTGTGGTGAGCACTGGAAAAAATAATAATAAAGAAAAGTTCTCTGCCATCCCCCCTACTTGCCTAAAAACAGGACATAATTTATTAAGGTGCCTAGCATACCTCTTAAACACCAAGAGACAACTCTAGATTCTTACCAGCCCGGAGATAGATACAAAGAACAACCTACATAACAAACCTTATCAAATAACCTTTATCTTCCCATTTTATTTTATGTAGGGGCTTGCAGCCCCTAAAAGCCTAAATCCCTTTTACTTTGTCCTACTGATCTTTGTTAAGACACTATAGAAACCTCAAATCCTGACCACCTCTATGATTTAATCATTGAGTTCTTCCACATGTGGAAGTGATATACACATTTCCGTCTGGTTAATCTGTCCTTTCTCAGTTTCTTTGCAGACTCAGTCACTAAAACTAAGTTGCTACAGGAATTTTTTCCTCCCCTAAACTTCATACACAATAACTGAATTGTCTGTCTCCACCCTCTATCTATAGGAACATAATTCTTGTTACCAAACTCTGGTTACATTTGTCAGCTCTGCCCAGGCATGTGAACTTTGACCTCCTCTCAGCCTGAGCCAGCATACAATCCCTGCCTAGAACAGTGACCTCAAGCTAAAACATTTTTTATCTATTGTGCTATCTCAATAGTTGCTCATTCTACTTCCCAAAACCCAGGTATTTCAAGACTTGTTTACTTCTCCCTAACAAGAAAAGCCCTTTTCTGACTATTGAGATACTTGAAGATCTTATTATGGTCAGTGTGTTCTCTCTATTACAATAGTCCTTTTCCTACTCTTGCAATTATTCCTTTATTTTTCAACTGTGGGTCATTTTGTTTCTCAGGGGAAGTTCTCGTATCTTTCATAGGATACCACAGCAGTATCTGTGTAGGAATAAAATGTATTTACACGTCTTTTTTTTTTTTCATAAAGAAAAAAGACATTCTTATCTTTTTTTCTTTTCTTGTCTCATGAGAGACAGAGAGAGAGAGAGGCAGAGACACAGGCAGAGGGAGAAGCAGGCTCCATGCAGGGAGCCCAACGTGGGACTCAATCCCAGGTCTCCAGGATCACGGCCTGAAGACAGCGCTAAACCAATGAGCCACCCGGGCTGCCCAATATTTACACCTCTTAATTATAAAATTACATACCTTCCCTGAATATTACAAGTAAAAGAAGATCATTCAAGTCTGGCTTTTACTGCCTTGTAATCCAGGTGCTGCTTTAGTTATACCAGTAACTATTATTTTCTTTCTCCCCAAAAAGTGCTACATAGATAATATGTTACGTAATTTCAATATAGGAAAGTACTAGGTTATCCCAGATATATCACTGAGGAAATAAATCTCAGATTTTAATTAGCCTAAAAGACCTTCATTAAGTCCCTTAACATAACTGATTTGATTTCCTTTATATGAATGACAAATTCTTATTACAGAATTCTTGTTCAAACAATCCATTTCCCCATGCTTCTCCACTCCCGAATGAAAACATTTTTTGAACTTTCTATTTTTCCTATTAATTACTGACACAGATTTCTTTTTCTTTCAAACAAAATCCACTGATAGAATGAGCATTTTACAATCTTTGTTTCAATAAGCCCCCTTCTATCCAATAAATTCCCAATATACTTACATCAGAAATTATGTTTCAATCTGCAAGGTTAGTCCTTACATAAATATTCTTCAAAGCTGAACCACATATCCACTACAGTTACATTTCCTTTCTTAACAATGTTTTGTTTTTCTAGAAGTTAATTACCTAAATTTTTATAAGTCATTTTACTTTCTTCTCCACCTTGTATCACTTATGTTTCACTGATAATCATTAACAAAATACACAGAAATCCTCTCAATAAAACCAAAATATCAGGTAACCTATCATCTCTAAGAGGAGAATATGGGACAGAGACACAAAGCCTGAGTTATTTACTACCTGGCCCACTGCAAAAAAAGAAAAAAAAAAGTCTTCCCTTTTACATGCTGATTTTAGTTAAGCATATCATAAAGGGCTTCCCAAGAAAGTTTATTATTATAAAAAGCAGGTGTTTTTTTGAGAACTTTTATGTCTAAAAATGTACTGAAACTATTCTTATACTTGATGAGTTGAGTACAGAACAACAGAAGGGAAATAATTTTCTCTTTGAATTTTGAAGACATTGCTTCATAATTTTTTACCATCCAGAGCAGCTAAGAATACCAATGCCATTATAATTCCTGATCCTTGTAGGTGCTTTTCTTTTTTTTGGTCTCTGAAAGCTGTTAGGATTTCTTCTTTACCTCTGATGTTCTGAAATCTCACATGATGTTCTGAAATCTCATTATGTGCCTTAAAGTTTCTCTTTTTCCTTTTTTCCCCAACACAGTGCTAACATTTATTAAGCCTTTTCAAACCGGAAACTTATTTTTCAATTGTTGGAGATGTCTTTTAATATTTTCTTCATAAAATTTTCCCTCTATTTTCTCTGACCTATTTATTTATTTGATAGCCTATAAAAAATTCTGGAACCAAAGGTACAATAATTAAAATGAAATATTCACTAGAGGGCAGTCCCAGGTGGCTTAGCAGTTTAGCGCCACCTTCAGCCCAGGGTGTGATCCTGGAGACGCAGGATGAGTCTCCTGTCAGGCTTCCTGCATGGAGCCTGCTTCTCCTGCCTTGTCTCTGCCCCCCTCTCTCGCTCTGGTCTCTCATGAATAAATAAATAAAATCTTAAAAAAAAGAAAAGAAAAAAAATAAAAAATAAAAAAAAAAGAAAAGAAAAATATTCACTAGAGAGATTCAAAAACAATTTGAGCAGGCTGAAAAATCAGCAAACTTGGAAGGATGTTTTAATGACTTCTCTAATTTCACAGAGAAACAACTAAGACTTAGAGGTTCTATCAATTGCCTTGAAAAACAGTATCTATACTGTGGGATGGCTGAGAATATTATCTGTGCCTGGCACTGTATTAGTCAGGGACATACAAAAAAGTCAAAGAGCATATTCAAATTAAAATAATTCAATGAAGGGTTTATTTACAAATAAATATATTTTTGGTTATTTATTTTATTTTTAATTTACTTTTATTGTCTATTGTTTTATTGTTTATTACTCTGAGATACACTATAATCAAATTCTTAAAAGACACTCTTAAAAGCAGCCAGAGAGGGACGCCTGAGTGGCTCAGTGGTTGAGTGTCTAGACGCCTTTGGCTCAAGGTGTGATCCTGGAGTCCCGGGATCGGGTCCCGCGTCGGGCTCACTGCATGGAGCCTGCTTCTTCCTTTGCCTGTGTCTCTGCCTCTCTCTGTGTGTCTCTCATGAATAAATAAAATCTTTAAAAAAAAAAAAAAAGCAGCCAGAGAAAAGTGATTTATCACATACAAAAAATAAAAACTGATCAGCCAAAAATCCTATATGCAGCAAAACCAAGCTTCAAGAGCAGAAAGAAATTAAGACACGTCCAGACAAATGAAAGCTGCTAGTTTGCTAGCATAAGGCCTACCCTGCAAGAAATGCTCAAGGGAATCCTATAAGGAGAAACAGTAACTCAGTACCATATGAGGAAATAAAGATCTCATCAGTAACAGTAAATACATGAACAACTGCCTAACTTTGGTTTGAAATTCTTTCTGTTTTCCACATGATTTAACAGACCAATATGCTTAAAAAAAAAAAAAAGTCTAAAAGATACTAATTCTCCAACTTTGGTTTATAACCACAAATTTTGTTTTCTACATAATATAAGGAAAGTGCATTTAAAATAACTATGTTTTTGAACATAAGCTATATAAAGATATCATTTTTTAAATCAAGAATTGAAAGAGACGGGAGATAAAACTGTAAAGAAGCAGTTTCTACATATTATTCAAGTTTAAACAGGGAGAGATTCAAATTAGAGCACTATAACTTTATATTGTTAAACATAACCCTCATGGTAACTACAAAGTAGCTATACAAGAGGAATTGAGAAGAGAATTTAAGCATTTCACTATTACAAAAAATTAATAAAACAAAAAAAAGAGAAAAATGAAGAAAAGTTGGGACCAAAAAAAAAAAAACTGTAAGACATGGAAAACAAATAGCACAATGACATAAATTGCTCCTCGTTAATATTAATGTAAATGGATTAAATACCGCAATCCAAAGACAAAAAGTGGAAGAATTAATTTTAAAAAGCATGATTTAACTATATACTGTCTACACCAGACTCACATTAGATCCAAAGACATAAAGAGATTAAAAATGAAAGGACAGAAAAAGATATTCTATGCAAATACTACCAAAAGAGCAAGGCTATTTTAATACCAGACAAAATATACTTTAAATCAAAAAAGATTGTAAGAAACAAGAAAATAATTATATATTAATACAAAGTATAATACAGCTAGAAGATATAACCATTAAAACATTTACACATCTAATAACAGAGCATCAAAATATATAAAGCATAAATTAACAGAAGGCAAAAATAGTTCCACAAAAGACAAAAATAGACAGTTCCACAATAAGAGTTGGAAGGCTTTGATGTCCCTTTCTCAATAATGGATGGAAAAATATGACAGAAGACAAAAAATTAGGACTTAAAAGACACAATAAACCTACTAGATGTAATGGACATACACAAAACAAGCCACCTAACAACAAAAGAGTACACATTCTTCTGAAGTGCACATAGGACATTGTTCAAGATAGACCACATTGTGGGGGACAAATTAAATCTCAACAGATTCAGAAAGATAGATATCACACAAAGTATCTTCTCTGACCACAATGGAATGAAAATAGAAATCACTAACAGAAGGAAAACTGGAAAACTCAAAATTTGTAGAAATTAAACTCCTCACTCTTAAATAACCAATGGTTCAAAGAAGAAATCACATGAGAAATTAGAAAATATTTAAGATGAATGAAAACAAAAACAACATACAACAATTTGCAAAACATGGGCAGCCCAGGTGGCTCAGCAGTTTAGCACTGCCTTTGGCCCAGGGTGTGATCCTGGAGACCCGGGATCAAGTCCCACGTCGGGCTCCCTGCATGGAGCCTGCTTCTCTCTCTGCCTGTGTCTCAGCCTCTCTCTGTGTGTGTCTCTCATGAATAAATAAATAAAATCTTAAAAAAAACTTTTGCAAAACACAACCAAAGCTCTATTAATAAGAGGTATTTTTTAAAAAGATTTTATTTATTTATTCATGATACAGACAGAGTGAGAGGCAGAGACACAGGCAGAGGGAGAAGCAGGCTCCATGCAGGGAGCCCGACATGGGACTCGATCCCGGGTCTCCAGGATCACACCCTGGGCCAAAAGCAGGCACTAAACTATTGAGCCACCCAGGGATCCCCAATAAGAGGTATTTTTTAGTATAAATGCTTACCTTATAAAAAATAAAGACCAAATCAACAACCTGACTTTACAATTTAAGGAACTAGAAGAAGAAAACTAAATTCAAAGCTAACAGAAAAAAGAAATAATAAAGAGCAGAGCAAATGAAATACAGAATAGAAAAATAAGTGATTAGTGAAACCAGAAATTTGTTCTTAAAAAAAAAAATGAACAAACATGCAAACTTTAGCTAGATGAGTGAAGAAAAAAGAGAAGATACAAATTACTAAAATCAGAAATGAAAGTAGGGACGTTACTAATGATTCCACAAAAATAAAAAAGGATTATAATTGATACTATGAACTGTATGTCAACCAACAGGATAATCTAAATGAAATGGATAAATTTTCAAAACCAAAAAATTTTGATTGAATCACAAAGAAACAAAATCTGACTTTACTTAAAATTAGTAAAAAAGATTGAATCAATAATCAAAAAGCCTCCCAAAAGGAAAGCCCTGGCCAGATGGTTTTACTTGTGAATTCCAAAATTTTATGAAGAAATAACAGCAATCATTCTCAAACTTTTCCCAAAAATGGAAGCAAAAAGAACAATTTCTAACTTACTCTATCAGGCCAGCATTACCCTGATACTGAAGCCAGCTAAAGACACTACAAGAAAAGAAAACTAAAGACCATTATCTCTTATGGACATTGATTTGAAACTCAACAAAATATGAACATACCAAATTTTGGTGCAAATTAAAACTATTACACACCATGACTAAGCGAGATTTATTCCTGTAATTCAAGAATGGTTCAATATACAAAAATTGGTCAATATAAAGACTACAGTAACAGAATGAAAAGGAAACAAAATATGATCATTCCAACCGATGCAAAAAATTTTGGCAAAATTCAGTATCTTTTCACGACAAAAATAACCAGGAATGCCTAAGCAAAACAGTGTGTGTTTGTGTACATGGAATATTACCTCAGCCTAAAAGAGAAATAATTCTGATAGATTGCAACATGAATGAACTTAGGAACATTATGCCAAGTAAAATAAGCCAACCACAAAAAAACAATGAATGATTCCACTTACATGAGGTAAAGTAGTCAAATTCATGGAAAGTAGAAAGGTGGTTGCTAGGTGCTGGGATAAGGGAGAAACTGGTACTCATTGTTTAATGGGTATACCATTTAAGTAGTACAAGATGACAAGAGTTGTAGACATACATGGTGATGATGTTAGTACAACATTATATATGTATTTAAAGGGTGCCCGGGTGCCCTAATCGATTAAGCATCCGTCTTCAGCTCAGGTCATGATCCCAAGGTCCTAGGATTGAGCCCTGCACTGGGCTTTCTGCTCAGTGAGGAGCCTGCTTCTCCCTCTCCCTGTGCTGTTCCTTTTGCTTGTGCTCTCTTACTCTAAGTAAAATCGAAATAAATAAATGAATAAATAAACGTATTTAAAACCACTAAACCATACATTTAAAAATGGTTAAGCTAGGGGGCATTAGGGGACATAGCTTGTTAAGAAGCCGACTCTCTTGGTTTCGGTTCAGGTCTATCTCAGAGGCATAAGATGAGTCCCATGTGAGGTTCCATTTTGAGCACAGACCTGCTTAAGACTCTCTCCCCCTCTCCCTATGCCCCTCCCCACCAAGCGCTCTTTCTTTTTCTCTCTTTTTCTCTTTTCTCAAATAAATTTAAAAACATTTTTCAATGGTTAAGATGGTAAATTTTGTGTTTTGTGAATTTTACAATAAAAAAGCAATACATCTTTCAAAAATTATAAAAATTTATACTTAAAATTGACACATATTCTTCTAGTAAATGATATACCAATAAAGTTGATTTTTTAAAAAGAAGAAATAGAAAACCTGTATAGTCCTATAATCAGAAGCAGCACACACACACACAAAAAGGCAATATAAAATAGTTATTTGTTTTATTTACATATAACTGAGGAAGGACTGAATTTTTAAGAAGCAATAAAGAGGAAAGGGAAATTGACAGATTGGCAATTCATTTCCTTAAGAAACGAAATTACTGTTCCCAAAAGCAGCTCAATTCCTCTCCCATGCTCAACTTATTTCTTGGGGGTTGAATTGTGCCCTAGAAAAAGATATTCTAAACTCCTAACCCCAGTATCTCAGAATGTTACTTTATTTGGAAATACTGTCTTTACAGAAATAATCAAGTTTAAATGAGGTCAATAGGTTAGGCCATAATACATTGTGATTGGAGTCCTTATAAAAACTGCAAACTAGGGATCCCTGGGTGGTGCAGCGGTTTAGCGCCTGCCTTTGGCCCAGGGCGCGATCCTGGAGACCCGGGATCGAATCCTACGTCGGGCTCCCGGTGCATGGAGCCTGCTTCTCCCTCTGCCTATGTCTCTGCCTCTCTGTGTGTGTGTGTGTGTGTGTGTGTGTGTGTGTGTGACTATCATAAATAAATAAAAATTAAAAAAAAACTTAAAAAAAAACTGCAAACTAAAAAAAAACTTAAAAAAACAAAAAAAAATAAAAATAAATAAAAACTGCAAACTGAAAAATAAATAAATAAATAAAAATAAAAACTGCAAATTGAACACAGAAACAGAAACACACAGAAGAAAGACAACATGAAGACACAGAGAGAGAACATATACACATGTAAGATTGCAGTGATACATCCAAAACACGAGGAATGCCTGAAGGGAAGAGAGACATGGACCAGATCCTTCTCTGATGCCTTCAGAGGAGGCATGGCCCTACTGACATTTTCACATGAAATATGAATGGATTAAGCAATCTAGTAAAAGGCAGATATTCCAGAATACATGATAAATCAAGATCTATGTTCTGAATGTTTGTTTCCCTTAAATATTCATATGTTGAAATCCTAACCCCCCAAAGTGATGATATTAGGAGAGAGGCCTTTGGGAAGCGATTAGATCATGAGAGGGAAACCCTCATAAATAGGATTAGTACTCTTATAAAGGAGGCTTAAGAGAGACTCCTTCTGCCCTTTGAGAACACAATGAAAAGATGGCCAGCTGTACGAACCAAGAAGCCCTCACAGACCATGAACCTTCTGGTGCCATGATACTGGACTTCCCAGCCACCAGAATTATGAAAAATAAATATTTGTTGTTTATAAGCCACCCAGTCTATGACATTTCATTATAACATTTCAAACTGCTAGGATAAGATGCAACTAAATGCTCTCAACAAGAGACAATTCGGAATGAAAGAAATAAATAAGTTCAAAGTAAAAAGATAAAAAAAGGTATACCATGCAAACAGAACCTTAAGACAAATGGAGTAGCTATATCAATATCAGACACAATAAATATTAAAACAAACAAAAAGACAATGAGGGGCATTTCACTGATAAAAGGGTTAATTCATCAGAAAGATATACCAGTTACAAATATCCATATACTTAGTAACAGGACAACAAAATACATTAAGCAAAAACTGACAAAACAGAAGGGAGATATTCAACACTAGTAGTTTGATACTTCAAAACACTGTCTTGATAATGGATAGAAATACTAGAATGAACATCAGCAAAGATAACAGGAGCCTTGAATAACAGTATCAACCAATTCAATACAACAGCCCTCTATAGAACACTCCACCAAACAGGAACAGAATACTCATTTCTTCTCAAATGCATAAAACATTCTGCAAGAAAGATCATATGTGAGACCATAAAATAAACCTCAACAAATTTACAAGAAAGAGAGGGTGGCTGGGTGGCTCAGATGGTTAAGCATCTGCCTTTGGCTCAGGTCATGGTCCTGGGGTCCTGGGATCAGGTTCCATGTCGGGTCCCTGCTCAGTGGGGAGTCTGCTTCTCCCTCTGCCCCTCCCCCTGCTCATGCTCCCTTTTTCTCAAATAAATAAGATCTTTCTAAAAAAATTTACTAGAAAGGAAATAATACAAAATGTTCTCAGACCACAATGAAATTCAATTAAAAACAGATAAAAAAAATTAACAGATAAATAAGTCATGGGAATGTACTATACAGCACAGTGACTATATTAATAACACTATACTGTAGATTTCAAAATGGCTGAAAGTGAGAGTAAATCTTAAAAGTTCTCACAAGAAAAAAAATGTATATCTATGCATGATGATGGACTAACTAGATTTACTGTGGTGATCATTTCTCAATATATACAAATACTAAATCAATTTACATTATACACCTGAAACTAATACAATGTCAATTATATCTCAATAAGAAATTAGCAGAAGGAAATATTTGAAATTTTAAAATATGCAGAAATTAAATTATACACACTTTCATAACAGCTGGGTCAAAAAAATCTTACCAATTAGAAAATACTTTTGAGATTAATGAAAAGAACATCACAACATACCAAAATTTATGAGATATAACTAAAGCAGTGCTCAGGGGGAAATTTAAAACTATAAATGTCTATGTTAGAAAAGAAGGCAGATTTCCGATCAGTAACCCCACTATATATCTTAAGATTTAGAAAAAGCAGCACAAACTATTTCCAAAACAAGAAAAGGAAAAAAGATTATAGTGGCAATAAATGAAATAGAATACAGGAAACGAACAGAGAGAACTGATGAAATCAAAAGTTGGTTCTTCCAAAAGAACAACAAAATTAAAAAATCTTTAGGGAAACTGAACAGAAAAAGAGAGAGAAGATGCAAATTAGTAAATCAGGAATGAAAAGGAGATCACTAACATTATTACAGAAATTAAAAAGATTCTAAGAGAATACTTTGAACAAATGTATGCAAACAAATTAGATAACTTATAAAATGCACTAATTCCTAGAAACAAGCTACCAAACTGACTCATAAAAAAATAGAAAATCTAAATTGAACTATAACAAATAATAATTTACATTTGTAATGTGAAAACTCCAGACACACACACACACACGCATGTCCACGTGCGCAAAATGTCAATAACCAGATGATTCACTGGTGCATTTCATCAAACATTCAAAGAAACACTGGGCGCCTGCCTGGATCAGATGGTAGAACACGTGACTCTGGATCTCAGGGCTGTTTAAGCCCCACACTGAGCATACAGATTAATTGAAAATACAATTTTAAAACCAAAACAAAACATTTAAAGAAAAATTAATATTGATCCTCCAAAATTCTTCCAGAAAAACAAAGGAAGAAAGAATATTTTTCAATTCATTCTTCAAGGCCAGTACCAACCTGATTCCAAAGCCAGACAAAGACAACATAAGAAAACAAGACAAATTTTTCTTCTTAATGCAAATGTAAACATCCTCAACAAATCCTAGCAACATATGAATGGGATCATAAATCAAGGGGGATTTATTTATTTTTTTAAAGATTTTATTTATTCATGAGAGACACAGGGAGAGAGAGGGAAAGACACAGACAAAGAGAGAAGCAGGCTCCATGCAGGGAGCCCGACGTGGTACTCGATCCTGGGTCTCCAGGATCACGCCCTGGGCCGAAGGCAGGCGCCAAACCACCGAGCCACCCAGGCTGCCCAATAAAGGGGGATTTATCCCAGGAATGCAAAGTTGGTTTAAGATTTAAAAATCAAATTACGGGGCAGCCCGGGTAGCTCAGCAGTTTAGCACCACCTTCAGCCCAGGGTATGATCCTGGAGCGCCGGATCAAGTCCCACATCAGGTTCCCTGCATGGAGCCTGCTTCTCCCTCTGCCTGTGTCTCTGCCTCTCTCTCTCTCTCTCTCTCTCTCTCTCTCTCTCTGTGTGTGTGTGTGTGTGTGTGTGTCTCATGAATAAATAAAATCTTTTAAAAAATCAAATTACATTAAAAAAATCAAATTACATAACACACTACGTTAGTAAAGTACACAAATTACATGATACGAATGTAGAAAAGGCATTGGGCAAAATCCAACACCCATTCACAATAAAAAGCCTCCAACAAATTAGGAATAGAAAGGAACTTCCTCATCGTGAAAAGGGATATGTCTTAGTCTATTTGGGTTATTATAACAAAATACCATAAAGTAAGTGGCTTATAAACAACAAACATTCATTTCTCATGGTTCGAGAGGCTCCTAAGTCCAAGATCAGGGTGCCAGGCAGCATTGTCAGGTTCTGGTGAAGGCCCTCTTCTAGACTGCAGATTGCTATCTTCTCCTTGTGTCCTCATATGGTGGAAGAAACTAGAAAAACTGTGAGGTGTCTTATTTAGGCAGTAATCCCATTCATGACTTAAACAATCTCCTTAGGACCCCACTTTCAAATGCCATCACATTGAGCATGAGAATTTCAACATAAATATTTTGAGGGGACATTTAAACCACAGAAAAGCATCTATGAAAAACCTAGCTAACATGATACTTAATGGTAAAATATTGACTGCTTTCCCTGTGAAAGCGGGGGAAAAAAAGATGTCCGTTCTCACCACTTCTATTCCATATCGTACTAGATGTTCTAGCCAGGACAATTAAGCAAAAAACGACAATTACAGGCATCTAGTTGGAAAGAAGAAAGTAAAACTGACTTTATGAATAAAACTCCAATCTATTAAGAATTTCTAGAACTAGTAAGACTTAAACAGCATATAATGTCAACATACATAAATCAGTTCCACTTTGCTAACCTCATTTTTTCATTCATTTACTGTTCACCAAAAAGAAAATTCAATACCCTTTTGTACAATAACAACTTTTTAATCATTTACAGATGTCTAATCCTGGAATGCTCTAAATTCCTTCCAATAATTGCAATTTCAATCCCCCAGATATTTAATTCCACTATAACCATAATTCACTAATACTATGACTACAGTTCCAGTTGTTAAATTTAGTACCTTTTGTATAGCAGACACAAATGATGAATCAAGCATTATAACCAGCATATATATATATATATATATTTATAAGCATATATAAGTATATATACATAAATATAGATATATAGATATATAGATATAAAACTCTTGTTATATCAGTTAAAGTTTATCAAGACATTCCAAATGCACAAAAACAAGGAGTTAAGATGACTTAGAATCACAGGAAGTTCAAGCTTGGAAAAAAACCTTAGAATTGAATCTTGAATTCAGTCTTTGTATTTCAGAAGTACAGTAACTGAGACCCAAAGAGGCTAGGTGAATCACCCATACTCACATTATTTATACACAGTGTAAGTCCATCCTATGTCATACACACATATATCTTACCTTTCTGGTGATGTCTTAGAAGTGACAGGACGCCCACGGACACCTTTTCTACTTTTATGGTCTAGAGAGAGGACCTTATTTCTTAGGCTTCTTTTCCACTAGGGAAAAAAAAAATGGAATTTAACACTAAATATAACAATATGACAATTAAGACATTTAAATTTGTTTTAATTGGGATCCCTGGGTGGCGCAGCAGTTTAGCGCCTGCCTTTGGCCCAGGGCGCGATCCTGGAGACCCGGGATCGAATCCCACGTCGGGCTCCCGGTGCATGGAGCCTGCTTCTCCCTCTGCCTATGTCTCTGCCTCTCTCTCTCTCTCTCTCTCTCTGTGTGTGACTATCATAAATAAATAAAAATTTTTAAAAAATAATAAAATAAATAAATAAATTTGTTTTAATTTAGAAAATCAAGATAAACAGCCAAATTCATAGGTCACAGAGGGGGAAAAAGTGCAATCTAAAAAACCACCAGGTCTTTTGTTAGTTCAGAAATATAAGTCTACCAAAAAATAGAAGATATTTTAAAATGTCGAGGTAAGTTTAGTTAGGAAATTGATATTTTGAGACTCCAAAGCTTACATAATCATACAATTTTTGAAAGGCTAAAGGAAAATAAAAATTATTATATACCACGTTAAATAGGATCTGTGATTTTGAAGTAACTGCATTTATAACAATTAAAAGGGTTTAAGGGATCCCTGGGTGGCGCAGCGGTTTGGCGCCTGCCTTTGGCCCAGGGCGCGATCCTGGAGATCCGGGATCGAATCCCACATCAGGCTCCCGGCGCATGGAGCCTGCTTCTCCCTCTGCCTGTGTCTCTGCCTCTCTCTCTTTCTCTCTGTATGGCTATCATAAATAAATAAAATTAAAAAAAAAATTCTTAAAAAAAAAATAAAATAAAAGGGTTTAAAACTGGTTCCCTATGAACTGCTACATGGAAAATTTTAGGAGAGTCAGACATCTTACTAACAGGGTTTAGATTTAATCTGACTAGACACAAAAGTTAAAATTATTTAATACAAAACAACTAGACACAGAAGTTAAAATTATTTAATACAAAACAGCATAAATCTAGACAAGTAAATTATTTATGTTCTCTGCATTAGTTTCCTTATCTGAAAATGGATGTAACAGTAGCTATCTCACAAGGATGTAAAATAACTATATATGTAATAAGTTTAAAACACTGTTTTCGTTAGAGATTTGTACACCTGTGTTTATAGGAGCATTGTCCACAAAATCTGAAAGGTAGACAGAAGTAATTGAAGTGTCACAGCAATAAAAGAACAGATAAACAACATGTGATATATACATACAATGAAATATTATTCAGGCTTAAAAAAGAAATTTTGACACATGCCACAACATGAATGACCCTAGATGACTGTGGGAAAACAAAAACTATACATATTGGTCTCTGCCCCCAGTTCCTGGCACAGAGCTCCTGAAACCCTTGTAATTTCCTGGATTGATAGGAGTGTCTTTTGTACTAATGAGGCAACTCCGGGTGGGCTCCTGGAGGAGGACTGGTCACCAGAAAGACTAAGCCATAATTAGAAGCTTGCAATTTTCCACCCCACCCTCTATTCTCTAGAGAGAAGAAAAGAGCTAAAAACAGACTTAGTAAGTTATACCTACATGAGGAAGCTTCCAAAAAATTCCAACAGGTTCAGAGCACTTTCAGGTTGCTGAACACATCTATATACTACACACATAAACTCCACAAGGACAGAGGCTCCTGCTCTGGAGACCCTCCCAGACCTCATCCTATGTTTCTCCTCACCTAATTGTTCAATGGTGTCCTTTATCATATCCTTTAATAAACTGATAAATAATGTAAGAATTCTCTTAGCAGCTCTAGCATGAAGCAATCGAACCTGACGGGATAGCTTTGGGAACCTCAGATTTACAGCCAGTTGATCACAAGCACAGGTGACAGTTGGGACTTGTGACTGGTATCTGAGGTGGGATGGGAGCACTCTTGTGGGATCAAGCCCTTAACTGGTAGGTCTGACACTATTTCCAAGTAGTGTCAGAATTGAATTAAATTGTAGAATACCCAGCTGGTGTCACAGAGCATTGCTTGGTATGGGAAAACCCACACACATGTGGTGTCAAAAGTATTGCAAATATGATAGTAGTGTGAGAGTAAATGAAAAACACAGAGGGAAGACTCGGTTTTTCCCAAGACAATGACATTAAGTCATTGTCAGTGAAATAAGTAACAAAAAGACAAATGCTGTATGATTCAAGTTATATGAAGTATCTAAAGTAGTCATATTCATAAAAATCGAGAGTAGAATGGTAGTTTCCTGGGGCTGGGAGGCAGTGGCGGGGGGGGAGGTGGAGAAAAACTGTTCAAAGGGTAGGGTATTTCAGGTTTGCAAGATACAAAGAGTTCTGAAAATGGATGGTGGTAATGGTTGCACAAAACTGTGAATGTACTACATGCCAGTGAACTGTACTCTTAAAAACGGTTACAATGATAAATTTTATGTTACGTGTATTTTACTACAACTTAAAACAAATTTTTAAAAGATTAAAAAAAATGTTTTAGGGCAGCCCTGGTGGCGCAGTGGTTTAGTGCCGCCTGCGGCCCGGGGTGTGATCCTGGAGACCCAGGATCGAGTCCCACATTGGGCGTCCTATGTGGAGCCTGCTTCTCCCTCTGCCTGTGTCTGTGCCTCTCTCTCGCTCTCTCTGAATGAATAAATAAATAAATCTTAAAAAAAATAAAAATAAATAAATGTTAAAAAATAAAAATAAAAAAATAAATGTTTTAAGTAATGAAAACCAAAACACTGTCTTGAACATGACAGCTCTCAATAAACATCCTCTTTAATTTTCTAGGCATTAGTTATCTCATAATTACCAGAGCACTGCTTGATATAAAACACATCACTTTATCAGAGGAAAGTGAAGCTAGACCAATGAACCCAAGCTTGTCTCTCATAAAAGCCTATGTTCTTTCCAATGCTTTGATTCTAAATTATACAAATTCTCAGAAATCCCTCCCATCAAGATATCAATTTAAATACCTTTGTCAAAATGTAAACCTATCAATATAACAAGAATAAAACTACATCTTCTCACCATTTCACTACCACTGTCTTAGTTCTCCCCCTTCTTATTTCTGTCCTGTGCTCTTATCATGTTATCCTAATGGGATTCCCTGCCAATGGTCTCTTTCACCCCTAATCTAGCATCTACTCCATGATAAAAGTTAAATCTTTCAGAAATGCAAATCTGATGGTATTCTCCTGCTTAAATTCCTAAGTGTTCCAGACTACCTAAAGGAAGGGAAAAAAACAATGTGTCTTCTTTTCTCATTTCTGCTTCCCATGCATCCTGTATTCTGATCATACTAAACTATTTGTAGTTCCCTGAAAGTGCAATGCAGTTTCATCCTTCAACATGTTTCCTTACTAGAATATGCTTTACCCTCCCTAGTTCTCTTTGTCCAGTAAGCCACCAAGAAACCTTCTTCATCTTCTAGCAGAATAAATCAATCTCTTCTACAATACCATTCTACATTTTGCAAAAGTTCCATTACTGACAACACTTCTCACAGTGAATTATATTACCTGTTTACATCTACTGCAACCTGGACTGGGTATGATCTGGCTTAAGGATTGAACTCTCAGAACTACTGGCCAACTAGTTCCCTATAATTGTTCCACTAATCTCACAATAAATGCAACCTTCCCGTTTTATGTTATTGACTTTTTGTATTCCACTAATCATAATGTAATAAAGTTTGCGTGTATGTGCAAAATTATCAAAGTACTAGTCTTTGAGCCTCATATTCTATACAGAGAAAACAACAACATTCCCACCAAAGAGACGGCAAAAAATAATGAGAGTTTTAAACTACTACAAAAAGGGGATCCCTGGGTGGCGCAGCGGTTTAGCACCTGCCTTTGGCCCAGGGCGCGATCCTGGAGACCCGGGATCGAATCCCACGTCGGGCTCCCGGTGCATGGAGCCTGCTTCTCCCTCTGCCTATGTCTCTGCCTCTCTCTCTCTCTCTCTCTGTGTGACTATCATAAATAATTTTTTTTAATTAAAAATTTTTTTTAAAAAACTACTACAAAAAAACAAACAAAAAAAATATGAACTCATGGAGACAAACTGGAGGGAAATTGGTTAAAATGTCATTAACTCTAAATTCTTAAATCCTACCATACCCAAGGATAACATGAAGTATATCCAGAGATGTTATCAAATGAAAATACAATTCACTTAGACTTTAATCACTTGTTTCTTATAGTTAATATCACATTAAAATATTTACATATTCTCTTTTTAAAAATTAGATAAAATTATAGGCTAGGTTAAAAATTTGTATTATTCAGGTATGATTTGTTTTTCTTTTAGTCTATGAACCTATTATATGCTATCTTTGAAAGGCAAAAATTAGAAAACAAAGAATTATCCTACAAACTGATTATTAATGAGAATTTCTTCACATTACATAATCTGAAAGCTACATGACCACAAATAGGAAAGTTAAGATAGTGTGAATAATTTTATTTTAAATGAAAAAGGCTTTTAGAAGAATAAAAGACTTTTGTTTATAGACAGGATCAAAGCATCCAGTTACATAATTTTTTAAAAAGATTTTATTTATTTATTCATGAGAGACATAGAGAGACAGGCAGAGACACAGGCAGAGGGAGAAGCAGGCTTCATGGAGGAAGCCTGATGTGGGACTCGATCCCGGAACTCCGGGATCACGCCCTGAGCCAAACGCAGATGCTCAACCACTGAGCCACCCAGGCATCCCAGTTACATAATTTTGGCATAAGTATGCCAAATTGGCATAATTCTGGCAAGAACACCAAAATAAAACACTATGTCAATTGAAATAAAATGGTCCGTAGTAATTTGACTAAAAATTTTCTTGGACAAAATCTCTACATGCACTCTATGTTGTGTGGGGTTCATAATCTTAACTGAGTATTTCCTTACATACTAAAAGGAACCAAAGTTGTATCTTGATGTAAATACTGACTTTGTTCACAACTACTTACCCCGTCACAGCTTGCTGTAATAAAAATGCATGACTTTCCAATTAAATGAGATTATTGGTCTGGATTTAACTTTATATCAGAATTTCAACTCTATTGGTTCTTTATCCAGTTTCCAAAGCAAGCAACATGTAATGCCAAAACTGAAAACACTTATCAAAAAACATAAACTGAAATTATTTGCTAACCATTATCTATTGAACCACTGGACTAATTATGGAGGGGGAGGTCTAGGGAACCCTGTATACTCTTCGACCACTTTTCCCCACTGTTTTCCCCCAATACCCTACAAAACTACAGAAAAATATATAACCAGGAAATTAACAATGAGACAATCCATGACCCTATTAAGATTTCACCTGTTCTGTATGCAAACATTTGTGTACCAGTGCATTTTAAGTTCAGTGCACTTTTATCATATGCACATCCTCTGACAACCAAAGTCAAGATATAGAACAGATGTGTCATACACATACCCGTTCCGCTACCCTTCTATAAACACAGCTGCCACCCTCCTTTCCACTAACTCCTAGCAGTATAAGCCCTAAGAGTTTTCCTAGCAATTCAAACAAACGTTTAAGGAAAGGAATTCTATACACTGTTCCATTAACTACAGGAGAAATGAACAATTCCCAATTCATTCTATAATGTAAGCACTGCATTGCTAGTGACTCCATATAACGGTAGCACAAGAAGAAAAAATTCAAGACCAACATCTCTGATAAGCATAGACAAAAACACTCAACAAAAAAATATCAGAACAAGTAATACATAAAAAGAATAATACAATACAGCCAGTTAGCATTTATTCTATGGCAGAAAGGTGTTCAATATTCAAAAATCAATCCAAAAAGATAAAAAAAGAAAAGACCCACCTATACATTGTACACAATAAACTCATTTTAAATATAAAGACAAGATAAAAGGTCAAGGGATAAAAATATACCATTCCAACACAGATCAAAAGAAAGCTAGAGTAGAATACTGATTTCAGACTCAACAAACTTCGGAAAAAGAAAAATTATCAATTTGCGGGATACAGGGATAAAGAGAAATGCTACATAATGATAAAAGGGGTTGATTCTCCAAGAAGACATAACAGTCTTTAATATCTATGTGCTCAACAACAGAGCACCAAAATGCATAAGACAAAAGCTGATTGAAATATAAAGACAAATAGAAGAATCAACAATTACAGGGACTTCAATACCCTTCCATCAGAAACAGATCCAGCAGGCAGAAAATCAGTAAGGACAGAGCTAAATTGAACAATACCATCAAACAAGTATTAAGTATTCAGCCTCATACTGGAAGTCCTAGATAATGCTATAAGGTAAGAAAATGAAATAAAAAGTATACAGATTGAGAGGAAAAAATAAAACTTTTATTTAAGGTGACATCGTTGTCTATGTAGAAAACCCCAAAGAGGGATCCCTGGGTGGCGCAGCGGTTTGGCGCCTGCCTTTGGCCCAGGGCGCGATCCTGGAGACCCAGGATCGAATCCCACGTCGGGCTCCCGGTGCATGGAGCCTGCTTCTTCCTCTGCCTATGTCTCTGCCTCTCTCTCTCTCTCTCTCTCTGACTATCATAAACAAAAAAAAAAAAAAAAAAAAAGAAAACCCCAAAGAACCAATAAAAGAAAAAAAAAAAAAAAACTCCTTCAACAAATAAGTCATTATAGCAATAGTGCAGGAAATAAGATACTTATACAAAAGTCAATTAATTTATTCTTTAAAAATAATTAATATTAGAACCAGAAATTTAAAAAAATACTATATATATTAGCACAAAAGATAAATATTTATGTGGAAATCAAATAAAATATATATAAAATCTGTATGACAAAAAGCACAAAACTGTGTTAAAAGGTATCAAAGATCTAAGCAGATATTTCACGTACACAGACAGGAAGACTCAATATTCCAATGATGTCTTCCCAACTTGATCTATAAAGTCAACACAAATCAATATCCTAGCAAGGTAGTTTTGTGGATATTGACAAAGTGATTCTGAATTTTAAATAGAAAGCCAAAGACCCAGAATAGCCAACACAATACTGAAGAAAAACAAATTTGGAAAACTCATACTCCCAACTCAAGACTTATTATAAAGCTACATTAAGCAAAATAGCATGGCATTAACAAAAAAAAAAAGAAAAGAAAGGAAAAAAAAGATCAATGGAACAGAGTAATAGCTGAGAAACAGATTCACACAATGTGATCAACTGATCTATGACAAGGGAACAATGGCAGTTCAAAACAGAAAGGTTAGTATTTTCATCAAATGATGCTGATATCCATATATAAAGGAAGAGAGACTTAAGTCTTACATCTTTCACAAAAACTAATGCAAAATGGGCCACAGATCTAAATATGAAATGCAAAACTATAAAACTCCTAAAAGGTAACATCAGAGAAAACCCAGGTAATCTTAGGTTAGGCAACTACTTCTTAGATATAACACCTAAAGCACTATGCATGAAGAAAAAAATTGATAATTTGGGCTTCACTAAAATTAAAACTTCTGCTTTGTGAAAGACTATTACATCAAAAGAATGAAAAGATGGGCAGCCCGGGTGGCTCAGTGGTCTAGCGCCACCTTCAGCCCAGGGCCTGATCCTGGAGACCCGGGATCGGGTCCCACATCAGGCTCCTGGAGCCTGCTTCTTCCTCTACCTGTCTCTCTGCCTCTCTTTCTCTGTGTGTGTGTGTCTCTCATGAATAAATAAAATCTTTAAAAAAATAAAGATAAAAAAAAGAATGAAAAGATAACACAATGACTAGAAAAAAAATTTTGCAAAACACATATCTGATAAAAAGATTGGTATTCAAAATGTACAATGGGCTCCTAAAATTCAAAAATAAGAAAACAACCCAATTTTAAAAAAGGGCCAAAGATCTGAAGGCACATCTCACCAAAGAAGATATACAGCTGGTAAATATACATACAAAAAGAAGCTCAAGAAAATGTCATCAGAGAACTGTAAGTTAAAACAACAAGATGCCACTAGATACCTATTAGAATGGCTAAAACACAAAACACTGACAACACCAAATGTCAATTAGGATGTGGAACATCAAGAAATGCCATTAGTTCCTGGTGGGAATATGGTACAATCATTTTGGAAGACAGTTTAGCACTTCCTGCCAAAACTAAATGTAGCCTTAACATACAATCCGACAATGGCAATCCTTGGCATTTAATGATATAAGTCAGAAACAAGTTCACACAAAAACTTGCACATGAATGTTTCCTATGGCTTTATTCAAAACGGCCAAAACTTGGAAGCAACCAAGATATCTTTCAACAGGTGATAGATAAACAAACTGTGCTACATCCACTTAACAGAATATTATCCAACAATAAAAACAAATAATAGTGGGGGAAGCTATGCATGTGGAGGCAAGGGACTTGTGGAAACTGTACTTTCTGTTCACTTTTGCTGAAAACCTAAGACTACTCTAAAAAACAGTCCTTTGTAAAAAAAAAAAAAAACCTTATTTAATGGTTTTAAAGATTTATTCATTTATTTTAGATAGAGAGAAAGAGAGAATGCATGCGCGCCCATGTGAGTGGGAAGAAAGGGACAGGGAGACAAGAAGCAGACTGCCTGCTGAGGGAGGAGCCCAATGCAGGGCTTGATCTCAGGACCGTGAGATCATGACCTGAGCCAAAACATGCACCCCTCAAAAATTTTTTTATAAAGACATGAGCTATTAAGCCACAAAAAAGACATGAATGAATGTAAAACTATATTGCTAAGTGAAAGAAATAATCTGAAAAGGCTGTATGATACCATGTGACACTATGGAAAAAGCAAAACTGTGGAGATATTAAAAAGATCAGCAGAGCACAAAAGACTTTTTTAACAGAAATCATTCTGTATCACATTGTAATGGTAGATACATGCCATTATACACTTCTCAAAACACAGAATACACTAGACAAAATGTGAACCCTACTGTAAACTATGGACTTCAACTACCAGTAATCTACCAGGGATGGTTCCAGTGCAGGATGACAATGTGGGAGGCTCCTAAAATCACTTCCTCCCACAGACATATCAAATCTACAGTTACATACAGAACAATTCCCTCTGAAAAAATCCAGAAACTAACGAAACTCCTCTATCACAGGAATGAGAAAAAACATTGAAACATGTAAAAGAAGATAAAATAATCTTGCCATAAACACCACCCCCAGCAAAATGGAACACAACCATGAGAGAAATGACAACTTCCAGCTTCTGCATAAGGTGCAAAGGATTTTGACCCCACATCTGCAACCCTAACCTTTAAGATTATCACCAAAGAGACAGGCTACTAAAACATCTAACTTTAAAATCCAAATGGGGCTTGCTTGCATCCATGAAACTCACAAGGCTATCGCAAACCAAGAGACAGTTCTTAAAAGGTTCACATGGACTCACGACAGCTAATAAATAGGATCCAGCATAGAGGGTCTACTGAACTAAAATACACCCAGAAAGAGGTCTATTTGTCTTAAAAGCTGAAGCCTGAGGACAACTTTCTAATTTAACATGAATTTAGAGGCCAACTACAATTCTCTCCAGAGATCACAGAGGCAAGCAGATGC
This sequence comes from Vulpes lagopus, assembly GCF_018345385.1. Lineage (NCBI taxonomy): Eukaryota > Metazoa > Chordata > Mammalia > Carnivora > Canidae > Vulpes > Vulpes lagopus. The sequence goes on along the minus strand of NC_054824.1, from coordinate 96,677,070 downwards.
CATCTTCCCATCTCCTTCTACTTCACTTCAGATTGCCACTACCACCTGAAAAGGAGCTTACACACAAGTCTGACATCCCAGCTTCTGCAGCTGTCTAAGGGATGCCCCTTGATCATGTGGCTGTGGTGGCCAGTGGGACATATGCTCATGGATTCCACAGGACCAGAACAAATAAATAGTTCTTAACACCAGTTGTCTGCCAGGGCACAGCACAGAGGGAGCACACAGAAACATTCCTCTATCAATCTTTCCCTGAAAAAGGTATCTTTGCATATTCTTAAAGCTGCTTCCCAGAGATGCAGCTTCCAATCAGCCTTCAAGTGACTGAGATCCACCCTCCTACCCGCCTTAGAGACACTGACAGGTCTCGGCACACCCTCAACTATTGGGAGCCACTAATAACACAGAAGTCAGTTTGGACAGTCCCAAAAGTTTGAGAGACAACCAAGAGCTAAGACAGAGTTCAACTCCTACACAAGATCACACCTTCAAGACTACGAAGTGGCTGTTTCATATAATGCACAGAAACCAACTAGAGTGGAGGAAAATAAAGCAAAAGAGTACGTTCTAAACAGAAGAACAAGATAAAAATCTCAGTAAAAGACCTTAGTGAAATGGAGATAAGTGTGAATTACCTGATAAATACTTCAAAATAACAGTTACAAAGATGCTCATCAGCATCTGGAGAACAGTGCATGGACAAAGTGAAAGTTTCAAGACAGAGAATATATTAAGTACCAAACGGAAATCACAGAGCTGACGAATACAATAACAGAAATGAAAATTTCAATAGAGAGATTCAACAGTAGACTAGATAAAGGAGAAGAAAGGATCTTCAAACTCAAAGACAGGGCACTAGAATTCACCCATTTAGAAGACCAAAAAGAAAAAGAAATTAAAAAGAGTGAGGATATACTAAGGGAGTTATGAAACATCAAGTGGAACAATATTCACATTATAGGGGTCCCAGGCGGAGAAGAAAAGAAGTGGCAGAAAATTATCTAAAGAAATAATGGAGAGACATTCAAATCCAGGAAACTCAGAAAGTTCCAAATTAGATGTTTCAAATTAGACCTCCAAAAATATTCACACCAAGACACATTATAATTAAATTGCAAAAAGTTAAACACACAGAGAATCTAAAAAGCAAAAAGAGAAAAACAACTTGTTATATACAAGGAAACCCCCTCTCACAAGATCATCAGATTTTTCACCAGAAATTCTGCAGGCCAGACGTGGCACTATATATTAAAAGGGCTGAAACAGTAGACCTAAACTACTGGCTGACTCAGTAGAACATGCAACTCTTGGTCTCAGGGGGTCGTGAGTTTGAGCCCCACCTTGCGGATAGAGATCACTTAAAAACAAATCAACTTAAAAAAAAAAAAAAGTGTTCACCCAACCAAAAACAAAACCAGCAAAACCATACCAACAAAACCATAAAAGATGTCTTTCGGAAAAAAAAAAAAAAAAAGATGTCTTTCAGAACTGAAAGAGAAATAAAAAGTTTGGGACAAACAGAAGGTAAAGGAGCTCATTACTAGACTAGCTTTCTAAGAAATGTCAAATGGACTTCCTTAACCCAAAACAAAAAGATGCTAATTAGTAACAAAACATGAAAGTATGAACCTCACTAGTAAAGGAAATACATAAATTCAGAATAATCTAATTGTGGTGGACTAATCACTTCTAAGTATAATATAAAGGCTAAAAGAAAAATGTAAAAAAACTCATAACTGTAACTACAATAATTCATTAATGGATACAAAAAACAGCAAATTGTGACATCGAAAACAAAATAGGGGGGTGGGTAAAAATGTAGAGCTTTAGAATGGGGCAGCCCGGGTGGCTCAGCGGTTTAGTGCCACCTTCAGCCCAGGGTATGATCCTGGAGACCTGGGATCGAGTCCCACATCAGGCTCCCTGCATGGAGCCTGCTTCTCCCTCTGCCTGTCTCGGTCTCTCTCTCTCTCTCTCTCTCTCTCTCTCTCTGTGTGTCTCTCATGAATAAATAAAATCTTCAAAAAAAAAAAAAAAAAAGAGCTTTAGAATGAATTCAAGTTTAAGTGGTTATCAACTTAAAATATACTGCTATGAAGACGTGTTTTATGTAAGCCTCATGGTAAACACAAGGCAAAAATCTGCAGTAGATACACAAAACATAAAGCGAAAGGTATCAATATTACCACAGAAAATCAACAAATCCCAGAGGAATAGAGCAAGACGAAAGAAACAAGATAATTAAAAAACAGTCAAAAACCAATTAACACAATGGCAATAGGTCCATATCTATCAACTTTAAATGTAAATGGAATAAATTCTCTAATCAAAAGACACAGAGTGACTAAATGGATTAAAAATAAACCAACTAGGGATCCCTGGGTGGCGCAGCGGTTTGGCGCCTGCCTTTGGCCCAGGGTGCGATCCTGGAGACCTGGGTTCGAATCCCACGTCAGGCTCCCGGTGCATGGAGCCTGCTTCTCCCTCTGCCTGTGTCTCTGCCTCTCTCTCTCTGTGACTATCATAAATAAATAAAAATTTAAAAAATAAATAAATAAATAAACCAACTATATACTGCCTGTAAGAGACTCAGTTCACCTTTAAAAGCACACGTAAGTTTAAAAAGGAGTGGGAACAGATATTCCTTACAAAGGGAAACCAGGGGTGCCTGGTTAGCTCAATTGGTTAAGCTTCTTCTACTTTCTGCTCCGGTCATGAGCTCAGGGTCCTGGGACCAAGCCCGGCATCAAGCTCCTTGCTCAGCAGGGAGTCTGCTTCTCCCTCTCTCTGCTCATGCTCTCTCTATCTTTAAATAAATATATGAAATCTTTTAAAAAGAGAGCAGCCCGGGTGGCTCAGTGGTTTAGCGCCACCTTCAGTCCAGGGCATGATCCTGGAGACCCGGAATTGAGTCCTATGTCAGGCTCCTGTTAGAGGAGAATGCAGCCTGCTTCTCTCTCTGCCCCCCTCTCTCTCTGTCTGTCTCTATGAATAAATAAATAAAGTCTTTAAAAAAAAAAAAACTTAAAAAGAGAGGGAGAAACCAAAAACAGGCTAGGTTAGGTATGTTTAATGAGACAAAATACACTTTAAAACAGAAAGTGCAATAATTGCCGCAGTAGGTCATTACAGAATAATAAAGGGGTCAATCCAACAAGATAAAATATTCACAAATATTTATGAACCCAATATCGGAACATCTAAATATATAAAGTAAATATTTACAGATCTAAAGAGAGAAATAAACAACAATACATTAATAGTAGATACTTTAATACCCTACTTGAACCAATGGATAGCTCATCCAGACAGAAAATCAAGATGATTGATATCCTACCAAACATCTTTTCCAAAAACAATGGTATAAAACTACATATCAACCACCAAAAGAACACTGAAAAATTCACAAATATGTGGAGATTAAACAATATGCTCCTGAATAATCAAAGAAATAAAAATAAAAATAAAAAAATATCTCAAGATATATGAAAATGGCAACATATAAAAAACTTGTGAGATGCACCAAAAGCAGTACTAAGAGAAAAACTCATAGCAATAAACATTCTACGTTAAGAAACAAAAAGATCTCAAATATCACTTTGCACTTCAAGAATTACAAAAAGTAAAAACTAAGCCTGTAAGTTACTGGAATGAAGGAAATAAAGATCAGGGTGGAAATTGATAGTAAGGAGACAACAAGGATTAATGAAAACTCAGAGCTGGTATTTTGAAAAGATAAACAAAATTGAGAAATCTTTAATGAGACTCACTAAGAAAAAAAAGAATTCAATAAATAAAACCAGAAATGAAAGAAGAGACATTATTAATATCACCAAACTACAAAAAATCATAACAGGCTACTATGAAAAATTAATTACACAACACCACTCTGGACAACCTATAAGAAATAGGTAAATTCCTAGAAACATAACCTACCAAGAATGAATCATGAACAAATAAACTTATTTTACAAGGCCTTCAATACTCTAATACCAAAATCTGACAAGGATATTCAAGAAAATTACAGACCAGTATCTCTGATGAAAATAGATATAAAAATCCTCAATAAAATATTAGCAAATCCAATTCAAAAATACAAAAGAATCATACACCATGATCAAATTCCAGGGATTCAAGGAAGGTTCAACATCCACAAATCAATGTGACACACCATATTAACAAAATAAATGTAAAACATATGATCATCTCAACAGATGCAGAAAAAAGCATCTAACAAAATTCAACTTCCATTCATAATAAAAACCCTCAACAAAATATATGAGGAATGTACCTAAATATATAAAGATCATATATCACAAGCCCACAGCGCCTATCACACTCAGTAGTGAAAAGCTGGAAATTTTTCCTCTAAAATCAGGAAGAAGGGGCACCTGGGTGGCTCAGTGGTTGATCGACTGCCTTCAGCTCAGGACATAATCCTGGGGTCTAGGATCAAGTCCCACAGCAGGCTTCCCAGAAGGAGCCTGCTTCTCCCTCTGCCTATGTCTCTGCCTTCTCTCTGTCTCTCATAAATAAATAAAGAAAATCGTAAAAAAAAAAAAAAAGAAAAGCTTAAAGACTCCACCAAAAACTTAGAGCTAATCAACAATTTCAGTAAAGTTGCAGGATACAAAAATCAATGTCATTTCCATATACTAACAACAAACTATCAGAAATATTAAGAAAACAATCCCATATACAACCCCAACAACAACAAAAATAAAACACTAGGAGTCTGAAAGTCTGGTACACTGAAAACTGTAAGACACTGACAAAAGAAATTGAAAAAGACATAAATAAATGAAAAATCAGTCTGTGCTCATAGATTAGAGGAATATTGATAAAATGTTGACACTACTCAACGTAATCTACAAATTCAATGCAATCCCTATCAACATTCCAGCATTTTTCACAGAAATAGAATAATCCTAAAGTTTGTATGCAACAAAAGAGTCTAAATACTCAAAGCAATCTTAAGAAGGAAAAAAATCAGAGGCATCATACTTCCTCATTTGAAACTATATTATTACATGGGCGCCTGAGCAGCTCAATCAGTTAAGCTGCTGCCTTCAGCTCAGGTCTTGATCCCAGGGTCCTGGGATCGAGCCCCACATCAGGCTCCCTGCTCAGTGGGAAGCTCAGTGCTTCTCCCTTTCCCTCTGCCTGCCACTACCCCCTGCTTATGCACTATCTCCCTCTCTTTCATTCTCTGCATCAAATAAAGAAATATATTTTTCTTTAAAGATTTATTTACTTATTTATTCATGATAGACACAGAGGAGAGAGAGAGAGTCAGAGACACAGGCAGAGGGAGAAGCAGGCTCCATGCCGGAAGCCCGACGCAGGACTCGATTCAGGGACTCCAGGATCGCGCCCTGGGCCAAAGGCAGGCACCAAACCGCTGAACCACCCAGGGATCCCCCAAGAAATATTAAAAAAAAAAAAAAAAAAAACTATATTACAAAGCTATAGTAATCAAAACAGTATGGCATAGGAATAAAAACAGACATAAAGATAAATGGAACAGAACAGAGCCCAGAAATAAACCCCTGCATTTATGTTCAATTAATAAATAAAAGGAGCCAAAAACATACAATGGAGAAAGAATACTCTCTTCAGTAAATGGTGCTGGGAAAGTGGACAGCCATATACATAATCATGAAATTGGACCACTCTCTTTACACCATATACAAAAATCAACTCAAATGGATTAAAGCCTTCAACATAAGATCTGAAACCATAAAACTCCTAGAAGATGGTAAGTTCCTTGACACTGGTCTTAGCAATGATTTTTTTGACACACAGAAAAAAAATCACAATTTTTTGTGTCAAAAAATCTGACAGATTTTGACACATAAGCAAAGGCAACAAAGACAGAAACAAGTAAGTGCAAACAAATCTAACTTAAAAGCTTCTGTATAGCGGGGGATCCCTCGGTGGCTCAGCGGTTTGGTGCCTGCCTTCAGCCCAGGGCGTGATCCTGGTGTCCCTGGATCGAGTCCCATGTCAGGCTCCCTGCATGGAGCCTGCTTCTCCTTCTGCCCTTGTCTCTGCCTCCCTCTATCTCTGTGTCTCTCATGAATGAATGAATAAAACCTTTTATAAATAAATAAATAAATAAATAAATAAATAAATAAATAAATAAATATTAATTTTTTAAAAGGGTGTATGGGGAGTGCCTGGCTGATTCAGTCAGTAGAGCATGGGACTCTTGAACTCAGGGTTGTAAGTTCGAGTCCCACCTTGAGTGTAGAGATTACTTTAAAAAAATAAAATATTTTAAAAAAAGGGGGGGGTGGGCAAAACAAGTAAAATACTGGTATAACCTCAAACTCTATAAACTATGAAGCTTACTTAGCAAATACTGTATAGTCTAGGGCTACAAGAGCATAGCAATGTTGATACATGTCCCCCCCCCAACTTTTTTTTTTTAAGATTTTATTTATTTATTCATGAGAGACCCAGAGAGAGAAGCAGAGACACAGGCAGAGGGAGAAGCAGGCTCCACGCAAAGAGCCCAATGTGGGACTCGATCCTGGGACTCCAGGATCACGCCCTGGGCCGAAGGCAGGTGCTAAACCACTGAACCACCCAGGGGTCCCCACGTTCCACTTTTAAATCTCAAATAGGACACACATTTCCAAAAATTTAAGTATCATTACCTTAAGAAAACATCCAAGTAGAGTGGGAAACTAGTCATGGGAAAAGAAAATATGCCTCTGAAGAGGCCTTGTTTTATTCAGCAGGTTAGAGAGAAAAGAAGAAGAATTTAAGTGTCTAGCTTCTCAGGAAAAGGAAACTCCTGAAATCAAGAGTTAAAGAAAAGAGAAGATAAAAGATTATAACACAATGACTTTAAACACCTAACGAGCTGTCAGGTAATCCACATTTGCCTCTTGAAGACCAAAAACTAAAGGAAGATATGTATAATCCAAGGGTAAAGAAAAAAACACATTTAGTGAAATACAGCTTAAGAAAAAAAAAAAAAAAAAGCCTATGTCTACTTCCAAGAAACTGTGTTTTTGTGTGTTTTAAATTAAATATGTTATAATGTTTATTCCACAATAAATTCAATATCCTAAAACAGAATACATATAAACAATGTGATTAAATTTTCTTAAAATGTTTTTATCTTCCTCTTAAACTAGCAACAATTTTACTGTGTGATAATATCCAGTGCCAGTAAGTTTCTAGAAAAATGGGAACTCTTACTGGTGGCAATATAAATTGGTGCACATTTTCTGTGAGACAATTTTGCCATGTTTATTAAAATACATAAATTCAGGACAGCCCCGGTGGCGCAGTGGTTTGGCGCCACCTGCATCCCAGGGTGTGATCCTGGAGACCCGGGATCAAGTCCCACCTCGGGCTCCTTGCATGGAGCCTGCTTCTCCCTCTGCCTGTGTCTCTGCCTGTGTCTCTGCCTCTCTCTCTCTCTCTCTCTCTCTCTCTGTGTGTGTCTCTCATGAATAAATAAATAAAATCTTAAAAAAAAATACATAAATTCCCTTCAATCTAATAACTCTGCTCAAAAATGGTTCTCCACATACTAAAAAATGATGTTTAAAAAAAAAAAAGAAAATGATGTTCACTGCAGCATCATTTCCATTCGCAAAACTCTGGAAACAACTTGACTTATACCAGTGCACTAAGTAAATTATGTACAGTGACAGACGGTAGCTATACTTGTGAGCACAGCATAACATAAAGAGAAGCTGAATCACTAGGTAGTATACTTGAAACTAATATAATATCATGTGTCAATTATACTAAAAAATTATGGCATATATTTTTAAATATGGTATATTTTAAATTTTTAGAGTATTACAAAGCCAACAAAAATAAAAGTAGATTAAAATGTGTCAAAAAAGAAAAAAATTTTAGACTCTATTAAGTGACAACAAAAAAGCACAGAACAGTATATATATGATTTCTGTTCTGTAACAATCAAAAAATATTATTTATGTAAGCATATGTGTTCTTGAAAGGAATGAAAAAAACTATTAACAGTGGTTGCCTTTAGGAAAAAGGAACAGAGAAGAACTGTTTCTCCTGTACCTTTCTATACACCCCAAATTTTCTAACCTTATGCAATTTTTTTTCTTTTTATGTCAGCAGAAGTCATCTTGTCTCATTATTTCCCTTTTTTGTACCTTTTAAAAAAAAACAAATACATTATTTTATAGTTAAAATTTTAAAAGAAGTTAAAAAAACTAATAACAAGTCTTTTCTTCTGAGAACAAGTTGTAATAAATGGCTAATTTTTTCTTGTCTATAACCTAAAAACATATTCAACATGACTTAAAATTTGTCATCCTAAAATGCTACACTTATGAACTGAATTGTACTTCCGCCTGTCAATTTCATAGGTTAAAGTCCTCACCATCATTATGACTATATGTGGAGATCAGACCTTTACAAAGGTACTTAAGTTTAAACAAGATCATAAGGGTAGGGACCTAATCCAAGGGAAGCACACCAGGGATGTGGGTAAACAGAAAAAAAGGTCATAGGAAAACACAGCAAGAAGATAACCATCCATAAGCTAAGGAGAAAGGCCTTAGAGAAACCAACCCTACTGGCACCTCGATCTTGGGACTTCAGCCTGCAGAACTGTTAGAAAATAAATTTCTGTTGTTTAATCCACCTGTGGTATTTTGTTATGTTAGCCCTTGCAGACTAATACAGGCTCAAATGGATAAACTGGAAAATCTGAGAAAGCTTCTGTTTTTAAAATTGCTGTTGAGTTGTACCAGGCACAAGGAAAAAAATAATACTTAGAATATGCCATCTTAGGGTGTCTGGGTGATTCAGTCAGTGAAGTATCTGCCTTCAGCTTAGATCATGATCCTGGGATCCCGGAATCGAGCCCCACATCAAGCTCCCTGTTCTGCAAGGAGCCTGCTTCTCCCACTCCTCTGCCTGCCACTCTCCCTGCCCATGCTCTCTCCTTCTCTCATATAAATAAATAAGATCTTTTAAAAAAAGTGCCATGTTAAATCTTATTCATGAAAGCTCTGTAATAATATCTAATAGTGATAACATTAAACTCCAGATTTATAATTAGAATATCTTTTAAAGTATAATTGTGTCACCTTTTAGTATAAACCCTCTCAAATTTATAAAACGAGAGCAAAAACAAACAAACAAAGAAACAAAAAAACGAGAGCAAAAGAGTAAATGATTCTAATAAGTTTAATATTCTCGTAAATTTAAAAGATCTTTTACAGGGCAGCCCGGGTGGCTCAGCGGTTTAGCACCGCCTTCAGCCAGGGGCGTGATCCTGGAGACCCGGGAACAAGTCCCATGTCAGGCTCCCTGCATGGAGCCTGCTTCTCCCTCTGCCTGTGTCTCTGCCCCCCTCTCTCTCTCTGTGTCTCTCATGAATAAATAAATCTTTTAAAAATATATTTAAAAAAAGATCTTTTACAATAATGAAATTTAAATGTCAAGGAAACAATCATGCAAAATGAGGTATACTAAAACAAAAGGAGACCCTAACCTCAAAGCATCACTTTAACAAATACCAAAAATAAACTAATTAAAAACCTGCAAATAACACAAAAAATCCAAACAAGGATAAGTAACTAAATGAAAATTTACTTTTATCAAAATATTTTAAACACACCAAGCAACACTATGTACTTAAAAGAGATTAGTTTTTATTTACCCCCTGCAAAGGGAGATCCCAGTGTTCTGAGCTTCTGAGTTTGGACAGTGGTGACTGAACATGAACATCTTCTGGTTTTGCATTTAGCATCTTTGTTATCTGAAATCAGAAAAAGAAAATAATCAGTTTAACTGAAATATAAATATGAATCAACTAACAGAACCATTATATTAACCTGCATTAATATTTTGCTATTAGTGCTTTGGGTTTTTTGGTTTCTTTTAAATAAGCTCTACACCTAACATGTGGCTTGAACTCCTGATCTGCAGATCAAGAGTCGCAAAAAAAAAAAAAAAAAAAAAAAGAGTCGCAGGCTCTAATGATTGGCCAACCACATGTCCCATTTTGCAATTATTTTTAAAGAGTTTTAAATTGAGTGCTTAATTCACAGGCAGCTAAATATAATCTTATTTTAAAAACCTCTCATTCGGGATGCCTGGGTGGCTCAATGGTTGAGCATTTGCCTTCGGCTCAGTGCGTGATCCCAGGGCCTGAGGATCGAGTTCCGCATCAGGCTCCTTGTTTCTCCCTCTGTCTAGGTCTCTTGCCTTCTCTCCATGTCTCTCATAAATAAATAGATAGATAAATAAAATAAATAAATAGATAAAATATTTTTAAAAATTAAAATAAAATAAATAAAAACCTCTCATTCAATATTAAGGTAGATATATTATCACAATAGACTCCTAACTATTCTCTTACTCACAGTCTCTACCTCTTCTAATCTTTCAAACTCCATCCCCAGAGTTCTCTATTACACAAATCTAATTACGGCTACCACATTTAACATAAAACAATGGCACCCACTACTTACAGATAAAATTCATAACAATCTAGGCTTTTACCCATACATCACAAACTCCACCCCAACCACACCATTTAACTCAATCTTTTTCAAACACATCATATTATTTTATATCTCTAGAACTTCGTATGTACTGTCCCCTTTGTTTTTGTTTTTTTTTTTAAGATTTTATTTTATTTATTCATAGAGACAGAGAGAAAGCGAGAGACAGAGACACAGGCAGAGGGAGAAGCAGGCTCCATGCAGAGAGCCCAACGTGGGACTCCATCCCAGGTCTCCAGGATCACGCCCTGGGCTGCAGGCGGCGCTAAACCGCTGAGCCACCGGGGCTGCCCTGTACTATCCCCTTTGTTTGTATGGATGCCTTCCTCTATCTACTTTTCTCTTATGAAATACTTCAGATTCTGCTCAAAAATATTCTCCTATCCACACAACTGTCACACTTGCACCAAGGCATTCCTTTCTCTAGGTATTAAAACTTGATACATTTTTTATGTTATTTATATTACATAGTATCATACTGTATTATAAATATGTGTCTATATGTCCATATTCTCCACACTATGGAGGTCTTTAAAGAGTGTGTCCTAACTTAGTCACCTTCCTATCCCCAAAGTATATGGCTTATGATGTGTTGAAAAAAAAAGGAATGCATGTATTGTAACCACAAGTTGAAATCATTTGTTTAGAACTTAAATGCCTTAAATTTCACATTAAGAGAAAAGTTATGATAGTTAAGCATCAAATTCAGCCTACAAAATACAACATATGATAAGCACTCTATCAACTAAATCAGTAACAATCCATAAAATGATTTCAGTGAGTGTAGAGCAAAGTCAGAAGGACAGAATAAACTGGAAGAAAGGATATCTCAATTCTTATTTTACTAGCACCTCTGAGTTGATCCTCCTAGGTACTAATAACTTAATTATTTACATCTTATCTGTATAAAAAAGTACCTCTTGGGACGCCTGGGTCGCTCAGTGGTTTAGCGCCTGCCTTCGGCCCAGGGTGTGATCCTAGAGTCTCGGGATCGAGTCCCACATCGGGTTCCCTGCATGGAGCCTGCTTCTCCCTCTGCCTGTGTCTCTGTCTCTCTCTCTTTCTGTGTCTCTCATGAATAAATAAATAAAATATTTTTTTAAAAAAGGTACCTCTTTATAATTCTTCATCTGCAAAAGACAATATTATCTCTAAATCATTTCCTTTATATTCTTAATTAGGGAACAATAATTGCTTCCTCAAAGGGTAAAGCTAAGGGCTTCAGGCAGTTTACACCCACGGATCCCTTGTGAGTAGGTTATTTAGCCTACATTGGATTTTGTGGCATACTGTATTTCCAAAAATGGCCACGTCAATATTCCACATCCCACATGCTCTTCTTAAAATGTGACACTGACAGTTCTCCAACATCAGGTGCAATCTACATTCCTTCCCCTCGAATTTGGGCAGGACTGTGACTTCCAAGGCTAAATTATTAAAGGCCATGTTTATATTGCTTCAGCCTGGCTCTCACATGCTTGTACATTCTCCCTTCCTTCTTCCTTCTTGTATATTTTTCTCTCAGTACACATTCCTCAGGAGACCTAAACCAAGAAGTAAAAAATCTTGAATACCCTTAAACCTCTATACTGGAAAGATCTAAAAAGAAATAGATACACACCAAGATACTGACTTCTCAACACAGGTTTCAAGGTAAGGGAGTGAGCGAGATTGCAGGCTCTGGCCTCCAAGCCAATCTATCTAACTCTCAAGTAAAACAAAGAAAAGTTATCTCCAGTTGAATCCTGTCTAGACTGCAGATTCCTGAGCAAAATAAGTTCAAACCACTAAGTTTGGGGGTAATTTGTTACACGGCCCTAGTAATAATCTAAAGTTACTCAGTTCAAACTTGAAGAACAGACAAGCCTAGATAGTTCAGTCAGTTAAGCATCTGACTTCAACACAGGTCATGATCTCAGGGTCCTGGGAAAGGGTCCAGTGTGAGGCTCCCCATTCAGTAGGGAATCTGTTTCTCTCTCCAGCTTGCCCTGCCCCTCCCTCTACTCCTGCAAGTGCAAGCATAGCTCTCTTTCAAACAAATAAAATCTTTAAAAAAATCTAAAAAAAAACTTGAAGGATAGCACCTAAGATTTATTTTTATTTTCTTTTAAGATTTTATTTATTTATTCATGAGAGACAGAGAGAGAAGCAGAGACACAGGCAGAGGGAGAAGCAGGCTCCACGCAGGGAGCCCCACATGGGACCGGGTCTCCAGGATCAAACCCGGGCTGAAGGTGGCGCTAAACCGCTGAGCCACGGCGGCTGCCCAGCACCTAAGATTTAGATAGAGTTGGTTATGCTTGTTAAGTATTCTGTAAAATTAGTTTCTTATAAAATGCTGCTGATGTTTTCTGTGGAAGATTTTATAATCCTTTTTCATGGTAATCAGTTTGCAATCACTTTACTTATGAATGGTTTAGACTCAGTGTCATTGAATTATTTACCTTAATATTCATGCATACTTCCATTAGGATGGACACAAAATGTAATATACCTTATTTTCAAAAAGGGCAGTTCTCTATTCCCTCCAAAGTATAGACACATGAAATCTGGATGTTTATTAAAATTCTGTACACTAGCATCAAAAGCTTTGAAAATCAAAGTATGTATAAATATTTATGAACAGGGATATAGACTCCATATTATTTTTAATATAAAAAAACAGATACAATAATAAAAGAATAATTAAACAAAACTATGACAAAACTAAACCAAATAAAATACAATTAAATTGTGATTAAATAACATGTTCCAGAAGATTAATGATACTAAGAAATTATTTCAGAGGCAGCTGACTGGCTCAGTCAGAAGAGCATGCAATTCTTGATCTCAGGGTCATGAGTCTGAGCCCCACACTGAGTACAGAGATTACTAAAAAAATTAATAAAAAAAATTATTTCGAACATAAGTATAAAAGAAAAACACATACAGAAAGATCTTTCTTTTGCAAGACAAAAAATCCATAAGTAAAAATAATATATGAAAAGTTATACATAAAAATGTTATTTAACAGTGATTACCTCTAGGGAGATAAGAGGTGATTTTTATTTTCATTTTTGTGTTTTCCTAGTTTCCAAATGTTTTATTTTATTCAATAGAAATATAATGCAATTATTAAAAGGGGAAAAATATTAACAATTAAACCTCAAGAAAAACCTCTCCTGTAGCTTCCTGATTAATAAATTACAGATTTAAATCTCTCACTGTGAAAAAAAAATAAATAAAAAATAAAAAAATAAATCTCTCACTGTAGTATTATATATGAGTATAGGACAAGCAGACTTCAAGTACAATTAACTACTGTCAATTTTTTTCTGCACTCACTTTTTTCTTAATTAACTGATTTAGAAAAAATAATGTAAGCCTTTTTGCCACAATCTGACTTATTCTTAGACAAATTGTAATCATGGTCTCAGTTGCGTACAATCAACAAAGTTTCTAAGCTATTCACGATTCTGCAAAGCCTATATTAGAACTCCATTTACAAGAATCAGAACGGATTCGTAATACTCTCAAGTATTTTCAACAGTCTTCTAATAGAGTCAAGTTTAACCTTTTAAGGCAAAAATGGGTTGGTTCTAAATCCCCTTCAAGTTATACTTTAAAAACATCATCAGAACTCTAATAACTTCCAAAACAACAAGCTCAAGAATATTTATTTCCTAATGTTCAAATGTAATACTAAACAAGCCCTTCAACCAACCAAGTCATGCAGCTACTTTTAGATTCACTTTGTACCTAATTCATTATAGTATAGCCTTCAAAAAGAGAATGCTATCGAAAGCAGATAATCTAGGGGCGTGGGGAATGCTGGAATCCAGACAAGTTAGATATTACTAACATATGCTCTTTAAATTGTTTAGGCGGAAATGACTTCTGCCACGTTCATAATAGAAAACCTCAGACTCTTAATTACTTGTTAGATACTGCATCAATACAAAGCTATTATTTAAGGAAAATTAGAAGTCTGCCCAAAGGAATGACCATGACTTACAAAAAAGAATAAAAGTCATATTTTTTCAATATTCAGAATAGAGTAGCAACTTCTTCATGTATAAATTCAAAAACTAGGGATCCCTGGGTGGCGCAGCGGTTTGGCGCCTGCCTTTGGCCCAGGGCGCGATCCTGGAGACCCGGGATCAAATCCCACGTCGGGCTCCCGGTGCATGGAGCCTGCTTCTCCCTCTGCCTGTGTCTCTGCCTCTCTCTCTCTCTCTGTGACTGTCATAAATAAATAAAAATTTAAAAAAAAATAAAAAAATAAAAAAATAAATTCAAAAACTATGTATCTCCCCATTAGCAGAATTCAAAGTATTCACCTCTATTAAGAGATCAGTCTTGGAATTAACATATATTCAGCTCCTATCAAAAGGCCAGGAATAATGCAGTAGATAATTATATTCCCAAGATTTAGCTACAAGGATTAAAAAGACCTCAAGGGGTGCCGGGCTGGCTCAGTCACTAGAGCACGTGACTCTTGATCTCAGAGTCATGAGTTCGAGCCCCACATTAGACATAGAGTTTACTTAAGAAAAAAACCAAAACTCAAAAATATCATAAGATATTGGTTAAATTGGGGCAGCCCGGGTGGCTCAGCGGTTTAGCGACACCTTCAGCGTGATCCTGGAGACCCGGGATCGAGTCCCATGTCAGGCTCCCTGCATGGGGCCTGCTTCTCCCTCTGCCTGTGTCTCTGCCTCTCTCTCTCTCTCTCTGTCTCTCATGAATAAATAAATAAATAATCTTTTTTAAAAAAAGATACTGGTTAAATTAACTGTCATACACACACATAACTGAATACATTGTAGTCATTAAAAATGTTTGCCACTGTTTCCCTGGTACTTATACCTAGTATAGCGTCCAATACATGTTGAGTACTCAGTAAATATCTACTCAGCGATGCTTTTTAAATTTGATTTCAGAAAATGATGTCATAATATAAAGTTAAATAGAAAAAGCAAATTATAAAACAATATTCTGTGGTTTTCTATTTTTCAATATTTAAATATGTTTATTATACATGGATATACAGATCGAAAAAGTAGAAAAATATACATCCAAGCATTAATCTTTGTTCTGTCTGGGTGGTTTCGTTTTTCCTCAACTCAATTTTCTAATTTCTCTACAACAAACTGATATTGCTTCAGGAATATTTTTGAAATACTTTAAACTCAAAATGTAGCAGTGTCTCATCCCTATATCCATCAGACTCTAATCCTTTCAGTACTTCCCTAGCTGCCTTGAAAGAAAAAGCAGTAATATAAACTACTAACAATTTAGTGTGCTACTTTTGTAAGAAACAGTATATTTGCATAGATTCAAAAAATATTTCTCTCAAGATATTTATTACAAAATGAACTATTTTAAGTAGGCAGTCAAGACTGACATCACCAGTAATAAGACACATCATTACTGTGTACCCCTTACAGGATACACTAAGAAAGGCATATCATGTGATATTCTTCCCAAAAAGCCATTACTTTAATCTAATCATAAAACACCTGAGACAGAAGCACCTCCTGGCTCAACATGTGACTCTTGATCTTGGGGCTGTGAGTCTAAGCCCCATGTTGGGTACAGAGATTACTTTAAAATAAAATCTTTTAAAAAAGAAAAAAAAAGAAAGAAACATGAGACTAACCCAAACTGAGAACCCAAACAGTATTCAACAAAATACTGACAAAATCATAGTACTCTAAATATGTCATGATCATGAAAGAATAAAGACTGAAGAACTGTCATAGAATAAAGGAAATTAAGGAGATATGACACCTAAATGCAATGTGGGATCCTGGGATTTAAAAATGACATTAGTTTGGTTTTTTTTTTTAAGATTTATGTATTTATTTATGATAGAGAGAGAGGCAGAGACACAGGCAGAGGGAGAAGCAGGCTCCATGCCAGGAGCCCGATGCGGGACTCGATCCCGGGACTCCAGGATTGGGCCAAAGGCAGGCGCAAACCGCTGAGCCACCCAGGGATCCCCAATGACATTAGTTTAAAAAAAAAAATCTGAAGGAATCCAAATAATATCTGTAGTTTGAAGTATTGTACCAATGTTAATTTCTTAAATTTTGGTCATTGCACTAGGGGTCATTGCATTGGAAGAGTAGATGTGAACTCTATACTATTTCTGTAAATCTTCTGTAAACCTAAAGTTACTTGAAAATAAAAAGTTTTAAAAGAATGCTGTCATACATCTAAAAATAAGAAAGAGAAATTTACTTAATATTAAGAATCTCTAATAGTGGCCATTCATCTGGAAGAAGCAGCAGCCTATGAGGATCCCTGGGTGGCTCAGCGGTTTAGTGCCTGCCTTTGGCCCAGGGTGTGATTCTGGAGACCCAGGATCAAGTCCCACATCAGGCTCCCTGCATGGAGCCTGCTTCTCCCTCTGCCTGTGTCTCTGCCTTTCTCTCTTTCTCTCTCTGTCTCTCATGAATAAATAAATAAAATCTTTAAAAAAAAAAAAAAAAGCAGCAGCAGCAGCCTAAAATAGAGCATTTCACTTCACTGGAGGGTATTAAACACAAAAGTAGTTGTCAGAGGTAGTTAAAACTGGGTATGGTAGAATGTAAGACTTTATTTTTATCCCCCTCATTTATGCCACTTGCGCCAAATCCAGAATTTTAAAAGAAACCATCCCCACAAATGTCAAGTAAACCAAGGAAGAAGAGTACCTAAAGCCATGTTTTCTCTTTGGTCTTGTCTGTGTGCTCTTGATTCCCTCTCACAGCCCTCTTTATGATTTCTTCTGTGTTCCATGAAATGTACCAAACTAAAGTTTCCTATGCCAAATGAAAAGTCTTCTGTGCATAATTTGGAATGCCTCCAAAAAAAGCATCTAACAAATTATTATAATGTATATCAGGGTACTACTGTGTTTAAATCACAAAATTCTTAAGGAAAAAAAGATTATCTCCTAACAAGAAATTAAAATTTTGAAACACTTCCTACATAGGCAGAAACTTATCTTGGCTTTTTGCTACTCTTGGCTTACCCAGAAGAAAAAAGAAAAGAAAGAAAAGAAGAGAAAAGAAAAGAAAAGAAAGAAAGAAAAGAAAAGAAAAGAGAAAAGAAGAAAGAAAGAAAGAAAGAAAGAAAGAAAGAAAGAAGAAAGAAAGAAAGAAAGAAAGAAAGAAAGAAAGAAAGAAAGAAAGAGAAAAGAAAGAAAGAAAGAAAGTTTAATAGGAAATAGTAATTTTCAGCACATGACTTGAGCATGACTTGAGCACAACTTTTTTTTTTGAGCACAACTTTTCTATAGCTACAGTATCACAGTGAATGAATGTGAGATATGCTAATATACTCATTAATTGAAGCAATGCTAGGTTATGTTTTATATAAAATCCAAAATAAAAAAAATAAAATAAATAAAATAAAATAAAATAAAATCCAAAATAAGGCCTAGAAAGTATATGGGTACATCTTACAATGATTTAAACAAGGCAGGTCCCAGAAAGTGTTCTTTATTGGTTAACCTTTGAATTAATTAGGATACACCATTCCCTGCAAAAACATTGATTAGTTAAGGTTTTATAATATTTTCTTTAAATTTTTATCAAAAAGACAAATGGCAAAATACTTTTAATATTGGTAACTCTAAAGATAATGAACAAATTAAAAGCAAAACTAATGCATACCTTATGTAGTTCAGAAGATGAAGACTTTTTCCTTTTTCCTTCTGTGACAATTTCTACAAAGACACGGTAAAAATTATCATTTAACATCTAAATGAAATAAACAATGTAATAAAATAAATCCTTTACAGCCATCCTTTGTTTTAAATTAACTTGACAGAGTTCAAATTTACACTGATACATTTTATAGAATCTAATGGACTAAACATAAAGATCAAAAATAATCAGAAGAAAAAAAATAATCAGAAGAGTAGCAAATTCTCACAAAATGCCTTCATTAAATAATGTATGATGACAATAGAAAAAGAAGAAAACTTGGCTCTAACAACTAAAGATCCTCTCTGGTAAAAGTCCAATAGATCCAAAAAAAAAAAAAAAAAAAGTCCAATAGATGTTCAATAAATGCTGGTTGAGCCATATGACCAGATAAATTTTTATAATTGGGGAGATTGAAAGGGGTGGCAGTGAAGCAAAAGATGAGAGGTATGTTTGGAATATTCTACAAAAACACTTCTAGTTGTACTATTTATTAAGGCATCTCTCCAACTAGGAACAGTTAAAACTGTCTCCTCATCAACATTTTTCAGACTTCCTGTGGATTTTTCCTTTACGATTCCTTCATTCATTCAACAAATATTTACTGAATGTCTATCATGTGCCTGGCATGTTAGGCAGTGGGGATAGTGTAGTAATAAGCAAATTAAACAGTCTAAGCTTTTTAGGAACTTACAATTTACTGGAATATATCACAGATTTCATAATAAGAATTAATAGCAGAAACCCACACATATGTAGTCACTTATTTATAAAAACATATCACTACAATTAGGTAAGAAAGAGATGATCTCACAGTAAGTAATGGTGAAGCAATCTAATAACCAAAACGGGAAAATAAATAAACCTTGACCTCTACCTTATGCTATAAACAAAAGTTAATTTTAAATGGGTCACATTCAAATGTCAAAGATAAAACAAACAAAGCTTCTAGAATAAAAAGGAGGGGAGTAACTTCACGACCTTAGGATAGGCAAAAATCTCTCAAACAAAACACAATTAATTCTAACCATAAAGGAGAAGATTAATAAACTCAGCTTCATTAAAATTCATCAAACTTCATCATTAAGAGAGTAAGAAGGCAAGCCACAGACTCGAAGATTATTGTTTATACATTTATCTGTGTACAGCAATGGTGACAGCTAATAACACTATATAGTACATACATCTGTCAAAGGTCTCATACTAGAATATATAAAGAACTCCTACAAAGCAAAGGCAAGACAACCCTATCTTCAAATGGGAAAAAGCCTTGAAATGGGAGTACCTGAGGAGAGAAAGAATACTGACTAGAATAGGATATAAGGAAGCCTTCTGAGATGCTAGAAACGTTCTCTATCTTATTTAGGTGATTGTTACACAAGAGTATCTTTATACAAGTACAGAAAGTCATCAAACTATACTAAAGATATGTGTACAATCCTGTAATAGTTCAACTTAAGAACAAAAAAAGCTTTAAAAATAACAATTATAACAAATGGACTATACCTTATTCAAGAATCTACATAGCTGAAATAATTTCTCTAAGTTCATAATACATAGCAGTAATTTCACTAAAGGTATACCTCGGAGATACCACAATAAAGTAATTATCACAATAAAATGAGTCAAATGAATTTTTTGGTTTCCTAGTGCCTATAAAAGTTAGGTTTACACTCTACTGCAGTCCATTAAGTCTGCAACAGCAGACTTTATTTATGTCTAAAATACCCATATAATACACACACACACACACACACACACACACACACACACACACACCTTAATTAAAAATACCTAATTGCTAAAAAATGCTAACCATCATTTGACCTTTCAGCATGTCTCAGGGAAATAGGGATGCTGGAGAAGAGAGATAGGGAACAGCCAGTCAGGAGAGAAATCAGAACACACATATTTATTAAGTTTGGTGACTTACATGGGTGTGGTCTGTGGCATCCTAAAACAATTTACAGAGGTAACATCAAAGATCACTGATCACAAATCACCATAACAAACATAATAACAAAAGTCTGAAATATTAAAAAAACGACCAAAATATGACAAGGTGACATGAAGCAAGCAAATGCTGTTGGAAAATTGTGCCACAAAGTTTCAATTTGTAAAAAACACATTACCTGCAAACATAATAAAGCAAAGTACAATAAAACAAGACATGCCTGTATATGCAATTCCTGAAGCAAACATTGATATAAAAATTATATAACCTCTACACTAAGCTTTTGATAACTTTAAACATAAAATAGCATTCCTTCCTTAGACTACCAAAAATAAAAAAAAAAACTTAAATAAATATTAGAAAATCTTTACCTTATATTCACCTTCTAGTGTATTTCAAATTTAATAAAATATGCATGTTTTAAAAAGGAGTATCAGTTGCCTAAATTGTAATTTATATACCAATATTTCCAAACTCATGAGTTAAAAGTGCATTTACCCTGTTTTACAGCATGTTTAATTACAGCAAATTAATATTCTTGGAGTGCCTGGGTGGCTCAGATGGTTAACATCTGCCTTTAGCTCAGGTCATGATCGCCAAGTCCTGGGATCCAGGCTCCAAGTCTGCTCCTGGCTCAGCGCGTAGTTTACCTCTGCCGCGTAGTCTGCCCCTGCCCCTGCCCTTGCCCCTGCCTTTACACCTCCTCCCTGCTCATGCTTGCTTTTTCTCTCCCTCGCTCTCTCCCTATCTGTATCTCTCTCAAATGAATAAATGAAATCTTTTTAAAAACGATATAAAAATAAATATTCTTGTGACTTTCCAAAAATTTAGGGGTTTTTTATAATTAAGCTATTCCATCTTACACTAGGTTGGTTCTGGGGCATTTAAATAAATATATGATGTGCCTCTTCCTGTGATTATCTGGTATAGTGTGGTGCTCAAAAGTTAATGATTTTAAGTCCCAATAATTCATTTTTGCTTTTGTTTCCCTTGCCTTCGTAGACGTATCTTGCAAGAAGTTGCTGTGGCCAAGTTCAAAAAGGGTGTTGCCTGTGTTCTCCTCTAGGATTTTGATGGATTCTTGTCTCACATTTAGATCTTTCATCCATTTTGAGTTTATCTTTGTGTCTGGTGTAAGAGAGTGGTCTAGTTTCATTCTTCTGCATGTGGATGTCCAATTTTCCCAGCCCCATTTATTGAAGAGACTGTCCTTTTCCAGTGGATAATCTTTCCTGCTTTGTCGAATATTAGTTGACCATAGATTTGAGAGCCCATTTCTGGATTTCTATTCTGTTCCATTGATCTCTGTGTCTGTTTTTGTGCCAGTACCACACTGTCTAGATGACCACAGCTTTGTAGTACACCTGAAATCTGGCATTGTGATGCCCCCAGCTCTGGTTTTCCTTTTTACTATTCCCCTGGCTATTCGGGGTCTTTTCTGATTCCACACAAATCTTAAGATGATTTGTTCCAACTCTCTGAAGAAAGTCCATGGTATTTTGAGAGGGACTGCATTAAATGTTTACATTGCCCTGGGTAGCATTGACATTTTCACAATGTTAATTCTGCCAATCCATGAGCATGGAATATTTTTCCATCTCTTTGTGTCTTCCTCAGTTCTTTCAGAAGTGTTCTGTAGTTTTTAAAGTATAGATCCTTTACCTCTTTGGTTAGGTTTATTCCTAGGTATCTTATGATTTTGGGTGCAATTGTAAATGGGATCGACTCCTTAATTTCTCTTTCTTCAGTCTCATTGTTAGTGTATAGAAATGCCACTGACTTCTGGGCATTGATTTTGTATCCTGCCACACTGCCCAATTGCTGTATGAGTTCTAGCAATCTTCGGGTGGAGTCTTGGGTCTTCTATGTACAGTATCATGTCATCTGCAAAGAGGGAGAGTTTGACTTCTTCTTTGTCAATCTGAATGCCTTTAATTTCTTTTTGTTGCCTGATTGCTGAGGCTAGGATTTCTAGAGCTATGTTGAATAGCAGTGGTGAGAGTGGACATCCCTATCGTGTTCCTGATCTTAGGGGAAAGGCTCCCAGTGTTTCCTCATTGAGAATGATATTTGCTGTGGGCTTTTCGCAGATAGCTTTAAGATGCTGAGGAATGTTCCTTCTATCCCTACTCTCGGAAGAGTTCTGATCAGGAATGGATGCTATATTTTGTCAAATGCTTTCTCTGCATCTATTGAGAGGATCATATGGTTCTTGTATTTTCTCTTGTTGATATAAGCTATCACATTGATTGCTTTACAAGTGTTGAACCAGCTTAATCAAGATAAAAAGCTTCTGCACAGCAAAAGAAACAGTCAATAAAACTAAAAAGACAACCTACAGAATGGGAGAAGACATTTACAAATGACCTATCAGATAAAGGGCTAGTATCCAAGATCTATAAAGAACTTATTAAACTCAACAGCAAAGAAACAAACAATCCAATCATGAAATGGGCAAAAGACATGAACAGAAATCTCACAGAGGAAGACATGGACATGGCCAACATGCACATGAGAAAATGCTCTGCATCACTTGCATCAGGAAAATATAAATCAAAACCACAATGAGATCCCACCTCACGCCAGTGAGAATGGGGAAAAATAACAAGACAGGAAACAACAAATGTTGGAGAGGATGTGGAGAAAGGGGAACCCTCTTGCACTGGTGGTGGGAATGTGAACTGGTGCAGCCACTCTGGAAAACTATGTGGTTACTCAAAGAGTTAAAAATAGAACTGCTCTACGACCCAGCAATTGCACTGCTGGGGATTTACCCCAAAGATACAGATGCAGTGAAATGCCAGGACACCTGCACCCCGATGTTTATAGCAGCAATGTCCACAATAGCCAAACTGTGGAAGGAGCCTCAGTGTCCACCAAAAGATGAATGGATAAAGATGTGGTCCATATATACAATGAATAGTACTCAGCCATGAGAAACGACAAATACCCACCATTTGTTTCAACGTGGATGGACCTGGAGGGTATTATGCTGAGTGAAATAAGTCAATCAGAGAAGGACAAACATTATATGGTCTCATTTATTTGGGGAATATAAAAAATAGTGAAAGGGAATAAAGGGGAAAGGAGAGAAAATGAGTGGGAAATATCAGTGAAGGTGACAGACCATGAAAGACACCTAACTCTGGGAAACGAACAAGGGGTAGTGGAAAGGGAGGTGGGTGGGGGGTTGGGGTGACTGGGTGATGGGCACTGAGCGGGCAGTTGACGGGATGAACACTGGGTGTTATGCTATATGTTGGCAAACTGAACTCCAATAATAAATAAATAAATAAATGATAAAAAAAATTCTTTAATGTTTTTTTAAGGTTAATTATTTTAAAGCTAGACAACCTAAGTATCTATCCTGGCTTACTTGTAACTTCTTAAAAGGAGAATATCAGCTTTTGAATTAAGATTAAAATGAGACAGCCTGGGCAACCCGGGTGGCTCAGTGGTTTAGCGCCACCTTCAGCCCAGGACCTGATCCTGGAGACCCTGGATCGAGTCCCACGTCAGGCTTCCTGCATGGAGCCTGCTTCTCCCTCTGCCTGTGTCTCTGCCGCGCTCTCTCTCATCCTCTCTCTCTCTCTCTGTGTCTCTCTCATTAATGAATAAATAAAATCTTTAAAAAAAAAAAGAGAGAGATAGCCTATATTAAAGTATTTAGCATTATGTCTGGCAAATGGTTAGTGCAAAATAAATGGTAATTATTATTCTTTTAATAGTTTATAGTGAAGTATTACTCTTTAAAAGACCTCAGTATATTAGTAGTAATACAAAAGGAAAATTCAATTATTCTAAATACATGAGTCAAACAATTAAAAAATATGGCTTTTTCCCAAATAGCTTGTAAATCACTCATTCACTTATTTACTCCATAAACACTTATTTAAGACAATGATGACTAGCACTGCTAGCCAGCCACTAGGCTAAGTACAGAAATTATTTTTATTTAGTCTTTATAAAAGCCTTATGAGATCAGTAGCAGTATTATCACCATTTTACACACGAGGAATTTACGTCTGAAGAATCCAAATAACTTTCCCAAAGTCACCATGTTGGTTCATCACTAGTCTGATTCCAGAGGTGGTTTTCTTAACCAGTAGCATGTTGGCTACAGGGATATGATTAATAAGAGAGTCCTTGTATCAAGGTAAATAGTATAACAGCAGAGGTTAAACAATTTAGGAAGCTAGAATGTATGATAGAATCTGATATAAACATCATGTAAGAAGTGCTAAAAACCCATGGAAGTTCAGAAATAGATAGGATTGGGACGCCTGGGTGGGACGCCTGGGGTTTGCGGGGTCTGCCTTTGGCTCAGGGTAAGATCCTGAAGCTCCAGGATCGAGGCCCACATTGGGCTCCCTGCATGGAGCCTGCTTCTTCGAACTCTGCCTATGTCTCTGCCTCTCTATGTCTCTCATGAATAAATAAATTTTTTAAAAAAGAAAGAAATAGATATGATTTAAGTTTTGAGTTAATTAGGATAGTTCTTGGAAAGGCACAATTGAACTGAGCATTGAAGTTTCAGATTTTAGATAGGCAGAAATGGATTAAAGGATAGTACAGTGCCAGATGCACCCAAGAGGTGAATTATCATTATAAGTGTATACACAGAAGGATAAAGCAGCCCGTATTAGCCAGCCTTCAAAATTATTAAAGACTCCTACTAGAGTTATCCACCTGGAAAGCAGTGTTGAGGCAGCTACATTATAACAAAGTTCCAATTTGGATCTTTGAAGTTACTCAGTCCTATCCATAACCCATTCCCTGTGTTACCATGACTTTCTAATCTACTTTCCAATACTCTGTCTTCTGTCTTCCATCATCAGACCCGAGAATCACATTCACCACCCTAGATGCCAATCCCCACAGCCTATTATCTTGCTAGTCTCTCATGTATTATGTAATTCAACTGTACCCCATTCACCCACATTCTTCTTTATCTCTTCTCTCGCCCACTAAATTCCAGAGTGAATACAACGTTCTTAAATTCTGAATCTTTTCCTGGAACTTTTCCTCCACCCTTGTTTAGCTGATTCTTAGCTTTTTATTGACTACACTATTTTTCTAAGGTTCTCTCAAGATTTTTCTCTCACAAAATCAGGAGTAGGTATTAACAATCTCTTCCTAGCACCACCACTCCCAATTAATATTTTTTCTTTATTGCAAAATTCCTCCTTTAAAATTCCCTAAGTTGGAAATATTACTTCACCCATATTTGTGATTGCAATGTATTGACCCAATACCCTCTCCAACATTCCTAGAATTCTGACACTTTATTCATATTTTTCTTCTCTACCTCTAAAATTTACCATCATCCTGAAGCCCTAAAGCTTCCATAAATCAATTCACTCAAAACAATGGACTCACCTTAATTTACTCCAACAAACTTCTACACATCCCCATTTCGGTAACATTCATTTGTGAATGGATTTAAGGAATACCGCTGTACTGCCCAAGTTCTCAAAAGTGAACTTCTCATTTTACAACCCCCAGTTATTTGACCCTTTCATTTCCTCACTCACATTAAACCCATTTTTCCCCTTTATATTGTCCTACCCTTTAACCCTAAGTAAAACTAAATTCTTTTTTTTTCCAAATTTTTGATGTTAGACTGTTAGCACTGCTAAAGAAAGTAATATAATAGTAACTGCAACTACTATTACTACAACAAAACTCATACTTGTTTTAATGACTTTCAAATTTATTTAACAACTCCTTTATTCATGCCTAATTGACCACCTCATTCATTTTGAGCTACTAATACCACTTTAAAGTCCTTTTTCAAAAGATGATCTTTCCTTATTTCACTTAAGAAGCCATGAATGCAATATCCTTAACTTCTCAAAATGTATCTATATCTTTATCCGTCTTCCCTCCTTTCTGCATATCTCAATAAACTATCTTTTGATTCCAATCTCCCATTTCTCCTGAAACCTCACCCCATCAATCATCTCCTACTTAATATCCTTCTCCACTCACCTCTTTCCCACTCCCTACCAACCTGATTTAAGTCTCTTAGAGTCTTAAGAAGAAAAAAAAATCCTTTCTACCTAACTTCCTACTCCATCCTGTTTCAGAAATCTTTTTACATTTCATTTTCCCTGTTTCATTCAGCCTCTTGAAATCTGGCTTTTGTCCCTACAAAAACCAGTGGTACAGTGACCTCCTAATTGCCAAATTCAGCACCCTCACACTATTTTAACTCTCTAATCTACATTGTTTTTCACTCTCCTCCCTTGCTTCCAAACCTATGTTTCCTAATTTGCCTATCTGCTTACTGATGCCTCTTCCTCCCTACTTTGAAATTAAACATATGTGAGTAAAGACTTTTCTCACTCTGTATCTTCCGTGGGTAATTCCATTCATTCTAATGGCTTCAGCTAACATCTATGCAAATAATGTCATTTTATCATGATTAATTGCAGATTCTGATTTTGAACTTCAGTCATGGTTCATTACAGTTGCAATGTAAAATATGAAAATATCACCTGAGCCTACTGAAAAAAAATTGTATCATCACGGGACACTAGACCCTCAAGATGAAACTGGGCCAGGGAAGTTTCAAATTCAAACAGGTTTGAATAAAATTGCATGCTCAGCTACTCTCCTGAAGAGGTACAATGTACAATAGCAAAAGGCTCTAAAACTCCTGCCTTAAATAAAATTTTCTTATAACTACTGTTCTCATATTTATTTTCCCATGGAAACTTATCTTTTCCAAGTAAGACTCATTAATGTCCTGGGACAGTAAAATTAGTTAAAATTACATTATTTTGTAATCAGAAAGACCAGATTTGAAACTCAGCTATTTCTTACTTATGCTAACAGTTGCTTACCCTCCCTAAATCTCAGTTTCCTCATCTGTAAATCAGAGATAATAACCACATCATGGGGCTTTTGAAAAAAACTAAAGCTTGTAAAATTCTTAGTACACTGTTTAGTACTGAAAATACTCAAAAAAACATGTATCCTTAATTTCAATGAAAGTGAACACAGATTTCCTAGGATATTGCCTGAAGCAATCAGTTGAAAAGCTGAAATTCACTTGAACTGGGCAGCCCGGGTGGCTCAGCAGTTTAGCGCCACCCTTCAGCCCAGGCGTGATCCTGGAAACCTGGGATCAAGTCCCTCGTCAGGCTTCCTGCATGGAGCCTGTTTCTCCCTCTGCCCGTGTCTCTACCTCTCTCTCTGTGTCTCTCATGAATAAATAAATAAATAAAATCTTCAAAAAAAAAATTCACTTGAACTATCCTGTTTAATTCAAAGGTTCATTTGAAAGCGGTTATCTATGACTCTGTTATACTTCTGGTGTTGTTATCTCTAGCGTCAGATATTTTTTTAATATGTGTCTCATTTACTTTACTGCTTTTGATATGCTGTGAACTTGGAAGTAAGGTATTCATACTCATTGGGGTTACAAATAATTTTAAAATGTAGATTCAACATACTCTGAAAAAAAGCTTGAGAAGTTTCACATGAGTGAACTTTAGCATGCAGATTTTGTAATCTCTCTTCTCACAGCTCAGAAGTGTTTTGTGCTTAATTCCTGATTCATTGCCACATTCCAGAAAAGTAAGGTAATTAGCTTTTGTGATTATTTTACCTATTAAATTTTTCTCTTAATTTTAAAATATTTACCAACATTTAAATATTTATTTAAAAACAATAAATTCCTGCATGCTAACATGGCTAAAGTATTTTATGGGGGGATCCCTGGGTGGCGCAGCGGTTAGGCGCCTGCCTTTGGCCCAGGGCGCGATCCTGGAGACCCGGGATCGAATCCCACATCGGGCTCCCGGTGCATGGAGCCTGCTTCTCCCTCTGCCTGTGTCTCTGCCTCTCTCTCTCTCTCTCTCTCTGTGACTATCATAAATAAATAATAATAAAAAAAAAAAGTATTTTATGGGGAAAAAAACTATTTTTTAAAAAATACTGAAAAGAAAAAGAAAAAAAAATACTGAAAAGAATGGCATTATTTTACCTATTTGCCAATCTCTTTAATGTCCAGCTTAATAAAAGATACCTGTTTTCTCCCATTTGCTTCTGCATTTAATTTGTTATGATATAGTTCATATGCAGGAGAATAAGAGGAAAAGTCAAACAACATCTTAGAATTATTACAAAAACAGTTTGGCCTCAGAGACTCAAAAGAATCTCAGGGAACCCAGAGGGCCCTAGACCACAACCCTAACAACCAAGGCCTAAAGCAGATACAGCCAGGCTGGATGCCATCTCACTCTTAAACAGTTATCAGTTACATGAATCCATAAATTCTTGGTTTGTGTTTAGCTTAACCCAGTCAGAATTGGGTTTCTGCTACCTATAACTAAGAGTTCTAAGCAATACACTTTATAAGCCTTCACAGTTCTTCCTTATTTAGAAGACCATTTAGGGAAACCTAGTGCAGCCTCACAGAGGAAACTTCAAAACTTCATGTTTTTTCTTTCTACTGCTATCCACCTTCCAACTTAGAATTCTTCCTGTTTTATTAATCAAATTCCTCTCTTTGGGAATTATGAAATCCTGATGACCATAAATGTCAGTTCCAATCAGGAGTTCAAGTTAGCAACCACTCCTAATGAAAGGGCAAATACATGCATATAAATCTCACACAGGGGGATCCCTGGGTGGCGCAGCGGTTTGGCGCCTGCCTTTGGCCCAGGGCGCGATCCTGGAGACCTGGGATCAAATCCCAAATCGGGCTCCCGGTGCATGGAGCCTGCTTCTCCCTCTGCCTGTGTCTCTGCCTCTCTCTCTCTCTGTGACTATCATAAAAAAAATAAAAAATAATAAAAAAATTAAATCTCACACAGAACCCAGGATTCCTTCAAACCAACTGATCGGTAGTTTTATTTGATAATTTATGTGAAAATTAAATATACAGTATAATTATTCTTAAAAATTAATATTTCTCTCTTAAAACCAGATGAATATGGGAGAACAGCTAGGTAATATTTAGATTTGAGAATGGGTTTTATACAATTATTTTTGAGAAAGGACCGCTCCAAAAGGAAAGTCATCAGGGGAAAAAAATCTTCTCCAGGGAGATAATTAACATAAACATCCATGGTTTTAAAGAAACAACAGCTTTGTTTTCAAATTTTACTTCCCACAACCACTTGCATCAAGTTAACTGTAATAAGTAAATAACTCTAAATGTAATAAGGGAAAGGAGATGGGATTTGTTGAAGGACCAGGTTAATATCTTACATGCTCCCCACCTCAAAAAAAAAATGTTTTAAGCCAAGATGAAATGCACTTATTGAAAAAAGGCTGTGCCTCTTAAACTGAGGAACAATAATCCGTAAAGCACATAAAAGACACCAGATAAACAATGTGCATTTTCCCAACATGTAAATTTTACATTAAGGTCCTAGAGGAGAAAAAAAGTCTATTAAAACAAACACTGATCTATTGGAGGCCTATACTTATATGTATGTAAAACATTTACTTTCAAAAGCAAAGAATATCCCTAGAATACACACACACACACACACACACACACACACACAAGTGATAACAATAATTGCTTATGAAAAGGGTTTCTGGGGACACCTGGGTGGCTCAGCGGTTGAGCATCTGCCTTCGGCCCAGGGCGTGATCCTGGAGAAAAGGAATCCCACATCCGGCTCCCTGCATGGAGCCTGCTTCTCCCTCTGCCTATGTCTCCGCTTCTGTGACTCTCATGAATAAATACTAAATAAATAAAATCTTTAGAAAGGGGGGTGGTACTCAAGTTTTTAACTTCTTCAAGCAATAGCACACAAATCCTGTTCACTTCTCCTTTGCAAATAAGGCAGAAAAACGTTTGAGATGCACTGCCTCGAGACTCCTAATGAATTTGGAATGAAGGCTGTCTCTGCAAACGATACCGTAAGAAAGGAGAAAATGAAACGAAATCACTTATTCATCTGGGTGTTAGTTTGTGCCCTAGCCCGTGAGCTTACTAGAGTCCTCCCCCTCTCCTCCTCTGGTTCGTCCACAGGACTTCCCACGAGGAACTGAGGTACTGTTAGTGGATAAAGTCTTGGACAAAAACTTGTTCCTGGGAGGAGCTCCACCTCGTCTCCTAACTCCACATTTTGTTTCCAAGATGTAGTACCTCAAACTCAGCACAGTCACTTACGCCGTCAAGCAATTTCAAAAATAAAAGTACGCTGGGAATAAAAGTACAATGGAGGCACGGCTTCAAATCCTTTGTCCGACGTTTTAAATCACTTGTGGAAGCAGCAGCAAGAGGCTCGGAAAAGAAGGTCACGAAGAGGGCCTGTGGAGAAGAACGAAGCCCGGGGTGCGGCGACGATCCGAGCGAGGGGCCGGTACCGACCAGCAAGCCCCGCCTCTCCCCCTCGGCGGCCGCTTCTCCCTGCCCCGAGATAAGGCGGCCCGAAACCGGCAACGCCGAGAATCGCAGGAAAGGGGAGCAGGTGGGGCGAGCGCCGGACGGGCGCCGGGCTGGCCGCGCCGCGGGAGGAAGGCGTGGCAGGAGGGCGCGGGCGGCCGCCGCCGGGGAGGTCCCGGGCCGCCGCGCCGCCGCTGGGCGCTCGCCGGAGCAGGGAGAGCGGACGCGGGCTCGCGAGGGAGCGGGCCCAGGCTGCGATGACAGCTCGGCCGCGGCGTCCGACCCGAGGCGGGGGGGCGGGGGCGAGCCGGGGCCTTCCATTGTGCGCGCCCCCGCCGCCGGCGCGAGCCCCCGCCGAGCCCCCGCCCGAGCCCCTGCCGAGCCCTCGCAGCCCTGGGCCGCGGACCCGCCGCCGGCGCCTCCCATCTGCCCAAAGGTACAGGAGAATACGCTCAGCCTCCCCTGACCCCTTCTCACCGGATGAAGATCGCCGCCGCCCGGCCTTCCCCTTGTCCATCTTCTCCTCCGCCTGCCGGAGTCGCAGTTGCAGCCGCTGTCACCTCAAGACCCCTCGGCTGGGGGAGGGAGGGGGAGGGGAGGGGGGGAAGCCAGGAAGGTGCGAACGGCGCTTGCGCAAGAGCCGTCGCCGAGCTCAGACCGGAAATCAGCTGCCCCTCCCGCCCCACCCGGAAGTCGCTTCCCGGGACGAGCTTTGCCTGCGGGTTGTCGCCTCCAGCGGCTCTTCCGGCGGCGCCTTCCTTACGGCCCGTGCACCTGTGGGAAAGGGAGGTCGCACGGATCGCTTGAGCCCCGCGTCGTCGGAGGCCCCCTGGACTTTGAGGACTGGGCAGCCGGAAAACTGAAACTAGGAAATTCCTGTAGTTCAGGGGCTCGCTCGAGGTGACCCAGAGCAAAGAGAAGAAAGTGTCACTCGCGACATAAAAGGATGAAATAAAGATCCTCCTTTTGCGGTATCACCTCTTGCACGCTCTCTCCTGCATACTAGTCCTCAAACTCCAACCAAAGGACGGAAGCGCATCAGTTAGCGCGGCTGCTGGATAAGCATTTGGAGGGGGAATCCTCTCGGCCCGCTGGGGAAAGACCCAGTAACGGAGGGCCTCTATTTAAAAATTCAAATTCGTAAAAAAATAAAATAAAATAAAATTCAAATTCGTCATTTTTAGGCTGGGGGGGGGAACACCACTAGACCTCGGTTTTTTTTTTAAACATAAAATGCAAAAAAAATAAATAAATAAATAAAATGCGGGGGTAATAGGACGTTGACGGCTGTGGCTGTGAGCTGGAATCCGTTCGACTTCTATTACAGTACTTGGAACCGGCCCGGTTCTCGAGACACCCAAACCATTTTTAGAATGTTTTTTTTTTGGGGGGGGGGGGTTGTTTTGTTTTGTTTTGTTGAGGTCTTTGAAAGAGGCAGTATAGAAAATTGTCCTATTTCCTTGGCCACGATGTCTATAGTCGAGTAATTTTTTAAGATGTGTGATCTTGGGCACCCCGGGCGGCTCAGCGGTTGAGCATCTGCTTTCGGCCCAGGGCGTAGTCCTGGGGTCCAGGGATCGAGTCCCGCGTCGGGCTCCCTGCATGGGGCCTGCTTCTCCCTCTGCCTCTCTCTCTGTGTCTCTCATGAATAAATAAAGTCTAAAAAAAATAAAAGTAAAACAAAACCCAACTCTGGGAAATGAACGAGGGGTAGTGGAAGGGGAGGTGGGTGGGGGTGACTGGGTGACGGGCACGGGGGGGGGGGGGAGGCACTTGGCATGAGCACTGGGTGTTATGCTCTATGTTGGCAAATGAACTCCGATAAAAAATCATAAATTGAAAAATAAATAAAAGTTTTTTTAAAAAAATAAATAAATAAAAATAAATGTGCGACCTGTAATCGCAGGAAGTCCAACAAAATTCCTCAGGGCGGTTTAGCCCAGGCCTAGGGACCCCGGAGGCTCGGAGCCCAGGGCCCGCCCGCGCCCGCCCGCGCCCCGCCCGGGAACGTGCCCGACCGGCCGCCAGAGCGCGGTCTCGAGCTCCTCGAGGCGGTCGGTGCGGAGGCGGAGGGGCGCCTCCCCCAGGTGTGAAAGCCCATTTGGGCTGGGGGAGTGTTTTACAGGGAGGGAGGGCGGGCATGGTTGAAGAGCAGGACTATTTCAGGGCTTGAGGAGATTGAACTCTACTACTACAAGCGTTTCATGTAGAAAGCCTAACTTATTTGTTTGACAAATCCAAACACTGCTTACAGAAAAATATCTGAATTTTAAGTTTCCTTACAAACCAACTTTTTTTTTTAAGTTTGTTGTTGTTGTTGTTGTTGTTTTTGATTTTACGTAATCTCTATACCCAACATGGGGCTGGCATTTACAACCTGGAGATCAAGAGTCACATGGTCCACTGACTGAGCCAGTCAGACGCCCCATAAATCAATTTTTTTAATTGAGTGGTTTAACTCCGGAATCAAACCAGCTCAATTCATTTGCAAATATTGTAGGAAAAAAATTAACTGCAAAAGATGGAAATAGAGCTGAGACATGGGAACATTATAAAGGAAAGTGTAAGTAGGCCTTACCCATTTCCACCCAAATTAGCAGGTTCCATAAAAGTAAGTGGTTTTAAAGTTTAGCGATAAGTTAACATTTAAGAAATGAAATTCTAAGACGTTGATCAAATTATTCAGCTTGCAAATATATTGTTGAAATTTGTTGAACCAAATATATCATTTC
Organism: Vulpes lagopus; assembly: GCF_018345385.1. Taxonomy (NCBI): domain Eukaryota; kingdom Metazoa; phylum Chordata; class Mammalia; order Carnivora; family Canidae; genus Vulpes; species Vulpes lagopus. The sequence continues at coordinate 96,643,837 of NC_054824.1, read as the reverse complement.
TGTTAATGAAGATTTAGAAAGCCAGTTTTGTTTCTTTGAATTGGAACTTATTTTGAAAAACGTGAAGATAGATGAACTTGAAGCTCAAGAATTTTCAAATTTGCTTTTTAACCAGTAGTTTTATTGTTATAGTATTCATCTCTGGCTCATAGTTAACTGCACTGCAAACAACTAAAGGACTGAAAAGGTTCAGTTTCTACATTTGAGAGAATCATTTAACAACCTCACTTTTTCTTTTATGAAAGACTGGTTAACTGATCTTTTATAGTGTTTTATGATGCTCAGGTGAAAGTTTCCTTATAAAAATAAGAAAGACACTCCCCTCCCCCCAAAAAGGTGAATGATTGAGTTAGTATGGGAGTAATATCATTTCTCTTTTGTACATTGAGCTCATGCTGTATAGAGCCTTTCAAATTAAAATCACTTGAGATTAGAAATTCACTAACCCGGTATTTTATAAGAGGATGGACAGGTTTTAGCTCAATGCGTGTGGTTCTTTATTAAATGTTAAAAATGCATATAAAGTGATTAAGTTAGGTATTCATTGTATTTTTGTTCTAAGCAATGGGTATCGTTTTAATAGTTTCAAGACAAAGTGGCAGTGTGAAATTGATCAACTATTTTACCCTTTGATTAACTATTCCTTTGAAGAGAACTTAAAATTTGCAAAAGGCCCTTTCTTATCACAAGTGAATTAACTTTAAGCACAAAATGAATGTAAAGAGGGCTTTTTTTTTTTTAGTTTTTGTTGTTGTTGTTGTTGTTGTTCTTATTTGAGAGAGAATGAGCAGGGTAAAGGGGAAGAGGGAGAGGGAGAAGCAGATTCCTCACTGAATAGGGAGCCCAACACGGGGGTCACTCCCAAGACCCTGGGATCATGAACTGGGCAGAAGGCAGATGCTTCACTGTCTGAACCACCCAGGCACCCCTGTAAAGAGGATTAGATGGGCAGTGTGAACATTTTGACTTCCTGTTTTAAAAACTAAAATAAGAAATCTAGGGGATCCCTGGGTGGCTCAGTGGTTTCGCGCCTGCTTTCAGCCCAGGGTGTGATCCTGGAGGCCTGGGATCGAGTCCCTCATCGGGCTCCCTGCATGGAGCCTGCTTCTGTCTCTGCCTGTGTCTCTGCCTCTCTCTCTCTCTCTCTCTGTCTTTCATGAATAAATAAATAAAATCTTTTTTAAAAAAAGAAAAAGAAAACAAAAGCAACCAAGAAATCTGGAATTTCTTTCCAGGGGCTTCAGGAAAGCCTAGATTTTACAAACATATATGGAGCACTGTGTTATGTAGCTGTTCACTTGATTTTCATTAGTAATTGATTCTTATCTTTAAAATCCTGAGAATTCTTACGTGAGGGAAGTTTTCTTCCATATATAAATGAAATAACCTGTGAATCATGAAAAGAGACGTATAGGTTGTTTAGTTTTAAAGATACTTCGTTTTTAAGATAACCAGCAATTGTAATTGCCCTGCAGTGGGATAGCCTATTTTCCAGTAGTCATGAAAACCTTCAGTAATTCTAGGTATTTGAGCAGCAGATGGATAATCTTTTGTACAAAAAGCTATAGGAGGAATCTGCACAAACCTTTAACCGAAGATCCCTAAATTGTCGTTTGGCCCTGGGGCTGAGCCAAGTGATCCTGTATATATACTGCTAATTTCTATGAAGTGTTCTATCTTAAAATGTTGTCTTTACTTAGTATTTCTTTGCCTTAATTCATTTGGTTAGTTTCAAGAGAAAAATTTCGTTTTATGTTACTGTTTAGTAAAACTGAGGCTTTAAGTAGTCTCAATCTTCTTTAGCCTTCAACTTTTGGTACCCACTTACCTCTAAATAATCCAAATCAAGAAACATAGGATCCAGGATGAGACAAAATCAGTAAATCCAAAAATCTAGTTTCCAAAATTACTTGGGAGCATCTTTTTTTAAACTACCTCCAGGTCCTACCTCAGACCTTTTGAATCAGAATCTCCTAGAAGTGGAGCCTAATAATCTGTATGTTTGAAATTTTCCAAGAAAGACATATCAAATATTTTTTAAGTATGAATCGGAACTACTAAGCTATAATTTCTAGGGCTGTACACTTAAGAGATGAAACCATAAAGGATGCAAAGCAGTGATTTCTATAAAAGTCCAGAGTGGTTGCTTTTGGAGATAGGGATAAGTGTGTGAAGGCCCTTTAAGAGTGGTTACAGGATGTTTCTCTTTATAATTATTCAGTAAACTTTTTTTTTTAACTTTCCTGGAAAATTCTGTTGCATACTCAAATTTGGGTAACTCAAGATTTGGTGACATCTGATTTTTTTTTTTTTTTTTTACTTTCTATTTCTAAAATCCTGTTTTCTATAGGTCTTTGCCTCAGGTAGATTAAATTAAGCTATTTTAGTCTTTCCTGGGAGATAGGCAAGGAGAAGGAATACCAGAAGGAAGGGATTTAGTTTGGTTTTTTTTGAACCTTCTATATAATGTCATTTCATTAGCTTTATCATTTTCTACTATTTTCTATAATTTACTAAATGGCGTTGTATACAGGCATAATTTTAGTAAAAAGCTTCATAATTGCATTCTGTGTTGAGAAAATAATGCTGCTTTTGTACCAAAATAGCCATTATTTTCTTAAAATATGTTTTAAAAGATTCTTTGTTTTGTTTTTCTAAACAAATAAATAAAATGATGTTCACGGTTAAAAAAAGGATTTAGATACTTTTAAATGCTTTAAAGCATCCTTCATTCTATGCTTCCTAATGGTATAGGCTACACAAAGGGAACTCTTAAGTATATCAAGGACTAATTATAGTAATAAGGTATTACTGTGTAATCTGGGGTTAGACCCTAACTTCTCAAATTTAGAATTATATTTTCTTTTTTCTTTTTGCTGAAACAGGAATGAAGTAAAATTATATTTTCATAAAAGCTTACTATTCACCTTTAAAGAATGTAAAATATTGTTCAGTATAGCCACATTATGATCCTAAATAGGAAAGGAGTTCCTTAAAAATCAAGCTAATTAAAATTATTTACATCTGTGAGTCTGTTGCCCCTGCTACTATCTTGTCAAGTTCATAGGAAGAATGGTTTGCTAAGGGCTGGGGCAAAGGGGAAATGAGGAGTTATCCCTTAATGGTTACAAAGTTAGAGTTTGGCGACATGAAAAATGTTCTGTGGATGGATCGCAGTAATGGTTGCACAACAATGTGATGTACTTAATGCCACTGAACAGTACAACTAAAAATGGTTAAAATGGTAAATTTGGGCAGCCCGGGTGGCTCAGTGGTTTAGTGCTGCTTTCAGCTCAGGGCCTGATCCTGGAGACCCGGGATCAAGTCCCACGTCAGGGTTCCTGCATGGAGCCTGCTCCTCCCTCTGCCTGTGTCGCTGCCTCTGTGTGTGTGTGTGTGTGTGTGTGTGTGTCTCACATGAATAAATAAATAAAATCTTTAAAAATAAATAAATAAAATGGTAAATTTTAGTATATTATACCACAATTTTTAAATAAATAATTAAAAACAATAGCCATCCTGAGAACAAAAAATAAAAGCTGTGTCAACCTCCTAATCCAAGTTTCTAGAAAGACCTAATTTAAAATTCTCATTAATGATCACATACTGTTCTCTATTATTCCACTCCATGTAAAATGTCTATGCTATGTTATTATATAAGACACTAAGTGTCTAACAAATGCCTTCACTAAATTTTTGGTGGATTAATGAAATACAGTTAAATATTATGCATTTATAAGATCACTGGTAAAAATGAATGTTCTCTCAGGCACCTAGAACTGCCTGAGTTACGTTGGGCATGTCATTTTACCTTTGAAAGCCTCACTTCTCTATAAAATAAACATAATGACCGAGAAAACTGTTTTGGTTTTTTTTAGATTTTTTTAAAAATTTATTTATTCATGAGAGACAGAGAGAGGCAGAGACACAGGCAGAGGGAGAAGCAGGCTCCTTGCAGGGAGCCTGACATGAGACTCGATCCTGGGATTCCAGGATCATGCCCTGGGCCAAAGGCAGACGCTCAACTGCTGAGCCACCCGGGCATCCCGAAAACTGTGTTTTGCAGTTCTAACATTCTTATTCCTAAAACTAAGCCATCTTAATCCTATCCATTCTTTCAAAAACTAAAAAATTTAATTTCTCTCCTTTATTTTAATGGACCATCTTGATTTGTAAAAGAGAAAACATACATATATGCATAGGATATTCTCTAAAAATGATTATTAAATTGACTTTTACTGACTTTAAATCATACAAGAAACCTTTATAATTTTTTAAAAGCTTTGTATGTATCCTTCTCCTGCATATACAGCTAGAGGACTTTTGTTCATTACTTCCTAATGCCTTTAGCAAAAACCATAAAGTCCTAACAAAAATATTTAAATGCCTAGTATTCAGGCATTGTTCCAAGAACTAAGGATAGAGCAGTAGTGAACAAAACAAAGTCCTTCTTCCTGCTCTCATGGAACTTACATTCTAATGCAGGAAGACAATCAGCAAGTATATGTCAGCTGGTAGGGTAGGTAAGTAAGTGCTTAAAACAGAGAGAGGCAGCAGAAAGAGAAATAAAGAACAAAAGAAAAGAGAGAGAGAGAGAGAGAGAGAGAGTAAAGAATCCTAGGGGAATGAAGAAGAATTGGAGAGGACTGCCCTTTCAAATAGAATGCTCTGATCTCTGATCAGAAAACAAGTGGGCAGAAACTTGAAGGAAATAAAGCCTTATAGATATCTAGGGGAAGACTGTTCCAAGGTGTAGACATAGCAAGGGAGAATGCCCTTAAACAGGAGCTTGCTTCACAGATTGGAGGCAAAAAGGCCAGGTGTGGCTAGAGCAGAGTAAGCAAGAGCATGTTGGAAAATGACACCTGAGAGAGCTAAGAACCAAATCATGCAGCTAGATGAGTAAGCAAATAAGAAAATGGAAGGAAATGACATTGCAGAGCTAAGGGCCATGTGAGAGCTTGTAGGTGGTAATAAGGACCTAGGCTTTTATTCTGAGAGGAGAAACCATGGAGAATTTTGAACAGGAGTGTGAGATCCAATTTAGAGGCTTTTAAGAGATCTTCCTAGCTGCTATGTGGAAAGTCTTATCACATACTGCAGGGTGATAAGAGCTTATGCAAAGAGATTGCACAAGAGACTTGATAATGAACGTGAGAACTGGTGACTTGGACTGGGAGAAGTGATGAGTGATTTGATTACAGATATATCTCAAATAACAGAGCCTAAAGATTTGCTGATTGAGTATTAAAAAGAAGGAAAATTTACAACATGAGTAACTGAAAGAATAAAGTTGCCATTTACTAAGGTAGTAAAGAGTAGAGAGAGTAGATGGAAGGAGGTCTCTTGGACATGTTAAGCTTGAGATGGCTCCTTGACATTTAAGTAAATATATTGAGTAGCCAAATATGAATTCAGGGAAGAGTTACAGGTTGGAATATATTAACCAAGCAAAATGTGCTAAAGTAAATTCTAAAGAATTGTCTCGCTTTCCGTTCTGCAAGATAATGTCTACTTTACTCCTGCTCACCCAATCTCCTCCTGTCACTTATAAAGCTGTGTGCCATTTTGTTTCTGCAGTTTGCAAATTCTCAATTGTGTCTCAAATAACTAAGTACACACTTCACAGAAGTGGAAAAGAATAATTAAATGCTGTACTATATGCTATTAAAAAATACTGATTTTGTCTATTTTACTCTCTGATTAAAAGAAAAGTTAATTCACTAGCTTCTTGAATTCACTAGAATTCTTCACAAGATTCTTTGTTCAGTTCATTGAGTTTTATATATACTGTATCTTTCTCTTTATTTCAGTACAAAAAGAGATTGCTTTCAATCCATGACCCTGATATCAAGAGTTGCATGCTCTTCTGCCTGAGTCAGCCAAGTGCTCCTAAACAGAGTATTTTAGATCTGAGAGACTACTGCTTTTCTGTGCAAACCTGGTCATCCATGCCACATTATAAAATAGACCTTCCTTTTTAGAGAGCACTTTGGCAATCAATGTCTGGCAAAGTGCAAGATGACGATATAACCTAGAAATTCCACTTTTAAGTATATTGCCTAGGGAAATTCTTGATATGTGCACAAAATACAGCTATAAAATGTCCATCATAGCTTTGTTTATAATAGTGGAAAATTAGAGTAACCTAAATGTTCTTCAACAGGAAAATAGTTGAACTATGGCATATTCAAAAAATGGAATACCCATAAACAGACAAAATGAATGACCTAGAAGTACACTCATTAATATGGATAAATGTCACAATGTTAAAGTGAATAAGGAAGGTAGAAAGATATATAGATATATGTGGTTTTTTAACTTCATATTTCTCAAAAAGGAATTTCATCCTGTCAATTTCACAGAACCTTCCATGTGTGAGATAGTGTATAATATGGTTTTTACCTACATTAGTTATTTTCTTACAACAGCCTTGTGAAATAAATGTTAACCCTATTTTGCATGTATTCATTCAAAAATATTAATTTGTGCTAAAGGGCACTCTAAGTATCAAAGATACAGTAGTTAAACTAAATTTCTGTTCTGCTACAGCTTTCATTCTAGTGAGGGAAGACATATAATTTTGAAACGTGCAAGCAAGGGGTGCCTGGGTGGCTCAGTGGGTTAAGTGTCCAACTTTTGATTTCAGTTCACCCTGAGGTCATGAGATTGGGCTCCATACTAGGCCAGGAGTCTGCTTAAGATTCTCTCTCTGTCCCTCTCCTTCTCCCCTGCTAAAAAATTAATTAAATGGTTAAAAAAATAAAAATATGCAAGCAATTATGTATTAAGTAGTGATATAGGCTAAAAGAAAAATAGAGTAGCAGGATAGAAATAAGGATGATTATTTTAGATGGCATAAATAAGCTAACACTCAGAAGTTGAAGAAACTCATAGAAGGTAAGCAACCTGCTGAAAGTCACTCAGTCTAAAAATTTGGAGCTAGGATTTAAACCTAAATCAATCTCTTTCCAGAAGCTTCTCCTTTTAAAGGATGGTTAGGTCTAACCATCATTTACACTTTGGAAAATGACATTAATTACATAATAGCACCTGAGGTCAGTCACACTAGAAGAAAAAGGTTTTAGTGGAACAGGGAGGAATAGAGAATAGTCTAGATGGGTTGGGTGCTTTGGATAACCAAACACCTTTATAAGACGCCAGTTATATATGGAAATCAGAATATAAGATTCAGAGAGTAAGAAAAAAGAAAATAAAGCAAGCAAGCACCATCTTAATTTTGTCTTAAGCCTTAATAGCGTCTTGTGTGGCACTAAAAGTCATTTTCAGTACTACTTATTGGAAGTGATGGTTATGGATTGCCAGTGTCAGTTTCAAGAAATTAAGTAGAGAGCATATTCATGTATTTGTCAGAAACATGAATTTCAAAGTCAGCCTTAGTACCCAATCATTTATTGAATAATAATTTAGTTAATAATCTTCATAGCAAGCCACTTAACCTTTCAAAATCTTTTCTTTTCCCTTTAGGCTTTGTCCAGAATCACTATCTAAATTAACTTTTTAGTCAGCAGCTTTTTCACTTCTCTGAATAACCTTATCTTCTAGTATAAGATAGATTGATCATAGCCAATACTGCCTGTTTGACATTTCACCCCTACTGCCATCCCCTGCCATTTAACAGCAAAATTTATTTATTTTGTGTTTTTTTTTAATTAAGTGCTTACTATAGAAATAAACAAAGACCAACCAAATGAAAAAAGCCAAACCTATTTATTCTACGCTCAATCTAACAATGGAGTCAGCCACCATCACTTGCATTTTGTCAGAGACCCAAGGGCAGGCCGAAGGATGGGAAAGCTTTATAGTGGAAAAAAGGGAAGACTGTTGGTATGTCCTAGGACTATCGATCTGGGGAAGCTGCCAGTGTACTAACTAGAAGCAGAATACCTAGTGTCATTGGTTAGGGATACATATTTGACTTTCTCTGATGGGTCCTAAGTTGGACGTGGAGATAAAAATGAGGAAAACTCTCAGTTATTAGTTAAGTCCTTGCCTTCTGGGGCCAGTTGTAACAGAGGTCATTGTTTAGCTTCCTGGATTGTCACTAGACATAGTGGTCTGGCTTCCTACAACTCTGACTTACAGCAGGCTGGCTTCCCGGGGTATTGTAGATAAGGGGTTGGCATCCTGGACAGATGCTACGGGTTGTTGGTCAGTTCTGTCATGATGTATGGTCTGGCCATTGTTCCTTATTTCACTGTGCCTTACTATTTTGCATCATTCACAATAATTTTTTTTTTTCATTCACAATAATTTTGAGTTAAAGTCTTTACCATAAGTTACCAGGATCATGTCTTAGCAAAGTACTTAATTTTAGCATGATTTCCTACAAGAATAATTTAACAAGCTGAAAATTTTATTTTTTTCTACCACTGACACGTTGCTTTTTATTTTCAGTGGTTACCAGTGACTCAGGAGCTGAGCTTCCAAAAATTTATTGAACAATCTGACTTACTAGAAGAACTTAAATATGACTTCAATGAAAAAGCTGAGTTGAGACACACGGAGACACAAAGGCCTTTTGTCTTTAACTATTATAAAAATGTTCTTGAGAGGAATAGCAAGCGCTACCAGGCCCTTGGCCATTTACTTGCACAATACATTTATGAGCTTTTGGAGAAAGTATGCAAATTACAAAAAGTGTATATCCCACCAGAGGCTGATAAGGAACCAAGAAGCTTCTTTTTCATGAGTGAGAAAGCATTATTAACAAGTCATCGTTCTGTTCTTCTTGTTCTTCTTCAAGACCATGGGGTCTTTAGAGCTGGTCAATGGAGTCAGCAGGCAATAATACATCATGGTCTCCAACATGGAAGTCAGATACCATGTATTCAAATGGCCTTGCAGGCCCATTATGATGTAATTGTGCTAAATCCCAATGACAATTTTGTGGACCTAAAGATGGAAAAAGAGTGGAAAGGCCTTTTAACACAAAATATTGGGTCCTCTTCCCTAAAAATGGTTCAGGCAGAGAATGTTTTATCTCTCCAGCAACCTCTCCAGTACATCCCTAAAAGATGCAGCAACACCCCTGAAGAACACCTGGCTTACATTTGGGATTACTTCATTTCAAAGACTGAAAGCAAGGATGTTGCTTTCATAGTACATGGTTATGGAGGATTGGTTTTTATGGACTTACTCGTACGTAGAAAGTGGGAAGTGATGAACAAAGTATATGCTGTTGCACTTATTGACTCTGACCATCATGTAGGACACCAGCTGGGGAGCGATGTACAGTTATTAGCCTGGATAAAGCACCACTGCCGTGAATGGGTAACAAGTCCTAAGCCTTTGGATAAACCTGCAGCTACTGTTTTAAAAAAGGAGTTCCCTATCGTTTCAGCTGGTACAGAAGAACACAACTTAGCCCCTTCCTCTAGCCTTCAGTCCATTTTTAAATACTTGAAAAAAGCTTTGAAAGCCAAAACAACTATTAATTTCTCCCGAGTGCCGGTAGTAACTAGAAGCTCCACAAAAAGAAAGCAAAGTGCTTAAGTTGCTTTGTCATCTAAGATTTTTTTTGTTTTGTTTTGCTGAAATGTTGCTAATGTAGATGCTAGAAGAAAAGGAATGCTTCACAGTATTATGTTATGAAAAGAATATGCAGTGTTATATGCTGGCTTGAGGTTTGATTTGCTACTTTCTTTGAAAAGTGAATATGTTCTCTTTTGTGTTGATGAACAGTTAATACCATCTTTAATATTTTATAGTATTATTCAATTAGAGGACCTTTTGAAAAGCTTTCTTATGGCTTAATAGAATGTTGCCAAAACTGTAGATTGATACAGATTGATAGAGATTAAATTGATATAGATTAAATACTAAGTCAGTCTTTGATTTCTATGTTGTTAATGCCATACTAAAACTATGTGAACATAAAAATTATCCTAAACAAACTCCATTTTTTGTATGTTTGTGTTCTTTTGCTTAAATGTATTGGTCTTATGTTTAAATGTATTAAAGGTATTTACTCACACCTTCAGCTAATATTTGAGTGTCTACTATGTACCAGTCGATTGTAGCTGTTGAGGACACCAGCAAACAAGACCAACACTGTCTTTATCCTCATGGAGTTCACAATGGGCGACAAAATGCAAGTGTGAAGAGTGTTCGGAAATATAAGGTGCTGGGATGCCTGGGTGGCTCAGTGGTTTAGCGTCTGCCTGATGTAGATCAAGTCCTACATCAGGCTCCCTGCATGGAGCCTGCTTCTCCCTCTGCCTGTATCTCTGCATCTCTCTGTGTTTCCCTCATGAATAAATAAGTAAAATCTTAAAAAAAAGAAAAAAAGAAGGGATCCCTGGGTGGCTCAGTGGTTGAGCGTCTGCCTTTGACTCAGGGCATGATCCTAGAGTTCTGGGATTGATTCGCACATCAGGTTCCCTGCATGGAGCCTGCTTCTCCCTCTGCTTGTGTCTCTGCCTCTTCTCTGTGTTTCTCATGAATAAATGAATCAAATCTTTAAAAAAAAAAAAAAAAGAAAGAAATATAAGGTGCCATGGAACATCTAGCATGAGAGCTAACAGCCTCAGGCTCAGGGAATGCCTCCCTGAGAAGATGATGCTTAGTTTGAAGGACAATGGCAGTTAGCTGCGAACACAAATTCATAGGCAAAGGAATCCCATATGCAAAAGTCTTGACATGGGAGAAAGAAGTCCAGTTCAGCTGAAGCTAAAAAATTATGGGAGAGTAGCGTGAAGGAAAAAATTATTCATGATATTTGTTAAAAGACATAAGGAAGACTTTATTCAGCAAGGATTACTGCAATGGGGGTTTTGCAGTAAGGGAGAGATCAGGCTTAACTTCTGATTCACAAGGACAATTGAGGGGGGGAACCTCATAGCCAAAGTGTAGGGTGAGAGTCAGTGAATGGAAAATTAACTAAGAGGAAACATTAAGCATAAGAGAGATTCTTACAAACTGATTCAACCTAATTCCTACTCAAGGCAGGGTAGGATGGTAACATACTGGCAGTGGAGGATAAGGAATTTTATCAGATCTAGAGGATGATCAGATGCCAAAGGGGGAAGATTTTTTACACCAGAACTCTTGCTAAGACTAGACTAAGTGACATCAACAAAAACTGGACTAAGTGGACCAAGGATGGAGTCCTAGTCGAGAGGGGTGCTCAGAGGAGCCAGGCTCAGATTTGGTCAAGGAAAGAAGTTTTGTCAGTAGTAGGAAAGTTAAGTTAGAGAAATAAGCAGAGGTAGCTTGCTCAAGGCTGCAATGTCCATGGTTGTGATTTTCAACGTTTTTCTCATAAAAATGGAAAACATCGAATGGTTTTAGACAGGAGAATATTTTCAGATTTACATATTATAAAAGAATATCCAGGGGTGCCTGGGTGGCTCAATTGGTTAAGTGTCTCCCTTCGGCTCAGGTTATGACCCCAGGGTCCTGGAATCGAGCCCCATGTCAGACTCCCCGCTCAGCAAGGAGTCTGCTTCTCCCTCTCTCTCTTGGTTCTCTCCCTGCTCACGCCCTCTCTCTGTTTCAAATAAATAAATAAAATCTAAAAAAAAGAAAGACTAGGTAATAAATGGCCAGAGAGATAATAATAAAGTTAAATTTACCCCATGTGAGGTGAAAGTTGTGATGGACTATCATCGGGCCTATAGTTTCCTCCCCTGAGGAAAGCAACAAAAAGAGGTTAGTTCATTGAGCCCATACTTATGATCCATGTGAACTGACACATTTATCTTTCCCTCCTGTAGTAAGGGAAAGGTTGCATCTCACTCTTCAAGACAAATCCTTCCAGTTGTCTTCCACGTAATATAAAAACAAATACAAATTAAAAATAAGAGACAGGAGTCCATTTCCAGAAATGGAAACTCAAAGTAAGCTGCCATATCTATAAATTGGCTTCTATTCCCCCCACCCCACCCCGTTTCTTCCTTTCTTCGTGTTACAAAGGAAGTATGATTTCCTCCTCCTACCCAACACCAGTTCCCTCCAATTGTCCTCTGAATACCATCTCTTTCAAACTCCTCAGGAAGTTCACTCTTCTCAGTATCTTGTTTTCCTCATTCCTTTGCTAAAAATCCTATCATTTGGTCAAGCCTCTCCTACAGAACAGTAATAATAACCAACAGAAATTTCCTGATAGATGCCACACTGACTTTGACAAGCATAGAGTTTAAAAGACAGAGAGAGAAAATGAGAAACTAGATCAGGAGAGATACTCAAGGGCAGCCCAGGGGGCTCAGTGGTTTAGCGCCACCTTCAGCCCAGGGCGTGATCCTGGGGTCCCAGGATGGAGTCCCACATCCGGCTCCCTGCATGGAGCCTGCTTCTCCCTCTGCCTGTGTCTCTGCCTCTCTCTCTCTGTGTCTCTCGTGAAAAAATAAATAAAATCTTTTTAAAAAATGTTTAAAAAAAGGAAAGATACTCAAAGAGGAGATGGGAAAATTCTGGTGCTTCTGAGATTCTTCCTGGGAAGATGAAAAGAGATTGATGAAGGCTAGCAGCACAGGGTACTGTGTGCTGGGGATTGAACCCATTGTATATTGCCCCTGACAAATTTCATTAGAACATTTACACTTACTGATTCCATTTTCTTAGAACCCACTCATCCCTTAATCACGCTCATCTGGCTTCAGCGTCCAACCCTCAGGATAGGGTCCCACGTAATGGATGCCTCGCTATGTTACATGATATACAGGCAGCATTTAACCCAGTTGACCCGTTTGAAATCCATTGGGCCCCTCTTCCTTGAAACACTCTTCCCTTGGCCTCTGCCATATTCTGATTATTTTCCTCCAGTATCGCCAGCTGCTCAATTTCAGTCTCCTTTGCTTACTCCTCCTCTTTATCCAGACCCTGGGTAATCTCTTACACCCGGATGGTTTCACAGACTGGTTTCAAAGCCTCAAATATGTACCTTTGATTCATTTCCTTTCTCCTTAACTTTAGACCCACGCAGCCAACTGCCATATATTGTAAAGGAAACATCATCAGACTTTGAAGGAAGCTCAGTTGTTGTGTCAAAAATTGCTCTCAACTCTGCCCTCACCCCATCTACAGCCCTTTTCTCCATTCCCTGCACTAATCACTCTGTCCTGATGCTCAAACTAGAATATTGACTTCTTCTCCTTCTACTCCCGAATCCCAATCAATCATCAAATTCTTCATTTTTACCTCTTAAATACCTTCCAAATCTGTTACTCTGTCAATAGGTCCTTTGACATTCATAAGTTTTTAATTTTGGTTAAATCCAAAATACTATTTTTGTTGCCTGTGCTTTAGAGGTCATACAAGAAATCATCGCCAAATCCAATGTCATGACGTCCCTCCTCCCCACATTTCCTTCTAAGAGTTTTTATAGTTTTGACTTTCATGTTGAAGTCTTTGATCCATTTCGAGGTAATTTTTACGTGGTTTTAGGTTAAGGGTCCACCTCTGTTCAGTACCGTTCCTTGTTAAAGACTGTCCTTTCCCCAGTGAACGACGTTGTTCCTAAAGGGTTAATAATGGCAACTGAGTTAAAACATTCGAAAATGTGCTGGCCGCACAAAGCCGCGCAGACGGGATTTTGGCCCAGAGGCCACTAATTGGCACTACGTGACTCAATTCCACTTTCACGTTAAAGTTAACAGGTGAGCTCAGTGGAGCGAGAGGGATCCCGTGCCGCCTTCACGTCCCAAGCCCTGTAGCAGGTCGCCGAGGTCCCCGCGTTGGAGTCCTGGCATCAGGCAGCCGACGAAGAGCGACGTGTGAAGACATCTTAGCACTGCGTGAGAGCACTTTCTCACCACGCCGACAGCAGGTTAAGTGAAGAGGAAGCGACATTCTCTAAAGAGTTGGTGTAAGAGGATAAAACCAGCGAGGAGCACACGCGTGTTAGAGGCCCCTCGCAGGGCCGCAAACCCGGGACCCAGGGTCCCCACGACCGCGCGGCTGTCAGGACCGGAAGGCGGTCCGCTCGCGGCCGACGTCATAGGGAAGCGCCGGGGAAAGGGGGCGGGACTTCCGGCTGCGGCGGGGGCTCGTGAGGTCCGGAAGCCGAGCGGCCGAGCGGAACGGCGACTGAGGTGCGTGTTCTCGCTCGGCGCTTCCCAGCGGAGCCGCGTCCCGCCGGGGTCCCTGCGGCGGGCAGCATTGGGGCCTCTGTGTCTGCCTTCCGGGTAGGGATGCGCGTGTTTGCTGTGCTCTTAGTCGTGTGTGTTGAGCTTGAGAGGACCCGGGCGCCCCCTCGGGGAACGCCGCGGCGCTTGTGCGCCCGGGAGACCCGCAGGCGAGGGGAGGCCCAGTGAGGTCAGGAACGAGGAGGAGGAGACCTGGAACAAGAGCCCTGTTGCCGTAAATGATTTCCTTGTTTGTTTTAAAATTTGGGATTCGTTTCTATGATAGTCTAAAAAAAAAAAATCTTTGCGAGTTACAAAGACAAAACTCGAAGGACTTTGTTTCTGAAATCAGTGTTCCTCATATTGGGGCGGAGGATTCCCCATTAAATATTTCAGGGAGCCTAAATTGTTTTTTTCTTGGAAAGATGTCGACATGGGGCGCCCGCTGGCTCAGTCTGAAAAGCCGGGACTCTTGATCTCGGGGACCTGAGTGAGAGTCCACATTGGGTGAAGAGATTACTTTTAAAAAAAAAAAGGGACGCCTCAGCGGTTTAGCGCCCGCCTTCGGCCCAGGGCGTGATCCTGGAGATTCGGGATCGAGTCCAGCATCTGGCTTCCTGCATGGAGCGCGCTTCTCCCTCTGCCCCACCCCCCTCTCTCATGAATAAATAAAGTCTTAAAAAAGGGTGGGGGACAAAACAAACAAAAGCAACTAGAAAAGAATATTTAAGCTGTATATCCAAGGTGGGACTTGAACTCAGGACCCCAAGATCAAGAGTCACATGCTCTACCAACTGAGCCAGCCAGCTGCCCCAAAACTAAACTTTGTTTTAAAAAAATATAACGGAACATGTTTTATTTTATTTATTTTTTTTTAAATTTTTTATTTATTTATGATAGTCACAGAGAGAGAGAGAGAGGCAGAGACACAGGCGGAGGGAGAAGCAGGCTCCATGCACCGGGAGCCTGATGTGGGATTCGATCCCGGGTCTCCAGGATCGCGCCCTGGGCCAAAGGCAGGCGCCAAACCGCTGCGCCACTCAGGGATCCCCGGAACATGTTTTAAATGTGAAAACCGTTGGTCCAGGATATTTATTTGAGAAATACTTAAGTGATTCCTATGAGCCATAAACTGCCAGGCACTGAGTTCAGTGTTAGTGGAGTCATTGTCCTGGTAGCATATACCACCTCGTCAGACAAGTAAGTAGCCTGGCAAAGACCAAACAGCGTCACAAACGCTATGATAGAGAGGTCGAGTGTGCTGTAAGAACTAGTAGGAGGGATACTTGCAGCGAAGCTTGAGATGAGGAATAACTAGAGATGTAGCTGAAGCTTTGTGGAAAACTTTGAGCCAAGTTTGCAATGTAGCCTGGCAGCCATGGATTTCAGATACACACTGGGAACGATATGAGTGCACTGATCAGATTTGCACTAACTCCAAATGGGTTAGAGGTAAGGCAGAGCAGATCTGGACGCTAGAGGATGCAGTTAAGATAATGGGATTCAAAAGAAGTGACTGGAGTCAAGATGTACTTAGAAAATAAAGGGACTATAATTCCGATGGATTATATATGGTGGGTGTGAGGGCGGTAATAAAATTACTCCCAGTTTCTGGCTTCAGCGAATGGATGAATACCTGTCTGTAGCCCTCTTGTTTTTTTTTTCCAATCTAAAATTTTACATGTGAGGTCTAATCTATCTCCATGGCTTCAGTCACCATTCAACATAAGAAACACTTCAAATGCAACATATTAAAATCTCTCGGAGGGCGGCCCCGGTGGCGCTGAGGTTTGGCGCCGCCTGCAGCCCGGGGTGTGATCCTGGAGACTCAGGATCGAGTCCCACATCTGACTCCCTGCGTGGAGCCTGCTTCTCCCTCTGCCTGTGTCTCTGCCTCTCTCTCTCTCTCTCAATAAATAAATAAATAAATCTTTAAAAAAATAAAATAAAATCTCTCAGGACGCCTGGGTGGCTCAGCAGTTAAGCATCTGCCTTCGCTCAGGTTGTGATCCCAGGGTCCTGGGATCGAGTCCCACATCAGGCTCCTTGCAGGGAGTCTCCTTGGGCCTCTGCCTGTGTTTCTGCCTCTCATGAACAAATAAATAAAATCTTTAAAAAAAAAAAAAAGATAATCTCTCTCCCTTCCCTTTCCAATTTGCTGATCTGAACCCAAGGCAGCTGCTTAATGGACCGAGGCACCCAGGCACCTCTATTTTGTTTTTAAATCAGTAGGTCTTCCTCTGTTTCTTTTTTGAAAACATGAGAGCATTAATAAAGCAGCTCCTAAGGGTTTTTTTCACTAGTTGCCATCCTCTTTAGCTTTTCTGCCCTTCATCTTCTTGTCTTGATGTGTTGCTTATGTTAAGGATCTTGTGTTTGGGTCTGTATCCGGACTCAGTATAGAATGGAGAAGAATACAGTGTCATGATCTCCCCCTTTCAGCAGTACATTACTTTGTTACCCAAAAATACTGTTACTCTGGGCCCCTAAATGCAAATCTAAAAAAGATCTTCAAGGTATTCTTTTCCCTGAAGCAATAGTGAAATTCATGTCTAAAATAACCCAAATAAGTTAAACTTTTAGCCTGGTGAGTGATTACAGGCTCTAGGCCACAGGAATCTAGGAAAAATTAATGGAATAGCAAATAAAGTTGAGCTTACTTTGTGTTTCAAAAATCAGTTGCTTTTTGGGGGTCTCAAATTTATACTTGCACAATTAGTTGACAGGTTTTAAACATCTTTATCTAACTTTGCATTACATTTTGCTTCTTTTATAGGGGTCTTACATGTCTGTTTTCCTCAAAATGAATGGTAGTATCATCTTAAGATCTTTGGCCAGATTTTTGGTGCCATTTACCATTCCTAGGAAGAGAAGGGTTTTATGTTCAGGAGTTCTGCAACGATACTTGTCTTCCAAGATACCAACTGTGTCCTATCCCAATAAAGAGAGTACATCACCTCCTGAAAAGCTGGAATTGGATAGTTGGAAAATTACGATGAAATCTAGTGTGCAAGATGTTTCAACTGACTCAGGTAGCAAAGATGAAGATCCTGTAGTTGCCATGAAGGAGTTAATTGAGATGTGGAGATTGCTTGGCAGAGAAGTACCAGAACACATCAGTGAAGAAGAACTCAAAACTGCCATGGAATGTGTTTCTAAATCATCAAAGAAAAAATACTTAAGATATTTATATATCAAGGAAAAAGCAAAAAAAGCTAAGCAAGCAAAAAAGGAATTGAAAGCAGCAACAAAGGAAAAAGCAATAAAAGACCAGCTGCTAGAAACCACTAAGGAAGATAAACAGCAAAACTTTCTATTTCTACGACTTTGGGATAGGAATATGGACACTGCCATGGGCTGGAAAGGTGCTCAGGCCATGCAATTCGGGCAGCCTTTGGTTTTTGACATGGATTTTGGTAACTATATGAAACCAAGAGAACTTCGGAATACTGTTTGCCAACTTTTAGAATCTGAAGGATGGAACAGAAGAGATGTCGATCCTTTCCATATTTATTTCTGCAACCTTCAAGTAGGTGGTGCTTACCATAAAGAGTTAGTTAAACGTTATGGAGAAAAATGGAGTAAATTGCTTTTAACAGCAACAGAAAAGTCTTACGTAGACTTATTCCCAAAGGATAGTATTATATATTTAACTGCAGATTCTCCCAATGTTATGACTACTTTCAAGCATGATAAAATTTACATAGTGGGGTCTTTTGTTGATAAAGGAACGCAGAAAGGCATATCCCTAGCCAAAGCAAAACGGCTGAAGCTGGCAACAGAATGCCTTCCATTAGATAGATATTTACAGTGGGATATTGGTACCAAAAATCTCACCTTAGATCAAATGATGCGTATTTTGTTATGCCTGAAAAACACTGGTAGTTGGGAAGAGGCTCTGAGGTTTGTTCCTAAGAGAAAACATGCTGGTTATCTGGAGATATCTCCGTCTTCTCAAGAGCTTGTCAAGAGATTGAAGAGGTCAAAGACTTTTAATTCATTTCCAAAAGACTCTCTAAAAATACACACACAGAAAAGGTGGCTTAAATGAGAATACTGGACAACGTAAATGGTCACAATATATGTAAATCAAACCATGATGCTGTATGCCTCAAATTTATACTGTAATGTATATCAGTTATAAAACTGGAAGAGAAAAGGCAAACGGTGGAAATCCAGTTCCGCTGGTATATTTCTTCCTGAATGGAATTCACTTTTTCTTTCTTTTAAAGGTTTTCTTTCCAAACCAAAGTGTGTTTTTCCCCAATTAATTAAATTTCTGCAAAACTTTGGAAATATATTTTGTTTACTATAAAATAATAGTCTTTTTTTTTTTTTTTTTTTTAAAGATTTTACTTATAGACACAGAAAGAGAGAGGCAGAGACACAGTCAGAGGGAGAAGCAGGCTCCATGCAGGGACCCCGATGTGGGACTCGATCCCGGGTCTCCAGGATCACACCCCGGCTGCAGGCGACGCCAAACCGCTGGGCCACCGGGGCTGCCCTAAAAATAATAGTCTTAGTTAAAAGAATTGTCCATGGGAATCCCTGGGTGGCTCAGCGATTTAGCGCTTGCCTTTGGCCCAGGGCATGATCCTGGAGTCCTGGGATTGAGTCCCACATCAGGCTCCCTGCATGGAGCCTGCTTCTCCTTCTGCCTAGGTCTCTGCCTCTCTCTCTCTGTGTCTTTCATGAATAAATAAAATCTTTAAAAATAGATAAAAAATAAGTGAATTGTCCAAGTTTGTTGAGCCCAGTAAAACAATTGTACTATTGCTGTAGCTTTTTTGTGAATATTTTTTAGTCTCAGACTCCATTCCCTACCCCACCCCTTTTTTTTTTCAGATTTTATTTGGGAGAGAGAGTGTATGCGCATGAAGTAGGGGAGGGTCAGAAGTTGAGGGAGAAGCAGGCTCCCTGCTCAGGACCATCCCAGGACCTGGCGGTCATGACCTGAGCTGAAGGCAGACACTTAACCAACTGAGCCACCCAGGTGCCTCCCCTACTTTAAGATTTATTTATTGATTGATTTAGGGAGGATAGGAGGAGGGGTCGGGGGAGAGTGAATCCTCAGGCAGACTCCGTGCTGAGGGTAGAGGCCCCCTGATTCAAGGCTCCATCCCAGGACCCTGAGATCATGACCTAAGCTAAAAATCAAGAGTTGGCTGCTTAACTGACTAAGCCACCCAGGTGCCCCTCCATTTTCCTTCTAAAATATTCCTTTAACAATGCCAAAAACTACCATTTCATCAACAATTGATACAGAGGGATGCCTGGGTGGCTCAGGGTTTGATCCTGGGGTACTGGAAGAATGAGTCCCACATCAGGCTCCCTTCGAGGAGACTGCTTCTCCCTCTGCCTCTCTGTGTGTGTTTCGTGAATAAAGTCTTTACAAAAAACCGATAAAAGATTTTAAACTTCAGGTGGTGTGATTCACTTATTAAGGTAACATTTAGTACAATGCTGGGCATGTGATAAGCACTAAAATTTATTGTTTAACCGAATCTTGGTTAAACAAAAAGTTAAGACATTCCTTGGTGTATCATGGGATTTGGCTATATTATTAAAAAATGGTTTTGGGGGTGTGTGTGAAATTGATTTCTTGTCCTCTTAGAAAAAAGGGGGAGTTATTTGATGAACATTACATACAGCACTTCCCTACTGTAGTATAGAGAGCTTTCCTTTTTTTTTTTTTTTTTAGGTTTTATTTGCGAGTGAGGGCCGAGGCAGGAGCAGATTCCCTGCTGAGCGGGTAGCTGGATGTGGATGTGGGGCTCCATTCCAGAACCCTGAGATCATGACCCCAGCTGAAATCAGATACAACCGACTAAGCCACCCAGGTGCTCCAGCTTTGCTTTTCTAGGAAAAACTTCAGCCATATGATTTGAATGGAAGCTGCCATATTTTTAGAGTTTATCCTGGCCACAGCTGATTATCCCAAAGGAGACACCTCATTCAAGATTAGAGATGGGCATCTAACTTTAAGATCAGCCAGTCAGAACCCTTTCCCAGGATTTTTGGATTTGAGAGCTAAACCCATGTCACTATCTGATGGTGGGCTTTGACAAATAGGAAGCTCTGGAATTGATGGTGTCTTTCCTTTTTATAAAGCAAGACCGGCTATGTAGTAGGAGAGTGAAGCTTACATGTAAAAATAAGACCAGTTTTTGGAGCTGTTTAAATCCCTGTTTCCAGTTATCCCTGACGTCCAGCTGTGGATTTGCCTTTAGCCTTTATTGGTTGGTCAAACTTCATGTTATACTCTGGTAATCCCTCTCGTATATCCCCCTTTTTTTTTGCAAAGCCAGTTTGAGTTGGGTTTCTGCCTTTTGCTACCTAGTAAGTCTTAACATACTTGAGAAAATGTGTATTTGTTTCCTAAGAGAAGAACTTTAGGAAATGTTGATTGTAGACTACCTGCTCCATTAAATTTTTTGAAAACATGGAAAATAGAGATGGATGGCCAACTACTTCTACCTAGTTTCTGAACTGGGAATGAACATGAGATGTGCAGTCCAATACATTTCTTAAGGCAGTATTTAATCTTTTACCAAATACTAAGTATCTACTCAAACAATATGAAGTTTATATGAATTATTTAAACAAGTTATAAGTGCTATAATAGTATCTGTAACTCAGCTGCTTAGTATCTTTCTTACAGATAAGGAAAATGTACTCAAAATTCAGCCTTTAAGTATAGTCTCAATTCAAAAGATGTCTCACAAAAAAAAAAAAAAAAAAAAGATGTCTCACTCTAAAGTCTTGGCTTTCAAAATATAAATTATGTCCTCTACAGTAAGGCGAGTATGAAGTGCAATGGAAAAACAATGGATGCCTAACCTAAACTCGTCAGTGGATCTGGAGAGGCCTTCAGAAAACGATGTGTAGACTCAGACCTGGTGATAAATGCGTTCTGAATGAATTTCAACCTTCGGCCCAACCAAGTGGCAAGGTGCTAATACTTTAGCCATTTGAGATACAATAAAGATAAAATAGTACTGTGGTTAAGAACAAGGGTTTAGAATTCCCGACAGGACTGGCACCTAGAGTGAGGCTCCTAGGACACCTTACTGATCTGCCAAGTCCCAGCCCAGGGAGTACCCCGGGTTCCAGCTCTGACACCCGAATTGTTTAATCTCTTGAAATTTGAGTTTTCCTCATCTATGAAAAGATTAGAAATAGTTCTTACTCATAAAATATCTAATATGGAGTCTGGCTCATAAATGCTAAGTAAATATTCACTAGTTATCTAATTGAGACTACGTTCAAACGATACAGAATTTCTAAGAGTATATGCAAGTTTGTCCTTGAGTATATTTTTTTGTAATGGTATATTAAGATATTTCACTGGGGGGATCCCGGGGTGGCTCAGCGGTTTCATGCCTGCCTTTGGCCCAGGGCGTGATCCTGGAGTCCCGGGATAGAGTACCGAGTCGGGCTCCCGGCATGGAGCCTGCCTCTCTCTCTATCATAAATAAATAAAAATAAATCTTTAAAAAAAAGATATTTCACTTGGATAACACTAGATTTTAAATTTTTTTAAAAGATCATTTTCTTTCCAAATAGTTAAGTAGGGCAGCCCTGGTTGCTCAGTGGTTTAGCGCCACCTACAGCCCAGGGCATGATCCTGGAGACCCGGGATCAAGTCCCACATCAGGCTACCTGCATGGAGCCTGCTTCTCCCTCGGCCTGTGTCTCTGCCTCTCTCTCTCTCTCTCCCCTCTCTGTATTCTCATGAATAAATAAAAATCTTCAAATAGCTAAGTGTAACTGATTTCTAAGACTCTTAGGCAGATAAATCATAATGGCATGCTCATTCACAGTTTGAACTCATACAATTTTAATTCTCCAAGTGGAATTTGGAACTTAACAAAACCCCAGATACTGCTTTGACTTCTCCAAACAATAGTCCAATTTCTCAGGCACTAAGTAGGAAGTACTGGCTTTTCTTTTTATCTCAAACACCAAATAATTTATAATATTCATCCACTTTGAAGGTAATTTTTTTGCCTACGTTCTAATTATCTTACCTATTAGATGTTTTCATATAATACCATTTCTAGCTCTCTTCCTGCTCTTTTCAAACATGCTACCAACCTCCCAGATTTTAATTATTAAAACAATTTTAAAAGAAGTCTTGGGATGCTTGGGTGGCTCAGCGGTTTGGTGCCTGCCTTTGACTCAGGGCATGATCTTGGAATCCTGGGATCAAGTCCTGCATTGGGCTCCCTGCATGGAGCCTGCTTCTCCCTCTGCCTATGTCTCTGCCTCTCTGTGTCTCTCATGAATGAATAAATAAAATCTTTTTTTTAAAAAAAGAAGTCTTTACTTGTTAACTATTATCCATACTATATTACCCAGTTTAAGTTCTTAATACCTAGGCCAGCTCCTTTAAGCAATTATTCAGAACACTGTTTTTGTTTCCTCCCATAATGCCTTTGAATAGCATATGTGCATTTAAAATTCCCAGTAGGGATCCCTGGGTGGCGCAGCGGTTTAGTGCCTGCCTTTGGCCCAGGGCGCGATCCCAGGATCGAATCCCACGTTGAGCTCCCGGTGCATGGAGCCTGCTTCTCTCTCTGCCTGTGTGTCTCTGCCTCTCTCTCTGTGTGACTATCATAAATAAATAAAAATTAAAAAAAAAATTCCCAGTAGTCATATTAAAAATAAGCAGGTGAAATTAACTTTAATATATTTTAATTAATACATATGCCCACATATTATCATTTTGATTTGTAATTAGCATAAAAACTAAGATTTTAATTCATGTTCTTTTTATATACTAACCCTTCAAAATCCAGTATGTGTTTTAATGGTGACAGCATATCTTAACTTGAATGCCAAATTTTCAATGCTTAAAGTAAAATGCAGTCCTATCAAAACAGTAGAGTTGTGCTTAACAAAAGCTAATTGCTTCCGTTTTTTTAGTTTAAATCAAGTAATATTAAAAGTTCAGTTCTTCATTTGTGCTACCTACATTTAAAGTGCTTAATAGTCAATGGAGCCAGTGGCTGCCACATGGAATAGTGCAGCTGTAGGCTACCGCTTGATAATCGTGTGAGCTGTTTTGTGTTTGCATCAAAACAGCCAGATTCAGTGACCACTTCATACGAATTAATGAACTGTTGCATATCACCCTGAACTCTTGCCTCTTTGGAATACTTCTCCCTTGAATTCTAAACCACAGTAATTGTCTGATTTTTCTCACTTTAGCAGCTTCCTCATTGGCTCATTTATTCGGCAAATATTTATTTGAGCACTTATAATGTGCCTAAAAGTGTTTTAGGTAGGTGTTGGTGATACTGTGGTGAACAAAATATTCCCAGCCTTCATGGATATTAAATTCTGGTGAGAAAAAAAAATTCTGGTGAGCAGAAAGGAGACAGACATAAATATGTTAAATGTCAGATGGTAATAAGTGATAACGAAGGTTGTCAAATGACAAAAATAATACAATATAATTTAGCAACAAGTTTGATGTCCTTTATTCAAGGGAAAACAATCCATGGATTGGGGGAGTACAGTGCCTAACAGCAGTGGTACACTATTCCAAGAGAGTTGGGGCAAGAGTTTTATAGAGCATCAGAAGGGGCAACTCAAAAACAGAGCTAAGAGGTCTTTTCTCAGGTAAGATAAACTAGCAAAAGCTGAGGTCTGTGACTGGTCTACGTTAGATTTTCTTGGCACTTATGTTTCCCATAAGTGCAGGCTGACTTAGGTTTAGACTTGTGACTTGGACTGGGCCACTGGATCAAGCCCCCATTTTGTGGGTCTTGCCTGACATCAAATTAACTTTAGCAAGGTTAAAAAAGAAAGCAGAATGCTGGTGTGAGGTGGCATTACTATCTTATAAAAGGTGATTGAGGTATACCTTCTAAGCAGGTTGCTCATTGCACACCTCTCCAAGCCATGCACTCTGGTGCAGGGCCATGTTTGCTAGAAGGAAGAAACACCATTTTCTTCAGACTAAGGCATTATTTGCCTTTAAGCCATGTACTTAAAGGATCGTATCCAATAAAAGAGTATCCCTTTTCTAATTTGCACAAAGACTGATAAAATGACACTGAAACAGAGACCTGAAGGACGAAAGAGTAAGCTATGGAGACATGGATGGAGTTCCAAGTAAAGGAAAGATTGAGTGCAAAAGCCTGAGGGTTCAAGGTACAAGCAGGCTAGTGTGGCTGAAACCGAGTGGGTAAAGAAAGCTGAAGATGAAGTTAGAGGAGTAGCTGCAGGTCTGTCATATAAGCCTCTTAGTCCATCCTAAGAACTTTGGTCTCTACTGTGAATGAGATGGGAAGATCAGATGGTCCTGAACAAAGAAATAACATATTCTTGATGTTATAATAGAAGAATTAGGGGGAACGTGGGTGGCTCATTGGTTAAGCATTGGCCTTTGGTTCAGGTCATGGTCCCGGGGTCCTGGGACCCACCTGCATCAGGCTGCCTGCTCAGTGTGAATCTGCTTCTCCCTCCTTCTCTCTCTCTCTCTGTCCCTGCCCCTGCTCACACACTCTCTCTCTCTCAAATAAAATATATTTTTTAAAGGAATTAGAATACATGAGGGCAGGGATTTTTTGTTAAAGATTTTATTTATTTATGCATGAGAGACACAGAGAGAGAGAGAGGGAGGCAGAGACATAGGCAGAGGGAGAAGCAGGTTCCATGCAGGGAGCCTGACGTGGGACTTGATCCTAGGTCTCCAGGATCACGCCCTGGACTGAAGGCAGCACTAAAGCTGAGCCACTGAGGCTGACTGAGGGCAGGGATTTTTTTTTTTTTTTTTTTCCTGATTTATTCACTGCTGTATTCCTAGGGCCTGGTACAGTCCTAGCACATAACAAGTACTTAGAATTTTCTTTAGTGGATGAATCGGATTCATCTTAAAAGGATTGCTTTGGTTGCTGTATTGAGACAAGATTCTACAAGGGGGACCAGTTAGGAAACTATTGCAGTCACAAAAGTGAAAGAACAGTGGTTTGGAAGAAGGTTCTGGGTACCACAGTACCACAGTAGGTACCAGATACCAAAGAGATATTGGGAGTAGTGAGTATAAACAGTCCTTTCAAAGAGTTCCCATGTGACGGAAAATGGTACCAAGCTAGAGGAAGACACAAGAACAAAAGAAAAGTCTTCTTTCCTAATGAGAGATATGAAAACATGTATGTATGCTGTTGGGAATGATCCAGTTATGGAGGATAATCTGATGAGCTGACGAAACAGTGGAGTAAGAGGAGTGATGCTCTTGTGTGTAAGCAAGAGGATGGGATCTATTGCATAAGTAACAGAGAAGAAAAAATTTAAGTACAAATGCAGGTACCACACCACAGAGATGGTGAGAATATGCAGAAGTTCTGTTTTGATTTCTATTATTTTCTCCATGAAAATAAGGAGCAAAATCATCGACCTAGGAGGAGAGTAAATATTCTTCAAGAAAGTTTGGAGAGCAGAGAACATGTGAAAATAGTCTAAGAAAGTGAATATATTAGGGCAGTGGTTCTCTAAGTGTGGTCCCCAGTCCAGCAGGATCCATATCATTTGGGAAATGGTTAGAAATGTGCATTTGGGGGCCCAGCTGAGTCTACCTGATTCAAGAACTCTGGCAGTGATACCAGAGTTTCAACTGCATTTTATTAACAGGCCCTGGTCATTCTGATGTATATGGAAATCTGAGGATGTTATAGGGAAATATAGTAAGATTCCAAAGCTATATTAAGAATCTACTCACAGGTGGGGCAGGGCAATGTGCCCGGGTGGCTCAGTTGGTTAACTATCCGACACTTGGTTTCTGTTCAGTTCATGGCCTTGGGGTTGGAGATTGAGCCCCACGTCAGGCTCTGTACTGGGCATGGAGCCTGCCTGGGATCCTCTCTCTTACTCTTCCTTGACTTTCCCCACGTCCCTCCCTAAAAACAACAAACCACTACTCATGGTGGGACATAGAGGCTTCAGTCATGGAATGAGTAAGTCACAAGAATAAAAGGCCCAGCATAAAGAATACAGTCAGTGATAACTGTAACAGCATAGTATGGTGACAGATGGTGGCTACACTTGTGGTGAGCATCACATAAAGTAAACTTGTCAAACCACTGTGTTGTACACTTGAAACTAATTTAACATTGTGTGTCAATTACACTAAGAAAACCCTAAATAAATAAAAGAATATACTCACAGTGAAACTCTGATTGGCTACTTTTCCTCTCTGGTTTTGTTGTAGCTCTCTGCCTGAATTCCAAGTTTGTTTCGTCTCTTGCCTTTTCAGTGTCCTAGTTTCTTCTTCCGTAAAAATGAGAGTATAGTAGCACTAAATTCATGGGGTTGTTGTGATGATTTAATGCACTTGATTTCATGTTAAAAACTATCAAACTATGCATAGCAAACTGTGCAAGTATACTTGGCATATAGCAGACATGAACAAATGTTGAATATCCTAGCTGCCATCTCACACATCTAAATTAAAATAATAGTTGTTCATATTACCTTCTATTTCCAGCTTTTTAAATCATTATTTGAATAGCTCTTTAGAGGTTAATAGGTACTGCTAAGCAAATGCCCATCATGAGCTAAGCACTCTGTATTACAATTTTTACCAGTATTATCTTGCTTAATCTTCTCAGAAATCTATTACATTTTTATAGTTAAAACATTTTCAATAAAATTGTTCAGTTCAAACTCACAGTATTAGCAAATGGCAGAGTTACAGGGTTTTTTTTATTATTATTTTTTTTAAAGATTATTTGAGAGAGAGGGAGAGTGAGAGGACTAGCAGGAAGAGCAGGAGAGAAGCTGGCTCCCCCCTGACCAGGAAACCCCCCACCCCCACCCCCGCCCAATCACAATCCCAGCCAAAGGCCGACACTCAACTGAGTGAGCATCCGGGTGCCCCAGAATTACAGTTTAAATTCATTTTTGTCTAAAGCAATACTGCTGCTCTTTGCCCTGCACTACACTGCCTAACTCATTTTGCAGAGGGTTACTGAAGCTTGCACCCATCTCTTCAATGAATATTTGTTGAAACTGGTGTAATCTAGGTCCTGCGGAAACAATCCTATGCAAGATGAGCACCATATAACCTCCTGGAATTGACGAGCGAATGGATTATTATCTTCTAACCTTAACTTCTACAACGCAATATATGGAACTGAATCTGCTTCTAGATAGCTGTATATGACCTCTCTGAACTTCATTTTCCTCACTCAAAAATAAAGGCATATGCAAATAATATCACATAAAAATGTCATAAAAAAGTGTTTATATCTCCATTTAAAAAATTATAGGGCAGCCTCCAAGCAGGCTCCACGCAGGGAGCCCGACGCGGGACTCGATCCCCGGACCACGGGGTCATGCCCTGGGCGGAAGGCGGGCGCTAAACCGCTGAGCCACCCAGGGATCCCCTGACTACGTGATTTTAGACAAATTATCCGTTTAGCCTCAATTCTCCTAGTTAAAAAGCCGGTAATCCTGCACTGAACTGTGGTGGGTACTGAACAAGACGCAGGACACGAGAGGGCGCTCCATAAACACTGATCCTCGCACCCCAGGACGCTTTTTTTTTTTTTAAATCACTTAAGTAATCTGTACACCCACATGGGGCTGGAGCTCAGAACCCAAGATCAAGTCCCACGCTCCTTTCAGCTAGCCAGGCGCCCCCACTGCCCCCTCTCCCCCCTTTTTTTTTAAGCCCAGGTGATCCACAAAGACCAGAACGGAGCTGGCTCGCTTCAGCTGTCGTCTGACCCTGGTCCGCCGAAAGCTTAACAAGATCCCGCCGCCGCTCCCGGAGTGACGCTCCCTCTTCTCTGGATCGTGGGAGCCTAAGCAAGATCCCGCCAGGCCCCGAGCCGTCCTCCCGAGACACGCAGCCCAACCTTTCCCGCCCTTCCTGCAGAGGCGCCTGGGGATGACGTCACACCCACTTCCGTTTCCCAAACGGCCTCCTCGGCCTTTCCAGGGCCGCTCTAGGCCGCCGCCTCCGAAGCTCAATGGTGGCTGGGCGGGGCCGTGACGTCCTTGGCGTGGCTGCAGGGGAGGCCGCGGCGGGGAAAATGGCGGACGGGAAGGCGGGAGAGGAGAAGCCCGAGAAACCGCAGCGAGCTGGAGCCGCCGGAGGTGAACACAACCCCAGCGTCGCGGGCTGCGTGGGGTGCTCTGGGCCTCTGTTTGGGCTCCCCGGGGTGGGCGGTAGGACGGGGGCGAGCACGGGCGGGTCTGGCGCTCGCCCGGCCAGGTGCTGGGCCCAGACGACACCCGGGCACGCCCGGCGCGGCCCGGAGCGGCCCGCCGGGATCCGGGCCCACCTCGCCTCCTTGCCGGGGCAGAGCCGGCCGCTGTTCGTCCCCTGCCGGCCCCCGCGGAGGCCCTGCTTCCGAGGAGGAGGGACGGGGGTGCCAGGAGGGGGCTCGGGCTCGGGGTGGGACCCGGAGCGGCCGCGCGGGAGCCGCCGCCGCACCGCAGACGACAGCGCACGGCTCCGCGCGCCCGGGCCGCGTCCCCGGCCCCCGCAGTCCGTTCGCTTCTCCCTGTCGGCCCGGAGGTGGAGCGGCCCCGGCCTCCCCCCGCGAGCTCCGGGCCGGTCCCACCGTGGGGCGGGGCGGGGCGGCGCGGCGGGGAGACGGACCTTTGCCGCCCGCCGGTGGCCGCCGCGGGCCTAGGGCTAGGGTTTCACCGCCGTCCCCGAGTTAGGCTCGGCCGCCAGCTGCGGGGCCGAGGTCGGGCGGCTCCACCGGCGCGTGGCGCGTCCTGTGGCAGCGCCCCCGCCTGCCCCCGCCTGCCCCCGCCTGTCCCCCAGCGCGGGGGCAGCGCCTCTCCAGGCCCCCGCCCCCCTTTGTCGTAGCGAGGCGGGTACCTCAGCACGTGCGGCGCGGTCAGGACATCCTTAGAAACGTTTTCCCTTCCGTTCTGACGCCCTCCCATCTTACCCTTCAAGTATTTAGTTTGAGAAAACACGGAAGATGAGTAGCCTGCGAAGGCCGGCAGGAGGACGTCACTAGCCTGACGTGTAGAGGTGGACTGCCTTGGCCGCAAAAACTGAGGAAAGCGCAGTGTTCTGGCCTCACTAAACAGCGACTGAAACCATGTGGGACTATCTCATAAGGCCCCCCCTCCCCCGTCCCCCCAAACATCGTCTTGGAAATCATCGAGTAAAATCGCATATTTTTTTAAAAAAATGAGTAGTTTGAGGAAAAACAAAGATGTGTAATCTAAAGAATCTTAACTGGCTGGCTTTTAGACAGCCTTTTAACTTTGGAGAGTAGCTTATTAAGCGTCCCGAGAGCATGTGTGGCTGTGTTGCCCACACGCACCTTAAGTGTCAGCGTAACTGGGCTGTGGAATGTATCCCCCCCGCCCCCGCGAGGGGTAATTAGATGTGTAGTGGGAATGTTGGTGTTTCCATCGTAGCCTGTTTTTGTATGTGGGGTGGTAGGTACACAATTAACTGGGGTGATTGGGATCAAAGATTATGGTATCCCTGTGGGTGATTTACCCACCCCTTAGTGACTTCATCATAATTTGCCTTGGATGTGCCTGCCTGTACAAGAAAATCGTGATGTTGCATATAAACCATTATTGAATGTCCAGATATTTTTAATGAATTTGTACAGAGAAATCGTAGCTAAAACATTTAATACCATGGAATCGCTGCATTGCAAATCTTGTGGCAAGTTGGCACTATTGTGAAACACTCTCAAACTTGTCTTAGGGGCTCTTCCCAGCTGATTTTTAGTTCCTGTTGAACAGCCCGATAAGTTGAAACTGTGATTTTTTTTTTTTATAAGTAGTTATGAATGAATTTATATCAGTTAGAGAAGCTAGTTACTTGAACTTGTTCTCACCTTAAAGAGGAGTCTGGTAATGCTACGGATAAGGCTTTGGGCAGATTTTTATTCTTCTTTTGGCTAAAATTTTGTAGCTCCTTGAAATATAAATTTTGAAAAAAAAAAAAAAAGCTGTCCATATCATAATCTTGGTAATCCTGTGCTATTTTAAGTTATCTAAGAACTACTTTAATGAAATCGACATTCGTTATGCCTGCCACTAGGAGGGTCTTGACTATGTTTTCCTATAAGCTGCTCACCAGTCTTTTTGGAGAGGTAACTATGTGCCCTTTTTTCAGATGAAGCTACCAGAATACAAATGGGTCATGAGGATATACCTTTATAGACTTAAATTTTCTTATTAGGTACTTTTTTTTTCAGAGTAAGGTGACTTTGTCCTCCAAGGCCCACCTTTCCTCTCTAGCTAATCAGTGGAAAAGAAAAAAAAAAAAAAAGCTAGTACCATGTGTACCACGTGTAATTTGATTTCACATTAACTACACACTTTGTTAGCTCAGAATGAATGCAAACTAGATGAAAGTCCCTTTTGTGAAATATTCTGTGGTAAAGCATCTAGTACTTTTATACAATTATATGCATGTTTTGCTATAAATTGTGATTTTCTTATTTTTAAAAACGAATTACCATATTTATTCATTTATTCATTCTTTAAAATGTAAGTCACATGGCTAAAATTTTTCACATTGCTAATCTATGGTCATCTAAAAATTTTGTTTTTAATGGTCCAAAATATAAAGATCTTCTTAAATAAATTGAAAACTGCAGTTCTTGATTAAAAGCCCCCAAATGCCAAAGTGTAGTACATGTTGTATTTAAAGAAAAACACTTTAATGGACTTAGAAATAAATATTGATATTTACTGTTATATTTCAAAGTTGACCTTAGGTTGAAATAATTTTCTAATGACCTATATAAAGACTTGTAGAATCTAGTAACAGTTGCGTTGATGATAATATTTGTCCGTCACATTTTTCCATTTTCATTGCTTATTCCATTTGCTTTATTTCCTAAATGTTATGTGTATTTACTACATAATTGTTAGAAGAGGATTACCTAAAGAGAAAATAACAGCTTCAATCCATATGACACATTGAGCCATTTAAGGCTAAGTAAGAGTACTAATTGTACACTCACCTTCTTCCTTCACTCCCTTTCCCCCATCTCTTCATTGAAGAGTGGGTATTTTCTAAAGCTGTTGAGTATTTACAGTTGCTTTAAAAAAAAAAAAAAAAACTTAAGAGTTAAGTGCAGCCAAACAGTTATTTACTATATTCAAAAATAATTTGTTGGATCTGGAATCAGTCATGTTTAGAAATGACCTGCTGGGGCACCTGGGTGGCTCAGTTGATTGAGTGACTGCCTTTAGCTCAGGTCGTGATCCTAGGGTCCTGGGATGGAGTCCCATGTCAGGTTCTCTGCTCAGTGAGGAGTCTGCTTCTCCTGCTCCCTCTGCTTGTGTTCTCCGTCTCTCTCTCTATCAAATAAATGAAATAAATTCTTAAAAAATAAAAAGGAAATGACCTGCTAGGCATAGTATGTTTCATCTCCAATGTGGACATGAGATGTGGGTGGTCTTAATAGTTTGCCTCTTAAGGTGACGAGAAAGCAAATGTGAATAAAACTGAGTTGCTGCCAGTTGATTCCTTAATTAGTGGCAGTTTTCCCAACTCTGTTCATGCTACCTTTTCTATAGCAGTGTCTATAGAAATCTTCCCTATAGTATCATGGGATTGGACAGTTAGTATTGTGTTCCATATGTTATCACATACTAGTTCAGCCAGTTGTCACACTTAATGGCATTAATATTATAGTAAGATTTATGTTTTTCACTTTGTTTTATACTTATGCTTTAGTTTTTCTAGATCTTTGTTCAGAATTATTTTCTGGGTAAAAGACCTAGAATTAAGAAAACATAGGTTTTTTTTTTAATTTTCTTTTATAAGAACTAGAAGTCTTGACTAATTATGTGTAGCTCTTGGGTCACATTTCAAAGAGCAGAATATAGTGCAGTCAAGACTAAATGTTCTTTATGCTGTTTGGTGTTTTTTGGAGTTTGTGTTTGTACAGAATTTGTGCCTTAGTGTATAGATTATGCAAACTCAGTGCATTTTCTGTATGTTCCCATATGTAGAGACTACAGTTCAGTTTTAGCTGTTAGTCAAAAAGAAATAGTATCACTGTTTGGGTTCTACAGTAAAATTCATACTTGATTAAAACTGAACAGAATGCAGAATAAAATTTAGAATGATGCTTTTAGTTATAAATTTAGGCTTTGAAAAAATTAATGTTGGCATAATAGTTTCTTTTTTTTAGAAATTCTAAATTGATGTTTTTCTTTAAAGATTTGTTTATATGAGAGTGAGCGAGCATGTGCAGAGGGAGAAGCTGATGCTACTGAGTGGGGAGCCTGATGCGCGGCTCCATCCCAGGACCCCAGCTGGAGTCATGACCTGAGCTGAAGGCAGACGCTTAACTGACTGAGCCACTCAGGCACCCCTAGAAATTTTAAATTGATTTCTGTTATTTCAACCATTGAATATTGATCTTACATTCTTTAGGTGCTTTTATAATTTCATATCTAAATAAGTAAATGGCACCTCCAGCAACCATTTCAGTACTATCTTTGTCTCCTGGGGAAGTCCCAAATCCTAATCCTACTTAGTACCTCCCCTGCATTGTTATTACAACTTTTACCACCTATCCAAAGAGAATAAAGAATTCCTGTTACTTGTGCTCTAAACAAAATCAAATGTTCTGTTCAAAGTGCTTATTAATCTAGAGACCTCATCATTCCAAAATTATACAGATTGAGAGCTGTAGCCTCTGGATTTTTTACTCTGTTACTTGTCCATTTATTTGTGTTTGATTTTCTGCTTTTCCTGCATTCTAGTTGTATGTCCTGTTTTTTTTTTTAAAACTTGTCAGGGCTATCACTTAGAGCATCTTCTCTCCCTAAGTAAACTATCTAGTGTAGCAGAAAACATTCTACAGGGTGAAAATGGGGGGAAGAAAGTAAAATTTTTAATTATCAACTAGACTGCTTCTAAAATAACCTGTGTAAAGAACCAAAGATAGTCAAGATGCAAGCGTATTTCTTCACTGATTGATACAAACACAAAGTTATTGAGAGCCATCCTGCATTCCAAATCTACATATGTTATGGCTTCTACTGTTTGAAATTATAATTAGCTCATCTTTTTTTCCACAAGAATAAGCCAGGTGTAAACCTAAGTATGATTGTTATAATAGGTGATAACCAAGCGTTTGGAGTAGAATTAAATTATATAAGGGGATGACTTGACATCTTCCTTGAGTTTCCTTTTCAACTCTAAAAATTGTGTGAGAGGTACTTGAGGAACACATCACTCAAGAAAGTTACTCCAGGCTGTATTAACATTGTAGTTCTTGTAATACACACAACTAGGTACTTTGTGTAACTAGTAGTACATAATTGAAGAATGCCAGAATTTATTTATCAAATGTATTATCCTGTGTTGTGACCAATTGCTCCCAAACTAGTTTGTATAGAAGCACTTATAGACCTTAATTTCTAAGAAGCAGAACCCCCACAAATGATTAGATTATTATATGACTTACATAATAGTGTTTAGTTGAAGGGTCTTAACATTTTGTGAACTCTGTGTTTATAATTTTAAATTGCTCTGTATTTTATGCTAGTTAATTCATGGGAGCCTCTTCTACTGCCACACAATCTCAGTTCCTGCTGTATACTCTAACAAACAGTGGAAGAGACTGTTGGGTCAGTAGGTGACAACTGCAGAGGTATCTTCCTTATAACGATGCTTTTTGAGGTTGCTGCTCCCATCAATCTGCTCAGTAAAAATAGCTCATCTTGGTAAGTTGTTTCGACTTCACCAGGACCTGAAGAAGAAGCAGAAAAACCTGTGAAAACTAAGACTGTTTCTTCCAGTAATGGAGGGGAAAGTTCCAGTCGCAGCGCTGAGAAGCGATCAGCTGAAGAAGAAGCTGCAGACCTCCCAACAAAGCCTACAAAGATCTCCAAGTTTGGATTTGCCATAGGTAGTCAGACGACAAAGAAAGCCTCAGCCATATCCATCAAACTTGGATCAAGTGTGAGTTGTTATTTTATCTATATGATGTTTATAATGGGTCTTAAAAATTTGTTTCAGAAACCTGCTTTTACGAGATTATGGTAAATTGAGTCTGAAAAGGTATATTCGTGTGTGAACTTACGTGAAGTATTTAAGAAGTTTTTAGCTCTGCATTCAAGAATGGTGTGGGCAAGTTATAACTCAAAGCTTTTTAAAAGTTTGGAGTATGAGAAGGAGCAACTATTCTAAAGAGTATATGGTTTATGAAGTAACAGCTTAGAATTTTTCCAAGTTGAGCAAAAACCTCTCAAAAATATTTTCAGAAATAAATTCACTTATTTTCCTTGTATTTCAATTCCAGTAATATAAAAAGTAATGTCTATAGAAATCAGTGCTAGTGAGGTATTCTTTGATAAGAGCTTCCTGGTTACTTTGGAGCTACAAATGGACATTGAGCTCTGTATATCCTATCACAGATCAACTTTAAATACAAAGCTTGAATTAATAATCATTAACCATGGAGTATCTGACAAGTTTTGAGGTGTTAGATTGAAACTTACAAAGTTTTGGTATTTGACTATTTCTGACCTATAAAAGTGGCAGTTTCATATTCTTCAACCACATAGATCTTTAAGGAAAAAAATGTTACTTAAGTAGTATGTTACTGTTAACTTTAGAAAGTAGTTTATATTCTTGTCTAAAAGAGCAATCCTAAAATTATTAGGATTATGGCTTTTGAGTAGTTTATTCATATCTGTTCTGTGAAAATTAATGTTTCTTTGCCAGATGCATTTAGCTTTATTTTTGTGTAAGATGTTCATTTAGAGATCTTAAAAGTGTGATATGGATCAGGCTCCTACTAGAGGCAGTATGTTTGAGTTACCCTACTCCCACTCTATGTTTTTTTGCCTTTTTCTTTTTTCCTTTTTTCAAAAAATTCTTTCTGAACAAATGACATTCAGCTTGTAATTTCATTACTTCATGATTTTCTTCCTGTTTGAGCCGATTCTTTTTGTTCGGTCTTTTTTTGTAAAGTTGCATAGACTAACTGCATAAACATTTGTGGGTTTTTTTGATAGTCATTAAACATGTATTCTAATGTGCACTTCCATATAGATGTTACTCTTGAAAATAGATTTTACTGTGGTCGGCACACCCCTAAATTAGATATTTAAATCCCTACTTTTTCTAAATCATTAACATGATTCAGTAATTGCTGATCATTTTAGATGGGAGGGTTTTGTTTGAAAAAGGCTATTTATTCAGTAAAACATTTTAATCTTTAAAAAACAAAAACCTGTTTTTATAAAGTAAACTTTAGTATAAACACGGTCATCTTGAGGACGTGAGATGTAAGGTACAAAAATGTTAAAACTATTGCTTTTGATTATATGATGTGAAAAGATAGTTGATCAACAGGTACTTGTGTCCTATGTTGTCTGTACAACATCAAACATGTGACGTCTTTAAAAGAGTAAAGGATATTTCTGGAGTCTCTGTGCATAGTCTTCAAATTAACATTTCTTATTCCTTCAAAAGCAAACATTTATAAAAAATATTTGTGTTATAGAAGAAAGGGTGGTTCAAAAAAAAAAGAAAGAAAGGGTGGTTCGTTTCAGTAAATCAGAGAATATTTCACTGATGAGGTGATTTGAGTTGCCCTTCACTGTAGACAGGGGGCAAAGGGCATCTCAAAAAGAATTCTGTGCAAAAGTGGTTTATATGTGAAGCCACATGGTACATTCAGGAAATTGTTTGTAGTTGGAAAGTGGTATGCAAATGTAGGGATAGAAAGCTGCCTCAAATGAGACCAGAGAACCGAATCATAAAGGACTTGCATGACATAGTTTGGTTTTATTCCTTAAGTTCTAGCGGAGCTATGAAAGTATGGGAACTTAACCCTTAAGCGGTTTGCATTTTAGAAATATCACTCTGGTACCGTTATAGAGGATTAGAGGGAAGGAACACTGATGGTGGGGAGATGGTATTTCTAACAGAAACGTTTAGGCAAGTAATGCCCTAAAGGGACCTTAGATGTCTGTAGTGTGGTAGTTGATGAGAATGCAGAGGGAGATGTAGGTCTGTTAGAGATTTAATAAACAGGACTATAAGAGAATGCAAGTTGAGGAAAAGGTTTTCTGGTTTCATTACTTAGAACACTGTGAAACTAAAATACCCATTGGGGCTCTAAGTGGAGCTATCCAGTAGGCATATGACATCCTGTTTGGGGTAGACGTAAGATTCAGTAGTTAAAATTATGGGAGTGAATGGAATTTACTAGGGAAGTATAGAGAAGAGATCCCGAAGGGCAGAATTTTGGGTATCTGCCATTTAAGGTGGGGAACAGGAAGAAACAAAGGGAACAAAAGATCAGAGAATTAGAACAACCTCTAAAAAACAGTGTCAGAGAAGTCAAGTTAGGAGTGTTTCAAAAAGTAGCCGGCGTTTAGAGTCAAAAGCAGTGCACTGGTCATTGGTGACCCCATAGAATCATGAGGACTTTATTCTATGTGAATAAGGAGCCATGGGGGAATGAGGGAGGAAGCCGCATTGCAGTGGATTGAAAGACAGAATGGTTGGTGAGAGGATGAAGATACTGAGGACAACTGATCTCAGAAACTTAGGTTAGATAGAAGAGAAGCATTACAGGCTATAGGGCAGAAAGCTAGCCAGGAGAGAGATGGTCTTGGTGCCTTTTATGTTCTCAAGGCACCCTGCACTGCATTTTTTGTTACTGTGGGAAAATACTACTACTCATTTTCTTTCACATTTTCCAGGTACCCCTTAGCTAAATGATACTATAGATCATGACTAGAAAATCTTTTACAGGATGAAAACAAATGGACATATAATTATTAAAGCTACCTGTTGATAACCACGTTTTTAAAAAGAGAAAATGGATTTCTTTAAAGTTCTGAGTTCCTTACTGTATGTTTCTATGAAAACATAAAATTGAAACTTTGAACTTATTTGTATCATTAAACAAGCCTGTATAAACATTATGTGATACTTTTTAATGTGTTTCTTCTTCAGAAGCCTAAAGAAACTGTTCCAACGCTTGCTCCAAAAACCCTTTCAGTAGCAGCAGCTTTTAACGAAGATGAAGATGTAAGTCGACACCTAGTTTTGTTTATTTTATCTTTTTTCTTTTCTTTTAAGGATTTTATGTATTTATTCATGAGAGACACAGAGAGGCAGAGATGTAGGCAGAGGGAGAAGCACACTCCTGCTTCTTAATCCCAGGAACCCAGGATCATGACCTGAGCCGAAGGCAGACGGCTCAACCACTGAGCCACCAGGTGCCCCTGTTTATTTTACTTTAACCATTCCTTAAGGAAGGTGTTAATGGCAGATTGTAGTTTGTATTAATGGTACTAGTGAATTTTTTTTAAAATTCTGAATAGGGTTTTTTTTTGTGACACCTGCAAAATCTGGCCGTTTCTATGTTTTATTTGGTTGTAGGATTATTAAAATATTGTCTTTGGGGGCAATAACCTTAAAATATCAAATCAACAGGGGCACCTGGGTGGCTCAGTGTTAAGTGTCTGACTCTTGATGTTGACTCAGGTCTTGATCTCATGGTAATGAGTTTGAGCCCCATGTTGAGCTTTATGCTGGGCAGGGATCTTTTCTTTCTCTTCCTCTTCCTCTTCCTCTTCTCTTTCATTCGAGACTCAGAGAGGCAGAGACACAGGCAGAGGAAGAAGCAGGCATGATGTGGGACTCGATCTTCGGACCCCAGGATCACGCCCTGGGCTGAAGGCAGGTGCCAGTGGTGAGCCACCTAGGGATCCCCGTGGAGCCTACTTAAAAAAAGAATCAAATAAATAAATGCTTATTATGAGTAATATTAATACAGGTACGTGCTAGGAAATATGTAGAATCCAAAAAAAGAAAAATTTAATGTTACTGTCTAGTAATTTTGTAGTTGGAGTCTTCAGTGATGAGATACCGTGCATACATTCAACTTAAAAAAGGCAGGTGTGATGCTTTCTTCCGGTATCCCCAAGAAGAATAGCTAGTAGTACCGGTGATTCTGCTAGAAGTTCTGTTCGATAAGCACATGTTCCAGAGTGAGCGTGAGTTGCTTACCTGCTGTTCTCTTAGGCAGTCTTAGTTCCCTCATGCCTCTCACAGTATCATTCTCTTATGCTTTAGAATAGCATGTGATATCAAATTTTAAGCATCATTTTGACTTTTTTTCTTTGGTCTCTGGCTTTAGAAACTAACCCCCCACTTAAAATGTGACCCCATTTTTTTTTTTTTAAGATTTTATTTATTCATGAGAGACACAGAGAGGCGCACAGACACAGGCAGAGGGAGAAGCAGGCTGCATGCAGGGAGCCTGATGTGGGACTTGATCCCAGGTCTCCAGGACCACACCCTGGGCTGAAGGTGGCGTTAAACTGTTGAGCCACCCGGGCTGCCCAAATGTGACCCCATTGTATAACAATTAAATGTTAACAGTACATGAATAATTGCTCCAAGAAGCAGTATGGATAAAAATTATTCATTCAGAGGAGCGTACTGTGTGCTGAAATAATTTGGAAAAATAAATAAGAGAAGAAATAGGAGTTGGATGCCAAAACATTCGGCCAAGTTTTGACAAACCAAGGAGTACTTTTATAAACTAAGACAAGTAGTAAATACTTAGCAGGTGCATTTGATTGGAGTGGCGATTTCAGTAGAGAAGTTTGGGCAAGGATGAATATGGAATGTTCGGAGTCCAAATCGATAGGTAAAGAATTACTATGGTTATCACTTTCTGTATGCTAGGCACAATGAGATTCCAAAGATTAATCAGATATGTTCCTCTAGAAATTCAGTCTAGCAGGGTATAAAAGAGTACAAAATAAGGGATCCCTGGGTGGCTCAGCGGTTTAGCACCTGCCTTTGGCCCAGGGCAAGATCCTGGAGTCCCAGGATCGAGTCCCATGTCGGGCTCCATGCATGGAGCCTGCTTCTCCCTCTGCCTGTGTCTCTGCCTCTCTGTGTTTCTCATGAATAAATAAATAAAATCTTTAAAAAAAAAAAGGTACAAAACAAAAATTTGAAGACATGAAGTGATGTGGAAATTTGAGGCAGGAAGAGAAGCCAAATAACCAGATGTAGCAGCATAGAAGCAGTCCCATGACCACTGGACTGGTAATGGGAAGGCCTGGATTCTTTTCTTCTTGTTCAGTTACTGGTAGAAAGCCTCTGAATAAATCACTTTACCTTTTTTGGAGCCTTAGTTTTTCAGCTATAAAGTGAAGGCTCAGTTTATTTATTTTTACTTAATTTTTGAGATTTATGTATTTACTTGAGAGAGAGTGCATGCTCCTGCACATGGGGGAGGGCAAGGGGGAGCTGGAGAGTCTTAAGCAGACTCTACACTGAGTGCAGAGCCCCACGTGGGGCTCCATTTCAGGACCCTGAGATCACAACCTGAGCTGAAACCAAGAAGTTGAATGCTTAACCGACTATGCCACCCAGGTGCCCCAGTGAAGGTTCAGCTTAAATCATTTATTTTTAAATACTTCTCAGAGTTCTGGGATTCTGTGGAAACGTCTCAGGAGCTACTGTGGTATTAGGTGATCCCTAATAAGCAGGACTCTGATCTCTTGCCCTCTTTTCACTTGTAGCTATTCTTTAATCTGTTTTATACTTAGGGGCCCAAGTAAGATTTCATTGAGGAGAAAAATATTTCATTCATCCTCTCAAAAAAAGTTTGAGAAGTTACTAATCTAATAATTAATATTTTCTGTCATCTCTGATATTCTTAAAAGATGAGGTAGCTTTTTGGGGAGTACAGAATGTATGGGGGAAAGAGTATAGTAAGAAGGGAACAGCATGAACACAATTCAGCTGGAACTGCTAAGCTCTTACATGATAGTAATAGTTTGCTTTGAATGCCTAACAATTTGGAAACCTTTTCATGGTAACTTTATTTTATCCTCCATATAGTCCTGTGAATTGTGTGATTTAGTTATTCTTGTTTTGAAAATGGAGAAACTGACAAGTTAATGATGATAAAGGATATAAACTTTAATTTGTCTCTTAGATAAAAGGCTGTGCGTCTAAAATCTTCATCTTGTTTTCCCTTTTTTTGCAGAAGATAGTTAAGTAATCTTGGATATGTATCTGAGCCTGAAGTATGTTGGACAAGGAGGACATCTGTTTAATTAATTTTGAAATTTAAAAATATATCTTTAGTTATGTCTTTAGTCTCCTTTAATTTGGACAATTCCCGGGTCTTTCTGTTTATGGCATTAACATTTTTGAAGAGTTGAGGCCAGTTATTTTGTAAAATGTCCCTTACTTTGAATTTGTATGATGTTTCCTCATGATTAGATTTATGTTACTTACTTTGGCAGGAATACCACAGAAATGATGCCAAGTTCTTAATGCATCATATCAGGGAGTGTATGTTGTCAGTATGTCCCATTACTGACAGTGTTAACTTTGATCATTTGATTAAAGTGATACCTGCCAGATTTCTCTACTTTTCAAATTATTATTTTACCTTTTGTAATTAAAATTTATCTGTAGGGGTATGCTTGAAGAATATTTAGGGTGTGCCTGGCTGGCTCAGTCATTAGAGCAAGAGACTCTTGATCCCATGTTGGGTATGGAGCCTACTTAAAATTAAAAAATAGGGGATCCCTGGGTTGCTCAGTGGTTGAGCTTCTGCCTTTGGCCCAGGGTGTGATCCTGGAATCCCAGGATCAAGTCCCACATCAGGCTTCCTGCATGGAGTCTGCTTCTCCCTCTGCCTGTGTCTCTGCCTCTCTCTCTGTGTCTTTCATGAATAAATAAAAAAATCTTTTAAAAACTAAAAATTAAAAAATAAAAAAAATTAAAATTTATGGGTTCCTGGCTGGCCCAGTCAGTAGAACATGCTGGGGTTCTAAGTTCAAGCCCCAAGTTGAGTGTAGAGATTACTTAAAAATAAAATCTTTAATAAAAGATAAAAAGAATACATGAAAATGTGTAATTTAGGGGCACCCGGGTGGCTCAGTGGCTGGGCATCTGCCTTAGTCTCAAGGTGTGATCCCAAGGTCCGGGATAGGGATGGAGTCCCACATTGTGCTCCCCACAGGGAGCCTGTTTCTCCCTCTGCCTCTTTCTGTGTCTCATGAATAAATATAAAAAATTTTAAAAGAGATAATAATTTTTTATTTTTTTTATTTTTTATTTTTTATTTTTTTGAGATAATAATTTTTTAAACACTCTCATAATGTTAAAATCTCATTGATGATTCCTGCCAGACTCAATTATTACGAATTTTGCCAAATGGTGATTTTTCTCATTGTCCTTATCTCTTTTATATTTATTGTCTCTTACTGTAAGGAAGAACTTTATTTATGTAAGTGTAGGCTCATGGATTCTTTATTCAATAGACAATAATGCTCAAATTGTCCCACATTTAACCCGGAGAAACTCCCTTAGGCTAGATCTTGAAGACATTCTTCTAAAAAAGAATATTTAGGGTCTCCTGACTGGCTTATTAGTTGGGAGAGCACGCAACTCTTGATCCTGAGAGTTGTTAGAGCTTACTTTAGAAAGGGGTAGGGGGCACCTGGCTGGTTCAGTCTGTAGATCTTGCACGTGATTCTTGATCTTGGGGTTGTGAGTTAAAGCCCCATGTCAGTTGTGGGGCCTACTTAAAAATTAAAAAGCTGGGCAGCCCCCGTGGCTTAGCAATTTAGCGCCACCTTCAGCCCAGGGCGTGATCCTGGAGTCCTGGGATTGAGTCCCACGTTAGGCTCCCTGCATGGAGCCTCCTTCTCCCTCTACCTGAGTGTCTGTCTCTCTCTGTGTGTCTCTAATGAATAAATAAATAAAATCTTTGAAAAAAAATAAATAAA
Organism: Vulpes lagopus; assembly: GCF_018345385.1. Lineage (NCBI taxonomy): Eukaryota > Metazoa > Chordata > Mammalia > Carnivora > Canidae > Vulpes > Vulpes lagopus. The sequence continues at coordinate 96,601,991 of NC_054824.1, read as the reverse complement.
AGTTAAAGAATTAAAAAGCTCACCAGCAACATTTATACATGAAAACGGATCTAAGGAATATAACTTATCCCATATCTTTTCAACATCTGTAAGTATGGAAAGAATGAATTTTCAAGATATCTTTATAGTAAAGGAGACATTTTTAGAAGGAGCAATACCATAAAGTTGTTAAGAGTCTTTGCTTTGGCATCCATCTGTTTTGCTATTAGCTTTATGACTTTGGACAAAATAACTTTGTTTACCTCACCTTTAAAATGCCATAAATGATAATTACACCCACTTGGTAGGATTGTTAGGCTTTTTTTGTTTTAAAGATTTATTTATTTGTGGGAGAGAGAGCTCTGGCACTTGCGTATGAGCCACCCAGGTACCCCACTAGTCAAGTAAATTTAATAGACCTGTAACGTATCATCCATTTGCTTTTTTTTTTCCTCCAGAGCGAACCAGAGGAAATGCCTCCAGAAGCAAAGATGCGGATGAAGAATATTGGAAGGTATGTAATTCGTTATAAACATTGTAGAGAATGATCTTTTAGTGTTTGGGCTTTTCTTGCATATTGGGGCAAAACAATTTTGTTTTGTGAGCTATCAGTGATCTTATTTTCTTTCTTGGTAAGAGAAAATGAATATCTTAAGAAAAAATACTAATTTTAGAGCTTTGAGAAATGTTTATGATTTAAAATTTAAGTTTTTCTAGTATTAAAAAGAAAAGACTTTCTGTCATTGACCTATCATATTATTCTCGCCATTTAATCTTAATTGTATGTGTCCCTTTTTTGTTGGTAATTAAGATGCCAAATACCGAAATAAGACAAGTATTTTAATTTTTAATTTTCCTCCATTGTTTCTGTTGTTATAGACATAACATTAATATGAGGTTAACAGAATGCCCATTTTCTTGTCTTTGTATAAATAGGTAACTTAGAGGCTAGTAAGAAAGTTTGGCTTTAAATCAACCCATGGTCTGTCCTCATTTCTACCAAAATATAAACTTGCAAAGAACTAAGTCCATATGCAGGCGTCAGTCTTCAGATTCAAATAGGAGCAGTCCTGGTGACTGCCTGCTTTCCTTTCATACAGGGACCTAAAAGTAAGAAGTACATCTGACCTTGTAACCCAGTCTAAACACTCGCTTTGTTTTATATATTTAAAAATATGTAAAAGATGTAAAACAAATTCATGACACAAATCCATAGTGATACTGAACCTTTCTGTGTGTAGTATATCTTCATATTTTTCTTTTATCTCATTTTTTTATAGATGCTGATGGCAAGCCATCAGTTGATTTCATGACCCTATTTTAATGGGTTTCAAGCAACAGTTTTAAAAACTGTCCTGGTTGCCACCCTTAGCTGTGTGTCAGAATCACCTTAGGTGTTTGTTAAACATGCCGGTCCCTCCTCAGACCTACTGAATTTGAAACTTTAGGACTGGGTCTTATAGAATGGGTATTTTTGAAGAACTCTGGAGGGGCTTGTGATACTCAGCCTGTGTTCATAATAGATACTAAACAAATATGTTTTGAATGAGTTAAGAACATGGCCCAAAAGGCTTTATTTAACTTTTAAATTTTGTATCTTTTAACACAGGGATACACCAACATCAGCAGGACCAAACTCCTTCAATAAAGGAAAGCATGGTTTTTCTGATAACCAGAAGCTATGGGAGCGAAATATAAAATCTCATCTTGGAAATGTTCATGACCAAGACAATTAAATGATGTGTTTTGAAATTGGGGTGTGGGGTGGGTGTAAAGTTAAAAGGAACAGTTTCCTTTTTTAAAGAATGGTATAAGACTATCTTTGGAGCCGCCTTTTTGTTTTGTTTTGTTTTGTTTTTTAAAGATTGAGTGGTACACTAATAAATGAGAGTTTGAAATTAGAGGTAATTTATGTTTTATATACAGATTTCAAGACATTTGCTAATTTTGTAGTTTCATGTGATTAGTTTCCAAAGGTTACAGATAATAAAAAAAAATCAGAAATGGTACCTTTCTAAGAATTGCATATTTTTTTAGACACAACTATTAGCACATTAAGAGGGACGCAAAAAATTATTGTCTATTAAACTGCAAGCAATTAGTCTTAACTCCCTTATTAACCTAAAGTGTCTGGCTCCCAGGAACAGCCTTATAGAGAGGGAGTGTCGTATTGGGAGGAAAATGTTACTGGACTATTGACTGAAAGTATGTTAGATAAAATACAGCTTTTCTTTTTCCTAATGGGCATTTGTTTTGTTTCAAGTCATCATAAACTAGGTATTGCATTGCTATTGGTTGGTACAGATGCTTAGCTCTTTAAAAAAATTTTTAAGAACTTTTATGTAAATTGTTGTGTATTTGAGATAGCCCACTTCACTTTAACGGGTCTTGTCTACCTTCATTAGTCTTCAAAGACCATTTGCTACCAAAGTAAATCAGTATTTTGAATGTGCTTCTCTTGGTTTTTGTTATTAGCTAGTTCCTGTAAGCATTTCCACCAGATCTTGAGGCAAATCATAAGGAAGCTGTTTCTTTTAAAATACAAACCACCACCAAAAATTTAAATGTACATAATACTTAAATATTTGGCTGTTTTTAATTTTTAAAAGGTAGAAACACCAAAAAAGCAACATTGTGTGAAGATGAAAATGAGAAAGATTCACTTTCTGTAACTTTGTTAAAGCTTACTTTAAGTTACTAACTTGTGAAAGTGAATTTGATTTGAACTTAATGCAACAATTCTTATTTTAGTACAGTAATAACAGTTCATTTGAAGTGTATACATATTAACCAATGGCCTCTCAAAAGCACATTTTAGGTACTGAAGATAAAAAAGAAAATGCATCTTGAAGCATTTTATGGATTCTTTGACCACATATTCGTTGTTAGATCTATGTATTGTAGGATTTTTTTAGAATTTTTGTATATGGATTATTTTTTAATGTGACAGTTAAAACACATCTTTAAAAACATAGTCCCAGATAAAAGAAACAGAGTATAATGGTTTCTTTGAAAACTCCTGCAATGTTTAATTTGGAGGCAGCTTCAGACTATTTTATTGGTGGTAACTACTCGCTGAGCTCTTTTAATAGGTAATAACTCCAGAGAAGCAGCCTGTATATACTCCTAACACTTTGTTCATTTGCATTTAAGTTTAGAGTAAGCCCCAAGTAAAACAATGGAAATGTATATAGAACTGTTAGTTCTTACATGATTTAATTATATCAAGATACATGAATTTAACTTGCTTTAATGTAGGCAAACTTTCCACTTTGTCCATTTTACTGTTTATGTTAAAATAACATCCCTTTCCTACATAATCTTTTCTTGACTCAAATGAAATATTAACCTAAGGTCAAGATGGGAGAGAAACGACTGAGATGAATGTCTTTACTAAAATACCAATAAATTTGTCAAACTCAATAGTGTTCTTATTTTCTATTCTACATCATTGTCGCTGGGTTTTGTTTTTTGTTTTTTAACAAAAAAGGAGACAAATGATTGTTGCTCTTGCCCAGATCATTGGCCAAAGTAATAGGAGATTTAAAATGAGTATTTATTGAAGTCTGCCTAACTTAGCACATAGCATTATGGTTATCTGGGGTTGGAAAAGACGTCATCCCAATCCTCCCTCTTCTCCGCTGCGAGTGTTGTCTGTCCTGTGCTGTAGAAAATCCTGCCGGGGCAGATCTTGGAAAATCCCTAAGTGTTAGAAGATATACAGAGGGGCTGCCATCGGGATCCCTGGGTGGCTCAGCGGTTTAGCGCCACCTTCAGCCCAGGGCATGATCCTGGGGTCCCAGGATCGAGTCCCACATCGGGGTTCCTGCATGGAGCCTGCTTCTCCCTCTGCCTGTGCCTCTGCCTCTCTCTCTCTTTCTCTCATAAGTAAAATACTAAAAAAAAGAGTGTCTAACCATCCCTTTGCTCCATGTCATGTGTTTGAAATGTTTATGAGGCTGCTGCCAGTGGTCAGGTCTTAGTAAATAAAAAAATTGAATTACGTTTTGGAATTAAGATTCATTCCAATTTGAATGATTACAAGTGAAGTCTGTGGGTTTTCAAATGTTTCCTTAGCTCTAGTAATCAAGGTTAGCGTGACTCCGTGTGGAAGGATTGTCCAAGTCAACTTTTCTGGTCAAGTGAAGGTAGTTCTTTTGAATTTTCAACTTCATTTTGACAAGATTTCAGACTTACAGAACGCTGTGAAAATATTAGTATTTCCATGTTCTCCAAATGTTACTAACATCGTAAATAACTACAGGACAATTGCCAAAATCAGGGAATTAACATCATTATAATACTTTAATGGATTAATTACCTTGTACTGTTGTACAGAATTTTTTCACATTTCACCATTTGCTCCGTTAATGTGTCTCTAAGCCAAGATCTGCTTTGTGATCCCACATGGTGTAGTTGTCTCTCTTCAGTCGTGTAATCTGGGACCCTTCAGTGTTAAAACTTCCAATACCAGACCTACACCACAGAGTTCACTCTCGTCTTCGTATATTTGAAACTTTTATCCAACAGTAAGAAATATGACTTTGACCATCTGTAATATGCTGACTTTTATTTGCTCAGTCTCTAAAATACACATAAAAGTACTTTCAGAATTACTAATCCATATATCTACCAGTGAAAACAGCCTGCCAACCTGTGCAGTGGTCGCGTGTAGTTCTTTTTTTTTAAGTCTTACCAGTGCGTAATCAATACTGTTTTACAAAGTAACCTGGGGTAATTCTTTGCTCCTCCTTTTAGTATGGTTCTGCTGCTTATCTGTAATAAAACTAGTTAACTTGTTTCTTTCATAATGCTGTGCACTCTTTAATTTGTTTCTTTTTGGTATGTAAAATATTAGCATAGTTCCAAAAGTTAGAACTATACAAAAGTGTCACTACTTGTCCTCTTTAGCTCGTTCTTTCTCCTGCCTTCCTATCCTGTTCGCACCTGCCCCTTGTAGGTAATCTGTCTTTGGTGTCTGTTTTATCCTTCCTACATCTCCTTTGAATTAGTAGATGAGTGGTTATTTCCCTTTTTTTCCTTACGTGATATGTAGCATGTTACAGTTCATTCTTTTATATTTTGGTATTTTTTCCCCAACTTTACAGTGTACCCAGGAAACTATACCAGTTCATGGACCTCTTACTCCAAAAGCATTTTTAACAGCTATATAGTGGAATACACTGTAGTTTATGCAATTACTCTTCCCTGTGTGGGCATTTAGGTCATTTCCAATATTTTGCCATTACAGTGCTATAATTGAATAGCCTTGTGCATGGTATTTTCATATTGCTGCGATGTAGCTTCCTGCAGGTAAATACCAGAAATAGGATTGCTGAGTCAAAATATAAGTGTATATGTACTTTTGTGAGATTTTTGCCAAATTCTCCTCCAAAAGGGTTGTACCATTTGTTTTCCCACCAGAAATGTATGAGAGCGCCTCCTTTTCACAGCCTTGCCAATAGGTTATGTCATACTTTTTAACTTTTGCCAAATCTGATAGGTAAAAAATGGTATTTCAGATTCGTTTTAATTTGCATCTCCAGTTATGAATGAGGTCGGGTATCTTCTATATTTAAAGGCCATCTGGATATCTTTGTGAACAGTCTGTTCATGTCATTCCTATTTTACTATGATTTTTTGGTCCTTTCTCAAATTTTAAGAATTCTTTGTATACTTTTTATCTTTGATGTGTTATATAGTTTTCCCGACTAATTGTCTATTGGCTTTGACTTTGGTGGTTTTTTGTAATGCAGAAAGCTTCCATTTTTTATGTAGTAAAATCTGTTAATTTTTTTTTTTTTAAGATTTTATTTATTCATGAGAGACAGAGAGGCAGAGACACAGGCAGAGGGAGAAGCAGGCTCCACACAGGGAACCCAACGCGGGACTCGATCCTGGGTTCTCCAGGATCATGCCCTGGGCCGAAGGCGGTGCTAAACCGCTGAGCCACCCAGGCTGCCTAGGCTTTTAAAAGATAAAATAGGGGAATTCAATCTTTGAGCAGGGAGGATTGTAAAAAGGCACACATTTATAAACTGGACATTAAAATTAAAGACCTATTCATCAGAAGATACCATTAATAGAATAAAAAGACAAACTCTAAAATAGGAGATGGCAATTGCAAAACAGCTTGTTTTCAGAAAGGGAAAAGACAATCTAATTAACTTTCAGGGTACTCCACTGCCTCATAAGGAGGATATATCTAAATGGCCATCAAATAAGTGAGTGGCAAGCTTATCAGTTATCTAGGAAGTAGAAGTTAAAACCACATGGGACACTCAGCACATTCACCTCGGAATGCCTAGAGTGAGTGGGAAGCACGCAGACCACCACCACTGGGGAGAGCAAGTTGGTATCATTTCTTTGGGAGGTATTTTGGTTCACAAATCCAAGTATCTCAAGTTCTACTCTGAGTTACGTACCCAGCAGGAATGCTTGCCCATATACATATATGTACCAAGAGGGTAAAAATGGTGCTACAACATTCTTTAGGGGAACCCCAAGCTGAAAATGACCCAAATATCCATCAGCGGTAGGACGGTGAGGTTGTGGTATAGACACAGAATTGTTCCTCAGGGCACACGGGACACAGAATTCAAAATGAACAGTTCCTGTTTAGGAACTTCCAAGAGACGACAGGTTTGACAAGAAGAATCCTCAGCGGGAAACATCATGCGGCACAGGTAGTCTACACCCGTGCAGTAAACAACAAAACACTGGAGGTTTGGATTGGCTCTAAGTCCAGCAGTTTAGGCGCCCTTGTGAAATTCTGTAGACAGCCACTTTTAATAAGAAGATTAAAACCCACGTTAGAGAAGCCATCCATTGCTATCGACAATTCATACATTTCAGTGACTAACGACTCAAACTGTTTGGCAGCAGGAGTAGCAAGTACATTTAGCCAGTGGTAGCCACGCAATTAGGGGAAAGCCACTTGGCAACAAAGCAACACGTGTTTCTAAAAGGGAACTGCAAATTAAACCGAGAAGTTTCCCCCATGGCAATGGGGAACTGAGTTCTCGGCACCCTAACACGTTTCTGCATGTAATTTATGTAATTCTACACATTTTTAAAAAAGTAATCTCCATGCCCAACATGGGGCTCTCAAACTCACAACCTCAAGACCAAAGAGTCACAAAAATTCTCTACCGACTAAGCCAGCCGGGCGCCCTGCAGCCAACTCTACACAAAGCGGGCAGTAAATCACACAGGTTTCAATTTGGGGGTAAAATTGCTTATGGGAACGAAGTTTTAACATTATTGTGTTTCCACCCAGTGTTTACTTTTTAATGTATTCAATTCCCCTTCCCTTTAATAATGGATTAGGTTTAATAACATATCAAATAAAACAGCAAGTGATTTACAAAGTGACAAGCTCAACTCTGAAGCTTATGCTTTTAAACAAGATTCAACATCTTTTATTTACATATTTTTGACATACATTAATGGTCTCATACAATTAACTAAATCTAGTAACAACAGTGAAGATGGAACATAAAAGACAATTCCAAATTTGAGCTGGGTTGAAATACATTTTCACTAACTGAAAGGTACGATGAACAAGCAGCCATTATGAAGTCATAGACTGTATGTCGATTCACTTAAAATAGAAAGTCAGCCACACAGCTACAGAAACAATGGGAAATTTGCGAATGCAAATATTACATATGCAGGTATAATGCATGCATGGCATCACATTTATTCTTTATTTTTTAAGCCATTTTTTTAAAGTAAACTGGAGTAAGTATCTTAATAATATATGTACATCAAGGCACATTCTTTTCTTGTGCTTTAGGAATGATTTACATGTGATTTGCTTATATCTTCATTTTATACCTTATATTAGCTTCTAATATTTAAAAAGTTTAATCTTAACAATTATAGTTTGAGTGGTAGTTTCCCACAGTTATTTTGAAGATCAGAAAACTGGATAGCTTCTAAGAGTGGGAATTAAAAAAAAAAAAATCAAACACACAAATAAATATAATTCTCAGGTAACTTTTAAAAATAATTTACTTTCAACAATTTGGTGGAGCATAATCAATTAACTTCTTTAAGTTGTATACTAAAATGAGGGCTGAATTGAAGACTTTTCAATATTTTGAAGTTCCTTGACAATTATAGGGTATCCACAGGACTGCTGCAGAGGTCTATATTGCTATCCTATTTCTAAATTGCAGTTTTTCAACAAAATTGAACAATTAAACATGATACAAAAGCTGCAAACATATGAAATCTAGTTTTAACTTGTTCATTCTTCAGCAAAAGAAGATTTTTTTTTCATTCATTGTCCCATGTTATCAAGGAGAAATTTCCCATCAACAGTGTTTAGTAAGTGTCCTTTGCTCATGGTCAATTTACTTGCCTTGAAGAGATAGTATATAGTAAGGCTTTAATAGGCATTTCATGCATTTTAATGGCATTTAAAAAATCAGCTATTTATTTAAGGGTTCCCCATACAGATTAAGTATACTGTGCAAACTTGATTACAACATGTAACTCATTAAGTGCTTTAAAATAGAATAAATCCCTGACTTATAAGGGGTTAAAATAAATAGTAAGTCAAGAATCACAGATTTGAAGCATTTTAAAAATGTAATATACCTATGCATCCTACTAAAATGCTTTATATTAGAATTTTTTTCAACCTATAAACAGGGCAAATGAAATCACAAACCTCTCTATTTCGAGAATAAAAGAGAAGAAGATCTGACTAGTGCAGCCTTTTAAACTCAAAGTATGTAATAATGTCAAAATGCAAGTGAAACTATATAGATTTTAATTTAGTACAGTCCTTTATAAACATTAATTCATAAAAAGTACACCATGATAAACCAATGCCACCAAGTACACTTGTTTTCAATTTCTTTACAGTAAATGGACTTTCCAACAGAACCCATTAGCCAGACAAACCGTTCAGAAATATTAAAACCTCACCAAACAGCCCAGAACCTTGACATACAAAATCTAGGCAGAGTCACACAGTCCTGTAAACAAGTGTTCTGTGAGTTCAGTATACACGTCACTTCTCTTATCTCCATTACTACCTTCATTCTGCTTCTGAAATATGGGCCACCTCCACTTCAACAGTTTGAATAGCTTCTGCGACTTCCGACAGCTTCTGTCCTTGCTGTTGTGCCAGCACATAATTAACCACTTGCATAATACTTTGGTCAGAAAGTGTAGATACTGATGGACACTCTTCTGTAGCCGCGACAGCTTCGAGCGCTTCCATGGTTTCTCCGGTCACTACCACAGTTTCGAGTTCTTGAGGACCACTGCTTTCCTGTTCCTGCATATCTGCTGTTAAGATGCTAACGGCATGTTCCACTTGAGTTCCTTGGTTATGAAACTGAAGGGTATCTTTCTCCAGCATAATTTTGCAAGGCACATAATCTCTGTGGAACTTAGTCATGTGTTTACGGAGCGTCCGAGCATCTATGTAGGCTTCGCTACATACGGGGCAGACGTAGGGCCGTTCGCCAGTATGTGTTCTGACGTGGCGCTTTAGAGATCGGGCGTCAGCCCAAGCTACTCCACAGGTTAAGCATTCAAATGGCTTAACTCCTATTAAAAGGAGGGGGGCAGAGAGAGAGAGATGCGTGTGGTAAGGTACGAAATACAGTGACGTTCCCTGATATATAATGGTTCTAAGTACAGCCACCCACAGCCCTTTCTATGTGGACCTGGCAATCTTTTATTCAGGACCTTAATGCTGTACCATGGAATAAACTAGATTGTGCACTCTAATCTCTCCAGACGTGTTTCCAATAAGAGAAGTTACTGAGAGACAATTTTGAGTTTCCAGGCATAGTCTCGATAGCCTTCCCTGCAATCTTATAATCTTAGGGTAAGGAAATACCCTGAATAGTACTCTGAATAGTCCAGTTCAGCATAAAAATGTTGACCTAGAATATTAAGCTCACTTTAAAAAAAGGAAACTATCTACATACGCAACCACTAGGTACCCAGGTTCAGTATCACCTCGATCACTTGAATAAATATTACATGATATGAGGTTTAACTCTTATCAAACGAAGGCGAGGTAACAGGCAAGAGGGCTGGTAAAAAGACACCCACTACTGGGTTGGCTTTTTATTCTATTTCAATATATACATAATTTAGGTACAGTTACCTTCATGGTTGTTCATGTGTCTCCTATACTCTCTCAGCTGAGTGAATTTCCTTCCACATTGTTCACACACCCGTTCCAGGTTCTGCTTTGCTCTTCCTTTTTTTCCATGGGTAGCTTTCTTTACATGCCTTCTGAACAATGCTTTCTCATAAAATTCTTTGCCACATATATTACACCTATAATAGGGAGGAAAAACCTAAATTATTTTTTCCAAAGCAACAGCATCCAAAAGAATTAATCCAAGTACACATACATCTCACTTAAGTTCAGATCCTGCTCAAATTTTTCTACCTGTAAGGCTCAGTGACAGAATGAGACTTCACATGGGAATACCAATCTTTCTTCCAGCTATAGCACTTATCACAAAATTGGCACTGGAATGGCTTCACACCGAGATGTTTGTTCATGTGTTGACGAAGATCTCTAGCTTCAAAGAAACTTTTTTCACATCTGTAACAATAAAGTTCAAGCACTCAATTAGACCACTTTATTATTCTTTTAAAACAGATTTCCAAGACTTGGGTTGCTAGAACTCTACAAAATGATCCCAACTGAAAACACAAGAATTCGCCTACTATTCCAATCTTGCAATAAGGCTTCAGGGTTTTAACTTCTTTTAGCTCTTCAGAGCTATGTACTGGAAACATTTTTTAAAAGTTTTTATTTAAACTTCAGTTAGTAACATAATTTCAGGTGTACAATATAGTGAACTCAACACTTCCATATACTACCCAGTGCTCAACATTAACAAGTGCCCTCCTTAATGCCCATCACCTATTTGATCCATCCCCCAAGCACCTCTCCTCCTGCAACCCTCAGTTCTATAGTTAAGAGTCTGTTTCTTGGTTTGCCTCCCTCTTTTTTCCCTTTGCTTCTTTTTGTTTCTAGTACTACAAACATTTTAGAATGAACCATGCAGAGCTCTCAAAGGCTGTTATATAAGACATTTGTTTTGTTTCTCCCTTATGCCCCCTCTGATCCCCCTTTTTACTCTCTCCCGTTCTCTGTCCATGTGTTTGGAGTAGGCCTCACTGTAGACCATAGGGTGAAGCAACTGCCTCAGGCCTAAGTCAATCAGAGCACAGCATTCCCTTGGCTGTAATTACTGATTAGGATAATCAAAGGACTTAACCAGATCCAATGGATATGGATCTCAGAACCTAGCTAGGAATTACCAGAAAAGCAGCTTGATGATTCAGGAGTGAGGATGTGAAGCTGAAACCATTGCTACTGCCTTGTCCAGAGAGCCTTGGAGACACCAAGTGCTAATGAATGTGAATCTAGTTTACATTAAATCATTCAGACTCCTAGACTTTACCTTTCATTGAAGCCAGTTTAGGTTGGGTTTTCTCTCACTTGCAACTAAAAATCTATTGGTAATAAAATATACTTGTTTTATAATAAGACCAATTAAAGTGACATCAGCAAAAATGGCAGTCAGGAACCCCACAAGCCCATCGCTCCACAAAACTGGCCCAAACTAGGAGAATCAATTTTACCGGAACTCTGAAACTGCTTAGAAGTATACAGCGACCAGGCAAACATAAAAAATAATAATAATAATAATAATAAAATCTTGGTAAGAGAATTTTGTAGCAGTTGAACTTGCCTTGGTCCCATTCCCAGCCTCAGTTCAGAAGCAGCCATGAAGACTGCATTCCCACCAGGGGTTCCTAGTGTCCAAGGGACTTTTCTCAAAGAACTGTGATTGTCTCTTTTAACCAACCTGGTGACTCCCTGAAAGATCCCCTCAAAGAGCCTGCCATTTTGTTCACCCAACGCTATCAGGGCTGAGGACTTGGGGGGGAAAGGAGAAGTCTGTTGAAAACATTTAAAGGCAAATGTATTTGCCTCTGCACTGGGTAAGGAATAACAGTTTGGTTCAAACAATATATAAACCAAGAGCTTGGGAAAAAAGCCTGGGGAATGCAATGGTGATACAATGGGGACTTTGGAAAACTCTCAGATTCCCAGGAACTGAGATCCACACACTTGTCCAGGGCAAAACATAGTTAGAAAAGACCTGAGAAGGCCCTGAGCTCTCATCTCTGGCTGACTCTGCACCAACAGAAGAGAAAACCAAAACAGAGTTGTAAGAGCTTGGCTCAGTGTTGAAGGCATTCTGGAATTAGACAATGGTGATGTCTAATTGTACAATGTATTAAATGTACGAAAAGTAAGTGGATTAGACACTTTAAAATGATGAATTTTATATTGAGCTTTATCTCAATTATAAAAGAGGTCTCGGAATGCCTGGGTGGCTCAGCGGTTGAGCATCTGCCTTCAGCCCAGGGGCCTGATCCTGGAGTCCCAGGATTGAGTCCCACGTTGGGCTCCCTGCAGGGAGCTACTTCTCTCTCTGCATGTGTCCCTGCCTCTCTCTCTCTCTCTCTCTCTCTCTCTCTCTCTCTCTCGGTCTCTCATGAATAAATACGTAAATCTTAAAAAAAAAAAAAAAAGAGGTCTCAAGAGGCTTTGAAAAATAAAAAGAGGGAGAAAAGAAAAAGTCTGAAAAGGGAAAAAACTAGCAGGACAGCCCAGCACCTTAGACAAACTGCCTAGCAAAAAATCTCTCGCTTGCATTGGAAACCTTTCTTATAGTCTCCATCTCCAGGTAATACATTTGAAAAATATCTTTAAATTATTTTAAGTGAGTGATGTGGTATGGTGATTTCTAAATAAAACTAAAAAACCATAAATATCAACACCTAGGCAAAAAAGCAGAAAAAAAGACTGATCCAAATCAAGAATAAATAACAATTCAATATTATCTTCAAACATTTCCTTGTGTTTTTTTAGCTTTAAGGTATAACTGACAAAATCGTAAGATATTTAAAATGTACATCATAATGGTTTGATAAACGTATCCACTGTGAAAAGATTCCTCCCATCTAGTTAATTCATGTACCCATCACATTAGATATACGTATATATGTGTTTAAGTTCCACTCCCTTAGCAAATTTCAATTACACAATAGTGCTAGAGACTAAAGTTATCTCAAATATTTTCTTTTGAAAATGACTTTCAAGTAGACCTACTAGGAATACAGAAAATTTAACAGTTTGTTTATGAAATACTTACTGAGTACAATGATAGCCTCGAACTTCAGGCTTTGGCTGGTGTTTCTTTAGGTGCTTGCTGAGTCCAGAGCCCCTGTGAAAAGACTTTCCACAAACTGAGCAGAGGTACTTGGACTCACCTATAAAAGATAAAAAAGATCACAAATCCAACAATCAGGTGCTTTCCAACAGAATACTTTATGTCCTACTTCAGAACTTACTTTACCAAGGGGACACAGAAGCTATCACATTTGGCAGCCACATCTCAGAACAAACCAGTTCAGAATCTCTTATTTCCTCTCAGCTACAGCACTAGCAAAGTTACCACTACCCAAAGAAACGTGACATGCTTGCATAATCCTCAGATTCTAATAGTACAGAGTTGAATACAAGTTCTAGAACCGGTATCTACCCTTGAGTAACAAATTCCACCTAACTGCTATAAGCACTAGAAATTAATTACGTATGGACTAAAAGTTCTAATAAAATTATAAGCCCTATACCATGCTGGCAGTTACATCTGCGTATTAATTAACTTTTTAAAAGCATGACTATTTCATTAGGTGCCTGGATCTAAATTATGCACGATTTAATATTCAGTACATTTTTTCCTACACTGAGGGAAACAATGAATATTCTTACACCAATAAGACAGACTTAAAACTAGATTTAAGAACACTTTTTAGCCTTACTTTCATTAATAAAAAACTGCACGCATACAGCCATCAGTATATCAATATATTTTCTAAAATAATTATAGCATAACCAATAGAACAGTATTTAATGTGGAGCTATATCAATACAAATTTCTCATTACCTGTGTGAATACTCATATGTTCTTGAAGACTCCGTTTGGTAACAAATGACTTAACACATAGTTCACACTGGAACTGCTTTTGTGACTGATGGAGACTCTGGTGTAATTTTAGACCATGCTTATAGATGAAAGTCTTTCCACAGACCTAAGACAGCACAGGTGTTTAAACCAGTAAAATAGAAAAAGAGAAATCAGGGCTGCTGCTGAAGGATGAGGACAGAGAAAGTGTAAGCCATTTTAAAGAAAAAGAATTACAAACAAAATGACAAACTGAAAGCTGAAACAAGTGTCAAGGGTATTAGCTGGTTGATCATCTTCTGACTCAGTACCTAACAAATATTGCTACTTTTCTTACTTCCAGGTGATCACTGGAGCTCAAAGCAGTACAAAAGACCCCCACACTGTCCTTGTCACACTAGTAAACAGTATACCTATATTAAAAGAGACACAGGAGCTTTATCAAGAAAATATACTAATTTCTTGCTACTTCAACTAGAACAGTGTTTCTCAAACTCTCTGTGATGAAGAACTAGGGTTTTATTTTTCCTTTCCTCAATCCATTTTTTTGTTAAATATGATAAAAATATCACAATGTCAATTGCCCCGACAGTGTCTCGATGTCTACTCTCAATTTCTGTACATATCTTCCAGGGACCACACATTTTGAGTAGTGCTACACTAGAAGACCAGATGCCCAGTTAATACCTATCTTTAAAATTTATGAATAAAATGATGCTTAGGACTTGGCTTCAAAAGACATGAGGGGATGAGGGAGTAGGACAGTGAGTGACAGTTATGCATAAAACACAGTTGACCATGTGTTGATTAGTTACTGATGCTGGTACATGAGGGTCAACTCTATTCTGTTATAATAAAAAGCTAAAAAAAAAAAAAAAAAGAAAGAAAGAAAGAAAGAAAAAAGTGTGTGGGGGGAGAGAATCATTAAAAATCTCATTGGGGAAAAAAATGGGGTCATGCTTATATGCAAGGCTACAGGGGCTACTAGAGAATTTTCACTGTTCCAAATAGCCCTGAGCTGGTTAATCACAAGATTCTTTACCTAGAAGTTTTATTTAGGCATTTAGATAGTCTCAGTCCTCAGCTCTAGACAACACACAGCTTAGAAGGATTTTTGCTAAGGAGATTTGTTTAAGCCTTGGGTTCCTTTTCAGTCCAGACTGGTCCTGCTGAAGGTTAAAGGGATGAATGGAATAATGAACTGGTTATTCTCACCCAATATATCCTCTGAATCCTAGTAAGTTTCATGACCATCCTAATACATTCATTTCAAATCACAACAAATTAAGGAGCAAAATAAAGAACACAATTGGGAATCACCCTTAATCCAAGCAACAAACTGAGAAAGTCCTACAATTCTGTGATATTTTACAGAAGTGAGGGTGACTCCAGAATCAACCAGTCTCATAACTAGTTAAGTTCAAATCTTCTTTATATAATAAAATAAACTTCATGGCTTTACCTGACATGCATGTGGCTTTACACCTGTATGCTTTAACATGTGTATTCGAAGAGAATATAATTTAGGTAACGTCCTTCCACATATGGAACATATAAATTCTCTTTTGGTTCTCCCCTTCTCAGACGACGTTCCTGATGTCTCATTAGATGCAGAATTGGAAGAGGATGAAGTGGGTGCATCTTTTCTGGTATGCCGAATAAGATGTGCTCGCAAGGAGGCACTGTACTGAAACTGTTTTTTACACAACTACAAAAAAAAGTAAATAAAATTCTAAGTGTAATTCTGTAACAAATGTTAAGTGAAACTTGACTCTTATTTCAGTTTCCCATTTCGTTACAAGCATATAAATCAATAAAATAGCATATAGTATACTATATAAAAGACAATATGCTAGGTATCAAATATAAGGACAAGAGATGTTAAGACCCAGCCCCTACTCTGGAGAGGATTATAATCTAACCATAGAGGGAGTAATCGAAGCAATAAAGAAAGGCATCAAAATGAGGAAACTAGGTCTGTCTAGAAGGAATAGCAGGACACAGAGGCAGAAGAACGTTATCATTATATGAGTAGCAGTTGTTAGTTGGAGTAAAACTAGGGGTTAGAGAACGGAGAAAGATAGAACTGTGATGGTCCCTAAAATTCTTCTTTTGGTCTACTATTTATATATATTTTTTTCAGTCTCTCATGATGCTTATTTTGGTAACTCTAACATGAATGAATAATGGATGGGGAGTCTCTCCCTTCACCCCTTCACTCCCTACACATACACAGACCCATCTCATCACCTTACTTTCTCAATATAGCTATGTCGTCGTTTTGACTAATTTCCGTGTCCACATTTTTTCAATGATGTAGTTATTATTACAGCTGGGCCACATAGTATACTACGATTCTCCCTTTCTCTGTTTTACTTATTTCTCTTTGTATTTACTGCTAATTCATCACCAAACCCTTCCCTCAATTGTCTACTGAGAGCAGATTGAAAGACATCACCTTAAGAAAGAGATCTCTGCAAGCATTCTGTCCTGTTCCAACCTGGACTGGTTGTTTCCTATGCTTGGACTCTGGAGAATTGGCCCCCATGTTTCCCGGTTTCCCAGGTCTTGCTCATTTATTGGAACACCTCTGCCAATTAGCTTCCTGAGAAAGGGAGTTTGGGAGGTAAAACTTTTGAGATCTTGCATGTCTAAAAATGTTCTTATCTACCATCACAAATAACTGGTAGTTTGGCTACAGATTTTAAGGTGGAAATAATTTCCCTTTAGAATTTTAAAGACACTGTGCCTTTGTCTTCTAGTTTCCATTGTTGCTGCTGAAAAGCCTGAAGCCAATCTGACCTTTATCTTTTCTATGAGTCTACCTTTCCCCCCCGCCCCATCATTATTTATAAGATTTTTTCTTTGTCCCTTGAGGATTTCATAATTTATCTTGGTATACATCTACCTTCATCCATGGTTCTGGGTATTTAATGTGCCTTTTTGTCACAAGGAAACTTAAATTCTGATATTCTTTCCTTAATGCACCTTTCCTTCTCTCCATGTTCTGTTTGGTGTTATTTGCATATAAGAAATCGTACACCAATTCTCTAGATTTCTTTACTCTCATTTCCTAACTTGTCTTTTGCGTTATTTTCTGAAACCTTTAGTCTATTTACAATTTTTTCTGATATTTTTATGTTCGTAGATCCCTCAAAATTGCTTTTTCTTGAAAAATTTATCATGGATCTGATGATTCCTGATACTGACTCATATTTGAGTGTTAAAAAACGGACTGGAATTTCTGTAATAAGTGGGGTGGGTATGTGGGGAGCTGTCAACCACAGGCTTTAGTCAGCACTCTCTCAAGGTCCTTTGTTACTGGGCTTCACATTCCTCATCTGTAAGGAGCCTTTCCTTTTGGGTTGAGGGTGTGGCTGCTAATATTCTGGGACTTGACTAGGTAAAGAGAACTTGAAAGGTCTCCACACTCAATACGTAAGGTTTTACTTTTTCCTTGTTTTGGGTATAGTACATTCACCCTCACTGTACACAGTGTTCCCCAGAGGAGTCATGGTTTTTTTCTCTCCCAGAAAGTAGAAGACGGATATTTAGCTGAGGGAGTGGTGGTGATTTAACTGCTTAACAACGGTCTTACAACCAGACTCACTTCTACTTTCAAAGGAGGCTGGCAACACTAATTCCTGAGGCATTTGGTAGTTCTACTATACAATTTGGACAGATTCTTAGCTTTCCCCCACTGAAAGCCCAGGAATAAACCCATTTAAATCTGCTAAATTAGTTATTCCCTCTATTTATCAGGGACCAGAAAGTAGTTGCTAAGGTTTCCCCTCCTATTCTCTTTACCCTTCTATGAGCTTTTATTTTTCAATTTTTGCAAGTTTATTTACTTTTAAGTAATCTCTACCTTCAATGTGGGGCTCGAACTCATGACCCCAAGACCATGAGGTCACATGCTCTACTGACTGAGACAGCCAGATGCCCCTGAGCTTACATTTTTTTAAATGACAATTTCAGTCTTGTCCTACTAGAATAATATCAGGAAGAAGCAAAGATACATCACTGTTTTTTGTGGGATTTTTGGGGTGGAGGGGGTCAAAGAAATGACTAATACAAATCAGAAGATGACTCTAACATTGCAATATAAGCGAGACAGAGAACACCGAGAGAATATATAAGTACTAGAATAACAATGAAGCAGTAAACTGGATTCTAGTCATCATGGAGTTAGACCATCTTCAATTAGCCTCCCAATTACTTACTGGACATTTGTAATCTCTAGCTCTTTCATGTTTCAGTGTGTGCATTATAAGAGCATATCGTCTCTGAAAAACCATTCCACATTCCCCACACTTATGGGATGCTGCTTCTTCAGGATTCTCTTTAGTATCTCTTTTTGGTTGTTTCATCTTCTTCCCTCTTTGAACTAATTTCTGGGCTACCTAATTAAGGGACAGAAAGCACATTCTAAGTAAATATATTCCTTTTAATTTTTAAAGCCATGAATCATGTTGTAATATTTCAAATTGATACTATTTTGTTAATATTGGTATTTAAAACATTAGGTTGCTTTCCTGCACCTACGGCCCTTTCCTCCTCAAATAATTTTCATGATAGATATTAAGTTTATGAATAGAATGCTTTTGACTTAAACTAAAATCACAAAGGTCACCTTTCCATCATACCTGCTGAACTGCTGATTTGGGAATGGCTTTCCGTTTCTGTAGCTTTTTCTCCATTCCTTTGTGCAGTCGGATGTATCCCCCTTCATTAACAGAACGCTGCCGAAGCCTGCTTCTGTAGGTTTCATCATCAGGGCCGAGGTCTGTCTTTGCTGCCAGTGCAACCAGATTTTCCTGGTCTTTCAAAGACTGGCCAAGGTCCTGCATATGCTCTGGAATGTCTTCAGCACAGATATCTTCAGGTGATGTGCCATTTCCCATATCATTGTTTTCTGGAGAGCTACTGATTACATTCTCTTCTGAAGGTTTGGGGTGAGTATCAGAAACTGTGCTGTCTTCCCTGCTACCTAAAGTTTCTAGTTCTGTCTCACTGTCTTTTGTTGCTAAATCCACAGACTCCATTTGAGGATGGGCACCAGTTATACAGCCTGCAGGTGACACAGTGGCTGGAGTCTCTGAAGAAGCCTGGGCTTCAGGGTGTTGTCCTGGCTCTCCATTCTGCTCAGCTTCTGGCAATTCTCCATTCACCAGTAGTACAATTTCACAATCCCCAAGTTCAGTAGATAATGTTGTTGTGGTTCCCTCGCTGCTAGCCGCAGGAGGTGTAGTAACTCCATTCTGCTCTGGTAAGTCCTGGGTAGATGCAACCGTTTGGACTTCACCCTTCTTATATACTGTTAACTGCTTCTCTTCCATTAGTTTATGTACACTTTCACAGATTTCTAAAACTTCCGACATGAAAAGATGACGAGCCAAGATGGCTACATCAGCCATGCTACAGAAGTCAAAACTTAGCACGGAAGTATAGGCAAATTCCAATAAAGGAAGGAAGCTTGCCTTACAAAAACCTACATGGAACAAATAAAGGGGTACAAAAAAGTTAAATAACTACTAAAACACCTTAGAAAAACAACTACATGATTATGACAATTTAAAATAAAATATAAAAACAAACATGACCATTTATTCTGCAATTGAACACTCTGGATTTGTTTTGTGTTCTGGTTGCTTAATAAGCCTTGACTAACTCACTTCTATGAGCCGAGTCTCTCAATACCTAAAATAGAAAATAATATCAGACTTACTACCTCAAAGAGTTGTTGTAAGGCAGTCATTTTCAAACTGTACTCCTTAGAACCCCGGGGGTTCCTCAAATTCCCCTCAAGAAACAGCTGCTGGAGAATGGAGGGTAAAAAAAGAAAGGGAGGCAGGTGAGTAGGCAGGGTTCAACCAACCTGTCCCCTAACCTCACTTCTGTTAAGTATAACTGTATATTTTAATAATAGAAGTCCATATAAAAATATGATTGTGAACAAAGGGCTATACTACTGAAAATCTAAGGACAAGATCTAGCACAGGGGTGTTAGCAAAATTTTTCTGTCAAGAATCAGATAATAATTACTGCAGGCTGTAAGGTGTATTTCAACTACTCAACTCTGCCACTGTAAAGAAAAGAGTGGCCAAAGATAGTATGTACACAAATGAGCATAGCTGTGTTCCAACAGGACTTTATTTAAAAGTGAGGGAAGAGAGGATTGCCTCTTTGGGCTATAGTTTACCTATTCCTGGTCTAAGGAAGGAGATAATTACTATCCCATGAGGTATGACATGCTTATTTTATGTGAGAAAATAAAAGCAGTTTATTTCTAAGTTCACAATACATCTCTTTCAAAAGCCATTAATATTCATTATCCAAAAATCAGAAGATGTAACGGTGCTAAGTCCAACTCCATCTCCACAACCAGTATGATTAAGAAGCTGTACAGCTTTCCAGACCTTCTTTATGCAGTTAAGCAAATAATCTTATTCCCCCTTCTTACAGTAGGTAGCATATTATATACGCTGCCCTGTACCTTGCTTTTCTTATGTCATAATTTATCTTGAAGATCTTCTACCAAAACACAGAGCCAAAGCAACCTTTTAAAAACTCACATTTGTTATATTTTTCAGTTTGGACTCAAGGCACATAAAACATAGTCCTTTTAGATCAGCAGATAAATGATGGAGAAAAAGAAAGGAAGCCTTAAACTGTGAGGTATATTAACAGTCCAGTTGAAAACTGAGGGCACTACATATCAACATTATCAACACGGCTAATTCAGTCATCCTAGGAAAGCTGGTAATTAAATAGGCTGAAGACATGTTAATTCGGCTACAAATTATAAGATCAAGTTAAATAAGCTTGAGGTAAGTATCTCTTTCAAAATGCAAAAAACTCAAACAAAATAATGTATTTTGGCCTTCTACCTAGTACCTTTTTAACTTCTGAGTTTGAAGTCATAAGAAAAAATGCCCCATGAAAGAATTAACACTGTTCTCCAAGGAACATTTTAAATATCTAAAACAATTTTTTCAAAATCCCACATATTTACTGTACTATGCAAAAACACAAAAGAAAATTTAAAAAATCATTCATAATTCTGCCAAGAGATAAGAGGCAGAAAATTTTGGTATTTTGTTTTTACCCCTAGCCTTTTTACATAAAGCTAAAAAGTAGTTCCCTAAAAGTGACATATTCATACTTTGCAAAAACATTTTAATCAAAACGGACAATTTTGCAAGACAAAAAAGTTCCAGAGATCCACTACACAACGTGAACAAAGTTACTACTGAAAAGTCATTAAGAGGATAAATTTTATAATGGGTGTTTACCAAAATTAAACACCAAAAAAAGAAAAAACAAACCCTGACAACAATGGTTGGTTGTAGTGTTAGGGAATGTTATCAAACAGCTATGTGATCTCCAGCTGACTTGTGAAACTGAACTGACGCACTCAAAGGCTCCTTACCACCCCCCTTCCTGTTCTTGGAATGTGGGTTCCATTTGCCTTTCTTGCTTCCAGAGGCTGCTCTAAGGACATAACCTTGAGACAGTGATGTGATACTGAGAACACCTACACAGTTGATGTTAGTAACTTGACACAGTAAAGGCCTCTTTCTAAACTTTTAAAGATTTGGTGGGCAGATGCGGAGATCCACTCATCTTCCTACTGCTCAAGACAAGCCTCGTATGTAAGTGCCCTTTGCTTGTTAAAACTGCCACCTTCAAGCTGGAATGACTTGTTTCTTTGGTACAGGGGCCAATTTCAGATTATATCAGGAAACTCATGGAGAGTTACCAACCAACATACAGAAAAATTATGACAGGGACTTCCACATCCAGCAGTATGGCAGACTATGATAACCTAATTTGATCTACTCACTTAAAAAAAAAAAAGATTAAAAATTTTAACTACTATTTTAAATATACTTGGTACCTCAGCACTGATGAAAGAGGTTAAAAATCTTTCCTGATTAGTCATGACTACAAACCAGGCCTTAATTTGGTGGGATTTTTTTGTTGAATATATAGCACTTTTGGGGTGCCTGGGTGGCTCAGTGGTTTGGTGCTTGCCTTTGGCCCAGGGCATGATCCTGGAGTCCCAGGATCAAGTCCCATATCAAGCTCCCTGCGTGGAGCCTGCTTCTCCCTCTCCCTGTGTCTCTACCTCTCTCTCTGTGTGTCTCTCATGAATAAATAAATAAAATCTTAAAAAACAAAACAACAACAACAAAAAACCATATAGCACTTTGGTAGTCAAAAAAATCCCCAGGCTTGGGAGGCCTGGGTTGCTCAGCAGCTGAGCAACTGCCTTCAGCTCAGGGCATGATCCCACATTGGGCACCTTGCATGGAGCCTCCTTCTCCCTCTGCCTCTATGTGTGTCTCTCGTGAATAAATAAAATCTTAAACAAAGCAAAACAAAACAAAACCACACCCAGGCCCATAATTTAAAGCAGTTCCAGACTGGTAATGCCCTCAGCATTCTTTTTTTTTTTTTAAAGCTTTATTTATTTATTCATGAGAAACACGGCAGGGGGAGGGGGGGTGCGGCAGAGAGAAAGGCAGGCTCCATGCAAGGTGCCTGACATGGGACTTGATCCCAGGTCTCCAGGATCACATCCCAGGCTGAAGGTGGCGCTAAACCGGCTGCCCAGCCCTCAGCATTCTTAAGAATCAAATGTTTTCTCTGTGGAAAAGATCTTCAACCCAGAACTCAAAAGATTTCCCACATAGTTCTAAGGAATATGAATTCAGGGACGCCTGGGTGGCTCAGCAGTTGAGCGACTGCCTTCAGCTCAGGGCGTGATCCTGGAGTCCTGGGATCAAGTCCCACATTGGGCTCCCTCTGCCTCAGTCTCTGCCTCTCTCCTTCTGTGTCTCTCATGAATAAAAAAAATCTTAAAAAAAAAAAAAAAGAGTAAGAATTCATTATGGATAGAAACACACACACACACACACACACACACACACGGCACCGTGAACAAGAGCTAGTGGAAACAATCAGCATGAATCAAAACCAGCAGACTTTAAGTATTGCCATCATCAGATATAGAAAGTCAAGTCAAGAGTGGCTTATCAGGGGATCCCTGGGTGGCGCAGCAGTTTGGCGCCTGCCTTTGGCCCAGGGCGCGATCCTGGAGACCCGGGATCGAATCCCACATCACGCTCCCGGTGCATGAAGCCTGCTTCTTCCTCCGCCTGTGTCTCTGCCTCTCTCTCTCTCTCTCTCTCTGTGACTGACTATCATAAAAAAAAAAAAAAAAAAAAAAAAAGAGTGGCTTATCACCAGTAAAGAGCAAAGGTCATAAAAAGTAGTCCCCTAAAAGTGACAATTGAAAAAGAAGTGTTTAGAACTTTTAAAAATGGAAAAGATGGGTGCCTGGCTGGCTCAGTTGGCATGCAACTCTTGATCTCACATTTGTGAGTTCAAACCCCATGCTGGGCACAGAGCTTACAAATTAAAACAAATAAAACATAAAACAAAATTAAAAAATGGAAAAGAAACTGGAATGAAAAACTCAGTTAAGTGAATTTAACAGCAAATTAAACACCCAAAGAGTATGTAAACTAAAATTTTCCAAAATAATCTACATAAAATACAAAAGAGATATTAAGGGTCACAGAATATAAAGTGAGAATGTTTATCTAACTGGAATTTCAGAAAGGCAGAAGAGAGAAGACGAGGCAGAAACAATTTTTAAAGGCATATCGGGTAACACTTTTCTTCAACTGATTAAGGACAACAATCTCAATTGCTGGGTTCAGGAAGTTCAACAATTTCTATGCAGGCAGTTAGAAGTCAAAGATACCCCTGCTGGATTACAAACAAAATCCAGAAATAAGATGTTTAAAGAGAAACATAAAAATAAAGAAACAAAAAGGTTGAAAATAAAAAGATGGAAAAAGATATGCTAGGCAAATAGTAATGAAAATATTGTTTACATGTCTAAAAAATATTTACGTAAGCAGCCAAGATAGATTTTATTTTATTTTTTTATTTTATTTTATTTTTTTTTTATGATAGTCACAGAGAGAGAGAGAGAGGCAGAGACACAGGCAGAGGGAGAAGCAGGCTCCATGCACCGGGAGCCCGATGTGGGATTCGATCCCGGGTCTCCAGGATCGCGCCCTGGGCCAAAGGCAGGCGCCAAACCGCTGCGCCACCCAGGGATCCCAAGATAGATTTTAAAAGTAAAAAGCATTAATAAACACAGGTCATAATCTAAGGATAAAAGGGTATTTTGTCATAAATCAGTAAGTCTAAAATTATATGCATCTAATAACATGGCCACAAGATGCAGAAAAAAGAAACCCTGAAGAAACTCAATAATAGACAAATGAATCACACTAGTTAATATTCTAAAGTACCTCTGTCAGTAACCAAAAGATTAAGCACACGAAATAATCAGTAAAGAATTAGCAAGCTATAATATATTGAACATTGCTCCTGACAGAAAAACTCATATCCTATTCAAGCAAGATGAAACTTATAAAAATAGACCACATGTGGGGTTAAAAGCAATAAATCAGCACTATTTAAGGGAAACTTATAGCCTTGAATGCTCAAAACAGAAAGTTGGAAAGTTAACAAATTAAAAGCATTGTACTTAATAGTCAAAAAATGACAGTTAACAGGGGCCCCTGTCTGGTTTAGTCAGTAGAGCATGTGACTCTGGATCTCACTCATTGTTTTAAGTTTGAACCCCACATTGGATACAGAGTTTACTTTAAAAAAATAAATAACAGTAAAAAAAAGTAATGCTCAAATACAGTAAAAGGAAGATTAATGAGAAGAAATCAGTAAAAGAAAATTATAGCTTTTAAAAAAAAATAACTTGTTTTTTTTTTAAGATTGTATTTACTTTAGAGAAATAGCACGTGCAAGCAGGGGAGGGGCAGAGTGGGACAGAGAGGGACAAGCTGACTCTCCACTGGCTGAGTGTGGAGTCTCATGTGGGGCTCAATCTCATGACCCTGAGAGATCATGACCTGAGCCAAAATCAAGAGTCCTCTGCTTAACCAACTGAGCCACGAGGCGACCCAACAGGTGTCCTTTGAATGGTGTGTCAAGAAAAAAAATCAGTCAAAACTCGGTAAGAGGCAAAAAAAAAAAAAAAAAGGTTATAGGTGTTAGAAACAGTGTTGAACAGGCATGATGATTACCTGCTATTGACTATATTACAATTCTGCAAAAATAACTTACAGAAAAGTGATAGAAAAAGCAAATGAAGGGTACCCAGGTGGCTCAGTAGGTTGAGTGTCCAACTCTTGGTTTCGGCTCAGGTCATGATCTCAGGGTCATGAGATAGAGCCCTGTGTTGGGGTCTGTGCTCAGTGCAGACTCTGCTTGAGACTCTCTTTCTTCCTTTTCCTTCACCCCTTCCTCTGCTTGTGTTTGTTCTAAATAAATCTAAAACAATGCAAATGAATTGTACAAGACCGAAAGCTGTTTCTATCAAAGTAGAAAAGGTAACACCAAAACTTATAGTTTATTTAGTTCCCTGTAGGGTGTCAACTAGTTCAACTATTAGCAACTTCATTTCAATATTCCTTTGACTGGAAGAATCCTTTCAAAATTCTATTAGAAACAGTTTTAAGGGATCCCTGGGTGGCGCAGCGGTTTGGCGCCTGCCTTTGGCCCAGGGCGCGATCCTGGAGACCCGGGATCGAATCCCACATCGGGCTCCCGGTGCATGGAGCCTGCTTCTCCCTCTGCCTGTGTCTCTGCCTCTCTCTCTCTCTGTATGACTATCATAAATAAAAAAAAAAAAAAAAAAAAAAAAAAAAAATTTAAAAAAAAATAAATAAATGTTTAAAAAAAAAAAAAAAAAAGAAACAGTTTTAACATCTTACTGTTTTCCTCAATTATATAAAAATCTTGGACTAGATATGCATAAAAGTCAGGTTTTTAATTTTAAAAAAATTATGTTTTGGCACAGTGATAAGCAAAGGGTTTCTGTAAAGTGCCAGATAAGCAAAATGTCAGGCCTTGTGGGTCACTGGTTTATGTAACAACTTTTTAATTCTGCCCTTGTAAGCTCAAAAGCAGCCACAATGAAAATGAATGGGTGTAAATAAAACTTTATTTACAAAAACAGGCAGTGGGTCAGATCTGGAAGATTTAAAAACAACAAAAAAGTGAGTAAACCTCTAGTAAGAAAAATTTAAGGAACACCTGGCTGGCTCAGCTGATAGAGCACATATATGACTCTTGATCTCAGGGTCTTGAGTTCCACCACATGCGGTGCATTAAAAAAAAAAAAAAAAAAAAAGATTTAAAAAGGAGAAAAAAGGGGGGGGGGTGCTTAGCTAGGTTATTTGGTCTTTAGACTCTTGATCTGGGAGTCATGAGTTCAGGCCCCACATTGGGTGTAGAGCTTAACAGTTAAGAAAAAAGGTTAAAAGAAATGAGAAAAGGCACAAATAACCAATATCAAAGAATAAGAGATGTATCTACAGTGTCTGGAAACATTTTGAAGTAATATGAAAAATTTTATGACAATAAACGTGAAACTTAGATGAAATGGGAAACTTGAATAACTCCTGATTTTGGCTCAGGTTACGATCTCCAGGTCATGAGACTGAGCCTTGCTATCTCCCTACTCTTGAGCGTGCTTGCTCACATTCTCTCTCTCAAATACATAAATCTTTAAAAAAAAGAGAGGGATCCCTGGGTGGCGCAGCGGTTTAGCGCCTGCCTTTGGCCCAGGGTGTGATCCTGGAGACCCGAGATCAAATCCCATGTCAGGCTCCTGGTGTATGGAGCCTGCTTCTCCCTCTGCCTGTGTCTCTGCCTCTCTCTCTCTCTCTCTGACTATCATAAATAAATAAAAAATAAATAAACAAAATAAATAAAAATAAAAAAAGAAAGAAAACTTGAATAACTCTGCCATCATTAAATGTGCTAGATTAGTAGTTAAAAATCCCTTCCCCCCCACCACTACAAGCCCAGGCAATTTAGCCACCATTCTACCAAACATTCAAGAAATATATAATTCTAATCACAAAGTAACTATTTCAGTAAAAACTGGACAGAGCATACTAGACCAACTCTGATACCAAAACATGACAAACTGTGAAAAAGAAAAAAGAAAAATTACTCATGACTCTACATGCAAACACGCTAGACAATATCAGCAAACTGAACAGCAACTTACACAACAGATGTAATATGACTGAACTAGATTTATATCAAGAATGAAAAACTGGCTTAACAGAAAATCACTGTCATTTCCCGCAGTAGAATGGTAAAAATAAAGCTAGTTTCAATAAATACAGAAAAAATATGTGGTAAGTCAGTATTGTTGGAGGAGGTCATCAAAACTTGATGTCTAGTTGACCCTTGAGTTCCAGACAACTGGAGGCCCCCCATGTCTCCCCTGTTCTTAGAATGTTTATTCCACTTGCCTTCTCTGTTCCCAGCAGCAGCCCCAAAAATATATCCTTGAGATAGAAACATGCTATTGAGGCTATCTGGACCGGGTACACAACTGAACAGAGTTAAAGCCTTTTATAAACTTTTAAGATTCTGACACAGAGATCTACTCATCTTGCAGCTGCCCAAGACAATCCTCATGACAGCCCTTGTCTATGAAACGTGCTATCCCTCAATCTGGAGTGGCCTGCCCCTTTCTTCTGTCTCTACCTACCCTCTGTGTACAGGGGGCTAGTTTCAGATAACACTGTGAACCTCCTTAAGGAGGTACAAACCAGCACTCATTTTAGAGAGAATATCTTTAATGTTAAAGGATACAGGGTTATATACCTAAAACATTTACCAAATGATATATTTTTAAAAGGTAAAAAGCACTTTCTTTAGAAATGGGAATGAGGTAAGTGAACCCTCAATCATTATTTTCTAGTCAACTGCTTTTTTTTTTTTTTTTTTTGAGGTCCTGGACAGCAACGTAAAGCAAGAAAAAAAAATTCAAAATACAAGGACTGGAAAGGTAGAAACAAAAGCAACACTATTAGCAGATAATCTCTTTTATATGGAAATTTCAAAGAACCTATAGATAAATGACTGAGGACTAAGGGAATTTGATTACTATAAAAATAGACACCCAAAATAAATCCAAAGTTATATAATTTTAAGAAAAAAACACAATCGTTTTAAAACATATAAAGTATTCTGGAACAATTCTGCAAAAGATGTTTGAGACTGTTATGGATAAATCTCTAAAGCTTTATTAATTCAACATAATTTCTATCAAAATACACTATTTTGTGTGTATGGTGACAAGCTCCTGTTACAGTTTTTATGGAGCAAAGGGTTATGAAACTAAGACCTAACTGAATAATAAATGTGGGAGACTTTCCCTACTAATTGAAAGGTAAGGTAACTAAGATCAAGTGAAAATAGTGTGTGGAGAGACAACCAATAGACTAGAGCAAAGACTAGAATCTGTACCAAACATGTGGAAATTCGTTAAGAGACAGATGAAAACTTAAATATGAAAGAAAAATTGGAAAATTTAAAAGACAGGGGTGCCTGGGTGGCTTAGTCTGTTAAGTGTGTGCCTTCAGCTCAGGTCATGACCCCCGAGTCCTGAGATGGAGCCCGGAGTTGTGCTCCCTGTTCTGCAGGGAGTCTCCTTCTCTCTCTGCTTGTGCTCTCCCTTTCTCTCTCAAATAAATAAAAACCTTCAAAAAAAAAATCATAAAAAGACAGTCCATGAACCTGTCTTTATGACTTAGTAGAGAAAATTTTTTTACAAACATAAATAAAGGAAAACACTGATAATTCAACTACATTAACTAGGTAATTAAAAAATATACATTTTATCTCTCTAGATTGTACAAGTATTTCATATTTTTTACCTAATATTTAAACCAAATAAAAGTTGTCTGCTTTGCCTATTGGCTTACATTACACACACACACACATTTTTAAAGATTTCATTTATTTATTCATGAGAGACACAGAGAAAGAAGCAGAGACATAGGCAAAGAGAAAAGCAGGCTCCTTGCGGGGAGCCTGATGTGGGACTTGATCCTGAGACTACGGGATCACAGAATCACGACCTGAGCCAAAAGCAGACACTCAACCATGGAGTCATCCAGGTGCCCTGGCTTACATTACACTTGCTGCACAATATATAAAAGTAAACATATAGGATGAAGAATAAATGAGGTATTTTATTAGAATATTAGGATGCTGCACTGCAGTTAACTTGGAGCAGACATTTCATTTGCTGTAAGCTGCTGAGAAACAAAGAGAGCAACATTCATACACCTGTCTTTCTGCTTCAGATGCATAAAAGAAAAAAAAAGTCCAAAGCAAACTTGTATCAAAAAAGACTATATTGTGATGAGTTTTATTATTCAGATGGCCTCATATTAGTCATATTTTCTCCTGAGTCATCAAACACAGAAAAAAGTAATTATCACTAATCTAAAATGTAATGCAATTTTATGCTGCATGAAAATTTTTGCTCACCACTGTATCCCCAAGAGCCCAGGCTAGTACCCTGCACACAGTGGATGCTTAATAAATAGGTTTTAATAACTGAACATATAGCTACTCCAAAGGAAAAATATACTTATTTGTCTTCTCAGAAGAAGTGATTTTGAAAAGTATAAAGTAGGGATGTCTGGCTGGCTCTGTCAGTATAGTACACAACCATTGACCTTGGAGTCATGAGTTTGAGCCCGGAATTGGGTGTGGAGTCTACTTTAAATAAATAAAATATTTTTTTAAAGTGTAAGGTAGAAAAGGATCAGTGGTTAAACAAGTAAGTATTTATATACCTGGATAAAGTCACGTTTTTGTTTCAGAAAAGGGAAATGATATTTCACACAGTGATGTCAGTAATTCAGTAATCAAGTTATATAGTAAATTAATATTAGGAGAAAATATATAAATAAGGTTACCTATTTTAATTCTTCCTAAATTTTCATTTGTTGACTCCTAAGCCAATATATAAGTTCTAGTGAGCCAAAAGAAAGTCAAATTATTCATTTACAATAACAATAATAAAACCAAAGAAAAAAAGCCACACCTAGAATTTTGATTATCGTATATTAACAATTTGATTAAAACTAATGAATTTTAATAATTAATCTTTAAAAATGAAAAACAAAAGACCTAGAAAAGTGCTCTATTACTACATGTTCCACAACACAAGACACAGGAAGTCATTTTTTTTAAAGTCAATTTTTAAATAACATATTCACTTAGTGTACTATAACACTGATGCAATTACAGGTTTCTCTCAAAATGTTTTTAGCTGCGTAAATTTCAAAAATTTTTCAATTAGCAATAATCGCACCTTGGATAAACCTCATTGGCTACAATACTGCCACTGTGCAAAGCTAAAAAAATTTTTCTACCAATACATTTGTCTCACCTAACGTGTAGTCATAGAAAGTGACAGCCTTTTCCATAACTGTACCTTCGAAACTTTGCTAAAAGGAAGGACTTTTCCAATTCAGCTTCGTCTGCTGCTATACGAAGGCTTCTACCACTGCAGCATAAATACTTTCTAAGTCACAAATATGTCCTTCCGGTACGTACTTATCAAGAAAGAGTATTAGAAAATTCTTACCAGAAAGATCCACCACTGCCTCATGACTGGAAACAGCTCCTTTCTCAATAAAAAGATCTCGAAAATATTCACTATTAGCGGACAAAACAGATTTATGAGCTTTGTACTCTTCTCCCTCAATTAACAAAGTAACATCACAGAACTGGTTGGAGAGTCTCTGTTCATTGAGCTGTTTTAAGACAGCCTGACAGTGTTTTGGAGAAGAACGTTTCACCACTCCTTTGGTGTCAACCTATCAAAATAAGTTTAAGATCAAGAGTTTTATTACATATCATTTGTATTTCCACCTTTAACAGAATTTAAAACATGATACATTATTCACTTTTAAAGACACCACTAATTAATATGAAGAAATAGCCATATATTCTTTATCGTCTATATATTTAAATAAAAAGCTAGGTCATTCTATTTTTCTGCCGTTTATTCTTCTTAACCCAATGCAAAACCTGCATCTCACTTCTTGCTGTTTCTTCTTACTAGTCAGAAATCTGATGATGTATGAAAGTTAATGTAGGTAAAGTAAAAACAAAGGCCTAGCCAGTTTAATTGGACCTTGTTTCACAACCTAGAGACTGCTTCCAGAAATGTATTCTGTACCTGTACCAATATACCATTTAGAAAGATAGGACGAATAATTAACAACAAATCAAGTAACATTCTGAAGAGAAGAAACAACAGGAATATTTGTGATTAATGAAAAAGCGTATTAGTATACTTTTAGTATATGTAACAACATAGTTCATTAACTGAGATGCAGACTTACTTAAATTTTTAATGTCAGTGCCAACGGGCAAGCAGTTCCAGTACTTTAAGAAAAAATTCACTAAGACTACAAATACTAATATACCAGTTACAGATTTTTTTTTTTCCCCCCAGTTACAGATGTTAAAGCTCAATGGAAGTTCCACTTACAAATACAAGTTCATGCTTGGATACGGGCTTCTTTTTTGCAGGCTTGGAAGCTGTAGTTGGAGGTGAAGTAAAATTGCTCAGATCATCTTCTGATTCATTACTTTCCTCTCCAGATTCAAGGTCTAGTCCCAATTCTTCTAACATTTCTGAAGTATCTGATATCGGACGGGAGCGATCTAGTTTCTCCTGGCATTTGCTACACTGTTTAATGTAATCTTTCACTTGCTTTAATATACCTACAATAAAAATAAAAATTAACATGTCAAATTTAATGCTGCTTTCATTTGAAAACTCAAAACTTACTGTTTGTTAATCTATGTACACTGATGTATGTTTGAATGCATATGTCCAGACAAACGCCCCATAACGTAAAAGTGGTTTCTTTAGAATGTACATTTTTTCATAGATATAAGGTTATAAATTTTTTTTTTAAGATTTTATTTATTTATTCACGAGAGACACACACACAGAGAGGCAGAGACACAGGCAGAGGAAGAAGCAGGCTCCCTGTAAGGAGCCCAATGTGGGACTCAATCCCGGAACTCCAGGATCACACCCTGGGCCAAAGGCAGGCCCTAAATCACTGAGCCACCCAGAGATCCCCACTGACGGTTTATTTCCATGCTTATTTTTGTTTATTCCTAGTTATTCACTTCCCCACCATATAAGATGATTATATAGCAGGGCCTTTTTCTGTGTGAGCTCCAACTCATTCATGCTATAGGAAATTATTAAAATGACAATATAACCTTCATAAACATGGTTACCTCTCCACCTTACTAACATCAGGCCGTGCAATTTGCTTTGGTCAACAGAATATAAATAAATATAATGTGTGCCATGTCTCAGAAACTTTAAGAGGCATGGTTTCCCACTGGTGCTCAGATGGCATGTTCCAGATCGATGCCATCCTTTAGAGCCTGAATTGCAGGTGAAAAAAGACAAGTGGAGTCAACAGCAACCTGAACTACAACCACAACTTGTAATGAGTGTAAAATAAATCTCATTTTTGAAAGCTATGAGATTTTCGGGTTGTATAAAACACCACCATACACAATATAACTTTTGTTACATCATTATACTCACAAAACCCTATTCTGAATTTCAACTTCTAGCTCAGCATGTTGGGGTAGGTGTACGGAGCAGGGAGGAAACACTTCACACACACACACACGATCCTTTTAAGGTAAGATCAATTATTTCCATCCTACAAATGAGGAGAATGAAGCCCTAAAAAGCAAGAAATTTGTCCAAAGTTGCATTTAGTAAATTACGTAACTGGGCCTCCAGAAGCCATGTGATTTTCAGTATTATACTAACTTAGGAACACATCTCTCCATCACTATGACAAAATTCTCCCCTTACAATCCCCAAGTAAAATGTAAATGAAAGGCTCATTAATAAGCTAAAATGATATAGAGATCGTGAATTACTGAGAAGACTTTCAAGATTTCAAATTATACCACAGTTCCTTGAACTTTCAACCTTCAGGTAATATTCAAGCAATACTTCTCAACTGTATTGTCCCATACTCACTAAAAAAAAGTATACAGTGGACTAACAAACTCAGAAAAGTATACTTTCATTTTACACACACGTAATAGATATTATCATATTCAAAGCCCTGAGAGTTCTACAGTGTTCAACAAGATTTTGTCAAATTTATTTGTTCATAGGCCCCCATTCCCCAATCGAGAACTTAGGAAATAATGGGTTAGGATTAAATAAAAAAAGTATTTACAGGGACACCTGCGTGGCTCAGCAGTTTAGCGCCTGCCTTCTGCCCAGGGCATGATCCCATAGTCCCAGGATCTGAGTCCCACATTGGGCTCCCTGCGTGGAGCCTCCTTCTCCCTCTGCTTATGTCTCTGCCTGTCTCTCTAATGAATAAATAATAAAAATCACATTAAAAAAAGACATTTACACGTGCATATTTAGAGAACAATATATATTTTAATGTCTGAAAATGCTAAAGTCAATAAAAAGTCTGTATCTGTATGAGGTATGTTAGCATATTAAAAAATGATGAAAAGGCTGAAGAAATATTTAATTTTTCATACAATTAAGAGTAAATGGAGAGGAGCCTGACTGGTTCAGTCGGTAGAGCTTGTGACTCTTGATCTCAGAGTTGTGGACTCAAACCCCACATTGGGCATAGAGCTTACTTAAAATAAAAAGAAAAACATGTTCATTCTATTTGTTTAAAAAAATAAAGAAGAGTAAAAGGATTGAAGTGAAAAATTTCTGAAGATGAACAGTGATGGTTGCACAATGTGAATGTACTTAATGCCACTGAACTGTACACTTAAAATGGCTCAAATGGTAAATTTTATATTTTACAATAGAAAAAAGTAAATGACTACAAACTTCCAATTATAAATAAGTCATGGGGATGAAAGTATAGCATGGGGATAACATGGTAATAACTTTCTATAGTGATATACAGTCCCTAAACTTATCATGGTGAGCATTTTATAATGTATATAATTGTTGAATCCCTATGTTGTACACCTGAAATTAATGATACTGTATGTCTACTATATTTCGATAAAAAGAGTAAATATGTGTATGAATAGGAAACACATAAACGAATACATATTTTAAAATTTTATTTATTTGAGGGCAGCCCGGGTGGCTCAGTGGTTTAGCGTGGCCCTCGGCCTGGGGTGCGATCCTAGAGACCCAGGATCGAGTCCCACGTTGGGCTCCCTGCATGGAGCCTGCTTCTCCCTCTGCCTGTGTCTCTGCCTCTCTCTGTCTTTCATGAATGGATGAATAAAATCTTAAAAAAAAAAAAAAAAGATTTTGAGAGAGAGAGAAAGAGTGCATGCAGGGCATAGGGCTAAGGTGGAGGGAGAGGGACAAGCAGACTCAGCGTTGAGCAAAAAGCCTGATGCAGGGTTTGATCCACTACCCTAAGATTGTGACCTGAGCTGAAATCAAGAGCTGGACACTCAACCAACTCAGCACCCAGGCACTCCAAGAAAACCACACACACACATACACATACACGATTTTATTCATTTGAGAGAGAGACAGAGAGAGCACAAGCAGGGGGGAGAGGTAGAAGCAGGCTCCTGACGAGAGGCTCCATCTCAAGACTTAGACCATGACCTGAGCCAAAGGCAGGCACTTAACTGAGCCACCCAGGTGCCCCAAGAATATATATTTCTAGGTAAAAAACACACTTAGTGGGCAGCCCGGGTGGCTCAGTGGTTTAGCACCAACTTCAGCCCAGGGTGTGATCCTGGAGACCCAGGACCGAGTCCCACATCAGGCTCCCTGCATGGAACCTCCTCCTTCTCTCTCTGCCTCTCTCATAAATAAATAAAATATTTTAAAAAGCCACACACACAGTTAAAAAATGTGTGTAGATGTAGAACTACATCTCACTTAGAAACTGTGTGTAGATGTAGAAATACATTTCTACAGAAATGTAGAAATTTCCATGTTCATAGTAAAGAAGGCGTCATTTTTTCCTAATTTTGGCTGTATTTCCAAACATTCTAGGATTCTACACAGTTCACTATATTCTGCATAAACCAAAAGTCTGATTACACTATAAACTGGTTAAGTTCAAATGGTATTACAAAAACTACATAGGAAGTATTTGAAAAGGATGCAAATAAAACCCGCAGTTTTGAAAAAATTATTATTGTATGATAGTCACTAAATTGTCTCAAAAGTCACCTGATAGGTTTTAAGAACTTTCATCTGAGTATTACCGTTTTGATGGGATCATCTTAAATCTAGCTTTACAGATTCAGAAGCTTGACATCTTTAGTTGATCCAGAATTGATTAAGCTGAAGACTGACTCAAGTTAACCACAGAAAAGGCATCAGTGTATAAACATAGTTAATTTTACTACACTACCGCAAGAGGTTGAACCACTTATACAGTATAATCTGAATCCACTAACTAGCTTTGTGATCACAGCCAAGTTGCCAAACCTCTCTATGCCTACGCGCCAATTGTAAGGGGTAACAGTATGGTGCTGTTGTGATAATATTTATAAAGCTCTTTGAAAAGTATATGACACACAGTCACTACATAAGTGTTTTTTTTTTTTAATTTAAAGATTTTATTTATTTATTCATGAGAGAGAGAGAGAGAGAGACAGAGAGGCAGAGACACAGAGACACAGGCAGAGGGAGAAGCAGGCTCCATGCAGGGAGCACGATGTGGGATTCAATCCCCAGACCCCAGGATCACGCTCTCAGCTGAAGGCAGATGTTCAACTACTGAGCCACCCAGGCGTCCCCATAGGTGTTTGTTAAATACTGTAACATTCACTCATCAACCTCTCTGGTACTGAAAAAAGACAAAAACAAAAACTCTACATAAAACACCAAGTTACCATTAAAAGATTCTTCACTGAACATAGAATGAAAACAAAGATAGACAAAAGACTTTAGTGGGTAGTCTTCTAATAAAACAACTGGGGA
Organism: Vulpes lagopus; assembly: GCF_018345385.1. Classification (NCBI taxonomy): domain Eukaryota; kingdom Metazoa; phylum Chordata; class Mammalia; order Carnivora; family Canidae; genus Vulpes; species Vulpes lagopus. Next base: position 96,566,108 of record NC_054824.1, on the reverse strand, counting down.
ATCCCTGGGTGGCTCAGAGGTTTAGCGCCGCCTTTGGCCCAGGGTGTGATCCTGGAGACCCGGGATTGAGTCCCAAACTGGGCTCCGTGTGGGGACTGCTTCTCCCTCTGCCTGTGTCTCTGCCTCTGTGTGTGTGTGTGTGTGTCTTTCATGAATAAATAAATAAAATCTTTTAAAAAATAATAAAACAACTGAAGGAACAGTTTCTTACACTAGATCAGGGTTTCTTAACTTCAGTAGTGTTGATATTTTGGGCCAGATGACTCTTGCTGTAGTGGGGAGGGAAGGGCTGTCCTGTCTATTCTTATGTAGAATGTTTAGGGGCATTCCTGACCTCTACCCAACTAGATGTCAATAGCAACACCTCAACCACCACCAGTTATGACAACCAAAATGGTCTCCAGACACAGCTCCACATCCCCTGGGAGGCAAAACCGTCCCTGGGTGAGAACCAATAGTTTAGAGATCTATTTGCCAAACTGAACAATTTGCTCCTGTCAGCTGTTTTAAGATCTTCCTTCCCTGCCAGTTTCGGATACACCAACCACACCCGGTTCAGGGGCTCCCATTTCTAGTTCAGGGGCTCCCATTTCTAGCTCCTGCATTTTAGTTCTTCCTTGGTCTGTTTGGTTTTCTTCAAAGAGGTTACAAGTGGCTGGTTACAGCTATTTACAGACCTAGTTCTTAGTGGGTTTCCTAGAGATTACATCTTCCTCTTCTACACTAAATAACAGTGGCATCAATTAACCCCATAGTCTAAACAAAAATAAATCAGTACTTAGGGTAGAACTTCTGCAGGCAGCTTATTTAACCTATTACTTTTTTTTTTTTTTTTTTGCTAATGTAATCTTTGTTTCCCCTCCTAATTTTATCTTCACACCTTGGAAGCATTTCACTGTAGATCCTCATGCATCAGCATCTGAGGCAGGGGAGATAATCACTTATTTTCAAACTCCAGCATATAATTTAACAGGATAAAATAAGAGGGTGTGGGGGGATGAGAATATTTATTAACATTTTACATTCTGAAATGAAATATGCCATATGTAAACATTAGGTACTGAGCCAGAGTTCAACTCTGCTCAAAGGAGAGAAACTGCTACAAACTTGCCTGAGCACTAGAATATAACTGATGGTGGCAGCATTCCAAAAAAGCAGAATAAATAAGAATCACAATAAACTGTCCTTGATATAACTTCTATTGGTTTGACTCTGGAACAGTTTTTCTTTTTTTTTTAGGCACCTATAGTGATCAAATCTTATTAGCTTTCAGGTAAACAGTCTACAATGGTTTTGGAGTATGTATATCTTGAGTAAAAGCAATTCAACTGTTAATGTAATAAATATCAAAATGAATAGCCACTTTTTTTTTTTTTTTTAATGAACAGCTAAAAATTAGGCGCAAGGGATCCCTGGGTGGTGCAGCGGTTTGGCGCCTGCCTTTGGCCCAGGGCGCCATCCTGAAGACCCAGGATCGAATCCCACGTCGGGCTCCCGATGCATGGAGCCTGCTTCTCCCTCTGCCTGTGTCTCTGCCTCTCTCTCTCTCTGTGACTATCATAAATAGATAAAAAATTTAAAAAAAATAAAATAAAAAAAATAAAAATTAGGGGCAAACTTCTCTGATGCTTACTATGAATTATTACTTTAAGTAAGCTTTATACCCAAAGTGGGGCTTGAACCCACGACTCCGAGATCAAGAATCACATGGTCAAAGAAAAAAAAAAAAAAAAAGAATCACATGCTCTATGGCCTGAGCTAGCTAGGTGCCCCAAATTCTTATTTTAAGAGAAAATATTAAAAGTAATGGGCTCATCAAATATCAAATAAACATTACATGTTAACAAAATAGCATTTTACAAAAAATTACTATTTCCCAAAACAAAACAAGGCAAAAAGTGAAAGGGGTATTACTTCACATTTCTGAAAATCTTTTAAGCATATGGCTTAAGAAAATCATATATGCCTCTGCCTTCAATCATTTGCCATATGTCATATGTCACAGCCTCTGGAAGACACCAGTGTATACTTGGGAGACAAGGAGCAGAAAAGGCAAATAATGTCTTGGAATTATCATAAAAATAATCGTGACTTTGTAGATCCTCTGAAAGATCTCAGGGCCTCCCTTGTCAGGAGTTTAGTACCATAAGCATGGTACTTCAAGAACCAGCTGGTCTAGTTGCTTAAGGGCTTTTAAGTTTTACAAATGTGTAAAAATCACAAACTTATTTTTCAATTAAAAATACACATGGTCTCAGGTTTTTTTGGACTAAGACACTGCACACCAAAATACAGAGACTCTCCTCCACAACTGCATTCCTAACATTCACAGATAATAAATTCAGGGAAGGGAAATCCTTAACACTAAACCCTTGCAGCACCATACGAGTGGTTAAGACGGTGAAAGTACAAAGATCATCTGTGTGATCCCTAGCATATTTAACTTTCTGATGCTTTTAGTTTTCTCATCTGTAAAACAGGTAGGTTTCCACCTTACAAGGATTTTATCACGATTAAATGAATGAAAAATTAAGAGCTCAGAACTCTGCCTCCGTGTAAAATTCTGATGTTACTTTTTTTCTTTTAAGTTTTATTTATTCATGAGAGACACAGAAACACAGGCAGAGGGAGAAGCAGGCTCCTCACAGGGAGCCCGACGTGGGACTCGATCCTGGATCCCGGGATCACGCCCTGAGCCAAAGGCAGAAGCTCAACCGCTGAGCCACCCAGGCGTCCCTCTGATGTTACTTTTAGCTGTGACTCTCATTTTTAACACGTCATAAGGTATTTAAATTTTTTTTTTTTAAAGTAATCTCTATGCCGGACGTGGGGCTGGAACTCAGCGCCCGGAGATCGAGAGCCCCACGCCCCTCGGACTCGGGAGGGAGTCAGGGCACCCAACAGGTCGTATTAAATCCGAAACACTGGCTCAAGGAAACAGGGTCTGAGCAAATCCGTCCTAACAAAACGCAGCAATTACTGTTTTTACTCCTCACGCTTCAGTCGCTTTAGAAGAATTTAATTCCAACATTGCCTAAAATAGAAAACAAATTGCGGGCGGAAGATAACAGGAAAGCATTAAAGAAGACAAGAGCGCTCGACGGTTTTTGAAAACACGGAGGATCTCTCGGAGGAACAAAAGGAAGGGCCACCGGTTAGTGCGACCCGGCCCGTTACCAGCGGAGAACTGCGGGACGCCCGCCGGGGGGGAAGCGAGCCTCCTCGCGCCCCCCACCACACCTCGGCAGCCCCCGCGGGACCTCGGGTCCAGCCCAACGGTTTCCACGGCAACCGGCGCGGGCGCGCGCGGGCGGCGAGGAAGCCAAGGGCCGGCTCTCGCTCGCCACCGGTCCCCAGGGGTCGGGAAGCCAGGGCCGTGCGTCCGTCCGTCCGTGGACAACCGCATCTGTCCGGGTATCGCGGTGCCTCGCCGCCTCCACCGCGCCCCTCACGGCATCGCCAGGGAAGCGCAGCACACGCTCGGAGCGAGGAGGGTCCGCGGTCGTCCACACCGACTCCCGCCCATCGCCAGGCCGGAGGCGGCGGCCCGCGGACTCGGGCCCGCACACGCCCGCACACGCCCGCACACGCCCGCCGCGCCGCCCCGGGGCCCGCCGTCCCCGCCCCCACCCCGCCCCCGCGCAGCCGCAGGAGGCGGGCCCGCCGAGCCCGCACGCCCCGGCCCCGCCCGGCCTGGCCCGGCCCCCGGGGAAGCCCCCTTCGCCCCACCCCGGGCCAGGGCCCGCCCCCAGCGTCCCCGGCCTCCTTCCTGTGGGAAGTGCGGCTCCGTCCGCGTCCCCCACCCTCTCGGCTCCGCCCGGCAGCCGCTCCGCCGCCGAGCGCAGGTCGCGCCGGGCGGGGGCCGGGCGGGGGCCGCGCGGGACCCCCGGCCTCGGCCGTGCGCACGCAGGGCCGCCTCCGCCTGCGGGCCTCGCCCGGGCAGCTGGCGGCCGCCCGCCGCCCGCCGCCCGCCGCCCGCGAGCCCTACCTCGCCACCAGTAAGTCTTGGACAAGTCGTGCCAGGTCTGGTGCCGGGTGTGGTGAGTGCCGCCCGGGCCCAGGTGCGCCGCCTCGATGAGCCCCCGGCGCCGCTCCGGCTGCAGCACCACCTCCAGCTCCGCGAAGGTCTTGCGGTGCCGCTGCCGCCGCTGGTAGTACAGAGTCCCGCCGCGCACCACGTAGCAGGCAGCCGCCTTGCGGATTTTGCGCTTGACATTGCCCTCGGTGCCCGGCGCGTACGGCTCACGCTCGTTTGTCAGGTAGCGAAGAATGGCCCGGTAGCTTTCCTCGCTTGACATCGCTGACGGCGGCTGCCCGAGGGCGCCTGTCAGTGGCGGGGGAGGAAGACAGCGCACTGGCCCCGGGCGGATGCGGCGGCGGCGGCGGCGGCGGCGGGAGGAACGGCTGGGGCTGTGGTGAGTGCTCTCCGACGGCGCCCGCAGCGCGAAGGGAGATCGGACGAGTCGGTAACCAGGGGGAACTGCACTTCTCCAGCGCGCGGGATCCGCTGGCGACTGACAAAATGGCTGCTGCACCACCGGAAGTGACGTGATCAAGGGCAGTGGGTGAGGGGACCGAGTCCTGATTGGAGCGCGCTGGCTTTCTGGCTTGATGAAGCCGGCCGGGTGACGTCAGGACTGCGGGCGGACATTTTGGAAGCGGGTAGGCCTCTGCTGGGAGGCCGAAGTCGCTTCGAGCAGACATCTTAAGTCCTGGCAGTTTCCCTTTTTCAGTTTTCCCTTCTTTGCCTTGCTCGGAGCACGTGCAGGAGGCGGTGGGCTGCTGTTATCGTGCCCGAGGTACACCAAGAAGCGCAGGAGTCTGGTTTCCACCCGCCTACCTTCTGAGACCACTCCCTAGTCCAACATAAAAGCATCAGATTTTTGAGGCTCCTACTAAAATGTCAGCCTCTGGACGCAAGATCCAAGCCCCATTCACATGTAAATGTAATCTCCAGTTAAAACACTTAAAATCTAAGTCCCTCAATGATAGGACTTAACTTCTGAACTTAAACTGTTGGCTCCAAATCGCCCACGGAATAGTCGGGAGTTTTCTGGAATGACCGTCGTGCATAGGGGCAGTTTTCTGTACATCAAGGTAATCCTGTTGGCAGTGAGGGGGAGTAGCCGGCACTCTTACAGCTCAGTTTGCACGTTATTTTTACATAAACTAAGCGGGGGAGAGGGATTTTCTATTTTACACCAATGCACAGAAAAGGCCGAGACGACTTGAACTGCGTTTTCCGGGGTGCACTGTGTGCCCTAATTCACATTTTGAGCGGGGAGCCCAGAGCGGTGGCCCGTCACCTTCCGTGGGTTTAAAATGCCGCGCAGACGAGACCACAGACTTGGGACATCCTACTTGACAACGGGCCAAGCCCGGGCAGTGCTTTGCTGCTGCGCTAGAACTCCGGGGCCAACTCCTCCTCCGCAGCCTGGTCGCGGTCGCTGGGTGAGGCCCTTTGACCTTACAAACACAGGTTAGGGGCTGACAACCGGTGAACGCACCGGGCTCAAAAAACAGGATGGAACGGACTCTGTGGTACTTGCGGGTGGGGGCTGCAAGAATTAGCAGATGGCCTAGATACTGGAGGCAGCATCCTGGAGTACGTGAGCTCCCAGGGGTGGAGGAAAGAGAACCACCAGACCTGGGACTTATTTGGGGTCACTCAATTCAGACAAACAGCTGGGGGAGGAGGAATTAGAAGATGGAGATGCACTCCTCCCCTCCTGGGAGTGGGGCACCCAAAGCCAGATCAGCCCTCTGAGAACTGTCTGGGTTAGCACCATCACTTCAGCTGGGAGGTCAACTCCCTTTAAATTTAAAAAATAAACTTAAGGAAAAAAAAAATAATAATAAACTTAAGGGATCCCTGGGTGGCGCAGCGGTTTGGCGCCTGCCTTTGGCCCAGGGCGCGATCCTGGAGACCCGGGATCGAATCCCACGTCGGGCTCCCGGTGCATGGAGCCTGCTTCTCCCTCTGCCTATGTCTCTGCCTCTCTCTCTCTGTGTATGACTATCATAGATAAATAAAAATTAAAAAAAAAAATATTTAAAAAAAATAAAAAAATAAACTTAAGTAAAAACTTTAGTCGTGGAGGTGGAGAAGAAAAACTGACCCTACCCCCAGTTCAGTTGCTGCCAATACCACCTGTGAAAGCATGAAGCCCAGTGTACTTGCATTCTCCTCTGTGCCAATGTGGAGAAAAGGTTTAACAGGTGGTCTAATTGGTCTCAAAGTTTAACTTGCCATCCTCCTAAAACATACTGTATATTTCTAGCTCCTCCGGGTAAGCAGGCTACCCAGGAATCAAGGGTAATCAGAATCGGCAGCTTAACTTCATTAAGACATAGAAGCCAGAAAAGCACTTATTTAAAGTATCTGCCTTTAGCTCAGGTCATCCTGGGGTGCTGTAATGGAGCTCCACATCTGACTCCCTGCTGTGGGGCAAACAGGGGCAGGCTGGAGTCTGTTTTTTCCTCTCCCCTGCTTGTGCTCTAGCTCACTCAAAATCTTTAAAAAAAAATGAAAGGACATTTTTTGTGTCCAAAAATTTAGAAATCTCTAGCACTGTATTCAAGATGGGTATTTTGATTGGTTAAGCTTTCCTTATTCATAACTAATCTTATTTTCCTTGTAATTTCATAAAGAAAACATTGCCACAATAAAAATGAAGATTTCTTCCACCAAGCAAAATCTTAGATGTTTCTAAGCAAGAGCCAGTGTATCTTGCATTTTTTAAAAAATTGATTTTACACCTATTTTTAGTCTTCAAGTCTCCCAAAAGGACTATTTATTCCCCAAACCTAGCACAATACCTGAATTTAACATTCCTTTGACAGAACAATCATTAGTTCCATAACTTGGATAGAATGTAGGTATGTGGAGGGGGTGGGGGTAGGGGTGTGATGTGTGATTTTTACCTTGCCCAAGTATTCTATGTGCAAAAACATTTATCTCAAACGAGGATATGGCTTGTTCACTGTTGTAGTCTTCTCACTTGGAAGTGTGATACTTAAGATGATCTACTTTCTACAGAAGTGCAAGCCTATTCTTAATTCTAGCTTATTAATAAACTACCTTGGAAATTGGTAAGCACGGTCTACTCCTGTGCTAGCGAAGTTGTACTCTTCATTTAAACTTACTTTCTGGAAGCAAGAGCAGATTAATAGTACAGTTAAAGTTTTAAGCACTTTTACTCAGCTACCAACTAATGGTAAGAGGTGAAATACCGGCGAACAAAAGGCAAGCCCACTACAAAGTAAATTTTAGTCCCGCTGTTTACCGTAGTATAGGCCCAATATGTTGTTTTGAGAGTAAAAAAACACCAGGATCTAGATAGAGTCAGATGTTTATTTAAAAATCTGATCCACTAAAAGTTAGCGTTTTCCACCAACTCGGGGTGCGGAAACCTTCACAGGCTTCACAATCTTTTGCTTAGGTGCTGCCTTTGTGGGAGCCTGTAAAACAAGTTAAGTGACATTATTCCAATGCAAGTTTTAAAATCACCTCTCATATCGATCCCTTATGTATTCCAAGTTCCTTTCCTTATTAATTACATTCCTAATATTCTTAAGACCTACCCTCCCCCTAAAAAATTAAAGTCTACTTCTATAGATGTAAATGAAACACAACAATACTGTCACAGAATGGAAGGGTTATGTGAGGTGACACAACAAAATGCAGTGCGGGATCCTGAATTGTGTCCTTAGAACAGAAAAAGTTAACCAAGACCAATGGCTTTGAAATTTTACTATGGTTTTCTAAATAGATTAACATTGAAAAAAGCTGGGAAAATTCTATACTAAAGCCACCTTTATTTTTCCCTTCTCCAACTTTTGTTTGGCAGACTCATTTGGCTCAGGTAGAGGGACCTCTGAAATCACTCACCCCCAAACCAGTTACGAACATCATTTTCACTGGAGCTTTGCACTAAATTCCTTTTTTTAAAAAAAATTTATTTACTCATGAGACACAGAGAGGCAGAGCCACAGGAAGAGCAAGAAGCAGGCTCCCTATAGGGAGCCCAATGTGGGATTCAGACCCTGGGATCAGGCCCTGCACTAAATTCCTTAAAAACAGGGAACTTGGACAGCCCAGGTAGCTCAGCAGTTTAGCGCTGCCTTCAATCCAGGGCCTGATCCTGGAGACCTGGGACTCCATCCCTCTGACTGTGTCCCTGCCTCTCTCTCTGTCTCTCTCATGAATAAATAAATAAAATCTCAAAAAAAAAACAAAAACAACAACAACAACAACAAAAACATGGAACTTTTTAGAGGCCTGGGTGGCTCAGCAGTTGAGCCTCTGCCTTCAGCTCAGGGAGTGATCCTGGAGTCCTGCATCAGGCTCCCTGCAGGGAGCATGCTTCTCTCCCTTTGCCTCTCTCTGTCTTTCACAAATAAATAAATAAAAACTTGGATCTTTCATTAACCACAATTTAGATTAAAAATAAATCTTCCCGTTATTATTTATTAGGTAATCTCTATACACAATGTGGGGGTTCAACTCACAACCCTGAATCAAGAGGTGCATGCTCTTCCAACTGAAGCTGGGTGCCATTCATTGATTGATTGATTCATTCATTCATTTAAAGATTTTGTTTTTTAAGTAATCTCTACACCCAACATGGGGCCTGAACTCACACTCCTGAGATCTAGTCGCATGCTCTAACAAGTGAGCCAGCCAGGGCCCCTCCTGTTGTTTCAAATAACAAAAATCAAGAAAACTCATAATTACCTTAGCAGCAGCCATTGCTGTCTTTTTAGATGCTTGCTTAGCCTTTTTTGCTTCCTTGGCAGCCCTGTGGGATTAAAAATAAGGCAAAGTGTTTTACTCCTTAAGAGTACAGCTTATTAACAAGGAGCTAGAGTGTTTTGGAAAAGAATTACCATATTCCTTCCCCAACTGCCAAGTATTTGTAGGATAAATCCAAAGGGTCTGTCAATACATGTCATTAACCAAGTCAGCCTAACATAGATTAGATTAGAAGTTGTGCAGTAGCTTTAACTGCATACAGAATTTCAACAAATCATTAAATACTATATGATTAAACTCAATGTTTAGGACTAGCAATTTCTATATAGATTGAAGTATCAATACACAATATCAAATTAGATTCCTATGCCTATAACTTCAAATATAATCTATAATCCACCCCCAGTAGCTGAACTCCTCATAATGAAGACTTCCTCACCTGATGGCCTGTTCTCGTTGAGCCTTCCTAACTTCAGGTTTCTGATTCCTCTTAGCCATTATATCAGCAAGAGATGCCCCAGTGATGGCCCTCTGGAATTTGACTGCACGGCGGGTTCTTTTCTTTTGAATTTCTTCCTACAAAGCAAGATGGGAGCATACTTATGAACCTTGCTTCAGGAGTACGGGAGAAACAGTCTTATGACTTGCATTTATTTGTCTGAGTGTGCTTGGGCTGCTACAACAAAATACTAGACTGAGCAGGTGGTAAATAACAAATTTCTCACAGTTCTTGAGGTCTAAGTCAGGATTACAGCATGCATGGTCACCTGAGGACCCTCTTGTTGTACCTGTTATCACACGTTGGAAGAGACCAAGGGAGCTCTCTCTTGGGCATTTTTTTTTAATATTATTTTTTTTTTAATTTTTATTTATTTATGATAGTCACAGAGAGATAGAGAGAGAGGCAGAGACACAGGCAGAGGGAGAAGCAGGCTCCATGCACCGGGAGCCCGACGTGGGATTCGATCCCGGGTCTCCAGGATCGCGCCCTGGGCCAAAGGCAAGCGCCAAACTTATAAGGGCACAATTCCTATTTCTGAAGGCAGTCCCTCCCAAAGGTCTCATCTCTCAACGCTTTGAGGGGTAGGTCTCAACATACGAATTTTAGGAGTTTACATTCAGATCATAGGAACCTTCAACTAAAATATCATGCAGTCATTTGAAAAGAAATATATAAAGAATATATGCAAAACACTGCAACAGGCAGGTTAAGTTTTCAAATTAAAGATTGGCTAAATGATCTCTCAGATATCCTGGCCATTTACTACTTTAAAGATACAAAAGTTAAACTCTGATGAAGTTAACTGGATAGTACTTCAAAAATGATTTAAAAAAAAAATATATATATATTTAAGAGATAGTGGGAGGCCTGGGTGGCTCAGCGGTTGAGCGTTTGCCTTCAGCTCAGGGCATGGTCCCAGGGTCCCATGATCGAGTCCCGCATCAGACCCCCTGCATGGAGACCGCTTCTCCCTTTACCTGTGTCTCTCACGAATAAATAAAATCTTAAAAAAAAAAAAAAAGAATTTAAGAGAAAAAAAGGAGGGAGGGACAGAGGGGAGGAAAGAAAGAATAGAAAGCAAGCAGACCCCACACTGAGTACAGAGTCCAGGAGGGCTTGATTCCACAACCATGAGACCATGATCTGAGGAGGAAACCAGGAGTCAGATACTTAACAGGCTGAGCCACCCAGGCACCTCACTTCAAAAGTGATTTCAGTAAGACCATTTATCTTCAAGAATATATTTCTGGGAAAAAAAAAAAAAAATCAGATCTCAACTCACCTATTTTATTTTTACTTAAAGTACTGTTGCTGGAAGAAATAGTGAATTGGAAAATGATTTATGACAGGAAAGCTACTAAGTACTAGGGAATGTCCAGGAATTAAGACAGCACAATTCAAACTTTTGCTAATAAAAGACATGTAACATTAATCATCTTAAAAGCATTTTTAGGGGATCCCTGGGTGGTTCAGTGGCTTAGCGCATGCCTTCAGCCCAGGGCGTGATCCTGGAGTCCCGGGATCGAGTCCCACATCAGGCTCCCGGTATGGAGCCTGCTTCTCCCTTTGCCTGTGTCTCTGCCTCTCCCTCTCTGTATGTCTATCATGAATAAATAAAATCCTTTAAAAAAAAAAAAAAAAAGGCATTTTTAACTGTATTAACTCAGTGGCATTAAGTACATTCCCAATGTTGTGTGCAACAACCAGCACTGTCCATCTCTAACTTTTTCATCACTCCAAACGCCCCATTGCTTCCCCTGCCCAGCCTCTAGTAATCTCTACTTTGCCTTTATGAATTTGTCACTATATGCACCCCATAAATGTGAACTTAAACAATATTTGTACTTCTGTGTCTGGCTTATTTCACTTAGTATGTCTTCAAGGTTTATTATATTGGCTAGTTACCAGTTTTTTAAGGCTGAATAATATTCCATTGTGTGTGTGTATTGTTTTGTTATCCGTTCACCCATAGATAGGCCATTTGGGCTGTTTCCGTATTTTGGCTATTGTGAATAACCAGTGCTATGAACACTGGTATATTAGTTATCTGTCTTGTGGCACCTGAGTGGTTCAGTCAGTTAACCATCTCCCTTTGGCTCAGGTCATGATCCCAGGAGCCCTGAGCCCCAGAGTCCCACATTGGGCTCCCTGCTCAATGGGGAGCCTGCTTCTCCCTCTCCTGCTGCCTGTGCTGTCAAAATCATAACAAGAAAAAAGAAAAAGAAAAGTTATTTGTGTTAGGTTCCTGCTTAGTTTCCTTGGGTATACTCCTATAAGTAGAGTTGCTGGATATAGTTCCATTTAGCTTTTTGAGAAACTGTGAGACCATTTCCAGTGCCTGTACCATCTCACATTCAGCAATGCACCAAAGTTCTGATTTCTCCACACCTTCAGCAACATTGGTAATCTTCCCTTTTTTGGATACGGACTATCCTAATGGGTGTGTCAAATCTAAGTTAGAAATAAATTTCTCCTTCCTCTGAGCTCCCACAATACCTACTGGTGTCCTTCACCCAGAAGGTGTTCACTAAAATATTCTGAGCCTCCTGGACACTAATCCTACTGCCAGGGCACAAAAACCTCTCCTCAAAAGTCTCCATCACGGTCAAAGAGCGCTTCAAAAAACAATCTTGAGAACAAACCAATATGATGAAGATTCCAGTGACAGCCCTTAGAACTAATCCTGTAAACCTTCAAAACCAAATAACCATACTACTTAACTTCCACCCACTGGAACCTCTGAATTACTTCTACAGATGTGTACTTAATAGCATTTACCTACTTTGGCAAGGGGATGCTTCTAAATTTCAATCCGACGTTCCCGTGAGCCTGATGTATAAGGAGACGAGCGTACCAGTCGTCTTCGCTTCACTGATGCTTTGCAGCCTAAGAGCACTCTCCCGTCCTGTCTCCTTTACTACAATTTTACAGGGCGGCACCTGATGCTGTTTAAATTTAAGAGCCCCGCCCCCCGACCAGACTGCAGTTAACTTACCGACTGTCCCTTTTTGTGCTTTCTTCTGTAGAGGACAGTCCAGTTGATCTGCCGAGGGTTCCTCTTGGAAAGGAAGGCCGACTCGCATTTTGCGTTAAGAAACTGGAAGACCTGCAGGAACAAGTCCAAGGCGGTCAGCTCAGCTTAGAACCCTCCAGACTCTCACTTCTACCGCTTCCCTGGCCCAGAGGCCAAAAGGCTGTGTGCGGGTGACGGCCGGCGGGAGCGGGTGGCACCCCGAGGCCTTGGGACATCCGTCCTGCCAACACGGAAGCCGGTGAACCGAAGCTCCCGGGGCAGGGAAGGGCGGGGCATCCGGGAGGCATCCAGCCCGGTCCCTACGCGGGTCCCAAGAGGCCTGGTGCCCCCAGCACAGCCAGCTACTCGGGCCGTCCGTTTCCCGGGCCACCGGAGTTCCCAAACTCTAACCTCCGACCTCGCTCACACTACGTCCAGCCTCGGAAAACGGCTCACTCAGAGGCTTCCGATCCCAACAGCCACTGCACCCGCGGCGCCCGAAACAAGCGCCTCAGGGGCCGGGAGCGAGGGGGACGTGCACACGCTTAGACCCAACCGGGCCGCTCCCCTCCCAGGAGCGCAAGCTGCCTTTCACCTTCCCGTCGGTCCTGGCGTAGCGCCTGCCATGTCCGGGGTAAATCTTGTACCCACTGAAACTGCACAGCTCGACCCTGTAACAAAAAGCCAAGAGAGCCCGTTAGGGGGGGTGTCGACGGCAAGGGGCGGCCGAGCCCTGGACGTGCGAAGGCGGCTCGGCCCGAGGATGGAAGCGGATTGCGACCCGGGGTCTTGCTCACTTCATGGCTGCGGCGTCCGGGAAGACGGCGAGACGGCGAAGAGAAGGAGAGCATCATGGGAAGAAGCCTTATAAGCCGGCCGGCCGAGCCCCTCCCCGAGTCCCTTCCGTAACCCCGGCGCTCGGCGATGACGTCAGCCATAGCCGCCTCCTTCCGCTGGGGGCGGAGCCGGCTCGCGGGGCGCGGGGCGAGCGGTCGGTTTCTCGGTCGTGGCGATTCCTGCGGTCAGGGGGTCCTGAGCGTGGTCCTGCCGCGCCGAGTGGGACCCGCACAGTCCGGTGACCGACAGCCAGTACCCACAGGTAAAACTTCAAGTCACACAGCGTCCGTGCTGCCCCACGAACTTCGCCAACAAAATCAGATTTTAATGGCTTCAGCTTTGGAAAATAGTAATGCCGTCTGAAGTGGCTCCCACGCCTTGCGCTGATTGGCATTCACGGAGTTCTCTTTCTGCGCTAGGAATTATGCTGGGGCATTTGCACGCATTTGTGTAGAGTTTACAAAATCCCCAGTGAGTACGCGCCAGGCCCTGCGAAGCGACGCCGCCTGTCCGGGAAGAGCTAGGCGTCGCCTTCCGCCTGTTGCAGCCCAGGGCCGGTGGTGGACCAGTGAAGGGCAAAGCCCTTGCCCGGAGGCTTGGGAAAGGGAGCCCTGGCCAAGCCCGCGGGGGGCGGGGGGGGCAGTGCCTCAATAGCTTGAACCCTCCCGTGACGCTAGAAACGAGCATGTTGGGGGTAATGGAAGGAGGCAGTCCTTGAATTGCGTGTTGCAGGATTTGACTAGGAAACAAAAATGCAATGATTGATGCTGCCTGTGTAAGCTGCTCGCTCTAAAAAGCATCGGTAAGTGGTAGGTGGAAAGATTTGTAAAGTCCAACGAGGTGGCTGACTGATGTTAAGAAAGCTGCACGGTTATGCTGGAACCAGTCTCAAGAATGAGCTCATAGAGGGGCACCTGGCTGCTCAGTCAGTGGAGCGTGTGACTCTTGATCTTGGGAGTGAGTTTGAGCCCCACCTTGGGCATAGAGATTACCTAAAAATAAGATCTTAAAAAATAAGAATGAGTTAATAGAGATCAGCGTGGAATCAAAAAGCAAAGGGGAGGAATTTGACATTCCAACCAACTCCTACCAGTTTTTCAGAATACCTGGTTACTTGGAATACATTGTTTAAATAGACTATGGGCAGATGGACGCCTCAGGCTCCCATGGCTTGATGAATTTAGCTATGACATTCATACAGCTCTCTTTGTTTATTATTATTATTATTTGCTCTCTTTGTTTCAAATCACTCCTGATTAAACAGATGTTTGATCATTTGAAAAAAAAAGAAGAAGAAAACGACCTGGCTTCTATAGGTAATAAGGCCCAGCTGGAATGAGTAGAGGATGGGGCCAAGATTTATAAGCAGGAATTTGGTCCACAGAACCCCAGGATTTATGGTACCTTCCCAAGCATTTTAGGAAGATTTTATTTTACTGGTCTTCAAAGTTAAGTTTGGCCTGAGTAGCTCTGTGGGGGAAAAGCAGAAAACTAGACCATAGGGATTTTAGGGCTTTTACTCTTCCTTGGAGGGCATTGTTGAGCTGGCATCTTAGTGTTCTTTGTAACACATTATATATATCACACCTTAAATTATGCTCGCTCTTAGAATAAGAAAATATACAGAAGCCTCTAAAAGTATTTTATATACTGTCATAAAATGGCTTCCAACGCCATCTATAAATTTCTGGTGACTTCATCCTTATACTCTCTCTTTCTCTCTCTCTCTCTCTCTCTCTCTCTTTGTTTATTTTTTTGGAGCCTGATGCGGGGTTTGAACTCACAACCCTGAGATCAAGATCTGATCTGATCTGAGACCAAGAGTTGGCTGTTTAACCAGCTGAGCTACTCAGGCACCTGTTGACATTCTCTTTTATTGGCAAAAGGCTCAGCTGTCCTTCATTCTCTCTCTCTCTCTCTCTCTCTCTCTTTTTTTTTTTAATGGAGCAATACTGAACCAACATTGGCCTTCTCAGCCTCCTGTATCTCCTGAGAACAGAGCATTCTGCTGTTCGTTGCCTCTTCACCTTTCACTATACTTACTTGCTATATTGGTTTCCTGTGGTCAGTGTAACAAATTACCGCAAACTTGGTACCTTAAAAGTTCAGAAATGTATTCTTTCGTTTCTGCAGGCTAGAAGTCTAAAATATCACTGGGTTGAAATCAAGTATCCTTGCTCCAGACTCTGAAAGCTCAGGGGCAGAACATGTTCCTCATGTTCCTCTCTCTTCTGTTTCCACTCATATAAACCCTCTGGAATTCTATATGAGAAACTATGAGATCATATATGTTTGTTGGTTTAAACTGCTACGTTTAGGGGCGCCTGATTGGCTCAGTTAAGTATCTGCCTTCTGCCCAGGTCATATACCAGGGTCCTGGGATCAAGTTCTGAATCAGGGAGCCTGCTTCCACCTCTCCCTCTGCCATTCCCCCCTGCTGTGCTTATGCACGTGCACTCTCTGTCTCTCAAATAAATTCTTTTTTTTTTTTTTTTTTTAAAAACTATGTTCAGGAATATTTTGTCGACATAGCAATAGATAATTAATAGAGAAGGTAAGGAAAGTGGTTTTTTTTTTTTTTTTTTTAAGATTTATTTATTTATGACAGAGAACGGCAGAGACACAGGCAAAGGGAGAAGCAGGCTCCATGCCGGAGCCCGACGTGGGACTCGATCCCGGGACTCCAGGATCGCAACCTGGGCCAAAGGCAGGCGCCAAACTGCTGAGCCACCCAGGGACCCCTAGGAAATTGTGAAGATGGGAACTTAGTGAATAATTATATCATTTATCCAAAGGTCAGATAGGAGAAAGCATGTTTGTGAGGCAAAGGGTCAATTTTGCAAAGTTGGAGCTCAAGGTGCCTATAGCACGTTAAGGTGGAGCTGTGTTTTAGGACGTTAAACAAGTTCAAAAGAGTATTCAGAAAAGGATATATTTTAAGAGTAATGGACATATAGGTGATAGAATATGTGTGATAACATCACCTAGTGTTACAGGCTGGCTTCTTTGGAAGCGCTTCCTGAGACTGTGTTTAGCATGCAAGATGTTCATTAGGGATCAAGTCCTGTGAAAGGAGAGGGGAGAAAGCAATATGAAGCAGCAGTTAAATAAATTACTGGTCTAACTAAACCTCAGTCAATCCCAGCAGGAGCTCTTGAACAGTTATTGCCTGTCAGAGCATTCCATGTTGGGCCAAATAATCAACCCTGTTTATACCCCCACCTTGTCCCTGGATGTGTGTTGCCCCTAGAGAGATCATGAGCCAAGTAAAGTGGTTCTCAGTAGCTAAGCCAGACCCTACTGCAAGTTGAGGATGCCAGTGACAATGATCAGTGTCCACTGTTCGGCAGCAAGCCTTTGCTTGAAGAGGGATATGGATATTGCATCTCTGTGTCTACCAACTCTAGAAAGAGCAACTAGAATGAGTCCGTGCAAAAGAATCCAGGAATACCAATATTTAAGGGATAGGGGAATGGAGAGAGAATTATCTGAAGAAGCCTGGGCAGATGAGGTCAAAGGAAATAGAGATCCATGATAGTCACTTCAGAGAAGCCTATGGAAGAGACTTGACAATGCTAAAAGCCACATAAAGTTCTAGTAAGACAACGACAGGAACATAAACATGAATGCCTTTGGAATGACTTTACATTGCATTTTTAGTGTTTCTTCCCATAGAGTTCTCTTCACATGTGTGGGAGGGACATACCTTTTTTAGAACCTACTACCATAGTTCCTGGAAGGCTGGTCAGTCCCAAGACTCTCAGGCATTGACTTCAGGGAAGGCTTTGAAAGGAATGCCTAATAACTAAACTAGAAAGTAACTGGTTTATTTTATTTTATTTTTTTTAATTTTTTTTTTAATTTTTATTTATTTATGATAGAGAGAGGCAGAGATATAGGCAGAGAGGGAAGCAGGCTCCATGCACCAGGAGCCCGACATGGGATTCGATCCTGGGTCTCCAGGATCACGCCCTGGGCCAAAGGCAGGCGCTAAACTGCTGCGCCACCCAGGAATCCCAATTTTTTTTTTTTTTTTTTTTTTTTTTTTTTTTGTGATAGTCACAGAGAGAGAGAGAGAGAGGCAGAGACACAGGCAGAGGGAGAAGCAGGCTCCATGCACCCGGAGCCCAACGTGGGACTCGATCCCGGGTCTCCAGGATCGCGCCCTGGACCAAAGGCAGGCGCTAAACCACTGCGCCACCCAGGGATCCCTTAACTGGTTTAAAAACTATATAGCATTGGAGCACCTGGGTGGCTCAGTCAGTTAGGCAGCTAACTTTGGGGCTCAGGTCATGATCCCAGGGTCCTGGGATTGAGTACCACATCAGGCTCTCTGCTCAGTGGGGACCCAGCCTCTCCCTCTGCCTGAGGCTCCCCCTGCTTGTGCTACTGTGCATGCATGCACACTCTGTCATATAAGTCTTAAAAAACAACAACAACAAAACTATACGGCATTAAAAAGTATGAAGTTGGGGCACCCAGGTGGCTCAGTCAGTTAACTGCCTTCAGCTCAGGTCATAATCCTGACCAGGGTCTTGGGATTGAGCCCCATGTCAGGGTCCCTGCTCAGCAGGGAGCCTGCTGCTCCCTCTGCAGCTCCCCTTGCTCTCTCTCACATGGTGTGTCTCTCTCAAATAATAAAAATCTTTAAAAAAAAATGTGAAGCTTTCTTTAAAATTATGAAGCATTAAGGGATGCCAGGCTGGCTCAGTTGATAGAGCATGTGACTCTGGATCTTGGGGTCATGAGTTCAAGCCCCACATTGGGTGTAGAGATTACTTTAAAAATTAAAATTATGAAGCATCATTAAAATAAGTTACGAGTATTCTTTAAAATCTAAGTCAAGTATTCATATCTAACTACTAATTATATGATATACAGGGGACAGGAACATGTGAAACAATTCCACATGGATGCAATTGGCATCTGTAAATTGAAAGGAGATTAGAGCCTATGGATAGGACTACCTGCACAAATAATTTCCAGTGTAAAATGAAAGAGGAGTCCCCTTTTTCAAATATCAGGATAAAGGTATAAAATAACTAAGCTATTTCCTTTCTTCAGTAATCTATCTCTTGACCTCTCATGGTGTTTTTTCATTTGCTATTTAAATTTAACGTCATCTCCCTCAGGCAAGGACATTTGCTAGGGCTGTGCAGCCCCTCAGGTGCCCAGGGACCCGCCCTGTCACTTGATGCGTGTACTGGAACACACGGGGCCCGGCCAGCTTTTGGGTTGCTCCTACTATGAAGTTCTAGACCAATATGTTACACCCCACAGAGGGTGGGAGAAGGCCACGGCCTAACCCATATGGAATAGGCAATCCTGTGGGATGTGTTATGTACATGGGTCCTGGATGGGGTGGGCATCCAGCTGCTTGCGGGATGCATGGCAGTGCCCCTAGCTTCGGTGAGTGTAGTGCAGGAGCTAGTGTTAGCAAACTGCAGAACCAGCCACTCTGAACACTCACTAGAAAGTGTGGCAGCCGGAAGGGGACCTGCCTGTGAGCTGAAGCTCCAAGGCCCAGGCATATGCCCTATTGTCCACGTTGTACTTCACTTACAGAACACAAAACAATGATCGCTTTCCAAGACAGCAAGTGCAGAGCATTAAACCCTAAGTTTTCTGGGCATCAGGCCTGTGCAACTGCATTGGTTCCACAACTTGAAAGTGGCTCTACCTATGGATAAAAAGAAATTAAGAACTTCCTCAACCAATTGCAACATATGGGTCTTATTTGAGGCCTGATTTGAACAAACATACTGGACAGACCACAGGGGTAATTTGAATACAGACTGGATTTTTGATGATACTAGGATATATTGTTAATCCTTTCGGTGTTTTTTTTTTTTTTTAAGATTTTATTTATTTATTTGTGAGAGAGACAGAGAAAGAGAGGCAGAGACACAGGCAGAGGGAGAAGCAGGATCCGTGCAGGGAGCCCGATGTGGGACTCGATCCCGGGACTCCAGGGTCACGCCCTGAGCTGAAGGCAGGCGCTAAACCACTGAGCGAGCCACCCAGGGATCCCCTCCTTTCGGTGTTCTAATTGCATTGTGGTCATGTTTAATTTTAAAAAGTGTTCTTATATTTCTAGATATATACTAAATATTTACAGATGAAATATCATGATGGAAAAGAGAAATAGCATGATGGTTGGGATTTGTCTTTTGTTTTAAAGATTTTTAAATTTATATATTCATGATAGACATGGGGGTGGGGTGGGGGCTGGGCAGAGACGCAGAGGGAGAAGCAGGCTCCATGCCAGGAGCCTGATGCGGGGGGATTTATCTTAATATGAGAGAGCAGCCAGTGGGTAAGGGCATGGATAAAAAAATGACCTGGACTGGATAGGAGTTGAAGCTGGTAATAGGTAGGAGTGTTCATTAAAAGAGTCTCTAGGTTGTTATGTATTCTTTTAAATATTTTTCCCTGATAAAAAGTTTCAAACAATTATAATTTCGTTGTATGTAAATTCTACTTTAAAAGAAAGGAAACTGGGACACCTGGTTTAAAAGAAAGGAAACTGGGACACCTGGGTGGCTCAGTGGTTGAGCGTCTGCCTTCAGCTCAGGGCATGATCCCACATCTGGGGATCGAGTCCCACATCGGGCTCCCTGCATGGAGCCTGCTTCTCCCTCTGCCTGTGTCTCTGCCTCTCTCTCTCTCTCTCATGAATAAGAAAATAAATCTTAAAAAAAAAATAAAATAAAAGGAAACTAAAAACATGTTACTAGTTAATGAAATATTGGCTTAATAGGGGACATGTACTGAAACTTCAAAAAAACAAGATGGATGAAGGGATACATAAATGGATAGATGTGTGATAAAGCAAACAATAAAATGATAAAAGAATTGAAGTAGTGAGTTTACGAGTGCTCACAGAATTCTTTCAAATTTTCTAGATGTTGGAAAATTTTCGTAATAAAATGTTGGAAGATATTTAAAGGGAGCCATCTTCTGGAAGAAACTGGTATTACCAATTGGCTCAAAAGTGCAAGAGGAACAAAGCATGGCATTTGTAACTTCAGAATTTATTTTTATTTTTTTTTTTAATTTTTATTTATTTATGATAGTCAGAGAGACAGAGAGAGGCAGAGACACAGGCAGAGGGAAAAGCAGGCTCTATGCACCGGGAGCCTGATGTGGGATTCGATCCCGGGTCTCCAGGATCGCGCCCTGGGCCAAAGGCAGGCGCCAAACCGCTGCGCCACCCAGGGATCCCTGTAACTTCAGAATTTATATATATAATAACTGCTTATTTTTTCTCATATTCTGTTCTCATTCATGAATTCAAGCTGTCTTTCTTTGGCTGGAAATATTTCCTTCCTTCCACTGGCTAAATTCCTACTCAGATTTTACTTCATCTAAAACGGAGATCTGCAAATAGTAAATATTTTAGGCTTTGTGGGCTAACAAGATTGAGGACATTATATAGGCATTTATAAAACGAGAAAAAAATTATCACAACATTTTCATTGATGAGGTTTAAAATATCACAGTATCGAGTATGAGTTTTTGTAAAACAGGTCTAAAGAGAAAAATGAAATTCTTTTGGGGAGAGGTGGAGGATAGACATTTCTCTTAATTAGGGATCAAAGTTATTCCTTACCATTAAAATCAATTACCATTCAAATCCATGTTTGTAATCCTAATCTGTAAGGAGATTTACATTGGAAAATCTATTTTCACTCAGATAAAAACTGGTAAATATTAATATCAATTGCAGGGCATATAATGAGCAGGTCAATCTTTTGTAATGCAATTACAGAATTAGATACTTTTGATATTTTCCTTTTAGAATGATTAGTAATTACTAACAATTGAAAGTTAAGTTAAAGCTCAATTGCAAATAAGAAAAGCTCAATTGCACAAAGGGGTCTTAAAATATAGAAATTTCCTTTGTATATTCATGGAGGTCTTTCAATAGTGCTAAAAATGTAGTTTGAGCTCAAAAATATAATCACTGCAGATTTGTGTGAGAATGGAAATCTTCTTTTTGTTTTAACTTGTAAATCTAATAATGCTATTTTTTTTTTTGCCAAAATGGCTTTACTTTTGCATGTAAGTTTTGCATGTAAGTGCTGTGTTGTCTTATACTGTTAGGTTGAATTCATTAAGCATCATTAAATGATCAAAATTAGTAAATTAGCAAAAATGAATTTTAAAGCCTTGTTAGCATTCCGTAGTAGTGGTCAGAGGAGTTCTTTTCATTTAGAAAAATTTCAATCTTTACTCTGAGCTTAAAAAAAAAAAAATCACTCTTGGGGCGCCTGGGTGACTCAGCTGGTTGAGCATCCCACTCTTGGTTTTGGCTCATGTTAGGATCTCAGGGTCATGAGATTGAGCCCTGCACCCACACAGCTCCATGTTCAGCAGGGAGGAGCTCTGCACCTTTTCCAGCTTGTGTTCTCTTTCTCTCTCTCTCTGTCTCAAATCAATCAATCGATCAATCTGGAAAAAAAATCAGAATAAAACATTATCAAATGCTGTGTGGTAGGGCGTCAGGATATTCAGCTGCTAATTCTGACAAGAATTCATGGACTGACAGCAAATCAAGTCCATGAGAGCAAAAGAAGTTTATTGTTAACACTACTGGTTCAATAAAGCATGGTAGATTCATATGTTTTCCACAAAGTACCTGTTGACTGAGATAATACAATGATGTTATAACCATAGGATTTAACACCTTACATTTTCACAAGTGTTGTAAATCTGTCAGACTGAGCCTTTACTTACTTACATAAGTTATAACACATCATAGCTGATTTCACTTGAGGTATAATCAGTGTTTTCTCAACTTCTTTAAAAATATTCTCAGCTGTTTCATGTAGCCTATTCATAGAGGCTGTTCTTCAGTCATTTCAAACATTGACTTTTTGAATAAACAGACACAAATAAGCGGTCTCAATAACGCCTATCGATTCATTAAGAGCCATGGAAAGCATTCAAAATAATTTTCTTCACTAAATTGACTATCAGTGCTGTTCCCACCATCTTTAACACTTTGCTTTTTAGTCATTCTTATCTAAAAGCTAATGGTCTTAAACTAGTTTATATTTTCTGGATACATTTCTTCAGCAACTGCAGTCAAACATCATTTAATTTAATTAACAGACCTTAAGTAAATGACGTTCCTTCTTTGGCTAACAAATGAGCCACTTGGGAACTTACTTTAGTAGCAGTCTTTCACTCTTCTTTCTGTCTTTGAAGAAATTTTACGATGACAAGATATCAAAATTTTCTGACTTTTCTCATTGATTCCTATGATTTGGGAATATTCTGATGGCTGTTTAATCTGGTAAGGTTGACATATATTGTATTCTTTAAGAACAGATATAATGGTTATTGTATAAGAAACTGCTTTGCAATCTAATTTGATAAAATAATCCATACTTAACTGTATCTTGAAGATGGACTATTTTAAGAATACTCTTTTTTTGTTTTGCATGATAGTTATATATTAGTAATAAAAAAGGTCACAGTATGGTGATATGCATGGTGTTTGAAATGATGTCAAGTAAAATGTGTTATAGTGATTTGTAGTATGTAGCAGTAGTCTGAAGTGATAAGAATGACATATATTATGTCTCGATTATGAATATTCTGTAAATGCAGCTACAGACAATAAGTAAATAAATATGGTTGTATTCCAAAACATTTTACTTATGGACACTGAAATTTGAATTACATATAATTTTATGTGTCATAAAATATTACTATTTTTTTCCCAGCCACATAAAATGTAAAAGTTGTAATTAGCTGTAGACTGTACAAAAGCAGGAGGTAGACTACATTCAGCCCATAGGCCATAGTTTGCCAACCCAAGTAACCAAGGTTACTATATATAGTAACCTTTTTAGTTTATTATTTTATTTGAAGGGATGAAAAGGAATTTGTGATTTTCTTGACCATTTTCTTTTCCCCAGCTTTTCTTTCCTTTTTTTTTTTTTTTAATTTTTTTATTTTAAGTAAGCTCTATGCCCAAGAGGGGCTTGAGCTCACAACCCTGATATTAAGTTACATGCTCTACTGACTGAGCCAGCCAGGCACCTCTTGGGAATTTGTATTTTAGTTTAAAGACATTGCTACTCATATTTCTTCTGTATTATAGACTTTGTGTTGTGGCTGAATATGAAAATCTTAGTGATTTCAAAGTTTTAAAAGTACAATTTCAGAAGAGAAAAGGCTAACATTTGCATTTCTCAGCATATCAATATACTTTATATAGTTCTGCTTGATATTATCCTTTCAACTGGAATGGGAAGAAAAGGTGAAAACTTTTTAAAGGGTAAGAGATGGGCAAAAATAAGTCACAGGGAAATTTTCAAAGCATATGTAATTTATTTTATTTTTTTAAAGATTTTATTTATTTATTCATAGAGACAGAGAGAGGGAGAGACACAGGCAGAAGCAGGCACCACACAGAGAGCCCGATGTGGGACTCGATCCCAGGTCTCCAGGATCACGCCCTGGGCTGCAGGCAGCACTAAACCAGGGCTGCCCTATTTTTTTTTTTATTTTAAAGATTTTATTTATTTGAGAGGGCCAGAGAAAGAACACAAAGAGCAGGAGCATCAGAGAGAGGGGAAGAGGCAGGCTCCCCACTGAGCAGAGAGCCCAGTGTGGGGCTCAATCCCAGGATCCTGGGGTCATGACCTGAGCTGAAGGCAGATGCTTAACCAACTGAGCCACTCAGGTATCCCTCAAAGCATATTCCTTTCCTTTCCTTCCCTTTCCCTTTCCCTTTCCTTTCCAGATTTATTTATTTATTCATGATAGAGAGGCAGAGACACAGGCAGAGGGAGAAGCAGGCTCCATGCCGGGAACCCGATGCGGGACTCGATCCTGGGACTCCAGGACTGCGCCCTGGGCCAAAGGCAGGCGCCAAACTGCTGAGCCACCCAGGGATCCCCTCAAAGCATATTTCTTAACAATATGTATAGTATATACCCATATTTGTTTTAAAAAATATGCGAGGCAGTAGTCTAGATATAGTCCCACCAATAGAGATTGAAAAGAAACACACCAACATATTAACAGTGTCTTCTGGGTAGGAGGATTATAGAAACTTTAATTTTTGCTTGTCTGTTTGCTAAAATTTTTACAATAATACATATTTTTAAAATAAACAGATAATGCTACATTATTTGAAAATAGAAAGTGTATCTTGGACAAAGAGAACATCTCAAGAAATATTTAGATTCCTCTGGATATTATCTTCTTTGTAAAATAGTTTTGAAAACTTGTGTAATACTCTGTGCACAGGCACTGTGTAGCAAAGCTATTCCGATAATTACTATGGATATATCACTTATATATGGCTACACTGTTATATGCCATATATAAGAGGCACATAATTCATCCATACTTTGAAGTTTCTTTCTCTTCAGAGAAGTCTATTCCGAACTGACCAAGTTTTTCATATCTCTAAATGATATCAATGGAAGTCCAAATGAGGTGGACCATACTATATAATAACAGAATAGACTTCAGTATTGAGGTGCCTCAGTGGTTCAGACTCTTGATCTCAGCTCAGGTCTTAATAACAGGGTCATGACTTCAAGCCCTGTGTTGGGCTCCATGCCTGCCCCCCTAAAAGACTTCAGTGTTTGTTTATTTTTGAAGATTTTATTTATTTATTCATTAGAGACAGATTGAGAGGGGGTGGGGAGAGACACAGGCAGAGTGAGAAGCAGGCTCCATGCAGGGAGCCTGACGGGGGACTCGATCCCGGGTCTCCAGGATCATGCCCTGGACCGAAGGTTGGCGCTATACCCGCTGAGCCACCTGGGCTGCCCAAGACTTCAGTATGAATGTATGTATGTGTGTATTTATTTAAAGATTTTATTTATTCATGAGAGACAGAGAGAGAGGCAGAGACACAGGCAGAGGGAGAAGCAGGCTCCATGCAAGGAGCCAGACGTGGGACTCGATCCCAGGTCTCCAGGATCACGCCCTGGGCCAAAGGCAGACGCTCATCCACTGAGCCACCCAAGCGTCCCAAGACTTCAGTATTTAAAAGCTACTTGGAAGTTGACTATTCCTCTTCCCTCCCCCCCCAACCCACTCACCCCTGATTACAGGCTCTCCAAAGAAACAGAACTAATAGTATGTACACAAACATCTAGGAAGAGATTTATTTTAAGGAATTGGCTTGTACGATTATGGAGCCTTCCAAGTCCAAAATCAGCAGGGTGGGCTGGCAGGTTGGAAACCCAGCAAGGAGTCAGTGTTGTAGTTAAGTCCTTAGGCCCTTTGCCACAAAATCCTATGCTGTTTGGCAGAGGTCAGTCTTTTGTTCTCTTCACATCTTCAGTTGATGGGATGAGGCCAACACATATGAAGGGCACTCTGTTTTATTCAGAATCTACCAATTTAAATGTAAATCTTACCCCAAAAATGCCCTCATAGAAACATCCAAAATAATGTTTGATCATATATCTGGGTATTGTGGCCTAGCCAACTGGACATAGAATGAACCATCACACCCTCTCATTTTTATTTTTATTTTTATTTTTTATTTTTTTTAATTTTTATTTATTTATGATAGTCACAGAGAGATAGAGAGAGAAGCAGAGACACAGGCAGAGGGAGAAGCAGGCTCCATGCACCGGGAGCCCGACGTGGGATTCGATCCCGGGTCTCCAGGATCGCGCCCTGGGCCAAAGGCAGGCGCCAAACCGCTTCGCCACCCAGGGATCCCCACCCTCTCATTTTTAAAAATGAGTCAAGGCACCTGGGTGGCTCAGTAGGTTGGGTATCTGACTATTGATTTCTGCCCAAGTTATGATCTCAGGGTTGTGGGATTGAGCCCTCTGTAGAGCCTGCTTGAGCCTCCTTTCTTTCTCTCCCTCTGTCCCTCTACATGCTCATGCTCACTCTCTCTCTCTCAAATGAAAGTTAGAACCTTTTATTTACACAGTCATTTAATTTTCAATTGAGAATATGATGAATCACTTTTATAGGTTATAGGTTTCACTGCCTTTTGGAAACACTTCAAAAAACATGATCAATAAAATACAAATGTGTCAAGGATTCCTGTATTACTCTTTTATACAAAAGACAACTTCTTCACAGTTAATTAGGTAAAGGTACCTGAAAAATATCTCAGAGTGGCTTTATTGAAATTTATTTGTACTTCCACCTTATTTTCTCAGATATTAGCTGATGTATTACCTGGGGAAAAAATAAAAATTTTAGTGTATTATTGAGATGGCCAACTCCTTTATATTCATTATTTTGGTGCTTATGTTTATTTAGAATTAATTTATCCATTTATTTATAACTGATGCTTTAAGACTATTCTGTCCACCAAAGAAATCTTAATTGCTTTAGAGAATGGTGAGCTAGCAGTTTACATCCAGTGGGCATGGTGGAGATAATCATTCACTGGTTCCCTAACCTGTTTTGTTTCCTCTCTCTGGAAGAGCTTCCTGTTTATTCAGCCCTAATCTCTGGACAGAAGCACAAATGGAATCTTTTTATAATAATAAGGCAGAGCAATCAGCTTCTCTGTCCAAATAATATTATTGTAGAATTTTCTTACTGAAATTTTTAAACTTTGTTTCTAACTTTTTTTTTTTTTTAATTTACAGACCACTTCAGTAATCTGAAAGAATTTCAGCCTTTCTTCCAGACAAGTGGACAGAAAAACACACGAAAATATTAGTGTATAGCTTTCTGCACATTTGGGTTTTGTTATCGTGTGACACCTATTAAGTAATAATAATAATGAGGAAAGTTAGTAGTCATTTAGGATTTCTAGATAACCCATGAATAGATATATCATCATATCTATGGGAAGGCAGTCTTTCCTTCCATGTCACATGGAAGAGAAAGACTTACATAGGTCACATATAAGAAAGCAAGACTATAAGAGTCTCCCAATGAATAGTGAGCAAAGAAGAAAACATTTTATTTTATGCACCTAAACTTCACATAAATATTTTTATTGTAAAAAAAATCATTTTCAAATATTTACAGTATCAGAATTTCCCCAAAATTTCTTATATTGAGACAGAAACTAAAGGGACCCCATGAAAAAAACTAGTTTTTTGCTCCTTTTCCTGCTTATATTCTTGCTAAGACCTGCATCCCTGCCATACACATGGCTTAAAGTACCAATAATGTATGTCCTCCTTGTAAATGTCAAGGAGTTAGTGATTTCTTTGGAGTCTTCCAGGACAATAGATAACATCTAAGGAGTGACTAGGTGAGGTCATCATGATGTTTTCTAAGACCAGGTACTCCAGACACCTTGACAGCAAGACCCCAGCTTCAGGGCATAAATGGCTTCTGGAGACACTTGAATACTTGCCCTTGTTTTGACTAGTACCTAGGTGCCTGACAGGACACGTACACCTGACCACCGTCCTCAGAAAAAACTGCAGACCTCAAGCAAAGAGGAGATTCATTTTCCTTTTCCTTGCTGGGTCTCCTAGATGCTCCATCTGTAATCTTCTCTCTATATATCTTCAATAAACTCTGCTCTCACTTTCAGCTTGTGTTTCCTTCTTTCCTGCACAACACCAAGGATCCTGTTGGCTGGTCCTGTGGGACCCCCTTTGGGTCCTCAGACCAGGCCAGTCTGCATCATTAAGAGCTGTGCAGTTTTGAAGCTTTAAAGTTTCAAAATTATTATATTTATTTTTTTTTTTTGAAATATAAGCTCTCATCCTAATTAGAAAACTTCCTTTGGGGACACCTGGGTGGCTCAGTGGTTGAACATCTGCCTTCGGCCCAGGGCTTGATCCTGGAGTCCTGGGATCGAGTCCCACATCAGGCTCTCTGCATGGTGCCTGCTTCTCTCTCTGCCTCTCTCTCTCTCTTTCATGAATAAATAAATAAATAAAATCTTAAAAAAAAAAAAAAGAAAACCTGCTTTGTTTTGTCAAGTTGTATTGTACTATCCACAAACATTGTTCTAGCTTCCTGTCTATCTCTGTTATCTAAACTTGTATATAATGCTCTCCTCTTAAAGGTTATCCTCCACTGTTAAAACAGTCTCCTTCCTGCCACTGTGCTACTATTCAGTTCATCATTGTTATATGAGCAGTTTAACCTTCTAAAACACAAGTTTCATTTTGTCAATCTGTCACTCAAGAACACCAAATGAAAATTAGTGGAATGAATGGTGAGAGGTAAGGTGAGGTCAGATTAGGCTGGCCTTTGAAAGTTGAATTTCAAAAGGGAAGTATTTGAGGAAGGGATTAACATGATATAGGTGTTTTAGTCACCCCTGTAGCAGAGTGGGCAGATGCATTAGAGATGCAGGACATGAGTCAGGGCTTTTAGCTATTGCAGAGATCAGGAACACTGATGATAGGAAAGTGTTATGGAGCCTAGACCTGACCAAAATACAGTGCTACTTCGTTGAGAGGTTCATAGTATTGCTTAGTAGAATCCTCCTATTTGATTTGAGCTTGCAGGTTTAAAAGATATACAAGGTGAGACAATTTAAAGTGTAGCAATTTTATTTTAGATGTACAAGCTGTATCTGAAGCACAAAAGAGTTTCTGCCCTGTGATTTTATTGTGCTTTTTTTTTTTTTTTTTTTAAGATTTTATTTATTTATTCACGAGAGACACAGAGAGGCAGAGACATAGGCAGAGGGAGAAGCAGGCTCCATGGAGGGAGCTTAACATGGGACTCGATCCCGGGTCTCCAGGATCAGGCCCTGGGCTGAAGGCGGCACTAAACTGCTGAGCCACCTAAACTGCTGGGCTGCCCTGCCCTGTGATTTTAAAGGGTTGCTGGTTCACTTAGGATGTGGGACTGCCCAGAAACATCTGGCCACTGTTTTATGGATCCATAACTATACTTCATTGACTTCGTAAAAGGAGTACTTTCCTCTGCATTCTGGGTCAGATGAACCAGACAAAATTCTAATTCTGCTATTTCTATACACTTAGGAACCTGTGCTCCTCAGGGACCCTCTGGCCCAGGATCCCTCTCCCAGGTTATTATCCTGCCAAATTGGAGAGAACTGTAAACCCTTTCTGTCTCCCTGAGATAGAGACTCCCCTCAATCCTCACCAGATATTCCAGAGAACAAAAGTAGGAGGTAGTACTAAAACTTGCTTTGTTCTTATACCTTTATACTAAGATTGTGCTTTCTAAATAAGGAGTCTCTTGGTTAGATGAGAAAGATTCCTAGTCTTTTTTTTTTTTTTTTTAAGATTCCTAGTCTTAATTACCTCTTCAGAACTAGGAAATTCGTCTTCAGAATACAACAGTGAGAAATAGAGTAAAAGAGTTAAGGTGGGTGAGAGAGGAAGACAAATACCATATGATTTCACTCATGTGGAATTGAAGAAACAAAACAGATGAACATAGGGGAAAGGGAAAAAAAGGGAGGCAAATCATAAGAGACCCTTAACTATGGAGAACAAACTGAGTCTTGATAGAGGGAAGGTGGGCAGGGAGATGGGTTAAGTAGGTGATGGGTATTAAGGTGGGCACTTGTGATGAGCACTGGGTGTTATATGTAAGTGATGAATCACTAAATTCTACACCTGAAACTCAGTTTTTAAAAAATTTATTTACTTGGAGGGGAAGAGCAGAGGGAAGGAGAGCAGCAGACTCCCCGCTGAGCATGAAGCCCAACTTGGATCCCCACCATCCTATGACACCAAGATCATCACCTGAACCAAAATCAAGAATCAGACCCTCTATTAACTGAGCCACCCTGGTGCCCCTACACCTGAAACTCATTTTACCATATGTTAACTAATCGAAAATTTAAACACTTGAAATTTAAAAAAAAAAAAGAAAAGAAAAGAAAGGGGGAGGTGTAGTTGCAGAGATCAAAGGAGAACCCAGGAAGGAAGGAAGGCTCACAGGATCAAGGGCCTGGGAATCCAAAAGTGTGAGTTACTGTTATTTTCCCAAGCAGAAATGATCAGAGATTTTGTACATTGCTGCTTCAGAAAGTGGGGAGTTCGAGTAAAGGCTGCAAGAGGGAATGGAGGCATGTGTAATAGAAACTGGAAGTTCCCTTTGTACATTCTATCCTATTAGGTTAGTTTCTCACTTGTGAGAACAGCTTCATTGCCACCTGCCCCCACTTGCAGCCTATGCTAATGTCTTTTTATCTACCTCTGAACTCTTTAGAGTCTACCCATCTTTTAAGTGCTAGTTCAGTTTTACTTCCTTCAAGTCTCTGAAGATTATTGTTTCCATTTCTTTCTCCATTCGCTGAGATCTTGTGTTAATAGATACAATCGTACTAGTTAGCAGGTCATAGTTATAGTAAAAGTGTGAGCCTACTCCCTTTGAGTCAGGCTGTGTAATTCTTGAGTTTGGTGACTATATTGTAAAATTCTTTTGGATACTCGTTGCAAAAATTCTAGGTTCATACTTCTTAAAAAACACCCTTAGGTCCCAAGTTATGTTATTCAAGAACCACTTAAAAATACTGTGCGAGGGATCCCTGGGTGGCTCAGCGGTTTGGCGCCTGCCTTTGGCCCAGGGCGTGGTCCTGGGGCCCCGGGATCGAGTCCCACGTCGGGCTCCGGCATGGAGCCTGCTTCTCCCTCTGCCTGTGACTCTGCCTCTGTGTGTGTGACTATCATAAAAAAATTTTTTTAAAAAAAATACTGTGCGAAACCTTCTATCCCAGAATGCTTTAAATTTTCAAATGAAGTGTATCCGTTTGGCTATCTCGACACGATTACGCAGTCATTCCTCTAGCAGAGTAAGACACTTTCAACTTATTCAGAATTGTCCAAAAAAAGGGGCGGCCACCCCAGAGACTTCTAGCAGTGAGCGCTCCAATTCGATCTGAGACCTTATGATGATCTCAATGGTAAAAGTGTCAAATTTCTCAGACACCTGTTAAAGGCAGCAAAAACGATCCTCTCTCAGTAGCTTGCTTATGTGTCCGGTAAGGGGGCTGACCGGGGCTCCTAAACCCGCTGCGGCTCAGTGTAACCCGAGTTTTACATCATTAGACGCAGGCAGCCGACCCGGCCGTCTGGTCGCGGTGCATCCTGGGAGCTGTAGTTTCCGGCTCCGTCCTCCTGACTCCAAACTCCGAGCCGCTGGAGGACGGTTGCTTGGTATTATTAGCAAGCGGGAAGTATGGCGGTGGCGCGCGGCGACGCGGCTTTGCCCCCTGGAGAAGGTAAGGCGGTCCCTTCCCCCCGCCCCGAACCCTTGAGCCCTAAGGTTTACTCCGTGGAACTAAATTAAATAGTTACCTGGCGGAGAGAAGAAACCTGGGTTTAGGGATGCAGCTCTGTACCAGCTCCTTTGATGCGGGGCTGTGGGCGTCGCGGGGCCGCGCTCCCCTCTGGGAGTTGTAGTTCCCGGCTGCTGCCTCGCTCTGCGGCTTTGCGGCGCGGGCCGGGCTGGGGACTACATTCCCAGGGCCCTTTGCGCGGCCGGGCGCCCTGGCTCCCGCGCTTCTGAGGCTGCCCGGGTGGTGGGTTTCGGGCTGCGGTGACCTTTCCTGGGTGTTTACTCTGAATTCTGGGTCCCCGAGGGAAAATTGCCGGGGCTCCCTCTTTGGCTTTACGCCTTTCCCTTCTCCTCTCGGCTCCCCGTCACGTTCAGGAAATCGTCTTTCAAACCTAGCTCCCGAGACCGACGTTAACCCCTCTTTTGGAAGTGTTCGGTGGCCGTGATAAGGTCTCGGGGGACCAAGAGCCCCAGCTCCCCACCCCTGGTTCTGGGACCAGGACCTGGGGGCGGTTCGGTCGCTCCCCAGCGTGTGCGGGCTTCCGTGGCCCGGAGTCGCCTGGCAGGAGCCGAGCTCCTTTGTTTTGGTTACAGCCCCGAGGCTCCGCAGCTGCCTTCTGGGTCGGGGGTCGGACGGCGGGTCGAGGCCTCCCCGCGGCTTGGGTCGGGGTCATTATCGGGGGCGGCGATTCCTGGCGGGGGGGCGGGGGGGCGGAGGTTCCATGAGGTCTGTCGACTCCGTGGAATTTTCCTTCGGACAGCACACAGCGTTCACCCAATTCCCAGGGACTCCCCACGACCACCCCCAAATGCTGGGTCCAGTAGCCAATGAAAACACGTTGAGACCTTTCAGGAGAGCAACCTCGCATAATTATTTCCCACGGTAATCTTAATCTGGGTATAAATTTGAAATGGGCAGGTTCTGCGGCCCCACCCCTTTTTGATAATCTGCTTCTCTTGAACTCCACCTCTTGGGTCCACCAAGGGAACTTACAATAATAGCAGTGAACAGCCTCAGAGCGCTTGTTATAGGAGCCAGACGATGTACTGAGTGCCTTTTTTTTTTTTTTTTGCATGCTCTCATTTTCTCTGTAGACTAACCTTATAAGGCAGGTATTATTATCACCCGCATCTTACAGATTGGAAAAGTGAGCCCCAAAGAGATCAATAACCTGCTCAAGATACCACAGTGGTTAATGGGAAGCCAGGATTTGAATGTCTGTGAAACTAAATTACTTTTTTGAGTGCTGGATGCCAGGAATGGGGCTGCTTTGTTTATATGGTTTCTCTTTTCATCCCCAGCTCAATTTAATTAATTAGGTGTATTGTTCCCTTTTTGTAGATAAATTAACTGAACTATACTTTGATTGATTTTTAAAAAGTTTGGGCACTTTAGAATATACTGGTAGTTAGGTTGTAAGCAGGTTGATCTCTATCAAAAGGTTAGTTCCATTTGAAAAATACAATCATTACACAAAATATGGAAGTAATAGTTCCTATTTATTTAATTATTTATTGAATGAGAGAGAGAGAGAGAGTGCATGGGCCTGTGCTTCACCTGTGCTGGCCATGGGGTATGAAGGGGTAGGGGAGGAGAGGAGAGGGAGAGAATCTTAAGGGTGGAGCTGATGGAGGGCTCCATCCCACCACCCTGAGGTTATGACCTGAGCCCAAGGACCGAACCACCCAGGCCCCCAATAGTTCTTATTTCATTGTGGAGAATTCCAAAATATTAGGTCATAAAAACTTGAGCAGAGTATCACAAATTTCTAGGTGTAATATATTTCTGAGGGAAGGTGAGCAATTTAAATCTGTGGTCATTTAGAACTCAATTGCCTTAGTTTTTTAAATCTTGGCATTTATTATGCTCCAGTGTTTTCTAACTCTAACTATAGAGTTCGTTAATATAATTCTATTCCTATGGCCAGTTATTGTATTTGTGTTTTGTAACAATTTCTCTATTTTCAAGGATCAGTGGTCAACTGGTCAGGACAGGGGCTACAGAAATTAAGTCCAAACTTACCCTGTGAAGCTGATATTCATACTTTGATTCTGGATAAAAATCAGATTATTAAGTTGGAAAATCTTGAGAAATGCCGACGATTAATACAGGTAGGTACTGCTCTCTGGGAAATAGTTATATAAGACCAGTTCATTATTATACAAAACAATAAAATAACGTTAATGAAAAGTAACTCGGTAAGCTGGGAAAGCAGTAAATGTTACCTTAACTTTTTACATGACAGTTTTCCTTGGAAGATAAACACATTTGTGCTACATTTAAAATAGACTAGCGAAGGAAGCATTTATTTAAAAAAACAAAGCATATTATATTGGCAAAGCATTGTGTTGTTAAGATAACCCTTTACATCATGATGGAGGTAAAGAGTTCATGCATTCTGTCAACAAAAGATGGACTCCTCATCTGTCTGGCACTGTTCTAGATTTTGACAGACAGGATTAGGACCTCATTCTAGTGGAACTCACATTCTCAAGTAGTTGCTCTGTTAAAAATGTTTTCTCTTGAACAGTTGAAGAGGGTCTGATTGCTCAGCTTTATGTATATTTTCCATTGCTTAGGAACAACTTAACAACAAATATTTACACTGTAGCGTATTTAGACAAAATATTTGAGAAGTTCAAATCAGGTTTGTATATTTGGGAATGTTTGGCCATTTAACCACTCTCATGTGAAAGTAATATGCATATTTTATTTCTAAGAGTAATGATATGTTTTCTTTCCACAGTTGTCAGTGGCTAATAATCGGCTAGTGCGAATGATGGGTGTGGCCAAACTGACCCAACTCCGGGTTTTAAATTTGCCTCATAATAGCATTGGCTATGTGGAAGGGCTGAAGGATCTAGTACATTTGGAATGGCTGAATTTGGCAGGAAATAATCTCAAGGTGAATTGTTTCCTTTGTCTTTTAGTACTTACAAATTTTTTTTTATTTGTAAAAGTATTCACTGCAAAAAAAATTCAAGCAGTATAGAAATAAATAGAATAAAAAGTAAAGGTACCTACTCTGACTTCCCAGGGATACTTTCAGTTAACATAAACAGAAGAAAAAATAATTTATTTTGAAATACATAATGTAGTATAATATTCTTTTAGATGTGGAAAAGAATTGTCTGTATTATACTTAGAAAAATAGTGAAACAGAATGAAATGTTAGCAGGGCTACTATATCATGCTGAATTACGCTGTAAGTAAATGTTAAATAGTATAGAGGAGAATATAATGTTTCAAAAGTCAAGAGATTCTCCTTCTATCCCTTAGTAACTTTTTTTTTTTTTAAGAGTTCATTTATTTATTCATGAGAAACAGATAAGAGAGACAGAGGCAGAGGGAGAAGCAGGCTCCATGCAGGGAGTCTGAACCGTGGGATCATGCCCTGGGCCAAAGGCAGATGCGCAACCGCTGAGCCACCCAGGCATTCCAGTAACTATATTTTTGTGTAAAAAATATATTTTTGTCTTGTTTTTTAATATGTTAGATGAGGGGACTCAATTAAGTGCTATTAATAGCTCGCTCACTTATTGATCAGTTAATTTATGCTATGTACTATTCTAGGCACCTTAACAGTACTAACTCATTCACTGCCATGACAGCCTATGAAGTGGGTATATTTGTTATGTCTATTGCATAAATGAGAAACCTAAGTACTGAGAAATAAAGTAACTTGCTTAACATAGCCAGGAGGTTGCAGAGCCAGGATATGGATCCATGCAGTTCGACTCCTCTCTTAACTTGTAAACTCTATATACTATATCAACTGTCCTGTGTTATTACTAAGGTTTTTTTCAAGCTGTAAATATCTGGGATGATATGATCCTCTATTCTCAGAGGGTTAATGATGGTAGAGGCTTGCTACATAACAATTTAACCAAATTCTGTTGTTACTACTTCCTCTTTCTCTTGCTAAACTATGCTCCTCTGCTTCCAGTAATAAGCAGAGGAGGCAGGAGACTCAGGTGTGAGGAACTAAGGAAGAATTTCATTTTTTGATTTGTGTACGTGAACTAGTGTGATGCTTTTCTTATGATAGGCCATGGAACAGATCAGTAGCTGCGCAGCTCTACAGCACCTTGATTTATCAGACAATAACATACCCCAGATAGGTGATCTATCTAAATTGGTGTCACTGAAGGTAAGTATGTCATTTCTGACATTTTCATGTCATTTCTGAAATTTTATACTAATATGTCAGAAGAAAGTGATCTGATTGGCCTAAAATAAGCCTACTCTGTATGAAGAACAGATTGTGTACATTATGATAAAAATTCTATTAGAGTCCCAGAAATTAAGTATGCAGCTCTTTGTTGTTAGTTGCTATAATTGACTTATTTTAACTAAAACTGGTCATTGTAGTTAAGGTTAACTCTTACTTGCCGTCCTATGAACATAATGAAGTCCTATTTATGCCCAATCAGCCAACACTAGCAGCTATAGCCATTTGATATGTAATGTGTTGGTGAGGTTGAGAGTGATCATTCCTGAATTTGAGTCTGTTTTTTTTTAACTTGGGATTGCTTGTTTTAGGTATTACTAAATTATCAAAAGTAACTTCACTTTATTTTAAAAGTAAACCTAAAAAAAAAAAAAAAAGTAAACCTGTAGCGTATAGTACTTTTTATGGAGTGGAAATGTATCATGCCATTAAATAAGAAACAGTTGCAATTATAGCTTCAGAAACATGTAGGCTTTTTCCATGTTTTTGCATCATTAGATATTATTCCCATCAGACAAATTCATTAAACCTTGGAAGCCATATTACTAGCTCAACTTTCCCCACATCTTTAACATAAGTCATTTTTAGTGACAATTACTCTAAACAATCTGATGTGTCCAGATACTATGAGAATTCAGATGAACTAAGGAGTTTTTTTTTCTGTAATGATTATTTTATCAGAAGCCTGGGTATTCAAAGCCTTCAGTTGTTTTTCATTGTTGCTGACTCACTTTGAGTCAGCCTCATCTCCAAGTAGCACGTTGTTCCTTTCTTAAATTCTTAGTTTCTAAGAGAATACAATTGTAAATTATAGGTTGTGGGTTACCTCTTTCTCTATTGGAAAATTAGCTTTGTATGTGATCTTTTTTTTTTTGTATGTGATTGTTTTAATAAATAAATGTTTTCTTTCACCTCTCTCATCCTTTATTTTGATTGAACTTTTAAAATTTAATTAATTAATTAATTTATTTTAGAGAGAGAGTGTGTGTGAGGGGGTAGGGGGGCCAGAGGGAGAGGGAGAGAGAGAATTTTAAGCAGGCTCCCTGACCAGACCAGAGCCCATGGAGGGGCTTGATCTCATGACCCTGAGATCATGACTCGAGCCAAAATCAAGAAACAGAAGCTTGACAATTGAGTTACCTGAGTACCCCTTGATTTTTTTTTTTTAAGATTTTATTTTGTATTTTTTAAAGATTTATTTATTTATGAGAGAGAGAGAGAGAGAGAGAGAGAGAGAGGCAGAGACACAGGAGGAGGGAGAAGCAGGCTCCATGCCAGGAGCCCAACGTGGGACTCCATCCCGGGACTCCAGGATCGTGCCCTGGGCCAAAGGCAGGCACTAAACCACTGAGCCACCCAGGGATCCCCTAAGATTTTATTTTTAAGTAATCTCCACCCAACCTGGGGCTTGAATTCACAACACTGAGATCAAGAATCACGTGCTGTATTGTCTGAGCCACCCAGGTGCCCCAATTTTGATTTTTTAAAAGGAAATGAGCAATATGTTGGAGATTGCTCAAGTTTTAATAACTTAAATCTCAAAAAATGCTAGTTACACCAACCCTGTGTTCTTGGACAAATCTTTAAACTTTCCTGAGCTTAAAATGTGGACATGGAAAAAAAAAATATGGACATGGAAAGAGAGAGCTGGACCAGAAGATCACCTAGGACCCTTGTAGCACGAATAGTCTTTGTTTTTTAAGTGATGAAAAGTCTAATAAAATAGATTCCTTTATTTTTATATGCACCATTTTGGTTATGTCAAAATAGATCATAATCTTTTTATTTGTAATTCATCCTGTTTTTACTTTCAAGACCCTGCTTTTACATGGAAACATCATCACCTCTCTTAGAATGGCACCTGCTTATCTACCCAGGAGTCTTGCTATACTATCCTTGGCAGAAAATGAAATCCGGGACTTAAATGAGGTAAAATTTGAGGGTATTCTGTGGGATCCAGGAAACTGCAAAGTATGGAAGAGACTCAGGAGAGAGTTGTGACCTCATTTATAAACCGTGTATATCTTGGAAGACATTACCAAAAAGATGAAACATTTGACTCAAAATGATCGTTATTTTTCTTTCTACGTTTTCTTAATGTCAGTGGGTCATTAAGGCTTAATTTCATTTGTAATGCTGCAACTATCATTCCATCCAGAACTGATTTGTGGTAGAGATGTAACTACATTAAAGGGGTGTATTGAGGTGTAACTACATTAAAGGGGTCAGTAAGCGATACTGTGCACTTTTGCTGCTATTATGTCTTCAAAATAGGATTTTCTCTGTTAGGAAATAGTGCTGATACTCTGTAAGGGATTTTGTGCAGCAAGGACAAATGGTCATACTGATGGAATTTTGAAAGTTAGTGGATCATATCAGAGTGTTACTTGTTGCTTTTCAGAACAAGAGGGAAATTGTTACATTCTCAAACTACCAAAGATATGTACTCAAAGGAAGCCCTGTGCTTGATACTAAATAGTCCATTTCATTCAACAAAGATATCCTTTGTTCCAGATCTCTTTTTTGGCATCCTTAACTGAATTGGAACAGTTGTCGATAATGAACAATCCTTGTGTGATGGCAACACCATCCATTCCAGGGTTTGACTATCGGCCATACATCGTCAGCTGGTGCTTAAACCTCAGAGTCCTAGATGGATATGTGATTTCTCAGAAGGAAAGGTGAACATGCCTCTTTAACATCACATTTATCATGGATGTTTTGAAAAGACTGCTTAATACAGATTAATAAACTGAATATTTTTTTAATGTGTATTTAGAAATTAAGATCATTAATGCAATCATATAGCAAACTATATGCTGGTCATTTAGGATTTTCTATCCTTTCTAAGAAAAAATAAGATCAATATCAGCCCGAGAAGTAGGGTTTAGTGAGTTTAACTTAATGCCCAACATCTAAGAATTTGATTTCTGAAAGTTCTTTTGTTAAGTAGTTTGCGGGGCTTAGAGTATTTTCTATTGAAATAATATGGATGCTGTATAGAGTCTCAGATAATGTACTCACTTTTTGATTGTTCAGAAAGATTATTTTTTTCCTGGTTACTAGGGAGTTTTCAGCCAACTTCCAGCAGAGTAGCTAAAATTAAAAGGACAGACAATATTAAGTGTTGATGGGTATGTGGAGTATGAGTATGTGGAACTCTCATACTCTGTTCTCAGAGTGTAAATGGTGCAGCTACTTTGAAAAAATGGCATATTTAGTGAAGCTAAATAGTCAAATACCCTATGACCTAGCAATCTGGCTTCTGGTATATACCCTACAGAAATAGGTGCTTATGTGTTCCAAGAGACATACACAAGCATATTCATAGTAGCTTTACTCATAATAGCTGCAAACATTTCAGAGCTATTTGGTACATTTGGAAACAACCCAAATGTCAGTCCATAGGGAGAAAGTGAGTGAGTGTGGGTGGGAGGAGGTGCAGAGGGAGAGAGAATCTTAAGCAGGCTCCATACCCATTGTGGAGCCAAGGGCAAGGCTTGCTTGATCCTATAACCCTGAGATCATGACCTGATCAAGAGTTGGATGCTTATTGACTGAGTCATCCAGGCGCCCTGATCTTTATTTAATACATGGACTCGTTCATGGAAAAAATACTTCAAAATATTTTTATTGGGTAGAATAAAATTTTTATCCTTAGACTAAGTTTGAGAGTTCATGATTTCAGTTAATCAGCTAGGCATGCTTCATATCTCATTGTGGAAAAGTTTTTCCTTTCTTGTGATATTGGCAAATCACGTAAAACTAATCTCACTTTATTTTATTTACACCATGACTCTCGCATGATTTTACCAGTTATTATTGGTCCAGTTTTTTTTTAGTCCATAATAGAACTTGGGTGGCTTGACAGTTTTGAACTGTAGAGTTCGTATGATGTCGGTAACTTAATATCAAAGTCCAAGTAAAGGGCTGTGGGTTGAAAGTAATTTTCAAACTATTTATAATGCTGAGTTAATGCTATAAAAATAGAAAAAGAATACCAAAATGATCCAACCTCAACTTCAAGTTGAGCTTCTCCCTCTGCCTATGTCTCTCATGAATAAATAAATAAAATCTTTAAA
This sequence comes from Vulpes lagopus, assembly GCF_018345385.1. NCBI lineage: Eukaryota > Metazoa > Chordata > Mammalia > Carnivora > Canidae > Vulpes > Vulpes lagopus. The sequence continues at coordinate 96,526,504 of NC_054824.1, read as the reverse complement.
AAAATGGAAATTTATATGCAAAAGTAAAAGTAGTGTAATGACTTCCCATGAATCCATTATCCAACTTCTACAGTTTGTAACTCATCTGTACCTTGTCATCTGTACCTTCATCCACTCCCTGTTCTTCTATATTATGTTCAAGCAAATCTCAAACTTACATGTAATTTCAACTGTGGATATTTCAGCATATATCTCTAAAAGATAAGGGCTCTTAATGAAATAATTACAATACTAGGGACGCCTGGGTGGCTCAGCGGTTGAGCGTCTGCCTTTGGCTCAGAGCATGATCCCGGAGGCCTAGGATCGAGTCCCACATGGGGCTCCCTGCATGGAGCCTGCTTTTCTCTGCCTATGTCTTTGCCCCCCCTCTCTCTCTCTCTCTCTCTAATGAATAAATAAATATATTTTAAAAATAAATAAATAAAAATGATGAGTTGATGGTTCACTAGCATCCTCCAGCTGTGACCAATTAGCATTTCTTTAACTGTCATGAACTTTGGATTTAAATATAATTGATGTATTTAAGTACTTTAGTTTGATAGTGAAGAGAGAAAATACTCATTGATTCTTTGAAAATAATTTAAAGATATTTAGAACAATGAATGCAACTCTGTGGAAGTGCCCTCTAAGCAAGAAAAAGGTTTAAAACATTATAAAGGGTAAAAGGAATGAATCAGAAGGAAAGATTTTTTTAAAAAAACTTAACTGAATTTTATTTATAAGTCATCCAGTGATGCTGTAAATTAAGAAGGAAGATCATTGTTGCTTCAAAATATATCTTGTCTATGCTGATGTCGTCTCTACTGTATGTTCTCCAAATCCAGCTTGAAAGCTGAATGGCTCTATAGTCAAGGCAAGGGGAGAGCATATCGGCCAGGCCAGCATATCCAGCTTGTCCAGTATCTGGCTACAGTCTGTCCTCTCACTTCCACACTGGGTCTTCAAACTGCAGAGGATGCCAAACTAGAGAAGATTCTGAGCAAACAGAGGTAAGCCTCTTTATTTATAGCAGCTGAGGAAATCATAAGTGAAAGTAATTCTGAGTCTTTCCTGCATGGGTTAAGTAGGACTGAATGAAGTGCTATGACCCCCATTTCTGGGCACTGGGACCCCTTGTCGCTGCAGCAGTCCTGTTGGGGAACTAATCATGCAGTGCCGTCAAGCTTGCTCTGCAGCAGCTGCAGTGTTAATTTCCTGAGTAGTGAGAGTCAAGCAGTATAGGAGCCTGGGATTTTCCTTTTTTTTTTGTTTCTTTTTTTTAATATTTTATTTATTAGCATGAGTAGGGGTAGGGGCAGAGGAAGAAAATGAGAGAGAGAGAGAATCTGGAGCAAACTCTGTGCTGAGCACATGGAGTCCAATTCAGGGCTTGATCTCATGACCCTGAGATCATGACCTGAGCCAAAATCAAGGGTCAGATACTCAACGAACTGAGCCACTCAGGTGCCCTGACACTGGGATTTTTAAAAAATATATATTTGCCCTTTAATGTAGGTGTTTCATATGAGTTTTATTTTACTTTCATTTTTATTTTTTTAAATCAAATTAGCCAACATATAGTAAGTACATCATTAGTTTCACATGTAGTGTTCAGTAATTCATCAGTTGTGTACAACACCCAGTGCTCATCATATCACACGCCTTCCTGAATAGTTGTCACCTATTTACCCCTCTACCTCCCTCCCCTGCAGCAACTCTGTTTGTTTCCTATAGTTAAGAGTCTCTCAAAAAAAAAAAAAAAAAAAAAAAAAAAGAGTCTCTCTTGGGGGATCCCTGGGTGGCTCAGCAGTTTAGTGCCTGCCTTCAGCCCAGGCGTGATTCTGGAGATCCGGGATTGAGTCCCACATCAGGCTACCTGCAGGGAGCCTACTTCTCCCTCTGCCTGTGTCTCTGCCTCTCTCTCTCTCTCTGTCTCTCATGAATAAATAAATAAAATCTTGAAAAAAAAAAGTTTCTCCTGGTTTTTCTCCCTCTCTGATGACTTCCCATTCAGTTTTCCCTCCCATCACCTATGATTCTCTGCGCTGTTTCTTATATTCCACATGTGAGTGAAACCTCATATGGATTTTTTAATACTAACGTTAAGAAGTGAAACTAGATCACTTCTTTTTATCAGAGATACTGCCTTTGAGTGTTTACGCACGTGTGTGTCTATGTGATTGTGGTTAAAAATAAGTTTCTTGGGCAGCCCGGGTGGTTCAGCCGTTTAGTGCCGTCTTCAGCCCAGGGTGTGATCCTGGAGACGCGGAATCAAGTCCCACATCAGGCTCCTTGCATGGAGCCTGTTTCTCCCTCTGTCTGTGTCTCTGCCTCTCTCTCTCTCTCTGTGTCTCTCATGAGTAAATAAATAAAATCTTTAAAAAAAATAACTAAGTTTCTTAACCTTACTATCCAATGCTTTCAAGCGAGACTTTGTAATTTGGTGGTGATTAAAGATAACTACTTTGAAAACTTGTAAATGTCTACCTTTTGACAGTATTATATAAGTAAGAAGCAGGAAAACTTTGTATTTGTGGTTTGTGTTAAATGACATCAGAGATTATTGGCTTTTTAGGTTTCACCAGAGACAGTTGATGAACCAAAGCCAGAGTGAAGAGCTAGCTCCTCTTGCTCCTGTTGAAACAAGAGCACCCCTTGTACCTGAGCATTCAAGCCCTGTTCAAGATGGCCAGATAGTCCAGGAAAGCGGTATGAAATTAACTGATCTCTGATCCTTTTTCTCCAAGTTCAATCTGTTGAGTACCATAAAACAGAAAAAAGTACATATTTTCATAATTTTTGGTTTGTTAAGTGAACATTTAGGTCTTATATGTATGGTATATGTACAGACATACATGTAAAACTATATTTTAAAGTATTACTATTTTTGTCACTGGTAACTTTTTAACGTTTTTTACTTTAATTCCGGTTATAGTTAGCATACATTGCTATATTAGTTTCAGTTGTACAATACGATGATTAAACAATTCTATGCATTACTCAGTGCTCATCTTGATAAGTGCCCTCCTTAATCCCCATCACCTATTTGACCCATCCCTCCACCCACCTCTTCTCTGCTAACCATCAGTTTGTTCTTTATAGTTAGGAGTTTGTTTCTTGGTTTGTCTCGTTCTCTCTCTTTCCTTTGCTCATCTGTTTCGTTTCTTAAATTTCACATATGAGTGGCATGTGGTATTTGTCTTTCTCTGACTTATTTCACTTAGCAGTATATTCTCTAGATCCATCCATTGTTGTTGGAAACGGCAAGATTTTATTCCTTATAATGCCTGAATATTAATCCATTGTGTGTATGTGTATATATTATATACATATATCTCATAGCTTCTTTATCCGTTCATCTAGGGATGGACACTTGGGCTATTCCATAATTTGGCAATTATAAATAATGCTGCAGTAAATAGAGGAGTGCATGTGTCCCTTTGAATTAGTGTTTTTGTATTTTTTTTTTAAGATTTTACTTATTTATTCATGAGAGACAGAGAGGCAGAGACATGGCAAAGGGAGAAGTAGGCTCCCTATGGGGAGCCTGTTGAGGGATTCAATCCCAGGACCCCAGAATTGTGACCTGAGCCAAAGGTAGATGCTCAACCACTGAGCCACTCAGGCATCCCATTTTTTGTATTTTTTGGGTAAATCCCTAGTAGTTAGATCACTGGATCATAGGATAGTTCTATTTTTAACTTTTTGAGGAACATCATTCTATTTTCCACAATGGCTGCACCATTTTGCAATTCTCACCAACAGTGCATGAGGGTTCCTTTTTCTCCACATTCTTGCCATCAGTTGTTTCTTGTGTTTTTGATTTTAGCTATTGTGACAGTTGTGACAGTTGTGAGGTGATATCTCATTGTAGTTTTGATTTGAGTGATATTGAGCATCTTTTCTTGTGTTTGTTGACCATCTGGATGCTTTCTTTGGAGAAATGTCTATTCGTGTCTTCTGATTTTTAATTGGATTATTTATTTTTGGTGTATTGAGTTGTATCAGTTCTTTTTTTTTTTTTTTTTTTTTTAAGATTTTTATTTACTTATTCATGAGAGATGCAGGAGAGAGAGAGTGAGAGATTGGCAGAGACACAGGCAGAGGGAGAAGCAGGCTCCCTGCAGTGGGACTCAATCTTCGATCTCCAGATCACACCCTGGGCTGAAGGCAGGGCTAAACTGCTGAGCCACCCAGGCTGCCTGAGTTGTATCAGTTCTTTATATATTTTGGATACTAACCTCTTATTGGATATGTCATTTGCAAATATCTTCTCCAGTCCTGTAGGTTGCCTTTTAGTTTTGTTGATTGTTTCCTTCACTGTGCTTTATTTCTAGTTTTTAAAAAACATTCAGAGTTGCTACCTTTTGTATTGACCTGATACTTTAATTATTCTAAGATTATTGCAAAAATTCATTTTCTTGGGGCTCCTGGGTGGTTCATTGGTTGAGCATCTGCCTTTGGCTCAGGTCGTGATCCCAGGTTCCTGGGATTGAGTCCTGCATCAGGCTTCCCACAGGGAGCCTGTTTTCCCTCTGCCTATGTCTCTGCCTCTCTCTCTCTGTGTCTCTCATGAGTAAATAAATAAAATCTTAAAAAAAGAATTCACTTTTTAAAACGTCTTTGGTTTGATGTTTTAGGCATATTGGAGGAAATCACCAAAGCATTTTATTGCATTTTACTGTATTTTAGGGGTTAGATTTCATTACAAAGATACAACTATAGAAACACTTTGAAATATTTAGTAGTTTCAATGATACTTTGTTGATTCTTCTAGAGCCTGTCATCCAAGTCAATTCTTGGGTTGGGATTAACAGTAATGATGATCAATTATGTGCTGTTAAGAATAACTTTCCAGCCTCTGCACACAATACAAGATATTCTCGAAATGACCTGCACTTGGAAGACATACAGACAGATGAGGACAAGTTAAACTGTAGTCTTCTCTCTTCAGAGTCTACTTTTATGCCAGTTGCATCAGGACTCTCTCCAGTATCACCTACAGTTGAGCTGAGGCTACAAGGCATTAACTTGGGCCTAGAAGATGATGGTGTTGGAGATGAATCTGTGAAAGGGCTGGAACACCAGGACTTTAATAAGGAAGAGGAGAAGGCTTTTTGGACTACAAATGAGAATTCTGTTCAAATGAAGGAAAGTGTCATCAGCACAGAGGTAAATGAGAAGGGTGGACTATTACCTTGTCTAGAGCCAACAGTAACTAGTGCTGTCTTGAAGGATGACACCCACAGTCTTACATCTTTTCCTGAGTCAGTTGGACACAGTGTCTTCCATACACAGCCAGACCATGAAGAAACCATGTCTCAATCAGCTTCAGAGAGACTTGCCTGTGGAGTTTTAACCCAGAGATCTGTTGCTTTGGGACAAGATAAAGTTGCCCTTCAAAAGTTGAATGAAGCAGCCACCAAACTTCAGGCCTGTTGGCGGGGCTTTTATGCCAGGAACTACAACCCCCAAGCTAAAGACGTGCGTCATGAAATTCGGCTGCGCAGGATGCAGGAACACATTGTTTGCTTAACTGATGAAATAAGGAGGTAGGTCAAAAGTCCTTGGTTAGGTGCTGTCTTGTTGATTCGGGAGTGTCGGAATGTTACAGTTCAGTCAGAGTGCTGAACCATTGCTGTTGTGGTCAGGACACTTCATCCTGTGTTGCCATTCTTGGTTTCCTTGTCTCCTATAACATACTGAAAGCATCTTGAGAACAGAAACTGCCATTCACATCAACACTGCAAGCATGGCAGTTGGTGCATTGATGCATCACAGCAATACATGTCGACAATTGCTTGTCTTATCGATATTTATAAACATAGGTACAGAAAATGTGGAAAAACTGATATAGGTATCGATATTTATAAACATAGGTACAGAAAATGTGGAAAAACTGATTAAGTATAGGAATGAGAAGATGAGAAAGTCTACATAGAACCCAGTAGGTGCATAGAATTAAAGTAAGGAGTGGGGCTTTAAAAGGGACTAAAATTCTGGGGCAGTGGTAGGAGTTATTCCTCACTTCTGTGACTCGCATTTTACTGACTTCCAGCCAGGAAAGTTAGGAGTTCATAAATTTATTTTGAGTATTGCAACTAGCAGTATTTATTAACATTATCAAGTGGGAGGGAGGAGGCAGTAAAAGAGACTGAGAAGGGACAACCAGTGTGATAGGATGACGGAGAGAGTGTGTGTGTCCACTTTGATAGGGAAATGTTCTGGGAGAGAAGAGAGACACTGTAGGGATGACAGAGGATTATGTATTTAGAAGCTGGAGATTATTGGTGACTGTACTGGGACTATCCTCAGGTTTGATGATTTGCTAAACAGACTCACAAAACTAAGGGAAGCCATTCCATTCATGACTACGGTGTATTACAGTGAAAGGATACAGATAAAAGTCAGCAAAGAAAAGTGCTTAGGGCAGAGTCCAGAGAGCAGGCACAAGCTTCTAGGTGTCTTCTTCCAGTGGTGTTGTATAGAGAGGGCTTGAGTCTCCCGGCAGTGACGTGTGACAACGCAGAAGTATTGCCAACCAGGGAAGCTCACTGAAGCCCTGACATGCAGGGTTTTTATGGAGTACCCGTATGACTGACCTAACTACTTAGCTCCTACCCAGGGTCAGACTGATAACAGTGTCTGTATCAGGGCTCTAGGTGAACAAAACATGTATTCAATGTAGTCAAAATGACTGTTAGCGTAAACTATCTAGTTTGGCCCCAAACCCCACATTCACAGATACTCTTATCAAGCAGGGTATTCCATGGGCTTGGATGTCATGTCCAGTCATGTCGGGGAGACAGTCGAAGCCTGTCTTCTTGTTGGAATGTGTAGGGTTTGAACACACCAAGCCTGCTGAGTTAACCCTTTCCTGCCCAGTGAATTTCCTAAGAGCAGCTTCGGAAATCAGGCAGTTTGGAATGCATTGAATAGTGAAGGAGAGGTGATGAGTGAGTGTAGCTAGTTCTTTTTTTTTGGGGGGGGGACCCTGTTTGGGGTATGTTGCTGGAGGAGAATCTGGAGTTAAGGAAGATTCTTTTTTAAAGATGGGAGATGTAGAACATGTCTATGTGTTGATGGAATTGATTCAATAAAGAAGGGAAAACTGATGGTGCAGAGGAAAGAAAGGAGAAGTATGAAGTTGAAGTTCTTGAGAAGGTCAAAGAAGGGATCCAGTGCAGGAGGAGAGGGAGTGGCCTGAGGTAGAAGTGACAGCAGAAGCAGGTAAGGTGATGGGCTTGATGGGAGGAATGGACAAGTTCTGTCGGATGAATGCTTCTCTTTTTTCAATGATACAGAAGACTTGGTCAACATTTGAAAATGAGGAGGGGGGTGAGAGTGTAGGAGATTTATGAAAGATGTGAGGGGTAAGGTATTCATCTTAGAAGTGAACCTAGAAGGAGAGTGGAGTATTATTAGACTGTATGAGGAAAAACTAAAGTGTAAAACAATAGGTCGGGTTGTATGAGTTACATCACCAACTCTCAGCTGTTCTGTTCGAATTTGGACATGGTTAATTTGGTCCCTCCAGGAATGTTTGTTTCCAGGTGAGTATGTCAGGGGGAGAGGGAAGGGCAAAGTAGCTGGAGAGATTTGGGAGGGGATAATTACAACAGTGGATCTTGGAATTTAAAAAAGGTAAAAGGAAAGACAGGAAGAGGTAGGGATCGTTGGTTTGGAGGTCTGGATGGAGCCTGGATGTCTAGATTGTTGCGGGGAGGGGGGTGCAAGAGCAAGTGAACTGGAAGGATGGGAGGTTTGTGTGGGTGCTTGAAATTGTTCTTGAAAATGGTGTAGTCAAAATGATTGGGTCTAGAGTGAGACTATGAGGGGCGCCTGGGTGGCTCAGCGGTTGAGCATCTGCCTTCAGCTCAGGGTGTGATCCTGGAGTCCCAGGATCGAGTCCCACATCATGCTTCAACATGGAGCCTGCTTCTCTCTGCCTGTGTTTCTGCCTCTCTCAGTGTGTGTCTCATGAATAAGTAAATAAAATCTTAAAAAAAAAAAAAATAAGAGTGAGACTATGAGAAAGAATGACATGGGGTGGATTATTGTCAGGTCATCCATGTGAATGTTGAGGTCTCCAGAACTGATGATGGGAATGAAGCAGAGAGAGACTGGTGCTGAGATTTCAGTGAATGCGGGCAGATTCTGGGGGAGGCCAGTACTTGAAAAAGAATTTGGAGAAATTTATAGGATGGCAGGAGTTCTTCAAAGAGGAAGGCAAAAAACATTTATTGACAGCAATGGGAAGCTATCTTCTGAGCCTGCTGTATAAATGAAAAAAATAGCTTCTTCTTTTTTCTCCATGCCCAACATGGGGCTTGAACGCATGACTCCAAGATCAAGAGTCACATGCTCTAAGACTGAGCCAGCCAGGTGTCTCAAAATAGCTTCCACTTGAGAGGGAAGCTACTCTAAGTTTCAGCTTAGGTAGTCTAAAAGTGGAAAAGGATGTTATTGGACTATTAATCTCTTTACAGCACATAGATTTATTAGTTTTAACAATAGGCACAAGTCAAAGCACCTTCCTTGTGTCAGTAATGGATTTTGAATTATTGTAGATTAAGAAAAGAAAGAGATGAAGAACGTATTAAAAAATTTGTGCAAGAAGAGGCTGTCAGATTCCTCTGGAACCAGGTAAACCCATTCCTGCTGATTTACCTAATGTGTGAACCAAGAAAAAAATTCTAGATTTATTGAGATTAATCATAGAGTAGTCAGGCATATTAAGCACCTTTTCTCAAGGTTAAAGGTGTGGTCTATGTTCTTTGCCACTAACTCTGAACCAGGACAGTGAATTTTGTTACATTTTATTTAATCTAAAGAAAAATATTTTCATAATTTTAACCAGAGAAATAAAGAACTGTAAAGATGAAGGAAAGTGACTAAAATGAGGGATGTTGTCAGACCTTCCCAATAGGTAGAAAAAACTCAAAGTTTCGGGATCCCTGGGTGGCGCAGCGGTTTGGCGCCTGCCTTTGGCCCAGGGCGCGATCCTGGAGACCCGGGATCGAATCCCACATCAGGCTCCCGGTGCATGGAGCCTGCTTCTCCCTCCGCCTGTGTCTCTGCCTCTCTCTCTCTCTCTCTCTCTCTCTCTCTCTCTGTGACTATCATAAATAAATAAAAAATTAAAAAAAAATTAAAAAAAAAAACAAAAAAAAAAACTCAAAGTTTCATATAGCCATCTATCTTGTTTTACCTTTTGGGAATATTTGAATGAAAAGTGACTGAAATGGTGTAGGATGGCTACAATAAGCATGTCCTAAAAAGTGCATGTGACTTCTTGTGAGAGAGAGCTTAAATTCTGTAATAACATACTTCAGGGACAGTTCAGACAATCAGTTTTACTGTTATTTTATCTCCTCAAATATTTTTTGACAGTAATGTCTTGGAAATATCTTTATAAAACAACTTGTTATTACAGAATTTTACCTACAAAATTAAGAAATAGTTACTGATTTTTAAGTAACTAGGGAGGGTGGTTAAATAAATTATAGAATAACAACATCATGGAACATTGTGGAACAGTTAAAAAGAATAAGGTAACAGTATGGACTGATGTGGAAAGATCTCTAGAATAACAGCAAGTTGCCAGCACTTAAGCTGCTGCTTGATTTTTAAAACTCCGTGTGTATTTGAAAACACAGTGAGGGGTCTGGAAGGACCCACACCAAACTGCTATCAGTAATTATCTGGGTGGGTAGTCAAAGAGAAACTACAAAATTCTACATATTGCTTTGTTGTTGCAGATTTAATTGTAAAATTGTGTGATTTCGATTGTACTTTAAAAATCTAAAGGTCATATTATCAAGAACCCAGGGCATTTTGGGATATTGTAGAGTTCTATATGCTATATGTTAGATAATACTTAAAAACTCTATCTAAATGGGTATCTACAATGAGATTTTTATTTTAGAGAATCTACTTATGGGCTCTAATCTGTCTTATTCAAAAGACTTTAGTTTATATTGAGTACATTATTGACCCCTTGGTCACAGACTCTTGTGCTTCTGATAGTTTTTCCAGTGGCAACAAGAGAATTTCTTTGGCCCATCCTGACTCTTTTCGTTAGGACCTTTTATTACCAAGGATGTGAGTCGCTTGTGCCAGTTTGTTTACGCTGGGAGTGCTGTGGAGGGGAAAAGGGGAGTCAGGCCATTTCTAACTCCAGTTGCCCCATCTGCCATTTACCAACTCCATGAGTGTTTGAAAAAAAGTTTAAAGAACATTGTAAAACAGGCATGATTTTCATTTTATAAATAAAACTATATCCTTTGGTTTGCAGGTAAGGTCTCTGCAAGCTTGGCAGCAGATGGTGGATCAGCGTCTCAGTTCCTGGCATACTGATGTTCCTCCTATATCAAGTACCCTAGTACCACCTAAACTTCCGTTATTCACCCAAAGTCAGGAGCCCTCTGCTGAACAAAATTCTGATTGGTTCATTGCTCCTGATGAGGCCCCTCAAGAGAAATCCTTACCAGAATTTCCAGACTCTGGTTTTCATTCTTCCCTAACGGAGCAAGTTCACTGTTTGCAGGATTCTTTGGATTTTGAAAAAAGTTCCACAGAAGGCAGTGAAAGTTCCATAATGGGGAATTCCATTGACACAGTCAGATATGGTAAAGAGTCAGGTGTAGGGGATGTCAGTGATGAACACGGTGAATGGAGTAAGGAAAGCTTTAACACTGAGCAGGATAATAGTCTACTTGAGCAGTATTTAACTTCAGTTCAACAGCTGGAAGATGCTGATGAGAAGACAAGTTCTGATGAAGGGGCAGGAGACAGTAAGCTTCACATAGCTCCTTCCCCTGAAAAGTTGGATGCCTTGTCTGACGGTGCTTCTGTAGGTGATCCTCATGGCATATCTCCTACTTTGCAAGATGAAATAAGCCAGGCACCAGAAAATTGTAAATTAAATGCTGACGTTCAAGGGCAACAGTCAGACTGTGATTCCACATTTCAGATATTGCATGTTGGTATTACCGTGTAGCATATCTGGTTGTTGCTTGGGAAGCAGAATCTACTATTTAACTCTAAACATTTTCGGTTGCCTTTTTTTTTTTTTTAAGGAGATATCACCCCCATTTTTGTTACTATTTATATAGAATTTGTATTCTTGTCTCATGTTTTCCATATTTTAGATACTGGGCTGAATCTTCATTTTGATTTTATTAGCTATTAGCTGTAATCTATCAAACAATATTTATATTAAAAGCTATATGCACTTTATTTCCTAACAACTGAATTGCATCAACAGTGTTCCGTGTTTTTTAATGTACTCATTTCCTTTCAAAAATAAACTAGAGTATCTTCGAGAAAATAGAAGAATTTACCTTAAAGATATAAATAAGATAATTTAGATTTTTCTGTATGTCAGTAAATTAATTGTGTAGTAAGGAATGCAATTTGTTAAAGTGAGTGTAGATGACAAAAACCAGGACTGTGAACTATAGAAATTTTCCAGCCTCCTTGGAATGAGAACATATATTTTTAAGCCTTTTTTTCCTCCCTTATGAGTAAGGAAAGCCTTCTGATCAGCAGATAGAAAAGGTAAGATTTTAGGATGTTTCAGAGGAAATGAATACAATTGTCTCATAGAAAACTTTAATTAATGTCATGTAGCAGTTTTAACATATGAAGCAAAGTGTTCCATCTGGAATTAAAATAAAGCTTACTTAAAGAGGCAGTACTAGAATATTTCTCTCAGATGTGAAGGAAGCAGATGCTAGACTCCATTTGCTTGAAATAATGTCACAGCAGACGTTATCATTTCATTCAGTGCTTTTTTTACCCTACAGATAAGCATTTATGTGCCAACATATTGTGAGAAATTACCATATGTTCATCTTCTCTGACCCTGCTTTATATTTGCTTATGTATTTCAGCAGGTCTATGGCCATTTACTTCATTTTATGACCTCTGACCTCACAGTGAAGGACATTTAAAATAATAGTGGTAGAGTATGAATGACTTTTTTAAAGGACTATTTTCTATCCAAATCTCTGAAAAAGTGCCACATTTGGAAGAGAATTTAACGGTGGTTAAGAAAAAATAAACCTCACTTATTTCTTGTTAGGGAGAATATATATCTGTAACTTCAGGAAGAAATGATAATACTGTGTTTGAACGTTAGAGATGGATGCATTTGCAAATCAAGGAAGCTTGATATATTAATCTTTGAGAATGGTATAGTATCATTGAACAACGCATAGCTGATTTCCCCTGATCTCTGGACATACAACTATTTAAAACTATGGCAATACTTAAGTGTTCTCTAAATTTAGGTGCTAAATATCTATTCATTTTTCTGTTATAGTCACTAGATCCCTTTCTTTGAAGTTCTATAAAATAAAAACTTTTGATCCTTCAAGAATAAAGTCAGGGATCACATGTTATACTTTGTTGATAGCTAGAAACATTTCTCCAGCATGGGTAAGATGCATTTTTTGTGGTTTACAAATATGTAGCACTCAGGTTGAGAAGACTTGGATTTCATTCTCAGAAATCTAGAGTTTCTTTAAAAGGAAATACTTTCTCTCACTTATAAATGAAACAGCCATCTTACACTCAGAATTTTCCCAAATGAAGCATGTGTAACGTTGAATGCATGTTAAATACAAATAGAATTTTTTACTTTTTGAATAATGCTAATCTTTTATGAATGATTTTGAATTTCTTCTTAAATATACCCTATTTTTCTATTTTACAATTAAGTGCCTCATTTGCTGCCCATAGTTAGACACAAAAAAAAACCCAACTTGCTCTGCACTAATACCAAAGTATTGTTTCATGGTACATTAATTTCTCATAAAAGTTCTTGAAATGTCACGGTTCAGTATTGCCTAAATAGGTTTCTGCTGATTATCTTCCCCCTCTTTTTCTAAGAAATGGCAAAACACAACTAAATTTATTTGAACATCAGCATTTGTCAGCCAGATTTCCTTTTTTACCTTTGGCTTGTTTTTCTAGCCCATAAATGGTATTAGTGTACTTTTAAAATTGGCAGATTATGATAATAGTTAATATTCTGCTCTTCATTTGATTTCACCTTACTAGTGTTTTGAAGTGCAAGAATACTAAGTAGCGCTCCTTACCTTAACTGTACAGATTATTTTGAATGAAAATAATGTAAATTAGAATACAGGAAAATTGTGGCATAGGCTTAATATATTTTAATAGGTTTACAGCGTAATTTAAAATAACTTATGTAATTAAGATATTTGGTGTTATGTCATGGGCTATTCATTGGTTTGGCTAAAGAGAGAATGGGTCTAGTAAAGTTTGGGAAGTTTGAGGTTTACGTGGTCCTTGTGTTTTTTCTTACAGGAGAGGATTAGCTTAGCTGTGCTATTTTAGTTTATATCAGTTTTCTTGGTACATAGAAAATTCAATATATCAATGAGATATTCCTCCAGAAGCACAGAATCCTACCATGGGAAAATTGGAAGGAATCGTGGTGATTATCTATTTTAATCTCTTTGCTTTAAAAATGAAACTAAGGTACAGAGAAATTATGTGACTTGCCTGATGTTATACCTAGTTAGTAGTAATAAACTGTGAAAACTTAAAAGTTATTGCATTCCAAAATTTGTTATTATACACTATTAGTTTTATATTTAGTGAGTCAGTAGGAACATCTTTGTGCATTTTTCATTCTCTTCAAAAGAAGAAAAAAAAAACTTCTGACAGAGCTAGAGCTCTACCACTTGGAGCAAAAAGACTGCTTGTAGAAAATGACTAAGTCATTCAGAACTCTGAGTAAATTTTCTCCAAGAAATGTGATTTTACTAAAATGATTTTAAAGAGCACTTATAGGAATTAAAAATTTAAAAGAATAATTGCATCTTGGAATCCATTTATTTCATGACAGGAAGTATAAGAGGTTGCTGAGATACCTAAAATTTCTAGTGAAATCCTGAGTTTATTTGAATTTCATCTTTAGTTTTAAACAACAACAGATACCAGAGCTTTAACTCTCTTGATGTGCAGAAATGTCCAATCATGTCAGTTGATATAAACACAATATAGTTTGGTTCTATAAGCTTAATTATGCAAGGCCTCATAATATGCATGTTTTCGGAAAACATTTAGCCACACACTGGTTTGCATATATGCAAAGAACTTTTATTCTTGAACAATGGGGTGCCATTCTTGAGTGTGGATCTTTATTTTTGTTTTGGGTTATTTTAAATATGTAAACACTGTAATAGTATTTTCCTGTTATCTACTTAATACAAGTCTGGTTCCACTTTTTATAAGTATTTTCAGATACAATATAAGCTTAAGATATTATACTATTTCCTTGGTACTTTTTTGGGTGCAGATTCTTAGAATTGGATTTATAACAGTAATATGAAATATAAAACTTTTTTTTTCCAGAGTTAAAAGGGAAAGTATAACATGAGTCTGATCAGTTTCCCATTCAATAAAAGAAAAAGACTTAATTTTTAATGTATATTTTTATTTTACTATGTACCTTATTAATGATATTGTAATGTTTTAACTTTTAAATATATGATCCCTTTGTTCATAAAGCAAAACAGAAAGAGTCTGTAAAGAACATTTAAATATTTTTAGTTCTATTGCTTACACTGGTCAAACCTGTTGTGCCATATTAAAATTAAAAGTCAAGTAAACAGGGATCCCTGGGTGGCGCAGCGGTTTGGCGCCTGCCTTTGGCCCAGGGCGCGATCCTGGAGACCCGGGATCGAATCCCACGTCGGGCTCCCGGTGCATGGAGCCTGCTTCTCCCTCTGCCTGTGTCTCTGCCTCTCTCTCTATCTCTCTGTGACTATCATAAATAAATAAAAATTAAAAAAAAAATTTAAAAAAAAATAAAAATAAAAGTCAAGTAAACAGTTCTCACAACCTTGGGGTGAAGCAGATAATTGTCTTTTTTAAATGAGGTGCTTTTTATTTGTGAATGAATAGAAATCATACTAAATTTTAATTCCTTAATTGATTTTAGTAGATAGCAGGAATCTCTCTAGTGTCTTTGTTCATTTTTTAATTAAATTTCTTTGAGCATTTTGTAATAATTTTGATGTTGATAAGTATTTAAAAGTAATTTGATTTTGGACTATTTCTAGATTTCTCTTTAATTTTGTTTTAGAAATAGGTGATTTAAAGTGGTTATGGTCTGTTTTATGAAGGCTTAATATTTTATATTGTACTTAATTTGTATTTGAGTCTCTAATAAAAAAGTTTGTACATTTGTTTCAGTGATTCATCTGTTTATTACAGTGATTAGTAGTAATAGTTGATACTCATTGTGTTTGCAATTAATGGGTAACTAAAATCCAGAACAAATTGCAGATAGAATTCTAAGGAAGTTCTAGAGTATTGTTATATAAATGAGTTTGCACTGAAATAGTCGTAGCCTTATGATAATGGATATGAAATGAGAGAAATGCTGATTTAATAGTTTTATTTAGTATAGGTTTCATTATTTCCAGGTAATGGGTAGAGAAGAGCAGATACCCCTCAGAGAGCACGGATGACATTGCCAGGTGCTATTGAAATGGTGCTAAGAGTGTTTAGGGAGTGAATGAGTTAGTAGAGCAGAAGCCCTCTCATTTGACATAGTTGGGACCTGTAGTTGATTGATGTTATGGACCATATTGTATCTACTATTAAAATTTATATGTTGAAGTCCTCCCACTGTGACTGTGTTTGGACATAAGAAATTCAAGGAGGTAATTAAGATTAAAAAATGTCATAAGAAAGGGGCCTTAATCCAATAAGACTGGTATACGATAAGGAAGAGACGCAAGACATTTTCTGGGTGTGCCCAGAGGAGAGGCCACTTGAGGACCCAGTGAGAATGCAGCCGTCTGCAAGCCAGGAAAAGAGAGAGCTCAACATAAATCAACCTTGCTGAGACCTGGATCTTGGACTTTCAGCCTCCAGAGATACTGGAAAATAAATTTCTATCATTTAAGCCACTCAATCAGTGGTAGTTTGTTATGGCCGCCTGAGGTGACTCATACAGTTGGCTAACCAAAATTTTGGTTAGGGCAGGGAATCATAAAAAATTACTATGTACCTTTAAAAAAACTATTGAGATATAAGGCCACACAGTCAACTCCATGTTTTTTTTTGTTTTTTTTGTTTTTTTTTTTTTTCAACTCCATGTTTTTAAAGTAAGTTTGAAAGGTGTCTGGCTGACTTAGTACAGCATGTGATAGAGCATGTGACTCTTGATCTCAGGGTTGTGAGTTCAAGCCCCACATTGGGCATGAAGCCTACTTAGAAAAATAAAGTGGATGATTTGATAAATTTTGACACATATATATGCCCATTAAACCCATCACAACAATCAAGATAGTGAACACATTTACCACCTTTGAAAGAGTCTTCATTTCCTTCATAACCCCTCCTATTTGGTCTGGTTTCTTTTACTCAGTTATCTGAGATTCATCTGATATTTCATTCCTTTTTATTGCTGAGTTGTATTCCATTGTATATATTTACTACAATTTTTTTCAATTTTATTTAAAAAGTTTTTCCAGCTTTATTGAGAAGTGTTGACATATTGTGTAAGTTTAAGGTATACAGCATGATGCTTTGATACATGTATATAAGAGTGTTTTTCACAATAAGGATAGTTAACATATCCATCACCTCATTTAGTTTTACAGTTGTATATGTTGAGAGCTTTTAAGATCTATTCTCTTAGCTTTGAAGGAGTTTTATGGTAACAGGTCTTATATCTAAGTGGAATCTATTTCAAGTTAATTTTTGTGAAAGGTCTAATTTGGAGGTTTCATTCTTTGAAGTATGAATATTCAGCTTTTCCGGCACCATTTATACTCTTTCCCTATTGTATATTCTTTGCTTCTTGTCAAATATTAGTTGGCCATATATGCAAGGGTTTATGTCTGAACTCTTGACTGTTCTATTGGTCTATGTGTTTGTTTTGATGGCACTATACTGTTTTGGTCACTATAGCTTTGTAACCATTTGAAATTAAAAAAAATGTTATGCCTCCCACTTTGTTGTTCTTTTTCAGCTTTGACTATTTGGGTCCTGCGGTTCTCTATAAATCTTAGGAATGTTTTTTCTATTTCTGTAAAAAAAACAAATGCCATTGGAATCCATAGGGATTGCGCTGAATCTATAGATGGCTCTGGGTAGTATAGACATTTTAATAATATTAATCCTTACAATCCATGAACACAGGATTTCTTTATATTTACTTGTCTTCCTCAATTTCTTTCATCAATGACTTTTAGTTTTCAGCGTAAAGATCTTTTTACCTCCTTGGTTAAGTTCATTCTTAAGTATTTATTGTTTTTGATGCTATTGTGAATAGGATTGCTTTAATTCCTTTTAAGATCATTCTTAGTTCTAGAAAAGCAACTTATTTTTGTACACTGATTTTGTATCCTGCAGCAGGACTGAATTCACTGATTAGTTCTAACTGTTTTTTGGTGGAGTCTAGGATTTGCTATATACGAGATCATGTCATCTGCAAACGAAGACAATTTTCTTTCTTTCCAATTTGGATGCTTTTTATTTCTTTTTCCTGCCTGATTGTCCTGGCTAGGATTTCCAGTATTATGTTGAGTAGGAGTGGTGAGAGTGGGGACCGTTGTTTCTGATCTTACTGGAAATGCTTTCAGCTTTTCACCTTGCGTATGGTGTTGGCTGTGGTCTTGTCATATGTGGCCTTTGTTTTGCTGATGTCAATCTATTTTTTTTATTTTATTTTATTTTTTTTTTATTTATGATAGTCACAGAGAGAGAGGCAGAGACACAGGCTGAGGAAGAAGCAGGCTCCATGCACCAGGAGCCTGATGTGGGATTCGATCCCGGGTCTCCAGGATCGCGCCCTGGGCCAAAGGCAGGCGCCAAACCGTTGCGCCACCCAGGGATCCCGAGCTGATGTCAATCTATTGAGAATTTTTGTCATAAATGGATGACTATTTTGTCAAATGCTTTTTCTGTATCTTTTGAGATCTTACTATTTTTATCTTCCTATTAATGCAATGCATCACGTTTATTGATTTGTATGTGTTGAACCATCTTTGTGTGGTAGATGATCCCTATAATATATTTTTGAATTGGTTTGCTAGAATTCTGTTGAAGAAATGTGAATCGATATATTTATTAAGAATATTGGCTTGTAGTTTTCTTGTAGTGTCTGGCTTTGATATCAGTGATGCTGATTTTATAAAATCAGTTTGGGAGTGTTCCCTCCTCTTCAATTTGTGGGAAGAGTTTGAAAAGATTGGCATTAATTCTTTAAATATTTGGTAGAATTCATCAGTGAAGCCATCTGGTCCTGGGCTTTTCTTTGTTGGGAAGTTTCTGATTACTGATTTAATCTCTTTACTTACTCATTGGTCTGTTCGGATTTCTTTTTGATACACTCTTGGTAGATTATATGTTTCTAGGAATTTCTCCATTTCTTCTAGGTTCCCTAATTTGTTGGTGTGTAATCGTTCATAGTAGTTTTATGATCTTTTGTATTTGTTTGGTATCAGTTGTAACATCTCTTCTTTCATTTCTAATTCTATTTATTTGGGCTTTCTCTTTTTTTCTTGGTTAGTCTAGCTAAGGGTTTGTCAGTTTTGTTTTTTCCCCAAAGAGCCAACTCACAGTTTATTAATCTTTTCTTTTCCTGTTCTCTATTTCATTTATGTTCTAATTTTTATTATTTCCTTCTTTGGTTAACTTTAGGTTTAGTTTGGGGCACCTGGGTGGCTCAGTGGTTGAGCTTTGAGTCTTTGGCTCAGGTTGTGATCCCCGGGGACCTGGGACTGAGTTCCACATCAGGCTCTCTACAGGGAGCCTGCTTCTTCTCCCTCTGCCTATGTCTCTATCTGTCTGTGTGTCTCTCATGAATAAATAAATAAATAAAATCTAAAGAAAATTGGAGTTTCTAATTCCTTGAGGTACAAAGTTAGGCCGTTTATTTGAGATCTTTTTTCCTGATGTATACATTTATCACTATAAACTTCCTTCTGAGAACTTTTTTTAATTTTTAAAAATCAAAATTTAATTTTTTTGTTTCATCAACTTTAAAAATGTTTACTTTTTAAAAGATATTGTCAATTCAATATAATTCATGAACATTTTAATAAAATAATGAAAAAAAATGAAAAAAAATAAAATAATGAAAATGACAGTCTCCTGTCCTGTCCCTCCTTACTCCTGAGCTATCTCTTCTGGTATTAACTCCAGTATACTGTTTTCAATTGATCCCTAAGACAGACATTTTCAGCTGGCTTCCTCTTATTTTAACCTAGGATGTGGCTCTGTGCCACCCTCCAAATTTCTTCCTTTCCTTTTTCTATCTGAATAATGGCCATAATCTTAGTGAAGTCAACATTCAGTCTTTACATTATCATGTAAGGAAATATATTTTACTGTGTAGGGTACTATTATACCATGGTTACATTTCTATTCTTACATATATATTTTTAAAGATTTATTTATTTTAGGGATCCCTGGGTGGCGCAGCGGTTTAGGGCCTGCCTTTGGCCCAGGGCGCGATCCTGGAGACCCGGGATCAAATCCCACGTTGGGCTCCCAGTGCATGGAGCCTGCTTCTCCCTCTGCCTGTGTCTCTGCCTCTCTCTCTCTCTGGGTCTCTATGAATAAATAAATAAAATCTTAAAAAAAAAAAAAAGATTTATTTTAGAGAAAATGCTTGTCCATGTGAATGGGAGGAGGGGCAGAGGGAGAGGGAGAGAGAATCTCAAGCAGACTCCCTGCTGAGCATGGCGCCAGTAGTGGGGCTCTAGCTCACAACAGTCACAACACGAAGATCATGACTGGAGCCAAAATCAAGAGTCAGACACTCCACTGGCTGAGCTACTCCGGTGCCCCATCTTGCATCTAAAAAAAAATTCTTGGAATTGAAAACTGCCTTTTTCAGTCCTGTGATCTGCTATATACCCACTCTTTATTTTCCAGATATTTCACTAGGTCTGCTGTACACATTTAAGAAGCTTTCCCCAGGTAGTTTCACAAGTCTGACCATCTATCAGTTATCAGTCCCTCCCTGCATACCTTTTTACCCCTTTATTCTGCCCCTTAGGCTATAGATCCTTCTGCTCTGATGCTCTTTTTAAGTTAAAATTTTTAAATTTAAATATAGTTGACAATTCTGAGAAGTATGCTGCATCCCATAAATTTTGATATTTTGCCTTTTTATTTTCATCTGTCAAAATGTTTTTTATATCCCTTTAATTTCTTTGATTCATTGGCTGTTCAGGAATGTGTTTAATTTTCATGTATTTGTGAATTTTCCAGTTTTCCTCCTGTTATTGAATTCTAATTTCATTTCACTGTGGTTGGAAGATACTCAATGTAATTTTATTTTCCTTAATTTGTTGAGACTTGTTTTGTGACCTCACATGATCTATCCTAAAAATATTCCATGTGCCCTTGAGAAGAACGTGTTCTGCTGCTCTGGGACAGAATGTTCTGTTTGTGTCTATTGGATCCATTTGGTCTGTAGTGTTAAGCCTGTTTCCTTATTGCTTCTCTGGATAATTTATTCATTGTTGAGAATGGAATATTAAAGTCTTCAACTATTATTATATTGATTTGTATTTCTCCTCTTAGTTCTGGTAGTATTTGGTTTATATATTTAGGTAATATATCTGATGTTGGATACCTAAATATTTACAATTGTTAGATATTTTTGATGAATTGACCTCTTTATCACATACTGACCTTTAAAACTAATAGAATAGTACACAAAGACTAAAGTTTTTTACATGTACCTTTTACCCCCGAAATTTCAAGTAGGATGTCAGGGGATGTTATGATGGAGTATAGACTATGACAATTGAATCTAAGCATTAGGTGTACGACATAAATTCACTGAATGGTCTAAGAAAAAGGAAAATGACCTAAGTAACCTTGGAAAACTGTTTTGAGTGGATAGTATAAGTGTCTTAGTCCATTTGGGCTGCCCGAACAATACTATGGACTGAGTGGCTTATAAGCAACATAAATATGTTTCTCACAGTCCTGGAGGCTGACAAGTCCAAGATCAAGGTACCAGCAGATTCAGTGGCTGGTGAGGGTAGCTTTCTGGTTCACAGATGGCCATCTTAGTGTATCCTCACATGGTGGAAAGGTAAAAGAACTCTTAGGTGTCTTAAACAAAATAAAGGAATACACAAAGTCCCACATAGGGCAAAATATCTGGCACAAGCTGGGAGGACTCTTTCATCTCTTGGTAAAGAAGTGTTCCAAGCCAAGGTCATATTATGAAAGACTGCATGCATGAGACTGCCTTTCTCAGCAAGAGGCAAGTAAGGTTAAAAGGGGTCATAAGGGTGGAGCACTAATCCAATGAGACTGATATCCTTATAAGATATAAGACTGATATCCTTATAAGAGGAAGAGGATGGAGAAACAAGATGGGGGTGAAGCTGGACGTATTTCAAAACATGCTACTTCACCTTCCCTGGGGCTATGTTCTAGATTGCCAAACAGGCCAGGTGGTTTAAGGACTATGCTATACAGCAGAAGAGGGAGCTATGGCCACCTGAGAAGGAGGATCAACACAGCGAGAAGAATTCAAAGACCAGATATGGAAGTAGCAGGAGGAGAACTCCTTTGCACTGCTCAGCAGAGCTCCTGAGGCCTCCAAGTGCCTGAATCCTAGTCACTGGCACAGAGTTCCTTTTATTTTTATTTATTTAGTTTTAAATATTTTACTTATTTGAGGGAAAGAGCAAGCGAGCATAAGTGGGGGGGAGAGGCAGATGGAAAGGGAGAATTAGACTCCCCACTGAGTGGCGAGCCCAATTCTGGGTCTTGACATGACCCAAGCCAAAGGCAGACACATAACCAGCTGAGCCACCCAGGCATCTCACACAGTTCCTAAAAAAAAAAAAAAAAAAAAAAGGAAACAGTGAGAAGGTGTTCATCTATAAGCCAATAAGAGAGCTCTCACCAGGAACTGAATCACCAGACACCTTGATCTGGGACTTTAAGCTTCCAGACTGTGAGAAAATAAATTTCTGTTGTTTAGACCACCTAGTCTATGGCATTTTATTATGACAGCCTGAACAGACTAATACAGGCACCAAATATCTCCTTTCTAGTCTCCTACCCTTGGCAGCATCTTCTCATAGTCTATGGTGTTTTGGGATTAGGGGGGTTGGTACCTAATGTGACTGTAATCACTTATTTTGAAGAATGCATTTGAGGGGCTTTTAGACACTTTTTCAAAGGGTTCAGAAGCAAAGGAACTGAATCAGGAATTGACATGGGCTCAGAAGTTCTTGTGCCCCAAGCTTCATCAGAGATGAAGCCAGATTGCTGGTAAACATTCCCCAGGGTAGCTACATCAGAAATAGGCTTAATTTGTTTTTTTGCTTATCTAACTTTAAGATCCATGCTTTCTTTTCTTTTCTTCTTTTTTAAAATTTTATTTATTTATTTGACAGAGAGAGAGAGAGAGAGAGAGGAGGAGGAACAGTAGGCAGAGAGGGAGAAGCAGGCTATCTGCTGAGCAGACAGCCAGACATGGCCCAGGACCCTGGGATCATGACCTGAGCCCAAGGTAGATGCTTAACTGACTGAGCCACCCAGGTGCCCCCATGCTTTGTTTGCTTAGAGAAATCGAGTTTTGAACCATTAGCATCTAAACTTTTTTGCAAATAGGTCAGCAATGAACAGTTCCTTTGGTTTTGTATTATGACATACCAAATCTCACATCCTCATTTTTTTCCAGCTTTCAAAGTTAGATTATCATAAATGTAGTATTCAGAAATTCCTTATGCTGTGTCATAACCTGAGATAGGGAATTTAAGAGGGAGAGATTAGGGACAATGTGCTAGGGAATTTCTCATTTGTCACTTTATTTATTCCTAAGTGCAGGTAGTGTTGCCCCTAATTTACAGTTGAGGAACTGAGCCCGGAGAAGGTAAGTACTTTGCCTAGGATGACACTGCTAGGAAGAAGCAAAGCTGTGTGTTGGGCCCAGGTCAGGCTAAGACCCAAATTGCATATTTTCTGAATGATGGCAGTTTTTTTTGTTGTTGTTGTTGTTGGGAGTGTGGTGACTTTGCACTTATTTTAAAGTATCAAAAAATAAAAATAAAAAATAAAGTATCTAGTAGTGACAGGCAGGCTTCTCTGGTCCTGGTGATTCTTGCTTGTGGCTGTAATGACTGTATATATGTAAGATGACCCAAATGCCTCGGGGTTATGAGTGCCTGTGTGAGAATGGGGTTATGGGGTCTCTCCCGCGCCGAAGCTTCGACCTACAAGTCGGTGGACCCTGTTTTAGCATTTGCCACGTGCCAGGCAGCCGGACTGTGAATGACAAGCGATGCGGCGCTGGGAGGTCGGACCTAGCCACGGTTATCCAGCGGGGCTCTTCGTCTGGCACAGAGGGAGCCGAAGCCAGGGCCTGGGAGGCTGAATTTCCCGAGGAAGGAGAAAAGCGGCTTCTCCAGAAGAGCGCCCTGGGCTCCGACTCTGTTCCATCCCCGGCCTAGTCGCCCCGTGCGTGCAGCCCTGCCGCGAAAGCCTGCACCGGGGTACTCAGTGCAAAAATGATCAAGGTTAGTTGCGGTTTGTATTGATTTTTCTTCTTCAACCTTGAGGTGATGGTCTGGGGGCAGGTCTGTGTTTAGAGTCTGCGTTTGGCTCGGGTAAGTTCCAGGCACCCCGTTACCCGCGGCTCCGGGGCAGGTCCTCTGCCTCCTCCAGGACTCCCGCCGGCCCCGGAACTCACGCCCTGGGGACGTTTCTCTGCGTAGACGAAGGTCCGAGCCAGGACCCCCCGGGGCGGCGGGGGAGTGAAAGGCACGCGGGCGGCTTAGGGGGCAGCGCGAGCAGCCGGCCGGCGGCGGGGGGGCGGGGGCGGGGGCGGGGGCGGGGCGGGGCGGGCGGCCGGCTCGGCGCTCACGCGTGGCCGCGTTTCCAGCGGAGGAGACAGCACCCCCGCCCGACGGCCGAGACGGCGCGAGCAGCGGCTTCTCCGGCGCCACCGCTCTCGGCGACGACAACAAAGCCTTGGAACAGACGGTCCCCGGCAAAGCCCGGAGTTCGGGGGCGGCAGCAGCGGGGCCGAGCGGGCCAGAGCTCCGGGCTCCGGGCGAGGACCGCGCCCCCCGCCCCGGCGGGAGCCCCCCGGAGCCCCCCGGAGCCCCCCGCCCCCCGCGGCCCCGCCCCCCGCGGCCGGCGCCCGCCGCTATCGCTCGGCGCCCTCGCCCCGCCCCTCCCGGCGTTCGACCAATCGGAGCCGGGGGTCGGGGGTGAGGAGGTGCGCGGGGCCAGGAAGCCGGGCTCGCGCGTGCGGATGCGCGGCGGCCGGAGGGAGCCCCGCGGACGGCTGCGCCCGGCGGGGAGCGCGGGGAGCGCGGGGGGCGCGGCTGTGCGCAGGCGCCGGGCGGGGGCCCGAGAACCCCGGCTCCGCGCGCGCCGACCCCTGAGGCGCGGGGGCCGCTGCCGAGGTCCGCGGCCACTTGCCCGGCGACGCCGTCGCGCGCCGACCTCTCCCGGCGTCCCTGCGCTGACGCCCCGGGCCCCGGGCTCAGGTCGCGGGCCGCCGAGCGAGCGACCTTGCCGGGGGTGATGGGGGCGCCCTGGCCGGTGGCCCTCGCCGCGGGATCCCAAGCCGCTGGCGCGGAGGTAAGTGGCGCGCGCTGTCAGGACTTACCGAGTGTTGTGGGTCATCGTCTGTGAGATTTTCCTCTCCCGCCCCGATTTGCTCTGCAGGAGGGTTGCTGCCCGTTTCCCAAAGATGAAGCAGCACGCGGCGTGCTCAGGGGCCTTCCCCTCCTCCGGGCGCTGGTCGCCGGCGCCTCGGGCTGTGCTTGAGGCGGGCGGCGCCGCCAGCGCCTGACGACGCCGAGGAGGCGGCCGCACGCTCCGGCTCCGCGGCGGTGGGTTCGGCGCTCCCGTGACCGCGCTGGGCCTCTTCTCTCCACAGCCTCGGCCTGACGCGTGCTGAGAAAGGAGATGAAGGCAGAGACGACCGAAGTGAGGGGGCTTTCCCCGTCACCCCGGCTCAGATTGTCCTGAGGACTCAGCGTGAGTGACAATTCAGAGATCCTTTTGGAAAGGCCGGCGCTGACCCGCTCTTACCAATTTAACACCGCCGGCCACCCCATACTAGTGGCTCCCCTACTTGGCTGCATATTATAATCATTTGGAGACCTTTTTAATTTTTTTTTTTAAGATTTTATTTATTTATTCATGAAAGACACACACACACACAGAGGCAGAGACACGGGCAGAGGGAGAAAGCAGGCTCCATGCGGGGAGCCCGATACGGGACCTGATCCCTGGTCTCCAGGATCACGCCCTGGGCAAAAGGCAGGCGCTCAACCGCTGGGTCACCCGGGGATTTCCTGGAGACCCTTTTTAAAAAGCTCTTTTTTGGGTCCTGATCCCACAGCTTCTGATTCAGCTAGTTGGGTCTAGTCTAAGCATTGGCATTGTTAAAAGCTCACAGGATGATATTAATGTGATATTAATGTGCATGCCAGGTTAAAGAACACAGGCTATCACTGTGCCCTACTTTTTTCTTACAGCATTTACCGCCCTCTGACTTATTTAACTGATTTGTTTCCTTCTCGTTCCCTCCTCCCGTGAAAGCATGGGGTGCTGCTTTGGAAGAAGGGCGAGGGAAGGCCCGGGTGGTGAGTCAGCACTTTGGGTGTGTGAAATGGGGATAAATGAAAGAGAAATGGAATCAGGGGAAACAAGTCCTGCAGACTTTTGCTGTGCTGCTTCTTCATCCAGAGATGGACCTTACTTGGTGACCCATCATTGTCATGTTCTTGGATAGGTCTTCAGTTCTTTCTCTAGATCCTGGTTAAGTTTCAAGATCTTACCCAGCACCTTATGAAATGTACCTGCTCTTTGTTATTTATTTATTTATTGAAGTACAGTTGACATACAATGTTCTGTTCATATCAGGTGTATACCAGAGTGATTTGACATTTATATACATTACAAAATGATCACCATGATCAGTGTAGTTATCACCTGACACCACACAAAGTTATTACAGTATTATTCACTATATTCCCTATGCTATATTTGCATCCCCATAACTAACTTATTTGGTAACTGGAAGTTTGTATCTCTTAATCTTCCTCACCTATTTTGCCCATCCCCCTGATTCCCCTCCCCTCTGGCAACCAGCAGTTTGTTCTCTGTATTTATGAGTTCTATAGCTGCAATTTGGAAAGTTTAATATATAAATTTGGGGGAGGCATGAAGCCTGAATGTGGGTCTCAATCTCACAACCCTGAGGTCATGACCTGGGCTGAAATTAAGAGTCAGGTGCTTAACTGAGTGAGTCACACAGGCTCCCCTGATACATAAATATTTAAATTTGGGTATTGTCCATGTAAATCTGATTGTCTTTTGTGAAGTAGTCTTTGTACTCTGAGTTAAAATTCTAGACACTTGGTCTGATAAGTACAATTACATTTATGTGGATAGCAGTTCAGGGTATTTAGGACGGGAACTGTCCCAGAAACTGGATGTGTGATTATCCTCTAGTACATTATTGTCTTTGTTAAATGGTTGTCCAAGAACTTTAGTTCCCTAGGGCATGGGTTTGCTGCCTAATTTTCTTTTTAGTACTGAACTCAACTGTCTCGTTGATGTTAATTCCAAGTGATGTAAGCAATCACTGTGATTCTCTCGCAAGATGGGACAGGAAGACAGGTGCAGAGAGGTAGTCTGGGGTTGTTAGGATAGGTCATAAGGAAGTTAGGTTGGCTGGTAAGTAGTCTTCTTTTTTTAAGATTTTATTTATTTATTTATTTGAGAGACAGAGATAGCGAGAGCGATAGTGAGAGAGAGCATGAGCAGGGAGGAGAGGGAGAAGCAGGCTCCCCACTGAGCGGGAGCCTTACATGGGGCTTGATTCCAGGACCCTGGGATCATGATCTGAGCCCAAGGTAGGCGCTCAGATGACTGAGCCACCCAGGCACCCCCGGTAAGTTGTCTTAATAAGCTTTGGTGAAAGACCCAACAGACCATGCATTTTACATTTTGCTTGTCCTTCAAACCTAAATATGAAGCATGACTAAGTGGTGGACTGGCAGATTAGAAAGATTTGAAAATCGGACTGCTCAAATTTAAATTTCTCCTGGAGTAATCATAACTTTTGGATCTGTCTTGTTTTCTATTGTGGTAGGATGGGTTGTTAAGTACATGA
Organism: Vulpes lagopus; assembly: GCF_018345385.1. Classification (NCBI taxonomy): domain Eukaryota; kingdom Metazoa; phylum Chordata; class Mammalia; order Carnivora; family Canidae; genus Vulpes; species Vulpes lagopus. The sequence continues at coordinate 96,499,353 of NC_054824.1, read as the reverse complement.
TTATTCTAGTCTTTAAGAAAAAGTAACATAGGGCGCTTCTATCTTTTATTTATTTATTTATTTATCTATCTATCTATCTATCTATTTATTTATTTATTTTTTCCAGTTATAATGCTACTTATAAGGTTTTGACCTTCAGCTTAGGTCTGGGCATGACTTGCCATATTTAAGTTCACATATATAAATATCCAGTTATTGTTTTTTTATTAGTAGTAAAGGAAATGTTTTTCCTACTATGTTATACCAAAATCTGTGTACATCTTGGTATACTCTTGATTTCAAATATGTTTTCCTTAATTTCAGTATCTTTAACCTGTGTGTCATGTGTTTATCCCTGTTGTAGAAGGAAGAATGGTATACAAATGAAAAAAGTATCAACCTATGATTTGAATATGGCAAGACAAGAATAAGTGCTGCTTTCATGATTGCTTGAATTCAGGACTTTACACTGGAAGGAAAGTTAGATGTAAGCTCTAATTTCTTAGTTCTAATAAGCATCTCTCCTTGGGAACCGGACATTTAAAAAAAAAGGTAAATCACGTTATATATTTTTATTTTTGGTTGATTTAGGAAATTTTTTGTTAGAGTCATTCCCATCTAACCCTTTTGTTTTTACTCAATTCTAAGGTAATTTGAAATCTCAAGTGATATTGTCCTGCTGTCTTTGCAAATAAACTTAAAATGCCTAGGTTTGTAGAAAAATAGTAGAGAATGGTTAGAGATTTCTTCCTTCAACTTTGAAATTTTTCATTTTGAATTGTTTTCCTATATTTGGTTTAATGCTCTGTTTCTCCTTATGGCTTATCTTTAATTATTACTTTTAGAAACTTGCTTTTTTCTTTATATCTGTAATTTTTATTTCCTGGTGAAAAGTTAGGACAGAAAGATAGAGACTAAGGAGAAAAAAAACCGTGCAGAGGTGACAACTATCAACATTTTAATATATGTCTTTTCAAGAGGTCTAAGTGCGCTTCCAGCCACATCTACTTAGATGTACAAATGGGTCTCTCAAAACTCAGTGCTCTCTTTGCTCCCAGCAGGAAGTCAGGTCTTTCCTTGGCATGACTCTCCAATGATGATTTTCAGTAGAAGTCCTTGGCTGTGGGAGGCTTCTTGCATATTTGCATTGCTGTCTATTTCCCTATAGTTCCTGTAGCTCTAGAGTCTGCTGCCCTTGGCATCCTTCTGCACCCCTGACTGCTGCTGCTACGTGGCTCTGAATAACAGTGAGCTTCTCTCAGCTGCTGGCGTTTCCATGGTACACAGACCGTGCTTACTATGGTGCTGCTGAATCTCTGTGGAGTATCACCTTTGGTCTTCTCCTTCTCTGGGCATGAGGGAAACCTATGATTTTTATGGCCAACTCCTTGAGAAGGGTTTCTGCAGAGGAGCAGTTGGACCCTGATGACAAGAGTTATTTCTTCTAGTTCACAGCCATTCTTTCCAGAATTTACAGGCACTTTGGGGTGAATGTGTGCCTGGGTGTTGGAGAGGGCCAGTGTTGAGGAGTGATCAAATGGTTAAGTGCAGCCTTTCACAGTACTTGGTATCCCTGTAGAGGTGGCCAGGAGTGGTGGATTTATTCCTATTTAATTTAGGAGAGGAACTATCTCTTGCCTAATATGAGTGTAAGCTTTTCCATGGGAATTTTTGGCATTTAGTGCAGTGTGTGGTACATAGTAGGCCTCCATAATTATTTGTTGTGTAGATTGTTGAATCAACGTATATCATGTAAGGGGGGAGGTACTATGAGGGAATCAAAGAATGATATATTGTTATTAAGTTGCTTTTTCTCTGATACATGGTTTCTGTTTTTTTTGTGTGTGTGTTTTTTTTTTAAATTTTATTTATTTGAGAAAGAGAGCTTGAGAGCAGAGGGAGGAGCAAAGGGAGAGAGTGGGACAAGCAGACTTCATGCTGAGCACAGAGCCCCACATGGGCTTGGTCTCATGACCCTGAGATCACCACCTGAATCAAAACCAAGAGTTGGATGATTAATTGACTGAGCCACCCAGGTGCCCCTAGTTTCTCTCTGTGTGTGTGTGTGTGTGTGTGTGTGCACGCACGTGTGTGTTTTAAATAGTCGTTTTTGGTATAGTCTAGTTGGGGGGGACAGGAAATACATACAAATACAGAGGAGTGAAAACACTGAGAAGAGAAATGAGAAGAAAGGGCTGTGGCAATTCTGAGGATGGAGAGCATGTTAGAATAGCCTAGCCCCGTCTTCTTTATAAAGTGGAGGTGAGGGAGAGTTGTGGTTCTTGCGGCATGGGAATGGATTAGACAGTGTGGAAGAGTGAGGGAATAGGATGGCTTGCCAGGTCCAGTACACAGCGGCAGGGAGTGCTGGTGCGGTTGAGGTATTCAGTGGTCCGCTGTACCATAATTATGCACCCTTTCATCTTCTCCACCCTGCCCCCTATGGAAAGCCAAGCTAGGAACAAAATATTAGTACTTTTGGGGTACCTGGGTGACTCAGCTGGTTATGCATCTGCCTTTGGCTCACGTCATGATCTCCAGGTCCTGGTATCGAGCCCCACGTGGGGCTCCCTGCTCAGCGGGGAGCTTGCTTCTCCCCCTCCTTCTGCCTCTTCTCCCCCCCCCCCCCCCACCGCTTGTGCTCTCTCTCTCAAATGAATAAATTAAAAAATCCTAAAAAAAAATAGTACATTCTCTGCTTACATATACCAAAATAACAACTGGGGGCAGCATTTTGAAATCATTATATGGGAGAACAGTTAGGAGTGGCAGGCTCTGAAGTCCTCTCCCTCTGGCAGAGATGATGAAAGATTTGTATCTCCTCTTAATCCTCAGGCTTAGCTTTTCTTTCCTATATCTCCAAGGCAAGTGTCTTCCCCCCTGTGCCCTGTTACCCAGCTGAGGGAGCATTATCAGTTCTATATATGTGGTGGGGAGCTGAAAATCCAGAGTATTTCACGTATTCTGCTGTGCAGGGGGACACTGCTCCTTGTTTTCTAGAGGAGGTCAGGATGGTTTGCACAGTATCTCAGAACTTCTCATAAAATCATGAGGTTTCCTCTTAATGCTGATAAAATATAATTACTTTAGAGGTATTATATAACTTGAACCATAAGGGAAGGGAAATGATTTTATTTACTTAGACCTCTAGAAATTTAAGAGTGACTCTAATTTTCTATATCTAAGAGTTTGAAGATGTTCTTCTCTGTATTCGTAAAAGTTAAAACCTAAATAGGTTGTAGGACAAATATCACTCTATTTACATGGAAGCCTAGGGTTGGGTTTGAGCAGATTGGATATGGAACAGATTTTACTATGCTCTTGCTCTTTGCTTTCTTGTCATGACTTTGGGCCTTTGAGAGGGTTGAAGAGGAAATGTAGCGTCTTTCCTCTTAGCACACACTAGGCTGTTGCAGCTGATGACGCGTATTCTCATCTTCCCTTTTTGAAGGAGTCCTTTGAAGAATGTACTTCTTAAATCAACCCCAGCTTCTCCTCCATACAAAGAACTCTTACTGATACTAGCAGAAAAGAAGCAAATTAAACTAAAAGCTCACCTGCAAAACTAAAGCTCACCTGCAAATCAGAAGAACAAAGAAATGGAGTTTTGAGGAGTGAAGGTAGCATGACGTCGGCCATGGGTGATCAAGACACAGCCAGACAATGTGGATCAGTTTCTTCAAACTACGGCTTTTCTGCTGTCTGCTTGCAGTGTTGATGGTGGTGGTGCTGGTCATCAATGTTACTCAGGTTGAGGTGAGTACTTTGTATACTCCTTTGTAACTAAGGGAACCAAATCTAAGGATTTGGAGCAAACTAGCCTGGGAAATGTTACCATCGGAAAACTTATCCTGGTCATAGCTCTTGTTTTCATTCAGTAAGTAGAGTCCCTTCAGTGGTTATAGACCATGGTGGTCACAAAGGGTACGGTGGTGAAGATGACAAACATGATTTCTTCATATATGGAGCTCATATTCTAATTGTGCATGGGAGAAAACAGTAAGTAATCATAGTCATACAGTAATAATAAATGATAATTAGAAATTGTGAAAAGTACTGTGAAGAAAGGAAAGCGGGCTACTCTGTAGTAGTTAGAGAGGTGAAGGAAAGCTTTTTCAAGGAGGGGAACTTTTAGCTGACTCCTGGCCAAAAGCTGAAGGAGTATTCAGAGGAGGAAGTTGATGAATCTGTTCTGAAGACTATGGAATGGCCCACCGGGGCCGGGACTGTGTCTTATTGAACTGTTTCCAGTGCTTGGCATCAGGAAGGAATTTAGTGGTATTCCCCTCTCCCTTGCTCTTGCCTCTCATACGTCACCAAAATTTATGGAGTAATTCTATAAAAAATGATGCTGTTCTTTTACTTTTGTGAATCTTTGATACTTCATAGGTTGCAGCTCTAGCTTAATTACAGTGTTTCTCTGCCTATGGGGCTTTGCTATCCATGGAATGTTTGTGTCCGCAAACATTCCAGCCCCAAGGGAGCTCAGATTACTGTTGTCTTTCATCCTCTCAGGTGGTTCTTCCTTCAGCCTCCAATAGTTTCATCAGGCACTTGGGCCCTCCAGTACTCCGTTCAGTATTCGAGTGGGACCCTCTGTACATCTCCTGACTTCTCTCCTCCTGCTACTCTGTCCTGTGGATTCACCTTGGTTTATTAAGACTCAGCCACATCTCTTCAGCTTGAGTAGTTGACTAGGTTCCACCTGGGATCTTCTCTCTATGCTTCAGACTGGAAATGCTTTCAAGGCTGTAAGCAAAGGATCACTTCCTGTATTTCCCATCTTTCAGGCATCACTATCCTTTGTGGTCTAACGTCCAGGGTCTGGAAAATCATTTTTTCATATATTCTGGCCTTTTTTTAAAAAAAGGTTGTTTTAGGTGGAAGGGTAATGATTTGTTTGTCCTGGCTAGAAGTGGAAGTCTGAGGAATTTGAATTTGAGGGGATAGTGATAATTGAGAAGCCAGAGAAGAGAAGGATTAATGGACCAAGGAGAGGAGATAATAGGATCTAGAGCACAAATGGAGCTTATAACTTTTATTTAAAATAGTTTATTTATTTATTTATGAAAGACACACACACAGAGAGGCAGAGACACAGGCAGAGGGAGAAGCAGGCTCCATGCAGGGAGCCTAGTGTGGGTCTCCAGGATCACACCCTGGGCCCAAGGCAGACGCTCAACCGCCGAGCCACCCGGGCATTCCCCTAACTTTTTGTTTTTTAAAGATACTTTATTTTATTTTTTCATGAGTGACACAGAGAGGTAGAGACATAGAGGGAGAGACAGGCTCCTTGCTGGGAGCCCGACGCACGACTCAATCCCAGGACCCCAAGATCACAACCTGAGCCAAAGGCAGATGCTCAACCACTGAGCCACCCAGGTGCCCTGGCACTTATAACTTTATGTAGGATGAGAAACATGTTACATTGTGGGTATTCTTGTTACCATTTTAATATCAATTCTGTAGGAGGGGCTATGCTCTTTCCTCTGACCTAAGAAGGAAAACTATCATGATGATTGGCAGTGTAGATACATTTGCTGCTGGAGGGTAGGACATTGAAGCAGTTCTTGCCTGTAGAGGAAGTGAAAGGTGGAAGGGGGTGCTATGCAGGAGGTTTGTGTGTAGGAGCTTTGAAGAACAGGGTTGGGAGATGGAGCTGACCCTGCAGGTTGACAGAGGGGCAGTAACTTTCAGGACCATAGGTGTGCTTGGCACTCATCTTCATTGGTTTTGTGAGTGTGTGTGTGTGTGTGTGTGTGTGTGTGTGTGTTTTCCCACTTTCTTTGGCCTGGTTATACAAAGAGAGAAAAGAGAAACTTGTGTGGGTCTATGTTCGGTGAGGAGGCAGGGAAAGGGAGAAAGAGAGACTTGAGAGGGTAGGTCATAGTCCCACATCATTCATGTTATTACAGTCAGGAAGGAATTTGAGAAAATTCTCCTAACATTCCTACTTTAGTTCTCAAAAACTTCTGGACTGAATGCCAACTAATAGCTCTCATTATTCACCAACACAAACTTAAGCATAAGGGAGAAGGGAGATGGCAGTAGTAAACGATTAAGACAGTTCTGACATTGAAAATAATAACTAGGTCTTTCAGTAGAGCACGGTAAAACATTTCCCCTGCCTAAGGAGATCGTCTTGTCCAAAATGACAATATTGCCATGACTTTTAAACTGTTCAGTTTATTACTGTGATGATAATTGATAAAGAAGTTTCGGGTGAGGGATGAGGGGAGCAGGAAAGGCTTTGAAGGTTGGCAGTCTGCCATCCCTTAATCCCCTTTCCATCCTGTGCTTCTGATCCTGAGTATGCTTTTCTTGTGATGAGAGTGAGCATTTTCTAAAACACACAGACTCAGTTTTCATTAAAAATACCACGTAATATGAAAGGGAGGTATATGAAGCAATATCCAGCAAAAGTTGTACAGGGGATCAATACTCTTGCTCTGATAAGCCCTCACTGAGCATGGCCTGTTTTCTTCCTCCTTATTCATTGATATTTTAAATATATATATACTTCTCTCATTATAAGAAAACACCACCAGTCTCTGGGGCCTTTGGCTGTAAATGAAGAAACCTAATTCTGGCTGGCTTTCCTATTAAGGAATATTAGTCATTTACAGTAGAGTCAGGAGATAAGTTGGGCACACTTGAGGCTGTTTCTGTGTCTTCTCTCTGCCCTCCTTCCTTTGTGTTAGTTTTTGTCCATGACATCCTCTTTCATGGCTGGATTGTAGGATGTCATCGTAGCAATAGGTGGTTGCATCCTTGTTCATGTCCGGTTTGAGAGTTTGTTCTCTTCACTTTCTGAAGAGATTTCTTGCATTTTTCCATTTGCAAGTAAAATTCAGATAGCTGTTACCAGAGGACTGGCAGGTCTGGATTTGGCTGCATGCATCCACCAGAAACCTCCAGCAACCTCTTCTGAATTTTCATAGGCCCGAATTGGGTCCCATGCCCATTCCTGGATCAGTCATTTGGGATTATGCCTTGATCAGTCAGGTCTGCCCCCGAGCTGACAGGTCAGCACACCACAGTGCTGTTTTTCAGTAGGCAGAGAGTGAAACATGTGGGATGTAATGTTCACTCTGGTTTACCACCGGTAGTGGCTCCAGAGTGACCATTGGTGGTGTTTCCTCTTGGCTTTGAATCTAAAAAGGTGGCAGACCCTGAGGTTGTCCTTGTCACTGGCCTAGAATAGAGTTGTCATTTAGGAAAATTTAAGCAAATTGAATTTTTTGCCTTCTTTTTCATTTGTGAATAAAATTCATGTGGCTTAGCACCAAGTATCTCCTGATTCTTGGATTGGGTTACATGGGTCATTCACCTGGTCCTTTTTTTAAATTTTTAGATTCTAGTATAATTAACATACAGTGTTTTATCAGCTTCAGGTGAACAATATAGTCATTCACCAATTCTGTTTATTATTCACTGCTCATCCCAATATGTGTACTCTTAATTCTCCTCACCTATTTCATCCAACCCCCCAACAGCTCCCTTCTGGTAACCACTAGTTTGTCCTCTCTATTGAAGAGTCTTTTTTTTTGGGGGGGGGGGGAGGTGTCTTTTTTTCCCTTTCTTTGTTTTGTTTCTTAAATTTCACATATGAAAAAAAAAATTTCACATATAAGTGAAATCATATGGTATTTGTCTTTCTCTGACATATTTCACTTAGCATTATGTGTTCTACATCTATCCATGTTATTGCAAATGTCAAGATTTCATTCTATTTATGGCTGAGTAATATTCCATTGTATATATGTACTACATCTTTTTTATCTATTCATCTATGGATGGATACTTGGGTTGCTTCTATATCTTGGCTATTATAAATAATGTTGCAGTAAACAGAGGGAGGTATATATTTTTTCGAATCAGAGAAATTACTGCCTGTGCTCTCTTCTAGGATTTTTTATGGTTAGGTATCCTATTTAGGTCTTTAATCCATTTTGAATTTATTTTTGTGTATGATATAAGAAAATGGTCCGTTTTTTTTTTTTTTTTAATTTTTTATTTATTTAATGATAGTCACAGAGAGAGAGAGAGAGTCAGAGACACAGGCGGAGGGAGAAGCAGGCTCCATGCACCGGGAGCCCGATGTGGGATTCGATCCCGGGTCTCCAGGATCGCGCCCTGGGCCAAAGGCAGGCGCCAAACCGCTGCGCCACCCAGGGATCCCCGTTTTAATTCTCTTGCAGGTAGCCGTCTAGTTTTCCCAACACCATTTGTTGAAGAAACTTTTTCTTATTGCATATTCTTGCCTCCTCTGTCAAAGATTAATTGACCAAATAATCATGGGTTTATTTCTGGCTCTCTATTCTGTTCTGTTAATCAATATGTCTGTTTTTGTGCCAGTACCATACTGCTTTGATTACTACAGTTTGTAGTATATTTTGAAATCTGGGATTGTGATACCTCCAGTTGTTTGTTTTTTTAAATTCATTTATTAGAGAGAGAGGAGAGAGAGCATGAGTGGGGGTGGGGGCAGAGGGTGAGGGAGAGACAGACTCCCCACTGAGCAGGGAGCCCATTGATGCAGAGCTTGAGCCTGAGACTCTGAGACCATGACCTGAACCAAAGGCAGACACCTAAATGACTGAGCCACCCAGGCACCCTGTGATACCTCCAGTTTTGTTCTTCAAGATTGCTTTGGCTGTTTGGGGTCTTTTCTGTTTCCATACAAATTTTAGGATTGTTCGTTCTAGTTCTGTGAAAAATGCTGTTGATATTTTGATAGAGATTAGATCAAATTTGTGGATTGCTTTGGGTAATGTGGACATTTTAACAGTATTCTCCTAATCCATGAGCATGGAATATCTTTTAGTTTCTTTCATTGTGTTTTGTAGTTTTCAGAGTACTGGTCTCTCACTGCCTTGGTTAGGCCTATTCCTAAGTATTGTATTATTTTTGGTGCAACTGTGAATAGGATTGTTTTCTTAATTTCTCTTTCTGCAGTTTCATTGTTAGTGTATAGAAATGCAAAGAATTTCTGCGTTTTGATTTTGTATCCTGAAATTGGTTGATCTTGAGTAGCTGGGATGGCTACCCAAGGAACAAGAGTAAGAGTAGGAGAGGAAGAGAGGAAATGGGTAGGAAGGGGGTATGTTGTGAGCATGCATGGTTTGATCCTTAATGGTTTGTCATATCCTTACAACAATTAAAGAAGAGAGGGAGGCTGGAATATTTCCTAATAGGTAATCAGTAGATAAGGAAAGATTTTCTTTTCTTTCTTTTCATTGAGATACAATTGACATATAACATGTAGGTTTAAGTTGTGCAGCAGTGTTGATTTTATATTCATATATTGCAATTTGATTATCACCATAGGATTTTACAATATCAGACCTTGTAACATAGTCTTTAATCCATTTTGAATGGTTTAAGAAATAGGTATACTCATTTATCTGCTTGTTGTCCAGTTTTTCCAATACCATTTATTGAGGAGACTATGCTTTCCCCATTGAATATTTGTGGCTGCCTTGTGAAATATTAGTTGATCCTAGGGGTCCCTGGCTGGCTCAGTTATATGACTCTTGATCTTGGGATCATGAGTTTGAGCCCCACATTGGGCATATAGATTACTTAAAAAAATTAGTTGATCATATATATGGAGCTTTATTTCTGGGGTCTTAATTCTCTTCTGTATTTATGCCAGTACTACACTGTTTTGAGTAGTATAGCTTTGTAGTGAAGTTTGAAATCAGAAAGTATGATACCTTTAACTTTATCCTTGTTTCTTAGGATTGCTCTTGCTATTTGGGGTCTTTCATGGTTCCATACAAATTTTGTTTTTTCTATTTTTTTATTAGAAATGTCATTGGAATTTTGATAGGGATTGCCTTATAAATGTCTGTTAGGTCCATTTGATCTAATATATGTGTGGTTCAAATCCAGTGTTTCCTTGTCGATTGTGTCTGGATGATGTTCACTGCTGACAGTGGAGTATTGAAGTCCCTTGCTATTCTTTTATTGTTGTCTATTTCTCCTTTCGGTTCTGTTAATGTTTTATTTACACGTGTGTATAAATAAAATATATTTAGGTGTTCTGATGTTGGGTTGGTATATGTTTACAATTATTATATCCTCTTGATGAATTGATCTCTTTATCATTATATAATGACCTTTTTTGTCTCTTGTTACTGTTCTTGGCTTAAAGTTTATTTTGTCTCATATAAATATAGCCACCCCCTCTTTCTTTTGGTTTCTACTTGGATGGAATATCATTTGTCATCTCTTTGCTTTCAGCCTATGTGTATCCTTAAATCTGAAGTATCTTGGAGGCTGCCTATAGTTGGGTCTGGTTTTTTTTTTTTTTTTTTTTCCCATTCAGCCACTATTTGCCTTTTGTTGGCGAATTCAATCCACATATATTTAGTGTATTTTTTGATATATAGGGACTTACTAATGACATCTTATTAATTGCTTTCTGATTGTTTTGTTTCCCCTCTATTTCTTTTCCCCTCTATTTCTGCCTTCTTTTGTATATTGGTGTTTTTCCATGGTGGTATGCTCTGTTTTTTCCTTTCTCTTGTGAATCTATTCTGTTTTTGTGTTGTGTTGTAGTTACTATGGGACTTATATAAAATATCTCTTAGATAAAGCAGTCCATTTTAACCCTATGGCAACTTAACCTCGGTAGCATACAAAGCTCCACTCTTTTACTCTCTCTCTTATATTTATATATTTGATGTCACAATTTACCTCTTTTTATATTGTATATTCATTAAACTGTAGTAGCTATAGTTACTTTTGATGCTTTTCCGTTTAACTTTTATGCTGTAGTTAAGTGGTTAACACACTACTCCTTTATAGAATTAGAGTTTTGTAGAATCTATTATAGAATTAGTTTTCTAAATCTGACCATATATTTCTCTTTACTATTGTGTTATATACTTTTTGTGTGTGTGTTGCATACCTTCATATGTTCTCGTGTCACCAATTAGTATCTTCATTTCAGCTTAACTCTTTTCAGCATTTTTGCAAGGCAGATCTAGTGATGATGCACTCTCTCAGCTTTTGTTTGTCTGAGACAATCTTTATTTCTCCTTCATACCTGAAGGCTAACTTTGCTGGATGCAGTATTTTTGGCCAACACTTATTTTCTTTCAACACTCTGAATATGTCGTTCCACTCTGTCCTGGCCCTAAGAGTTTCTGCTGAGAAAGTTGCTGATAGCCAAATGGGTGTCCCTTTGAAATTACAGTCTTTTTTTCTGGCTACTTTTAGCATTCTTTGTGTTTGTTTTTGACAGTGTCATATTATGTCTTAGTCAGAGTTTTTTTGCATTTAGATAATTGGGTGATCTATTAGCTTCCTGGACTTGGTCATCCAATTATATCCCCAGATTTGGAAAGTTGGCAGCTATTTTTTTATTTTTTATTTTTATTTTTACTTTTTAAAGATTTTATTTATTTATTCATGAAAGACATACACACACACACACACAGAGGGTTGGGGGGGAGGCAGAGACACAGGCAGAGGTAGAAGAAGGCTCCATGCAGGGAGCCTGATGTGGGACTTGATCCCGGGTCTCCAGGATCACACCCTGGGCCAAAGGCAGGCACTAAACTGCTGAGCCACCCAGGGATCCCCGCTATTATCTTTTTATTTTTATTTTTTTATTTTTTTTTTTTAAATCTTTATTTATTTATGATAGTCACAGAGAGAGAGAGAGAGAGAGAGGCAGAGACACAGGCAGAGGGAGAAGCAGGCTCCATGCACCGGGAGCCTGATGTGGGATTCGATCCTGGGTCTCCAGGATCGCGCCCTGGGCCAAAGGCAGGCGCCAAACCGCTGCGCCACCCAGGGATCCCCCCGCTATTATCTTTTTAAATAAACTTTCTGACCCCTTTTCATTCTCTGCTCTTTCGCAAATCCTGATTATTTTAATATTTGTACATTTACTGTCATCCTATAGGTCATGTAGACTTGCTGTATTCTTTTTCATTCTTTTCTCTTTATTCATTTCTGATTGGGTTATTTCAAAATTTCTTTTTTCCACCTCACTTATTATGTCTTCCATTGATCTACTTTATTGTAGATGCTCTGTATGGCATTTTTCATTGCATTTGTTACATTTGTTTTCTTTTTTATGATTTCTCTGTCTTTGTAGATTTCTCAATTTATTAATGTACTTTGTTGATTGTGTTTTCTTTGTTGAATTTTCTTAAGCAGCTATTTTGAATTCTTTATCAGATTGCTTGTTAAATTCTGTGCCATTGAGTTAGGTTATTGTGCGATTATTGTTATCTTTTGGTGTATTTCCTTGATTTTTCATGTAGATTTGAACTGCTGCTTTTGCATTTAAGGTAGCAAACACTTCCTCAAATCTATACTAGTTGTCTCTAGACAGGGTAAACTGTTTCTTAGTCCTTTTGTATCTGGGTTGTCTCCTTATATGGATAACATCTTCTCCACATTTTTGCTTCTTCATGTGGCACAATTCTTAAGCTTTTATCTTTTCTCTGATTCTTACGAACCACCAGGCTAGCTGCTGTTAACTTTTTTTGTTTTCCAGAAAGTGGCACTGTAACTCAAGTTTCTGGTTTCTTCTTTGCCGATAGATAACAATCTGTTTTTCTGATAGTACTCACCTATCAGACTTACAGTTGCCACCTCAGTTGGAAACCTATGAGAGGAGCTGGTTGCAGAGTGCGGGAGGTATGAGTTTATCACTTAGCTCTTGGGCCCAGTGGGGAGATTGTCAGGTGATGATCCTATAGGCTTGTGGATCGACTTCCTGCTAAAGTTTTGAGTGCAGTTAGCAGGAACTGAGTCCCTTCAGTGCCTTTGGATATTCTCATTTGTCTTTTTCCTGATCTCCTCCCTCCCACCAGTCATGAAGGCCCAGCCTCAGTACTCTGGGTGTTGCTGGAGAGAGATGGGTTTCTTCAGCAGCACCCTCCACAGCATAGGGGACTGAGCATGAACTCACTATTCTCCCGTTTCCCTTTTGGGAGAGGATGCCCCCAGATAGTTCAGCCATACTGTGTTGTGTTGAGGGAGGGGCTGCACTGCGTCACCAGTGGTGGGCCAGAACCTCTCCCTGTGAGGAAGGCTGGCTTTCCACAGATTTGTTTTCATTCACTGGGATCTGCCCAGGTCAGGTTTTCCCTGACTGTGGTCGTGAGGAGTTGGGGCAGGTCCACTGGCTCTTCTGCAGCCTGTGCTGAGGTCTGTCTGCCTATTACCAGATGCACATGTGGGTGAGACTCCTGGGTCCCTTAGCATATGGTTCTGTTTCTCACAACTCCCATAAAGGCACTTTTGTTTGTGGACAGATGCCTAAGTAATTGTTGAAAGGGGGACGAAAAGGAGGAATATCTTAGGCTGTTATGCTGACATCAATTCTGCTAATAGGACATTTTCAGTCATTTTTGTTTTCCTCTATTACTTTTTATTTTATTTTTTTAAAGATGTTATTTATTTATTCATGAGAGACACACACAGAGAGAGAGAGAGAGAGAGTCAGAGACACAGGCAGAGGGAGAAGCAGGCTCCTTATAGGGAGCCCGACATGAGACTTGATCCCGGGTCTCCAGGATCACACCGTCGGGCTGCCCTACTCTATTACTTTTTAAAAATAACAAATAATACCACGTTCTCCTTTAAATGAAGGCTCCTAATGAAATCCTTTTAATTGAAAATGTAAGTGTAAAATGAAAGGGAAAATAATATAGATTCCAAGAAGATCATTACAAATCCTTTATATATTGTGGGGTTATTTTTTATTTTGTGTGGGGTTTATATTTACCTTATATAGGATTTTGAAGTGTTTTGGCATAGATGGGGAGCCTGAGGCATTTGTTTAAGTGGTTTGTAACAGGTAATACTAGCTATTTTTTTTTTTAATTTTTTATTTATTTATGATAGTCACAGAGAGAGAGAGAGAGGCAGAGACACAGGCGGAGGGAGAAGCAGGCTCCATGCACCGGGAGCCTGATGTGGGATTCGATCCCGGGTCTCCAGGATCGCGCCCTGGGCCAAAGGCAGGCGCCAAACCACTGCGCCACCCAGGGATCCCCTAATACTAGCTATTGAGAATAATTTTTGGTTTTGCTTTGCTGTTGTTATTGGTTTTTTCCCCCTTGCAGTTTGCCTCACTATATAATATTAGATGCAGTTTTCTGTGTTAAGTACTAAAAAGATTCTGCATACAATTTCCAGTGTGTATGTGGGGGATTTTTCCACACCACAGTGTAATTCTTAGGCATCTTAGTCTACAACTCAACCCAGTTCTGACACTTATCAACCTGGAAATTGCATTGTGTCCCACATATTAAGGCTCAGTTCTACAAGACTCTTTCCTTACCCCCCCAACTTTAGATGCAATTTGTAAGTTTGGGTTGTCACCTATGCTTCTTACCAATTGGGTATAGTTTAGAGGTTCCAAGGACCCCCCACTTTGGGTTTAGTTAATTTGTTAGAGTGGTTCAACAGAACTCAGAGATACATTTTACTTACTAGATTACTGGTTTATTATAAAAGGATATAACTTAAGAACAACCAGATGGAAGAGATGCATAGGGCAATGTATGTGGCAAGAGCATGGAACTTCCATATTCTTTGTGTGCACCACTCTCCCTGAATCTCCATGTGTTCAGCAACCTGGAAGCTTTCTAGACCTCATCCTATTGGGTTTTTATGGAGGTTTCCTTCCACAGGTATGATTGAGTAAGTTGTTAGCCATTGGCAATTGATTCTACTTCTAGCCACTCTTCCTTTCCCAGATGGTTAGGTGGTGGGACCGAAAGGTCCAATCCTCTAATCATGGTTGGTTTCCCTGGCAGCCAGCTGCCATTCTTAGTGCTTTCCAAGAGGCTTGTTTTGAATAAGACACCTGTTTCACCTTTATGGCTCTGAAGTGTTTTCAGGAACTGATGACAAGAAGCCAAATTTCATAATAGTAAAACCTCACATAAATCAGTGAAACAGCATAGAGATCCCAGAAATACACCCATGTCTTTAGGGTCAATTAATCTGTGATGAAAGAGGCAGGAGTATACAATGGAAAAAAGTCTCTTCAATAAATGTTGTTGGGAAACCTGGATGGCTACATGCGAAAGAGTGAAACTAGACCACTATCTTAAACCATACTAAACTCAAAATGTATGAAAGACCTAAATGTGAGACCTGAAATCATAACATTCCCAAAAGAAAACACACAATAATCTCTTGGACATCAACCTTAGCAACATATTTATGCATAGATATTCTAAAGCAAGGTAAGCCAAAGCAAAGTAAACTTTTGGGACTACACCAGAATAAATTTTTGCACAACAAAGGAACCATCAAAACAAAAAGGGAATCTAAGTGGGGGAAGATATTTGCAAATGATATATCTGATAATGGGTTCATATCCAAAATATTAAAAACAAAAACAAAAACAAAATCCAGTTAAAAAATTTGCAGAAGACCTGAATAGACATTTTTCCAAAAGAGACATACAGATGGCCAACAGACACATTGGAGATACTCAGCATAGCTATTCATCAGGGAAATGCACATCAAAACCACACTAAGATATAACCTTACACCATTTGGAATGGCTAGTATCAAAAAGATAAGAAATAACAAGTATTGGCAAAGATGCAGAGAAAAGGGAATTCTTGTGCACTGTTGGTGGGAATATAAGTTGGTGCAGCTACTGTAGAAAACAGTATGGAAGCTTCCTCAAAAAATTAAAAAAATAAAAATACCATACGATCCAGTAATTCCACTACTGGGTATTTGCCCAAAGAAAATGAAAACAGTAAATCAAAAAGATATATGCACCTCTATGTTTATTGCAGCATTATTTACAATACCCAAGATATGGAAGCAACCCACATGTCTGGTGATGGATGAATGGATAAAGAAGATGTAGTGTTTGTGTATACACACACACACACACACACACACAATGGACTATTTCTTAGCCATAAAAAAGAATGAAGTCTTGCCATTTGCCACAACATGGATAGAGCTAGAAGGTATTATTTTGGTGAAGAAAGTCAGAGAAAGATGGATACCATATGACTTCACTTATATGTGGAATTTATAATCAAAAGAAGTGAGCAAACAAAAAGATTTAACACAGAGAACAAACTGGTAGTTGTCAGAGGGGAGTGGGAGGATGAGAATGGGCAGAATGAATGAAGGGGATTAAGAGGTACAAGTTTCCAGTTATAAAATATGTATGTCACAGAGACAAAAAATATAACATAGGGAATATAGTCAATAATACTGTAATAACGTAGGATGGCAGATGGTAGGTACACTTAACCATGGTAGATACAGCAAGTGTCTTGTAGGCAACATATAATTGACTTTTGTTTTTTGATCCACTCTGACGATTTCTCTTTTAATTGATGCATTTAACTCATTAACGTTTAGGGTGATTATTGATGCAGTTAGATTAATGCCTATCATATTTGTTATTGTTTTCTGTTCAATGTTCTTGTTTTTATTATCTTCTCTTTTTTTTGCCTTTTGTGGTTTTAATTGGGCATTTTACATATTCCATTTACTCTCTTTTATTACTATATCAATTATATTTGTTATTTTACTTCTTTAAGTGATTTCCTAAGAGTTTGCAGTATGCACTTAGAACCAATCCAGATCTGCTATCAATACCATACTGCTGCTTTGGTAGTACAGATACCTTGTAATGACAACGTGTTCCTAATTTCTTCCTCTTGTTTTTTGTATAATGACAGTAATCATTGTTATTTATTTCACTTATACATAAACATATATGTACACATGCATATGCAATTGAATACATTGTTGCTTTTATTATTTTGGGCAAATTGTTATCTGTTAGATAAATTATGATTATGAAAAGTATTAAAAAATGGATCAGTAATTACTCTTGAATAAATTGTTAGTTGAGGCAAAAAATATGAAAAGTAAAAGCTTTTATTTCAACTTATTTATTCTCATGCTCTCCCTTTTTATGCAAATCAGTGTTTCTGATCTATATCTTTTGCTTTTCTATGAAGAACTTTTAACATTTTTTGTTACACAGGTCTGCTGACAACAGATTCTCTCAATTTCTTTGGAGAAAGTCTTTAGTTTTTCACTTTTGAAGGATAATTTTGCAATGTACAGAATTGTAGGTTTTTTTTTTTTTCTCATTACCTTTAGCATTGCACTCCACTTCTCTCTTCTCATAATTTCTCGGCAGTTAGATATAATTCTTATATTTGCTTCTCCAAAAATAAGTGTTTTTAAAATCTGCTTTGATTTCTTTCAAGATATTTTATCTTTGACTTTCTGCAGTTTGAATATGGTATATCTGGATGTAGTTTTTTTGTGTGTTTTCTTTGGTGTTTATTCTACTTGGTATTCTCTTGGCTTCCTGGATTGGTGATTTGGAATCTGACATTAATTTAGGGATATTTCCGGTCATTGTTGTCTTAATATTTTTTCTGTTCCTTTCTATCTGTCTGATCCTTTTGGTTTTCCTGTTGGGGCATGTTACACCTTTTTAAAGTATTCTCACAGCTCTTAAATACTCTGTTCTCATTTTTTTCATCCTTTTTTCTCTTTGATTTTTAGTTTTGGAAGTTTCCATTGACATATCTTCTAGCTCAGAGATTATTTGCTCAGTTGTGTCTGGTATACTAATGAGACTTTCAAAAGCACTCTCCATTTCTGTTACATTGCTTTTGGTCATTTATTTTAGTTTTTTGATTTTTATTTTTTCATGACTATTTTTTTAAAAAAGATCTTTGGGCAGCCCAGGTGGCTCAGCGGTTTAGCACCGCCTTCAGTCCAGGACCTGATCCTGGAGACCCGGGATCGAGTCCCATGTCGCGCTCCCTGCATGGAGCCTGTTTCTCCCTCTGCCTGTGTCTCTGCCTCTCTCTCTCTGTGTCTCTCATAAATAAATAAATAAAAATTTAAAAAAAATCTTTTTTTTTTTTTTTTAAGTAATCTCTAAACCTAACATGGGGCTTGAACGTACAACCCCAAGATCAAGAATTGCATTTTATATACTGGCTGAGTCTGTGAGGTGCCCCGAAGATTTTTTTAAGAGAAGTTTTATGTTTAAAGCAAAATTTTTTATTGTTTTAAATTTTAATTCCAGTATAGTAAACATACAGTGTTGTATTAGATTTTCAGATGTACAGTATAGTGATTCAGCAATTCTGTAATTGTACTCTTGATCTCTTTCACCTATTTCACCCATCCCCGTCTACCTCCCTTCTGATACTCTGTATTTTATTTTATTTTTTTTAAAGATTTCATTTATTTATTCATGAGAGACAGAGAAAGAGGCAGAGACATAGGCAGAGGGAGAAATAGGCTCTATGCAGGGAGCCCGATGTGGGACTTGATCCTGGGACTCCAGGATCATGCCCTTAGCCAAAGGCAGATGCTCAACCCCTGAGCCGCTCGGGCATCCCTGATATGCTTTATTTTAAATGCATACCTTCTGTTAAAGTTATGTTTTTTGTTTTTTTTTCAGCAAGAACTTGAAGCATACTTCAGAATACATGGTTCTAAAGGTATATATAGAACATTGCATCTCAGAAAAATAGAATACACATTTTCTTCAAGTACACCCAGAAGAATCCCCTGGTTAAATCACATAAAAAAAGACATAACAGATATTAAAATTTAAGAAGATTGAAATCATACCAAATATATTTTCCAACCACAGTGGTACAAAACTAAAGATCAAGAATAAAACAAAGCTGGAAAATCTATGTAAATGTTAAGTATTTAATATGTAAATATTAAGCAGCACACTACTGTATAAGCAATTGGCCCAATAAGAAAGCAAATGGCAGATCAAAATATGTCACAAACAAAAGAAAAGGAAAAAATAATATTCCAAAACCTATAGAATGCAGTAAAAGCAGATGTTAGGGGGCAGCCCGGGTGGCTCAGTGGTTTAGCGTCTGCCTTTGGCACAGGGCATGATCCTGGAGTCCCCCGATCGAGTCCCACATCGGGCTCCCTGCATGGAGCCTGCTTCTCCCTCTGCCTGTGTCTCTGCCTTGCTCTCTCTCTGTGTCTCTCATGAATAAATGAATAAAATATTAAAAAAAGCAGATGTTAGAGTGAAATTTATGTTATGAGTGCTTGTATTAAGAAAAAAAGTTAAAATAAGCAACTTTATACCACAAGGAACTAGAAAAAGAAGAAACTTAGCTGAAATTTAGTAGAGAAGGCAATAACAAAGAAAAATCCGAAACAGAGACCAGAATAAATAGTAACTTTACATTGAAAGTAATGACCAATTTTTTTTTTTTTTTTTAATTAGCAATAGTTTAGCTACAGTAAGAAAAAAAAGAAGGGGCACTTGGGTGGCTCAGATGGTAACTGTCTGCCTTTGGCTCAGGTCATGATCTTCAGGTCCTGGGATCGAGCCCCACATTGGGCTCCCAGCTCAGCAGGGAGTCTACTTCTTCCTCTCTCTCTGTGTCTCTCTGTGCTTGTGCTCTCTCTGTCTTTGTTTCTTTCTTTCAAATAAATAAATAAAAAAAATCTTTAAAAAGAAAAAAAAGACTCAAAAACCAAAAGGAGAAATGGAAGAGAAAACAACACAACAGAGAAGCACAGAAATACATAGTGTGATAACAGATTACTATAAACAATTATATACTAAAAATTCAGATAACTTAGAAGAAAAAATCCAGGTAATTCCTAAAACACACAGTTCACTAAGATTGAATCATGAATCTTGAATTCAAGAGGTAGAAAATCTTCTTAGACCAATAACAAGAATGAAAGTTGAATTAGGAATCAGAAATCTCCCAGCACAGAAAAGTCCAAGACCTCATGGTTTCATTGGTGAATTCTACCAAACATTAAAAAAAAAATAATAATGACAATCTTTGTCACAGTCTTAAAAATAATGGAATAGAGGGAACACATTCAAAATCATTCCATAAGGCCAGTACTACTCTGATACCAAAGCAGATAAAAACGATACAAGAATAGGGATGCTGTTGGGTGGCTCAGTTGGTTTGGTGTCTGACTCTCGGTCTCAGCTTAGGTCTCGATCTCAAGATAGTGACGACAACAAACAATACAAGAACAAAAAAGTCTAATTTGTCCAATATGAGTTTAATTTGTCCAATATAAGTTTTGCTACTCGGACCTATTTGCATGATAAATGTTTCTCTACTCCCTTACTTTCAATCTGCAGGTGTCTTTAGGTCTAAAATGAGTCTCTTGTAGGCTTAAAGCAAAATTGACAGGAAATGTTTTGCGCTGGTCTCAGCCTCTTGATCACCACTGTTGTTGCTGGACTGGTTCTTGTGGTTCTTACTATGACTGCAAGCAGGGATCTTTGAAAAACAATAACAAGTTTTATTATTCATGGGTCCTGGAGGGTATACAGCACACTCGAGGCCACACAGTGAGATCATGGGTAGAGAAAGAAAGAGTACAGGTCTAGGGTTACTAAGGGGGGAATCTAAGAATAGGGGCCTGGGGTTTCACAGGTTCAGTTTTTATTAGTGAATTTAAAACATAAGAGTGGAAATTTAAAGTACAGGAAATGGTCATTTATCTAAATCTACCAAGATCTCTAAAGCAAAGGAGCTTATTGAGGCAGGTGGTGGCCTGGCTCTTTATCTAGTCTTGTGGCTGGCATTGTGTTTTTCCGAGATAGCAGTCTTTTAAGTGGATACCTCTTTGAAAATTCATGCCTTGGCAATCAAAATTGAGGTCAGGCACTTTAATTACCAAAACAACTCCAAAACAACTGTCAGAGTTTACACTATAGGAAGATTATGGAGATTTCCCATTTCCCAGCCCTAAAAATCCTCTCTGCTTTGGCTTTTCTTTTCTCTTTTCTTTTCTTTTCTTTTCTTTTTTCTTTTCTTTTCTTTTCTTTCCTTTCCTTTCCTTTCCTTTCCTTTCCTTTCCTTTCCTTTCCTTTCCTTTTCTTTCCTTTCCTTTTCTTTCTTTTCTTTCTTTCTTTTTCTTTCTTGTAGGCTTTTAAAATTTAATTTAACTTAAATTCAATAAATATACAGTGTATTATTAGTTTCACAGGTAGAGTTTAATGTTTCATCAGTTGCATATAACGCCCAGTGCTCATTACAAGTGCCCACCTTAATACCCATCACCTGTTTAACCCCTCCCCCTGCCAACCTCCCCTCCATCAAGCCTCAGTTTGTTCTCCATAGTTAAGGGTCTCTTACGATTTGCCTCCCTCTTTTTTTTTTCCTTCCCCTTCAGATCTCTGTGTCGGATCCCTTTGGATAAATACCTGGTAGTGCAGTTGCTGGGTCATGGTAGCTCTATTTTTAACTTCTTGAGGAACCTCCATATTGTTTTCCAGAGTGGCTGCACCAGCTTGCATTCCCACAAGCAGTGTAAGAAAGAGGGTTCCCCTTTCTCTGCATCCTCTCCAACATCTGTTGTTTCTTAACTTGATAATTTTACCCATCCGGACTGGTGTGAGGTGATATCTCATTGTGGTTTTGATTTGTATTTCCCTCATGCTGAGTAATGTTGAGCATTTTTTCATGTGTCTTTTGGCCATTTGTATGTCTTCTGTGGAGAAATGTCTGTTCTTGTCTTCTACTTTTTTTGACCTAAAGATTATTTGTTTTGGGGGTGTTGAGTTTGATAAGTTCTTTTTCTATTTTTATCTTTTTAAAGATTTTATTTATTTATTTGAGGGAAAGAGAGAGAGCGTGTGTGAGCATGAGCAGGGAGAGGGCCAGAGGGAGAAGCAGACTTCCCGGTGAGTGGGGATCCTAAATCAGGGCTCTGTCCTAGGACTCTGAGATCATGACCTGAGCCGAAGGCAGACACTTAACCGACTGAGCCACCCAGGTGCCCCGAGTTTGGTACTCTATAGATTTTTGGGTACTAGACCTTTATCTGATAAGACATTTGCAAATATCGTCTCCCATTCAGTAGGTTATCTTTTGGTTTTGTTGACTATTTCCTTTGCTTTGCAAAAGCCTGTTACCTTAATGAAGTCCCAGTAGTTCATTTTTGGTTTTATTTCACTTGTCTTTGAAGAGGTGTCTGGCAGGAAGTTGCTATGGATGAGGTCAAAGAGGTTGCTACCTGTGTTCTTCTGTAGGATTTTTATGGATTCCTGTCTCACATTTAGGTCTTTTATCCATTTTGAGTTTATTTTAGTGTATGGTGTAAGAAAATGGTCCAGTTTCATTCTTCTGCAAATGACTGTCCAGTTTTCTCAACACCATCTGTTGAAGAGACCATCTTTTTTCCTTTGGATATATTCTTTCCTGCTTTTTCAAGGATTAGTTGACCATAGAGTTGAGAGTCCATTTCTAGGTTCTCTATTCTTGGCATTTTTTTTTTTCATACTTTCTTTGAATTTCCATCTCTCCCCTTACAGTGCCCATCTGTTCTTTCATGTTGTCTGCTTTTTCTATTAGGGGCCTTAGCTTGTTAATCATAGTTGCTTTAAATTACTGGTCTGATTGTTCCAACAATTCTGCCATACCTAATTCTAGTTCTGATGTTTGATTTGTGCTTTCAAACTATGTTTTTTGCCTATTAGTAGTCTTGTAGTTTTCTTTTTTTGAAAGCTGAATGTTATGTACTGGGTAAAAGGAACTGATTAGTTGTAAGGTGGTGAGGTGAAGCGTTTTATAGTCCCATGAGTAAGTCTCAGTCCTTTAGTGAGCTTTTGCTACTGGGCTGTGAACTTCAGAATTGCTTTTCAGTCCTCTCCCCACACTCCTTAAGTTGGATAGATGATTAGAATGGGCTGGAGCTGGGTATGCCTCTTACCCTGGTTTGGTTCAGTTCTGATAAAATCCCAATAGGTTAGGCTCTGGTAAAATAGTTTCTCTTGAAATCAGGCCTTGTTAAGAAGAACAGAATGCTTTGTTATATTTCCAGATGGTTCTTTTTCTTCTTACTCTGCTGGAAGCTTTGAAGGTTTTTTTCTTCTTCTTTCTTTTTTTGTTTTTTTTTTTTGTTTTTTTGTTTTTTTGTTTTTTTCTTCTGATACTGATTTTGGGAACCTGATTGAGCTCCTGGAGGTAAAATTCACAGAAGGTTGGAGATCTCTCTGTGTTATTTCTCATATTGATTTCTCTGTGTTACAGTAAGATAGCCCTGTAAAACTAGTGAGCTTTGGTTTTTGAAACAATATCATTCCAAGTAGTTTTATTAAAATTAAGCTATAGCAGAGATATATTTGGCTGATAGAAGGACATTTATTGTAGCTGTGGTTTCTGTTTTTGTGTTTTTCTCTTCAGTACTTGGACCATGAGACTGTTGCAGCCACATTCATCGATAGTAGCGGACAGTTTGTTTCCTCCCAGATGACAGGAATTAGCCGGAATCCTTACTGTGGCTATGAGCATCAGACTCTGTCCAGCCGGGAGCGCATGGAGGAGGACTCCTTGCTGGCCGCCTTACAGTGGCAGGTGCCTGATGTGGGTCCAGTCCCCTTTTTAAAGAGCACTGACCCTTCTTCCAGCTACTTTGTTATCTTGAACTCTGCAGCCTTCTTCAAGGTGGGAAGCCAACTAGAAGTGCTGGTTCATGTACAGGATTTTCAAAGAAAGCCCAAGAAATATGGTGGAGACTACCTGCAGGCCAGAATCCACTCCCCTAAGCTGCAGGCAGGGGCTGTGGGCAGAGTGGTAGACTACCAGAATGGGTTTTACAAGGTCTTTTTTACTTTGCTCTGGCCAGGCAAAGTTAAAGTGTCCATATCTCTGGTCCACCCGACTGAAGGGATCAGAGTTCTTCAGCACCTACAGGAAGAGAAGCCACACAGGGTCTATTTCAAGAGTCTCTTCCGTTCAGGAAGAATTTCTGAAACCACGGAGTGCAATGTGTGTCTTCCTGGGAGTCTGCCCTTGTGTAACTTTACAGATCTCTACACTGGAGAACCCTGGTTCTGCTTCAAACCAAAGAAGCTCCCTTGCAGCAGCAGAATTAACCATTTCAAAGGAGGATACCTGAAGGGCCTTCTGACTGCTGCAGAGAATGCTTTCTTCCAGAGGTATGGGCTTCTTGTTCTGGGAGGTGATTTAAGGGTCCTTTTCCATTGTTTTTGTCCCAGTTAGGAGACACTATCTTGTTTTCATTATTTGCTTCAAATATATCTCTGAAGTTGGCCTAATTTGGGAGAGGTAGTGAAAAGAAAATAAATATTTATATTTTTTGAATAGTTTTTATTTTTATTTATTTATTTAAAAAATTTTTTAAAGATTCTTTTCATTTTTTTTCTTTTTTTTTTTTTTTTTTTTTTTATTCATGATAGGCATACATAGTGAGAGAGAGAGAGAGAGGCAGAGACATAGGCAGAGGGAGAAGCAGGCTCCATGCACCGGGAGCCCGACGTGGGATTCAATCCCGGGTCTCCAGGATCGCGCCCTGGGCCAAAGGCAGGCGCTAAACTGCTGCGCCACCCAGGGATCCCGATTCTTTTCATTTTTAAGTAATCTCTACACCCAGTGTCAGGCTCAGACCCACAACCCTGAGATCAAGCTGCATACTCCGGCTGACTAAGCCAGATGTCTTCTTGTGAATAATTCTTAGAAAGTGAAGCTTAGATCTTATTCCAGTTTAAATTAAAGACTTTTTACCCTTGAGGTTTTGTTTTTTTATCCTTATATCTATGTTTTACTTCAGAACCACATAATATATCTATAGTTATATAAGAAAAATTGCTTATTCATAGAACGGATAAAAAAATCACCCAAGAACTAGAGGTCTTGTAGTCAGGCCAGTGTCTTAGCTTCATGTCTAATAAAATGAAAAAATTTTAAGTGACGTATTAAACATGTATTGATAGGAAAAGAACTATGAATGTGACAACATTGCTGGGTTGATTTAATGATAAACACGGGCAGAGGAATACCACAGCAAACTATATTTTTTGAATTAATAATCATTGAAATTTCTGCATTATTGTACACAAATTTCTTTTTTGAACCTAAGTGTAAAACTTTTTCAGCATGGTGATCAATATATGGAATAATAATAGAATGTATGGGATCAGTATGACTAAAAATGATTTCTTCAACATTCCATATAGTTCTGAAGTAAAATAGCAATGCCTCAGGGAAAAAAAAGTTAGAAAGCCATATGATCACAAAGTCCAGTTATGTGAAAGAATGTAAAAATGTCTTTTTTTTTTTAGTGAAATAAGTACTTAAATATTCCCTGGTAGAGAGGTAGTTTTGTTAAGTACATCTGGGCAACCCTAAAAAATTTTGTGGTTTACATACATTCATTCCTTAGTGCAGGAGAAGTACTTATCATAAGGTCTGCAGTCTACAGGAGATTCTAAAATAAAGCCCTCTGATTTTTCCACTTTTCCTGGAGTCAGCTTTTGGTCCTACCAGTTTTAAACGCACATTTGGTGGACTCCTGCTATG
Source organism: Vulpes lagopus (assembly GCF_018345385.1). NCBI lineage: Eukaryota > Metazoa > Chordata > Mammalia > Carnivora > Canidae > Vulpes > Vulpes lagopus. The sequence goes on along the minus strand of NC_054824.1, from coordinate 96,474,040 downwards.
CTGTTGGAAGGCCAGCAGGGGGAGCACTACTCAATGCGTTTACTGTACTGTTCAGAAGACTAGTTTTTTGTGTGGCTCAGTAAGTACACCAGGACTTCAACTTTAATTTTATCCCGGGTTTGATCTCAGACAAGCTGTTTATCAGTGACGGTGAGCAAATTATTTCAGTTCTGTGTACTTTCTGCTAATGTGTGAAGACTGCTCAGTTACTCCCCTTTTGGAGCTGTCTTGTCAGTGCATTTGTGGCTTAGCAAAAAAGAGGAAGCATGGCTTGTAATTTTTTTTTTTTTTGAGATTTTATTTATTTATTCACGAGAGAGACACAAAGAGAGAGAGAGGCAGAGACACGGGCAGAGGGAGGATCAGGCTCCATGCAGGGAGCCTGACGTGGGACTCGATCTCCAGGATCGGACCCTGGGCTGAAGGCCACACTAAACCGCTGAGCCACCCGGGCTGCCCATCATGGCTTGTAATTTATGGAAATTCCATGTGGGAAAAAATGGGGAAAAGGCTAGAGGATTTGTAAAATTTAAGAATATTCCTGACACCAAATCCTACCATTAAAACTAGAAGACAAAAAACTAGAAGACAGAATTGTGAAGGATGAAATAATGTATGTCCCTGTCCTTACTTGTATGTCCTGGATAAGGCTGGCTGATGGCACTTTGTAGTAGAAACAGACTTTGTAGTAGAATCATAAGAAATTTTCCTTACCTGGAAGTTTGCTGGGAAAATAGAGTTTGAGGTGAACTTTTAGAAACCAAACATTTGATAGTCCTGATACTGATTTTTTTTGTATTGTTTTCTCTGTTAAAATTCTGAAGTTTTGTGCCTCCTAACTAGAAAGAAAAAGATTGAAATTGACCTTTTGAGGTGCCCTTTGGTGTACTGTTTTGAGCTCATGGCCTGAATATGTTAAGCTGATACCTATTTTTACCTTTTTCCCTTGGTGGCTCATAACATTGCTTAATTCAGAAATATTTAAGAGGCTTAGCCTTGGTATTCGGTTCCCTAAATTACAGTTGGACAATTAAGGTGATCTAATTTTTGGTTCTTTACTCCTAAGGAAAAAAAATGTTGGTTTTAGAAGGAACAACAGTACTTTGCTTAAAAGATCCTATTAATATAAAGGAAGGCCTCTTGAAAGAGTAAGCTCCTCACATGAAAAGCTTCCCATATATATTTATTTATTTATTTAATATTTAAATTTAAAAAAAAATAAATAAAATTTAAATTCAATTAACATATAACATATTATTGGTTTTAGAGGTAGAGGTCAGTGATTCATCAGTCTTCTGTAACACCCAGTGCTCATTATATCACATGCCCTCCTGATGTCCATCACCCAGTTACCCCATCCTCCCACCTCTGCCTCTCCAGTGACCCTCGTTTTGTTTCCTATGATTAAGAATCTCTTATGGTTTGTCTCCCTCTAATTTCATCTTGTTTTATTTTTTCCTCTCTTCCCCTATGATCTTCTGTTTTGTTTCCTAAATTCCATATATGAGCAAGATTGCATGATAATTATCTTTCTGTGATTGACCTGTTTCTCTTAGCATAATATCCTCTTTGCATCCACATCTTTCCCAATGGCAAGTTTTCATTTTTGATGACTGAGTAGTATTCCATTCCATATATTTGTAGCATAATTTAATATCTTCTTTCTTTCTAACTCTGTCTAAAAAAACTTTTCAGATATTAGAAACACCGCAAGAATAATAAAAGTGAACATCCATATGTCTTTTACTTAGATTCACCATTGTTACTGTTCTGCTACATTTTTTTCTCTCTGTGTGTTTATATATATGTATACCTATGTATAATTCTTTTACCCTGGGCATTTGAGAGTAAGTTGCAGACATCATGATGTTGCAGTGAGTATGTAACTCCTAGGACATGGACACTCTTCAGTATGTAACCAGAGCATAGTTACTGCACTTGAGACATTTATCTTTGATACAGTTCCCTCTAGTTGTCCCTGTAATGTCCATTAGAGCTGTTTTTTTTTTAAGTTTTATAAAGATGTATTTATTTATTTTAGAGAGGGTGAACATGAGGCAGATGGAAAGGGAGAGAGAATCTTTTTTTTTTTTTTTTTAAGATTTTATTTATTCACAAGAAAGAGAGAGAGAGAGAGAGAGCTTGAGAGGCAGAGACACAGGCGGAGGGAGAAGCAGGCTATATGCAGGGAGCCCAACTTTGGACTCGATCCTGGGTCTCTAGGATCACACCCTAGGCTGAAGGCAGCACTAAACCGCTGAGCCACCTGGGCTGCCCTGAGGGAGAGAGAATCTTAAGCAGACTCCACACTCATGGAGGGGCTCAATCCCAAGACCCTGAGATCACAACCTGAGTGAGAACCAAGAGTTGGATGCTCAGTTAACTGTGACACCCAGGCACCTCTTTTTATTTTTTAGAAGATTTATTTATTTATTTTAGTTGATTTTAATCTAACTATGATCACATTGTGTTTAGTTATCTCTATAACCTCTTAATTTAGAAGAGGTTTCTAGCTTGTTTTTTAAAAACTTTTTATAAGATATATGTTTATTTAAATATATGTAGATGGAAATAAATTACTGAAGAAATCAATCACATTATAAAGTATTCTGTTTAAAAGTCAATGAGGTAATGAGTTGATTTTATGATATGTAAGATATAGCCCAATAAAGTTAAAAAAGAAAAAAAAAGTGAGTTGCTTCTCAGGACACAGAAAAAACCCGAGGTTCTGTAGCTTCAAACAATATCTTTTTGGCAATATTGTCTGTAAGGACAAGGTCATCTACAGAGAAGAACCTGATATTCCACAACAAAAGGAGAAGATAAAAAATGTTCTCTTTGTTGAGATTTCTTTTTTTTTAATTTTTAAAAATTTATTTATCCAGTAACGAGAGACACACACACAGAGAAAGGCAGAGACACAGGCAGGTCCACGCAGGGAGTCTGACGTGGGACTCGATCCCGGGACACCAGGATCAGGCTCTGGGCTGAAGGCGGTGCTAAACCACTAAGTCACCTGGGCTGCCCTTTGTTGAGATTTCTTGATCTAGCATTTCAACATTTCAACATTTCAGTGCAAGAATCCCATCACTTAGCACCAACAGAAAAAAGCATATAATAAGCCAAGGAAAAATGCTAAACAGGAGAGCCACCATATGTAAGAAGGGACATGGGATATTTCCTGTGCTGCACTGTGTGGTGTAGCACAGGAACACCTGACTGATGTTTCTGACTTTGCAAGGTCGAAAGTTCTGGTGGTCTGAAAAATAAACAGCTCATCCAAAGGCAACCTACTAAAAGGTGGAGTTGCTGAGCTGGCCCCCACGCTCGGGCTGCTTGATAGCTTCGCCAGTCTGTCCCCCTAAAGGACTCTGACCTGGATGCCAATTATGATTGCACAGCTGAGGAAGAGGGAAGACCCGGGTGCCAGGTCTGATGGCTGAGGCCCTGGACTGGGCCGTGCCTTGAGGCGCAGTTAGTGGTACTACTGTCCCTGGCATTTCATCCCAGTGCACCAGTACTTGGCTTGAGCCAGCTCTTAGAACCTCTCTTTGAGATCTTCATGAGGAAGTTGGTCACATCTCTGTCACTGTCCAACAGTAGCCTTTCATGATCAGTCTCCAGGATGAACCACTGTCCACTTTCTGTTCTCTGAATCAAAGAGGTAGGTTATCCACCCATTGAAGCCAAACTGCTAGGATCCACTGGTGTGTCTGATGGGCCCAAACTCACACATCATCCTGTCCTTCTTGGTGAGAGAATTGCTGTTAGTGAAAGTCTCTGCTTTAATGTCAAGAAATTTGTTTTTGAGCTCTTCCGGCAGGTCTTTCAGAGTTTCCATCTGTCTCTCCAAGAACTCTATGTTCTTCACTTTCATCCCCAGAGGACCAAAGAGTTTGACCTTTTCACCACAAGGCATAGGAAAGAAACATGTCTTCATTGATATTTCCTTGAGTCTCATACTGTGTGTTGTCCAGAACTGGGCTTGGGTGTCATGAAGAAATTATAGCGAAGAGAGGAAGCATCAGTCTCTCACCCAGTGTGTGTGGTGCCCACAAACTCTCTACTGCGTGCTGCCAGTGGCCAGTCCAGCAGCAGCGGAAGCAGGGTCAGGAAGCCCAGCGAGAACTTGGTGGCCACAGTGGACTTATCACTCCTCTAGTTTGTTTTTTTTACAATATTAAGAATTTGGGGGCACCTGGGCTGCTCAGTCCATTAAGCATCCGACTCTTGATTTTGGCTCAGGTCATGATCTCAGGGTCCTGAGATTGAGCCCTGTTTTGGGCTCTGCGCTCAGCAGAGTGTTTCTCCCTCTCCTTCCCCCTCTGCCTCCACCCTGCTCACGTTCTCTCTCTCTCAATCTCTCTCATAAATAAATAGAATCTTTAAGTGTTTAAAAAAAGAATTTTGATGTCACCGTTTTGTAGGATGTCCCTTAGTTTGGATTTGCTGCTTTATTGTTTCGCAATGACCAAATTGGGGTTAAAACATTTTTACAGGAAAATTACAAAAGGGAAATTTTCTTCTTTTCTTTACATCAGAGTTCTCTCATGAAAGTAGTTTATTTGTGTTGTTTTAGAAGTTGTATCTTCTCTTAAATGTCACTTAATCTGTTTTTTCCTGATATAGTTGAGCCTTGAAAACCACTGTCATGGGGGGGATGCCAGCCACCCGCAGAGTCCATCTGAAACCTCTAACTTCTGAATCCCCCCAAAATGAACTACTAATATCTTTCTGTTGGCCAGAACCCTTATAGCTGATTAACACATATTTTGTATGCTATATATATTATATACTGTATTCTTATAATAAAGTAAGGTAGAGAAAAGAAAATCACAAGGAACAGAAAATACATTTACAGTACTGTACTGTATTTATTGAAAAAATCCACGATCCACGCATAAATAGATCTGCACAGTCCATACCCACGTTGTGCAAGGGTCAGCTGTACTGCCTTCCTCCTTGTTGTTTCTCTCCCCCACTAGAATGTCCATTCCATGAAGAAGGAGATGCTGTTTTTGTGTACTGTTAGATCCCTGACATCTAGGTCAGTGCCAGGCACATAGTAGAAGCTTCAAAATTATTATTGTTGTTATTTTTAAAGATTTATTTATTTATTGAAGGGAGTAGGAGAGGAAGAGAGCGAGCACGTAGGATAGGAGGGCAGAGGGAGAGAGAGAATCGTAAGCAGACCCCACACTGAGCAGGGAGCCCATTGTGGGGTTCGATCTCATGACCTTGAGATCATGACCTAGCTGAAACCAAGAGTCACACACTGAACTGACTGTTCTACCCAGGTGCCCACGAATTATTTTTTTATTATATTTTAAAAAATTGTAATTCCAGTGTGAGTGGCATTCAGTGTTATATTTGTTTCAGGGGTACAATATTGATTGTGATTCAGCAATTCCATATATTATTCAGTGCTAACCAAGATAAATGTACTCTTAAATCCTCATTTCCTATTTCACCCATCCCCTAACCCACCTCCCCTCTGGAGACCATCTGTTTGTTCTGTATAGGTAAGAGTCTGTTTTTTGGTTTGTCTCTTTTTTCCACCGTTGTTCATTTGAAGTGTAAGAATTACTGAAGGACAATTTTTTTTTTCTCTTGAGAGAGAGAAATAGAAGGTGAGTGGCATGGGAAGGGCAAAGGGAGAGGGAGAGAGACACTCATCAGCAGACTCCATGCCTTGCTGAAGTCAAGAGTCGGACACTTAACTGATGGAGCCACCCAGGCGCCCCTCTCTTTTGAATTGTCTTTTGATGAAACAAAATATGACTCAGTTCCTGTATCAGGAATTTGGAAAGTTATCATTTTATGTTATTTGTTTTCTTTTTTTTTTTTTTTTTTTTTTTTGTTATTATGTTATTTGTTTTCTAAGTGTAGGAGGTTAGTTATTGTGATCAGTTTCTGGCATAGTTTTTTTTTTTTTAATTTTTATTTATTTATGATAGTCACACAGAGAGAGAGAGAGGCAGAGACACAGGCAGAGGGAGAAGCAGGCTCCATGCACCAGGAGCCCAAGTGGGATTCGATCCCGGATCTCCAGGATCGCGCCCTGGGCCAAAGGCAGGCACTAAACTGCTGTGCCACCCAGGGATCCCAGTTTCTGGCATAGTTATACCAAGTTTTCAGTACTTTTCCCCTGGACTCCACTCGCCCCCACTTTTCCACACAGCTCTCTATCAGTTATTTTCCCAATGTGGACTCTAGTTCAGGGCTTATGCTAAGTACTGAAGACAAAAGGGTAGTGAAACACAAACTGTGCCTTTGAGGAGTGTATGTTTTAGAAAGAGGCACAATAGAGCCGTAGCAGAGGTGAGCAAAGTACTGCAAGAGCGTGTATCTGGTGATGAGTGTCTCCAGTAAGACTTCTCTTTGTTCTGGCCAAGGTCTGAGGAATCCAACATGTGACTTAATGCTGCCTCGATTTGTAGCCTGAAAATTAGCAACAGAAGGGACATTCTCATCAGTGTGAGCCATTTCCTGAGTCCCAAGGGGAATAAATAATTCAGACCGTAATTTGTCATTTTGGAGCTTAGACTCTCAGTGCTAAGCAGTGAAAAATTAAAAACCTATTTAATTTGTATTTACTTTATATGTCTATATAAACTGCTTATTATGAGACATAGTTTATTAATTGTGTTAACATTTATAAGAATATTTCATCTTAAGGTTCTATCAGATCACACCAGTGTTTTAATTTACAAATGAAGATACATATTAGAAAATAAGTGTTCTTTAATCTAAGCTTGTACTCTTTTTATTCCCTTTAAAGTGGTGTCAATATCAAAATGCCAATCAACTCCAGTGGACCTGATTGGGTGACTGTGATTCCCACGAGCATCAAAGGTAAAAAGGAGTGAACTTTGATGATTTATTGTTTTTCTTGCTAAATGGATTGAGGCTTTGTGGTTTCACTTATGTCATGAAAACTTTTTTCCTCTTTTTAATATGCCATGGCCATACCTCTGGGCACAATTGAAAATACTAAAAGAACCTTTTGATTAAAATAAATCAGACCTCATATGCATAATCTTGGGCTCTGCTATGTATATGCATGTAAAATTTATCTTCTTCGCCCTCTTTCCTCTCTGGTTGCCTCCTTAGGAGCTGTTAGTGCTATACTGTTCAATATGGTAGCTACTAGCCTCATGTGGCTCTTCAAATTTAAGTTGATTAAAATTAAGTAAAGTCTAAAATTTAGTTCTTAAGTCACACATCTTTCAGAGCCACGTGTAGCTAGTGACTGCCATGTTGGACAGCATTTTATATAGAATGTATACATTATTGCAGAGGTTCTGTGGGAGAATAGTGGTGTTCTAGAGATATTCAAGAAATGTGTGTAAAATTGTCGGGGAATTTTTTGAAATCAAAAGTATTGGGTTATCGAATGTCCATTTTTCTCAAAGCGTGATGTCTGCATTAGCAACATCAGCATTAGCGGGGACTTGCTAGAATTGCAGATTCTCAGGTCTTAGGCTACTGAATCAGAAACACTGGGGTGTAGGGCCCAGCAGTTTGTGTTTTAACAAACCTTCTTCATGATTTTGATCCATTGGTATAGGATATTATTAAAAGGAAGACAACAGAATTCAGAAGAGTAAATGTATGTGTTCTGTTTTTGCAGAACAGAAATAAATAGCCATGGTGATTTTTAGAAAGAAAGGATGAATATTATTTAGAAAGCTTATGCAGATGGCAGGCAAGGTCCTTATAGTTGTTGAAAGCATCTATGTGTAGTCTCCCACACAGATACTGCAAACACAGATACCATAGAGCCTGTGTATATAATATATGAATCTAGTAACGGTGGGTACTAGTCATATACATGCCTTGTGTGAGTGGTGAAGTACCCAAAGAGCAAGGACAGCTTCTCTGCAGTTCCATCTGTTTTGCTGCTGTGCAGAAATGTAGACACAGTGTGGCCAGATCTATAGGGTTTTTTTTTCCTACGAGAAACATCAGAAGTCTTAATCTTCAATCTTTAAGTGTAATTTATGTCTTTAGATTTCAAAACATGAGCATCCGGCTGAAAACTTTAAAATATTTTGTGGGCTAAGTAACATTTGTCTGTGGCCCAGATGCAGCCAGGATGCTGCCAGTCTATATCTCGGGTCTCCACCATCATGTACCACAAGAAATCCCAAACTTTTCCTAGCGAAAGACTATTTGATTTACTTAAAGCCAGGGAGTTACTAATTTGAAAAAATTTATATATGAAACATCATTAATGGAAATCTTTTATTTGCCTGGGCCTCACCTTCCATATCTATCCCTCATAGTCCTCACTCCTCATACTCTTTAATGTCTGACACCTCAGGAGGCCCCATTCTGGTATATCACAGCTACTCTTCTTTGCTACAGTCCCAGCCTTCTGGCTTGCCTGCCCTGTCCCTACATGTCTAGTGCAATAGCCAGTGGGTGGAACTTTGGATAGTTGACCTGTACATGACAGGTCTTGGTGTTCAGCCAAGAAGTGGTTGTAGGTTTGTGATGTACTGTTCTGGTTAGAGAGAAGACAGATTTAGTAACCAGTGAGACTTTTGATGGACTTTTATTTTTTATTTATCATAAAGACTTTATATGAGAGAGAGAGAAAGAATGAATGAGTATGGGGAGGGGCAGAGGGAGAGAGACAAGCAGACTCTCTATTGAGCAAGGAGCCTTTTTGCTAGACTCGATTCCAGGACCTTGAGATTATTACCCAAGCCAAAGTCAGATGCTTAACTGATTGAGCCACCCAGGCTTCACTTGATGGATTTTTAGAGGTAGAGAAAGGAACCGTGAATCAATAGGAGCAGAATAGCCTGGTTTGAGAAGACTGTCTCAGAGCAGGTATATAGTTGGAAAGAAAAGAGAAGAGCAATTGCTTACATAATATCAAAGACACACAGTTTAGGAGAACTTCACTGCAGTCTACTCTTGTGACCAGCAGGCTGGATTCAAAGACCCTAAACCATGGGCTTACATCCCTCCCTCTCTCCCTCCCTGTCTTCCTCTCTTCCTTCCTTTCTTCCTCCTTTTTAACTTTTTTGTTTTCAGATAATTTAAACCTAAATATGAGTTACAGAAATAGTACAAGGTTCCTGCATGGCCTACACCCTTCCCCTTACATAACCACCTAATACTTTCAAAACTATGATTTTAACATCACGACACTGTAGAGTTTATTTGGATTTCATCAGTTTAACCACTAATGTCCATTCTCTGTTCCAGAATCCAGTGTAGGATCCCACACTGCATTTAATCACTGTTTCCTTAGTCTTCCCTCTATGACATTATCTTCCATGACCTTTGCACTTTGAAGAGCACTGGTCAGATATTTTTAGAATGTTTCTAACTTTGGATTTGTCTAATGTTTTCTAATGATTAGCATGAGATTACACATTTTTGGAAGAATAGCACAGAAATGATGCCGTATCCTTTTAAGGGAGTACGTGATGTTAGTAGTATTGTTAATGATGTTAACTTAGATCACTTGGTTCATGTGGTGTCCATCAGGGCTCTCTTCTCTTTATGTTTTTTTTTTTTTTAAAGATTTTATTTATTTATTCATGACAGACACAGAGAGAGAGAGAGAGAGAGAGAGGCAGAGACACAGGCAGAGGGAGAAGCAGTCTCCATACAGGGAGCCCGATGTGGGACTCAATCCCAGGTCTCCAGGATCACACCCAAGCCGAAGGTGGCGCTAAACCGCTGGGCGACCGGGGCTACCCTCTTCTCTTTATGTTGACTCTGTATTCTGGGGAGATACTTTGAGACTGTGGTGGGCTGAATAATGCCCCCCCGCCAAGATACCCAGATCTTAATCCCTCAAATTTATGAATGTTGCTGTGTATGGATGGCAGAGGAAACTTTGCATGTATGTTAAATTAATAGTTCTAGAGATGGGGAGAGATTATCTGGATATACTGAGTGGGCCCTAAACACAACCACTAGTGTCCTCTTAAGAGGGAGGCAGAAGGAGATTTCATATAGAAGCAGAAGACAGTGTCACAGTGGAAGCAGAGAGAGACTTGAAGATGTCATGCCGCTGGCTTAACAGATGGAGAGAGGTACCATGAGCCAGAGAATACTGCTCTAGGAGAGGCAAGGAGACACATTGTTCCCTAGCTCCTCCAGAGAGAGCATGGCCTTGCTGATACCTAGGTTTTGGCCCAGTGATACTAAATTTGGACTTCTGTCTTCCAAAATGGTTAATAAATTTGTATTGTTTTAAGCCACCAGATATGTGGCAATTTGTTACAGTAGCCACAGGAAGCTACTCTCCAGATGTTTCTGTCTTACATTAGGATGTAAATATCCTGTTCCTGCTTATACTTTCACCCACTAATCTTTGCATTCATTAGGAGATCTTTCCAGCAGCAATTATTTCTCTGGTATGTAATTCTGATTCTTTCTTTCTTTCTTTCTTTCTTTCTTTCTTTCTTTCTTTCTTTCTTTCTTTCTTTCTTTCTTTCTTTTCTTTCTTTCTCTTTCTTTTCTTTTCTTTTCTTTTCTTTTCTTTTCTTTTCTTTTCTTTTCTTTCTTTTCTTTTCTTTTCTTTCTTTTCTTTTCTCTTTTCTTTCATTTTCATGAGAGACACACAGAGAGAGAGGCAGAGACACAGCAGAGGGAGAAGCAGGCTCTGCATGGGGAGCCTGATGTGGGACTCAATCCCCGATCCTGGAATCATGCCTTGAGCCCAAGGCAGATTCTGAATCACTGAGCCACCCAGGAGTCTTGTAATTCTGATTTTTTAATCACTCATTCCTAACACACTTATTAATTGGAATTTTTCTGTAAGAAAGTGTTGTCCCTTCTTTCCTATTTGTTTATGTCAGTATAGACTCGTGATCATTTCAGTTATTACCTAATTCAATTGTTATTTATTTTTTGCTCTAATTGCTCCAGTTTTGGCAATTGGGAACTTTTTCAGTTTGGCTCCTATACCCTTTGACATCCTGTCATTTCCCCCCCTTCCCCCTCCCCCCCCCGCCCCATAAGCATTTCCTTACTTTCTGGCGCCAAAAGATGTTTCAGGCCCATCTTATGTTTTCTTTGCCCTGGCCTTGGAAGGTTCTTTCGACTTGTGTTATTTTGATTATGAATCCTTTATTTTGAAGGGTTTCCTCCCCCTTCTCTTTTTTTTTGTGTGTTAGTTTTAACTGATTTTCCTATAAGTTAAAATTATTCTAAGATGCATGTTTAATCTGCTGAATTGTTTGAATCCCCGCACATGGGTATAATTGCAGTTGGAAGCAAAGAATCATTGGGACAAGCATCTGGTTTCTGATAGGCTTTCTCAGTGTCAGAATTGCTGTTGACTTTTTCTTAGTACATGTAACTGTGGTCCCTAGACCATCATAGCCTAACAAAGCCTTGATGGGTTCTGACCTCATCAACAACTAAACTAGAGCTCATATTTTTGGGCGAGCTTACTGAGAGTCTGGGATGAAACTAGATTTAATAGCAAGTAGAATAAACAGTAACATCTTTGTAGCCCTTTGCTATATTCTTTACTTTTTGAGGTGTATCTTATACACAATAGAACACATGCATTGTAAATGTATAGTACAATGGAATTTTACATTTCTGTCTTTGTAGCTGTGGTAGGTGAATTCTAAGATGACTCCCAGTGACCCATGCCCTTATATAATTTTTTTTCCCTCTTGAGTGTGAGAAGGACCTAAGATATGATGGGATCACTCCCATGTTTTGATTATGTAACAAAGTTGATGTTTAAAAAAGATACTATCCTGGGTAGACCTGACCTAATTGGATAAGCCCTCAACAGGGACCAGGTTCTTCTTGAAGAGCTTCAAAGCATGTGAAGTCTTCCAAGTAAAGGAGATTCTTTGTTGCTGGCTTTAAAGGTGGAGGAAGCCATTTGGCAAAAAAATATAGACAGGTTCTAGGAACTGAAGGCTGACAATCCTCCTGGGACCAGAGCCCCACATCGAGGAAGGAGTCTGCTTCACCCTCTGTCCCTCTCCACCAACTTGTGCTTTCTTTCTCTCTCACTCACTTTCTCTCTCTCTCTCAAATAAACTTTTAAAAGAAAAATAAAAGGAAGTAGAGCTTTTGGGAGGTGATTAGTTAGGTCTTGTGGTTGGAGCTCTCATGGGTGTGATTAGTATCCTTATAAAAGAACTTCCAGAAAAATCCCTTGTCCTTCTACCAAACAAGAAGGTGCCATTCTGAACAGGAAGAAAACTCTCATCAGAACACAGCCATGCTTGATGTCTTCACTTGACATGTCTTGATTTGAATGTCTTATAATTCTGTCATCTTGATATCAGCATTCCAGCCTCTAGAACTGTAGGAAATAAATCTGTGTTGTTTATAGACCAAAAAACAACAAAAACAAACAACCACCCACCAAGGAAACATGATCTTATAACCACAAGGAAGTGAATTTGGCCAACCACTTGAATAAGCTTGGAAGCAGACTTTCCTTGTCTTCAGAAAGGAATACAGCCCTGCTGACAACCTGATTTCAACCTGTGAGACTCTGAGCAGAGAACCTTGCTGTGCCATGCCCTGGACTCTTGACAGACGGAGCTCTGTGATAATAAATGTCCCTTGTTTAAACTACTAAGTTTGTGGTCAGTGGTCACACAGCAACGGAAAACTAATAAAGTGTAACTGCCGCCCACATAAAGATATAGAATGTTTAGAACAAATAGAATATTTCCAGCATTCCAGTGTTGCCGTTTATATTAAAAACTATTAATACTACTCTAGCATTGAACTTTCATAACAAACCTTCAAAATAACTAGTCATTTACCTGTTTTGTAGATAACGAAACCAAGTTCCAGAGACTCAGTCATAGTTTTGATATCTGCTCTGTGCCTGATGCTAGACCAGACTCTGAGAATGCAGGGGATGAATAAGATATGAGTTTAAGTGATTCCTGAGGTTTCATGTTGGATAGGTGGAGTCAGACATTAACCAGAGCCTCTCAGTCAAGTTCACTCCATTTTCTGCTACCTCTTTACATGCTTGGGAGGTGTGAAAGACACCTTGATGTTTAAGTTTGTCTGCAATAGTGACATTTATCAACTCTCTACTACTTAGTACATCCAAACGATGGTGTGAATGATAAAATAGTGTTTGATGCTGCTTGGTGAAAACCAAACTAGTAGTGCCTTTTTGGATGAGACGTCGTTCTGATGTTGATGTAATAGCATAACAAATTAGACAAAGCTGTTTTAAAGACAACTACTTTCCCGTTGTTGGAAAAAATACGGAGTACATAATACATTTTACTTGGTTAACTTAGAAAATCAAAGGGCTCATATCCTACGTATAAAATCCAACTAACTGATATCATTTGGGGGTACGAAGCCCACTCCCAGATCTCTTACCAGTAATGAAATGATGTATGCCTTTGTAAACAGTACTCCCTTTACCACTAAGTCTCTACAACTCTCTGAGAAACTTTGGCAAGTCACTCTGTGACATTCTTCACCTTTTTTTTTTTTTTTTCTTCACCTTTTTAAAAAGAGATTTGGACTAGCCATTGCCTGAGGTCCCTTTCAACATTCTTTGAATCTATAGGTATTTCTACCTATACCAATATTTAGTTTTCCTCCGTAAAATGCACTTACTAGATTGGGAATTAAAAGAAATGCTGACTTTTGAAACAACCTCAGCCTGCTTATTATTAGTCTTATTAAAATAGGAAATGTATTTGTCTTAGCTGACCATAAGAGGGCAATGTAGGTACATGCATTTCACTTTAAAACTACTCTTATCTAGTGCTGCACGTGTACAGAATTAATGTCAGGTTCAGTAATTGATTTGCTTTACTTGACTTAACTCTGGTAGTAAATATAATTAACATTTGAATAGAAGTGGTAATTGTTTCCTGTGTGATACATACTTTTCTTTATAACATGTATTTGACACAGAATAGCCAAGTCTCCTGAATTAACCATGATAAAAACTGTAACTTCAAAATCACTTTTAATTCCCAATCTAGTAAATGTTTTCTTTGGGTCCCAGGTATCTGCTCTAGAGCTCTCAGCCTGTGTAACCTTGAGATGCTGATGTAATGAGGGAGCTTTGGGTAAGATGTGGCAACATAGTAAAGCCACACTTGGTAACATGTGGAGAAATTGTTTTTGAATAGGCCAGATAAATATTTACCCCTCCACCCTAATTTTTTCTTTGATAATCACGTTTTCCAAGTAAAGTTGTTAGTTTTCTTTCTTTTTTCCAAGTAAAGTTTTTAAAAAATGCTATTGACTTTTCTACTTAGGCCCTGAGCCTTCAAAGAATTAGCAGATGGCTAAGTTAAGAAATGAAACATGCACTGTCAAATAGAGCATCTTCTTTGTAGAGAATAAAATCAAAGTAATTTTGAGTAATATGAATAATATCAAGATGATAAGCTGAAAATAGTCACAAATACAGGACTCTTAAATTGCTGAGTCATGTAAACATTTGGATTTCGAATTGTGGATTAACCGAGAAGACTATAGAATTACTGGATTATGATCAAAGTTTGACCCTTGGGGCATATAAGGAGTGATGTAAAATAATTGGTGGTTTTTGAAGAATGTAGATTTGAATAAGTGTTGGAAATGAGTAAGTGTACCCCTTCAGGAAAAAAGCCGAAAAGAAAATCTACATTTACAACCATCTGTTTTTGAGAGGTGATGTAGTACAGTGGTTAGGGCATGGGCTTTGGGGATCACCTGCTTAGGTCAGGTCTTAGCTTTGCTACTTACTAGCTCTGGGTCTAGGTCAAGTTGCTTAACTGTTCTGAAAGGTAGAGGTAACAATAGGATCTACCTTAAAGGGTTATCATGAGCATCAAATGAGATAATACGTTTAATTGCAAAGTAAACTCACAAGAAATATTAGTCATCCCTGTCTGTTTATTTTGAAGCATGTAAAGTGTGTTGTTTCTACAGAAGCATTTTCCAAGGGAGGTGTTAGGGCAGAAGGATGTTGACTCTCCCTCTGAAACGTGTCCTGGTGCTTGTGTACTCATGGTTGTAGCCTAGCTAAATCCTGTTCATTGTGCAGAAAGACCTTCTAAATCTTTTGCATTGTGGGGAATAATTCTTGAGAGTGGGTTTATTTGGTTTGTTCTCTGTGTTAAGCGGTGGTCTTCTGAATTCATATTTGATTATCAGGACCTGTAGGTTAAAACTTCCCTTTTAATAGGCTGAGCAGCAGTGGACTGATTTTATTATACATATGTAAAATATGAACTAAGATATTACTTACCTCATAAGCCTTTGTATGAAAACTTACTCTGGGATAAAACTGGACAATTCTTTTATCTACACATTTCCGTGGTATTTGCTTGCTTTTATTTTTGGCTTTGATAAAAAAACACGTATAATCAGAGGAGAATGCTCAAAGTCCTCTTTTCCCCTCTGTCCACCAGTACCCTCACACACGTTTCAGATCTTCCTACTGTTGTGCAAAGGAGAACCATTTATAGCAAGGGGAAAATTTGGGATTTCTTTGAAGTGTGATGGAAGGAAATGTGACCCATATACCAGCAAACTAATAAATATAGGGGCATAATTTTGTTTCGTGGAGCATTTTCCATTTATGGTTTGTTGGAGGACACTTTCAGAATGTCTTACTTTTTCCCCTTTCTTTTCAGAAACGAAGAATTCAGAACTATCTCAAGGCTCAGGAATTTTTCCTTCTGGGTATTATTATAAAGATCAATGGAGGCCCAGAAAGTTTAAGATGCGCCAGTTTAATGACCCTGACAACATTACAGAATGCTTACAAAGAAAAGTGGTGTATTTATTTGGTGACTCAACAATCAGGCAGTGGTTTGAATACCTTACTGCCTTTGTTCCAGGTTGGTACTTTGCATTTTGTTTTATAACTCTTTTCCACATGCACAAAATCAGCTTTCTTCACTCCAGTTCCTGAAGAAGGGCATCAGGTGAGGAAGTAGTTATATCTCTGTGGGACTAAAGAGGTATCCTAACCCTGGAGAGATGTGTGATGGTTTCCGATCCACAGTGGGGTTGATGTATTGGATGGAAGTGCTGGGTTCTTGTTGAAGTTTCCTACCACTGATTAGCTATGCAATCTTGGACACATTATTTACTTCTTGGGTCTTCATTTCTCCATGTGTGCAATGAGGCAGCTGGACAGTATCACCTTACAGCAGTCTTTTACTTCTGCTATCTGGGCTCTAAAATAGAGGTGGACATATTGGAAATCAATTCTCTCCTAGTTCTGTTTGGTCAGACTCCAAGTTTGTAATAGATTTAACTGGAAGGAAGCAGCCAAACTGTGTTCCATTTTAATTCATCTATTCACCAAAGCCTTCCCAGTGTCATCTGTTGGGCATTCCATTGGTATGATTCTGAGATGAGCTGGCTCCTATGGAGGGAGTCTTGGTAAGTCCCAGCATTCTTAGCTTCCTGATTTCACTCCTGAGCTCTGGGGGTGCTATCCGGACTTGGAATAAAGCCCCACTCACTGGAGGGCCATCCTTTATTCAAGGCCTTTTTCTCTTCGTGGAAGATGTATGGACAAGGTGAGGAGGGATGAATCTCAGTAACCTTCCTAAAGACCCAGCTTATAGTGTAGAGAGCTGAAAAATAATTCCGTGGGAACTATTTTTGAGGGCTGTGTATGGGCAGGACTTTCCATAAAGCACATTCCCATAGTTTATTGTGAGTTTTCTTTTCCTCTTTTATTTTTTTACACCAATGTAGTTTCAGATTTAATTTTTAGAAGGAAAGGAAGAAGTAGATATGATCCCCAAAAGTAGAAAGTTAATTTCTGCTTCTGTTTTGCTTGATTTTCTGAAACAGACATAGCTGAGTGTAGTTGATAAAGCATAAGTTAAGAACTAGCAAAAGAGATATAATTTGTATGGCCTAATGCTAAACATGTTTTGATGTTTGGTGCTGACAAGGCAGGGCCCTCCATGAGTCTGTAGTTGTTTGTTTCTTAAGTTCTAATGATGTGGCTCATTATTTCCTTTCACAGCAGTGATCACATTGAGTGTCTTGACTGTTTTCCACCGTATCCTTTCCAGACAGATTTTCACCTGATAAAGCCTTGTGTCAGTGCTTGATCTTAATCAAAAGAAAAAAAATGATAACTTGAGTTTATTCATTTTAAGTGGGGCCAAATGCTGAATAGTTATGAATTAGGTGGGAAAATCTAGAAGAGGAACCTGGGACTGCATGGAGAGAAGAGTGAAACTTTAGCCCTTAAGAAGACTGTAGGCCAATTATAGTGTGATGTGACTTCTTCAGAATGGACTGGAAACCTCTTGAGAGCAAGGACTGTGACTTACCAATCTGACCATTGTTGGCTCATGGCAATACGTGGCTGGTGCTGAATAGGTGCTTAGGAAGTGTTAATTGACTTGGGTTGCCAGAAGTTATTTAGTCCCTGCTCTGTAAAGCACTTGTAGGAACTTTTAAGGATATGAGACAGGCCCTCTTTTCTTATGGGGCATATGTTAAGTGATGAATTGTATAGATAAGAGTTTTTTTAGAGTTAACAGAAGAGAAATAATCACTGATTCCTGGGACCTTCAGAAGATCTCAGGGGGACTAGACTTTGAAACACCAACTAGATAATGAGGAGGAAGGAGGGAGTTCTAACTTGTGCCGCTTTGTTATTCTTGTGACAGAGCGGCATTCTCTAAAACATTAATATGATTTTCCATCCCTAGGGTGAAATCAAAAGTCAAAAGATACAGGGTTGCTCTTTCATGTATTGCAAAAAGAAGTATTTGGTTACTATTACGTGTTCTTAAAAAAGCAGACGTTATAGCTCTGGTCTTGGAAGAAATAGTATTTGCCTATTAGAACATTCGTGTGTAAATGCCACATTGAATTTTTTTTTTTTAAATATTCAGCAGTCAGTGCAAACAGGAAGATTTCTTGGCCTAATGGTAGAGGTCAACAGGTTATTTTACTTCTGAGGTATATGGACATAGGTATAGAATCTATCATTGATGGTTTAAATAATATGTTAGAAAAAAGGTCCATTGAGGCCAGTGAAATAGGTATTTCCTTTATACTTGTACCTTTTTGTTATACTTTTATTTTTAAAAAAATTTCTTTTAAGCTACTAAGAATGATTATAATATATGTGTTTGGTTTGAACATTTTTATGCATTTGCGTTTTCCTTGTTTCAGATTTAGTGGAGTTTAACTTGGGTAGTCCCAAGAATGTGGGTCCTTTCCTTGCGGTGGACCAGAAGCACAACATCCTGCTCAAATATCGCTGCCATGGTCCACCCATCCGTTTTACAACTGTCTTTAGCAGTGAGCTCCGTTATGTGGCAAATGAGCTGAATGGCATCGTGGGAGGGAAGAACACGGTGGTTGCCATAGCTATATGGTCTCATTTCAGCACTTTCCCCTTGGAAGTGTATATCCGGCGGCTTAGGAATATCCGTCGAGCAGTGGTCCAGCTCCTGGATCGAAGCCCTAAGACCGTGGTAGTCATCCGAACAGCTAATGCCCAAGAGCTGGGGCCTGAGGTGAGCCTTTTCAACAGTGACTGGTACAACTTTCAGCTGGACACTATCCTTCGGAAGATGTTCTCAGGGGTTGGAGTGTATCTTGTTGATGCCTGGGAGATGACCTTGGCTCATTATTTACCCCACAAGCTACATCCAGATGAAGTTATTGTGAAGAACCAGCTGGACATGTTCTTGTCCTTTGTGTGCCCCTTGGAGACCTAGCCTGCCCTGGAGGGGGACTGGAGGAATCACATGACCTGCATTACAGGAAGTTAATGGCTGGTCCCATGGAGAGATGGCTGCTATGGACATGTACAAAATTTCAAAAAGAACTGGACTTTATGTAAGACTTACAAGGAGCTTGGAAAATGCAGGTTGCACTTATATCTACCTATAGGATTTCTTCCAATCTTTACATAGCCATGGGAGAACCATTATGAACAACATCTACTCGCTGTATTGCCCTGGTAACCAAAGATGCTAATGAGTGGGTTTGAATTAGCCTCTCCTGAGAGGGGAGATTACTATGCTAAAAACTGTGAAAAATGTTCTGAACTAAATGGTGGGTAGTGGAGTGTTTGCAGCTTATCTGGTCAAGGAGATTGAGCTTATCTGTATGAATAGCACAGTTGGTCCATCTTGAGTGGGATGAACTCCTGAGGCTTATGGTTGGTGGCTCCTGTAGCACGCTGAAAATTGCTGTGTCTCAGGAGTTTCTCTTGATGAATCACCTTTTCTGAAGTGCTCAAAAAGGCCAGTATCCTTGATTAGAATTTTCTTGTGAGAATATATTTACGACATCCTGCTTTTATCTAGAAGAGAAGCAAAAGGAAAAGCAGTACACAAAATCTGTGTGTTGAATTGATACCTGCCCTGGATGATTGTTACTTATTTCACCTACATTTTACATGATGAATACTTTAGAATAACCACTTTTGGAGCTGGAAGGGGGGAATCTATAAATGGAAATTTATTTTTGTGTTTTGAAGTTTGAGGGTTTTAAGAACTGACTGTTATGTAAACAATACTGATGTTTACGTACATCAATTTCAAGTGTTTCTTTTTTGGTTGTTATTTTGAATTGCATACCAACATTAGAAATTGAAATCTAAATCTAATTAGAAATTAAAGTTATATATTGAGATCTAGAACAGGTATTTATTAAGGTACACACATTCTCTCATGCTTGGAAATAAAAAAACTATTCCTACTGGCTATCTTAAAATAATTGAATGATCAATTTTACTTGACTATCTTTACCTTACTAATTTTAAATGAGTTTAGGTTAACTTGGGGCCATTTAGAAGTATAAGTACTCTTCTCTTTTTGAGCCACAAGGTTAACAGTCTAGTTTTAGTTTCCCCTAAATGGACAAATAAAGAGACTGGGAAGGTTTTAGAGATGAAGAGAGGCTCAGAGATATTGAGCATGAAAACATACAGTCTTAGGAGAGTGGGCCAAAGAATTTGGAGTTTTAACTTAGAACGGAGAGTGTAAGATCTTCCTTTCTTAGCTTTGGGCCATCTTCAGATGTATAAAATACATATAAGGGGTACAAGATTTTTTATTATTTTCTGAGTCTAAAGAGGAACAAGTAGTTAAAATATTAAGATAGCCTCATTTTAATGGTTTTTAAGCTTTAGTGTCTGAGAATCACCTAGAATACTTGATAAAAATATAGAATTAGGAGTCATGCCTCCACGAATTGTGGAATCAACCTTCATTACAAGTGTCCAGTGATTCTGATACAATGGTAGTGTTCTATACTTTGAGAAATACAACTAAGGGAAGAAGGAAGATAGAACTAAGAAAATAATAATGTTTGTCTTTTATTTCCGGGGCTTAATCCCTAATATTTAATTCTGATCACGATCTAATGTAGGTAATATTAGCTACATTTTATAGATGAGGAAATCAAGTTTGAATTTGAACCAAGGTATGTGAGAGTACATAGCCCTTTATAACTACAACTTGTTAGACTTTTGTAAAGAGAGATTTTCTTTTTCATGAAAGGACTTTCTGAGCATTTTCTCAAAGATTGCTAGAGGAGGCTGGGGCATCATCTTCTCAGGAGAATTTCAGTTTCCACTACCTTGCCAGGGCTTTGGACTGATGCTTCTTGTTTGTACAGATGATTTTTTGTGATCGTATCCAGTTGCTGTTACTTTTTGATGCAGTTACATAAGGCCCTAAAGATTTAATGAGATAGTTTCTTGAAGTATTCTATTTCACTTTGTCCCTTTTCTAATTTGCCTTTTTTTCTCCTTTCTTTCTTTCTTTCTTTCTTTCTTTTTCTTTTCTTTTTTTTCTTTTCTTTTCTTTTCTTTTTCTTTCTGAGAGAGAGAGAAGCATGTGAATTGGGGGACGAGCAGAGAAAGGAAGAGAGACTCTTAACCAGGCTCCATGCCAAGTGCAGACCCTGATGTGGGGCTCAATCTCATGACCCTGAGATCATGACCTGAGCCAAAATCAAAAGTCAGATACTTATGCAGTGCTTAGGTGTCTCAGTTGCTTAACTGTCTGACTCTTTGTGGGATGGAGCCCAGCCTCAAGTTCCACACTCAGATAGGAGTCTGCTTGAGATTCTCTGTCCTCTCCCTCTGCCCATCTCCCCACTCGTGCACTCTCTAAACTTAATAAACATATCTTAAAAGAAAAAAGGAGTCAGATGCTTTAACTGACTCTGCCACCTAGGCATCCCTCTAACTTGTCTTTCTATTCTCTGGTGTGGAAGTTTTTTTTAAAAAAAATGCCTTTATTATTATTTTTTAAAGATTTATTTAGAGAGCGTGAATAGGGGAGAGGGAGAAAGGGAATCTCAAGCAGACTGTGCTGAGTGTGGAGCCCAGCACAGGGCATGATCTCACAACTGTGAGATCATGACTTGAGTGGAAATCAGGAGTCCCATGTTTAATCAGCTGAGTCACCCAGGCATCCCCCCAAAATGCCTTTAAGTGTAGAATTTGGAATATTACCTAAATCTTTCTCAGAACAATAAGATACAGTGTTTTAATTTCTTCTGAAAAGGTTATGTTAGGCCAGTATCACATAGTTTTGAATATTAGCATGCCAGCCAAATAGTATACTTTGTTGTATATATTTTCCATTATAAATATAAAGGGCATTATTATTATTTTTTAAGATTTTATTATTATTATTTTTAATTTGAGAGAGAGAGAGAGAGAGAGAGAGAAAGCACAAGCAGAGGAAGAGACAGAGGGAGAGAGAAACAGAGTCCCTACTGAGCTTGGAGCCTGGGGTTAGCCTCCCTCATGACATGAGCTGAAGGCAGATACTTAACCCACTGAGCCACTCAGGTGCCCAAGGGCATCATTATTTTTAAAAACTGTAAAATCTAGACAAAATCTATGGATAGAATCCATAATTCTATCATCTGAATGTGGTAAGCATTAGCATCTTGATATGTTTTCTTCCAGGATTTTTAAAAAACTGAATAGCTATAATCACAGATAATATATAATTTGTTCTGTGGTTCTTTATTTAACATACATTTTTCAAGTTGGTCTTCATAACTGAATTAGAAAAGCCTGCCCACTAGCAGTTCAGTTAATGCTATTATTATTACTTAAGTAAGTTGGTCATTACAGTTGGACATTTAGGTTTATAATAAAATATTGAGACAGTGGTTTATACACAATTTCATTGGGTTAAACCGTGGATTTTTATTTGGGAATGACAGCACTACTTTCACTTAGTGGATCTCCTCATATTCTAGAGCTCTAATGATTGACTTGATGCTACTTATGAAAGGGAGAATCCATAGTAGTCTCCAGCCAACGAGAGGAAGTCAGGACGGAGATCGCACTGTTACACTGTTAAAGGTTTAAGGACCTTGTAGTGTTGAGCTCTGGATGCCTGGTCCTATTGGAGGATCAGACATTTCCGATCTCCTCATCAAGCTGGATTGTGGCACCCGGGGTCCTGGGGTGGGGGCGGGGGGGCGGGGGGGCGGGGCAGGAAGCAGGACAGGGATTACAAGTGTCCCGAAAGGAAAAGGAGTCACAGTGAAACCAAATGTCACAGGCAAAATCCTTTAAATGTTGTGCAATAGTTCACTCTTTCAACTGACCCGGCTGTACCTCCTGCCCCCCGGAACCGCGAAGCACCCCAGCTTCCCTGACAGCTCCATGGGTGGCCCGTTATCTGCCACGGCGGCGACGCTGCTTAGCGAGGGCCGCTCGTGCGAAGAGCTGTGCGGCCCGAGGTGTCTGCCCCGCGCCCCGCACCTCCCCCTTCCGAAGCCCCCCGCCCCCGCAGAAAACGCTCAATTAGCAGAGGAGGTGAATCCGGGGAGCAGGGGGCCGCGCTAGCGCCCGGGGTGGAGTCCTTGGGATTCGCGCGGGGGCATCCCCAAGGGGCAAGCTCCGGTCCTCGGCGGGATTCCAGGCCGGGTCTTGGAGCCGCCCCCGCCCCCCGCCCCCCAGGGGAATGCCCGGGACTCGGCTCGCTACCTTTCGGGCTCGGGAATTTCCAGCGAGCGGAGAAAAGTCCACAGACCTGGGGCCGGCCGCCGGGCCCGCGCCCCCCGCCCCGCCCCCCGCCCCCCTCCCCCCCTCTCTCCGCCCTTCTCTCCGCACCCCCCGGCCGAGCGGCCCGCGTAGGGTCGGCAGGAGGTGGGGCCGAGCCGCCCCCGCCCCCGCCCCCGCCCCCGCCCCCGGTCCCGGCCCCGGCCCCGGCGCCCACCCGCGCGCCGCGCTATAAAGGGCCGAGGCGCGGCGTCCTCCGCCTCCAGGCCGGACGCGGGGCGGGCGCAGGGCTGCGGGCCGCGGGCCCCGAGCAGCGCCGGGACGGAGCCGCCCCGAGGCCCCCGCGCGCCTGGGCTTCCCGCCGCCGGGACCGCGGGCAACGGCCGAGCGGCCGCCACGCGCTCCCCGCACGCGCAGGTATGTCTCCGTGACTTGCTGAGTGCGAAACGGCCTCCCCAGCGCCGCCCCCCCCCCCCCCCCCCGGATCCTGTCCTCTGAGGCCCTTCCTGACACGTGGTCACCGGACCTGCTTGGGGCCGCGCTGCGGGAGCCGCGTGACTCGGGGCAGTTGGGCCTGTGCGGGCCGGGAGGGGCCGGGGGGCCGGGAGGGGCCGGGGGGCCGGGGGGCCGGGGCGCCGCGGGCGTGCGGGGGGGCGGGGGCGCAGGTGCCGTCCCCACTCCCGGGACGCCCTCCCCGAGCCCGTCCGCGCCCCGTGCAGTCAGACACAAGCACTGCGAGGCGATGCCACGAACGCGGGAAGCCCTAAAGCGTGATGACCTGGCCGGACCCCAGGTCCGCGGCCGTCTGCTCAAGTATTCGGAGGAGCTTCGTGACTCGTGGGTGGGGTGGAGTCGACACCGTCTCCGCAGGGTGTGTAGACCGGCCGTCAAGGGGTGGGTGTGGCCCAGAGAGGATGACGTTCCCTCCGTGCGCTCACTTTGAGCACTTGGTGCCTGTGGATGTCCCCACTGGAAATCTGCCGTCTAAAGAAATACATTGTCTGGGTAGGTGACATACGTTTTCCTTAGATAGGAGGTGGTTTAGGCAGCAACAGGAGAGAAACATTTGCAAGGTTTTCTTTAAAATTCATTTTTTTTCTTGGAGTTCAATGTGCCAACATGGAGCATAACACCCAGTGCTCATCCCATCGAGTGCCCCCTCAGGGCCCGTCACCCAGTCACCCCACCCCCCAGACACCCACAAGGTTTATCCACTGCCCTCAATAATCTCCGAGGAGTGCATCCATCAACCAAACAGATCATCTGCACATGAACATCATCCTGAAGCCTTTTTATTTGGAGTCAGAATACAACGTACGATCTCCAGTTGGCTTACGCTCAAGTCACAGTGGGGCAGGGTACAGGGAAGAGCCCTGGGACCACAGGACTGTCAGTCCGGGATGAGGAGCATAAGAAATCAGTGTCCCTCCCCCCCCCCCCCCACATGGAGCTGGCGACCAGGGTCAGCATAATTTAGTTGCCCAGACGCAGACTTTTCCTTCCTGAGGAAAGGAGGCAAACCTTTCTCATTCTACTTTGCCCTGAAGGAAGTCCTGCTCTCAGGAAACAAAAGAAACTCTGAAGTTAGGGAGCCCTGGAGAGCACTAATGAGGGGGAAGATTTTCTGATTGACCTACAATGAATGGCTCCTGAGAAAACCATTTCCCTTTGGCTTGTACCAGACTGATCTGATGGCTTCTTGATCCCCCCCCTCCCCCAGGTTAACAGGAAGACCTGGAGGCTGAACTTCACATTTGATGCACTGCCCGAGGGTGACAGAGGCAGCCTGGCGGTGAGAAAGGCAACGGATACCCAAGTGGGAGGTAGATGTTACTTTGGCCTTGGCTGATGGAGGCAGAATCGGTAGGGGGATTTTTTTTTTTTTTTTTTAATTCTAAGACTCTTGGATCTCAAATCGATTTTTGAAGTTGCCTCAGAGTTACTGTGAATTTTACGCATAGGCATTGTACTGCGATTTCTTGTGAACTAAGATATTTTGGTGGTTTAGTTTGCTTTTCACTAACTTGAATTTCCACTCTTTCTGTGAGAGGAGGACACATGAATATGTCTAAGAGGGGAATTCAGCTCTCTGCTGACTGGCGGTTTCAGAGTTATGTAATCTTTCACAGGCCCAGAGAGCATCGTGCCCCCTCTGGTTTTGGTGAAGCCGCTCATTAAAGCTAGCATATGTGGTTTCTGATTAAAGCACTTCCTGTTCCTTTAATTTGGGACTGTGAGGTAAAACACTTTCCTTTCAAATTTGGTAGATGAAAATAATTTATTGCTCCCTGGGCGGAGGGGTTGGTTAGCAGCAGGGAATGCAATGTATTAAACGCTTGTTTTGGGAGTTGACCAGCAAGATCTCATTTAGCCTTCGTAATAGCATCTGAGGTAGACATAATAAGGCTAATTTTATAGGTGAGGAAATTGAGGCTCAGAGATATTGAGCAATCGGTTCAAGATCGCCTCGGTGGTGAGTGGCAGAGGTTGGATTTGATCTCTGTAGCTAGTAAGTACCCTTGCCTCCGCGCCACTGGGCTATTAGCTCAGTACTAAGGGGAGAGATCAGCCTCTTTCCAGGGTCCCTCCCTTTCTCTGGCTCCCCTCTGGGTCCCCCCTGCTTCCTGTTCAGGTTTAACTGGTAAAGTTTTAGTTGATAACCATATAAGCCTTGGGGTTTTAAGAAGACCATAGGAAAATCTTTCACACCTCCAAGAGTGAAGCCATCTGGTGGAACGGTGAGAATGGTTGGGCTAGTGGATGGGAGAAGCCATTTTTGGACACAACACTTGGGGTTACAAAGAAAGGGGAATCCC
Organism: Vulpes lagopus; assembly: GCF_018345385.1. Lineage (NCBI taxonomy): Eukaryota > Metazoa > Chordata > Mammalia > Carnivora > Canidae > Vulpes > Vulpes lagopus. The sequence continues at coordinate 96,448,270 of NC_054824.1, read as the reverse complement.
ACCCTTCCTCACCCTTGCTCCTGGAAGGATGTTTCCTTCTGTTCTAGAAAGCTAAGGCTTGGAAGAGCATCGCTAGTCAGAGCTCTGGTGAAGGGCCCACTGCTACTGCTTCTGAAGAGGAACTGTGGGTGCCTATCGATATTTTTTTTTAAAACAATTTCATATGCTCATTTTCTAGTCTACCTTTCCTGTAGGCCCTATGGTATTATGAGTGGAGTAATTAATCTACTTGGTTAAAAAAAAAATGCTCTGATGAGTTAGGAAAGAATTTCAATAGTTGTCTTTTACAGGCGGTTCGTCTCAAACCTTAATATGCATGAGAGTTATCTGGAGATCTGGTTGAACTACAGATTCTGTGTCAGTAGGTCTAAGGCGGAGCTTATCATTCTGCATATTTAATAAGTTCCCATGTGATCATCGGCTTGCCCAACGTCCACACTTTGAGTAGCAGAATTTTAAGGCTCCTTCAGTTCTAGTTAATAAGAACAATTATGGAGCTTTTCTTTAAAATCTGTGTATGTCATTGTACCACGTAGAGAAGTAAATTCTGCTTGATTATGTTAAACAGCAGTGGTGATGCTGTATTATTCACATGATATCGAATATCTGTGTTAAGCTTTTCAAAATGTTGTCAACCACCTAAATATTGCACCTATATAATTGGAACTTCCGGATGTAGGAAAACACTAAAAATGAGTTTCTCGCTTTTTGTTCAGAAGTTTAGTAGTGTGCAGAAACTTTTAATATTGGCGTAAGACTTTTTGACGCATCTTAGCGTTGGTTAGTACGTGTGCATCCCCAGTCCTGTGATTATTTCAGTCAAGTTTGCTATTTGTCATGGCACTTATTTTTTAGTGTGGCAAATGCCGTAAACCATGCCTTCTCCCAGAGGGTTGTATTGTCTCCAACTGGGGAAAATTGGTTCTGGGGGGAAGGAAATATCTTCTATATTACAGTGGTCTGTGGCCTTGTAAAGGACCCTAATAGCACATAAACAGATATAGAGTATGTCTCTGGTTTTAAACTTTCATCAGGGGACAGCTAGGGAAGAAATGTCAATCTTCTTAAGGGGTGTGCTAAGGAGAACAAGGTTGGACAAACAACTGTAAATGCTCTACATATACTTATTCAGTTGAAGTCAAAAAGATTTTTCCCTAACTTGTTCTCTCTTTGTGTCTTGCTTTGTGTCTGCATCCTTGCCACAATTGTTTAAAGTATCTGCCTCCAGAAGAGGGATGATTTCTGATTTTTTCCCCCGTATTTCTTGACTTCAGGAATATTTTCTTCTATTATATCCTTAAGTGTTTTTAATACTTTAAGAACTTGTGAGAAATGTGACATAAAATTTACCATCTTAACTACTTGTCAGTGTATAGTAGGGGACATTAAGTACATTCACATTGTTGTGCCACCATCACTACTATTCATCTTCAGAAATTTTTCGTTGTCTTAAGCTGAAGATCCACATCTACTGAACAATATCTCCCCCATTTCCCCCTCCTCCAACCCTTCGCAACCACCATTCTCCTTTCTGTCTCTATGAAGTTGACCATTCTAGGTGCTTCATGGACATGGAATCATAGGGTGTTTGTCCTTTTGTGACTGGCTTATTTCACTTAGCATCATGTCTTCAAGGTACATCTGTGTTATGGCATGTGTTGCAAATTCCTTCTTTTACAAGGCTGAATAATATCCCATTGTATATACATTCCCCATTTTGTTCATCCATCCATCCCTCAATAGCAGGTAGTTGACTTGCTTCTACCTTTTGGTCATTGTGAATAATGTTGCGATGAACATGGATGTATAAGAATCTGTGAGTTCCTGCTTTCAGTTCTTTTGGGTGATGCCTAGAAGTGGAATTGCTAGATCATATGGTAATTCTATGTTTAATATTTTGAGGAACTGCTGTACTGTTTTCTATAGCACCATGGTGCTTGCTTTTTAACTCATTTTGTGCCGTGTTTGGTGGAGTGCAGTGACAAAGTGTTTGTACTATGAATATATGACAGAAAATGATAGGAAATTGAGAATAAATAATCTGAATGACTCAGCACTACGACTATTAGAACAAATCAGCCTCACCCTCACCTGTCCACATACTACAGTGAACACACAAACAAATGCGTGGCTGTGAATAACTCCCATGAGAATCATGGAGGGAAGGCACTTAGATTCCATCTGGGTCAGATCCTCTTGAAAATGTGTGCCCCTTGCTATGGATTCCCACATTTAAAAGAAACTTCAAGAGGCTGGTGGGAGGCTCAAGGATGAGAGCTACATAGGTGATCTACAGATGTGGATGAAGATGAACTAAACCAAGAACACCTTGAGGAAGGGAATTGCGTGACTTCAGATTTTCACTTTCCTCTTCCTCTCATCCACTTCCTTCTCTCTCCTCCACAGTGTAAGCAATGGTCACTCCATGAGTTTTAGTTGGACACAGAATGTGGAAAAAAATCGGAGTAACCCAGAATGAAAAAAAATAGTGAATTTTAAATCATTTTTTAATCTGTGAAAAAGTATTTTGAAGATTGTGAGAAGTTTCTATTTCATACCTTTGTCGAGGGTAAAGGAGGTGGATTTAAATAGGGAAGACAAGGGTTGGAGGAAATGGAAAATGATCCCTGGGCAAGGCTGCTGAGTGTCCCCTTAGCATCTCTAGTAACATGAACTGAAACTATCTGAACGGGGCAGACACTGATGCATCACGGACCTTCCCAGGCCTGCTGCTCTGTGCTGATGTTTCATATCTTTTAAACAGGCAATGAAAACAGTTCTGTTTATCTGTGGTCCTGAACATCATCCGGCATTAAGACGAGAAAAGGAGTCTTAGATACAACACTAATGTGTAAATCCAGAGATGGTGCTAGATAGGTTGCAGCCAACCGAAGTGTTTGTAGCAAGTCGGAAGGGAACTGTCTGGTGATAGTAATGTTGAAAGGACATGCCCTCTGCATCTCATACCTCTCTTGTGTTTGTCAGTTGTCCACATTTCATGGTGGTTCGTTTGGGGAGGTCTCTTTTAAAATGCAAATAGTCAGATGACTGTTTATGTCTCAGTGTGATTTGATTTTGAAATGCCTTCTTGAAGTTTTAGTGGAAGGGAAGGGCATGGAGACTGCCCTGATCGGACTGCAGATATGGGGCGAGATGCGGTGGTAGGAGCAGCACGGGGGAGTGCCGTGTGGAGGTTAAAATCAAACTCGATGCCTCCCACACTCTCCGTCCCCTGGCTCGTATTTTTGTTCATGGTGCTACCACTGTATCAGTCTTAAGGTGTTGGGTACTCCTGACTCTCTCCTATCTTTCTGTGTTCAGTCTGTTGCCAGCCCTATAGATTATTTGTCTGAAATGTTTTTTTAAACAATTCCTCACTTTCTATTCCCATAGGCACTACGCTCCTTCCATCCTTTAGTACCTGTCCCCACTGTGGACTGTCTCTCCTGATCACCTGTCTCACCTGCTGCTTTGTCTTTCCTAAAGCACGGCTTTGGTCATGTTTTTCCCAGTTTAGAAATCCTGAATGGTTCCCCATGGCTTATCACATGAACTCCCAACATTTTCAGTGGCATCAAGACTGTAGTCCAGTCCAAACTTGGCTCCATGATTCCCTCCTTCTCTATTCTCATCAAGTTTGGCTGGTGGTCCAGAGAAGCCAAAATGCTTAACAATCAAGTACTAAATGGGGCTTTGAAAAATGGATAGTAATTGCAACTATCATCGTTGAATGTGTACCGTACGCTGTGTGCTGGGAGTTGTGCTACGCATATTATAACGTACATACTGATTGGATATAGTTAATATTTCCATTTATGGATGAGAAAACAGTCCCAGAGAAGTTAATTAAAGCTGTTAGTTAAGTGAATGCAGCTGGGATTTGAATCCAGGTTTGTTTGACTTCAAAACCCTATGCTTTTAAGCAAGGGATGAAGAAAATCAGGCAGTAATTCTAGCTTGGATAAAAGTTGGGGACAAGAGGCGCACCTTGGTGGCTCACTCAGTTAAGCATCCAGCTCTTGATTTCCGCTCAGGTCATGTTCTCAGGGTTGTGAGATGGAGCCCTACTGGGTGGAGCCTGCTTAAGATTGTCTCTCCCTCCCCCTCTGCCCCCCTCCCGCCCTCAAAAAAAAAGGTAGGAACAAGAATTAGTGTGCTGTTTTCCAGGATCACTCATAAAGACTGCATATTGAGTAGTAAATGGAAGTATGATGGGAGAGCGCATTAGTTTGCTAGGGCTGCCATAACACAATGTCACAGACACACATAAACTGGTATATTAGTATCTAAATCAAATTGCTAAAATTACACAAGATAATGTACCATATAGGTAAAGTATTTGACATATCCTCGACATGTAATACATTTTAGTTCCTTCCTTGCTCCTGTAATTATTATGACCTTTGAGTGGTCATATACCACCTATTTGTGTGTATGTGGTTGGGAGGACCAGGGAGGGATAGATTACATATTGGACAAAAACCTGTCTAGTTATAACGTGTATCTCCACAACATTCCCCCCCAGAGCACTTTCACATTTATGCGGACTGGTTAGGAAGGAGCCCAACGTATTAAAAAAAAAAACACAACTGTGTGGGATGCCTATCTGGCTCAGTTGGGAGAGCAGGAGACTCAATATCGGGATTGTGAGTTTGAACCCCACGTTGAGTGTAGAGATTACTTAAAAATAAATGAGCTTTAAAAATCATGATAGAATTTGGAAGTCAGAAAACTATTACTATAATAAACAATGATAAAGATGCACTAAATTGGCCATGAGATTTAGTAAACAGGTTCTCCTGTTGACGTCTTTCCATTTTTCTCTGTTTCTAACAAGCGTGCTCAAATTTCATCTCTTGACCTCATTCTGGGTTTTACGGACTTGTCCTGTTCCCATCAGCCTATATTTTCCTTTACAATTTAAAAGTTCCATAAAATTCTAGCAAGCACGGTCTGGAGGAACAAAAACAAACAAAACCAAACCAAAACCCAAAAAACTAAAAAAAAAAAAACAAACCCAAAACCCCCCCCAAAATCCCAATCCTCTAAAGAGTAGAGGATAGATAGAAACCAGTCATGTTTTTCATGTGTTCCGTTTACTTTAACTCTCCGAATGCAGGCCTGACCAGTGATTCTCAGCCCTTTATTTCCCCCAGCACACCTGAGAGATAATGGTATATATACTCCCATCAGTAAGGTACTCTCTGGCTACCACTGTCATCATAGAATGGGGTCATGTGGCCCTTGAAAACACACTTCCTCAGTGTTTATCTTTTTTTTTTTTTTTTAAGATTTTATTCATGAGAGAGACACAGAGAGAGGCAGAGACATAGGCAGAGGGATAAACAGGCTCCATGCAGGGAGCCTGATGCAGAACTCGATTCCAGGACCCCGGGATCATGCCCGATCCTGAGCCAAAGGCAGACGCTCAACCACTGACCCACCCAGGTGTCCCTTCCTCAGTGTTTCTGCTAATCCTGTAAGGAGGAATTCCCCATTTGTCGGAGAACTGCTTTAAATTACTTTATCCCATAATTCTAGTGCCAATTATGCCACTCATACTACCTGAAAAAGAGGCTGGAATTTTATAAAAATCTTCACCTGTATGAAATACAGACTGATTCAGATTTTTCTTTCATTATGATTCCTTAGAAAAAAGAAGGAGGGCGGACTTGGTTTAAATGCCTATTTTACCTATAGCTGTATGTCATGAGACGCCGTACCACAGCCAGCAGCCCCCTGGAGAAAATTATAAAGAAAAGTGATAGGGATCCCTGGGTGGCGCAGTGGTTTGGCGCCTGCCTTTGGCCCAGGGCGCGATCCTGGAGACCCGGGATGGAATCCCACGTCGGGCTCCCGGTGCATGGAGCCTGCTTCTCCCTCTGCCTGTGTCTCTGCCTCTCTCTCTCTCACTGTGTGCCTATCATAAATAAAAAAAATAAAAAGAAAAGAAAAGTGATAAAGTATGTTTATATGGACTGTTGGCACCCACATAGGTACCAGGAATGATCCAGGAATCTTAAAGTACAGGTCCAGTGAGTAAAAGGAACAGAGACTTGATAGAAACCAATAACACCACGAATAACCTGCCATGAAAATTTAAAAAGGAAGAAAAGTAGATGCAAGCAGATTGTCTGATAAGAGCAACCAGATTGCAAAATGCCTGGAGTTTTAAAGAAAGTCACATTTACTTTCTCATAAATAAATACTGTTGCAGAGCAGGGGTTAGGTGCTCTTGATTTGAGGAAAGCACGACTTAAGGGAAAACACAAACAAAACTAAGTTTTTAGGTTGTATGTTTCAAGATTCTCAAATACATGCATCTATGTGTTCATTTATCCAAAGGTATTTGTTAAAGAACAAGATTTTATTTTAAGAAAAGATAAAAAGACAGTATTCAGCAATCTATTATTAAATTTAATTCTATTGATTATGAAAATTAATCTATTTATAGTTTAACTCAGTAAAATATTTATTGAGCACATACACGGTTCTGGGCTTTCTTCCAGAGTACTGAACAGAAAGACAGGTCTGTGGCCTCACCGAGCTTACGCTCGCGTGGAAGAGACAGACAACACCCAAATAGCTATATAAACATAATGCCAGGGGGGTAATAATGGGCTATGAAGACAAAGAAGGCAAAGGGAGAGAACCAGATATGCTACATTAGCTGGAGAGGTCATGTGAAACTATTTCCCAAACCTATGAGACAGCAAAGCAGTTTGAGAACTAAGAGTTTTTGTCTCCGATGTTTTTGAACTCTGAGCAAGCTCCCCAACTCCCACAGATTGAACTCTGACCTGTCTGAAGACTCTAGATTCCTATCTCCAGCTCTGACCGTTTCTCTGAGTCCTAATTCCATGTTGCCACGTGTATAATCAAGGGATCCAAAACCAAACTTGCCATATTCCCCCTTTTCTTCTCCACCCCCACCTAAAATATTATCTTCATTTTTCTAGAAATCTCTAGAGGACTTAAAGATTGAACTCTTTCAGCACCTTTATTCCACTGTAGAAAAGTCCTAATAGTTCCTTGTCCAAAATGCTTCCCACCTACCCCGCAGGTCCTCCTTCTCAGTACCATCACATTTAAGGGCAGCTGGAGGGGTGCCTGGGTGGTGCAGTTAGTTTAGCATCCAACTCTTGGTTTTTGCTCACTGGCTCAGATTGTGATCTCGGGGTTGTGAGACCGAGCCCTGTGTGGGGCTCCACACTCAGCGTGGGGTCTGCTTGAGATTTTCTCTCTCTCTCTCCCTCTGCTTCTCTGCTCATGCTCTCTCAAATAAGTAAATAAATCTTAAAAAAACACAAAGAAACAAAACAAAACAAAACAAAACAAAACAAAACCAAGAGCAGCTTGAAGTTTGTTTAGGAACACCACGACACCCATATTTTTCCCTGCTTGACCACAGTTGGACCCCATGACTGCCCATAACTAAAGTCCTGTGCTTGCTTTTCACCTCTAAAATCCAGCTACATCAAACCTATGTGTTATGGACTGAATTGTGTCCCCACCCCCCACCCCAAATTCATATGTTGAAACTCTAACCCCTGGTACCTCAGAATGTGACTGTGTTTGGTGCAGGGCTTTTAAATAAGTTATAAAGTGAGGCCATTAAGACATGCCCTAATCCAATCTGACTGGTGTCCCTATTAGAAGAGGAAGAGACACCAGGGATGAGTGCCATAGAAAAGGCCACCCATGGACCTGGTGAGAAAGGCTTTAGAAGAAACCAACCATGCTGACACTTTGATCTTGGATTCTAAGCCTCCAGAACTGTGAGAAAATAAATCTTCATTGTTTAGGCCACCCAGTCAGTGACTTGAGGCTCAGAAATTAAGGAACAGGTCGCACAGCTGGTCAGTGCTAGAGCCGGATCTGCAGGTTTCAAAGCCATGACACTCTTGTGCCTCTGAGCACCGTTGCTTAAAGCAGGGGTTGGCAAACTTTTCTGTAATGCACCCGATAGTAAATATTTTATTTTTTATTTTTTTGCATATTAAATACCTCATTTTTATTTATCTCTCTCTATATATTTTTTTAATTGAAATTCGATTTGCTATCATATAACACCCAGTGCTCATCCCATCAAGTGCCCCCCTCAGTGCCTGTCACCCAGTCACCCCATCCCCCCGCCCACCTCCCCTTCCACCACCCTTGTTCGTTTCCCGGAGTTGGGAGTCTCTCATGCTTTGTCACCCTCTCTCATTTTTCTCACTCATTTCCCCTCCTTTCCCCTATAATCTCTTTCACTATTTTTTATATTCCTGTATGAGTGAAATCATATAATGTTTGCCCTTCTCCGACTGACTTACCTCACTCAGCATAATACCCTCCAGTTCCACCCACCTGGAAGAATGTTTTAGATTTTGTGTACTAAGAGACAAGATAGGCACTTCTATAACCATTGAAAGTGTAACTATTTAAAAATGCACCATTCAATTAAATATGTACTAAGTAACAGGTGGTTGGCTACTTACAAGGGAGTTTATGGTAGAGTAGATGGACTCCTAAATGGGTAATTTCAACACAACTTGAGAGTTCCGATGGGAGTCTTTGTGGAAACACAGAAAAGGAGCTTTAAGCCAGACTGAGGGTGAGAGTGAGCATGGGGAGGTGGAGGGTCAGGGAAGGCTCCAGGGGTGGTGGATGTTAATCTTGAGTCTTGGGAAAGATGAGCATGAATTGGCCAGGTGAGGAAGGGGAAATATTTCACATAGAGGGAACAACAGTCAGATCTATGGCAAAAACTCTTCAGTTATGTATGACTGCAGCTAATGAGGAAATTGAGGCTTGTGAGGAAGGCAGGGCTTGGACACTTGCCATTCCAAGAAGACTAAACTTGCTACTGAAGAGGACAGGGAGCCATCGAAGGATCCATAAATAAGGTAGGGCAATTAATAGATTTGGTCATAGGTATGACATGCTTATGGCAGTCTGGGGGATAGGTTTTAAGTGGGGAAGGTTGATGGATAGTTATTTGGCTCAGGTGAGAGATAAAGGCCTGTCTTGGAGAGTTTAAATAGAAATGGAGAGGAGAGGAAAGTTCCAGAACCAGCTGTTCAACAATTATGAATACAATCTGGAATTTTAGTTTGAATCATGATACTACCTACATTCTTTCAATAAATTTTTTAAAAAATAATGCTTATTTTAATTTAAATTCATTTTGCCAACATGTAGTGTAACACACAGTACTCATCGCATCAAGTGCCCTCCTCATTGCCCATCACCCAATTACCCTATCCCTCCACCCTCCTCCCCTCCTGCAACCTTTTGTTTGTTTCCCAGAGTTAGGAGTCTCTCATTGTTTGTCTCCCTCTCCAGTTTTTCCCACTCAGTTCCCCTCCTTTCCCTTATAATCCCTTTCACTATTTCTTATATTCCACGTTTGAGTGAAACAATATGTCTTTCAATAAAATTTTAAAAAGATGCTTACTTACCTATTTGAAAAACTGTATTTTCTAAACCAGCAAAAAATTGATGGCTCGAATAACTAAAGCAATCTTGAGAAAGAAGAACAGAACTGGGGGTTATCACAATCCTAGATTTTAAGATGCACTACAAAGCTATAGTGATCAAAACAGTAGGATACTGGCACAAAAACAGATGCAAAGATCAACAAAAAAGAATAGAGAGCCCAGAAATACAGCCCAGGCTTATGTGGTCAGTTAATCTAGGATAAAGGAAGCCAGAGTATGCAATAGAGAAAAGACAGTCTTTTCAATAAATGGTGCGTGTTGGGAAAGCTGAACAACTACATGCAAAAGAATGAAATTGGACCACTTTCTTATACCATACAAAAAACCCTCAAAATGAATTAAGGACCTAAAGGTAAGACTTAAAACCATAAAACTCCTAAAAGAAAACATAGGTAGAAAAAAAAAAAAAAAGAAGAAAAAAAAAAAAAGAAAACATAGGTCATAATCTCTTAGACATTGGCCTTAGCAACATATTTATGGATATGTCTCCTCTGGCAAGGGAAACAGAAGCAAAAACAAATGATTGGGACTACACCAAAATAAAAAGTTTTCGCACAGCAAAAAGAAAACCATCAACAAAACAAAAAAGCAGCCAAGTGAATGGGAGAAGATACTTGCAGATCATATATCCCATAAGGGGTTAATATGAAAAAATATAAAGAAGCTTACACAACTCAACACTGAAAATACAATCAATGACAAAAAATGGACAGAGGACCTGAGTAGACATGTTTCCAAAGCAGACATACAGATAACTAGGAGACATATGAAAAGATGCTCACATCACTCATCATCAGGAACATGCACCTCAAAACCACAATGAGGTATCATCTTATCCCAGTCAGAATGGCTAGAGTCAAAAAGACAAGAAATAACAAATGTTGAGGACTCGAGGACGTGGAGAAAAGGGAACCCTCCTGCACCGTTAGTAGGAATGTAAATTTGGGCAGCTGCTGTGGAGAACATTTGGAGGTTTCCTGAAAGTATTATAAGCACACCATATGATTCAGTCATTCAACTACTGGGTATTTACCTAAAGAATATGAAAACACTAATTCAGAAAGATACACGCACCTCTGTATTTACTGCAGCATTATTTACAATAGCCAACATTTGGAAGCAGACCAAGTGTCCACCTAGGATGAATGGATAAAGAAGATCTAGTGTGTGCGTGTACGTGTGTGTGTGATGGACTGCTGCTCAGCCACAAAAGTGAATGAAATCTTGCCATTTGCAACAACATGGATAGAGCTAGAGGACATTATGCTAAATGGAATAAATCAGACAGAGAAAGACAAATACCATATGACTTCATTTAGGTCTGGAATCTAAAAAATAGGAGAAATGAACAAACCAGACAAATAACCAGACTCTTAACTACAGAGAACAAATTGGTGGCTGCCAGAGGAGAGGTGAGTAGGGGGATGGGCAAAATAGATGAAAGGAATTAAGAGAGACAAGCTTCCAGTTATAAAATGAGGGTTGAAAAGTACAGCATAGGGAATACAGTCAATAATATTAAGTAACAATGTATTGTGACGGTGACTGTACTTATCATGGACGGCATTGAGTAACGTATAGAATTGTTGGCTCAATATGTTGTACATCTGAAACTAATGTAATGTTGTATATCGATTAGACTTCAAAAGCAAATGTAAAAAAGTAAAAACATTAGAAGAACAGTATTATTTTACATTTTTGCAAGTCTCTTATTAAAGTCTGACTTCAAAGAAGATAGATTCTTATATGTTTCTGCATTCAATTTGTTGCAATATATTGTTTTGGTTGAAATCTATGAAGAAAATCTGGCCCCATATAGCTATGTAACTGGAAAAGGAAGAAATGTTTTAGTAGTCTTTTTCAGATAATTGTGGCTATTCTTTTTTTTTTTAAGGTTTTATTTACGTATTCATGAGGGACACAGCGAGAGAGGCAGAGATATAGGCAGAGGGAGAGGCAGGCCCCTCTCAGGGAGCCTGATGTGGGACTCGATCCCAGGACCCCGGGATCACGCTCTGAGTTGAAGGCAGACGCTCAACCACTGAGCCACCCAGGCCTCCTTATTCTTTAATATTATGCCAGATAATTGGTAGTTCATCAAAGGATAAATGAGATATGGAACTTGAAACCGTATCAGTGAATGTTTTTATACTCTTAATACATTAATATCTACTGATTTCTGTCTCACCTTGAATGAATCTTTTAACCATGTGTGGTTTTGTAATGTCTTACATTCTTCAGTTGGAAAATATTGAGTTATGCAAATTTTCCAAATATTACCACATTTTGCTATGTAATATTAAAAAATAACATTTGTTAATAACATAACACTTTTGACCTCAACAAAAACATCCTCAAATACTGGGAAGGTGGGCTGCCTCGGTGGCTCAGCGCCACCTTCAGCTCAGGGCGTGATTCTGGAGTCCCGGGATCGAGTCCCATGTCAGCCTCCCTGCATGGAGCCTGCTTCTCCCTCTGCCTGTGTCTCTGCCTCTCTCTCTCTCTCTCTCTCTCTGTGTCTCTCATGAATAAATGAATAAAATCTTAAAAAAAAAATACTGGGAAGGTATCTGGGAGCCTGGCTGGCTCAGGTGGTGGAGCATGCAACTCCATCTCTGGATTGTGAGTTCAAGCTCCACGTTGGGTGCAAAGATTACTTAAAAAAATAGAACCTTAAAGGGGCGCCTGGGTGGCTCAGTTGGTTAAGTGTCTGCCTTTGGCTCCGGTTGTGGTCTCAGTGTCCTGGGACCCAGAGGAGCCCCAAGGCTAGGCCGGGGAGCGCCAAGTCCTCAGCAGGGAGTCTGCTTCTCCCTCTCCCTCTGCCCCTCCCCCTGTTTGTGTGCACTCTCTCTCCCTTTCTCTCAAATAAAATCTTGAAGAAAAAAAAACACACACACCAAAAAAACTAAAAAATAAATACTGGGAAGATACCAAGCTCAGGATGTCAGAAAGTTCCCTAATTAGAATTTCCATTTGAAGGATTGGATTTTATCATTGGGAATAAATACTGTCAGTTATTTCTTAACATGACAGGCTTACTTTGTTCATTAGAAAAAAGAAAACAAAAAAACTGATAAACATCCAAGTCAGAATAACCACAATTTGTCAGTCAAGTAAATTGGTGTTCCATGAAAAATCATGACTAGTTCAACTCACAACTCAAATGGGATTGGAGTAGAACAAATGGCAGTATATTCTCATTTAATTCTTTCAGTCTAATGGACCAAGTGCTTTTCCAGACAATCATCATAGAATATTAAGAATATGTGTATTTCAAGGCTCAATATTTAATACAATTAATTGCTGTAACTATTTCGTGTGGGACTTTAAGTAAAACTAGCTTTTTAAATTTTCCCTTTCTGCCAGTGGTGATGAATACAATGACTACTATTTCATTTTGTTGCCACTGCCTTGATTTGTTGTTAAGGCACCAGGAGTTTACCACCCCCCCATTGCTTTTGTACCATCAGTGCAAATGTCAATACAATTATTCCGGGATAAAGGATGAGATTCAAAAAGATTATTGTACACTTTGAATGTTTCAGCATCTCTTCTGTTTTCAAGTGTTCATATAAAAGATCTTTGTAATGAGCACTGGGTATTATATGACTGATAAATCACTGACCACTAGCTCTGAAACCAATACTACATCATATGTTAAGTAATTGAATTTAAATAAAGTTTAAAAAAAGATCTTTGGTGATTAGCCAGTGCTAATACCTGATTAATACAACCAAAATAGCAAGTCCAGACAGTCTGTAGATCTATCCATTTCTAAGGCAAAGAAGTGCAGTACTGCAGACAAGATCAGCTTTCATGTTTGCAGTCGAATCTTAATTTGATGAGTTGCTGTATCATTGGAAAGGGCAGGGCCATTATTTCTATTGCGGTTTTTTCAAAGTCTAAAAGGCATTTAGGAAAATAAATTCTTCTACTGCTTCAGCCAATGCACTCTGATAACTTGCCCCATGAGATACTTCACTGGGTTTTTCATCTCCAATCTGGAAAGTTGCACCAAATAAGTTTTGGCTTTTGAAAATTTTATTACATCTATGTTCAGAAATTCAGTACCTTTTTAAAAACTTTGATTGACCTCAAAATGGTGTTACAACTTAATTGGTACCATACTATTCAGAAATATTCTATCCTGTAAGATACAATAAGGTAATTTTTTTATAGACAATAAATTGTTAACATCTATAGAATTAAGGGAAAGGTAGCCATCATCATATTTTTTATTTCTTTTTTTTCATATTTTTTATTTCTTATTTACAGTGTCTTCCAGTTGCTTTGGGGCAGACTTCTCCTTTTATGAGTCAGGGAATCTCTCTGATATGTCATTTTCATATTTTTTCTTATCTTTATATGTAGATGGAGTATCTGAGCTTTGAGGAAATGAGTCTTCTGATTTTCCTTTTAAAGTAAAAGATCAGGCTCTAGAGTCAGACACATGAGGATTTTAATCTCTTCCCCCAGTGATAAGCAGTGTGACCTTGGACAAATGCTCAAGGCTTCATTTTTTAAATATAGCTCCTGGGGTCAGGAACCGAGAAGTGGCTTTGGGGGAATCCTGGCTCAAGGTTGCTCCTAAGACTATAATCAAGATGTTGGTCAGTGCAGTCACCTGAAGGCCTGACATGCTGGAGGATCTGCTTGCAGAATGGCTTTCTCATATGGCTGTCTCTGGTTGGTGCTGGCAGTTGGCCTCAGTGGACTTTTCCAGAGAGACCTCATAACTATGGTAGCTGTCTCTCACAGAGTGAATGTTCTATCATATTTGATTAAGACAATGGTAGTGTCATATCATTCAGCCTAATAGACCAAATTGAGTTTATGTTTCAACATGTAAAATAAGGCAAAGTATATTTAGATCTTTTTGCAGTGATGTTATCAAACAAGGATTCTTGACTGCGTGTGGGAGGGCTTCTGGGCATTGGGGCTTGTGTTCTCCTCAAACAGTATGATTGCCTTGAATCTGTGATTTTATGGAAAACTTTGAATGTTTATTCTGAAACATCAGTCTTTTGCTGACCATATTTATTTATGTAGTATTTATAGATGGATGAGTTCTCCAGAAGCTATGCTTTTGATCTTGGGTTTTTATATATCAGGTGAAACCAGAAATAATTTGGGGGGGGGGGGAGAATTAATTTCGTAAAAAATATTTGTGCATGAACTTGTTTGGTTAGACATTTAAGGCCTTTTTATACATAAAATGTTAGTGGGGAGGAAAAAAAAGATCTGAATAAATTTTACTGAGAGAGTCCAACATCTCATTTGGAGCATCCTTTAAGTGATTTTGGTTTCCGAAGAACTGCAATTACTGGAGTCTTGTATTTCCTGCAGATACAAAGGAGTTGTTTCCTATTTATTTATTTATTTATTTATTTATTTATTTATTTATTTATTTTTATTTATTTACTCATTTATTTATTTATGAAGTTACCCAGATCCAAAAACTGGGGGGGAAGGGAAAGGCAGCAAGAAGTTTTTGGGGGGCAGGCAGTACAGTACTTGTGGGGGAACAAGTAAATATTTCCTTTGGCTCGCCCAGCAGGGTCCTCTATCACCTATTAAGGCTGAGTAACAATTTCAAGCTCCTCATCTTCCTGTTCCCCTCCTTTCCTCCTGGAACCCAGGCATTTTGCTTCTGTTGATTTACTTCTGAGCTGAAGCTGGCATCCCTGTTCACCTGGTCATCAGGCGGGCCCCCCACCCCATCCTGGGTGGCCCCCCCACCATTGCTGCCCACCCTGTAGATTGGGTCTTAGCAATGCTGTCCAGCCCTTTCTTTCCATTTCCTTTCCTCTTTGCCTCTGTACCAGGGTCGAGTCCGTTCTCCCCACCTGGACCATTGCAGTGATTCCTAATGGCCTCTGGCCCCTCAGTCTTACCCCATCTAAGCAGCTTCCAGGTTAATTTTGCCTGCCCCAAATTCTTTCAGGTTGGCCCAGTGTTCATTAAAGACCCGGTGTGTCAGTCGGCCACTGGAGGTGCTCCGCCCAAAGGCAGCAAGTTGCCTATGCCCTTTGTGTTACCATCTTTCCTTTGACTACCCTGGAAGGGACTGTAAGCTTTTATCTGACTCTTCCTTTTTTTTTTTTTTTTTTGCCCAAGCTGATCCTTCTTCCTGTAAGTGCTTTTGGTTTAAATCCCACCCAGCCTGTAGGGAATGCCGCCTCCTTTGCCAAGATTTTTTCCTCGTGTCCTCTTTTCCTCCACCACTTTCTGTCTTTCTTTTTAGGACACTCTTTGGACTTTGTCTCCCTCATGGTGTCTAATCATAGCTGGTTTCTTCTAATGTAGCGTGTACGTGCTTCCCTTATCATTTCCACGAGATTAGAGTGTACTTGAAAGGAGGGACATAAGCATTATTTTCTCCTGCTGCAAACTCCTAGCCATGGTTTTAACAAGATTTAGGACATCAATAGAGAATTGTGTCACTCCATCGGTAAAACGGCCTTAAGATAGGAAAGCTGGAAATTTGCCGGATAAAATGCAGAAACAGACAAATCAGGTGTATTGAAATACAGACACGCACGTGTGTGTTTTTCAGTTCGCTACGAAATGAGGTAGGGCACGGTTTTTATTCCCAGGCCGTGCCCCCGGGATACCGAGGTGTCAGGTTGTAGCTGGGGGACGGGAGCGCGGCTCGGCACCTGGTGGGCGCTGCCGGCGGCGCGTCGGGGAACGGGCAGCCCCGGGAGGCCTCTGGGGGGGCGCGCGGGGGGGGCGCTCGGGGTGGCCGCTGGGGCGGGGGAGGCCGCTGGGGGGGGCGTTGGGGGGGGGGGGAGGCCGCTGGGGGGGGCGCTCGGGGGGGGGGGAGGCCGCTGGGGGGGCGCTCGGGGGGCCGCTCGGGGAGGCCGCTGGGGGGGGAGGCCGCTGGGGGGGGCGTTCGGGGGGGGGCGCTCGGGGGGGGGCCGCTCGGGGAGGCCGCTGGGGGGGGAGGCCGCTGGGGGGGGCGTTCGGGGGGGGAGGCCGCTGGGGGGGGCGAGGCCGCTGGGGGGGGCGTTCGGGGGGGGAGGCCGCTGGGGGGGGCGAGGCCGCTGGGGGGGGCGCTCGGGGGGGGGGGAGGCCGCTGGGGGGGCGCTCGGGGGGGAGCTCGGGGGGGGGCCGCTCGGGGAGGCCGCTGGGGGGGGAGGCCGCTGGGGGGGGCGCTCGGGGGGGGGGGAGGCCGCTGGGGGGGCGCTCGGGGGGGAGCTCGGGGGGGGGCCGCTCGGGGAGGCCGCTGGGGGGGGAGGCCGCTGGGGGGGGCGCTCGGGGGGGGGGAGGCCGCTGGGGGGGGAGGCCGCTGGGGGGGGCGCTCGGGGGGGGGGAGGCCGCTGGGGGGGGCGCTCGTGGGGGAGGCCGCTGGCGGGGGGAGGCCGCTGGGGGGGGGAGGCCGCTGGGGGGGGGCGCTCGGGGGGGGGAGGCCGCTGGGGGGGCGCTCGGGGGGACCGCTCGGGGAGGCCGCTGGGGGGGCGCTCGTGGGGGAG
Source organism: Vulpes lagopus (assembly GCF_018345385.1). Taxonomy (NCBI): domain Eukaryota; kingdom Metazoa; phylum Chordata; class Mammalia; order Carnivora; family Canidae; genus Vulpes; species Vulpes lagopus. Next base: position 96,431,313 of record NC_054824.1, on the reverse strand, counting down.
GCCGCTGGGGGGGGCGCTCAGGCGGGGGGAGGCCGCGGGGGGGGGAGGCCGCTCGGGGGGGGGGGCGCTCGGGCGCTGGGGGCGCCGGGCCCTCGGGGCCTTCCCGCGAGCCGGGACCCGGAGCCCGAGCCCGAGCCCGAGCCGGGCTGGAGGGGCTGGAGGGGCTGGAGGGGGGCGGGCTGCCCAGCCCGGGGAACCCGGACGGCCGCCCCCGCCCCTCGGGCCCCCTCCCCCTCCCCCTCCCCCTCCCCCCCTGCGGCTCCCCCAGCCCCGCGCTGCGGGCCTCCGTCGGGGACCAGGGCGGGGCGGGGTCGGGGCTGCGGGAGGGAGCGGGGCGGGCGGGGCGGGCGGGGGACGTTGCCTCATCCTGTACATTTTCCTGGAAACGGGACGCATCCGGAGGCGGGCCCCGGAGGGAGGCGGGAGGCGGGAGGCGGGAGGCGGGAGGCGGGAGGCGGCGGCCCCTGTCCCCGCCCCCGCGCGCCCCTACAAAGGCCGCGCCGCCCCGCGCCGCCCGTGCCCGCTCCCGCTCCCGCGCCCGCGCCCCAGCCCCGCCGCCTCCCCGCCGCCGCCGAGCGAGCCCGAGGCCCGGGAGCATGATCGTGGACAAGGCGCTGGACGAGCGGCGCGGCGGAGACGGCGGCCTCATGAGCAGCCCGCTCAGCCTGGCCTGCTTCTACGGCGCCTCCCCGCCCGGGGCCTCGGCGCCAGGCTCGCCCGCCTCCGACTCCTCCGACCTCTCCTCCGCCTCCTCCTCCTCCTGCGGCGCCGTGGACGCCCGGCCCAGGGGCTGCGCGCGCGCCGACCGGCCGCCAGGTACCCCCGGCACCATCCCCTGCGCCCCCGACACCCCGGGGCCCCCCGGCCCCCCCCCGCGCCCCCCGCGCAGGACGCCGCCGGCCCGGCCCGCCCCGCCCGCCCGCCCGCACCGGGAAGGCGGACTTGCCCTGGGCCGGGCGTTTGCTGGGATCGATGCCCTTGGACCGTGCGTGAACCCCGGCGCCCCCCGCCCGGCCTGGCACCGCCGACGTCTAGGGCGGGGGGTGAATCACAGTGGATTCCTCTCCCCGTTCCTCTTTCTTAAAGAAAAAAGCTTTATTAAGCCATAGTTCGTATACTTGTGGCGAGGTTTTGGATCTGATGTAGGCATGACTTTTCTTGTGGTCACCAGTGAGGTTTGAGGACTCTAAGTTCAATTTATTTTTTTAAAGTATTTATGAAAATGCTAAGACTTTATGCTAAAGAAAAGAAAAGAAACTGCCGTTAACAAGATGTTAGATGAAACTGGACGGACAGCCAGCTCGGCTTAGGCCTTTTGTTTCTGACGTTTTCGGATTTCAGAAGCCTGCCCCGAATCTCTGTGGTCTTGTTTTTATTCTTTGAGCTTTAGAATGGTTAGAGCAAATCCTAAAGCAAACCGTAAGGGTTCCTTTCTTCTGTTGTGAATCGGTTAGTTTCTTTTCTTATCGAACGTAGTTGCATAACTTGAAGGAAAACAGGTCGGCGCTGTGGGTAGGTCAAGGGACGCCTAGGTCATGGCAAGCCTTGGAAAGTGCTCGGCTCAGGTGTTCCCTCCTGCTAGCCACTTGGGTTTCGGCTTTCTTTCATTTTAAAAAGTGATTTTTCACTGTCACTTAAAAAGTAATTGAAGCCACTCAATTTTACAAGGTGCTCCCCGCGTGTTAAATGGATAGCAGATGTGAAAACTGCGTGCGTGTGTACCTGTGTGTTGGAACCTTTTCTCTCACGTTTGCTCTTCCTCCGGCTGAAACTGTTACGCTGGTTCCTTGGTTTACCACATAGACGTAGGGGATTTCTGAAACCGAATTTTTCTCCCCGTGACGTCGAATTAACTGCTGTCATTCCAGAGAAATGCCGTGTTAGATGCTGGCAGGATTTTCTTAAACTTAAACGTCAGATCAACTGGTCGTTTAATTTTCTCCATCCTAGAGATGTTTCCTCTCATCTGCTTATGATATATCTGTATCTCTGCATATTCAAATTAGGCGTTTCCTGCCACATCGTCTTTTTCCCACTCTTCACAGACTGCCTCAATTATTCATTTCCTGACTTTCTGCATGTTTACTTTGTGTTCAGCTCATCCCAAGAGGTTGTGACATAGTAGCCATCAGGAGTGGAATGCTGTACTCCTAGGCTGTATTTTAAAGTGTCTTTTAGAAGTTAAACTGAGATGAGATTGTTTGCTTTCTACTTAGAAGGCCCAGGTGAGCAATTCCAAAAACCACTGGTGAGGGGAAATCCTGTGTGTGTATGTTTAAGCTTAGTGAATTTAAGCAGCTTTCTTGGCAGAGCTGAACTGAGGGAAATAATAAATCTAAGACATTGTTAATTGTTAGGCTTTGGCACATTGAGGTCTTTGGAAGAAGTTTTGTGCTTTCCTAGGTGAGTGGAATGAATAGACTTTAAATTTCTGTGTGGACATAAAGCCTTTGTTTTGAAAAAGCTAAAAATCCATCACTTATTGCTTGCTCCCTTAAGGTTTTTAAAACAGTCACGATTTGTGAGAGGGTGGCAAAACCTGCGACTGTGTCTTTTGGATGGCTAGGACTCAAAGACAAAGAGGTTTAATTTGGGTTTCTCTGTTGGCTCTGGGGGCCCCCCCGAAACCACAGCTTTATGAGCTTTATTTTCTTAGGTGCCTGGTGGAGAAAGGTGTTAGCAAATGAAGAATCCTTAAGCAGGGCTGGGGACTGACCTGCAAGGCCTTTGACCGGAGAGAGTCGGAAGGGCTTTGCAGTCTCGTGGGTTGGGGACTTCAGACATTAGACAGCTGTGCCTTTGAGATTATCAAGATTTGTGCTTGTGATGAGATTAAATTGGGATGTGTTTCGTTTTCTTTTGAACAGTTGAACCCCATATGGGGGTTATTGGAAGGCAACAGAGAGGACCCTTTCAAGGCGTTCGTGTGAAGAACTCGGTGAAGGAACTCCTGCTGCATATCCGAAGTCATAAACAGAAGGCTTCTGGCCAAGCTTTGGATGATTTTAAGGTGCCACCTATTGTTTGTTCTGGGTCAGGGCAGGGAGGTTATTCTGTCGGGGTATTTATTGTTCTCGGCTGACCTCGGTCCAGTAGGTCTTTGTAGACAACACCACAGCGTCATAGGATGGTGGGCGTATTGGTCTCTGTCTGCTGTATTCCTATCACTTAGCCCCCGGTACTAGGCACACAAGAGAAATTTTAATGAATGAATGAAGGAATAAATGAAGGCAAATTGGAGGCAACGGATTCATGGGGGTTCGATTGAGATGGGAAAACTTGACTAGAAAGGGAAAACTCAAATGGCTTATTGATTTGGTCTTGACTTGAACAAGATGAAAGTGAAAATGGGGAAATTTGCAAGATAGAATTGGAAATTAAGATAGAAAATGAATATTGCTGGGATAACTATCAGAGATGTTTGATGAGCTGTGAAGAGTGGTAGAGATAAGTCTGCTTTATTGATGTTTATTAAGTAGGAAACCATTTTGATGTGCACTAAGTTGGAAACTTTTTTCCCTTATAGACACAAAGTGTGAACAGAGAGCAATTCACAGGTAAGCATTCCTTCTATTCATAGTTTGGGGGCTTTAGGGTTAAATAGCTTAGTGGGATTGTGGGTAAAATTTAGAAAATAAGGTGATCACAGATTCCACATTCCTTTCTCGGGGTATAGAATTGAAGAACACAGTACCATATACTGGGAAAAGGAAAGGACCCGATTCGTTGTCTGATGGACCAGCTTGCAAAAGGCCAGCTGTGTTACATACCCAGTTTTTGGTAAGTGTCTTACTATTTTCCCCTGAATGTGCTTGGAAATTTTTTCTGGAATGATTTTGAAAGAGAGCACGCAACCTACTTTTTCTCCTTTTCCAGACACCCCCTCAAACGCCAACACCTGCAGAGAGCATGGAAGATGTTCATCACAGTGAATCCAAACAGGACAGCAGCGCCGATCTGCTTCAGAACATAATCAACATTAAGAATGAATGCAGCCCGGTGTCCTTAAATACTGTCCAAGTTAGCTGGATGAGCCCAGTGGTGGTCCCTCAGGGCTCCCCCCGAGAACAGTGTCAGGACTTCCATGGAGGGCAGATCTTCTCTCCGCCTCAGAAATACCAACCGTTCCAAGTCAGCAGCTCTCCACACATGATGGATCAGGCCTCCCTGTACCAGTATTCTCCACAGAGCCAGCACTTGCAGCAGCCACTGCCGCCACAGCACTACACCCCCAGCCCAGCTCTGGAGTACGGTCCTTATTCCAGAACTTCCCAGTCCCCCAGCTATGAATCGAACCTCTTTGAGGGTCAAGAACCACAGTTCTGCCCAGATCAATGTTTTGCATCCCTTCTAAATAGTCGGGAATCGGAGAATATTGCTGTCCCCATTCAGAATCCCCCCAGTGTTCAGCAACAAAATGAGTCCCCCCTGCAGAACTTCAACATGATGCCACACGGTGCCTGTGAGGCCATGGTGGGGCATGATGTGGGCGCTACCACGCTAAGCACTTCAGCGCCGTTCCAGAACATCATCGGAAATCCAGTGAACACCACACAGTTAGGGAAGTCCTTTTTTCAGTGGCAAGTAGAGCAAGAAGAAAGCAAGTTGGCAAATATCTCCCAAGACCAGTTTCTTTCAAAGGATGCAGATGGTGACACGTGAGTATCCCTTTCTGAACCTAATTTGATAAACCATACTCCCTGGATACAGTGGGCAAAGAATTTCTCTAGGGTGAACCAGGCTGGACCTTAGTAAGTGGCTAATCGGGATGACGAGCGTAGGTAGAAATTGCTGTTGCTAATATTTCAGGAGTTTTCTTCTTATTTTCCGTCTGAACTGATGATCTCTTTTCAATTAATGAAAACATACGTGTCTTTGAATAGTTGGCTTTGAAAGACCAGCGTGGATTGTGTCTATAGAGCAAAAACAGATCGTGATTAGTTGGTCAGCCATCACCTGTGAGGTGACTTGTAAACTAAATCTTAATCTGTCATGACATCTTTGTGGTCGTGGGCAAGTTATTTAACCTTTCTAGGTCTCAATTTCTTGACATGTAAAGTGGAAAGACCTCCCTCATAGGGTTTTTAGGAATATTAGATATAATAGACTTAAGGCCATCGGTGTGGTGCTTGGCATTCTTCTTACTATTTCTGGTAACTTAACACATCTGTTGCAACTCAGATGTATTATTAACCCAACAGAAAAGATAAATTATCGTCTGTACTGTTTGAGTGATACCAACGTATCAAGAAAGGGACTAAAGTAGATTTTTTTTTTTTTTTTAAAGATGAACGTTGTGAAGTCAGAAGTAATCACCTCTTTCTTTCCTTGTTTCCCAGGTTCCTCCATATTGCTGTTGCCCAGGGGAGGAGGGCACTTTCCTACGTCCTTGCAAGAAAAATGAATGCGCTTCACATGTTGGATATTAAAGAGCACAATGGACAGGTGAGGATCTCGTCCGAGTGAAATGGCAGAGATGTCATGGGGAAGAGGACACTGAGAAGTTTCATATTTATGTGCGGGTCATTTTAGAGCTCCCAGCCGAGGGAGTTGAGTTAATATTAACTTTGAGATGTTGATTCTTTGCCATCATCAAGCTTGAAGTTATTAATGTTAACTTTGTAGATATTTGACCAAAGACTGGGTGTAATAAAGCCACACCCTAGGCTTATGTTAGTTTCCTTGTGTTACAGTATCTTTGAGCTTATTAATAGGATGTATTTTCTGTTCTTAGTTTTGGTTCATATTCCTCATGAGGTTAGTGTTACATATTTAAACAAAATCTTTTTTTCCATCTGAATGTCCACAGAGTGCCTTTCAGGTGGCAGTGGCTGCCAATCAGCATCTCATCGTGCAGGATCTGGTGAACCTTGGGGCCCAGGTGAACACCACTGACTGCTGGGGAAGAACCCCCCTGCACGTCTGTGCCGAGAAAGGTCACTCCCAGGTGCTTCAGGTAAGAGCCTCGAGCCAGCTGCTGCTATCACAGGGCCGAAGAGATAGGGCTCGGATAAGAGAAGCCAGATGTAGGTAGCCTGTTGCAGTAACCTGCTTTGAGTCAGCTTACTCATTTCTTGGCAATACCCGTAAGTACGTATTTGTGTAACTTGTCTTTTGCTAACATGCGTCTTTTTTTTAAAATTTCGCAGGCAATTCAGAAGGGAGCAGTGAAGAGCAATCAGTTTTTGGATCTTGAGGCAACTAACTATGATGGTAAGAACAGAAATTTTATTGGATGAAAAACCATTTAGAGAGTGGGACCCATCAGTTCTAAGGGTATTAAGTTTCATACCAAGAAGGAAGGGAGGCCATTAAAGCTAAAATATTCTACAGATAAAATTAGCACTGAGACGCCACGGAGGGAATATTCAGATTGCCTTACCAGTTCTCGGAGAGCCCATTTGTAGGTCATGGTAGAGACCGTCCTCAGGGTGTGTAATTGTGGAACAACAGAAAGACCTGACGGGTACTTGACCACTGCTTTATTGCTTTATTACACTTTTTTTTTTTAAGGCCTGACTCCTCTACACTGTGCGGTTGTGGCGCACAATGCTGTGGTGCATGAGCTTCAGAGAAACCAACAGCCCCATTCACCTGAAGTTCAGGAGCTTTTACTGAAGAACAAGAGTCTGGTTGACACCATCAAATGTCTGATTCAGATGGGAGCAGCAGTGGAAGCTAAGGTACGTTCTCAGAAGATGTTGGAGATAGGATAGGGAAGAAAAGGGGTTGTAGCCAAAGACCTTGTTCCCGAGTATAAATTAAAACTATTTTCCCTCTTTTTAAATTAATGGAGTGAGTAGCAATGCATGGATAATTAAGCTTAGATTTTGAAATCATCAGCTTTCTGAATTTGCTTTTAATTTGTGGATGATTATTCAAAAGATCATTGAGCTGTGAAATAAATTTGTCTTTGTTTAGAAAAGGAAAAGAAAATGCCTGAAATTGATACTGTTATTTTGGCTTCCATTTTCACATACTAAGCACAAGAAGTAGTGATTTCTTGTAAGAGTTGTTCCATCATTGTGGGGTCTGGACTTACATCTGGTTTTTAAACTGGAAAATATTTTATTCTCAAATTTGAGGTTTATTTACTCAGGGTCTCTTATGTACAAGGCACTGAGTTGGGAGCTCTGGGGGAAGAATGCTTGAATCAGAAGCTACTTTAGACCTTGGGAAGCCAAAGAGGTGAGAGATGCAGCTAATTGTATGTGTATACAGGGTAGCCACCAAGTCTGGAAACACAGGCGAATACATAATAAATGTTTTATTGTATTGCATTACAGTACTTGATAAAATAGTATCGGCTGTGCTGCTACGTTTTGTGGCCACCCTGTATATAAAAGCAGACGATGATAGGTGATTTATAGGAAATTGATGGGGAATTTCGGAGGGATAAGAGATTTCGTTTAGTCTGGGATGAAGGAAGGCTTTGTGGGGTTGGGAGCATTCGTGGTTAGTCTCCAAGAGTGAGTCAGACACTTGTGAGCCTGGGTAGAAAGCGTATCCAGATGTGGTGCCTGGATGTTCATTGTTCTCCTCCCTTGCCTCTTTTAAGGATCGTAAAAGTGGTCGCACAGCCTTGCATTTGGCAGCAGAAGAAGCAAATCTGGAACTCATTCGCCTGTTTTTGGAGCTGCCCAGTTGCCTGTCTTTTGTGAATGCAAAGGTAAGTCTAGAAAGCTTTGGTGACTGCATTAGACTTGGAATGACCTCTTTTATACGGTCTTCGAGCTGTTGAGCTGCTTGCCTGGCAATCTCCCTCTCTGAGAGGTGTCGTTTTATCTCTTTGTCCTCAGGCTTACAATGGAAACACTGCCCTCCATGTTGCTGCCAGCCTTCAGTATCGGGTGACACAGTTGGATGCAGTTAGGCTGTTGATGAGGAAGGGAGCAGACCCAAGTACTCGGAACTTGGAGAATGAACAGCCAGTGCATTTGGTTCCTGATGGTCCCGTGGGAGAACAGGTGAGGGTGACAGAAGGGAGAGGAAATCGTTTCAGGCACTTGGCCTGAAACATAAAGGGAGACGAGGTTGTGTAGGGCAGAGGCCAGTGGGTGCTCTGAGAGGTGCCCTCTCAGCTTCTGCGTCTCACAGTGTCTTTGTAGCAACTGTGGAGTCAATTGCTCTGATTCTAAAGAAACAGTAAGAAATTTGAATGTTATCTAGGGACCCAGAATGGTCAAAGGTCAGTCTTTCCTCTCCTAACACATAGTTGGGTTTAGAGTGAAGTCAGAATAGTTTGAGATTTGGAAGCTGATGAAAGAGGAGGCACCAAGGTTCCTGCAGACATCGAGAAAAGAGATTCTTAGGTCTACAAGTGATGGGTCTTCAGATCATGAGTGAAGTTCTATCATTCTGTCTCTGTGGAGCGTTCAGGATAGTCCTGGGGATGTAGTGAGTGCTCAGTAAACATTCCCTGTTCTAGTTGTTTCTGTCTACTAACTGATACTAAACCGAAAATGGAGGGTTGGTTATATAATTTAGAACCTACAGATATTTGAAACAAAGTTAGGCTTTACTCATCATACGGTGATATATTGTCTTTGGGGATTGAAGCTTCACATGACTCAACTTTAACTGATAACGAGAACTGAGTCTTTTCAGAACGTAAGATTTTTTGATGGAAATCTTTCCTTGAGGCAAATGAGGTTGACTGTGGCTGTGGGCAGGCCGTTACAAACTTTGATAATCACAAAATTACACAGAACACAGTTTAGCCTTTTCTTTGAGTCAACAGCCCTCACTGTGACCAGGCTGTTACCCTATTTGTGGCGCTCTTTGTAACTTCAAGTGAATCTCTTGATAATTTCTAGAGTTCTCCTGTTTGTTACACCATTTAATAGTTCCAAAAACGTCACAGTGTGAAGGTTCAGCTGAGAAAATGGAGCTGGAGAGGTTGCACAGATAGGAATCATCATCGAATAATAGTAAATGGCAGGCCTTCCCCCCCCCCCCCGCCCCCAGTGTTTGCTCCTGCTTCACTGTGGTGTGCAGCCATCCAGCGGTGTTCTCAGGGATGAGAGTTGGGCAGCTGCTTGGCTCTTCCCTGTTCTTCTGTTACTCTTCCTTTCTGCTTTTGTGTTTTTGTGTCTTGTGTGTTGGGGGGAGGGTTTTCTCCTTTGCTTCTCTGGTCAGGCTCTGGTCATCGTGTTTCCCATCCCAGCAGCTATCAGTGGCGTCCCCTGCCCTAATCTTCTTTCCTCCAATTGGTCACTTTTAATCTGCTGTGGGCCAGGAGATAGATAATGACATTTGTCAGACTGGGGTATAAAATCAATCACTAGATTCTGAGTGAACCGAGGGGCTCTCCTGTGATTCGAACATTTATGCACAGATGCTTTATTTATTTATTTTTTAAAGCTTTTAAAATTTACTTTAGAGACAGTGCCTGTGAATGAGCAGGGGTGGGGGTAGAGGGATAGGGAGAGGGAGAGAGAAAATCCCAAGCCCACTGCGGGGCTCGCTCTCACGACCCTGAGATCATGACCTGAGCTGAAATCAAGAGTCAGGCGCTTAGCTGACTGAGCCACCCAGGCGTCCCTTTGTGCAGATGCTTTAATTGGATCTCATGACAGCTGTTCTCACTTTTAAAGTATATTAAAGATTAACCTGTATATTTATGAAGTGGATTCTGGGTTCTTGTTAGTTGAAGTAGACATTGATATGGGTGAGATACCACAATATGCCATAATCACGGCCTTACGTGAAATGTTCTCACAAATAGTACGAGTAGAGATTAGGAAAGTTTGACATCGTTGGAGATTTTCAAGTTTAGATAATTCTTAATGGAGATGCTGTACTTTCTTGTACTCCGAGATCATTATAGAAGAGCTCTAATAAGCTTGAAAGGAGTTACAGTAGTAGTTTTTAAAGTCACCCTAAAATCTGGACAGGTATTGTTGCGTACTTCTTCATCTATTTACTTCCAAGTTGATAGGAGTGGTGTAGAGTGTATAAAAAAGGGATCAAATTCTGAAGGAAATACGGTACCTTGAGCGTAAGAAAGAAACCTCACAAATCTATTTATTTCTCTTCCAGATCCGACGTATCCTGAAGGGAAAGTCTATTCAGCAGAGAGCTCCACCGTATTAGCTCCACTGGCTTGGAGCCTGGTCGGCAACACTCACTGTCAGTTAGGCAGTCCTAATGTATCTGTACATAGACCATTTGCCCTGTATTGGCAAATGTAAGTTGTTTCTATGAAACAAACATATTTAGTTCACTATTATATAGTGGGTTATATTAAAGGAAAAGGAGAAAAATACCTAATTCCTCTTGGCAGATTTTAATATTTCATACCCAGGTATCTGGGATCTACACATCTGAATTTAATCTTGAATGGTAAAATCGACTTCAGTTAACAGTAGCTTTTGGGTAGGACAAGGCTTTGATTTGTAGCAAAGGGCATTGCTCGTGTAGCTATTGCCAGTTGAAAAGCAAGTAAACTATAAACATTGTTTTTACGAAAAAGGAATGCATTTGAAAGGGAAAAAAATCAATCTGGGTGTAGTCGTGAGGCTTCATTTGGCCTGATGAAGTACCTGATAGTCGTTACTGGCGTTGGAAAGCGTCTAGGCGTTGGAGTAGATGAAGTGTACCATGGTTAAAATTCGATTTTCACAAATTGTATATAATTGTTTTTGTCTTTTGTTTGTACGTATTTGGTCATTAACATGGCCACATTTGAAATGTAAATCAGTAAAACAGAGAAGAACAAGTGAACTGTCACTATTTAAAAAAAATTCTGCACATTCAGAAGAGCTGTGTAATCACCCATCTACCATCTCTGTAGAAGGAAACAGATGGAGAATCGTTCCCCTAGTGGCTGATCGAGCTCTGTTTGAATTGTACATATGCTTTTACTCATGCGTGGAGGTGAGGCATGGCATTTGTAAGGAATTGCATGCTCTTAAAGAGAATACCTCTTTGTGCTCTCTTTCTAGAATTTATAATTTACTTGGTGGAATTTTGTTTTACCTTTATGGGAACATCAAAAAGTCAATACTGAAACGTGTCTTACTGGTTTTTTTTATTGTCAAGTAGTGATAACACAGCATGATGTTTTATATTACCATTCTGAAAAAAACGCCTTATTTTTTAGTAACCTTGATTCTATTAATATTATTTTGCTTACCTCTGGCATACCCCAAGGAATGTATTTGGTTTTGATTGCACACTAATTCATTGTAATAAATTTGATTCATTAAAAAGCTTTTTTTTTTTTTTTTCTTAAATGAGAAGTCCCACAAGCAGCTTGGCTGATTTATCGTCTTCCTAGCTAAATCCTACTAAAAAAGTTGACCTTTGGATCGATCACATTGTTTGACCCAGTATGTCTTGTGGACAAAAGTTATAGTTATTTGGTATCTGTAAATACGGCTGTGATGTGAACTCATGGAAAAACTCATGCATGGATTTAAATAAACATTAATTCAATAATACTCTTCATTTTAAGAATGTGCATTTCTTTTCCCAGTCCCTTATTTATATTTCCCTAGGTTGAAAAAGTGCTATTAATTATTAATCTGAATACCTTTAAATTAGTTAATATATTTTAATTTGGATTTTTTTAAGAACATGATTCCTAAAGATATATAAAGTTTAACATAAAAAAATTCTTTGCCAAGTTCATAGAGGTTTATTAGGTTCTGAGAATATCATGAAGCCTTAAAAGCCTTAATATCATGAAGCCTTAATAGCCTTAATATCACGAAGCCTTAAATGTTGATCATTTAGAAGTTTATGTGCCAGAAAAGCCTTTATGTTTGTGACTTTATTTTTCATTCTTTATTCTGTGGGAACAGTGAGCACAGGAAAAACAGGAGATGACCGGGATCATCCCGAGAGATGTCAGCCTGGGAAGGGCAGTAAACGGGGTCCTTCTCCTTCCCAACATGCCATTTTGACGTGTGAGAACTAACACCCCAACGTCTGTTAGCTTCAGTTACTGCACATACATTGTATTCTTAAAAGCTCTTGAGAATCTGGTAAAAGTCATGAATCTTTTCTCTGGAAAAGTCTACCTATGCATATATATGCAAATTCTGTATACAGTATCTCCCATTGCGTTGCACTGCAACCTGATAACCAGAACCGTAGAAAGGAGAGGCCCCTGTGGAACATAGCTACACAGTGAGCTTTTTTCAAGCGAGCTTGCCTCTCAAGGTCTGTCATAATTAATCGAAGCAGTGCTTGGCAGGCATAGGATTTGTGTGTGTTTGGGTGTGCAAAGCTGTATAAGGGATAATATGAGGCGTTCAAAGACAAAAGGCCTATTTCTTAAGATGTATATGTGGGAAACAAGGCATGCGCTCTGCTAGGTAGCATAAAAGGAGAAATCTAGAGATTCAGAAGGAGAGTATCTTTGAGAGAGAAGTAAGTAGGGAGACTTCAAGGTAGAGCATGTGAGCTGTATCTTCAGAAGAGTTGATTTGGACATTCCTAGAGGGGGAGGAGGGGCTGGCGAAAGGGACAGAAACAGAAGATGATGTGAACCAAGACAATAGTATTTTGGGGGAATCACCAGTGATTCAGTGTAGTTTCGTTAGCATCTGGATGGCCAATTAGTTTCATCTTGGGTTCCAGCCCTGACGGTAGCATTCTCATGAGAGGCATGTTGAGGAACGTGCTCAAGCAGCCTGGGGCTTGGCCGGAGAGGGCGCTGTGATTGATGAGCAGGATCTGCTGCCCAGGTATGCGGAGTGGCTCTTGGTATTGTTTTAAGGAATGAGCCCCGCAGAAAGCAAGACCACGTGCTCGACGGCAACCTAGTGCCTGCTACAGTGCCTGGCACGTACAAAGAGCTCATAAAACAATGGGGTAAATGAGTGTATGAAGGTATGAGTGTGTGCCGATGCCGGTTGGGATCACTGATTCTGGGCAGAAGTCAGGTTTGAGCCAAAGTTCTATTATTTTTTTTTTAATTAATTTTTATTGGTGTTCAATTTACCAACATACAGAAAAACACCCAGTGCTCATCCCGTCAAGTGTCTGCCTCAGTGCCCGTCACCCATTCCCCTCCAACACCCGCCCTCCTCCCCTTCCACCACCCCTAGTTCGTTTCCCCGAGTTAGGAGTCTTTATGTTCTGTCTCCCTTCCTGATATTTCCCACACATTTCTTTTCCCTTCCTTTATATTCCCTTTCACTATTATTTATATTCCCCAAATGAATGAGAACATACACTGTTTGTCCTTCTCCGATTGACTTACTTCACTCAGCATAATACCCTCCAGTTCCATCCACGTTGAAGCAAATGGTGGGTATTTGTCGTTTCTAATTGCTGAGGAATATTCCATTGTATACATAAACCACATCTTCTTTATCCATTCATCTTTCGATGGACACCAAAGTTCTATTATTAAGCAATAATGAGCTAATAGAGTTTTGAACTTGACTCAGCCATGTAATCTAATCGTGAAATCAATGGTACATTAATGAAAATGGGCGTAGTTGTACTCCTTATTTATTTAAAAGATTTATTTATTTTAGAGAGTGAGCAAGCAGGGAGAGGGGCAGAGGGGAAGAGAGAATCTTGAAGCAGACTCCCCACTGAGCGTGGAGTGGGGCCCTGGGACCCCGAGACCATGACCTGAGCCATCCACAACCAAGTGCCAGCTGCCCAACAAACTGAGCCACCCAGGCACCCCTGTTCATTTATTTTTAAAAATTTATTTGAGCAGGAGGGAAGGACCGGGGAAGGGGCAGAGGGAGAGGGAGAGAGAATTTCAAGCAGACTTCACGCTGAGCCCCACACAGGGCTCCATCCCACGACCCCCAGGCCACAACCTGAACCGAAATCAAGAGCTGGACCCTTAACCGACTGAGCCCCCCACCCCCACCCCCACCCCCACCCCGGGTGTCCCTGGCTGTGCTCTTTTTAAAATCAGGTGGTTCCTTTTGCAAAGGACTAACCCGAGGACCGTAGTTTGGTATTTCAGTAAGGAATCCCCTCAAAGTCCAGAGACCAAAGCTTCCAGTTCTATTTGTTAATCAAATCAGTAACATTTAATATCCTTTCTACGTTTTTACATAATGAGGAGAGGAGAATTTCCGCCGACTCCTCTAACCTTTAATAAATGTCAACTTCTTAAACTCAGCACCACTGACATGCACGTCCTGATAGCATCAGTTGTGTGGTGAGTGTGACCTCGGGGTGCTGTCGCCCCGGCCCCGGCCCCAGCCTTCCTGGTTCCTCTGAGATCAGGCGGGGGTCTGGGGGTCCGCAGGGGCTACGGCCCGACTGCTAGGTTTCTGTCTGTCCTGGCGGTGCCCTGGCCCTGCTCCTGAGAGGAGGGAGGGACCATCTTCCTTAGTATTGTCAGAATAGCACAGTATCTGATGCACAGGAGTCAGTAAATACTTGAGTTTGCCTTTACAGCCCTTTTATTTTCTCTTTTCTTCCTTTTTTTAAATTTTTTATTTCTTTTATTTTTTTATTATTTTTTTTATTTTCTCTTTTCACAGCATATTTCATACTTTGATGTGTCACTATTTTATCCCCCACATGGGATTACAATTTTTAGTGCAGAAATACATTCATACTCCAGGGTTACACCAACCCTGGTTTTCGTTTGTTTTCTGGTCCCCTCCGGACTCTGCTAGACCCCGAATCCTTACTTGCAGGCGCAGTGCGACCGGAGATTGTTCTGGAAGCGTGTCCAGCTTTCTTAGGTGTAGGCTGTGTCCTCTAGTCCAGGCTCCCCGTTCCCTTGGCCTCCCAGCCCAACTGGGTTTGGGATCGAGGGGGAGTCAGACAGCTAGTCCAGCGGCTGAATGCGCTAGGGCCAGGGTCTCGGCATCTGGTAGGCATCAGCACCTTTCCAGAAGCTTCTGAAACGTGCAAGCGCCTCGGCCCCACCTCAGACTTCCTGAGTCAGAATTTCCCAGGTTTTTCAGAGCTCCGGGCAGGTATATATGAAGATGATTTAAGTGCAGCTTTAATCTAAATTATTTAGGAAATGCAGACTTTGGAGAGAGTACGTGTGGCTGGACAGTGGCCACGTGGTGGGA
The DNA here is from genome assembly GCF_018345385.1 of Vulpes lagopus. Classification (NCBI taxonomy): domain Eukaryota; kingdom Metazoa; phylum Chordata; class Mammalia; order Carnivora; family Canidae; genus Vulpes; species Vulpes lagopus. The sequence goes on along the minus strand of NC_054824.1, from coordinate 96,416,299 downwards.
ACAGAATGAGTTGCTGGAACCCCTGGGGGGCTAAGGTAGCGAACTGAGGAATGCCTGCTACGTGCCAGGCGTGCATGTTAGAGGAAGCAGCGTTGACAGATCAGGAGTCACCAAATCTGTTTTTTGTTTTCCTTTTTCTGAGGTCATTTTGGTTTTTAATCCTCAGGTGTATCAGTTTCCTAGGACTATGTAACAAGTTACCACAAAGCCGGCGGCTGACAGCAAGAGAAATGTGCCCTCTTACAGTTGTGGAGGCCGGAGCCCCGACACGAAGGGGTCGGCAGAACCATGCTTCCTCCAAAGGCCCTAGACGAGGATCCCTCCTCACCTGTTTCAGTTTCCGGCAGCTGCAGGCAGGTGTTCCTGGGCCCGTGGCCCTGTCGCTCGGGCCTTGGCCTCCACCTCACGTAGCCTTCCCCTCCACGCCCGGGTCTCTCCTCTGTGGGCCTCTAACAGCAGCACCCTTGTCATCGCATGGAGGCCCCACCGAATAATCCAGGGAGGACTTCAGCTTGAGATTCCTAACTACGTGTGCAAAGACCCTTTTTCCAAATGGGGTAAAGGTTCACAGGTTCTGAGGACATGGACCTGCCTTCTTGGGGGCCACCATTTAAACCACTACACCAGGGAAAGGGGCCTTACAATCTTGTCTTCTACTGTCACTCCTTTTACAAAATGGTTAAGATGAATACTTCTTTTTGAGCAACACTGTAGTCCTGTCTTCAGAATCTACGAGCATTTTTTATACATATTTGGTTTAAGATGTGATCTATCGTCTCCATTTCATTTTTTATTTATTTATTTTTCCATTTCATTTTTTTAGATGTAATAACTGGCATTGACCAGGAGACTCATTTCACGTTGACAAACTTTAGTAGAAACAATAAAATATTATTGGGCTGTATAATAATTTAGAAATTATTGTAATGGTCAAACAAACTTTAATTATTCGAAACTTACAGGAAAGCGTCTTTGATCATCATCAACCATTTCATTCTCTGGTATGCATGTGAATGAACTTGCTTCTCCTCACCTTGACCACACTACCTAAAAAGCACCATAATCATAAAGGACATGCTTTCATTTTTGACCATCTGACCTTGTAATGATAAAAGCAGGGTAGGCACTTCCTGGAAACCAGAGACATTTGAAAGTGAAAGATCAACTCCAGGAAATCTGTGGTTTCAGACAATAAATACTGAAACACTTTGCCAAAATCCATTGAAATATCACGTTTTAGGTCTAGATGTTAATTTTTCAAGTGACAGGATTCTGGCTATTTATTCTAAAGTAGAGATTTCAATAGTTCTGGGTACTTGGTACCTGAATCCAGTATGTGTTTCCTGTAGGAACAGCTTAGTACCTTTGGGTTCTGATAATAGGGACACATTTTAAGATTATGAAATAATATTAGATGTCTTAGCTGAAGTGATTTGGAGCATACGTTTGAAATCATTGCTTATTTTCTCAACCTCATGGTGTCTTAATGCCTTGGCCTTTTCTCTGTGTTTGCAGCCAAACGTCTCTCTAGCAGACCCTCAGCGTCAAGCCCCTGTGGAAGAGTGTGGGCTACTTCACTCGGCGTCTCTCGTGGAAGCTCAGATGTCGGCTGCTCTGGGGGTGAACTGCCCCTGTCTTTTGGGGACTTGGGGTTTGAGTGTGAGCATTTATTTGTCTCAGTGGGAGTCTGTTCATCGAGGGCCTGTCTTTCTGAAATGGCTCCAAATGTTTGTTTTATCCAGGATATCACTTTCATTCATCTTTTAAAAACCTTTCTCTCCCTTTTTGCCCTAGGATGTATTCCTTCTAAAATTACATTAACATTTTCAAAAAATTCTCCTCTGTAGGCTCTCGCAGACATGGAAATAAGAATTGTTCATCCTCAAAAAAAAAAAAAAAAAAAAGATTTGTTCATCCTCAGGATGGCAGTTTTGTAGAAAACTAAAAATATATTACTTGGGAAAAAAGGAAAGCATTTGGCCTTTTGGATTCTTGTTCCCAGGAAATTCCTGGATAAATTTTCAAAGAGATTGAATTCTGGACTCAATGGTAGGAAACTTTAAAATTAACATACCACATTGCTGTGTCTAAAAGAAAAATAAATGAATGAGACACTTCCAGGGGCTTACAAAATTATTTTTTCTATAGGCCGGACAAAGCTATAATTTTAATAGGCTGCTCTTCCCAAACAGACCTTCTAAACTTAACAAAAATCTGTCCATTTTTTTCATGTGGTGCAGTAGACAAAGATCTATAGACAGAAACTTAACTTCTACAGATTATTAATTTCTATACATACATTTCAATCATACAGACTAATGAAGAACTTCATTGAAAGTTGACAGGTTCCATTTTAAGACATTTTATTTCCAAATGAATCAGTTTTTTCTTTTCTTCCCTCGGGTGTCATTGTTATATCAAATCTGTTATCAAGGTAAAAATATTTGTCGAATTAATCTTTTTTTTTTCTATTTTCCTTGCCACCACCTATGTCTAGGTTTTTAGGACTTCATTCCTTGATTACCACAATAGGCTTAAAAAAACCCATTTTATTATAGAAACATTCAAACATGCAGAAGTAGACAGAATAGTGTTTGGGACCCCATGTGCCTATCAGGAAACTTCATCAGTTATAATCATTTTATTATTTTTGTTTCTTCCCCCTTCGTTTTCTCTTAAAGATGTGAAAGCCCACCCCACTCATCACAGAATGTCAGTGTGTATTTCTAGTTGATAAGCAATTTTTGTCTCCCATAGCTTTCTAATTATTCTTTCTCTAATCTTATTTTTCTCACCAATCCAACAATTTCTAACTATTTGGCATACTTTTATGAAACCTAAGAAGGTTTCAAAGGCTCAGGATTGCTTATTGAATCAAATGCAAACTCTCGTCCTGATTTACAAAGCCATCTTTTCTTTAGTTTCCCCCATCTGTTTGGTTGTTCATTATTCCCAAATAGGCTGTCAGGTGGGTCTCCTCACCACTCAGCCGATGCCTTGATTTTTCCTGTCTCTGGTCATGCTCTTGCCTACCCAAATTCTCTGCATCCTAGAAAGCTCTGCTTGGGTGATGTCACTTCTATGAAGCTTTTCCCAGCTCATACTGACTTCTTTCTGCCCTGAACACTTGGGATTTAAGCATAGTTCCTAAAGTCTGGTGTGTGTGTCTGTGTGTGTGTGTGTGTATATATATATATATATATATATATATATTTTTTTTTTTAATGGTATTCTAGTCTTAATTAGTGTAATCTGGGAAGTAGGTTCTGAGTCACTGACTGGCAGTATTTGTTTTTAAAGACAACTTTAAGATGTTTGGGTGAACGGTATCTCTAGGGTTATAAGAAAGGTCAGTGGTGCCGCACAAAATCTAGCATCAGTATGATACATGGAATTCTAGGATTGGATTCGTAGTGTCTACCCCTGGTGTTACTCCTGTGATTACGCTACGTTACATGACCAAAGTTATTTTCCAGATGTGATTAAGGTTAGTAATCAGTCGACCTTAAGGTAGGGAGACTATCCAGGTGCACCTGGTCTAATCACACGAGCCCTTTAAAGGAAGGGAGTCCTTTAAAGGACTCTGGCTGGTCACAGAAGAGGAAGAGAGATTCTAAGCCTGAGAAGGATTACACCTACAATTATTGGCTTTGAAGGTGAAGGAAGGGGGGGCTATGAACCAAGGAATGAAGGTAGTTCCCAGATAGCCAGAAGGAAAATGGGATCTCAGTCCTACAAGCCCAAGGAACTGAATCCTACCAACGGGCTGAATAAGCTTGGAAGCAGACTCTTCTCTAGAACCTTCAGATAAGAACCCTGCCCAGCTGACTCCTGTGGTTTGGCCTTGTGATACACCACGCAGAGAGTACCACCAGGACCATTCAGTTTTCGGACCTGCCAAGCTGTCAGATAATAAATGGCTGGTGTTTTAAGCTGCTGCGTTAGTGGTAATTTGCTATGCAGCCATGGAAAATGAATAAAGTAGATAACACAGGATTTGAACTCATGGTAAATTTTATGCAATTTCTGCTGTTTGTCTTCCCCTCAGTTTTACTGAGCTATAACTGACATACAGCACTGTAGGTAAGTTTAAGATATGCTGCATAATGACTTGACATCCATGCATCTGAAATGACTGCCACAGGAAATTGAGTTACCATCTGTCACTTCATATAGTTAACATTTTTTGTTTTTCCTCATGATGAGAACTCTTAAGATCTGCTCTCTTAGTAACTTTCAGATGTACCACACAGCAATGTTAACTACAGTCATCAGGTACAATGCATCGTCAGTGCTTACTTATCTTGTAAGTGCAAGTTTGTACCTTTTGACCACCTGCACCCAATTTCCCCACCCCCACTCCCTTCCTCTGGTAACCACAAGTCTCTTCTCTTTTTCTTTTTCTTTCTTTTTTTTTTTTTTTTTTTTTTTTTTTAGGATTTTGTGTGTCATCCTTGTGCAGAGGTCATGCTAATGTCCTCTGTATCACTCCAGTTTTAGTACATGTGCTGCTGAAGTGAGCAACCTGCTACCTTATTAGGGCTCCAAATCCATAAGGGAGGTTTTCCAACAGATGGAGGCACTCAACATGTGTGGTCATTGCGCAGGCTAGCGGTGCCCTTAGTTTAAGATGCTTTGCTTTGGTCCATAAATTTCTGACTACAGATAGGAAAACTTCAAGGAGAATAAGGCCTAGCTTTCCTTTTTTTTTTTTTTTTTTTAAGTCTTTAGGAGGGTCGTTGAGGAGCGGGAGGTAATTAGAACAGCTTATGTGGCTGGTATTAGTGTTGGTTCGTTATACGGTCGGACTAATCATTATCTCTGATCTGAGACTGGGCAGGTTTTGTAGGAGATGTGCCCCTAAGCTCTGCAGGCAGCCAAGATTTCTGATGATAGAACTTGCTTAAAAAATAAACACAGAGACTCACTTGCTTCGGGAATTGGTCAACAAATAGTTAATGAGGATATGTAGGTAGATGGGAACTGAAATTACAGTTTCTTCTGCAGCTCAGAATCAGAGACAGAAGACAGTTTAATGGGCAGCTGTGTCTGCAGCCCTGCACATATTACACAAACACATGGTTAGACATTTATTTGGGGTGCCTGCGTATGGTTCATAAAGAACTTGTTCCTTATAGAGTATACTGCTGAATGACTCCTTGCAGGATGATGATGAAGCTACAGCTTCTAATTTAAAGAGTTAGGCAACTATCCTTTTAAAAATTGACTTTGTGAGGTATAGTTTGCATACAGTAAAAGGTATTTTTAAATGTATAGTTCATCAACTTCATCCACCCACACAACCATCACCACACTCAAGAGACAGCACATTTTCATCAACCAGGCAGTTCCCTTGTACACACCCCTTGCACTCGATCCCTCTCTCCATTCACTGCTCCAGGTAACCATTGATGTGATTTCTATAGATTAGATTATAGATTAGTTTTGCCTCTCTGGCACAGCATAGAAATGGAACCATACAGAATGTACTCTGGTGTTCAGTCTCTTTCACTCAGCATGACGTTTTGATTCGTCTACGTAGTTGCATTTAATAGTAGGATATTTTTATTGCTGGATAGTATCAATAACACAATTTGTTAGCCATTCACCTATTTTTTTTTTTTTTTTAGCCATTCACCTATTGGTGGACATTTGGATTATTCCAGTTTTTGGCTATTAGGAATAAAGTTGCAAGGACAGTCTTTGTGTGGAGCTATGATTTTTGTTTCATTTTGGTAAATGCCTAGGCATGGAGTAGCTGGTTCAGATGATGAGTGTCTGTTTAATTTTAAAATAAACTGTCAAACTGTTTTCCAAAGCGGTTGTATAATTTTTCAATTTCATTGGCAATGTGGAGGAGACCCAGCTACTGTCCACCTTCCTTAATACTTGGTATTGTTGGGTTTTTTAAAGTGTTAGTCTTTTTTTTTTTTTTTTTTTAAGATTTCTTTATTTATTTTGGTGGGGGAAGGACAGAAAGAAAGGGAGAGAATCTCAAGAAGACTCCCTGCTGAGTAGGGGGCCCCAAATTGGGGAACATATAGGTAAAATAATGTTATTGGGGTGTCATATCTGCTAAGTGGCAGTTCTAGGAGGTCTATAGGAAGTCCTTAAGAATTTCCATTATGGAAATGTACACAGCAGAAAGGGTCTTAGAAAGAAACAGAAAATTTATTACTGTGTACATGAGAAGGGAAGTTTGTGAGGGTATTTGTGAGTGTGTGTGAGTATGCAAGGGTGCATAATATGCGAGAGCTCACACCTCAGGATCTTCCCAGATGTGGTGCTCTCCCTTGACCATCCTCTTCACTTTTAGTCAACCTGACTTATCCTTAGGGTTTAGCTTTTTTGGCGGGGGGAGGGGCAGAGGGAGAGTGAGAATCTTTTTTTTTTTAATAGGTTTTTTTAAAAAAAGATTTTATTTATTTATTCATGAGAGACACAGAGAGAGAGAGGCAGAGGGAGAGAGAGACTTTCAAGCAGAATCCATGATGAGAGTGGATCCCAACACAGGGCTCCATCTCGTGACCTTGAGATTGTGACCTGAGCCGAAATCAAGTCAGGTGCTCAACCAACTGAGCCACCCAGGCCCCCCCATGGTTCAGCTTTGACATCACTACTTCAGGAAAGCTTGTTGCATGCTTTCATATTTTGTTGCTCTTTAGTTTTTTCTATCACAATTGTAATTGAATTTACAGAAATATTTCTTTAGTGAATATCTTTTCCAATGTACTGCAGGCTCCATGGGGCCCATTTCCCATCATGTATCTAACATGTAACAGTTTCTGGCATGGAGCATCAATAACTATTCAACTATTCAACTATTTGTTGAATATGTGTATTTGTTGAATGAATGAATGAATATCCAAGAGTAAGTAGGTTTCCTTTCTCAGAGTCCTATTCTGAGAAATTCATTCTTTTTGGTGTATAGGTCTATGAGTTTTTACTTAAAAAAAAAAAGTCATGTAGCTACCATAAGAGTCCAGATATAGAGTAATTTTATCTGTTCCCTGTGGGCACCCCCCCCCCACAAATTCCCTTTTAGTAACCCTTTGTGGCCAAATTCTACCCTCAACCTTTGACCTCTGGCAACTCCTGAGAATTGCTTATTTTATATTACCCTGAGCTCTTCTTTTCTTTCCATCCTGCCTTGTGTGTATTTCAGCTGTCTTACCACTCAATAGTACTCTTGTACATTTTATCAGAGAAATGAAATTAATGCAGATAGTTGCCTCACACCAAATTTATGCTCCACACGGAATCATTTCAGTAAATAAACTATACTTGACTACTTTAGGAATAAGAAGAGAGACACTAGGTCACCTGGGTTTTTGTTTGTGGCCTATTGTTTTTACTCTCTTAGTAGCTCTTAACATCTGTACGCACCTCTATTTCCCTACCCCTGCTTTAATTCAGTTTCATGATCTTGCCTAGGTCATTGCCATGGCCTCCGCCCTGATTCCTTGCCTCCGATACTTCCTTGCTTACACTTCATCTCTACATTTCACCCAGGGTGAACTCAGACTCGAAGACTGAGAGCTCTTTGGTAGTAACCTCTGGAGCCTCAGTACCCAGGCATGCTACTCAGAGCTCTTCATGAGGCCCCTGCTTACTTCTTCAGGGTCATCATTCTTCAGGGTCTTGTTTCTTGCACTCTGTGGTGTTCCAGATGTTCCAGATTATTTGACATTTTATGAATGTGCCATGCATTTTATGGTTTTTTAAAAGCTCTGTTCATGCTGCCTTGAAAGCCTTTTGTGGCTTTATCTGTTCAGTGAATGTCTACTAATTATTGAAGACTATACAGGCTATCTCCTGCCTTCCCAAAGACCTGTTGATTATTCCCTCTTTTGTCCTGGTAGTTACCTGTCCACCCATCTGCCTAACACCCATAGTTCCTTATTGCACACCTGCATTCACATATTTGTCTCCACTCACTAGAAACACAGCTCTTTGAGGCCCAATCTGTTTCTTACTCATCTTTGAATCCTCAGTGCCTAGCACAGTGCCTGCCATACAGTAGATGCTCAACAAACATTTGCTGAATGCATCAATGGAAAGGTTTATATTGTATTACTACCTGAGCATTTTAATGGTTTATACAGACCTGTTTTACATTTATCTTTTCTTGGTATTTTGGAAAATTTCTATCAACTACTCTCCCATTTTCATGAGAAGCTAATGATCCTATTTTGTGTGGTCACTTGAAGTTCTCTCTAACCTTCCATCAGTCGCTATGCTTCTATATCTGTATGATCTGGTTAGTTGGCATTATTTCAACTGGGCTTACCCAGGGCTGTTTGCGTATAGAAACTCAACTTGCAACTATGGAAGTGAAAAAGGGGAAAATAGGAGATGTCGAAAGTGAACATGAATTTCCCATTTGTGGCTAACTGGCTTTGAGCTTCCTCTCCATTGAGGCTCAGAGTAAAGTCAAAGCTCTCATTATGTGCTCAGGTTTGAACTTGCTATAGGTCATGCTGTTAGTCAGCTATTTATCAGTTGTATTCAGTGCCCTATTAACTTTATGGACTTTCACCTCAATTATCTTAGTCTTAAGGTGTTTGTGTGCAACTTATTTACCATTAAAGTGGAGATACAGTCTTTCTATGGGAAAACGAAGACAATAAATCCTCTAAAAATATTCTGTCCAACTCATCACATCTTTTCATCATAAAAAAGCAAACACTAGTGTAGGAAAGGATTCTTACTAACAAAGTAATCATATTTGTGATCAGTCAGCTCTTGGTCAGGAGTGAGGGAAGGTGGGAGATGGGAGGCAATAGTTTGGGTCTTCATCTCCTTATGACCAGGATTTGGGTCTGGGTGGGACTCCCTGTTGAATGCCTCCAAGTATAATCTTGGAGCTCTCTGGAAAGGAAACTGTCATCTCTTAGGACAGTTATATATTCTAGGAAAGATCTAAGTTGTAAAGAAAGTGTTTGGCACCCTGATTTCAAATTTTCATATTACTAATTTAGGTTGCAGTGATATTTCTCTCAAATTTTCATTTTCACTAGGATCAATAAGGAAGCTTGTTAAAACAGACAGCCCTGATTTCTACTCCTGGATACTCTGGTTCAGTAGGTTTGGGATGGACCCTTGGAAGATGAATGCATAACCATCTCTGATACACAAAGAAGGAAAACTCTTTTTCCTTGGATTGTTGGAGCAGGACAGGCCAATGTCCTTGGCATTTCCGAGGTTGTTGATGGACCAAAGCAGTTCCATAAAAACGGGTTCAAAACACTGGGACCATCTGTCCCAAACCTCATCTATTTTTGATGTCTGGATGTCCGTTTGATCTTGTGGGAAACACTCATGAGCAGAAAGCATAGGTGGCACCCAAGAAGTCAGGCTGAAGAAAAGCATGAGGAGTGTGCTGGAAAATGTACTATTAAATTCTGCTGGGGTGAAGATTCCACTGAACTGAGTTTGTGGAGTACCACAGACGCACTGGGGAGAACATTGAGCTTGCATCATTGCACCCTCCTGCTATGACTTATGTCCTGGCTTTATAGACTTTCACCACAGCCAACTTAAAGTTTGGACATATTTGACGTGTGGTTGTACAAATAGGATGGAGGCTGAGCAGAGATAAAAGATGCACAGGGGCCTGAAGAGGTGGACAGATATGTGGAATGCTGTCTCAACCTGCTTTCTGCTGTGAGTCGAATTCCAAAGGTTGGTTCAGTTCTCCAGGTTTGGTTCGGGTCTCCAGAAGGTAGGCTTGGTTTCCATGTCCATAGCCTTTTCTGCTGGATGAGCTCTGGAATTAGGGCTGTCTAGTGGTAGGGTGGAGAATGGTGGTAGCTGAGGGCTTTCACTGAACTTTCATCGAATAATAAATAACTTACACCAGATGGCTGAGACACATGGAATTTTCAGAGAGACCTTTAAGGCAACCATTTTCCAGGTACTATTTTGATCCTGGGACATTTGAGGGTGAGGGCTACACACCCAGGCCCAGTGGCAGAATGCAGAAATGCCTCAGCACATTTTAGAAACCTGAGGGTTAGCTGTCCCAGGGGTGGTGGATCGCCGTGGTTTGTTTTTGAAGAAAAGATTTCCTGAAACTGACAAGAGCAATTTTGCATCATTTCTGGGGCTGAGGCAATTAGTAGAAATTGCACTATTTTTTAAATAATGAGGCATAATTACCCCAAGGTTTGGAAAATTCGAACAGTGTGCTCAATACAAGAAGGAAGGTAACTTCGAGGTATTGTGTTCGATCCCTGGAAATCACGTTTGTCCCACTCTTTCAATAGCTTCTCTGGTTATGTGTTGCCAGCCCAGGATAATCTAGGGCTACTTTTCCCCCCATGCATCCCTGAATTTCAAATGTAAATGGGGTGGGTGAAGACCTCTGACCTGCCCCTCATCCCTCTAGAGTACAGTACCCCAATACCTGCTATTGCCAAGCCCAAACAATATTACTCAAGGTTTTTGCTAAGGGATCACTTGGGTAAGACATAGTCTTATAGTCTCTCTTGCCTGCTAAATGGCAATGGCATTGGAGCCATTCACAGCAGGGTGAGACCTTCCTGGTTGTCTGACTTGGAGCATGCCATCTGGTCTACCAAGCCTTCGTGTTCTCCCCTTAAAATGTTATCACCCATAACTTGCACGGGTTGAGTAATACATATGTAAAGCAGCGGGTAGACAACAAACCCAATAAATTGTATACTTTCCTTGGATGGAAAACCCTTTTAGAAGGGCCTTAGAGTTACTCTTGGTGACTGACTGTGCTCTCCCAGAGTAGGGCAGACACGAGGGTAGATCTACCAGGTGACACTGAGAAGGAAAACAAATCTCATTTGGAAGAGTAGGTAAAGTTGAGCCTGTCAAGAGCAAACAACCTGAGGCATTTCTCTTGGTAGATGGATTCCTGTCCTGCTTGTCTGTACTTTGGCAAAAACATGTGCAGGCAAATATCTTATTTGACATTGTCCTAAAAAGGCCGAGCTCCTGTGACCATGCTTGCGTGTCTGGCAAACGCTCTCTAAAGGGCAACGTCCTTTAAAATATGCAGACATAAATTTGTGTGTTTTCTGCAAATTAAGTTTTAGTATGTATTGTCTCATTTGCTTTGTTTCCTTCACACCGTCGCATGGGGGGCTATTATTGGTCTGAGAAATTGGTCCTGAGCATTGGTCTCAACTCTAATCGAGACACTTTGGCTCCTGAACTTTCATTGGGATGAAAGTAGTGGCCAAGGCCTTCCTCACCCACTCCAACTCCTCTTTTCTTGACCAGCCAGCCCTGTAATTTGCATTTCAGAAGTCCTGAGTCTGGGCATTGTTTCAACAAGGACAGTCATTTTACGAAGTCTCCGGGATCCTTCTATGTAGGTCTATGTTAGGATGGTCAGAAAAGGGAAATCATCTTGGTAAGAAACTGGAGAAACTGCTGAGTATCAAAAAAAGGAGAAGGAAATACATTATTTATTACAAAAAAAAAAAAGAGAACATTTGAGATACTAAAACAAAACCCGATTTGAATAATTATGACTCTATCATCCACATGAGTTGATGGTCTTGCCAGTGAGATTCCCTGAAGGCTATTCTAAAACCTTGCTGAGCAACCACTGCAACAAAATTGTTTAAAAAAACAAAGACCATTTTGCTGGTTCCCTGTTGTGGTTATGAGACAGATTTGGTAATAAAGTGCTATTTAAAGTATGAGCTGTAGTTTTCTGCAGCTGATTTCATTAATTCTAACAAAAGAACATTGAACATGGGTTGACTCTTATGGAGCTGTAGCTTTTAGTCACATCAATTATTTAAATTTCACCCCATTCTTGAAAGATTAGTAAATATTTTTCTTTTTTCTGTCATGGGAGAAGCTCATATATGGATAGTAAGAGTAATAAATATGGTACTTTAGAAAGTTGTTTACTTCTTCCCCATAGTATTTATTATAATTGAAATTCTTTTTTTTTAGTTTAATAGAATTGGCCTGGGGAGGTAGTGAAGGAAGAGGCAGGCCCTATTGTGCTTCATGATTATGCTGCAAGTTAAATCATTACTCTGGTTTTGGCTGGTGACTGAATGGGACACCCTTTTATCTGAAGAGTAAGAGGCTGTGGTTGCCAAAGGAGAGATATGAAAACTCTGGCACTCAATGTGTTATTTTTCTACTCTTTGTTTTCACATCTCTGACGTCTATATATCTTCCCTTCCCACACAGATTTGTACATGCTTTAAACATCCCCATTATTGACTCTGGAGTAATATGATTTTCTTTTTTGACAAACACACCTGGATTTGTATATCCACATGCGGCCCATCTCCTTCAAAATGAAAGCGTATTTCTACATTATTGCCATTTGTTAAGCTTTTGGGATTTCATTATTTTGTAAACTTTTGATTTTTTTTTTTTTAATGCCTCCAAGGGAGTTAACTTTTGCTCCTTAGAGTAGAGTTGATTTTGGAAGGAGTGGAATGTCATTTGAAGCCAGGTGAGGTAGATGATCATGCTGAATAACATAAATTGTGGTAAAACATGGGCAATCCTGCCTGAGGAGTTCCAATTTCTGGTTGTTCTAATATATATATATTTTTTATCAAGAGCTTTTTATAAAGGAAAATGATTTTCTGATCTCAAAGCCTCCCTTTTGCAGAGTCAAAATGTCAAGGATCTGCCTGATGGAACTCGACCTGACCTTCCAGACTCGTTTCCCACGACACTGCCACTAACTGTGGTCATGTGAACTCCATGACCTTCCCTAAAGACTCCCAGCTCTGTGCCTTTGCTCATGTTGTTTCTTATGAAGTAGGCTTTCCTCTTTATTTTCACTGATTTGTATTTGTTACTCCTGCATTTCAGAAAAATTTTATTTAAATTTTTTTTTCAAGATCCATTGTTCTCAAGATTTTGTTTATTCATTTGAGAGAGAGAAAGAGACGGAGAGTATAAGCAGCGGGGTGAGGGCAGCATAGAGAGAGGCAGACTCCTTGATGAGTGGGGAGCTGGACGCTGGGCTCCATCCCAGGACCCTGGGATCATGACCTGAGTGTCCGCTGAAGGCGGACACTTAACCGACTCTGCCAGCCGGTGCCCCTCAAAGTTTGAATATGGCCCTCATCATTACTGTTTAATTCTTACTCATCTTTAAGGATCTATAGAATGGCAGTTCCCATATCCTCCCAATTGGAAATTAATCTCTCTGAGCTTCCCTAGTATTGTGTTGCCTCTGTTTCGTAGTATAGCTTTTAGAGTCTAAGCCTTTTGTTTAAGTGCCTTCAGTTTTGTAGGTCTAGCCTCTAGCCCAGTTTCTTCTTCTGTTAAATAGGAATTATAATAACAGACCAATAGTCTTCTTTCTTCTTACTGACCCTGTGCAATTCATTCTTACTCATTTATTTAAAAATAATTTACAGGGCAGCCCGGGTGGCTCAGCGGTTTAGTGCCTGCCTTCGGCCCAGGGCCTGATCCTGGAGACCCGGGATCGAGTCCCACGTCGGGCTCCTGCATGGAGCCTACTTTTCCCTCTGCCTGTGTCTCTGCCTCTCTCCCTGTCTCTCATGAATAAATAAATAAAATCTTTAAAAAAATAGTTAAAAAAAATAATTTACAGATTGACGGCAATGCTGTTGTGCAAGCAATGAGCATATAAAAATTAATACGATGAGTATCTTGTTCCTGTGGCATTCACAGCTTACTAGAGGAGCCGGTGACATACTGAAGTTATTGCAAATCAGTGCAACAAGTGCCATAGTAGAAATAGGAATGGGGATTTAAGTTGTGACTCAGAGGAGAGAGTAATCAATTCTGCTATTGGGTGGCCAGGGACAGTTCCATGGAACAGAAGACACCAGATCTGGTTCTCAAGGGACAAATAGTGTCACCAAGTAGACAAAGATCAAAAGGGCAATCCCAGAGAGGGAAAAATATATGAAGGCATCAATGTATAAGAAAGTATTATATCTTCAGTCAGCCGCAACAGTATGAAATCTGGAGGGTAAGAAATGAGAAGCAAAGGGCAGATTTTGGAGAGCCCTGTGTGCTATGCAAAGGAGCCTGGACTTTGTGTGGTTGAAAGGGAAAGTAACTAAATCAGAGGTAACAGGATTGGGTTGTAATTTAGAAACATCTGGAGTAGTGGGGACTGATAGAAAGATCAAATGTAATAATACATACTCTAGAATAAAATATGATGCACTTGACAAAGATGAGTAATTTCCCAAGTGACTGGTGATGGGATCCGTAATATAAAGCAGCTTACGTATTACCTAAAAGAAAATGCATCAGCAATGTCTGCCAGAGAAAGACCTCTATTTTCTCCAGTGGATCAAGAAAAAAAAATGTGATTTTAATAGAAAGATTTAAAGAAATGGAAATTCAAACAAATTTGATTATTTCTGTTAAATCTTATATCCAGGCCCAGTGACCATGAAATACTAAACTTGGCAGACATGGTGTCAGCGAGATGGAGAGGAGGTGGGGAAAGCCTGAGAAAAAGGGGGTACTATTAGTGTAGGACTTTCACAGATCCATGCGCTATGCTCTGCAGTTGTCTTCCACTGAGAGTGCACCTTTGCTCCCTAGAACCAGGGGAGGAGGGCAGCCTTTCCTCCCCTCTCGGGGTGGGGGTCATTCAGGAAAAGCACTGCCTGAAGTCTGCCTCCATAATGTTCCTTTTAGGCCGAAGAGGGCCAATCACAATGGTTTCAAAATAGGTGTTGCATGGCTAATTTCCCACAAAAAAGTGCGATCTGGAGGGGCCTACAGTGAGTTGCTTGCATCTGGCAACGTAGTAAGTGAAAACCTGCCATTTCCGCATGGCTTCAATGCACATATTGGAAAATTGGCCCCTCCTTGCTCTAGCTTAGGAAAACCCCAGGACTGACCACACCTTTGAATAGTACGGGTTCATGGGGGGGGCGGGGAGGGGGTGGTGTGTGTGTGTCAAACATTGGAAAGAGAGAAAGATACCAACAAAAGGCAGAGTTTGAGACTGGGAGTGGTGGGAAATGAGATGGGGGAAAGAGGCAAGAGCTGGATCTCGGAGGGTCTTGAATTCTGTTCAAAAAAGCTGCTATGTGGGAGAGAGGGACCCCAGACATAAGTCAGTCAGGGAAGAATCAGGGTCACATTGTAACTTAGAAAGCTTTGAAGACTGTGTGGAGGGTGGGTCGTGGTCCACAGCAAGCCTAGGGAGGGTAAGATTTGAATTTCCTGTTTGCCCAGCAAGAGCATAGGGATCTGGTAAGGGTGTTGGCATCATATGGATGTCTGGGTCCCGGAAAACAACTCAGGGGGTCCACGGTTAGCAGGGTGTCAGGTCTTCATCACCCTGTCATCTTTGACTACATAGGAACCTTCTTTGTACCAGCTTCTCAGCTGGAGCCTGAGAACCATTGGTTCTTAGCCCAGATGGAGGAGGAGCCGGGAGCAGGAGGTCTCAGTGGAGCTCCATTAATCACCGAGGAGAGGCAGCCGGCTATAAAACCCACACCCCACACTGATCCGAATGTGAGCTGGGCACGTTTAAAAGTGTGGCTGAACCTCCACAAATACGTCACTCTCCTTTTGCCCTCCCTACCCTTGGGTGAAAATGAGTCAAGCCAGGGAGTACCCAGACAGTGCTGGGAAGGTCTGGTTCTTTACAAAGAAGGAGGCTCCATGGTCATCACTGGGGAGAAAGGAAGACCTCCAGAGGGTCCCAGAATGTTCTGATTTTTCTATTTTTTTCCCTATTTATATTTCCTATCTAGATGACTCCACTCTTTAGCTTTCTCTCAAATTTAGTTCCCCCTCATAGTAAATATTGTCCTTCAGAAAACCTATCCCTGAGCTGCGTACTTAATAGAGCCTCAAAATTTGCCAGTGAACTTCATATTTTAGATTTTAAACATATTTTTATCTTAAAAGGTTGAATTGGAATGAACAAGTAAGATGTAGATGGAATAGATCGATTGATCCCTGGAGGTAGGAAAATAATCTATGTGGCTGCTGTCCCTGATTCTGGCCCCAAAGGCATCTTAGGGCCTCTGTGGCTGTAGCTGAGCCCCCACAGGCAGCATGAGCCTGTGGACAACTTTACCCTTTTCTCATGGGGGAGAAGGGGGACAAACTAGGGCTGAAATCCAAGCACAACAACCCTTGCCTCTGGCAAATGCTGGACCAGTGCCTTCTGTGGTGCTGTCATCACACCCTGGTGTGCTTTGCTGCCCTTTGCAAATGGGGTTGTGCTGCCTCCCTGCCCCCCTTTACCCTTCCTTTGGCTCATCTGCCCAATATGGTCAATAGGTAGGGTCTGATCTTTATCAACAGTAGCAGAAATGGTAGGTTCTTAAGCCTACCAAGCCGGTATGAAGCCCCCTACACAATCTGACCTCGAGTTTTGCGTTCAGGACTGAGCTTCCATGAATTGAATTTTGGAGGCTTTTTTTTTTGTTTATTGTTTTTTTTGTTTGTATTTTGGCTGAGAAGGATGGAGAGTGGGGGCGACATCCAGACCTCCTGAATTTCCTGGCAACATGCCATTCCCAGGATCTTTTACAGTCACTTTTCAGACCTTTACGACACCGTCCCCTCGCTCCTAAGATGACTGTCCACGCCACCTGGACACAGCAGGTTGGTCCCAATTCAAGACGCAGTTTTGAATCATTACCTCTCTGTCTCCCTGTCTGACATAAAGAAGTGGGTGGGTGGATGGCTGTAGCAAAATCTGGAAGGAAACTGGTGGGGGGTTGGGGGGACCAGGTGGATGGAATTGTTTCTCAGTGTGGTTGGGTCTCACAGTTCTTTCTGGTTGTTTTGTTTCTACACTTCCAGTCCTCTTTTGACCAACTCCTTCCCCACCTCTTCACCCTGAACCCCCAGAAACCACAACTATAGTCAAATAATAAAGTACACGAAACAAATAAAACTGCCTCTGTGTGAATATGCCTCTCTGGTCACGCCAACCCTGTGAGAGACGCTTCCCTGGTAAACAGTTAACAGGCACACAGCAGACTCTGCACCCTTAAGGCAGGAGGGAGAGGAAGGGCCAGAGCTTCTGGAAAGGTCTGGGCCTGTTGGTACTTGGAAACCCCAGGGGAAGGTGGGGCATAGGCACTCCCAAGAATCCTGGCAGACTCAAAAGGGAGAGAGAGAGAAAAACCTCCCAGGTTTGCAGCCATCAGGCCACTTGGGTGTCTGACAAAATGTGTGACTTCGTGGGTTTCTTGGGCTCCGGGTTGAGCAAGGGTAGGAGAAATCTGGGACTGCGCGACGATGGATGAGCCGACTTGTGAGCAACCTTCAGTGTAAACTTGCAACGAGACCCTTAAGATTCAGAATTCTAAAGCTCCACCTGAGCTCTGACTCAAGGGTTAAGTTCTAAAATGATAGTTATGCATTTTGCAAATTTCCTGTCCTCAGAGTCCCCGCTGGGGGTGACAGGGTTAGTGGTGAGCACCTGAGAAGCTCTTAGAAGATACGGTTAACTGGGGCTCATCCAAGGCCCGTGCAATCAGAATCACGAGTTGTTGGGGGGCAGGTATCGATCCCTCTGTAAAGGTTCCCGCTGAATTTAAGGGGGAGCCAGGGCGGAAAACCACTGCATCATTTGAACCCGGCTATCAAGTATTTCCAGAGGTTTATTCGATGTTGGCGCTGTCCTACAATCTGGGACTAGACATGAAGAGGTGACGTGGGGGCTGTTAGCAGGAGGGGGGCTCAGTCTGAAGACCAGGAAAAGGAGGACAGAACGACGTCCAGGAACATCCAGGAGGATGATGCTTTAAGGAGTTTCATCCGGCCCACAGGGTCGGGTGCTGCCCAGTGGCCCCATAAGGCCATGATTTCAATGTGTCTCCTGCTGGGGGGGGGGCAGGAGGACTGAAGGGGCCAGCTGCAGGGCCAGCTCACCTGGCCCAGGAGAAAAGGAAAATCAGTGTGGACTGAAATCTTATGAATCTTGGCTGTGAAGTGACAGGCTGAAAAGGGGATGCAGGGTCTAGGAGTTTTGTTTTCTTTTCCTTCCAGTTTTATTGTGATATGACTGACACATGGCCTCATATTGGCTTGCGAAGCGCAGTGTGGTGATCTGATACGTGTATGTATTGCCAACGATCACTGCCGTAGGCTCAACATCCCTCACCTTGCTGTTTTGTTTTGTTTTTCTTGTGAAGGGGACTTGGAGGATCTAGTCTCTCAGCCACTTTCCAGTACATAATACAGTATCGTTAACTGTAGGCACCGTACTGTACATTATCTCCCCGCAGCTTATTTATCCTGGATCTGGAAGTTTGTGTCTTTTTGACCTCTTTCACCCATTTTCCCTACCTCTACCCCTTACCCTTGACAAAACCCAACCCTGTCTCTTTTTCTAGGAGTTTGGTGTTTTTTTTAATTTTTTAATTTTTTATTTTTTATTCCACATGTATATGAGATCATATAGCATTTGTTTTTCTCTCTGTGACCTATTTCACTTGGCATAGTGCCCTCAGGATTCACCCATGTGGTAGCAAATGGCAGGATTTTCTCCTCCTCCCCGCCCCCCCAACCCCTGGCTCCTCCTCCTCCTTTAGGATTTTTCTTTTTTATGGCTGAATAATATTCCTTTGTGTATCTCTCTCTCTCTCTCTCTCTCTCTCTCTCTCTCTCTCTCTCTATTGCATTTTGAGTTTTTTTTTTAATGAATTAAATAGGTGACATCAGAGTGCATGTACATGTGAAGGGGAGGGGAGTGGATGAAGATATAGGGGTGAGAAGGAATAGTGGAGGATACATGGTTCTTTCAGAAAGCAGAAGGGGTGGGATCCAGAGTGTGGGTCAGAGTGATTGGAGAAGAGAGAAGAGACTCTGCTGTCACTGTGGTGGAGGAGAGGATGGAATCGCTTCAGTGGGTGCAGATAAAAGGGCACGGGCACGAGTGGGAATGCGGGATGTTTCCCTGTGGTGTCTCATTCACTGTGACATGGAAGAAAGTCAGCTATTCCCCTCTGAGGCCTCTGGAACTGTTGACATAGAGTGACAGTTGGATGTGAGCACATCCTCATTTCTCACCCCCCTCACTTTCTCCAGACACATGGAAGAGCGTGTGTGTGTGTGTGTGTGTGTGTGTGTGCGCACGTGCACACTGTGTCTGGAGAGCGCTGAGCTGAGGAGGTGTGGGAGACACTTAGTCTCTGTCTGGGGCTGTCTCTTCCCATGCCTCCTCTCCCCTCACCTCCACCTCACCTGCTTTCTTCAGGCCCATTCTGTCTTCCATTTTCTCAGGTTCTTTCTTTCCTTCCTCTGTCAGAATATCAGCCTTCCCTTGGCCGCCACCACCGCTCTCATTAAGTTTCTGTTCCTGATTTTGTTATGAATGCTGAAAGTCTGACAGGTCATCGATATCTCTGGTACTTTTCCTTCTACGAGGCGAGCTGGTCGATACAGTGTGTGGGAGGCCGCGATAACTGTCCGACGTGGTTCTGGCCTTCTCAAAAACAGAGGCCCAGATTATATGGCAAGTGGAAACAGAGCCAGATTTTTGGAAATGGTGAGCTTTCGTCTTCATCTTACTGTTTCTGTCTTCACTTCTCAACTAGGAAGCCTGGGAAAGATGTGGTGAAGGCCCTGAAAGAAGGGCTCAAAATATGGTCTGCAACAGCTGCCAAAAGGCAGCTCAAATTCAGCTTTCTTCTTAATGAAACCACAGGTTTGGTTCAGTACGTCTAACATCCTGCTTGAATCAGGGAGCCTTTGGACTCTGTTCCACAACTGGCAAGATGACTCACCTACTGGAGAAATTGATTAAGAACATTAAAGGAATTTTTAAAATGTGGTGAGGTACACATAACATAAAATTTGCCGTCTTAACCACTTTTAAGAGAAGTGTTCAGTGGTATATTCACAGTGTTGTGTAACCAATCTCCAGAACCTTTTCATCTTGCAAAAGTGAAACTCTATGCTCATTAAATAACAACTCCCCATTCTCCCTACTGGCTGGCCCCTGGCCACCACGGTTCTATTTTTTGTCTTTATGAATTTTAACTATCCTAGGTACCTGATATGAGTGGAATCATGCAATATTTGTCTTTTTGTGGCTGCCTTATTTCACTTAGCATAATGTCCTCAAGGTTCATCCATGTTGTAGCATGTGTTGCAATTCCCTTCCTTTGTAAGGTTGACTGATATTTCATTGCACGTGTGTGCCACACTTTATTTTTATTTTATTTTATTTTATTTTATTTTATTTTTATTTTTTGCCACACTTTATTCATCTACTGATGGACACTTGGATTGCTTCTGTCTTTGCCTACTGTGACTAATGTTGCTGTGAACATGAACGTACAAATACCTGTTTGAGTTTCTACTCTCAATTCAATTTGAATTTGGGTATATACGTAGAAGTGGAATTGTTGAATCATATGGTAACTAATTTTAATTTTTAAGGACCTGCTATACTACTTTCCATAGAGACTGCAGCATTACATTCCTACATAAGAGTGAACGTGGATTTCAATTTCTCTGCATCTACACAAACATTTGTTATTTTTTTTTAAAGATTTTATTTATTTATTTATTTATCTGGGAGAGAGAGAGAGAGAGAGAGAGAGACTGACTGACTGACGTCCCCCTGAGCAGGGAGCTGAATGTAGGGCTTGATCCCAGGACCTTGAGATCATGACTTGAGCCAAAGGCAGATGCTTAATTGACTGAGCCACCCAGGCACCCCTTTTGTGTTTTCATTAGTAGCTTACATGTGATAAGCATTTCCCTAATGATTAATGATGTTGAATATTTTTTCATGTGTTTATTGGTCATTTGTATATCTTCTTTGGAAAATTACCTCTTTGAGTCCTGTGCCCATTATTTAATCAGGGTTTTGTTGTTTTGTTGCAATTAAGAATATTTTGAGATTTTTTAATGAATCTAGAATGACATAGTATGATCTATTGAAGTCCAAGGCTTTTTATTTTTCTCCAGTGACTCTATTATAGTTCCTGTTGTGAAACACAGTGAGCTCCTTGAGGTGAATCCCAATTTTAGGTAGCATGAAATGTGACTGTGCCCAGTTTTAATTTTAATTTATGATAATTTGAATCCACTTTTTTTTAGATAAACCAGATGCTATGTCTCTTGACATATCCAATACAAAGGTATTCTTTTTTTTTTTTAAGATTTAATTTATTTATTCATGACAGAGAGAGAGAGGCAGGCAGAGACGAGACACAGGCAGAGGGAGAAGCAGGCTCCATGCAGGGAGCCCGACATGGGACTCGATCCCGGGTCTCCAGAATCACACCCTGGGCTGAGGGCAGCGCTAAACCACTGAGCCACCCGGGCTGCCCCAAAGGTATTCTTTATTCTCTGTGCTGATGACATGATCCTGCAGGAATGTTTGGATTTTATCAGGAGAAAAAAGCTCGGTGTCAAGTATGCCACTTTTACAATGTGTTCCTATGAAGTAGAGCTACACGGGTCTATTGAATAGCTAAGTGTAGTCATGCTTCAGGTGTTCTAGGGTGGTGGTGTGTTGTTGGGGCCAACAGCACCCATTGGAGTCATGGGGATTCAATGCTGGTGCAAATTAATGACTCCAGAGGAGCTGCATTGGAGTGAATAAGTGGCAGGTCCTCCCCAGCTTCTCCACTAAAAATCTTTCAGGTCAAGGATATCTCTTAAGTACTGTAGGTACAGAAGTTCAGGGCTTTCCTCTACTTTTTACTGCCTTGGGAACAGATCCGAAGCTGCTCTTCTTGAGAAAAGTCTTATTTACCTATTGCTGTCCTTTGCCCACTCTGTTAAGGTCATACTACTGAGCAAGAGCATAAATCAGACTCTCATTTCCTCAGTGTCTACACATCTGTAGTCTGAGCATGAGACTCTCCTTTCAATCAGCCACAGAAAACAGGTAGGAAAATTATGAGCTCACCAGTAAACTCAAATTTGGATTGTCTTAGGTAGAAACCTGTGAAAGCCCCAACGAGTAAAATGATGTGTGAGAAATACAGCCAAACAGGGAGGCTAAGCATTCATTCGTTTAGCTTCTCTGAGCAACCAGTTTGTGTTGAGTTGCAGTTCCTTGAACTTGGTTCTGTGGTATATGTTCTGGATCCACATGGAAAGTCCTGTGCCCAAACTAAGACCTAATAACATTCCTCAACTCTTATTGAGGCTCTTATAAGCAATGGCATGTATGGAACACTTTGAGTTTTTCTTTTTTTTAAAAAAAATTGATGAGGGGGCACCTGGGTGACTCAGTGGTTGAGCATCTGCCTTCGGCTCAGGGCATGATTCCCGGGTCCTGGGATCAAGTCCCACATTGGGCTCCCCCAGCATGGAGCCTGCTTCTCCCTCTGCCTTTGTCTCTGCCCCTCTCTGTGCCTCTCATGAATAAATAAATAAAATCTTTAACAAAACTGATGACACTTCAATAAGCATTACACTGTTACCATATATATAAAGCTATACCTCGTAAATCATTTTTGGAGGAAAAAACACTTTTCCAAAAGTAGATTTACTTGCTTACTTTAAAAAAAATGAGAATAAGGTTATGTATTTTATTAAAGTTATATATTCTATGGTTTTCTTTGCTTTTACCTTTGCTGTCAAGAAGATCAGTTTAAAACTCAATTCTTTTTAAAGATTTATTTATTTATTTGAGAGAGAGAGCAAGAGCATGAGTGGCACAGGGAGAGGGAGAGGGAGACAGTCATAGGCAGACTCTGTGCTGAGCTTGGAGCCTGACAAGGGGCTCGATCTTGCGACCCTGAAATCTCCACCTGAGCCAAAACCAAGAGTCCAATGCTTAGCCGACTGTGCTACCCAGGGACCCCCTCAATTATTCCTTTTAATCTGATTTTCTGTGTCATTATTTGCTGACTTTGGTTTTTATGGTTTGTGTATTCTTTCTTAACAGCTTCATTGAGGTATCATTTACCATATAAATCAGCCATTTAAACTGTACAATTCAATGGATTTTAGTAAATTGATAGAGTTGTGCAGCTCTCATCATAACTCAATTTCAGAATATTTTCTCATCCCAAAGGATCCCCTCCCCCAGCACCAGACAACCATTAACCTACTTTCTGCCTCTGTAGATTTGCCTATTCTGGACATTACATATAAATGGAATCATACATTATTGGCCATTGTGAGTGGCTTCTTTCACTGAGCATAGTGTTTTCAAGGTTCATCCATTTGGTAGCATTTAAGGTTTTCATTTCTTTTTATTATTAAATAACATTCCATTATATGGATATACCACATTTTGTTTATTCATTCACCAGTTGATGGGCACTTGGATTGTTTTCAGATTTTGACTATTATGATTAATGCTGCCACGAATGTTCGTGAACTAGTCTTTGTTGTAGATATACGTCTTTACTTCTCTTGAGTAGGTAACTAAGAATAGAATTGCCGAGCCTTACAGTTAATTAATGTTAAATTTTTAAGAAGTTGCCCAACTGTTTCCAAGGTAGGGATGCCATTTTACATTTCCACCAACAATGTGTGAGCACTCTAGTTTCTCCATGTCCTCACCAATACTTGCTATTGTCTGCCTTTTGAATCACAGTCCTTTAAGTGGATGGGAGGTGCTATGTTATTACAACTTTAATTTGAATTTCCCTAGTGACAAATGACATGTATCTTTTCATGTGTTTATTGACTATTCACGTATCTTTTTTAGTGAAACGTTTATTCAAATCTTTTTTCTATTTTTAAATTGGGTTGTTCATTTTCTTATCATTGAATTGTAAGCATTCTTTGTATATTCTGGCCATAAGTCTTTTATGAGATATATAATTTGCAAATATTGTCTTCCAGTTTGTGGCCTGTCTTTTTATTTTCTTAATGGTGCCTTGTGAACTGCAAAACTCTTAAGCTTTTATGAAGTCTAATTCATCAATATTTTGTTTTATGGGAAGGGCTTTTGGTATCATCTCTAGGAAATCTTTGCCTAACTCAGGTCACAAAGATTTTCTCCGATGTTTTCTTCTAAGAATTGTATACTTTTATTTTTATTATTTTATTTTATTTTTAAAGTAAGCTCCATGCCTAGGCTGGAGTCCAATGCAGGGCTCAAACTCATGACTGTGATCAAGAGCTGAGCTGAGCTCAAGAATCAGACACTTAACTGCCTATCCACCCAGGCACTCCAAATTTGTGTAGTTTTACTTTTAGTAAGGAATGTTAGGTCTATGATTCATTTGGAGTTAATTTTTTGTATGGCATGAAGTAAGTGTCTAAATTAGTCCTTTTCCTTGTGGGTATCTGGTTGCCTCAGCAGCATATGTTGAAAAGTTGCTTGTGTAATTGTTAACTCTGCTTTTATTACATTTCTGCCTTTAAAAGAAAGGTGAAGTAAGTAGGGCATAAAGAATTAATGTATGAATGAAGATGAAGAGATTCTTCTGTGTTGAAATTTTAAGCACTTACATTAGATAATGAACAGCTGGTTGATGTTTTAAAGAATAACTTGAACCATAATTTTATTTCGTTTCCTTTATCTCCCCCATTCCCTCCCCAACTCTCTACTGAACATCTGCTTCTCTTCTGTGAGAGGAAGTGAAAGATTTAGGTCAGGCATAAACACAAACTATCTTTACTGTATTGTTCCCTTTTAAGTAAAAGAAAAAAAAAATCCACCCTGCTGGGTCAGTTTAGCACTGAATTACCCTATACCAACAGATCTACTGCAATTTTTGGAAGCTGGCTTTCCCCAGGAAGCAGAACTGCTGTTGCTAATTCTCGGTGTTATGTAATAAATCTAGTGGGTCACTTTCAAGGATGCTAACAGGAGTCAAGACACACCATCCTTCAAATATCACAGAGCTTTTCTTTATATTTGCTATATTGATGAATTTTGCACAAGAGGTACCTTTGGAAATATCGCTAGAGTTGGGAGCCTTCCCCGTCCAGATCCCACATGTATGGCTAGAGGTAACCCCAAATAAAAACAGGTTCAGTTGACTTCTGGCTTCACTAATACAGAGTTGCAAAACCAGCATTCTTGGGGAAGTCTATTCCTAAAAAAATACCATCCATTTCGCTATCTTAAGTCTTTGCAAAGAGCAGGATGATTATATCTCCCTTTGTGGAAATTTACTGAGTTCCTCTGTTTCATGGTGCTGACTTAGCAGCTATAACTGGGGGTACTTTTCTACTCTGGCTTTGCCGGAGATCCCTCACCATCAAGACCGTGGCCTAACAACAACAACAATAATAATAATGTAATAGCTGATACGGATACAGCATTCATTATACACCAGACACTCTTTTCTTGCCTTGTATGTATTAACTCTTAGCTGTGCCCTGGAGGCATATATTAAAGCAGACATTGTTGGAGGAAGTAGGTATGGAAGCCATTTAGTTAGTTTGGAGTATGATAAACTTACTCTCATAAAATAGAAGGGAAGGCTCAAGACACTGCTTGAGGGATAAAGTGGAACAGCATGGTCCTTTTTTGGGCCCCATAAATTTTTCTGCTCTAACACTCATTTTAGGAAAAGCAGCAGATAGGAAGCACTGGTTTTCCTCAACTTGCTTTGGTTAGACATATTCTTTCTCCAGCACCTCCAGAATCCCCATCTACTTCCATTTCCAGGCACCCACTTCAGGGGCCTGGCTCTGGGCCACTCGAGGGCCACCCAGGGCTTGTCCATGGCAGGCTGGGTCCCCATTGGTGCTTTCCTGCCCCGTGTTTCGGTGAGGCAGCCATTTGCTGGAAAGGGGCAGTTTCAGCATCAAGGGGGAGATCTCTTACAATTCTGACCCACTATTGATCAGAACCAGGAATTCCCCTTTAAGATTTAGTTAGGTTACAAACATTCTGGCTTTCTCTCAGCTTTTAGCCAGTTTTTGACATTTTAGTGTGAGACTCGAGAACAAGTTTCTTGGGAGGAAAAAAGAAAAGGGGGGGAGGAGAGATTCTGGGGGCACAAGTTGTCAGAAACAGCAAGGGGGGCCACAGTAGGGAGGAACAGTTGGAGAACCTTTGTGTACCTCAAAATTTTGCTGAGGGCCTTGCCCTGACAGCAAGGTGCAGATAGGTCTTTCACTGCTGGCCCCCAAATCTCACCAGCATGTAACAATGGCCTCTACAAGCTGTGCTCTTGCCTTTGTTGTCTGACTCAGAAGAATGACTCAAATGGTGGGAATGTCCAGACATGTAAGAAAGGAGACAGGTTATTACAGATGGGGGTGGGGAACTAGTTTGGGACAGGTGGATCCTGGTGGTATCAGAGAAAATACGCCTTAGACGGCTCTGTCTTTCACAGATACATCGACTGATCCTGCTAAGTGAGGAACATGACCAAGATGGCCTTTTCCCCCTCCGCTTGAC
This sequence comes from Vulpes lagopus, assembly GCF_018345385.1. Classification (NCBI taxonomy): domain Eukaryota; kingdom Metazoa; phylum Chordata; class Mammalia; order Carnivora; family Canidae; genus Vulpes; species Vulpes lagopus. Next base: position 96,390,030 of record NC_054824.1, on the reverse strand, counting down.
TAAACTTTAAACTGGGTTCTTACTGACAAGGGGTCACTCACTTCCCTTGTCTTAGAGCAAATATTTACTTCAGAAAACTTATAATTATAAATTTTCCATTTGGTCATTTGAGATGTAAATCTTTTCCTGACTCTTGCCTCTTTTATGACCCAGAACCATCTGTTTTAAGGATCTAAGAAGCCATCCTTTGAAATGCTATCATCAAGAAAGAGAACATCGAGGTCTCCCAGTTTCTGTAGGAGGGAAGGAGCCTGAACTGGTAAGTGTCAATTAGCAAACACAGATGGCCCAGTCACATGGACCAGACTCCCCTAACATCCTCCAGCACTGTTTCTACTAGCCCACCTCAGCCCTTAAAAACCCTCCTGCTTTTTTGTTCTAGGGAAGTTAAGTTCACTGTCCCCTTTTGTGATAGACTGGAATTATGTCTTCTTATTTGCCTGTTAAATTCTGTTCCATGTAATTTTTCCTTGATGTATAGAAACTTGCACAGTATTTTACCTAAACTGACTCTCCATGTGTTTGGAAAGCCATTAACTAAGAAGACAGGATAACTTTATCATGGTACACTACTGTTTGGACTCCTTGTTGAAGGTCTGACAACCTAAAACATTTCGTATACTATTAATCACCTCCAAAAAATCCAGAACCCAAACCAGGATGCTTCTCTTTCTTTGCCATGAGATACCTTATGTATTTATAAGTATCCATGCACAGTGTTATACACACACACACACACACACACACACACACACTCATGATTAGTAATAGCCATCATTTTTTTGTTGGTCTTTTGTGTACTTTATATATATAGTACTTTATACACATTTATTCATTTGCTCCTTATAGCATTTCTATGACTTAAGTATCATTATTTTTCTCATGGATGAGGAAGCCAACACTGAATGAGTGAAGTAACTACTTCAAATTGCTGTCAAAAATGGGATTTGGGGGCACCCGGTGGCTCAGTGGTTGAGCCTCTGCCTTTGGCTCAGGGAGCGATCCTGGGGTCCCACATCCAGCTCCCTGCATTGAGCCTGCTTCTCTTTCTGCCTGTGTCTCTGCCTCCCTCTGTGTCTCTCATGAATAAACAAATAAAATCTTGAAAAAAAGTGGGATTTGAACCCAGTCAATTAGTCTGTGAATCATGATATCAGGTTTTTTTTTTTAAAGATTTTATTTATTCATTCATGAGACACACACACACACACACACACACACACACACACACACACAGAGGCAGAGACACAGGCAGAAGGAGAAGCAGGCTCCATGCAGGGAGCCTGATGTGGGACTTGATCCCAGGACTCCAGGATGACACCCCGGGCTGAAGGCAGGTGCCAAACCGCTGAGCCACCCGGGGATCCCCTGATATCAGATTTTAAATGATTGTCTTTCAAGGTTTCACTGAGCTACCTTGTTAGGATACTGGCCCAGAGGGAAACCTGTATCTCCAGAAGGAATTAAGGAAGAACTTCTGTCAAATTATGTCTCCATCCCACCTCCCAGGAGCATTTAGTATTCTTTAGGGAACCTCATTAGTGTGCCCCAACTCTCCTTCTCTTTTGTACCTGTCACCTGTAATTTCTGCTTTGGGGCCTGGCCCAATCCCTTGAAGCAGCCACGCTGATCTTCATTTCAGGGTTGCTCTGACAAGGACAGTTGGGGATCTCCCCTGGTACTTCCAGCAATGCCTTCAGTGGACCATGAAGATGGTAGCAACTTCCTCTCTGACTCATGCATAGGAGGAGAGTCCAACATTTTGTCTGTCATTCAGTCAACCATCCACCTATTAGCAGCACTTGGGTGATGAATACAGGACAACTCAAACAGTGCACGCTGAGGTGATGTTACTCACTCACAACTGACGACTGGGGCACAACAATAAGTAGAGCATTAGAAAGCAGACAGCAATGGCTTCTACTTATTCCAAAATATCAGCGATGCCACATAAACACATGTTAAAAAAAACCTAAGTCTTTCTAGCTCCCTTTCCTTCCTTGACATGGAAGGAAAAAGACCTTGCCAGACCTTTCAGTAGCTTTTGGATCAGCACGCTTTAAAGCATCACAGACAAAATTTTAGAAGCACTGCCTAGAAAAAGTAGTTCTGGGACTTGCTCTGAGGCAGGTGACAAGTCTTGTTTTTACCCTAGAGCCTGCCCTTTTCTCATGTGGAATGCAGCGAGGTTTTATTTTGTGAACCTGTGGAAAGCACTCTGTAGGTTACATACCTGAGCTGCGTGGATTCGGGGGGACAATGGTGAAGTCACTAAAATGCCTCCAACTCTTCTACTTTCTCCCCATCGGAGAGGCTCCCTCTCACTAGTCCTATCACATATACAGCTCTTATCTTGGAGGTAACATGAACATTTTACTTCTGTTTATTGCTGGTGTCACCTCTAGATATTTTTTAGTATTGATGAGATGTTTTGTAGAAATCAACATATAGTGTCCTAGACAAGGAAAGCTTTAAGTGATTTAAAATAATAATTTTCCCTAAGTGTAAGCACTTTGTGGGATATTTGGAAAGCACAGAAAAGAAAAGAAAATTACAATCCCATCAACCCAGAAGCAACCATCGCTAACAGGTTTTTTATTTTTGTTTTTTTCCTTTTGGTCTTTTATTCTGTAGCACTGATGTTTTCAAGTGAAAAGACATGGCTGCTGCCCAGAAGGAACTTACAACTTTAAGGGCAACGCCAATGAGAAAAATTAAAACAAAATAAGATAAAAAACCAGATAACACATGGAATGATGATAATGATGATAATGAGGATGATGATGATGATGATGGTAAGGAGGAGCAGCTACAATCCTGCTATGAACATATCTAATCAATTTTTATTTTAAAATAAGAAAATCCTAAGAATTCACATAGAGAGTCAATTTAGGAAAATTAAAAAGTCTTTCTCTGAAGTTCCTGGTTGCACAAATTACAGTTAATTAGTGGCTACCAAATAGTAAATGGATGAGCATAGTCAAAGCAGCTAATGAATAAATTGGGGGTTAATTATGAGCTGAGGAAGTCAGAAAACAAATCTGAGATGATTTGATACATACTCTGGTTTTGATAGGCTCGTTGATTTCTCCAAAGTATCGGTGAGACCCATAGTGCCTGGACCCAGTCATTTCCTGCCTTGTCAGGTGCTCACTGTGTGCCCTCAGGCAAGTTACTTAACCTATTTACTGTTACTTTTGCATCTATAAAATAGGGAAAGGAAGTTGTTGTATTAGGGATCCCTGGGTGGCGCAGTGGTTTAGCGCCTGCCTTTGGCCCAGGGCGCGATCCTGGAGACCCGGGATCGAATCCCACATCGGGCTCCCGGTGCATGGAGCCTGCTTCTCCCTCTGCCTGTGTCTCTGCCTCTCTCTCTCTCTCTCACTGTGTGCCTATCATAAATAAATAAAATTAAAAAAAAAAAGGAAGTTGTTGTATTAAATGAGGAAATCTATCTGATGGATTTAACACAGTCCTTGGTGCATAATAGACACTCAAGAAATGTTAGGCATTATTCGAAGTAGTGTAAGGCCGTGGTTAAGGAAACAAGCCCTCGTCAGACTGCCTTGCCACTCTTGTGGCTTTTTTCTACTTGCTTGTAGGAACAGATCATCAACAACAACCTCTATTTAATTACACTTTTTGTCCCAAGAGTTTGATAATAAACAGTTTTTGTCTTTGAATTGCTTTAAAATAATCATGAATTTATCAAAGTAGGCATTCATGAAGTGCTTCTGGGAAGTCCAGAGTTTTCTAAAGAAGACCTTTTCATCATAAAAGGCTCTTAGAGAGTAGCAGTTATTTACTATTAATGAAGCCATATGCATTTTCACCACTAAGATGGCAAAACCAAAAAAACAATTCTTTCCCTTAGAAAATGTAATGTTGGGTAAGTTTGGAGTCCATTACCACTTTTGCAGCCCTCAGAGCTCTCCCTATGGTAGGAAGTTGGAGAAAAGAAGCAGAGAGAAACTGAATTGATGTTACACTCTGTGACATTTATGGAAAAGTCACGAACTTTTTACCCAGTATTTACCTAGTCAACATACTTGGGTTTCCTGGGCATTGTTCTTTCTTCAGAAGACCTTGCTATGAATGTTGGAGGAGCCTAGTGGTTCAAAATTACTGTTGGTTCCTCTTGAATTATTGTGGGATAGGATCTTACTACCCAGAGTATAGTCTGGGAACCAGTAGCATCAATATTATCTGGAAGCATAATAGAAATGAATAGTTTTTGGTTCCACTTCAGATCTAGTTAATCCCAACTGCATTTTAATATGATTTATGGGTGATTTGTATGAACATCATGTTTTGAGGGGCTTGCAAGTCCCAGTGGGTTAAATATACAACTCTAGATATCAGCTCAGGTCATGACCTTAGGGTTGTGAGATTAAGGGCTGCATTGGGCTTTGTGATGAGTATGGAGCCTGCTTAAGATATTCCCACTCTCCTCTCTCCCTCTGCTCCTTTCCCCACTTCCTCTCTCTAAAAAAAAATGTTGAGTAACACTACTATAGGGACAATTGGACAAAGTATTTTTTCTCTTATAAGATAGTTGTTGAAGCGTTGATTAGTCTCTATTCCCAGAATATCCTCTCCTTTTTTTTTTTTTTTTTAAATTTTTTTTTATTTATTTATGATAGTCACAGAGAGAGAGAGAGAGGCAGAGACACAGGCAGAGGAAGAAGCAGGCTCCATGCACCGGGAGCCTGATGTGGGATTCGATCCCGGGTCTCCAGGATCGCGCCCTGGGCCAAAGGCAGGTGCCAAACCACTGCGCCACCCAGGGATCCCCAGAATATCCTCTCCTACCAAACAATCAGTTGCTTCCCAGGCTCTCTCTTCACAAAAGCACTGTCAGGACAAGTTTGATTAGAGATCCTCCAAACAGCCAGCAGGAAAAAGTTTTGCTGGTTTCCCAGCCAGGAGATGAAAGACACAAAATGAATCTGGGACATACCAATACGCCAATAAAACTCCATAAATCTGAAATCTGCATTGTTCAGCATTTTATTACTGTATCAAAGCACTTTTCCTGGCCTCACTGTTGAATGACCAGGAAATGGTGTTCAACCAATTGAAAAACCCAGCAATAAAATTCATCAATAACATCTTCATTAGTAGGGGGCTATTGACCTAGAGAACTGAGGCTGACCTAAAGAACTAACAGGAAAGAAACACTCCAAAACAACATATCCGGAAACAGCTTTTTAGATGGGAGTAAACTTGCTTTTGTCACCCTCATAGTCTTCATTTTCTGGAATAGGGATGTATCTACAGAGCAGGATTGTGGCAATTTCCTGGTGAGCATGACTAGTAATAATAGCCTACATTTGACAACATTTTATGATTCACAAAGTACTATAACAGTGCTTCTCAAACTTCATTGTGTGTATAAATTACCTGGGGATCTCGCTAAGACGAGGATACTAATTGAGTAGGTCTGCAATGGGCATGACTTGCTGTTTTAACAAATTCACAGGTGGTGCTCCTATTGCAGGTCCACAAACCTTATTTTGTGGAGAAGGCTCTTACCATGACTTCTCTTGAGATGCACAGAAATTCTGTGAGGTAGATATAGCTGGCATTTTTTTTCCTCTTTCCCCATGAGAATATTGGCTTTAAGATGGTAAAAATTTGCTCATTGCTATATCCCAAGTACCTATAATAGTAGGCGCTCAATAAATTTTTGTTGGATGAATGAATGATTGCATTTTAATTTTACAGAGGAATTTGAATAATGCTTAAACCAAAGTCACAGTCTAATAAGAGGGAAAGCTGGCATTTGAACCCAAGAAACCACTTATGTCAAAATTTGGTACCAAATGAATCTACTTTGATGGTTTGACTTTCTTTCCCTTTTTCCTTCTCCCCCTTCTTCTCCTTCTTTGGTAAATTTTTTTGAAGGAACTTTTAAAAATTAAAGTATAACAGGAGAATGGCCCAAATGTAAGCATATAACTGACTATTCTTTACGGTGGGAACATACTCATGGAACTAGCTCTGTAGATACCTATCTCATACCCACTCCTAGTCATTACTCTCTTCTTCAGGGTCAGTTTTGACCTTGATAGAAGTAGAATTTTATAATATATCTTCTCTAGTGTATGCCTTTTCTCACTTGGTATTAATTTTCTGTTCCAGAATATAGTAGTAATTTGCTCATTTTCACTTTATAGTATTTCATTGTGTTTATTGTGTGTATTCCATGAACATACCACAATTTATCATACATTTCACTGCTGATTAGCATGAAAGTTGATTCCAGTTTTTGGCCACTATGAAATAGTGCCACTATGGACTTCTTGTATATTGTTTTTGGTAAACATATGTACATATTTCTTTGGGATATGTATTAGAAATAGAGTACTTCTGATTTTTTATATATTCAGTTATTGTAGATACTGCTAGCCAAACATTCTTTCAAAACAGTTGTATTAATTAATTCCTTCATCTTTTAAAACATTTTTAATGTTGATTAAATTTCCTAGGTAATCATTAAAATTCTATTTTACCTTTACTGCATGAAGAGCTATGATGAATTTTATTACTGTGACTTTTGGATCAGGATGGTGGATTGAGCACACACATTTATTTTCCTTCCATCAGAAATTCATAAAATGACAATAGGTAGATTTTTTTTTTTTTTAGGTAGATTTTTTTTTGAGAAAGGTATAAACCTAAAAGGATAAAGAAAATGAGAGAGGAAATAATAACACAATTTGGGATACTTAAGAAAGCTGAATCCTACACCAGCAAATAGTTGAATGGTAACCTGATTTATAGAATATAATCCCTAAAAGCTTGAGGAATTGGCACACAAGTGTTTCTGGAAGAGGGGAGGTAGTGTTAAAAGGGACATTACTGATTTAGTCTATTTAAAAAGCAGTTAGATCCTCTCCCCCCCACAGATTCAGAATTGTTTTCTATTCCAATCTACATGGAGGAAGTCTGAGGAAAATGATCACTGGAGAGTATAAAACAGAGGGTCCCTGCACTAGGATTCGTCAGACACAGTTGAGGGTAGGAGTATGATGGTGAAAACATAGGAATTAAGCAAATTATATCCTGAATACTGGGACCTTCCTCCCTGGCCTCTTTTACACTCAGCTTCCAAATGTTGATAGGAAGGCAACTATCTTCTAGGTAGGAGACTGGTAGGTCCTTCTCTAGGAGCTCTACTAGACCAAAAAGAAGTAATAGTACTGATATTTGGGGACGAGGATCTCCAAGGAAATTGTCCAGCTAGATCAATAAGTACAGTGAAGCCCACAGTAGTCAAATACCAACCACGAGCTCTGAACTTCCTACCAGCTCTTTTAGGACCCAACTCATATATGAGTAGGCAAGCAAGGTCACCATATAGCTGAGATTAAGATTTCAGCATAAAACATAGAGACCAAAACAAACACACAGGAAAAAAGCAACCTGGAAGAAAAGAAGATTTTTCAGGGGAAAGAGTATTCAAAAAAGTCATGATTAATGTTCTCAGAGAGAGATAAGTTGGTATTTCACTCATGAAATAAGAACAGGTTGCTTTAAAAAAGAACAATTAGGGACACTTAGAAATTAAAAATATGATTACAGAAATAAAAAGCTCAACAGGGACACCAGGGTGGCTCAGTCAATTAAGCGTCTGACTCTTGATTTCAGCTCAGGTTGTAATCTCAGGGTCGTGAGATTGAACCCTGAATCAGGCTCTGCACTGGGTGTAGAGCCTTCTTAAGATTCTCTCTATCCTTTTCCCCATCCCATCCTCACTCATGTGTGTGTGTGCACACTTGTATGCTCTCTCTCTCTCAAAACAACCCCCCCCCAAAAAAAAAACCTCAACAGAACAGCGTGAAGATAAAACTGAAGAAATCTACAAGTTGAGCTAAACAGAAAAGAGATGGAAAAGAGAAGAGAAAATATAACAAAATTAGAGGACCAGATCACGGGGTCTAATCCTTTATAAACAGGAGTTCCAAAAAGAGAGAAAGAGGGAAAATAGAAAGGAGGAATTCAGTACTCAAATTGTTTTTTTTTTTTTAATTTTTATTTATGATAGTCAGAGAGAGAGAGAGAGAGAGAGAGAGAGAGAGAGAGAGAGAGAGAGGCAGAGACACAGGCAGAGGGAGAAACAGGCTCCATGCACCGGGAGCCCAATGTGGGATTCGATCCCAGGTCTCCAGGATCGCGCCCTGGGCCAAAGGCAGGCGCCAAACCGCTGCGCCACCCAGGGATCCCAGTACTCAAATTGTTAAAGGAATTTTTCTAGGACTTAAGTTTCCAGTTTCCAGGTTGAAAGGATCCATAGATGGTCCAGCAGAATGGTTTAAAAATAGAATTATTCCAGGGCACATCATTTTGTTAACTTCATAGTACTAAGGAAATCAAGAAGTTCTACAAAGTTCCAAAAATTAAAAAAAAAAAAAAACAAGTCCCAAATACATAAAAAGTCAATACACCTATAGGTTTTTCAATAGCAGCAACAGAGGCTAGAATATAATGGAACAGTACCTCCAAATTTTTGAGGAAAAATGATTCCTAACCCAGAATTCTACACTCAGCCAAATTCATAAGGAGATGTGAGGATAGGATAAAAAAAATCAGATACTGAAGGTCTGAAAAATTTTCTCTCTCATGACTTCTTTTGCCTAGATCTCCTGCTGGATATGATTCACCAAAATGAAGGAATAAATTAAGAAAGACGTGGAAATAAGGAACAGGGGATTTAATAGAAGAGAATGGAAAGGACGCTTCAGAACGAATGAAGGGAGGTCCTAATAGCCAGGCATTGGTGGTAGACAACAGCTAGGCACTAATGTCCAGAAGTAAGTAAATCAGAAGGGGATTTTCTCAAGAAGATGAAATTATAGGCTGACACTGTGTTCACAATAAATTGATGGGAGTTTCAGACATCTGGCGGACAGTTTGGGATTGAATTGTGATGAGTAAATAGAAAACTGAGTATATGAGAAAAAAAGGGAAAAAAGCAGCAGTTATTAACTGTTCTCCTATCTCCTCCCCCTGCCCCAGGTCACCCCCACTCCAAAAAGAAGAAAAACTTGTCCAGGAAAGGAATCAAGTAGAACGCATGTCTCAGCGGTGAGTGGCATGTGCATAGTCACAATAGTGTGAACAATGACTGTTGATCTAACCCAAATTTCAATTACAACTCTATTGAATGAATGTAGGGATGGAGGTGGTTATGGGAAAAGTGTGTGTTTGGATGAGTGTTAAAAAAAGCTAAGCCTAATATTCCCTGGTAGAAAATCAATAGACGAGGACAATAACTGAAGAGCCAACAAAATTACAAAATATGCGTCTTATTTAGTGATAAATTCCAAAAGAAACCTCTGAAGGAGATGAAAGAGGCTGCCTCTGGGGGGAGGGGGTCGCTATTTTTTAAGTTAGGTCTTGTAAAATAACCACATGTCTCTTCAAACTATGTGAAAGTATATATCTGATCAAAATAAAAAATTAGAATGAATTTTATTATAGTTATACCAACCAACCGATGGCTCCTTAACTTTCCTAAGGTTTATTTATCCATGAAAACGAGCATTTCAATCCATAATTAAAATACGTCCTATTTTTGCCAGTTGTTCTGTTCTCTGTTCTTGGGAAATCCTTTGTAGGCATCCCAAGGAGCTTATTTGTAAGTGACCTTCCACTGTTTCTCCACGCACGGGTTCTGGGCAATAGCAAAGAGGACCAAAGAGAGGGAACAGGAAAAGAAGGAGGACTTTCAGAAGTTCCTACAATTGGATGATCTGCCAATGAATAGGAGGAATCCTTGGCCCTGGATAATTCAGAATGAACACACTCCCCCTCCACTCAGAGCTAGACAGCAAGTTGACTCTGGGTGGCTTACGCAGCACAGTGCCCAGTGTGGGGAAGGACTCTTGTAACAGAATGAGAGAATCATGGCCCTGTCATTGATGCAGATGTTCAGGTGTGAGTCATTGACAAATGATCATTCTTCCTGTGACATGAGCCTGGTCCAGGTGAAGCTGGTCCTTCAAAGAAGGAAAACCCAACATGGTGCAATAGTTATTGCAGGTAAGATGGCAGGTGTCATTGGGGACATAAAGTTGCCTCTGGCTTGAATTCCCTTGGGCTGCAGTCTCACCTCTTGCTTATAACCCCTCTAATGCTAGTGAGCAGTGCCTCAAGGGCTTCAGGGGGCCTCCAAATAACCTGGAGATTCCCGAATCCCTCCTCTAAAGATTCTGATTTAGTAGGTCTGGCAAAGGGCTCAGAATTTTCCTTTTTAACCAGTTCCTAGATGATGCTGCTGCTGCTGCTGTGAGGCCCACACTTTGTGAAGCACCAAGTGGTGAATTTTTAAAAAAAGATTTTATTTATTTATTTGAGAGAGGGAGAGAGCACCAACATGGGGAGAGGCAGAGGGAGAGGGAGAAACAGACTTCTGGTTGAGCAGGGAGCCTGCCTGAGCCACCCAGGCGCCCCCCAAGTGGTGAATTTTGAGAGGTTCAGATGAACAGCAGAAGACTTGAATGTGAAAGAATGAGTGTGTCAGCAGCTCACAGGGACTGTTTTTGCTTTAAAAATTAAATATATCCTATGAACAGAGGAGTGTACAGGATGTATTTCAACAAATATATATTTGCCCAGTTTAAGGGATAATGTTTTAAAAAGCCCTATATACCCACCAACCAGATCAGGACTTGGAACATTCCAGGACATTAGAGTACCCTTGGGGTGATGTGGTTAGCTAATATTTTGTTTATTTTTTTAGTAGCTAAAAAATAATTCGTGATTGAGGTTGGCTAGTAATTTTCCTCTTTTGAATTGCTTTTGTCAGTTTTTGGAATCAACATTGTGCAGAGCTCACAATCAGAGTTGAGGAGTAGTTTTTTTTCCTCTTTTCTGTACTCTGGAATAGTTTGTGTTAAGTGCAATTCAATTATACTTAAAAATCAATTTATATGCATTCAATAGCCAAATATCCTCGCACCATATGAAGGGAGATATGTCATGGAGGCCAACACAAGTGACCTGACTGCTGATTCCGTATCTTTAATAATTACAAAACTTTTAAAGTTCCTTGTTTTTTGAATCTGGTTTTGTAAGGGATGTATTTCTAATATTTTTCTATTTCCCCCAAAGTTTTCAAATCTGTTTTTGCTTTTTACATTTCTTTGTTCTTTTCTTTTTCAAGATTTATTTATTTGTTTTAGAGAGAGGAGAGAGCCTGAGTTCAGGAGCCTGACCACGGGGATCCATTTCACCATCCTGAGATCACGACCTGAATAGAAGCCAAGAGTTAACGCTGCCCCTTCAATTTTCTTTTAGAAATTGAGCTATAAGGGACATACAGCATTGTGTAAGTTTAAGGCATAAAATATATTGATTTGATACATTTGTGTATTGCAATATGATTACCTCTGTAGCTTTAGCTAACACCTCCATCATGTCACATAAATTACCACTTCTCTTTTGAGTTTTTGAGTTGAGTTGAGAATATTTAAGATCTAGTCTTGTAGCAGTTTTGAAGTGTATAATAATTGCTGGGTACAATCATTATGCTGTGAATTAAATCTCCAGAGATGAGGTGCCCAAGTGGTGTAGATTTCAGCTGGGGTCATGGTCTTCAGATCATGGGATTGAGCCCCTGTTGTGCTCCCCACTTAGCGGAGAGTCTGCTTCTCTCTCTCCCTCTGTCCCTCCCCCTGCTCACGCTTTCTCTAAAATAGATAAATCTTAAAAAAAAAAAAAAAAACCTCCAGAAATTATTCAGTTTCCAGTGGTGAGTTTTTACCCTTTAATAACATTACTACCCCCACCTCCCACCGCCACTGCCCCCCACCCCTGCCCCATGGCAGCCCTGATAACCACCATTCTACTCTTTCTACGCTTTTGTCTTCTTAGATTCCACATATAAGTGATATCATACAGTATTTCCTTCGTTCCCTGTCTGGTTATCTCACTAAATATAATGCCCTCAAGTTCCATTCATGTTGTTGCAAATAGTAGGATTTCTTCCTTTCTTTTTTTTTTAATGGCTGAATAATATTCGTCTGTGTGTATCTTACAACTTCTTTATTCATCCACTGACAGACACTTAGGTTGTTTCCGTATCCTGGCTATTGTGACCAATGCTGCGATAAACATGGGAGTGCTGAGATCCCTTTGATATCCTGTTTTCGTTTTCCTTGGGATCAGTGTCCAGAAGTAGGATTGCTGGATTATATGGTAGTTGTATTTTTAGTTTTTTTGAGAAACTACCATGCTGTTTCAATTTCCATTCCTACCAACAGCACATGAAGGCTCCCTTTTCTCTACATCCTAGCCAACACTTGTTATTTCTTATCTTCTTGATGATAGATGTTCTAACTGGTTGTTGGAGGAGGTCATAGAGAGGACATGACTTCTGGGTGACCATGGAGTTGGGTTTGGGCAATTGGAGGTTCCTCACCCCTGCCCTGTTCTTGGAATGTATTTCTGCCCTCTGTCCCCACAGCCAGAGCTGTTTTCAAGGATGCAGCCTTGGGAGAGCAACATGTTGCCAAGACCATCCACTCCACGTTAGTGACTAAACCCAGTTAAGATCTCTAGGCACACGTTTAAGATTCTGGTGGGCGGTGTAGGCCTCTACTTGTCTTATGGCCACTGGAGACAAGGCTCTACGTAAATTGTCTTGCTTATTAAACCTGCCACCTGCCAACTGGCAGTGGCCTGCTCTTCTTTCTTCGGCCTCCCCTTACCTTCTGTGTGCCGGAGCCAGTTTCTGCACCTCCTCTCCAACACTTGTTATTTCTTATCTTTTTGATAATAGTCATCCTCACAGGTAGGATGCGGTGTCTCGTTATATTTTGATGTGCATTTCCTTGATGATGAGTGATGTTGAGCACCTTTTCATGTACCTATTGGCCATTTGGATGTCTTCTTTGGAAAAATGTCTATTCAGTTCCTCTGGCCATTTCTTTTTTAAATTTCTGGTATTACTCGTGCTTTTATTTTCTTAAACCAACGACTAGAGGTGGGTAAATTGTGTTAATTTTTAATTCAACAATTTTCAGCTTTGTTAATTGTCTCTATTATTTGTTGATTAACCTGCCAACTTATTTTTATTTTTTTTCTAAATATGTTTTTTGGCTTCATTAACCTGTCCTTCCCTTGCCCCACCCACACACACTTTTTTTTTAGCTTCTCGAGGTTGATGTTTAGCACTTTAATTTTCAGGCTTTCTTCTTTTCTAATATAGGCTTTTAGGGCTACCAATTTCCCTCTAATTTCTGCTATAGCTGGATTTACCCAATTTTGTTTGTGGTACTCTTATCATTCAGTTTTGTATTTTTCCTGGTTTGCAATTTAATTTCTTCTTTGACCTATGAACTACTTAGTTTTTTGATTTGCAAACATATGGGATTTTCTAGTTATTTTTCTGTTAGTGGTGTCAAGTTTAACAACATGTGATGTTGTTAAGAAACAATGTTTTGAATGAAAACAATATTCTGGGGTTTTTTGAAACTTGCTGTAAGGATGAGGGTGGTGTGCTTGAAAAGTGCATTTGAAAAGAAAGTTCTGCAGTTCAGACTGCATTGTTCTTTCTCTCTCAAATACATATTTATCTTAATCTTAATTATGCTTGTTAGTTATATGTAATTAAATATCTTGTGTTTTTGCTGATTTTTTAATATTCTTTTTTTTAAAAAAGATTTTATTTTTTTATTCACGAAAGACACAGAAAGAGAGAGGCAGAGATATAGGCTGAGGGTGAAGCAGGGTCTCTGCAAGGAGCCTGATGTGGGACTTGATGTGGGATCCCTGGATCACAACCTGAGCAGAAGGCAGACGCTCAACTGCTGAGCCATCGAGGCATCCCTGATTTTTTTTAATATTCTTAATCTATCAAATACAGAGAGATTTGTTAAACTATCCCAATATGATATTGCATTTATCTATTTCTTCTGCTAACTTTTGCTTTAAATATTTTGAAGTGTCAAAAGTTGCATAAAAATTTAAAATTATTTCTTTCATAAGAAATGTACCTTTTGTTATTATGAAGTGACACCTTTTAAAAAAAGATTTTCTTGTTTTTATTAGAAAGAGAGAGAGAGAGAGGGAGAGAGGGAGAGAGAGCATGCAAGTGGGAGGAGGGGCAGATGGGGAGAGAGAGGGAGAGAGAACCTGAAGCAAACTCCAGGCTGAGCTGAGCGCAGCTGAGCCCTAGCTGAACTTGCCCTTCACGCATCCCAGGCCAAGTACTAGGTATGTGATTAGAATCCATACTGGGGCAGCCTGGGTGGCTCAACAGTTTAGCACCACCTTCAGCCCAGGGCCTGATCCTGGAGTCCCGAGATCGAGTCCCACGTCAGGCTCCCTGCATGGAGCCTGCTTCTCCTTCTGCCTGTGTCTCTGCCTTCCCCCCTCCCGCCCCGGGTCTCTCATGAATACATAAATAAAATCTTAAAAAAAGAAAAAAAAGAATCCATCCTAAAAGTGCACCCTCTTGTCCCTGCTATTTCAACTCCTCCTCCTGAGTCACCTCATAGCCTTTGGAGTCATGATAGCTGAGGGCCTGGACAACAGTGAGCACAGACAAGTCATCTCTATGTTTTCTGTTAAAATTCTTGGCCGCCAGAATGGAGGAATGTAATAGCATGTTTGTTGTTTTATGCCACTCACTGTATTTTGGGGTGGTTTGCAATGCAGACAGATGACTGAACCAATAATGCCTACACCCAGGCAGTTGGGAGCTCGCTTTCCCCAGTCTATCACCATTTCTCTCTCTATTCAGAGCCATTAATCTGCAAAGGTCAGGAAATCAGGATTATTTGGCTGGATCTAGAAATGTGTACACAGTAACCGCTGCTTTCGCTTTGACTTGAGCTTGGCTTGGGACCTTTGTAAACTAGCTGTCAGGCTGAGCAGAATCAATCATTTTAAAGCATGAAATGTGTCCAGGCTTTTCACTTGGAAGATGATTGCTCCCCATGGATGGGCTCATCCATCACAACTAGCTTTCCTCTTTGTGTGGCTAAACATATCAGATGATAATCTGGGGAAATTTGCTGTCTTTAGCTTAATCCTGCTCTATTCATTTGCTTCTGAAAAGCAAACAAAATAGCACTTCCAGGTTTATTCCTCTTGACATGGACTGTTTATTTTAAAATGTTTCTCTGAGGCAGTCTGCATTTTCTTTTGAGGAGATCCTAGGAGAAAGGCGGCCTTACAGGCTGGCTAAATGTCACACTTGCCAGGTTTCAGATTGTGCCAAAACTTTAGCCTTTTCTTTTTCCATTGAAGTACTGGAAAGCATTGTAGTACTTTATTGAGGGTTATGAATGATATCTATTTAATAAGAACTTTAGCACTTCTATTTTATCCTCATTGCTTTATAAAACAGGGCTTTATTTTTCAAGCCTTTCCAAATGTGTTTCCTCTTCTTTATTACCATAAGACCAGGTGCTCAAATCCTTGACTAAACTTATTGGCTTATTGGCAACATTTATTCTACTAATTTTTTTAAATTTATTATTATTATTTTTTTAGTAAAAGGTGAAAGATGTATCGACCTGAAGAGAAACCAGAGTATTATTCTCTTTTATAGGCAAATAAAGCAGAGTACTCTGCTGTCACTCTCTAACCTTGGATCACTTACAGAGTTCTGAACTGTTGTAAACATCCATAGGGAAAGTCCTGGAGAAAATTAACCAAGAGTTGGCAAGGAAAGGAACCGGACAGTAAAATGGCTGAAAGTGTCTGGTTAATTCTATCTGCCATGTCTCTTGGGTTTCCTTTAGCTTCATTTCGTTTTCTTTCTCTCTCTCTTTCTTTCTTTCTTTCTCTCTCTTTTTCTTTCTTTCTTTTCTTTTCTTTTCTTTTGCCTAAGAACATGGTATAAGACTTCTATTTTTGTTTCCATTTTTTTTGCCTTCTTTTGTATATATTTTTTTATTGGGATTCAATTTGCCAACATATAGCATAACACCCAGTGCTCATCCTGTCAAGTGCCCCCGCTCAGTGCCCGTCACCCAGTCACCTCAACCCCCCTCCCACCTCCCTTTCCACCACCCCTTGTTCAATTCCCAGAGTTAGATCATTACAAAAGGTGGCTGCTGCCTTTTGCCCTCAGACTCCCCCCCAGCCCCCTTCCATGTGGCAGTCATGTCCATCTGTGGGGCCACAGGCTTTGTCTTCCTTGTCGTTGTGTCTCCGTTGCCTAGCATAGTGCCTGGTGCATAGCTGATGTACAAATATATAATGAGAATATGAAGGGAAGGATTTATTTCCTATGAATGGAAAAAACAAGCAGATTTAAGAAAAATAAGAGAGATTGCTTACAGTTTTTCTGAAGACTTTTCAAGCTCAAGAAGGTGAATTTTCAAAGGTAATTTTTTCCTCCAGGTATTTGAAAATGGTTATATACATATTCTGTGCTTTAGAGGTAAATTTACTGTCCATAGGAAATGCATATTATTAGAAACATTTATTTTTTTTCAAGAAACTAATATTGAATTTTTAGATTTCAAGCCATTATGTGTGTGTGTGTGTGCTTTTTTTTTTTTTTTAAAGATAAAGCTGCCAGATCTTTGCATGTAAATGGAAGTAAAGAGGTGGAATCCTAAAATTAGTAGAAGACCAACATTCAGTGAATCCAAGTGGCTTCCAGGGCCTGAAGGAACCTATGCACCAGGGAGCCTTACTGTCAGGGCCAGGGTCAAAACTGATTTCATAATAGGGCGTCAGACCTAGAGAGGTGAGGGAGGGAAGCAGTGCATGAAAATTGCATAGTTTGGTAATAAAACACTTAACTGGAAATATTTTCTCAATTATTCTCTCACAGAAAAGTCAAATACAGATCTTCCTGGACTTAGGCAGGGTTATATCCTGATAAACCCATAGTAAGTTTAAGATACCATAATTGAAAAATCCATTTAATATGCCCAACCTGTTGAACATCCTATCTTAGCCTCGTTTATCTCAAACATGCTCAGAACTGTAGCCTATAGTTGGACAAAATCTTCTAACACAAAGCCTGTTTCATGATGAAGTGTTGAATATCTCATGTGATTTATTGAAGACTATACCGAAGGTGAGAAACAGAATGGTTATAGGGGTACAGAATGGTTGCAAGTGTATTGGTTGTTCACTTTCATGATCACATGGCTGACTGGGAGCTGAGGCTGGCTGCCACTGGCTGGCATTGTAAGAGAGTATCTCATTGAATATTGCTAGCCCAGGGAAAAGATCTACAGTCACAATTCAGAGTACAATTTCCACTGAATGCATGTTGCTTTTGTACCATTGTGAAGCTGAAAATTTTAAGTTGAACCATCTTAAGTCAGGAACCGTCTGTATTGGAAAACACTGATTTGAGACCCTAAGCAGTGATAGGAGACTGGAGAAGCCTCCTCTATACTCCATGTGCACCTTCCCCCACTACTCTAATAAAATAGCTGGAGAAATCCTTTTAAAAACAACTCAGTCAGATCATATGACCTCCCCACTTAAAATGATCCATGGCTCAGGGCTTTGCATAACATTCATGAATAAGAGCTAAAAGTCCTCTGGATTCTGGCCAACTCACAAACTCATCTCATACCACTCTTTCCCATGAGCTTTCAGGTTTATTCATGGTGGAAATTTCCTTGTTTCTGGAAAACTCCAATCCCATACTCTTTTTAAGGTCTTTATACTCATTGTTTCCTCTATCCTTAACTACATATCCATACATACCCTCTTATATATCCATGGCTTGTCTCCTTGCTTACTTAGATCTTTGCTCAAATATATATTTTTTTCAGGGGCCTTGTGTGACTATTCTATTCCCTTTTTCTAGCATTCATGCCTGCTTGACAATCTGTTATGGGAACATCTATCTACTGTCTATCCCTCTGGAAAATGAGTTACATGACATTAGAGATTTTGCCTGTTGTGAACACGGACGGATGTATTCCTAGTGTCTGGAATGGTGTCTGGCATATATTTGGTGTATAATAAGTATTTGTGAGATGGATGAATGAATGAACAAATGAGAGCAATACAAAATAATAGTTATGGTCAAAGAAAGTCAGGCAAATGAGTTTATAGGTGTTTCTTGAGAATATATCCTCAATACAGATTTCCATGATATGAGTGATTGATTTATCTGAATTGGACTTGGCAGGAATAAAAAGATGGAGGGAAGGAAAGAATGGGGAGCAGAGATGGTATAGAGGTGGGGAGACAGAAAATGGAGTAAAGATCAAGATGAAAAGTAGTATAGTTATTTGTCAACTGTCCTGAGACAGAAGATTCAGTTAAGCCTGAAACAGTCAATGTCTTTGGTGGAAATCCATGGAAAGATTGCATGATTAATTTTAAGGGTCTCTCTGACCATCAAAAAAGATGTGAAGCGGATTTTCAAGGAACTTGGTAAGTGGGTAGGGAGGTTTTGTTGGCATGCTCAAGGCAGGAATTGAAAAAAATAATCAAAGGTCCTGGAGAAACAGAGGAGAACTGATAAGATCACAAGAAGACACTGAACTCCATGGGGGCATCCCAGGAGTTTTCAGAGGTAATTTGAGATCACATGAAATTTTTACTTCGTGGGGTGACTCACCTACTCCTGGAGTAAGATGTGGCTCCATTGTAAAGAAAGAAGAAAAGACTAGGATTTGTTCTGGGTGCACACTAAAATTGGCAGTGTTGATAGAGGAAGATGTGCCACAATGGAAGTAGTTCTGTGTCTTACCCATCCTTCTAACTGGTGAGTATTTAGGAAGAATCTTGATTTTGACCAAAACCAAGCTATCAGGAGTTGTGAAATCCAAGCACCTCTTTCCAGTTGTACCTCTCCATTAGTTGGAATAAAGAGGTTGGCTGTGAGCTGTCAATTTTTTTCTTGTCATATAGCTGGTGATTCATTAGGATTTTCCAGAGAGAATTACATAAATTAACTTCTTGTTTTCATGCATGTCAGTGCTATGGGAAGTCTTCATGTGACCTGCAGCATTGAGGTTGCCCTCTGAGAAGGTTTTAATATGTCTGACTCATTTGTCTGTGCATTCTTCACATAACCTTAGCATGGCAGGCCTGAAGTGGGAATGCTTATGCTAAAAGCTAAGGTAAAGGTAATTTTTTCTTTTTAATTAGTGAGATACATATTTAGTCTTCCTTTCCTTTTGTGTTATATGGATTTGTTTTGGTGCGTAAGAGTAAGAACAATGAGATCCAATGGACTTAATTGGGTCATTGGTTCACACTGACCTGTGTTCTAACCTTGAGAAATCCCTGAAGGTTTTTTTTTTTCCCAATAGGAAATACACAAATAGCAATGAAATTACTCATGGTGTAGGAAGCTATTATATCCAGGGCATCTTCATGAATATCGAAATGTGTTCTTGACCTGGGTCCACTTTTCACTGTAGGATTTCTTAGCTCTGTTTTTTTTTTCTTTTGCTTTGCATTTAATAACTTTCCAAAGCCAAAAGATACATCCTTTTGTTAACAAAAATTCTGTAGGGCACACAATAAAGTAAAATAATAATACAGGTTTAGGCTGCGAGGATAGTCACTGTGGAAAAACTGTGATCAAGTTTCTAATTTTCTCCATTATCTAGGTCAGTAAGGAAAATAGTTTCCCTACTTTGTTTCCTCTCTGTTCCAAACTCAGTTTCTAGAGATTTGTAGAGTTGCAGGTTTTCTCATTGTGACACAAAGATTAGCCATTTTGGCAATCATCATCTAAATTAAAATGGGTGATACAAAAAGTTCAGATCAAGAAATACACAATGCAGCTTAATGATTGAAGACTCAGTCTTGAAACCACTGGGATTGAAATTTCATGGCCTCCGCGGATGACTCACTGCTTAGCTGTGTCATGAGTTTCATTTTGAAATGAAATACATTGTGTGGTTTCATTTGAGGCTTTGTGTTGATGCAAAAAGGAAATGAGCCCATATTGGGAAGTTAGGTTGAAATACATATAATTAATGATGAAAAAGTGTCAAGCTGTTGTCTGGTCATTCTTCTCACCTCTGTCCTGGCATTACCAGGTTGTTCTGTAATCATCTGTCTGTCCCTCCAACTTGTCTGAGAACTCACAAAGAGCAGGAACTGGGTCAAGCAAATAGAAGGTGCTCAATGAACAAGTCAACATGAGTTTTATGGGAGTGAAATCCTTAGCTCAAATCTTACTGCGTAATTGTCGATGAAGAGAATCTTTTCATCTTCAGTGCATTTACACACTAGACTTAAGCACAATCTTGTTTATAGAAGCTATTTTACAGTTTTATTTTCACAGTAATACTCACATTCCCAAAACCTGGATATTCTCTTGAAACCCATGGGGAAGGAGGTGTGGGGAGTGGAGAAAGGATAGTAGAAACAAAGAGAATGAAAAATGGAGTAAGATTAATTATTTTACATTATTTTTTAGTTGAGGGGAGATTATTTTAAGGTTAATTTTAAATTATTTCAATTTACTTCCAAATTCTTGGAAGATGTACAATGTCTCAGACTCTGTTCTAAAGATACTAGTCTTGGTGTCTGATTTCAAGGAATTTATATTCTTGTGATGAGGAGGGAGGAAAAAGGTGTTTAGGAAACTAGAGAGGAAGAAAACACTCTATGTGACAAAATATGTAACTGAATTTTGAAGTGGTACTATTTAGTCTTTAGAGACATAAACTTTTAAGTCAGTCCAGGACTGAGACTGGTTCTACCACCACCGTTGAGCTCTGAGACTTCAATTACTTATGTGCAAAATGGGAATGATAATAACAATGCACTAGATGGTTTTTATGAGAATTAAATAATATCATTCATATATGTCGTGCACCCAACACTGAGCAGCAGATCAATAATGATGAAATGTGAGAATGGAAAGGGCTAGAAAATAGCTCGAGTAACTGAGTTCATTTTAAAGTTTCTGTTGCAAATCCATGTAAAATATAATGTTTTTTTGGGGGTTGGCATTTGTGCTTTAGACCAATCCAAATCACCATGTAATTGATAGTCACTGAAAATAAACATGGAAATCAGAACTTCATGCTGAAAACTTTACTGAAGTAAATATCTTGAACCTTGCTCTTAAAAGAATACACATCAGAGTACAGAGAGCTGCTTCATTTCTGATGACCAAAAAAGACTATTGTCCAAGTTCTAACCACACAGTCCAAGAGAGATATATGTACTTTCCATCTGTACTTATTAGAGAATAGGTTTGGGATTCTGGAAGAGTTGGAATAAGTGCTATAGAGAGGACCTGGAGAAATTGTTGAAGTTTGGTAACTTTTCAAAACTGAATTTCCATTTTCTGACCTACATGAACATTTCCCTTTCTTTTAGACTATGAACTCCAACCTTTGTTGGGGAGAGCCTCTTTTTCTCTGTCTTAGTTAGCCATTTGTCTTAGGTTTATTGAGTTCTATGTGAATTCTGAGTGTCTCCTGAAGGGTAAGTCTGGCCTTTTTTTCTGCTTTATAAGGTAGCTTTTTTTTTTTTTCTTGCCAAGAACATTGTTCTAGATTCTGTTACTGCTCATCTCCTCTTGGTTTTGCTCCATTCTCTAGGTCCTACCTTTCTTCCAACTTTAATCTTTCCTCCTCTGCCCACAAATATGGTGAGGGCCCTTCCTATCCTGAAATATCCTCTGACCCTGCTACTCGAGCAGCTAGTACTTATCTTCTGTTACCACCAAACTTCTCAGAGTACAAATTCTGCTTTCATTTCTTGCTCGTGCATTCATTTCTTAACCTCTTGTACTATGACTTCCCCCTCTACCTTGCACCCCTCTATGAAACTACAAGGTCACCAGGTAATTTGTGGAAATTTCACTTCTTGGAACTTTCTCCTGCTATGGCCTCCTTGATACCATGGTCTGCTGGTTCTTTAATCTTTCTGAGAACTTCTACCTCCTTCACTAGTTGCTTTCCTCTGCTCCTTCTGCTCATCCACTCACATTGCTTGCACATGAATTTCCTCAATCTCTTTGCCCTTCATCTCAAAATCTCTTTCCTGATGATTCCCAAACCTAGCAATTTCCAACTGTTGTTAGGATTTTCTTAAACAATCAGTCAGAATTTCAAACTCAGCATATTTAAAACTAAGCTCATTAACTTAGCACTTAAAAAAACTCCAACCTCTGTCTTCATTTTGTTTTTATTAGTGACAATAGTACTAATGAGTCATTCTTCACAACTCAAGAAAATTTTTATTCTTACTTCTCATGCTCCATGCATAATAAATTCGATTCTATATTCTTTCTATTTTGGAGTCAGATAAATCTGGGTTCAGATCATGGTTTTGCTACTTATTACCTTTTGGCCTTGAGAAAATTATTTAAGTTCATGGCATCCTTATCTATAAAATGTGGATCATAACATCTCCCTAGATAGCTAGTTGAGAGGATTAGATAAAAGCTGTACATTTTATACTTACTACTCAATAAATAGTAATCCTATTCTTTTCCCTGATCCTGGTTATAAGGGGGTTCATACTCACCTTTTTTCTTTTAATGGACTAATTCTTATCAAGGTACTTCACGTAGTTCCCCACACGTAGCTGTTATTCACATGTTTTTTCTCCTTCCTTCCTTTTGTTATATTGTCTCCTCAGTTCAGACCTACATCATTTCTTGTCTGGACAGTTGATGTGGCTCCTGCCCTGGACATTGGGATTTACCTTGCACACTGCTGGCTGATTCACCTTCCTGAGGCATGCTCTGGGTAGACCACTTTCCTACTCAGAAATCTCCACTGCTTCATTATTTCCCAGAAAATGAAGTAGCAAAACCTATAGTTTAAGTCACATTCAGAGGCATATGTGTCATGATTTTCCTACACGTGGCGTCTGTTTTGGCCAAGTGGTACCACAATTTCTTTCAACATGTCCTGATGTTTTTGTTCTCTTGCCTTTCCTCCTGGGTCTGGAATGATATCTAAACAGTCTCCACCTGCCAAATCCATTTCTAACATGATGCATAAGACATGATGCATAAGATGCATAGAGCTTTTTGAGACTGTGTCTATTTAATATATCTGTTTTTGAAATACCTAGTCTAGCCGACCCTTAATCCGTTTGGCTAAATTAAAATAATAAAACTGACATACAGAGCCATTTGTGAAAGTGAATGTCTTATAGACAACAGAACCACTATTCGTGAGAGAAGAAAGATTGAAGAGGAATAAGAAGAAGAAAAAAAGAAATGGAGTTCATTTAGGGAATGAGGTATTTCTTTTTTCGTTGGGTCAGAAAAGTAGGGAATGCAGAGAAGTATGAGTCCCAGGAAAAGTAGCAAGAACTAGGATTATGCGAACAGGGTGAGGGGGCTTTGAAAGCAGTCTCTGTTCTAATCTCATTGTAATCTTGGCTTACAATAATGATTAACATTCCAAGACAGAAGATATGGTGGCAAACTGCCCTGTATTTAAAAACAGAGGAAACGCCCTGGAAAGAATGAGATGCGGTAAAGAGAGGAAGTGACAATGTACTGGAAAGGCTAGCTATAAGTCATCACAGGGGGACCCTAAATCCCAGCATGTGTCAGGCAGGCTGATGCGATCCTGATACCATTCATGTCACTGGGGAAGAGCCACTTGTCACTTTGACACAAGCAGTGATAAATCAGTCTAGTACTTGGTAGGGTCTAAGTGCTGAGTACATGGTGGTGCTCAATAAAAGCCTGTTATTGATGGGCTGATGGGCTGCAGTTTGTGACAGAGCTTCTCTAGGGTGAGATCCAAGAGTAAGTAGGGGAAGCACTTCAAAAGCTGCTTAGGTGTGCCAGATTGCTCAGTAACATCGGGACAAATAGGCCTGCCTTGGCTAAGATATGACAAGAGGCATATTTTATGCTTCCAGGGGCTGTTTGTTTCATAACTTTATTTTTTTTAGGGTTCTCTCTCTCTCTCTCTCTCTCTTTTTTTTTTTAATGATAGTCACAGAGAGAGAGGCAGAGACATAGGCAGAGGGAGAAGCAGGCTCCGTGCACCGGGAGCCCGATGTGGGATTCCATCCCAGGTCTCCAGGATCGCGCCCTGGGCCAAAGGCAGGCGCCAAACCGCTGAGCCACCCAGGGATCCCTGTTTCATAACTTTAAATCGTAAGTGAGAACTTGATGTCTTCCAGGAAGATCTTTAAGCAGACAAATTAAGTATGAATTTAAGGAATTCTCTGAGGGGCGCCTGGGTGGCTCAGTCGGTGAGGTGTTTGTTGGCTCTTGGTTTCAGCTCAGGTCATGATCTCAGGGTCGTTAGATCGAGCCCCAGGTCAGGCTCTGAGCCCAGCGTGGAGTGTGCTTTTCCCTCTCCCTCTGTTTCTTCCCGCTCCCTCTAAAATAAATAAATAGAAATCTTTGAAAAAATAATTAGGAAGTTCTTTAAGATCAGAAGTAGCAGTTTATCCCTGACGAGGCCTTTCTTCTAGTTCAGACACCTTACATCTATGTGATTGAAAAGTTCCAGGTAGTCATGAATTTGTTGAAAAAGGAATACTTAAAACATATTTTAAAGCATAATATGGAATGTCAATTGTTTCACTGAGCACATATGGAAAATCAGAAGAAATCGTTGACAGAGTGTGCTTTTGGAGAATTCCGCAGAAATTGCTTGGGCGTTCAGGGTTAGTGAGGGCTCTGGCTGTGACTGTCACCCCTCCTACAGATTTGTGTGTCTTAGATTTGGATACATCCTAATAACTCAGGAGAAATATACCCATCGTTTACCATCAAACATACTATCATAAATACAGCAAGCAAAGACCAAGGAAATGGCCAAATTATTAATACTGGTGTTTTAATTCAAATGATTAACTTAATTCTCCCAAATGGTTCTTCACACTTTCAGAGCCGCACAAATGAGTTATTTGAGATGCTTTTCACTTGATTTCCTGTTTCACTCTTGTCTGGTAGTATAGAGGCTTCATTCTCTGAGGGGGAGTCTAAGATTGCCTTTGAGGAAAACTTGAAGCAATTTCTATTTAGCCTTTTTGGCTGTGCTTTTCATTGAATTTGGTGCTCTTCCTTAAACTTTGCATGATTGGGTTTTAAATACTTCTGCCAGCATCATGGTCTCTGACAATTATTATTCCAGGATTTCGTGAACAAAGGTCGCAAAACTTAACTAAATCTCCAAAATACTAGGGAAAATACTTTAAGTTAGAATGTGAGAACAGACGATGATTGCTTTCTGTTGATTTACTGCTCATTTGACAGGATATTGCAATCAGGCTTTCTACTATCAGCTTCGTGTGGGAAAACTTAGGAACCGCTCCATAGATGTCACATCTGTGGACAATTTCAGGTTTTTCTGAATTTCCCTTATTATCGTCTGCATTTTCACTGGTTTCAAGTTTGCTCATCAAATTTCCTGTTTTTAACCACTGATCCATGCTCCCAGTTGAATATACAGTTTGAAACTATTCACTTGAGAAAGTTAAATGTAGTATAACTTTACAACACAAAAAAACCTCAGAATTTGGGGTTATTTTGTGTTATGGGAGAATTTGCTGTTTAGAGAAAGAACTAAACATAGATATGTATTTGTAAAAGATATTTTAATCTTATAATTGCAGTGCTCATGGGAATTGTGTGTGTGTGTGTGTGTGTGTGTGTGTGTGTGTGTGCATATACGAAAGTTAGAAAAACTCCACTGATTCTTAATGGGACAGACTCATTTAAAAAATGCATCGAGTGTAAAGACTATGGACTTGCCTAGACTCTTGCTGTTCTTTCTACCAGGTAATGACACTACCTTTAGCCATTTTCACCTTAGATATGTTTTCAGCTTTCCTTCCTGAAGGAGTCATGTTTGTACTACATGACGTTGGCCACTTTGATTGGAGAAGTGATGGTAACTCGATCAGCTTAGACCAACCAAATACTCTTTTCTATAATTAGGGAATTGGGATTGAAACTTTCTGGTTTAGGCCGGTTCCATTTTCTTATAGTCAAGTTTCTACGAGAACGCCAATCTCCCCTTCGGTGGACGTAGTACTAACCTGCAGCTACTTTAGAAAAGAAGTACTGGCCAATAATACCCATTAATACCCCCTGAGGTATGGAGAACATTCTCCTCCTTTGAAAAATGAATACAGGCCATTATGTATTTTCATGGTTTGTTTTTACTTTTTATACTCTTCTGACTCTTCTTTCAGGCTTTTGGTTGTCAATTCTTCTTGCAAATTTGGTGAGGATAATCATGATTCTATCCAGTTCTGTGCCTTCTGGGTCCATACTTTCTATTCTGGTCCTTCTGAACTTTTTAGTTGAAAGTGTAGCACAAAGACATCTATCTGATCATTGAGAACATACCTATTTTCCAACATATCCTGGCAGAGATGTAACCTTTTTCCTTTCGTTCAGTTGTGATGACGTTGGAATTTTCCAAAAGGAACTTCGGCAGAAACTAAGGGTGGGGTATGGTGGGTGTGGAGGGGTGGGATGATGAAAGAGTAGAAATCAATGAATTCATGTGATACAGAGTTCTAATGTGTCTCTTATTTCCAGCCAAGATCCATTGTGGCTAGGACAGCTTTGGTGCAGGTAGTCCCCGGTTCTTGGACTAGTTTTAAAGTAGTCTATATGTTTGAATGAGGGCGAAATTAAGAAAAGAAGATGCTAAAAGCACAAACTATGGAACAAGAAAAAACAGGTATATGGGATTTCATCAAAGTTAAAAACTCTTGTGCTTCAAATGACACTACCAGGAAAATAAAGGACAGCCAATGGAACGGGAGGACATGTGTGAAAGATATAAGCATAGAAAAGATGCTCAATATTATTAGTCATTAGGAATATGCAAATCAAACCCACAATGAGATACCACTCCTCATCCAGGAGGATGGCTAAAATCGAATTAAAAAAACCCAGACAATAATAAGCTTGCACATGTGCATATGTGTGTGTGCATGTATGTTTGCATTTTTTTTTTGCTGGACTGTTTCTATTTACATAAACGGGGGCACATGGAACATGAATTATATTTGGGTTTTGCTGTCCTAGCCCTTTATAGTTTACTCTGACCTTTACCACGTATCATCATCTATCTTATTTGGTCCTTATAGCTATGTAAGGTGGGCGGAGTAGTTCATTATTTTTCCTTTCTTAAAGATGAAGGTCAGGCTCAGAGATGTGAAGGTATTTGCCCAACTTATCCAATAAATGGTTAAACTAGGACTTAAACCCAGATTCTTTTTACAAGATCCCATGCTCCTTCTTGGATAGGACTGCATGACATTTCATTGCAATGTCTGGATAACTTAGAAATAGTGCATTCACCAGATGTCAGGGTTTCTGGCTGCAACATTAGTCACCCTATTGATGGCCAGGTTAATCTGCCTGGCTTTTTTTCTTTCTCTCTCTTTTTTTTTCCTGCTCTACTGAATCCCTCCTGAAGCTGTGTACTTGGTTGAAGAGGATAACCTTCTGTGACAGAGGACGACTATTCTTCAGTGTCATTTGTTTTCTTTTTTTAAAAAAAATGATAATGGATTTTAAAGGATATGTTAAAACATACTTCTAATATTTTCACATTTTCTTGGCACCTGAAAATGAAGCTAGTGAACTAGATATTTTCAAAATGCTTCCAGCTCAGGAATTCCATGACCTTTCCCTCATTGATAATGCAAAGCGGGGAAACTTCACCTCTTTCTGGGATATTAGTTTAGGAGACTTGGTGGGTGTAAATGTTGCCTAACAGTTTTTAAGTTATCTGCATGATCTTTAGATAACAATAAATTAAGTTTCAGATTCTGTCAATATTTCCTTTACAACTCAAGAGCCAGTGATCTTATAGCGCAGTTGCAGCCCTTAAAAAAAAAAAAATATTGCCAACTCTTTGCCTTTTTTTCTCTCTTCTTTTGAAACAGGCTATAGATGTATTGGCGTTGCTCTCTCTTCATTGACCTTGTGGGAAATGATCATCCTTCCATTTTCCCAAGAATTGAAAATATACTTCTCAGAAAGAAGAGGGCTGAAGCTAAAGTGGTGGGCTGAATTAAGCATAGAAAGTCAAAATATATGGGAATATGCTGAGAAATGAGAGTCAATTTTAGGACAGCTTATTTTTAGCCATTTTCCTTTTGCTGTCTCTATAAAGGCCACCGAGAGTCAAGAGAAGTGGTTCTCCGACCAAGTGATAGTTCAGAGATAAAGCCCATAACGAGAAAGAAGAGTACGAAATTTCTTTGAAAAGTATGAAGAACTAGTCAAATGTACCATACTAAATTTCCAACCCAGTCTTGTAGAGCCAGGAAACTAACTTTAGTTTCTACAGAGGTGCTTCTTACAGAGGCTGTTTCTAAGATGTGTCTGCAGGTCAGCTAGTGCTTAATTCCATAAGAAAGTTAATACCTATTTCATCCAAGTATATTATGAAGGGTTTATTCTGATTAGTCAGACCTCATTTATTTTATTTCATGAAATGTACATATTTCTCTTTCCTGATAATAAAAAATAAAATGTAAAAACTCATGAAAAAAGTAAAGTTAGGGGCACCTGGGTGGCTCAGTCAGTTAAGTGTCTGATTTGGGCTCAGGTCATGATCTCTGGGTCCTGGGATTGAGCCCTGCGTTGGGCTCCCCACTCTGTGAGGAGCCTGCCTCTCCCTCCCCCTGCCCCTCCCCCTGCTCATGCTCACTTTTGCGCGCTCTCTCTCAAATAAGTAAATAAAATCTTTTTTTTAAAAAAAGAAAAGTAAAGTTAAATATCTGAAGAAGTACATAGTTTTTCAAAAATCTTTTAGAGGGATTGTGAACTAAAAAAGTCTGAAACCATGATGCAAGAATATGTGGCACTAGCACAATTGGGGCTGACCATTGTTTCACAATATCATGCGGCTTTGGAATATTTTATAACTTAAATTTTCAAAAGATGATTTTCTCATAGCTGTTCCATAGAACATATTTCAATGAAGGTTGAATATAGTTCTTCAAATCTGTAATATCTTCAAACATACTGTTACTATTTGGTATTTACAATTTACTTGAATGTATGAATATATTAAACATTCTGCTAAGCACTTTTCACATAAAATCCTATGTAACGGCACCATGATCTCCCTCCCGTCTTCACTGAGGGAAGGAATTGGCAAAAACTGTGTATGTCTAAGTTGTACAACCTCTTTCGAGACATATGCATATATAGAAATAATTGCCACAGTCAAGCTAATGAACATATCTACTACTTCATGTAGTCACCATTTCCTTCCTTCCTTCTTCTTTTTTTTTTTTTGGTTTTATTTTTAAGTAATCTCTACACTCAACTGGGGCTTGAACTCACAGTCCTGGAGATCAAGAGTTGCATGCTCCACTGACTAAGCCAGCCAGGTGCCCCCTCCTTTCCTTCCTTTCTTTCTTGTGGTGAGAATACTTAAGATCTACCCCCTTAGCAAATTTCAAGTATACAATACAGTGCTGATAACCACATTGACACTACCGTACATTAGATCTTCAGAACTCATTCATCTTGTGTAACTGAAATGTACCTTTGGAACAACATCCTCCCATTTCCCCCTCCCCTGAGCCCCTGGAAACCACCATTATACTCTCTATTTTAACAAATGTGGCTATTTTATTTATTTATTTTTTTATAAATTTATTTTTTATTGGTGTTCAAGTTGCCAACATGTAGAATAACACCCAGTGCTCATCCTATCAAGTGCCCCCCTCAGTGCGCATCACCCAGTCACCCCCACCCCGTGCCCACCTCCCTTTCCACCACCCCTTGTTCATTTCCCAGAGTTTGGAATCTCTCATGTTCTGTCTCCCTTTCTGATATTTCCCACTCTTTTTTTCTCCTTTCCCCTTTATTCCCTGTCACTATTTTTTATATTCCCCAAATGAATGAGGCCATATAATGTTTGTCCTCCTCCAATTGACTCATTTCACTCAGCATAATACCCTCCAGTTCCATCCACGTCGAAGCAAATGGTGGGTATTTGTCGTTTCTAATGGCTGAGGAATATTCCATTGTGTACATAATCCACATCTTCTTTATCCATCATCTTTCGATGGACACCGAGGCTCCTTCCACAGTTTGGCTATTGTGGCCATTGCTGCTATAAACATTGGGGTACAGTTGTCCCCGCGTTTCACTGCATCTGTATCTTTAGGGTAAATCCCCAGCAGTGCAATTGCTGGGTCGTAGGGCAGGTTTATTTTTAACTCTTTGAGGAACCTCCACCCAGTTTTCCAGAGTGGCGGCACCAGTTCACATTCAAATGTTTCTATTTTAGATTCCACATATATGTGAGATCATGAATTATTTGTTTCTCTGTGTCTGGCTTATTTCACTTAGTATAAATGTCCTCCAGGCTCACTTATGTTGTCATAAATGTTAGGATTTCCTTCTTTTTCAAGGCTGAACAAATATTCCATTGTATATACACTCACCACTTTTGCTTTATCTATTCATCCATCAACGGACATTTAGTTTGTTTGTATATCTTGGCTGTTGTGAATAATGCTACAATGTACGTAGGAGAATAGATATCTCTGAGATATTGATTTCATTTCCCTTGGATAAATATATGCAGCAGTGGGATTGCTGGATCATGAGACAGTTCTATTTTTAATTTTTATAAGATTTTATTTATTCATGAGAGACACAGAGTGAGAGAGAGAGAGAGAGAGAGAGAGAGAGAGGCAGAGACATAGGCAGAGGGAGAAGCAGGCTCCATGCAGGGAGCCTGATGTGGGACTCGATCCTGGGTCTCCAGGATCATGCTCTGGGCCGTAGGCAGGCGCTAAACCGCTGGGCCACCCAGGGATCGCCTGTTTTTAATTTTTTGAAGAATATCCTTACTGTTTTTCATAATGGCTATGCTAATTTACATTCTCACCAAATTGTGCAATGGTTTCCTTTTCTTCACATTCTCACCAACATTTGTTATCTCCTGTCTGATAGTCATTCTAGCCGATGTGAAAATTCTCACCTGTTTTCATTATAAATAAATAAAAACATTGTGGTTTTGATTTGCATTTCCTTGGTGATTAGTGATATTGAGAAGTTTTATCATATACCTCTGGCCCTTTATGTGTCTTTTATTTTTATTTTTGAGAAAGGTCTATTGACGTCCTTTGCCCATTTTTAAAACTTTTTTTCTATTGAGGTATATGAATTACTTATATATTTTGAATTTTAACTCCCTTTCAGATATGTGGTTTGTAAATATTTTCTCCCATTCCGTAGATTGCCTTTCATTTTGTTCATGGGTTCCTTTGCCATGCAGAAGTTTTTCAGCTTGATGTAATCCCACATGTCTTTTGCTTTTGTTGCCTGCTTCTTGTGTCATATTTAAAGTATTATTGCCTATAACAATGTTAAGAAGTTTTTTCCTTACGTTTTCTTCCAATATTTTAAAAGTATCAAGTCTTATGCTTAAGTCTAATAATCCATTTAAGTTGATATTTGTTAGGATGAGATAAGAGTCCATTTTCTGTCTTCTGCATTTGGATATTTAGTTTTCCTACCATGGTTTACTGAAGAGACTATCCTTCCCTCACTGTCTTCTCTTGACACCTTTGTTGAGGATCTGTTGACCATAGATAAGTGGACTTATTTCTGGGCATTCTGTTCTGTTCCATTGGTGTATATATCTGTTTTTATGTCAGTACCATAGTATTTGGTGACTATGGCTTTGTAATATGTTTGGAAGTCAGTGAGTGTGATGTCTTGAGCTTGTTCTTCTTGCTCAAGATGGTTTTGACTATTCAGGATCTTTTGTAATTCTACATGAATTTTAGATTGTTTTTCTACCTCTATTTTTTATATTTATTTATTTATTTATTTATTTATTTATTTAAAACGATTTCATTTATTTATTAATGAGAGAAACAGAGAGAGAGAGAGGCAGAGACACAGGCAGAGGGAGAAGCAGGCTCCATGCAGGGAGCCCGATGTGGGACTCCATCCCGGGTCTCCAGGATCATGCCCTGGGCTGAAGGCAGCGCTAAACTGCTGCACCACCTGGGCTGCCCAAGAAGTAGTAGTTTGATGATGATTGCATTGAATCTGTAGATCACTTTGAATAGGATGGACATATTAACAATGAACATATTAACATATGAACAATACTATTTCTTACCATATACATGAAATGTCTTTCCATTTGTGTCTTTTAAATTTACTTCGCTGATGTTTTGTAATTTCAAATGTATAAGACTTTTACCTCTTTGGTTAAGTTTATCCCTAAGTACTTTGTTCTTTTTGTTGCACTGTGAAAGAGATTGTTTTTCAATTTACTTTTTGGATTGATGTTTGTATACAGAAATATAACTGATCATCGTCTATTGGTTTTGTATCCTATAATTTTACTGAAATGTTTGTAGTTCTAACCATTTTTTGGTTAAGCTTTTAGAGTTTTTACACATGTGATCTTGTCATCTGCAGATAAAAGATACGTTTACCTTTTCCTTTCTGAGTTGGATGCCTTATTTCTTTTTCTTGTCTAATTGCTCTGGCTAGGACTTCTACTATCTACTATTATGTTAAAAAGAAATTATGAGAGTGGGCATCCATGCTGGTAACAGATCTTAGAGGAAAAGCTTTCAGTATTTTCCTATTGATTATAATATTAGCTGTGGGCTTTTCATAGATGGCATTTATTGTGTTGAGGTAAGTTCCTTTTATTACTATTTTTTCAGAGTTTTAATCATGAATATGTATTGAATTTTGTCAAATGCTTTTTCTGTGTCTATCATGTATTTTTTCCCCTTTCATTTGGTTACTGTGGTGTATCACACTGATTGATTTGCATTCGTTGAGCCATTTTTGCGTCCCAGGATTAAATCCCACATAGTCCTGATTTATGATGCTTTTAATGTGCTGTTGCATTTTGTTTGCTAGTATTTTACTGAGGATTTTTGCATCTATGTTCATCAGAGATATTGGCATTAATTTTCTCTTCTTTTAGTATTGTTGGTTTTGGTTTTAGGGTGATGCTGGCTTCATATAATGAGTTAGGAAATGTTCCCTCTTCTTTTTTGGGGGATGAGTTTAAGAAAGATTAGTAGTAATTCTTTTTTGAATGTTTGGTAGAACTTACCTATGAAATCATCTGATCCTGGGCTTTTATTTGTTGGAAGATTTTTTTTAAAGGTTTTTATTTATATATTTGACAGAGAGAGAGAGAGAGAGAGAGAGAGCGCACACAAGCAGGGGGAGCCTCAGGCAGAGGGAGATGGAGCAGCAGACTTCCTGCAGAGCAGGGAGCCTGATGCGGGGCTTGATCCCAGGACACTGGGATCATGATCTGAGCCATAGGCAAGGCAGACACTTAACCAGCTGCGCCAGCCAGGCACCCTAGAAGATTTTTGATTACTGATCCAATCTCCTTATTTGTTATCAGTCTGTTTAGGATTTCTATTTCCTCTTAATTTAGTTTTGATAGATTGTATGTTTCCAAGAATGTAACCATTTCTTGTAGGTTGTCTCCTTTGTTGGAGTATAATGGTTCATAAGAGTCTCTTATGATTCTTTTAATATCTGAGATACCCATTGTAATATCTCCACCTTTATTTTCTGACTTTATGCATTTGAGTCTTCCTTTTTTAGCTTTATTGAGGTATAACTGACATAATTATAAGATACTTAGAGTGTAAATCATGATGATTTGACATGTTTACATTGTGAAAAGATTCCTCCAACCTAATTAATGAACACTTGTGTTAAGAACACTTGTGCATTTGAAGGAGCAGTCCTTTATTCTAGACTTTGTGGACTAGCTTCACCTGTGAGTGCCATCGGGGTAGGGTGCTGCAGCTGGAGGTGGGAGGTGAAGCAGTGAAGCAGTGTGGACTCCGGGCAGCTCTACTAGTCAGCAAAGACTGTGGGGGTCCTTGGTGGGACAAGCTGTGTGTATCCATGGCAGCAGTGAGGGCTGCTGTAGGCCTGGGTAGTTAGAGCTTCTGGGGTTCTCCTGCTCCCCATATACCCATGGGCAAATTTGGGGCCTTCTTCTTGCCCAAACACGCCAGGCTGGGGGATAGGGTAATGTAGGTAAAATGCTTTCTTTGCTTTTCTATGTAGCTATCATCAGTTTTTGTATTCCACTGGGTCGTTGCAGCTTTCTTGTTATACTCTGGAGCTCGCCCAGAGCTGGCCTTTTTTTTTTTTTTTGTGGGTAGTTTTAAAATTGCTGGTCTTTTTTAGGGGATGAGTGCTAGGTCCTTCTAGCCTCCCATCTTGCTGATGTCACCCTTGATAGCACCATAATCTTAATGAGACTGGAATTATTACTAATTGCGTTGAGAAAAGTAAGGCTCAGAAAAGTTATTAACTTGTCCTAAGAATGTACATAGCAGAAAAGCAGTATGAGGATTTTTTTTTTCAGTTTGACTTAGGGCTCCTATTCTTTACTACTTTTCTTTTCTTTTTTTAAAAAAGATTTTATTTATTTATTCACGAGAGACACAGAGAGAGGCAGAGACACAGGCAGAGGGAGAAGCCGGCTCCCTGCAGGGAGCCCAATGTGGGACTCGGTCTGGGACCCCAGGATCACTCCCTGAGCCTAAGGCAGATGCTCAACTGCTGAGCCACCCAGACGTCCCTCTCAACTACTTTTTTTTATAACATATCCATGATATTATTCCTGCCTACCTTCCAACTGATTATTTCCATTTTTATAATGTTCCTCTGAATATAGGATTATTATTTTTAGTGTCTTGAGTCTTAGGCTGAGTTCTTATGGTAGGACACTCTAATGGTTACTGTACCAATGTGAGTCTATTCAAGGACATTTGGGTGTCTAATATAGGGGAAGCCCTGTTGATTTCTCATCAATCTACCCAAACTCATTTACTCATGTAAACTGTTTTGTGTAAGTAATAATTCCACACCAAACCCAGACATCAGCATTTCTTTTTGGAGCGGGTAGTGAGGATTTGTACTCAAGAATGGTGGTAAACTGATAAATGTTCTAAATTTACTGGATCTTTTATGATATTAAATGTTCATACTACCATTAAAGGGAATTAACGGTATGCCAAGGCACAGCTAGGATCTATATTCTTAACTATAATACTATTTCACTTCAATGCAGTATTAGCAATTATGTCATAAAGCTGAGTAGAGAGAGAATCTGTTCCCATCAGTGTCTTTTGGGAAAGCAATGGACCCAAGCATTATTTTCCTGTTTCATTTAAGTAAATATACTTGTGCTATCACTAGATGTCTGGTCAAGGCAATGACAGAAATTATTTTAGATACCTCATTTTCTCAATAACCTCTTAAAATAATATAAAAAAATACTTAGTGACTTGCTTGTGACTTAGTGACTTGATTTTCTTGGTTAAATAGCAGTGCTGATTTGTTTGTATATATATATTCACTTCATTGGCCATATATGTAGATTGCTTTGTAAATTAACTTTGTAGGGGATACTGTGGTCTACTACTCAGAGTCCCTGCTTCAAGACTGGGATGCTCCTTCCCTCAGTTCCCTAAAGTATTGGCTGCTGACAGCTTTTACCCAAGTCCCTCTCTGGAAATTGTCCTTTCCCAAGACTATGCTGTGTTTGGAAGCTGCCTGCGTCCAATGACTAGGGGATATGCAAAATGTCCCAGGCTCTCTTACCTCAATTTGGAACAACTCTGAAGGGTTATCCCATCCCTGCCCTCCCAATGGCATTTGGTGAAACATCTGTTTTTTCTATATCACAGTTCAATCTCGCCTTCCTCCTAATCCTTCATTCTTTACCCTCTTACAGATGTGCAATCTGCAATTGGGGGGAGGAAGAAAGTCTGAATGCAAATCTCCCCTACAGTCTTTTCCTCAGGGAACATGACTTATCATAGCTAAGATAGAGTTTTAATTTTAAACTGATTTCTTCTTGTCACTCATTCAGCATTCTGGTCTGTCTCCCTCCTCCTGACAGTTGTGCACTCTAGGAAATCAAGCTTTTTGATAGTCAGTGTAAGTATGATACAAGCAGGAAGGCAAGTTCATGAAAAGTAAAATTTAAGAGAAACTTGGATTCTTGTCAGTCCTTCATCTGCATTAGAATGGTTAGAGATCTTTCTGCATAATGGTACGTGACAGGAAAATTGAAGACATTCATTCAATTAATATTTTGGGTACTTTACATAAGGCATTGTGAAAAATTAAAAAGACATTACTCCTGCCTGCAGGAAAAGAAACAAATAACTCTAAAACAAAGTAAGAAGAGGGCAAATTAGTGTTTCTAATAAAGTGTTAGGAGTTCTCTCTCTTTTAAAGATTTTATCTATTCACAAGAGACACACAGAGAGAGAGGCAGAGACATAGGCAGAGGGAGAAGCAGGCTCCCTGCAGGGACCCCGATGTGGGACTCGATCTCAGGACTCTGAATCATTCCCTGAGCTGAAGGTAGACGCTCAACCACTGAGTGACCCAGGCCTCCCTAAAGTGCTAGGAATTCTGATTAGAAAGGAACAGTTTTAGCTGGAGTAATAGAGCGATATCTGAAAAGTGTGATATTTAGAGGATGTTGGAGAAGGGCTTAGTATAGCCGAGGACAAGACCTGAGTCAACTCAGCATTTTAAATCAGCTAAATGACTTTTAAAAAGCTCCTGATTCTCTGGTATTTTGTTAAATATTGTTGGTGCAGTACGAGTCAGTTTGAAGTTAATTGATTTTGCCAATGAACTAGTCATTTAACATTTATGTGGCTTCCCATTCCCATTTTATTCCTTTTATGCTCTGCAAGTTCAAGTGACCATCTCAATAATTTAAAATTCAAAGGCTCCTTGTAGGGATCCCTGGGTGGCGCAGCGGTTTGGCGCCTGCCTTTGGCCCAGGGCGCGATCCTGGAGACCCGGGATCGAATCCCACATCGGGCTCCCAGTGCATGGAGCCTGCTTCTCCCTCTGCCTGTGTCTCTGCCTCTCTCTCTCTCTCTGTGTGACTGTCATAAAAAAAAAACAAAACAAAACAAAAAAAAAAACAACAACAAAGGCTCCTTGTAACTCTGTATGGGATAAATCATGAGAAAATTTAACAAGGGCTTAAGTATGTTCACTTGTGTTGATCAACCATCCACTCTTAGCCCTGGACTCCCCACTTCTTCCTGCCTTAGGGATTCTAACTATTTTTACTCTGTTAATAAATGGTTTTGTCTGAGTTTATGCTGGAAGCAAAAGATCCGGTGAGGGTGGAACGCGTCATGGGTTAAAGGAAATGTCAATGAAGTGAAAATCCAAGTGGGTGAATATAGACATTTAACTTATGTTCCTTTAAATTTGAACTTGAACTTTCCATTTAAAGACAGTGATTCAGTAATCTAAGTTGGAATCAGTTCTGCATTAATGCTTTTTGAGAGATGTCATTCCTGAGCAGAACAGGAGGGTTCAACAAGCAACCCCTCAACCAAAAAGTAATCTTTGAGATTTTCCCCCAAGATTGTTTCTGGACTTCTTATATATTTTTTAGGGTTTATCTGCATGCAAAGCAGCCTTAGGAGCCTCACCAGATCGGTGGATTTGCCATTTATTTTGCTTTGTGGCCACAAATAGAAATCCTTGAATCTATCGGTGAATGCAAGTCAGTGGTGGTTTGCTAGCTGAAGGAACACACGAGGAATGAATAGCCAATTTACCTAATTCACATGTTATTTTAGTTCTTTCTTTTATTTTACCTAAGATTTTATTGAGATTGTAGTTTTGGAAAACATGGCAGGGGTAGGGACGGGTAAGTGTTGCAGAGTAGAAAGAAGAAAAACTTCTGATTGAAAATAAAGCTCCCCTTCTTTGCTCAGTCCTTGGCTTCCTTGTGGCATTGGATCCCATTCCTCATGATTTTATTCCAGACAATAGAACCAGTCAGGCCTGCAGCACTTTATCTCAGATGTCGTATCCTACTTTGACAAACATATCATCAGATAATAGCCATGTGGCTTCTCTGTTCTTTCCTGAAGCAATAGCTCTTCATTATTTGGAGCTTGGAAATGAAAAAGCACAGTTCCAAAGAATTAAGGCGTTTAAGTTGAATGTTTGAAAAGCTTTCATTGCTATTATTATTTTTCAATTTGGCAGTGAGAATGTTCTAAGAAATTCTGGACAGTCAACTCCATGGAATATCCTTTAGATTTTAAATTTATTTAAAGCTCCTGTTAAGAGAATTTACATCAAATATTTACATTTTACAAATAAATAGATCCAGCCATCAAAATCAAAACTGTGGTGCATTGTTTGTGTTTAAAAGATTCAGTCCGGGATCCCTGGGTGGCGCAGCGGTTTGGCGCCTGCCTTTGGCCCAGGGCGCGATCCTGGAGACTCGGGATCGAATCCCACGTCGGGCTCCCGGTGCATGGAGCCTGCTTCTCCCTCTGCCTGTGTCTCTGCCTATCTCTCTCTCTCTCTGTGACTATTATAAAAAAATAAAAATAAAAAAAAATAAAAGATTCAGTCCCCTCTGGTAACAAGTTTTATGGAAGGAAATTAGTTCCTTTATAGAAGGAAATATTTTTAAATATCTGCGGCTGTTTTTTAAAAGAGAAAGTTGAGCATATATAATAATAGTAAAAGTTAATTTTTAATTCAGCTTGTACTATGTACTAGATACAGTTCCACAGGCTTTATAAGCATTAACTCATTTAATCATCATTAAACACATTAGTTTGATATTATCCTTATCTCCTAGCTTAGGAAACCAAGGCACAGAGAAAGTAAGGAGGTTGCCTGAGGACCCACGGCTAACAGGTGGAAAAGCCAGTACTTGTTTCTGGGCGGGCTGCTTCTAGAACTATGGCTTCACTGGCTCTAGCAAGCTGCCATTTTATAGATGATGAAATTGAGTCCTAAAGAGATGAAATTACTTGCTGAGATCATATCCTTTTAAGCTGTAGAGTTGGGATCTTGGATCTCTTTGCAATGCTTTTGTTTTTAAGTTGACCCATGGGTAATACTCAAAGAAAATGGAGTCATTCAGTCTGAAGAACACTGAGAGGCTGAATAATATTCTGTTGTATGTATATATCTCACTTTGTTTATCCAATCATCTCTTGATGGATTTGTGTTGTTTTCACCTTTTGACTGTTTTGAGTAATGATGCTATGAACGTAGGTCTATAAGTACCCAAGTCCCTGATTTTCAATTTTTTTTGGTATATACGTGGAATGGAATTGTTGGATCATATGATAATTCTATTTTTAACTTTTTGAGGTATTGCCACACTCATTTCTACGGTGGCTATACCATGTTACATTCCCACCAGAAATGCACAAGAGTTCCAGTTTCTGCATATCTCTGCCAACACTTGTTATTTTCCATTAAGAAAAAAATAGCCGTCCACATTGGTTAAAGAGGTGTCTCACTGTGATTGTGATTTGTATTTCCCTAATAACTAGTGATGGTGACATCTTTTCATGTGCTTACAGACCATTTGTATATCTTCTTTGGAGGAAAGTCTAATCAGATCTTTTGCCCAGTTTTGAATTGGGTTGTTTGTATTTTCATTGTTGAGTTGTAGGAATTATTCCATTGTTCTGGATATTGATTTCTAATCAGATAAATGACTTGCAAATAGTTTCTCCCATTTTGTGGGTTTTCTTTTCACTTTCTTGACAGTGTTCTTTGATGTATAAAAGTTTTACATTTATGAAGTCCATATTATATATATGGACTTTTGTTTTTTGTGCTATTAGTGCCATAACCAAGAGATCATTGCAAATCCAATGTCATGAAGGTTTTCTCTCATGAGAAAACAGACAGTTTTTGATAAAGAAAAGCCTTAAGGGAAATAGAGAATAATTGAGGTCAATGTATAATCATTTCTTTTCTTTTCTTTTTTTTTTTTAAAGATTTTATTTCTTTATTCATGAGAGACACACAGAGAGAGGCAGAGACACAGGCAGAGGGAGAAGCAGGCTCCATGCAGGGAGCCTGATGTGGGACTCGATCCCGGGTCTCCAGGATCACACCCTGGGCTGAAGGCGGCGCTAAGCCGCTGAGCCACCCGGGCTGCCCTGTATAATCATTTCTAAACAAAGAGGACATATAAGAAATATACAGTTGTTCAGACAAGAGAGAGAAAATTCAAGTACCTGAATGAAATCCAACTTATTATCAATTTACTTTCTGCAAAGAGAGACTAACTAGAAACACAGAAGACACAGTGCTGCCCAAGCAAAGAAGAGTAAGTACGCTAAATACTTGGGATAAGTCACTATTGGGTAATCGTTTCAAAGAAATAATTTGCATTAACATAGAACTTTGTATATATTTATCTATTGCATATGTTTTTATCTTCCAAATCCAATTAGGCTTTTAAGAAAAGGAGAAATCTCATTGTGAGGCAGTGGATTGATGGCAGATAGGCATGAGCAGTTAAGCAATTTTTGCAAGTAAGGAGATCTGATTTTGCAATCCAGGAGACCTTTCACTTTTCACTGAAAATATGTTTGTAACGTTTTATTTCATTGATGAAAAGAAATTGTTATGGCATTCCTGTATCCTGAAGTTTCCAGGGCACTTTCAACTTCAGTTCATTTTGTCCTGTTAAGACTAGACAACTTGATTTTTGATTTAGAAAGGAAGGATTTCCAACATATCTAGATAATATTTTTACAATGCCATGCTAATTACCTTATCAGTTACTTTCAAGTCAGAATATGAATTTGAAATTAAATACTAAGTACTCCCTTGGAATGGTCTAGGTCTGTTAAGAACTCTGAACTGTGGTTATGATTTGTATTTCCTTGATACCAGTGATATGGAGCATTTTTTCATGTGTCTGTTGGCCCCCCCCCCTTTTTTTTAAAGATTTTATTTATTTATTCCTGAGAGACACACAGAGAGAGGCAGAGACACAGACAGAGGGAGAAGCAGGCTCCATGCAGGGAGCTTGATGTGGGACTTGATCCCAGGACCCTGAATCACACCCTGAGCCAAAGGCAGACGCTCAGCTACTGAGGCATCCAGGTGCCTGCTCCGTTGGCCATGTGTATGTCTTCTTTGGAGAAATGTCTATTCACGTCTTCTGCCCATTTCTTGACTGGATTATTTGTTCTTTGGGTCTTGAGTTTAAGAAGTTCTTTATAGATCTTGGATACTAATCCTTTATGATATGTCGTTTGTAAATATCTTCTCCCATTGCATAGGTTGTCTTTTAGTTTGGTTGACTGTTTCCTTTACTGTGCAGAAGCTTTTTATCTTGATGAAGTCCCAATAGTTCATTTTTGCTTTTGTTTCCCTTGTCTTTGGAGACGTTTTTAGCAAGAAGTTGCCATGGCTGAGGTCAAAGAGCTTGCTGTCTGTGTTCTCCTCTAGGATATGATGGATTCCTGTCCCACATGAAGATCTTTCATTCATTTAGAGTCTATTTTTGTGTGTGGTGTAAGGAAATAGTCCAGTTTCATTCTTTTGCACATTGCTGTCCAATTTTCCCAGCACCATTTGTTGAAGAAACTGTCCTTTTTCCATTGGATATTCTTCCTGCTTTGTTGAAAATTAGTGGGGTTCTCTATTCTATTTCTGAGTTCTCTATTCTGTTCCATTGATCTATGTGTCTGTTTTTGTGCCAATATCATACTGTCTTGATGATTACAGCTTTGTAATAGGGCTTGAAGTCCAGGATTGTGATGCCCCAGTGTTGTTTTCTTTTTCAATATTCTGCCATTTAGGGTCTTTCCTTGTTCCATACAAACTTTAGGAATATTTATTCCAGATCTGTGAAAAATGTTAATGGTATTTTGATAGGGATTGCACTGAATGTATAGATTGCTCTGGGTAGCAGAGAAATTTTCACAATATTTGTTCTTCCAATCCAGGAGCATGTAATGTTTTTCCATTTCTTTGTGTCTTCCTCAATTTCTTTCCCATGTGTTCTGTAGTTTTTAGAGTATAGATCCTTTACCTCTTTGGTTAGGTTTATTCCTGGGTACCTTATGGTTTTTGGTGCGATTGCAAATGCGATCAACTCTCCAATTTCTCTTTCTTCTGTCTCATTGTTAGTGTTTAGAAATGCAACTGATTTCTGTGCATTGATTTTTATATCCTGCCATGTTGCTGAATTCCTGTATGAGTTCTAGCAATTTTGGGGTGGTCTTTGGATTTTCCACATAAAGGATCATGTCAGCTGCAAATGGATAAGGAAGATGTGGTATATGTATGCAATGGAATATTACTCAGCCATCAGAAAGGATGAATACTTTCCATTTACATCAACACGGATGGAACTGGAGGGTATTATGGCGAGCAAAAGAAGTCAATTGGAGAAAGACAGTTATATGGTTTCACTCACATGTGGAATATAAGAAACAGCACAGAGGATCAGAGAAGGGAGGGAAAACAGTATAGAAAGAAATCAGAGAGGGAGACAAACCATGAGAGATCTTAACTATAGGAAACAAACTGAGGATTGCTAGTGGGGGATGGGGTAATTGGGTGATGGGCATTAAGGAGGGCATGTGATGTGATGAGCACTGGGTGTTATGGATTATTGAACTCTACATCTGAAACTAATGATACCATATGTGGGCTAATCAAATTTAAATTAAAAAAAAGAACTACAAACTGAATTTTAATGCTGCCCTAATATCTGAAGCTTGATTCTCACTTTTTGTTTGTTTTATAATTTTTTGTTGGACCACTATTAGAACTGAATCCCTTTATCTTTATCTTTTATTTTTTGGGAACTTATTTTTTTATTCTTATAAGTTTTGGATCCTCAGCTTTGGGAGAGGCCAGATCATGAAGGGTCTTGTTAAGATCTGTGGACTTTATCTGGCATAGACAGGGAAACCACGGAGAAGACAGGGTCATTTTGGTTTGTTAGAAGGCTGACTCTGGGAGTATTATGGAAAAGAGCCTGGAAGCAGGTGGGATGGGGTTGATGGTTTTACTCCTTTCATATTCCAACCTCATTGGGGAAAGAACCTTATATTGGTTATCACAATCCCACAAATAGGGAGAAAATGGTTTGCAAAGGAAAAACACAACCAACACCCAAACACAAAAAGTTCCTATGAGTTTCTATCATTAAAACCTTGAGATTTTTTTGGTAATAGTTACCAAGCAGACAGCCTCTCAAATGCTAAACACATATGCTCACCATCATTACCGCTTCACTCTTTTTTTCTATCAGGCAGGTTTCTTTGCTTCCGTTTGCTTCTCTGCCCTCTAGAGCAACTGGTCAGAGGCTGAGCCTGGGGATTGGGAGAGGCAATTTGTATTCTGAAGTGGAGGCTATACATTTCTTATTTCCTCTTGGAAAATTTCAAATATACACAACAGAGATAATAGTGTTATGACTCCCCACCCACATTCCTGTCACCCATATTCAATAATTAGGACTCTTATGCCATCTTTATTACTAAACTTATCCTTTGGTGAACATCTTAAAGATAATTCTAGTTCTTATGTCACTTTACCCCTACATAATTCATTAGGCACCTCTTAAAAATATGAATATTTTCGGGATCCCTGGGTGGCGCAGCGGCTTGGCGCCTGCCTTTGGCCCAGGGCGCGATCCTGGAGACCCGGGATCGAATCCCACGTCGGGCTCCCGGTGCATGGAGCCTGCTTCTCCCTCCGCCTGTGTCTCTGCCTCTCTCTCTCTCTGTGTGACTATCATAAATAAATAAAAATTAAAAATTTAAAAAAAAAGAGAATATTTTCTTACATAACTCAATTCCATTTTTCACATTTAATGATATTAACAAGAATTCCTTGGAATCCTTTAATACCCAGTTTAAATTCAAATGTCCCCTATTGTCTTTATTTTTATGTATTTTTAAAAGATTTATTTATTTATTTATGATAGACATAGTGAGAGAGAGAGAGAGAGAGAGAGAGAGAGGCAGAGACACAGGAGGAGGGAGAAACAGGCTCCATGCAGGGAGCCCGATGTGGGACTCGATCCCGG
The DNA here is from genome assembly GCF_018345385.1 of Vulpes lagopus. NCBI lineage: Eukaryota > Metazoa > Chordata > Mammalia > Carnivora > Canidae > Vulpes > Vulpes lagopus. The sequence goes on along the minus strand of NC_054824.1, from coordinate 96,346,252 downwards.
GACTCGATCCCGGGACTCCAGGATCGCGCCCTGGGCCAAAGGCAGGCACCAAACCGCTGGGCCACCCAGGGATCCCCTCCCCTATTGTCTTTAAAATGTCTTTCTATAGTCAGATTATTGTACTAAGATCCAAGTAAAAGCAAAGATATTTTATAAACATTTCATTGTACTCTAGATGTTAGGTTTTTTTTTTTTTTTTTTCTGACAGTGTCCTTATCCCTACCGTTTTCAGTTTGCATTAGAATGTTTTCATGTAGGTCACAGTTTTTTTTTTTTTTAAATATATGATATATTTTTTTAATTTTTATTTATTTATGATAGTCGCAGAGAGATAGAGAAGCAGAGACACAGTCAGAGGGAGAAGCAGGCTCCATGCACCGGGAACCCGACATGGGATTCGATCCCGGGTCTCCAGGATCGCGCCCTGGGCCAAAGGCAGGCGCCAAACCATGCGCCACCCAGGGATCCCTAGGTCACAGTTTTGGAAGCCGTTTATATCCATGTCACTAAATTTGTTACCACATGTGGCAGGCTGAATAATGGCCCCAGTGATCATCAGGTCTCAATCTTTGGGACCTGTGCGTGTTACCTTCTGTGGCAAAAGATACTTTGCTAATGTGATTAAGTTAGGAATCTCTCGATAAGGCGAGTATCCTGGATTATCAGGTGGGCACTAAATTCTGTCCAAAGTGTCATTATAACAAGACAGAAGGAAATTTTTTTTTTTTTTGACAGAAGGAAATTTGACACAGATGAGAAGGCCATGTGATGAAAGCAGAAGGAAGCAGAATCGCAGAGAGAAGATGCTACATCTTTGGCTTTGGAGATAAAGGAAGGGACTACAAGCCAAGTAATGTAGATGTTTACCAGAAACCAGAAAAGGCAAGGGAAAGCATTCTCCTCTAGACCCTTTAGAGGAACTATAGCTCTGCTGATACCTTGATTCTTTCATAGAGAAATTGATTTCAGGCCTCTGGCCTCCAGAACTGTAAGAGAATAAATTTGTGTTGTTTTAAGGCACTAAGTTGACAGTAATTTGTTACAGCAACCATAGAAATCAAACACACCATGGTTCAAAGACATTTATTAAGAAGGAATTCCATTCTCTGTAGAAGATGAAATAATTCAGAGGCCAGAGGTCCTAGAGAGGCAGTATGTACTATAGGGAAGAGTAATGACGTAGGAACTGGATTCTAGACCCCATTCTGCCAAAGGCAGGGCCAAGTCGGTTGGCTTTTCTGAGATTCAATTATATATATATATATATATATTCATTCATATATATATATATATATATATATATATATATATATATATAAATTTAAGTCATGGATAGGATTAGTTGTACTTAAGGGGATTTTAATCTCCCTTTCCTATTCCATCAAATGAAATCAAGTAAGATGGACATGGCAATAGAACAATAAGGGCAGAGGAAAGCAACAGGGGATACCATATTCCTGTAATAGGCCTTGCAGCTGAAAGGTCTATGGGGAAGGCAGAGAGGAGGGAAGTGTGGCAAGGCAACCAATAATCAATAGAAATCAATAATCAGGGATCCCTGGGTGGCGCAGGGGTTTGGCGCCTGCCTTTGGCCCAGGGCGCGATCCTGGAGACCCGGGATCGAATCCCACATCAGGCTCCCGGTGCATGGAGCCTGCTTCTCCCTCCGCCTGTGTCTCTGCCTCTCTCTCTCTCTCTGTGACTATCATAAATAAATAAAAAATTAAAAAAAAAAAGAAATCAATAATCAATAATCTTATATATAATCATTTATATGATCACCAATATGGTATAAAAATGAACTATCTTATTCAAATTTCTCAAATTGTCTTGCTAGTTAATGTCATTTACAGTAAAAGAAGAAAAATTGTTATTTTCTTGTCTAGGATCCAATTAAGAATGTAGCATTTAGTGGCTAAGGTTTTTTTGTTTCTTTTAATCTGGAATTGGTTTTCAGTTTTCCTTTGTCTTTCATGGCCTTGATTTTTTTTTTTTAAATTAGAAGTTATTTGTTTTGTAGAATTGTCCTCAATTTGGGTTTATTCAATTTTGTCTCTTTATGATTCAATTCAGGTTATATATTTTTGGTAGGAATACCACAGAAGTGTTTTTCCGTCCTTCTCACTGCATCATATCAAAAAACAGATCTTTGTTGATCATGTAAAATTCTTTATATAATATTCTGTATATGATTTCTTTGTTGGTTATGGGTTACAAATAATATTTCTTACTCTGTGGTTTTCTTTTTCACTCTCTTAATATTCATCATGGAATTAAAGTTCTTGATTTTAAAGTTATAATTTAATTTTATCTCCTTTTAATTACAGCTTTTTGTGTCTGATTTTTTTTTTAACTTTTTGTGTCTGATTTAAGAAATCTTTCCACCTTCCCACTTCCTAAAAGAGAATATATTTTAGATATCTAGAAACTTTATTCTGCTTTTCGCATTTAGATCTGCAATCTCCCAGGAGTTGATTTTTCTGTATGGTGTGAATTAGGGGTTATGTGTAAGTTTTTTTTCTGTTTGAATATCCATTGTTCAAGCATTATTTAAAAAGAATATCCTTTCCTAACTGCTCTGCAGGGCATTTTTCTCCCAAATCAAGTGTTCTTTTATGTCTGGGTCTGCTTTTAGACTTGGCATTCTATTCCATTATTTCCTTTCTTCTATTTTCCTTGGCTTTATTTTTCTGCTTTTTACATTCTTGGGATGGTCATTGATTTTCATACTTTCTTTTTTCCTCATATAAATTTAAGGTTATAAATTTTCTTTCTTTTTTTTTAAAAATTTATTTATTTATTTATGATAGTCACAGAGAGAGAGAGAGAGAGAGAGAGAGAGAGAGGCAGAGACACAGGCAGAGGGAGAAGCAGGCTCCATGCGCTGGGAGCCTGATGTGGGATTCGACCCCGGGTCTCCAGGATCGCGCCCTGGGCCAAAGGCAGGCGCCAAACCGCTGCGCCACCCAGGGATCCCTAAATTTTCATTTAAATATAGTTTTAAATATATATGATAAATTTTAATGTGCCATATTTTCATTATCATTAGTTTAAAATATTTTCTAATTTCTCTTATAACTTTTTTTCATTGGTACATATGCTATTTAGAACTCTACTTTTAATTTCCAAACATGTGGGACTTTCAGTTATCTGTTAGGTATTAACTCTTGCTTACTAGGACTGTGGTTGGAGAACAGTTCTATATAAAGTTAAATTTTGAAATGTGTTAAGATTTTCATATTGTAAAAAAAAAAGATTTACTTATTGGTCACTTTATACAAATGTCTCTTTATACTTAAAAAGAGTGCATTCTGAAGTTGTTTGACTTCCTCTGTGTTAATTAAATTATTTGTGTTGTTTAGATCTTCAATATTGTTATTAATATATTTTTTAAAGATTTTATTTATTTATTCATGAGAGAGAGAGAGAGAGAGAGAGAGAGAGAATGAGGCAGAGACGCAGGCAGAGAGAGAAGCAGGCTCCATGCAGGGAGTCTGATGCGGGTCTCGATCCTGGGTCTCCAGGATCCCGCCCTGGGCCAAAGGCAGGCGCTAAACCGCTGAGCCACCCAGGCTGCCCTGTTATTAATATTTTTACTTGTATTTCTGTTACTGAGAAAAGTAGATTAAAACCTGTCAAGTTTGTGGATTTGCCTACTTTCCCTTTTAATATTGTCCATTTTTTGCCTTAAATTGTATTTTGATGCTATATTATTAGTGGTGTATCAATTTGTTATATTTCTTGTGAATTGAAGTTTTTATCTTTATAGAGTGTTTTTCTTTGCCTCTGGAAGGGCCTTTTGCCTTAAAGTTTATTTTAACTATGTATCATATCCTGTTAATATCCTGCTCATGTTTCCTTGGCTCTCATCATTTCTGTGCACACACAGAATTGTGTGATTGTTTCCTATTACAGTCACCTGTGATTCTCCACCTGAGGGCTTTCTCTGGTAAGCTTGGCGCATGTGCATAGTGGCAAATGGGAACTGGAGAAGAAGTACCTCAGCTTTATCCCCTCATGGATGGAACAGCTCTGAAGGATATTGTACAATTGTTAGAGGTACTCAGTGGGATTGTGTCTCAGGTACCTACGGTAGTAACCTGATAATTAATGCATCCAGTATTGCTTTCCTTCTTTTTTTTAAAAAAAATTAGTCTTCATCCTTCCCAATGCTCCTGTTAGAGTTTCCTGGGATCACTTCCCAAATAAACTATGTGTTCTTAAATATTTGTTTTAGGTCTGTTTCAGAGGGAACCCAACCTCCAAGAATTTTATATATTTTAGTGTTTGCATGGCATTTTTCTTTTCTTTTAACTTCCAGCTTTTCTGTACCCTTTTATTTCAGGTTTATTTCTAGTAGGTAGGTTATAGCGTTTTTTTCCCTCCTTTATTTAATAATAAATATTTGTAAGTATTAATAAATAAATAATGTTTGTTTTTAATTGGGTTATTTAGTTCACTTCCATGTAATTACTGGTATATTTGGGTATAAATATCATCCTTTGCCTTCTGTTTCCCTTTTTGTTTCGTACTGCATTTTCCTTTCCCTTCACTTTTTTGTTTTAGGTTGTTTAATGTTCTTCGTTATTCCATTTCCCCCTCTATTAGCTTGATATTTGCACACTCTTATTATTTTGGTGATTAGAGATTACCCTGTCCATCTTCAACTTATCATAAATCAACTTTACTAATTGAAGGTGTGTTTATAGCTGGCATTCACAGTGGTGCGGGTTTCATTCCTATCAGCAGCTCATATCAATTCATTCTTAGCTTTCATTACTCTTTTCTTTTTACTTGGGCAGAGCTGCCAATGATCTTTTAAGACTTTAAAGGCAGGATGGAGTAATGGTGAGAATAGTGAGGTTGGAGATCAAGGGGTATCATCATGGAACCAAATAAGTTATTTTTGGTTTTTGAGGTTTTGGTGACATCACCTTCTCCTTTGCTCCAGTTATATTTCTTCTGGAATTTATCAGCCTCTGGTTCTTTGCCTCTGACCTTCCATAAGCTTCTTTCCATCTCCACCCTTCCTCTTCTGTCTTCTGTTGTGGCTCTTTCTAACTTATTAGTTTACTGGGTCTCCTGTTAAAAAGTGTACCATAAACTTGGTGGCTTAAAATAAATTTGGTGTCTCACAGTTCTGGAGGCCAGAAGTCTAGAATCAAGGTGTCATGTCATCTTCAGGATCCTTTAAGCTTCAAAGTTCTAACAGCTTCTTTGAAATTGTTTCTTTTGCTTTACCCATTGCTCTCATCCCTTTCCTGTTTAACAAGGCCATATTTCCTCCGAGGGCTCTGGGAAAGAATACTTCCTTCCCTCTTTCTAGTGTCTGATGCTTGCCAGCAATTCTTGGTATTCCTTGGTTTGTAGACACATCACTGCAATCTCTGCCTTTGTGTTTATATGATGCTCTTCTCTGTGTGTCTCTGTGTGTCTCTGTGTCTTCACATGGCATTCCACTCTCCTGTATCTCCGCTCAAATTTCCCTCTTCTTTTAAGGACACTAATTATTGGTTAGGGCCTACCCTAGGCCCTAATCCAGTATGGTCTCATCTTAATTTGATTAGATCGGCAAAGACCCTATAGCCAAATAAGGTCACATTCTTAGGTTCCAGGTGGACATGAGTTTGGGGGGAACATTATCCAAACCCAGTAAAAACTCACCTTGTATAGCACAGTAAGAGTAGCACTGGCCCAGGAGTTAGAAGTCACTGATGCTCATTCTGCTTGTGCTACCAATTTTGTGGGATAGACTTTGGAGTTCACAAACAGGGGTTTCAATCTCAGCTCTGTCACTTAACCTTTTAAGCCTCCTTACCTTACATTTATTTATTTATTTATTTATTTATTTATTTATTTATTTATTTATTTATTGCAGTTTTATACCTTTATTTGACAATCAGCGATTAGTTCTCATCCACATTAACAGTCTGTAGATTTTTGAAAGTGGTGACAGGTACGTAGGTAACCAGTGTGTAGAGCTTGTTTGGTGAATCTTCATCCTCGTTACGTTTTCTGGACAACTGCACACGGTTACGGTATGGAACATTCCTTATTCCTTTGGCCCAGACAGCTTTGTTGAGCCTGGTGTCAATGCGCACATCTGGAGTTCCCATCTCCTTCATGGCAAATTTCCGGATCTCTTTGAGTGCCCGAGGGGCACGCTTCTTGAAACCCACTCCATGGATACGTTTGTGAATGTTGATGGTGTATTCTCTGGTCACTACCTCATTGATGGTAGAACGGCCCTTCTTCTTCTCGCCACCCTTCTTTGCGGGAGCCATTCTGCCGGGCCCTAGTTGGAAAGGAAGCCTTACCTTCGTTTATTAACTGAGAATAATTATACCTTCCTTTAGGTCGGGAAAAATAAGAAAATGCATTTTAAATCCTTGGCATAGTGCTTAGTTCACTGTTGGTGCTTAAGCAATATTGGTTTTCTCCTAACTGCTCCCTCTTACTTTCTCCACAAGAAAGTTAAGTGGGTTTATCTTCAGGATCCTTTAAGCTTCAAAGTTCTAACAGCTTCTTTGAAATTGTTTCTTTTGCTTTACCCATTGCTCTCATCCCTTTCCTGTTTAACAACTTAGCCTCTTCAATCTAGCATTTCCTTTTTCTCACCCATTGTCCTTCCCGTGTTTTTCTTCCAATTTTAGTTCCTTGTGACTGGGATGGCAGTCATCCTGTCTGCCCAGGAACATTCCCGGTTTATGCCTGTTGTACCAATGTAATTATTGCTAATGCCCCCTGTTACTCTCAAGGCATCCTGGTTTTGGATGATGAGTTACATGGTTGCCCTACTTAGAGTTCTCATAGCACGTAGGCCTGGCTCTATCATTGCATGGTTCACAATGATGTTTCATTTTTCATTGTTTTGTAGGTCTGGCTCTTTGGCAGAACTGAGGGCAGTAATTGAAAATGATTTTCTGTGCTTCCCCAAAGTCTAACACATACTTAGCACAAGGGAGGTGCTTATAAATGTTTGTTGGACGTGTGAGCACTCTTGAAATGTTGTTTCTCTCAATCTGTGCATAGAGGGTGCTCAATATATAATGTTTATTATTTTTAAAATTTATTTATGGAGAACTTATTTTTTAAAGTTTTTATTTTAATTCCAGTTAGTTAACACACACACTGTTATATTATTTTCAAGTGTACAATGTAGTGATTCATCAATATATAATCTTTAAATGGAAGGAAATTTCTGCCCTTTATGAAAGTGAGAAATGAACCCCCCAGAACACTGTTCCTCTCTCTGCCTTTCTTTTTTTGTGATCATTAGCTCAGAGATCTCATTTTACCTACAGATTTGTGACTCATTTCTTCCTTTTGCCTCACCCCTATCTATTTTGATTCTTTGAAAACTGGAGTTATCCTTTTCAAGACTCCTGTGGGTGCTGTGGGTGACCTGCTTTCCAGTTGCTGGGTGCTTTGAGCAAGTGTACCTCCATGATTAAAATCTCCCCACCACCCTGAGCTCCTGAGGCTTTCTCTGCTTTGTTGTGTGTTTCAGAAACACTTTATCTGCCATCTTGTTTGTACCTTAGAGGCCACACCCTCTGCAGATTGCTTCATCCTGTGGCTGTGTCTATACAAGTGAAATTAAGTGGCTAATCAAATCAATGGTAGGTTTATTCTAGGCCTCAGAATCACTTTTGCCTGATTCTTCCTGTTGCTGTCAGTTCACTGCCTCAGCACCCCACCCCATTTTTGTTTGTGGGTTGGGATCTTCTATGCCACAGGAATATTTTCTGGGCCTCATCATTTAGTTCAAATGGTGGAAAACATTTCCCTTCTTGAGGAATTATGAAATTGAATCCACCTGCATTGAGTAAATGGCTTACTCTTCCTGATGGTGGCTGAAAACCCTCACTGATTCAGCTTACACCAAACAATCATTGAGAACTTACTAAACATAAGTAATGATACGAATAATTATGATCTTCAGGAGTTCTGTGGAGGTGGTAGGGCATGCTGCTCAAACTGACTTTCATGAGAATCGGCTATATAAGCAGTAGAGTTGGTGCAGTCTCCAGCTGCAGCATCCTTGGACCAGCACCTGCTTCCACATTGCCAAGTCTCATTCTCCCTTTTCTTTTCTCACTAGAGCCAGGTCATTTCTGCCCAACATGGGACTCCTCTAATACATTATCTCTGCTTAGGGAGACTCCCAGGCAGCCTGGCTTAGGATTTTTTCAAAGCTGCACTTCAGTCTCACCCTCTTATCACCCAGCACTCTTTCTTTCCTCCTTTTCTTTCCCAAGGGTCAAGTCTGCATCATGGTCTGAAGACTCTCCCCACTTATGCTGGTAGCTTCTCCTTTTAATTCTTCATGGGCATTTCTCCTAAGAAAACTCCTCCATGACTCATTTTGTCTTGGCATCTGTTTCTTGGAAGAGTTGAGCTGACACAAGTTCTTAGTCTAGTAATGCAGAGGAAACACAAACAAATAACACAGAATACTCTTCATTCCATTCATCTTCAACCCTAAGTGGTAGGATTAAAGTATTATAGGGACATATAATATTTTACTTTTTAAGATTTTAATTCTAGTGCAGTTATTGTACAGTGTTCTATTAGTTTCAGGTGTACAATGTAGTGATATAACAATTCTAGACAGTACTCAGCGCTCATCATGGTAAGTGTATTCACCATCCCCTTCACTTACTTCACCCATCTCCCTAGCCACCTCCCCTCTGGTAACCACCAGTTTGTTCTCTATAGTAAAGAGTCTGCTTTTGGGTTTGTCTCTTTTTATCTTTGTTCATTTGCTTTGTTTCTTAAATTCCACATGTAAGTGAAATCATATGTCTTTCTCTGGCTGACTTATTTTACTTAGCATTTTACCCTCTAGATCCATCCATGTTGTTGCAAATGGCAAGATTTCATTTTTTATGTCTGGGCTATGTTCCATTGTATTTATAATGCAATCTTAGATTTAAAAAAAGGTGTATATGTCCCATAGTATGTTATTTCCTTGAGGGCAGAGACCATGGCCAATATAATTCTTTGTTTAGTTTTCAGAACGTCTGTCATAGGTGATCAAGAAAAACACTTATGAAAATAGTAGAAGTAGCAATAATAATAGTTTGAAGTTCTCCCTATGCCAGACATTCGGTACTTTCCATATGTATATATTTTCTCATTCTTATAATAACCTCACAAAGGAGGTAATGTTATTATGCTAATTTTTTAGATGAGGAAAATGAAAGCAGAGAGGTTAAATAGATTACTCAAGGTCACCCTAGATTTAGTGAGTGACCATGTCAGGGTTTGGATTCAGGGGGCTCTGATGCCCTGGATTTCCCTTGCTCTCATGCTCAGTCTTAGGGGCGATCTTTCAGTTTAGGCCAGGTCTTAGTCAACCTGGGAGGTTTGAGCAGTGTCGCTTCCTACCGGCTAGAGATAGGCTAGCTCAGAATCTTGTCCATGGGTTATCAGTTATAAGCATTTTATATGGCATCTTTAGGGGAAAGAAAAGTGATGACTTTAAGATGGATTTCTCCTTTCTTATTAGATTCTGTGGTCTAGAGTTGTGGAGTAAGAAAGTATCAAAGAAGCTAGACACAAAAGACCTCATGTTAGATGATTCTATTCATATGTAATGTCCAGAATAGGCAAATCCATAGATGGAAAGTGGATTAATGGTTGCCAGGGCTGAGAGGAGGAGTTAGGGAGTAACTGCTAATGGATGTGAGGTTTCTTTTTTGGGTAATAAAAATGTTCTGTAATTAGATGGTAGTGATAGTCACAAACCCTTTGAATATACTAAAAACCCACTGAATTGTGTATATACTTCAAAAGCCCAAATTTTTATGATATGTGAATTATATCAATAACAATTATATGTATATGTAGCACAGAAATGCTCCCAGACTCTTCAAAAACTCAAACAATTGAGTAAGACGAAACTTTTCACATTAGAAGTATTTAATGTTAAACTAAATTATGATTCATGATTCTTACCATTTCTTCTGAGAAGCTCAATAGATTTCTTAGTCTAAAATGTGTACATACAATCCACGCTTTTAGAGTATTTTTTTTCAAGATTTCAAAACAATCAATTTGGTTGTGGGTATCTGAACCAAATGGCCAAATTCCTAACTCCGGACTTAGTTCTGGATCTAGTTGTCAGACTCAGATGATGCCCTGATGATTACAGCAAACAGGATGACCTAGACAAGATTCCTGTTTTCATAAGTGGAGTTTGAGCAATTTCTGTCTCCAGGTGCCTGGCAGGGACATTGATTAAGACATTCCTGAATTTCTCTTTGGAACCAGGAGCTGTGGTAGTGCTGACCGCCAACACTACACACTCAGTTGGCTCCCATAGGTGCAGGAACGTCCTGTTCTTGGCAAAAGACAGAGAAGCTTTGACTCTCCCTGTAGGTGTGGGATGCCTCTGCAGGGCTGGGCTCCATGTTCCACCCTTAACTGTGACAGCCAGTTGCTGTAAAATTCTGGAATGAATTGGTTGTAGCATTTGCCTCAAATTTTTAACTGAAGGATGAGGTTAATGACAATGGATCCAGATGTGCCTGTGTGGGAAAGGAATTTGAAAGGACTTAGAGACAGGAAGTGACATAGAAATTCATGGCAGAGTTGGGACTAAATCCAGGTCTCTAAATTCCTAGTCTAGGATTCTTTACATTTTACTTTGACGTCTCACAAGTAACTATGTGGCCAAAGTGGAAACCAAAAGAAATAGAACATGCACTGATTTATGAACTCAGAACCTTCTGCTATGCTATGTTATTTATGTAGCAACTCCCCAATCTGGCCCTTATATTTCTTTCTTCTAGCTTTCTCTCTAGGCTATTTTCTAAATGTTTTGGGAATGTTTCCAAACATTTCTGAGGTTGAATCTCATAATTCAATTAATTTTATCTCTCATCTATTCCACAAACACTTTATGAATGTATTCTAAGCGTTGAGGTGGATAAAAGATAAGAAGGAACACAGCCTAACCTTGAGGCACTTACACTCTAGAAGAGGAAAAAACCCATAAACATAAATATACACAGAACAGTTTCCGAGTTGATAAACAGAGTATATCTACGATAATGAGCAGAGAAGATGGAGTGAGTAACGTCAGGGCCTGAAGCATCAAGGCAAAGAGATGGGGGTAGGCTCTACAGAGGAGGTGACATCTAAGTTGGGATTTGAAGAACAACAATTGGAATAAAAAAGATGTTTATTTCATGCTTCTACTCAAGTACCAATTAATAAAGTTAATGAACCTGTATCGCAAATGCTTCTGGAAGAAATAGGCAGTACAAGTTGGAACTTAGGTTTCATGTCGAACAGCTCGCCAGGAATGTTTAGGACTTGGCTCAGAGACTGTTTAAGTAACACACCATTATTGAGAAGGCTACTGGCAAGCACTGCTGTCCCTGTAGCCAGAAAAAAAAGATGGGTTTGCCTGTAAAGGTTAGTCCAAGGGCAGTAACAATATTATTAATATTTTTTTTAGCATTTATCATGTCCTGCACTTTGAGTGTGTTACAGATATCTTGTTACTTAATCTCACATAAGAAACCTTATAAAGTAGATTCCAGTGAAGAAACAGAAGCTATATCCAAGCAGAGAGGTTAAGTAATAATTAGCCGAATGTCAGAGAACTAGAAAGTGGTGGGCCAGAATTTGAACCCAGGAGTTGGTGTCACAGTCAGAACAGAGTTGGACTGTGAACCTGGATTCACCTGAATCCCTTAGGTCTCCCCCACAGAAGTCCTAATCAGGAGAACATGTGAGGTACATGGGATTGGACTGCTCAGTGAGTTACTTGCTGAATTCCTGCAAAGTGCTGAACAGCGTGTGAGGTTCCTTTTGGAGAAAGCAGAGACCCTGAGCTTAAACCCTGGAGGATAAAAACTGGAGGATAAAAAACTAAGGTCCGGAAAGAGTAAGTGCCTTGGCCAAGGTCACATGGCTAGCGAGTAAGACCTAAAGCTTGAATGCATGACTTTTTTTTCTTTTAAAATTTTTATTTTTAAGTGATCTCTACATCCATTGTGGGGCTCAGAGCCACAGCCCCGAGATCAAGAGTCACAAGCTCTACCGACTAAGCCAGCTAGGTGCCCCACTGAACACAGTACTTTAACATTGGAACCAGTGCTCTTTCTTCTACAATCCTTCTAGACAGATTTTGGCATTTACACATAGAAGAGTTAGCTCCTGCAGAACTAGAACCTAAACAAACATCTTACACAACTTTTAGGGTCAAGGTTTCATTGTATTTCTTTGTGACTTGGGATATCTTACTCCTAAAGTTAGCTGATGGTTGTGCCAGAAAAAAGCTCTTTTGAGACTGTGAGCCAGAAGGATTTCCAAGTCCCTTTTGATGTGACTTCTTACCCTCTTTTCTACTATTCTTCAGCTCTGACCCATGAACTACTTGATATATGTTTTTTTTTTTTTTACAACGAAAAGCTCAGCTTACTTTTCAAATCATGCAGGTTCACATTCTTTCCATATTTCAATAACAATATACCTACAGAGTGAGCTAAGCTAATTTTTATATAGAGCAAAGTTTAAAAATCCATGGTTGAAAGATCTAAAATTGTACATATTTCCTGACATTAATGAGAAAAATCATTAAAACATTGGTCAGTGACGACAAAAATAAAAATTAAGTGGAGAGCTGGAGGAGGAAGCTAGTAAAAGGACTGGACTTGTGCGATATTCTGGAAAGCTGGTAGACTATTTGATTTATGTGTTCAGAGCTGTGAAGGTTTTGTGCCTTATTTTATTTGGTCACACAGCTGTATCTTGGGGTGTAGCTGAGACCAGCTTTATATCAACCAGTGATTGGAGGGGCTTCAGAAAGGGTTTCTGAAGGAAACTTTACACCTGAAATCTTACCATTACAGTTTCATCCTTTTGAGTCCTAGAGCTTTTTCAAGAGTTGTCTTAAAATATAGTTACCCTTCAAAGGAACATGTCCTACTGTTGCTTAAAATCGCAATGATTGACTAATGAATCATTTACTATTTTTAAATAGTATTTACCATTTTAAAATCTCAATGACTGACTAATCATTCATTTACTATATTTTGGGGGTTATCAATTCTTAGACTGTCAAGCAGGAATGACCTTCGGTATCACTGAGTCCTACTCTCACTTTATAGATGAAGGGCGTTGAAGTCCTCAGAGGTGAAATGATTCCTAATATTAATTAGGAGAACAGGAATGAGAAATCAGAATGTTTTATTCCCATCCACTCTTCTGAAAGCCATTTTTTTTACTTCTTGCAAAGAATATGAACATATATATGTGTGTATATGTATACATATGTGTCCATTTTCTCCATAAAAATGTAAAGAATATCAGAGCATGAAGGCTAAAAAGATTAAAATCCTTTTTCTCCTTTTCCATTCTTCTGTGTCAATAGCGTTGGACCCTTTTCTATGTACATATATACATGAGTATATACATAAGGTAATAATGAAATCTAGTTTCTTAAATATTTTAAAAAATATTTTATTTATTTATTCATGAGAGACACAGAGAGATAGAGAGGCAGAGACATGGGCAGAGGGAGAAGCAGGCTCCATGCAGGGAGCCCGATCCTGGGACTCCAGGATCACACCCTGAGCCAAAGGCAGACGCTTAACTGCTGAGCCACCCAGGTGTCCCTAGTTTCTCCCTTTTCATGTGTTCTTGCCACTTGCTTCATTTTATTTTAAGCATTTGTATTTTTTTTGCGTGATATATGCATATTAAAAAATTCCAAGGATTAAAAAAAAGTGAAAAGTTTCTCACCTACCTCTGGATCTCAATCATGCAGTTTTCCCTGGAGGCAACCAGCATTACTTACCAGTTTCTTGTGATTACCAAAGATTCTTTGCTCATAGAAGTCTTTATCCTCCTTAAAAAAAAAAAAACCCTCCCAAATTATAGCATATCATCATGTTTATTTGTACCTTACTTTTTTTTTTTTAAATATTATTTATTTATTTATTTATGATAGTCACGGAGAGAGAGAGAGGCAGAGACACAGGCGGAGGGAGAAGCAGGCTCCATACACCGGGAGCCCGATGTGGGATTCGATCCCGGGTCTCCAGGATCGCGCCCTGGGCCAAAGGCAGGCGCCAAACCGCTGCGCCACCCAGGGATCCCTATACCTTACTTTTAAAAAAACTTAATATTTCTTGGAGATCATTCCAAATTAGCAGACAAAATCTGCCTTTCTTTTAATGGTTGCAGCAGTATAGTATGTAGTATAGTTCTATAATACTGCATTGTATGGAGAGTGTAGCATTCCACGGCTTTCTCATAATTTATTTAACCTGTCACCTGCTGATTTAGTTTGTTTTCACTATTTACCTATTTGAAAATTGTTGCAATACATAACTCTGTATATAGAGTATTTCACATATATTAGAACATTTGTAGAATAAATTCCTGGAAGTGGCATTTCTGGGTCAGCTGTGTGCATTGGTAATCGAGACAGATGTCACTAAATTGCCCTGCTTGGAGGTTGTATCTAGCAATATATGAGAGCCACTTACCTTCCTAAGACTGTACGTAGAAATTTCGCTATGTTCTTCATCATGCCTATTTGGTCTTCCACGGAATGGCTGCCTCACAATTTAAGTAATCCCTTATTGATGGACTTTATTTCCAATTTTCTAGTATTACAAACTATGCTGCACTGAGCATTCTTGTACCAGTTTATGAGCATCTCTGTAGGAAATTCCTGAAAGAGAAAGAGCTGCTTTAAAGGATATGCACATGTCCTATTCTGACAGATGATGCCACATTTCTCCATGAAGAGGCTGAAGCAAATCACACCCCACCAATGCATAACAGGGTATCAGTTTCCACACATTCTCACCAAAATTCATTTAATCTTCCCACTTTGATAGCTGAAAATTAAAGCAGGGATTACATTTATATTTCTCTGATCCTGGTAATGTTGAAAATGTTTCATGTACTTATGGCCTGAAAAGGGTAGTCGTTAAGAGCAAAGTCTGGAGTAAGATTGTGTGGATGCAGCTCCACTGCTCTCACTTGATGACTCTTTATAAGTAACCAACGGAGGCGGGGGTTACTTCATCTTTCTGTGCCCCAGAGGGATGTTCTGAGGATTTCATGAGAAAATATCTGCAAGGTGCTTATATTAACTCCCTACTGAATATTAGCTCTAATTATTGTTCTTAATATAATTATTTTTCTTTCCTCTTCTGGGAATTACCAATGTATATCCTTTGCCAATTTAAAGGAAATGGTTTGTCACTTGTTGATTCATATATACTCTCATATTCTGGTTACTAAGCACTTTTTCTTTTGATATCCATATTGGCAATACTTTCTCCTTTTTTTGCTGCTTGTTTTCATGATTTTTAAAATATAACACAGAAAGTTTACATTTTTATAGGGTTGCATTATCAGTCAATCTAGTCTTCTATGGATTTTGGGTTTTGTGAAAGCCTTTACTACTCCAGTATTATAGCTGTGTCCTTTCATAATTCCTTCTAATGCTTTAAATTTCTTTTAAATGTTGAATTCCATAGGATAGCTATACCATAAGTTTTTTATTTTCCCATTTCATTTAATTTCACTGGAGAAAATTTATATCTATGTATTAAGTGTCCTCCTATCCAGGTAGGTGATAATTCATTTCATCTTTTCAGTTTCTTTTTAAAATGCCCTTCATTTTTCTTTGTTTAGGTCTTACACATTTTTTTAACTTTACTCCTAGACCTTTTATAGTTTTATGACTACTGTGAAGAGAATAGTTTTTTTGGATGTTTTCAACTACTTATGGTTCATCTGGCAGAAATGAATGAATTTTTCTGTATTGCTAGCTTATCGGGTGATTTTTACTGAATTTTCCGAGTCCTAATTGTTTATTAAGTGATTCTATTGAATTTTCTAAGTGATAACATACATAGAGATAATAACAGTGGTTTAGTTTCTTTTCAATCCTCTTCCTTTTCTTTTTTTTCATTGTACTGAATCTTTGGTTGAATGTTGAATAGAAATAGTGATGATAATAGTGAAAATAATTCTTTTTGTTCCTCTCGTTTTCTCTGTCTCCTTTTTTTCTTTTTTCTTCCTTTTTCCTGCCTTCCTAGGACCCTTCAGAGGTGATGAGATATGAAGAAACCTCTTTCTTATTGCTTCTGAGAAAGTAGAAGTTTTGCTGGAAGCTCAGAATTTGTGACCCTCATGAGGTTTTCCCTCATAGCATCTGTGTTAATCTGCTAAATTGTCTCCATCCCCTAGAAGACTTTTGTCTTCAAAACCTTGTGGAAGATGTTTTCAGAGATTTATGGCAATTCCACATCATAGGACAATACAGTTGCTTTGTGCCCGGAGGGCAGTGGTTCTCAAACCTAATTCATTGCTGGAATCAATTACGAAGGATTATAAAGTCAAAGACCATCTTGACTGTACTCAGTCAGAATCTCTGATGATGGTACTTGGGAATTTCATAAATTGTCTCCGATAGTCACATTTGAGAACTATTATCTGTATTTCCAGCAGATATGCTTCACATTTAAACAAACATATGTAAATGTATACTTAATCTATATTCAGTGTAGCATCATCAGTATGTATGATCCCCTCTAGAAGAAAACATACCATCAGTTTTGCTTATCTCTTCTCCCATCACCCCACTGTGTTGTAGTTATCTAAATTCTTTCCGGTTAGATGAATGTCATTGAGTCTTTGACAGGGGGTCACAGTTGAGAAAATGCAAAAGATAAACATGGTTTAATATTTTCTCAAACTATCATTTCCATTATACTATTCATATACTGAAAGGAATTAGATCTGTTTTGAGGCAAACACAAGTCAAGAAGAAAGGCATGCTTTGTTGCAAGAGATCTGAATAGCCTAAACATATGTTTTTCTTCTTTTTTAAGATTTTATTTATTTGAGACAGTGGGAGAGAGAGAGAGAGAGAGCTAGAGAAGAAGAAGAAGAAGAAGAAGAAGAAGAAGAAGAAGAAGAAGAACAACAACAACAACAACAACAACAACAACAACGGGGAGGGGCAGAGGGAGAGGGAGAAGCAGACTCCCCACTGAGCAGGGAGCCCAATGTGCTGCTTGGTCCTGGGATAATGAGCTGAGCCGAAGGCAGATGCTTAACTGACTCAGCCACCTAGGCGCCCCCCCAAACACATGTCCTTAAAATATTTCTTACTGCTCTGCCTCACTTCAGCTGACAAGGCAATACATTTGTGGGACTTTTGAAAACTTTTGAAAACCAACTTCCCACCAGCATAACAGTAGTTTCAGAGTTTCAGTTAATAAACAGCATCAATAGCATGATGAGGGCCTTATTATCTTGTAGAAGCTGTACTGTTTCAATAAGGCAGTTTGGGGATTTCCTACGTAGCATAGTTTAGAATTGTAGACATTACACCTTACCTGAAAACTGTGCTCCTGTAGCTATATTGATCATAAGCCTTTCTTAGGACTCTAAAGACAAGTGTTTGTACTTTATTCCTACCATGCATATATTTCACTGGCTCATGTTGGTTGTGTATTTCCTTTTGAAGTCTTTTTTTTTTAGATTCTTTTTTAAATTTTTATTTATTTATGATAGTCACACACACATACACACAGAGAGAGAGAGAGAGAGAGAGGCAGAGACACAGGCAGAGGGAGAAGCAGGCTCCATGCACTGGGAGCCCGACGTGGGATTCAATCCCGGGTCTCCAGGATCGCGCCCTGGGCCAAAGGCAGGCACTAAACCGCTGCGCCACCCAGGGATCCCCCTTTTGAAGTCTTTAAGAGTAAAATCTACAAAGGGTGGCTACGACATCTGTTCCTGCAGATATTATATGTTCTTATTGGCTGGTGGTTCCATTTTGAATGACCTATTCAGTGTGGTCAAATTTTATGATTAACACATAAAATAGAGATGCTTTCTGCTTTCCTTCCAGCTTTCTCAGCTTGGGGAGCTCTTACTTGCTCCCATCCATCCCTGTTCAAGTCTGATTCGCAAGTAGTTTTTAGCATTTGCACATTCTTATCATGGTTTCAGAATGGCAGTTATAGCTCCAAACATCATCCTAGGTGGCAAGGAAAGACTATGTCACCAGCAAGCTCCTTTTGAATACGTGGCTCTTTTATCAGAAAGCAAAACCTTTTTCAAAAGCTTGGGGAAGAATTCTCCTTATATCCTATTAGCTAGAATAGAGTCATATGAACACTTTTGTAGTGAGGGAGACTAAGAAAGTATCTACATGGAGGAAGGAATGAGATCACCACAATTGGCAAAGTACATTATTGCTCCAAACAAATAGCAATCAGAGTTCTATGGGGAAGAACTTAGCTTGTTAGTTTTTATTTATACAATTGTATTACTCTACACACACACACACACACACACACACATGCACATACATGGGATACATGGACTTGATGTACATGAGAAAGCTTTTCTCTGGAGGGCACCCTCTTGTAAGCCATCATGTTGGGAGACAGAAAATTTCTTTCCTTTTCTAATCCACTCTACGAATCCCCATGCAATTGAAATTCTTCACTGAGGGGAAGCTACAGAATCTGATGGAGTTCAAGTCCCAGAAAAAAACTTGGGGAGGCTTAAAGTAAAATGCCTCTATGTGAAACTTGGGTCACGGGACTTTTTTTCTGGGGCTGATGTGGTCCAGTGGCTACAAATATCAAGTTAACCCAAACTGAGCTGAATGAATGATCTCTTTCTATAAAAGTAGAACATCAAAACATCATCATCTTACATTTCCAATTTTATGTTTGGATCTGTAAATGGCTGAGTAGGGGCTGTAGTGGAGAGGCTATGGGAAGAGGAACTGCAGAGAGTAGTAATGGGGCAAGGATGTGACCCCAAGGTATAACCCCTCCTTTGGAAGAGAAATCTCTGGGTCTTTGGGTGGGAGAGTTGCTGTGAAAGCTGGGATGTGTTTGGTTTGGTATTTTATCCTCTCTCTAGAGCAGTCTCGAACCTAGAAAAGAAGGGGTAGTAAGGATCCAGTTAGGTGTCTGAGGGACAGGGAGAATGAAGAACAGAGGTAATAGGGCAAATAGGCCAGGTGAGATGAGTCCTGAATGATAAGCCACACCTACTGAAGTGGGAGAAGGATGAGGAAGTAAAATCACAGCATGTTGGGTGGGACCCACATATTTTTCTATCAACTAAACAAATACTTTCCATGGAGTGTAGGCTAGATGTGATCCAGTTAGTCACCTTTTAACTTCAAGCTAGGCTTTCTCACCCTTCTTCCTCATACTTCTTCTCCTTTACTTACTAAATACTATATTTAGGGGCACCTGGGTGGCTCAACGTTTGAGCGTCTGCCTTCGGCGCAGGTCATGATCCCAGGGTCCTTGGATCGAGTCCCACATCGGGCTCCCTGCATGGAGCCTGCTTCTCCCTTTGCCTGTGTCTCTGCCTCTCTCTGTGTCTCTCATGAATAAATAAATAAAATCTTTTAAAAAAACTGTACATTTGCACCTCATCAACAATGTGCTAATTAGTTATAGTTTCTGACCTTAGAGAGTTTACAATCACATAGTCAACCAACCAAACCAGATGATTTGTATACAAATCGAGTGCCGTGGTATTGTACAGGAGGGAATTAGTAATAACGCTTACTATCGAGGAAGGTATGAAAAGAGAAAGTTGGAATAACTGGTTCCAAAAATTCCTTCCATTTCTTAGCAGTATATAGTTTTATATACAATAGCCAGTATACTCTCTCAGTATAGTTTGTTTCTCTCTTTCCTTTCCTAGTCCCATGACCTTACTTTCTTATTAAGCAAACACAAATATAGCTTGGCCTGTCTTGGGCATCATTTTTCCAGTCTTACAGATGCCCATTCTTTTAAAAATTTTTTTAATTATTTATGATAGTCACACAGAGAGAGAGAGAGGCAGAGACACAGGCAGAGGGAGAAGCAGGCTCCATGCACCGGGAGCCCGACGTGGGATTCGATCCCGGGTCTCCAGGATCACGCCCTGGGCCAAAGGCAGGCGCCAAACCGCTGCGCCACCCAGGGATCCCGATGCCCGTTCTTTTAATGTTCATAAAGACCCATAGGGGGAGGCGCTATTATTACCTTCATTTTTATCTATGAGGAAATTGCTGCAGAGAAGTTAAGTAACTCTCCCAAAGTCATATAACTAGGAAGCGGCAGAGCTAAGATTTGAACCAAGAACCCTGGCTCCAGAGCTCATGGTCTTTTTAAATTTTTTTAAAATTTTTATTTACTTATGATAGTCACAGAGAGAGAGAGAGAGAGAGAGAGAGAGAGAGGCAGAGACACAGGCAGAGGGAGAAGCAGGCTCCATGCACCGGGAGCCCGATGTGGGATTCGATCCCGGGTCTCCAGGATGGCGCCCTGGGCCAAAGGCAGGCGCCAAACCGCTGCGCCACCCAGGGATCCCCCAGAGCTCATGGTCTTAACCATTTTAGCATGTCGAGTTTTTGAATTTCAGTATTTGTCACAAAAAAAGAAAAATATTTGAGCGGCTAATGCAAGATCTAATTTTGAGCTGATTTCCAGGTGGAGGGGTAAAGAATTCATTTTCCTTTAAAAATTTTTTTAATAAGATCCAATTGCTTCTAAGTAGTTTTTGAAGCTATAGAATTTTCACCTTTTACTATGCAGGAAATGATGTGTGAGCCCAGGGGGCAATGAGGAAATGATTTAGGTGTCCGTTAGGGTTTCTTCCAAACTTCAGACTTGATATTGGTGAAGTCAAAAGAAAAGAGGCTGTTCATGTAGCTGTAAGTGACCCCCAGATCTGCTGATCTCCTGGCTGTTCTGCTCTTTCTGTCATTAACCAAGTGCTGATGGGATGCCGGTTATATACCCACACTGTGCCAGTTGAGATGGGGACACATGGAAATACAGGCTTGGTATCTGCAATTAGTGAGCTGAAAATTTAATCAGAGACTCCAACTACTACTACTACTACTACTACTACTACACACACACACAGACGTACACAGACAATCTTAGATAATCTTCATAACCTAACACTATGTAATCAAGCATCCAAACAAGGAATTTGAGAAGCTGAATGGGTACTGGGTAGAGTTTATGGAAGAACTGGCTTTGGCTAGATGGGAGACGGCATATTGAATTTACACAACTCTGCAAATTTTCTTGGTTTCATGTGTTCCTAGCACCTTCACTGCTTCCACCTGGCTGCTGACCTTCAGCTACTGCTAATGACAGATCCTGTGGTCCATGAGGTTCCACCACCTGAGACTGGCCAGTTCCATCCCTGGAGTCTCTGGCTTCTCTCACCACTTTGAGACTTGTATGAAATCTCATATCATGTTGAGTATCGCCTATGGCTCCCTAAGCAGCCACCAAAGGATCCAGAAGTGTGGGAGAGCTGGAAAGAGCTGGAAAGAGTTTGGGCAGAAAAGTACTCTTTCTGTTTCTTCCTTTAACAGACTCATCTGAAACATAATTTCTCTGACCATCTTGTCTGAAGACGTCCTGGGTGGCTGAGCAGGTGACTTGCCAAGCGACAGACTAAGATTCTTTAAGCTTATTGTAAAGTAGAGGCCAGTATGATGCTCACATTGCTGGCCACATTTTCCTGTCTCAGTTTTCCTCTCCTCCACTCTTTCCTTGGGATTGCACCTCCTTAAATAATCTTTTCTTCAGTTTCCGTCTTCTAGAAGTCTTGGAGTAAGACAGAAGAGAGGAAAATCTTTGTAGAGTATAGAATATGCAAAGGAATGATCCAGGTTGAGACCATTTTTATTTTATAAAGATAGCGTACTCTTTTTTTAAAGAAAATATTTTATTTATTTATTCATGAGAGACACACCAGAGAGGCAGAGACACAGGCAGAGGGAGAAGCAGGCTCCATGCAGGGAGCCTGACGTGGGACTTGATCCTGGGTCTTCAGGATCAGGCCCTGGGCTGAAGGTGGCACTAAACTGCTGGGCTACCAGGGCTGCCCTTGGCTGAGACCATTTATGTTGGAAATAGCCAGGGTCAAATATTAGAAGTCTATGCTGAGAGACATGTGGGTTCTTTGAAGGCTTTTGAGCAGAGGAGTGCCATGATGGAAATTGGGGTTTAGAAAGGTGGAGCAGGTGGGAATAGAAAATTGGAATAGTGGAGGTGGAGAGAAGTAGAGGCAGGAAGACTATTTATGATTTAAATGTGAGGATGTATGTAGGACCAAGGTGTGGGAATTAAATGGTAGATGAGAAATCTTAGGATGACTCTAACCATCTTGATATAATAAGAAGCAAGGTCATTCACTAAAAATAAGTAAAGGGAGGGTACAATTGGAGGGTTGAGGGGAGGAGAATGTATGTATTATCTTCCTAAGCATCCACGGTTCAGGATGGGTCACTTTGCTTTTTGCTGGGTCTGGCTATGTAGCTCTTGGTCTTTCTGTTCTCTATGAATAAGCTTTAAGGGCGCTCATGCTCACAAAGTTTCTCATTTCATGATTTGTTTGTGTATTATAAACAGATTGTCAAAGACTGATCAGATGTTTACACCATCTATTTAATTTGGATTTTGCTAATTCAGCTTTGTTTTTTTTTTAATAAATAACTATTCATCCTTTATTTTTTTAAAGATTTTTAAATTTATTTATTTATGAGACACACACACACACACAGAGAGAGAGAGAGAGAGAGAAAGGCAGAGACACAGGCAGAGGGAGAAGCAGGTTCCCCGCAGGGAGCCCGACATGGGACTTGAACCCAGGTCTCTAGGATCACGCCTTGGGCTGAAGGCGGCGCTAAACCGCTAAGCCATCCGGGCTGCCCATAATTCAGCTTTGTTAATTTTGTAAACTAACTTAACAAATTAAAATTAGTTAAATTTTGCTAATTAAACTACTGTAGAAACTTTTATTTATGGCACATTGTACTGAGCAAACAGATGAGGCCTGTGGTTGTACAGCCATTGACTTTTCTTGTAAAGCCAGTTAGCCACAGAACGCTTATGCAGGCATGACTTCTGTCTAGATTTTCCTGTTCATGAGAAGGCAGCAGTGAGCTGAGCAAGCCGCACTCTAATTCTGGATCTGAAATGCGAAAGTGTGTGCTCTGTGAATGCTATTTATTTTTAATTCTCAGCATCATTTAAGACTATTTTTGAGTCCTGATTTTTTTTTTTTTAAAGTAGGCTCCATGCTCAGTGTGGGGCTCAATGTGGGGCTTAAATCTTGGGGCTGAGATGAAGCCATGAGCTGAGACCAGGAGTCCACCACTTAATTCACTGAGCCACCCACGTACCCCTTGAGTACTTTTTGAGTACTGTATACACTGGCCAGTTACTGAACACTTGGGTCTGTGTTGATGTTCCCTGTGTCCGAGACTGTTTATGTTCTAAAGGAGGGAATAATGTTCCAGAACATCACTTGAGTATAGTTCATATGCTGAGACAGGCAGAGGTAAACCATAAACCAGATGAAACAATATACCTACACAGGCTCTGAGTTGAGAAAATTCAAAGATTTCTTAAGTTGGCAAACAAACAAACCAGAAACATGAAATGGGTCCCGTAAAGAAAAAGATGATTTATTGTGTATGATGTTGTGGTTTCCAGGGACTTAGGCTGTTGTCTGATTAGTGACTTAGGTCAGAGTCTGCTTTTTGACCCAGATAGTTAGTCTTGCTGTGGTGATATAGGTACCAAAGTGGGTCCTTTCTCAAGGGCTGGCATTCTAATAGGGGTGCGCCGTCTGTCTGTATTGTTGAAGTGGTGATCCTGATGCTTATGACCGGGTGTCATTTCCTCACATCTGCTCTTGCAAAGATCATGGCTGACCCAGTGATGAGTGTCTCTGTCGCTTTTTGGTGGTATTGATTGATAGTCAGCTGCTTGTCATTGGTAACTGCCTGGTTTCAGTTTCATCACAGGAAGACGTGAGCCAAGAACAGCACTTAGCCATTAACCTAAGGCTTGTAGGAGTCTGACCACTGTCAGGGGTGGAAGGCTTGGGGAAGTTTCAGAAATGGGGCAAACTTCAAAAGAAGGGGGGAGCATCACATTTTGAAGTGCTGGGGGATGGGCAAAAAAAGAAAGGAAATGTAAAGTACGAGGAACATATGGAGGAAACTGAGTAACACAGGCTTTTCTTTCTTTTATTTTTTAAACTTCTGCACACAGGAGAAAGTATATGCTGTGAAGTGGGATCTTTAACCATACTTTAAAAAAAAAAATCTTTAACCATACTAAGATGCCTATGCCTAAAGCTTTGAGGACTGCTTAAAAAGTCCCTGGGCCTGCTCCGCTGCCTCACCTTGCTTAGGTCCACTGGGAGTAAGTTTTGGCCTATTAGGGTTCTTACCTGGCAACCTCATACAATCCTGCCTATAAAAACTGTCTCCTGACATCATGAATCTCATCCATGGGTTAGAAGTTTCCTGGATCTGAGCTGTCCGTGTCCCAGGACAGTAGTGTCTAGTATCTATTTATTGCCCCACTGGGCCTATTATTGAGAAGATTTTCTTTTCTTTTTTTTTTTTAAATTTTTATTTATTTATGATAGTCACAGAGAGAGAGAGAGAGGCAGAGACACAGGCGGAGGAAGAAGCAGGCTCCATGTACCGGGAGCCTGATGTGGGATTCGATCCGGGGTCTCCAGGATCGCGCCCTGGGCCAAAGGCAGGCGCCAAACCGCTGCGCCACCCAGGGATCCCTGAGAAGATTTTCTATGGAAAAACCATAAAAATAAAAGAAAAGAAAACTAATCAACCAGTTCACCCACCCAAATCCCCAAAGATCTACGAGTATAGTGACTACAGTGACTGTAGGGCAAACCACCTGGATTCCCAAGGCAAATACCCATTGGAGGAGTTCCCAGGTTGGAGCCACCAGCCTCCTTTCAGCTATGGGTGACAAAGTGCAGGTGGAGCCAGCAAGCTGCCTCACAAATGCTGAGCTGGCCTCTGACACCTGCTAGGGCCAGCTTTTGAAGTAACCTGATTATGTCTCTAAATAGACATTTAGGAGATGTCTGAGGGTTGCCTTACAAAATATTGGTACTTGCTTTGGGTTCAAGGATTTGCTACTGTGTCTATTCTTAATATAGGAGAATGAGGAGAGATGGGGCTTTGACCATACTGACTGATAATCGGTAGCCCTTTTGCCAAATCCAGTGGTGTGTGTTTAACTCTCCTCTAAACTCCTCTGTGGGAATCTGTGCCCTATACACCATCTTTTGTCTCTTATCTATTAGTGTTTCCTAAAACCCAGCCCTATTATCTTTCCATACACTCTTTCTTTCCTGGAGAGTTTGTTTATTGAAAATAGGAATCCATAAATTTATTTATTTATTTTTAAGGTTTTTTAAAATTGCAGTTAGTTAACATACAGTGTTATATTAGCATGGTCTTTTTAAAAAAAGATCTATCATCTATCATCTATCTATCTATCTATCTATCTATCATCTATCTATCTATCATCTATCATCATCATCATCTATCTATCTATATGACAGAGTTAGGGGGCAGAGGGAGAGAGAATCCTGAAGCAGACCCCCCACTGAGCATAGAGCCTGGCACAGGGCTGGCAGGGGGGCTCCATCCCAGGATCCCAGGATCATGACCTGAGCTGAAACCATGAGTTGGTCGCTTAATCAGCTGAGCCCCTCAGGCCCCGTACAACACAGTCTTTCAGCAATTCCATTCATCACCCAGTGCTCATCAGGACATATGCACTCATTAGTCCCCGCCACCTATTTAAGCCCCCACCCCCCACAACCATCGAGAATGGGTTTATTTATTTTTTATTTATTTTTTATTTTTTGAGAATGGGTTTATTTTGATTCCAACTTCCTATAGATAACAGGAATTATCCTCCATTTGTCCAGCCCCAGATTTTCCCCCGAGCTCTGAGACTCATTTATAACTGCCCATGTAGATGCCCTCATCATTATGAAATCATTCAGAAATCATCACTTCCCAGGCCAAACTTATTTTTCCTTTAAAACTTACTGATTTACTCCCAGTTTTATATTTCTAATTTTGAGATAGTTTCTTTCAGTAATACACATTCATTACCTTCTCTTATTTAATTTTCTTTTAAATAGTTCTTTACTTTATTTTCCTTTCCTTTCAGTTTCGCTGCTAACTCCCCAAACCTCCTGTTCTTAAATAATAGCCTCCTAACTTATCTTCCTACTGCTAGCTGTAGCCCCTCCAAACATCATCTCAAGTATGAAACCTTTTGTTGCTTCTCCAGAAAGAGCAGAGCCTCCCAGCCCAGTCTGCTCTGGTATAACCTACAAACCTGACCTTATTTTTTGTAGCAAGTTGGGGAGAACCTGGATCCTTGGTGGCAGGCTGGACAAGGAGGAGATGGTGCATGTTATAAAGGCCGCTGTCACCACACCAATGTTGGTTTCTCAAATTTCATATTGGGCTGGGTCACTGTTCCACCAAAGTTGAGTCTAAGAATTGAACTAGAGACTTCAGTTAAATTGCTTGGTACAAATTTCAGATAAATACTCGGTCTCTGTTGAGCTGGTGCCAAATAAAATAGGAGAGTGGAAGACAAGAAATGGGGTTATGCTAGGGCAAGTTGGATTTGAGTTAGACCAAAGAGAAATTTAAGGAGATATAGGGCTATGGGGCCAATAGAAGTTATTTTTCCCATTCCTTAAATCAGCACTGAGGCCTTTCCTGACCGATTATTCATCCTCCTTTCCTGATGTATTTACTCCACAGCAGTTATTCCTGTCTGACAGATTCTATATTTTATTTGATCATTATATGTCTGCCCCAACAAGAATGTAAGCTCCACGAGGGCAGGGAATTTTGCCTATTTAGTTCACTGCTGTCTCTCTAGTTCGTAGAACTGTAACTGGTACAAGATATGTGTCTAATATATATTGATTGATTAGATAGACTTTCTAGTATAAAATCTTATTTATTGGTAAGTCTGAGCATTTCTGCCCTTAAGCATGTTAAATTAATTTCTTTTCAATAATTCTTTATGCTATTCACCTGACTGGGACTTTCTACTTTCATCTTCACTAGCCAAATTCCACCCCCATTTTGGGTTCTGGTCAGTTGCAACACTGTGGGGAAACTTTCTCTAGCATCCCAGGCCATGCAATTCCTGTCTCTTAGTTTTTTTTTTTTTTTTTTAAAGATTTATTTATTTATTTATGATAGCCATAGACACACACAGAGAGAGGCAGAGACACAGGAGGAGGGAGAAGCAGGCTCCATGCTGGGAGCCCGATGCGGGACTCGATCCTGGGACTCCAGGATTGCACCCTGGGCCAAAGGCAGGTGCTAAACTCTGAGCCACCCAGGGATCCCCCTGTCTCTTAGTTTTCCAGAAACTCTTACTGTGTGTATCATTCAACTTTGGAATTATCACAAACTCAGATGCTGCTGTGCCTTGCTGTGCAATGCCTCCCTCGAATTCTGGTTTCTGTCTTTTTTTTTTTTAAGATTTTATTTATTTATTCATGAGAGACACACACAGAGAGGCAGAGACGCGGGCAGAGGGAGAAGCAGGCTCCTTGCGGGGAGCCTGATGCTGGACTGGATCCCAGGACCCTGGGATCATGACATAAGCCAAAGGCTTATGACACTTAACCATTGAGCCACCCAGGTTTCCCCTGGTTTCTGTCTTTCTGAACTTCATCTTCTTTACTATCCGTATTATGCTCCTTAGCTGTTAAAAGGTGTTGGCTTCAGTTGTGTGCATTTTGCTCACTCATGCATTATTGATTCACTCAACACATAGTCATCTAACACTTATTGGGTATTACACAATAGGTTTTAGAAATGAACTAGGCCCAGTACAAGCTTTTAAAGAAATAATAGTCTAGTAGAGTTTAAACTAGTTAGATTTTACACTTCTTGAAGATAAGACATTAAAAAAAATTTACTGTATGTGTCCCCGTCATTCCTCAAATAATGTTAGATACTACATGAGCTCAATCAATAAGCCAAATTATGAAACTGTAAAACTTTAGCCCTGACAGGAATCTAGACCATTCTAATCCAATTACCTCATTTTATGGATGGGGACAAAAAAAGAGTGGTTCAATATCTTGCTTGTCATATAATTAACTAGTGGCAGAACTGGGCTGAGAGAAACCTGGGTCCTTGACTTTCGGGTCAAACTGTATCACTGTATCATTGTCAGGAAGATGGTAGAGAAAACAATATTGATTTGTATAAAAATAATTGTGTTAAAAATACTGATAGAAATTCTGGAGGGCTGATATCAATAAAATGAAATACCCAATATGAAAGTATTTAATATTTAATGCTTTTTTTGGTTAGAGCTTATAAAGAATTATCTGGGAAAAAATATATCACATGAAATAGACAATTCTTTTTTTTTTTTTAGACATTTGTTTATGATCACATGTGTGACACTGCAGCCTCTGGTAGTAACCCAGCAATTACTGCCAGGACCATTTTTTGAGGTATTTAGAAATGTTCTGGAGACCCTACCTTGGCTATTCCTGGCTGTTCCTCACTGGTTCCCATCTCCTGCCTCATCCTCTTTGATTCTGTTTAGTTAGTAGCTGCTTTAGGAACTGAGAAATTGGAGCCTCAGGGACGCAGCTGTCTGCCCCCTTTTGGGGCACCATGAGATCACCACAGTAGTACCCATAAGAATCTTGGTAATGTTGATTTGCATTCTCAGTCTTCCTTCTGGATGTGGGAACTTCATTCTCAGGGGCTGAGCTCTCACTCCATATATCTCTGAAATTCCAGGTGGTGTGCCAGTAGGTATATGAGAGGGGCAGGATTTCTTCCAAAGTAGAATTTAAGGAAAGGGTTTGGAAGTAAATATCCCCATTGTAAACACTAATTTGATTGTTGGGTGAGTTATGGTACATCTCTAAATGCATTTAATTCTAGTAGAACTTCTCTGATGGGGTCTTGTAAGGAGAAAACCATTGGAGAACTAAATATATTTGCAAATAAAGATTTATATATAAAGCATTACTGGGAGATCTATGTCCTTACATTAAAGAGTGGGGTTAAAAAATTATTAGTTGACCACAGAGACCTGGGAGTAGTGTGTGAAAGAGAATTTTGGGAAGCCACTTGCAAGCTAGAGAGATGTAGTATTATTTTTACTTCTTTCCCATGGCCAGTACAAAATGTGTGACAAGTAAGGATTGACTTCTACATAGAGATGGAGGATTTCCCAAAACCATTAAGAAGATTACTCTCACATTGATCTAGGGTAGGTTGATGTTCTTCCTCCCTTTATTCAGTTATTAGAAATAGTTTATGATTTTTGTCTTTAGAGATGTCTGGTTGCTTTCCATGAACAATAATACACTAGGCCATATTTGTTCTAATGATCTGAGAGGCTCCAGTTGTGGCAGAGACAGAAAAATCTATCACTCATGTTCACATGTGGCTGTGCCAGATTTGAAGGATAGAAATCAGAGGACGTGGAGATACTGGGGCAAAGTGCTGGTTTGGAAACATAATTATATGTGGGTGTTCCTGGCTTGGCATGAGGATAAGCCTTCTGGGGCAAACTCCATCCTTTTAGATCTTAAATGTACTATGTGCCAGACTCTGTGGGTAGTTTTTTCTTTCCAGGTGGAGAGAAACTGGCAGAACTTGGGCTGGTGAATTGCTCATGGCCAAAGAGGCCAACGCACAATCCTGGGAGCTTTAGTGATGTGGTGAGATGAGGAGGAGAAGCAGATGCTTTGTACATTGAGTGTCTCACCTCCCATTATGGGATCAGCAGGAGTCCTTGAGCCTTGGTCCCCTTCAAATTAAATCCTGGCCATTTCACTTTGATCACAGGACCAATTATCTTTCCCTACTGTAATCTTCTAAGGGTGCAACTAGAATATGTGAAACTGTAATTAACAGTCTGTGAATTGTGTCCTTTCAGACCCATTGGTCTTTGTGGAAGCTCAAAGACTCTGGAAGCATTATAGTTTTTATTTCTTGGATGATCTAGGACTGATGGTGACTATCTAGCTAGAATGAAACAAACTGCCATCTTAGAGACAATGTCTATCTTTCCCACATTATTAGAAAAAGTGGCTGAACTGGGAGGCAAGATGGGGCCACAGCCATAGCAGTACAGCCTTACTGACTGAGGAAGAAGCGCGCTGGTGTCAAATTCTCCCATCGTGTTCTTATCCTTAAGGTGCATGGTGAAGCAAAAAATATTAATAAAAATTATAATCAATATTATAAAAACTAGTGCTCTGTAACATGTACTGAGTGTCTGATGTGAATCTAGGTCTGACCTGGACACAGTTTGGAGCAAAAAGATTAGAATCATCTAATGCTATATTGTCATTTACCCCCACCATCCCTTCTCATTCTCATGAGCAGAAAAGTTTTTGAATCTAAAAGTTTGAGTCCAGGATTCTGGGTCAAGCTGCACTGACCCAGAATATTTGCTATATTTTTCAAATATTTGCTATTTTTTCCAAAGAGCAGGTTTAAGTCCATGGGCGGCCTTGCTGACCAGATTGCTTTGTTTTACCAGGGATGGAAATGATCCAGAATTTACCAAATTTAGAATTGCCTCTTTAGATTAGGGCCAATCTCTGAGTTAAGGTATAGAATCTCAAATCTGTGAATCCCAGCTTTGCTCTGCTGCTTCTCTGAGGTTGAGAGAATTTATAAAGTTGAAAAACAGACCGTGTTACCCCAGAATAAATGAAGTTGTACTTATATTACGCCTTGGCGTGCCATTCATTATGGGGTTCTCTTTTTCCCTGAGGCAGGTGAGGTTTTCTGAAGGCAGCTGGGGGGAGATGGTACTTGGTAAAGAGTTCCCAGAAGTGAAAGAACTGGCTGTAAGCTGTCTTCAAGAGGAATGAATACACTGTGTTAGCTTCCCCTGCTGCTTGTTTATCCTTGCAGATACCTTGACTACGAACAATAGTTTCAAAAAGGAAGACAGAATGAGTTCTGACAGGAAGATTGGGAGCTATGACAGGCAGGAGAAGAATGAAGCCAAACAGCATGGAGATGTGTCATCACTACTGGGTTTTACCTTGATCTACATTGAGTTACATATTTTTTTTTTTTCAAAGTGCTAGGCACTTATTCAAGAAACAGCATATATGTTCTGACTTTGAAGTAACTGATGAATTTTCAGCTGCAATGTATAGAAGTCTCATTATTCTTTTCCCACACCACAAGTTCATTAATACATCCATAGATTCAAGAGTCATTCATTGAGAGCTCGCTATGCGCAGTATATATAGCACTGCTGGTTACCAACCACTTGTTTCCTAGAAATTTTATAGTAGGGAACTATTTGGCTTTTTTTTTTACTTTAAAATTTATTTTAGTTTTATAACTTATGCTAAAGGCTTCAAGACAGGAATCCCTGAATGAATAAAAAAGGTGGTGATATTTGTGATAAGTTTTACAGGTTTTTAGGTCTGCATTTCAGTAGACTTATAAAGGCATTGCCTTATTTACTATTAGGAATATTGTTTTGTTATTGTGCACCAATGATATGTAAGAAGATACTGACTTACTCCAGAAATGCCCTACTTGTTGCTCAGAAGTAAAAGTAATAGCCTTCTATGTGCTTATCTTTTTGTATAACTAGAAGCACTTACAGCAATTGAACCCTTATATTTCTTAGTATAGATTTCGTGCCTGTTATTATTTGCTGTGTAGTGCTACTGTGCCACTTGTATAAACTCACAGGCACAAATACACGAAATGTGATAGAAAAAGGAGACTGTGGATCAAAGAAGCCTTGAGATAATATAGAAAGTCACTGACAAAACCATAGGACAAGTACACATTATTGGGTGAGATGTTGGAGGAGAAGAAACAAAATTGTGACCTTCAGGGAAAGGAACCGTGAATGTTACCTTTCTGATGGTGACAGTAAAAGGAATGTAGGTAATGAGGCCCTCCATGGAGAGGAAGCATGGCAAACAAAAGTTGACCTGTACCCTTCCACTTCCTGGGGAGGAAAGAGAGGGAGACCTGAGCAATCAAAGCCAAGCAGTATTAGTAGAAAGGAGGGATGTTGTTGTAGCTGTGGGGCTTGGAGAGGGTTATTCCTGGCCACCTCCAATGCTTAGTGGAAAGAGTGTGTCAGCTACCTGGTGAAGATGTGGCTAACACAGATGTGGAAGGGGATTGAAGATTAATTTGCAGCGATGACCCAGGAAAGCTGGGAGGCTGAACGCAGGAGTACCCAGGTCTTGTGTGTCTGCGGGGGGAGGGAAGAGTGAATCTCCAGCTGTAGCTCAGGAGGATAGGCTTATGCACTAAGGGGAGCTAGGAAGTGTAAGCTTCGACGTGCAGACTAAATCACTTAATGTCAGATTTCTGTGATAGTTTGGAATTCTAATGAAACAATAAACTTCCCTAACAAAACTTCCTGGTAGGAGGATTTATCTCATATTTCAAATGTTTCCCCAGTGCTGAAAAATGGAAATTTCCAACTGGCAGCATGTCATAATTCTGATTACCTGGGGGAATTAGTACAATGAAGACAGCGCTTTAGCCTATTCTCGAATCACGCATCTCGCTTTCCTCCTCCAGACATGTCGGTTTACTTGTTTATGGCAAGTGAGGATCAGTTTCACAGAAGGTTGGGCCCCAGCATAGTTGGTAGATGAACAATATATTTTAGAGAAATCTAATGTGGTCTCTTTCAGTCTTCCTACCTTCAAATCCTTGGAGAGTCAGAAAAATAACCTCTTAGTTTATATGAAACAGTTAAATCTCAAGTGAAGCCTGTCGCCATTTGAAAAACACTCTGCTGTCCTTTCTTCAGAGGTTCACGCTGGTAAATGTCTTGGGCCCTCTCTTGACTGCTGGTGTCATGGTGTTGGAATGGTAATAACTCAGCCAATTAGTGCTTGTCTGAACACAATTTAATGAGAGCAGGTGCTGTGAAATTCAGAAGCCAAGGAAGACACAGGAAGACCAGGTTGTGAGGGAAGATGAATTCACTCTCAGGAATGTTTGGATTGGGAGAAATACTATTTAATAGCTATGGAAGACAGAAAAGAAAGGCCATGAGCCCATTCTGCATGGCAGGAGAAGAGACAAGCAGACTGGGAAAGTAGAGAAAGAACCACAACCAAACTGAAAAGAAAACCCTCATCTAACAAAAACTAGATTGCTGAATGACCTTTAGCATGGAAACATACCATTCTGATGAAACATGAACTGAAAGGATTTCTTCTGAAGGCTAATTTACATTTTTTTCTTTTTCAATCTTTAACGTATTTCAGTAGATGCATGGTTCTGCATGGTTAGCATCTTTGCCTCCCTGAAAAATAAAAACGAGTCAGCTTGACACACCTGGATGCAAGCAGTCAGTCATGTGACCTTTGTGAGAGCCATGACTAAAGCCAGGTCAAGCCTTGTTAGGGCAGGGGGCATTTGGGGGCTTGCCCTGAGTTGATGTTTTACAATTTAGTTAATGGAGGGATTTCCCTCCCGGGCTGAGCATGGCTGCTACTGAATTTGCTGCAGGGGAGGAGGACCTTCTAAGAGGTGATGAGGACATTTGTCTGACACAGTCTAATGGCACTTGAGTGGAGGACATTTGTGGTGGGCAAAATAATAGCTTCTCAAAGATGTCCATCACCTAATCTGGGAACTGCAAATGATGTTAGTTCATATATGAAAAAGGGCTTTGCAGATGTAAGGTAAGGATCTTGACATGAGCAGGTTATTCCGGATTATCCAGGCAGGTCCATTCTAATCACATGTTTTCAAAGGCTGAGAAACCATCATACCTGGGGTCAGAGAGAGAGGTGATAGACCAAGGGTCAGATAGATGTACTGTAAGAGGGACCCATCCCACTGTCGCTGGCTTTGAAGATAGAGGAAAGAGGTTATTTGCTAAAAACTGGGTGGCCTGGAGAAGCTGGAAAAGGCAAGGAAATGAATTCTCTCTTAGAGCCTCCAGAAAGGAACACAGCTTATTGACAACTTGATTTTTCTTTAAGAATTTTTCGTTGTTGTTATTGAAATATAGTTAACATGCCATGTCATATTAGTTTCAGGAATACAACATGGTGATTCAACAATTCTATACATTACTCAGTTTTAAATCAGTGTGACACGGTTTGAACTTCTGACCTCCAGGACTAGAAGATAGTACATTTATTTTAAGCCACTAAGTTCTTGGTAATTTATTTTAGCAGCAAAATAAGATGAATACAATATTGTACTATGTTGTCTCTCGCTTGTTTGTTTTATGAATTCTGTCTAAATAAAAAAAATAATAAAGCTGTAATGTTAGGCTAGCTCCCTGAGGAAAATCTTGAACATAGAACATGATTTTAAATGCTGAGTTAAGTAAATAGGTTTATCAGTAGATACAGTAACACACTACTTAATATATTTAGTCTTTATATTCACAAATACTTGTTGAGCCCCTCTTATCAGCCATTATTTTATCAGGTTCTAGGATTAAAAGCTGAATGAAGACAGATGCCATCCTGCCCTTAAGGAGAAGCTTACAAACTTGTTGGGGGAATACTGGCAAAAGCCATCATTTTCAATGTGTGGAGTGAAGCAGCTTGCCTCTCTGCTGTCCTCACTACAGGTATTTAGAGCTCATCTTCCTCTATGGCACTAAGCCAGTTACCACTCTTTCATCCAGTTTGCATCTTCCATAAATGTGTCCAAATCTCTGGTCTGTTGCCACTTCCCTTTTCTTTTTATTTGTTCCAAAGGGGTAATGTGGCTTATCTCCTGTGTGTTATTGATCTTGGTTTTATCTTAGGAACCTGGTACAGTCTGACCCTGTACGATACCTCTGGAAAAATAAGCCATAAAACAGCCCTTCCCTATGCTCCGTGCTGAAGAAGGAGGAAGGAAATAAGTCAACTTCTTGAGCTATACAGCCTTGATTCCAGGATGTGAGCTAGGTGCAGACAGAACTTGCAAAATAATTTAGCGTTTCCTTCTCAGGTGGTTCAGAATGAGTCGGAACAAATGATGAACAGGAATACTATAGAAAATAAAATAATTTAGGCCATAATTTTTTATAATTGCTACCCATTATTTTCTAGAATTGTAACTTCTAAGGGTGTTGACAGATTAGATTCTTGTGGGGAATGCATATCTTCTCTCCTCAGTGATCAGCTTCCTAATTATGAGAGATACATCTGCTCAGGCAAGTACCGGAACCAAGAATAACTGGATTGGCCCCCACAACCCCCTTTATTTGTTGGCTGTGCTAACAAAGGGGGTGATATCAGTCAAAGGGAGAAAGACATCTATTACCAAGTGAAAATATTCGGGGGATTTAAAGCTGTAGAGCTCTCTGCCTATAAATATCTAGTCAAATATTTTTGTCTGGGGAGCTGGTCTTTAATTCCCTTCCTGTGTTTTGAGGTGATGGCCTTTTCAAAACATGGCCTTGACTTACATGGATTAAATAGTGGTTGAACTGGCCAGAAAAAGACTATGAGATATGAATGTACTGTAGTTCGTTTCTGTTGGTCTTTCCTTCTGATTTTTGACACAGTAAAGCTCTGTGGCAAGTCTAGTATCTTTGACTAACTTCTGCCAGAAGGGTGCAGTGACCACTGGAGGGTAGCATGCAGAAGTGGCAGACAAATGACAGAGAAAATGTGTCGAGGTGATTCAGGGAGGTGATTTGTGGCCATGTGATAAAATGTGCAGATGTTAATTGTTCTTCCTCTTCTCACGCATGATTGCCTTGCTGGCCTACCCAGCCTGTGTGTGCCTGCAGAGAGCACATGACAGATGTTACACACAGGAGGTACGGAGAGGGTGTGTAGTGTGAGAACAAAGGCACTGGGAGTGGACGAGTGACAGATCAGGGGAGGAGCTGCTGACAAGCCTGGGCACAGAAAAGAAGCAATATTCAGGCTAGAAGGGCAGACAACCAGAGCCTGAGAATACCACAGAGCCCCAAAGGCAAGGGCATGAACTGATATGGGATTTCTCTGTCTTCCATGTTGCACATGAAGAAATCATCTCACCTATTCTGAAGGGTCTAGTGTCTAACCTGGAGTTCCATTTGGGATGGACAAAACCAGAACTCTTCTTCACCTTCTAACTGATTTGTGCATGGCAATTTTTATACTGAAGCAACATGTCAGGTTTGGCATAGATTACATGGGTCACGTAGAGAGACATAATTCCCAGGATCCAGCCCTGGCACACTTAAAATTTAGATATCCTGAGGGTGATGACCCTGCAAAGAATATCTAACATGAGAAAACACCGTGGGATTAGGATTGGAGAAAAGTCAGGAAAGAGTGGCCTCACAAAAGGCAGGGGAGGCGAGTTTTATGGATTGATTTGTGGGCGAATAGGGAAAACAGAATAATGTGTGGGGAGACGTGGCTACTGGATTTGCACACATGGAGCAACTTTATTAGCATGATATGGAAGCAAGCTAGATTAGGATGGAATTTTCATTAACTAATTCTTGATGTCTGCGCAAAATCTTTTGAGTACTTAGTATGAACTGGACATTATTTTGGGTGTTGGGATTCATTAGTGAAAAACCAGACATGATCATGACTTTTATGGTGTCTTGGTGGAGGGGCAAATGGAAAATAACAATTTACAAAGGCAGAAATGACTTTGGAAAGTTGGAGGGAGAGAAAAGAAGTCATTTCATCTGAGGCATAGTGGCCGACCAAAATGGAAAAATTAAGAGAAAATATGAGACAATGAAGGGCCAGATCACGAGTGTTGCAGACTACAGGGAAAGGGATTAAGATTTCCACCTGTGATGGGAAGACTTTTGAGAGGGTTTTGCATGAGTTGTAATGTTATTTGATTTTTTTTTTAAAGAGTATTTGAGAGGTGAGGAGACCACAAATGTACTCAGCTTCTTTGAGATACATACTGGATAGGGTAGTAAATAACACTTGTTTAGTGCTTGCCATGATCCCAGCAGTATTTTTAACTATTTCGCACATCATTAATTTATTATTTATAATAACCTAATGATGTAGAAGCTATTATTAGCCTTGCTTTTCTTGCATATGAGGGAACTGAGGCACAGAGAGAGGACCTAGACTAAAAGTGAAATGTTTTTACACTGTTTTTACTTGCTTGTTTGTCTTTTTCTTTGGTAGGATAAAGGTAGAGCTTCTAATTTATTTTTTGATCAAAATATTTATTTATGTTTAGTTAATGAATTTATTGAGGTATATGTCTTTGAACATAAATTATTTTTTAAAAGGCTTGGAAGGTTTAATTATACTACTATTATTATTATTTATTTTTAATTGAAGTATAGTTAATATACTTTATTATTATATTAGTTTCAGGGGTAATTTGTGATAATTCTACTCATTTAGCTATGTTGTATAGTAAGCATTTGTCACCATACAATGTTACTATGATATAATTGACTATAGTCCCCATGTTGTACTTTTCATCCCTGTGTCTTACTTATTTTCTAACTAGAAGTTTGTACATCTTAATCACCTTCACCTACATCACCCATCACCACAACCCTCTCCTTCTGGTGACTTTGCTCTCAGTATTTATGGTTTTCTTTCTTTCTTTCTTTCTTTCTTTCTTTCTTTCTTTCTTTCTTTCTTTCTTTCTTTCTTCCTTCCTTCCTTCCTTCCTTCCTTCCTTCCTTCCTTCCTTCCTCCTTCCTTCCTTCCTTCCTTCCTTCCTTCCTTCCTTCCTTCCTTCTTCCTTCCTTCCTTCCTTCCTTCCTTCCTTCCTTCCTTCCTTCCTTCCTCCTTCCTTCCTTCCTTCCTTCCTTCCTTCCTTCCTTCCTTCCTTCTTCCTTCCTTCTTTCTTTCTTTCTTTCTTTCTTTCTTTCTTTCTTTCTTTCTTTCTTTCTTTCTTTCTTTCTTTGTAAACTTTTATTTATTTATTTATTTGAGAGAGAGAGAGAGAGAGAGAGAGAGAGAAAGCACAAGCAAGGGAGAAGGAGAAACATGGTCCCTGCTGAGTGAGGGGCCTGATGTGGGTCTTGATCCCAGGATCCTGGGACCATGAACTGAGCCGAAAGCAGTTGCTTAGCTGATTGAGTTACCCTGGTGCCCTCCTGCTTTTAAAAGATTTTTTAAATTTATTAATCAATTAATTTTAGACAGAGAGTGCACAAGGGGAGGAGGGGCAGACAGGAGGGAGAGAATCTCAAGTGGCCTCCACACTGAGCACAGAGCCCAACATGGGGCTTGATCCCATGACCCTGAGATCATGATCTGAGCCAAATCAAGTCAGACTCTTAACCAACTGAGCCACCAGGCACCCCTGTATTTATGGTTCTGTTTCTGTTTTTTTTTTTTTATTTTTTAGATTCCACATATAGGTGAAGCCATATGGTATTTGTTTTTCTCTAACTTATTTCAGTTGGCATAGTATCCTCTAAGTTCATCCATGTTGTCACAAATGGCAAGATATCATTCTTTTTTATGGTTGACTAATATTCTATTTTATACATATACCACATCTTCTTTACCTATTTATATGTTGGTGGATACTTGGGTTGCTTCCATATCTTGCTGATCATAAATAATGCTGCAATAAACATGTGTATGCATGTATCTTTTTGAATTAGTGCTTTCATTTTTTTTTTTTTTGAGTAAATACCCAGTAGTAGAGTACTGGAACATATGGTATTTCTACTTTTAATTTTTTGAAGAATGTCCATACTATTTATCACAGTGGTTGCACTAATTTCTATTTGTACCACAGGACATGAGAGTCTCCTTTTCCCTACATCCTTGCTACTTGTTATTTCTTGTCTTTTTGATGTTAATCATTCTAACAGGCGTGAGGTCATATCTCACTGTGGTTTTAATTTGTATTTTCCTGGTCATTAGTGATATTTAGCATCTCTTCATGTGCCTAGAGGCCATCTTATTTGGAGGAATGTCTATTCAGATCCTCTGCCCAGTTTTTTATTGGATTTTTTTTTTTGTTTTGAGTTGTATGAATTCTTTATATATTTTAGATGTTAACCCCTTACCAGATATATCATTTGCAAACATCTTCTCCCATTCAGCAGGTTGCCTTTTTGTTTTGTTGATGGTTTCCTTCATTGTGCAAAAGCTTTTTATTTTGTTGTAGTTCCAATCATTTATTTTTGCCTTTGTTTTCATCTTCTGAGGAGACATATCTATAAGTATGTTGCTAAGGCTGCTGTTCAAGTAGTTACTGCCTATGGGTTTTTTAAGGAATTTTATGGTTTCAGGTCTCACATTTAGGTCTTTAATCCATTTTGAGTTTGTTTTTGTGGATGGTATAAGAAAGCCACCCAGTTTCATTCTTTGGCATGCAGATGTCCAGTTTCCCAACCCCATTTAAAGGAGGAGACTTTTTCCTATTGTGTATTTTTGCCTCCTTTGTCGTAGATGAATTGATTATATAATTGTGGGTTTGTTTCTGGACTATATCTTGTTTTATTGATCACTGTGTCTATTTTTGTGTCAGTGCTATACTGTTTTGATTATATAACTTTACAGTATATCTTAAAATCTGGGATTGTGGTGCCTCCAGCTTCATTCATCTTTCTTAAGATTGCTTTGGTGACTTGGAGTCTTTGTGGTTCCTTAAAATTTTTAGAATTATTTGTTCTAGTTCTCTGAAAAATACTTTGATATTTTTATAGGAACTCCATTGGATCTATAGATTGCTTTGGGTAGTATGGACATTTTGACAGTATTAATTCTTCTAATCCACAAACATGGTAAATCTCATTTATTTGAGTCATCTTCAATTTCTTTCATCAAGGTTCATAGTTTTTAGAGTACAAGTCTTTAGCCTTTCTGGTTAAATTTATTCCTAGGTATTTTATTCTTTTTGGTGTGATTGTAAGTGGTATTGTTTTCTTAACTGCTGCTAGTTCATTATTAGTGTAAAGAAATGTGATTCTGTATGTTAATTTTGCATCCTGTGACCTTACTGAATTCATTTTTCAATTTTAGTAGTTTTTTGGTGGGGTCTTAGGGTTTTCTGTATATAGTATTATATAATCTTCAGGTAGTGAGAGTTTTACTTCTTCTTTACCAATTTGAATGTTTTTATTTAATTTTCTTGTCTGATTGCTGAGGCTAGGATTTCCAGTGCTATGTTGAATAAAAGTTGTAAGAAAGGATATCCTTGTCTTGTTCTTGACCCTTGAGATCTTTCCCCCACTGCGTGTGATGTTAGCTGTGGGCTTTTCACGTAGACCTTTGTTATGTTGAAGTTTGTTCCCCTTAAAGCGATTTTGTTGAGAGTTTTTATAATATATGGATGTTGAATTTTATCAAATGCATTTTCTGCATTTGGCTTTTATCCTATTCTACTTTGTTAATAGAGTTTCTATTTTAATATGAGGGAAAGTAGGCATATAGGCATAAGTTCAAGAAGGTTTATTGTTTTACAGAAGATAAGAATTTTCCCCTTTAATGGTGTCAGTTTTCTGAGGAGGGGGCAGTGAGGAGAAGTGTCAGTTGAGGAAGGAGCAGGAAGGGGTAAAAGTGAAAAATGAGTGAGTGAGAGAGTGGGATATTTGTGTTCTGGTAAATGTTTAACAACTTGTTTTTCTATAAAAGCTTATCCTTTACAGTTGGATCTATAATCTATCTGTAGTTATTTTTTTAGTATGATGTGAGGTAAGTAAACAAAATGCATTGTTTTTTGAATGGAAATATATTGAACTGTGCATTATTTATTAAAGTAATTAACCTTTCTCTGCTAAACCACAGTATTGTCTTTGTGAATCATCAGTTGATTTTATATCTGGGCACTTTAATCTGTTTAACTGGTCAGTTGAAAACCTTTGTTTTTCATTAAGGTTTTCAAACTCTGTTATGAAGGCTCAAATAAGACCTCTTGGACCTAATTTAATAACTACCAGGAATTTTACTGAGATCAAGTACCGATGTCTGTATATGACATATAAACCCCCCACCCGTACTTTCTCCAAATACGGTGTGAAGTAGATAGAAACTAGTATGAGGTACTGCCAAGATTCTCCTACAAAGACAGGAAGTTTTATTTTTTAGCTGCTGGGAATACTGTCAACATTCAGCACTTAGCTGCCAGTCCTCTCTGGGACTGCTGAAGAGAGGCAATTCACCCAAAGTCACATCTCCCTGCTGGGGCAGCCCATGCCAAATGACTTCTCTTATTGCCTTCTGGTATCTTGGAATGGACCCGAAGGACTCAGGAGTCAGAGGTACTGTGTAGATTAATGGGGTTTTTCCTGGGTCTACTGGTGGGTGTGTTATCCATTTGGGAACTGAGACCTCTAAACCTGCAGAGCCCTGAATAGTGATAATGAGAAGCTTCAATAGCTTGGAAAAACTCCCCAAGTAGATCACCAGGAGGGATGATAGTGGAGCTTCAACTTCGTAGTTTTTGGACCCCTGTGTACATACTATCAGAGACCTATTAGGAACCATATCAAGAACAACAGTTTAAAGTACCACATCTTAATGGATGGGATGCCTATCCTTGTAAGATACTGTCACTGATCTGACATTTTAGCTGATTTTTCTTGAGACAGTATGTGATATGACAGGTAGATTCCACAGTCATATACTGGTTTCTGCACCTCCTATTGTTATTCCCTTGATATGAGGTGTTGTAATGGGACAGTAAGTCAAATACTCTCAAATTTAACTGCTACCTGGAATATTTGCATAATACTCTCAGTAAGAATTGTTGCCTTCTCTAAGGTAGAAGGGATCTAGTGTCGTCAGCTTGTCAGCAACTGCTTGGTTGGTTTCATTGTTGTGTAATAAATCTCACCGTAACTTAAAATAACAGTTCTTTATTTTGTTTTATTCATTTTTTTTATTTTAGAGAGAGAGAGCAAGCATGAATGGTGGGGAGGGGCAGAAGGAGAGGGAAAAGCAGACACCTGGCTGAGCAAGGAGCCCAGTGTAGGGCTGGGTTCCAGGACCCTGGGATCATGACCTGAGCGGAAGGCAGACGCTTAACCCACTGAGCCACCCAGGTGGCCCTAAAATAATACAATAATAAATACAATAAAATAAATAAAAATTAATAGTGACTTAAAATAACAGTTCTATTTTGCTAAAGACTTCTTAGTTTAGAAATCCAGGAAGGATTCAGCTGGCAAGTATGTTTCTCATCCATGTGGCATCAGCTGGGGTGCCTGAAGCTAGAGGATTCACTTCTTTTTTTTTTTTTTTTTTTTTTTTTTTTTTTTTTTTTTTTTTTTTTTAATTTTTATTTATTTATGATAGTCATCAGAGAGAGAGAGAGAGGCAGAAGACATAGGCAGAGGGAGAAGCAGGCTCCATGCACCGGGAGCCCGACGTGGGATTCGATCCGGGGTCTCCAGGATCGCGCCCTGGGCCAAAGGCAGGCGTCAAACCGCTGCGCCACCCAGGGTTCCCTAGAGGATTCACTTCTAATGTGGTTCCTTCCTCATATGTCTGGTGTCTTTGTGTACATTGGCTTTTCTCTCTCTGCACGTGAAGTCCCATTCCTCAAGGCCCCTCTGAAGGACTGCCTTCTCACAACACAGTGCTCTCAAGGGAGTTCACCTTCTTATTTGGTGGCTGGCTCCTCTCAAAGAAGAGTTCCAAGAGCATTCCAAAGGGTGACAGTTGCCAGTCTTCCTAGGACATAGCTTTGGGGGAGGGGCACAGAATGTCTATATTTCTTTTGGTTGATTATGTCACTAAGGCTCCACCTGGATTTACAGGAAAGGAGGAATAGATTTTACCTGTTGATAGGGGAATGGCATATGGGGAAGGAAGGAATTGGTGGTGGCCACATTGAAGATAAACTACCACAGACAGTCTTATTGAAAGTGCAGTAACTGGTATTTGGGGTTGATCTTTGTTGTGGCAGGTAGGAGAGCTGGCAGTAGCAGTAGCTGGATGAACTTTGGAGTTCCTAAGTGGGAGTCCGGTTAGCCTCCATTTCTACTTCTGTGGCCATTTTGTTCATTGTGCCCATTGCAAGGGGTGGCCAATGTCACCTGGTCAAATAATTTTGTCTACCAGTACACGTTTTCTGTCATTTTGTTTGGGGATCATATGTAATATAATACCTTCAGATTTTGAATCCATTTTCTTCTATCCATAACATGCTCCCTATAGATTTCCTTGACCCCAATCTTTTAATCTTTTTCCTTCTGGGACTTTGAGCTAAGCCATTCTCCATAGGTCACTCCTTTTCCCACCTCAAGCAGATGACCATATGTACCACCCAAAGCTCTGTGTAACATGGAGACTTTCTCTCATCACTCTCTTTTGGGGCCCCCTTTCAGTAGGGGTGTCTATTTTGGCTTATACCTACATACTGAGCCAACTCATCTATGGAGCAAGCTTAGGCATTTTCCCCCTTTGTGAGTATATTAGTTAGTGTTCTTTCTTTTTTTCTTTTTTAATTAGTTATTTTTCTTTAGAGAAGCAGGGCCAATAGGATATGTATAAAGAGATTTATTATAAGGAATTTGATCACGTGATTGTGGAGGCCAGCAACTCCAACATCAGTGCAACCAATGTTTTGTTTTGGATCTGAAAGCTAGAAGTTGCTAAAGATATAGGAAGAGAAGATGTTCCAGTTTGAAGGTCAAGTAGCAACAAGAGCTGATACTTGAGTTTGAAAACTTCCAGGCCAGAGAATTCTCTGATCCAGAGGACAGTCAGCCTTTTGTTCTAGTCAAGGCCTTCATTTGATTGGATAAGGCCCACTTACATTATTGTCAGGTAATCTGCCTTACTCAGTCTACTGAATGAAATGTTAATTTTATCCAAAAATACCCTCCCAGAGACACCCAGGATAACGTTTGCCCAGTCAAGTTGATACGTATAATGAACCATCACAGTGAGCTAGGCCTAAAGTAACTGCTATGTGCTCATGTATATATGAACTGGTGCAATGTCAGGCCCCTGAATACTAATAGGATTTATCTCTCACCCTGTTATGTTCTGAGAGATGCCCAGGTAGACCAGGCAAATAAATGTATATGGTTATTATCTGTTATCCATCCTAAGTGAATGCGAACTGTTTCTGATTCCCTTTTCTGGTAGGATTGAAAAATAATGCATTTACCAGACTAATTGTTCTAATATTTATGGGATATTTCTTAATTTTGCTACTTATTAAAAATGTCACTTCATACAGGCCTGAGTCTGATGGGAATCTCTGGTCTACAGATCTAGTCTATATTTGAGTCAGCGCCACACGTCCTTAGTTTAGCTAACATTGGATGCTTTGATATCTGGTAAGACATGTTTTCCTACACTATTTATATGTATATATTTTAAATGTTTGCAAATTACCTTTCCAAAAACATTTTCAGGTTAGTTTGTGATGTTCCATAGA
Source organism: Vulpes lagopus (assembly GCF_018345385.1). Lineage (NCBI taxonomy): Eukaryota > Metazoa > Chordata > Mammalia > Carnivora > Canidae > Vulpes > Vulpes lagopus. Next base: position 96,302,055 of record NC_054824.1, on the reverse strand, counting down.
AGAAAGCCATAGTGGAATTTTTGTTGGGATTCAACTAAACTTCTAGTTATTGCTGTTGAACACATGACTCTGAGAGAATAGTAATGCGTAAATGTGAAAGGGGTTAGAGGAAGTTTGAGTCATAGATGCCCTGGTAAAGTTTGATAGAAACAAACAGGCAAAACCTCATGTTTAAATAAATATCCTAAAATTCAGCAGCCAGAGTTTTTTCTTCTGATGGGAAGTTTTTTCATGAGCCACAGAGTAAATTTCCACAATTTCTATTTAGGTTTTCTCTTAATGCACCGTTTCTGAGTATTTGTTTTTTCATTCTATAATTGATTTTAATGGCTCAGGCCAGATCCAATAGGAGATCCAGTCCACAAAGTGGACATTGTGCTGAGTTGCTTAAATCCCCTTTCAGAAGTGAATTCTTATTAGCTTCTGGAAATGCAGTCAGAAAGCAGCCCTCAGTAGTCAGCCCATTCTGTGGGAAATGTCTCTGCTAATGTGTCACCTCTTCCTCCTTCCCAGGGAAGCCCACATTCTAACGTAAAGGCCTGGGAATGTAAATGTCCTCTCACCCCAGTATGGGACAATCCTGGCTTAAGACTTCCACTTCAGGGTGGGCTGAGGCCTTCATGGAGACATTACTGTAGAATAAAAGACACACAGAAGAGCTCACAAAAAGGGTGCATAGATAAATGGATTGTGGCAAAGTAAATCTATCTAGTAACTTTACCAATAGCTATGAACCCACCTCATGTCCCCTCTCTAGCAACAGTCCCTTCCTCTTTTTTTTTTAGTCCCTCCCTCTTCATGAAAGTTAACCACTGCTCTGATTTCCAACATCAAAGGCAAATTTGAGGTGTGACTATCATATCATGAAATGCACAGATATTAAGTTTACAGTTCCATAAAATCTGACAAATGCATACACCTATGTAACCCACAACCCTGTCAAAATAGAGAATGTTTTTGTCACCCCAGAGAGACGATCATATTCCTTTTCAGTCCATCCTTACTCCCAGAAGCAACTATTCTGGTTTCTATCACCATACATTACTTTTGCATGTTCTGGAAGTTTGTATAATTAGAAGCAAATAGTATGGTGTTTTGTTTGTGTGTGTGTGTGTGTGTGTGTGTGTGTGTGTGTGTGTGTGTGTGTCTGGCTTCCTTTCACTTAGCATAATGTTTTTGAGATTCATTCTTGCTGTTGTGTGTGTCAGTAGTTTATACCCTTTTGTGGCTGAGTAGCAAGCATGTCATCGTATGAATATATCATAGTTTATATATCTTCTGGTTGATGGACACCTGTTTAGTTTTTGGCTATAATAAAGCCACAGTGAATTTTGTACAAGTGTTTTTGTAAACATAAGTTTTCATACCTAGGAATAGAACTGCTGAGTCATAGGGTGAATGTACGTTTAACTTTTTTAGAAGCAGTTTCCGTTTTACACAGGCACCTATAACATATGAGAGTGCTAATTGCTCTATGTCCTTGCTAATGTTCGGATTTGTCAGTCTTGTGGTTTTCTTTCTGAAGTTTTAAAAATTTAAGTATGGTTGACATACAATATTAAATGAATTTTAGGTAGACAATTAGTGATTCAAAAATTTTGTACGTTATGAAATGCTTGCCATGGTAAGTATAGTTACCCTCTGTTAACATAAAATGTCATTACAATATTATTGACTATATTCCCTATGCTGTATTTTCATCCCTGTGATTTATTTATTTTATAACTGGAAGTTTGTACCTCTTTTTTTTTTTTTTGTGGAAGTTTGTACCTCTTAATCAACTACCTATTTCACCCATTACCCCACCTCTCTCCCTCTGGCAACCACCAATCCATTCTTTGTGGGAAGAAAGAACTATGGGAAACAGAACTCTGAGTCTGTTTCTGTCCTTTTTCTTTGTTCTTGTTCATTTGTTTTATTTTTTATATATCACATATAAGTGAAATCCTACAAAACTTGTCTTTCTCTGTCTGACTTATTTGACCTAGCATTATACCTTCTATGTCCATATATGTTGTCACAAATGGCAAGATCTCATTCTTATTTTTATAGTTGAGTTAAAAAATCTTATTTTGTATGATATATACATGTAGTATTCCATTGTGTATATATCATATTTTTATCCATTCATCTATTGACGGACACCTGAGTCGCTTCCATATCTTTGAAAATAATGCTCTACTGTAAATAATGCTGCAATAAACATGGGGGTGCTTATATCTTTCCAAATTACTATTTTTTTATTTTGGGTTAATACTCAGAAGTGGAATTATTAGATTATATGGTATTTCTATTTTTTAATTTTTGAGGAATATTCATACTGTTTTCCACAATGGAAAATTTACATTTCCACCAACAGTGCACAAGGGTTCCTATTTCTCTACATCATCACCAACACTTGTTATTTCTTGTCTTTTTGATACTAGCCATTATGATAGATGTGAGGTACTACTATCTCATTGTGGTTTTGGTTTGCATTTCTCGAGTGATGTGTAACATCTTTTCATATGTCTTTTGGCCATTTGCGTGTCTTTTTTTTGAAAAATGTTTACTCCATTCTTCTGCCTATATTTTAACTGGATTACTTGCATTTTTGGTTTTAAATTATATGAGTTATATTTTATGTTTAACTTCTTATCAGATATAAAATTTGCAAATATCTTTTCCTATTCAGTAGGTTGCCTGTTCATTTCATTGATCATCACTTTTGCTATACAAAAGCTTTTTAGTTTAATGTAGTCCCAAAAGTTTATTTTTGCTTTTGTTTTCCTCGCTTCACAGACAAGATTCAGAAAAATATTTTCAAGACCAATGTCTGAGTGAATTACTGTCTATGACTTCTTTAAGGCGTTTTATGGTTTCAGATCTTGCATTTATTTCTGGGCTCTCTAATCTGTTTTATTGATCTATATGTCTATTTTTGTGTCAGTACCATATTGGTTTGATTACTATAGCTTTGTAGTGTAGTTTAAATATTGGGATTGACTATTTGGGTTTTTTTGTGGTTCCTGACAAGTTTTTAAATTTTTAGTTCTAATTTTGTAGAAAATACTATTAGTATATTGATAGGAATTGCATTGGGTCTATAGATTCCTTTGAGTAGTATGGACATTTTAACAATAGTAATTCTCCCAATCCATAAGCAAGGTATATTTTTCCATTTATTTGTGTCATTTTCAATTTCTTTCATTAATGTCTTATAGTTTTCAGAGTACAGATCTTTCACCTCCTCGGTTACATTTATTCCTAGGTATTTTATTCTTTTTTGGTGCAATTGTAGATGGAATAGTTTTCTTAATTTCTTTTTCTCCTCCTTCATTATTATCACAGAAAACACAACAGATTTCTGTATATTGATTCTGTATATTGATTTTGCATCATGTTACTTTACTAAATTATTGGTTCTAATGTTATTTTGGTGGAGTCTTTCTTTAGGGTTTTTTACATATACTTTTTCACCTGCAAATAGTGACAATTTTACTTCTTCCTTACTAATTTTGATGCCTGTTCTTTTTCTTGTCTGATTGCTTTGGCTAGAGTTTCCAGTACTATATTGAGTAAAAGTGGTGAGAGTGGGCATTCTTGTCATGTTCCTCATTTCGGAGCAAAAGCTTTTAGCTTTTCCCCATTGAGTATTGTTATCTTTTTTTTTTTATGTGCCTTTGTTATGTTGAGGTATGTTCCCTCTAAATCCATATTGTTGAAAGTTTTTTTTTTTTTTATCATGGATGGATGTTGAGTTTTTTTAAAATGATTTTTCTGCATCTACTGAGATAATCATATGATATTTATCATTTATTTTGTTAATATGGTGTACCACATTGATTGCCTCGCATATATGGATCTATCCCTGTTTGGAATAAATCTCATTTAATCATGATTAAATGACCTTTTAATGTACTTTTTAAATTCAATTTGCTACTATTTGTTGAGGATTTTTGCATCTATGTTCATGAGGGATATTGGTCTATAATTTTTAAAATTTTGATAGTGTCTTTGGTTTTGGTAACAGGTTAATGTAGAATGCATTTGGAAGGATTCCTTTCTCCTATACTGTTTGCAATAGTTTGAGAAGGGTACGTATGAACTCTTCTTTACATATTTGGTAGGATTCACCTGCAAAGCCATTTGGTCCTAGATTTTTGTTTGGAGTTTTTTGATTACCAATTCAATTTTGTTGGTAGTAATCAGTCTGTTTAGATCTTCTATTTTTCTGGAGTCAGTCTTGGAAGTTTGTATGTTTTTAGGTATTTATCCATTTCTCCTAGGTCGTCCAATTGGTTGGCACGTAATTTTTTATGGTAGTTCCTTATAACTCTTTATATTTCTGTAGTGTTGGTTGTAACTTCTCTTTCATATCTAATTTTATTTTATTTTATTTTTTAAAGATTTTATTTATTTATTCATGAGAGACACACAGAGAGAGAGAGAGAGAGAGAGAGAGAGAGAGAGAGAGAAAGGCAGAGAAACAGGCAGAGGGAGAAGCAGGCTCCATTCAGGGAGCCCGACATGGGACTGGATCCCGGCCCCCAGGATCACACGCAGGGCTGAAGGTGGCGCTAAACCACTGGGCCACCTGGGCTGCCCCTAATTTTATTTTTTTGAGTCCTTTCTCTTTTTCCCTTGATGATTCTTGCTAAAGGCTTATCAATTTTGTTTACTTTTTCAAAGAACAAGCTCTAGATTCATTGATTTTCTTTCTATTTTTAAAAGTCTCTATTTCGGGATCCCTGGGTGGCGCAGCGGTTTGGCGCCTGCCTTTGGCCCAGGGCGCGATCCTGGAGACCCGGGATCGAATCCCACGTCAGGCTCCCGGTGCATGGAGCCTGCTTCTCCCTCTGCCTGTGTTTCTGCCTCTCTCTCTCTCTCTCACTGTGTGCCTATCATAAATTAAAAAAAAAAAAGTCTCTATTTCATTTATTTTCACTCTGATCTTTATTATTTCCTTCCTTCTACTAATTTCAGGCTTCCTTTGTTCCTCTTTTTTCAGTTCCTTTATGTGTAAGGTTAGATTTTTATTACACATTTTTCTTAAATCTTGAGGTAGGTCTGTATCATTATAAATACCCCTCTTAGCCTGCTTTTGCTATATTCCAAAGATTTTGAACTGTTAACTTTCCATTTTTTATTTGTCTCCCTGTAGTATTTGATTACCTCTTTGATTTCTTCATTGACTCATTGGTTGTCTGGTAGCATGTTTTTTAGCCTCCATGTGTTTGTGTTTTTTCTTTTTTTTTTCTTCTTGTAATTGATTTCTAGTTTCATACTGGTGTGGCTGGAAAAGATATCTGACATGATTATTTCAATCCTCTTAAATTTATTTAGACTTGTTTTGTAGCTTAATGTGTGATCTATTCTGGAGAATGTTCTATGTGCACTTGAAAAGAGTTTTTATTCTGTTGTTTTTGGGTAGGATGTACTGTGTATATATATTAAGTCCATCTGGTCTAATGTGTCATTCATAGCCGCTGTTTCCGTACTGATTTTTCATCTGGATGATCTACTCATTTATGTGAATGTGGAATTAAAGTCTCCACTATTATCATATTATTGTGAATTTCTCCTTTGTGTTTGTTTATATTTGTATTATATATTTAGGTGTTCCTACGGTTGGGTACATAAATATTTACAATTATTATGTGCTTTTGTTGGATTGATCCCTTTATCATTATGTAATGCCCCTTTTTGTTTTTCATTAAGTCTTTTTTTTTTTTTTTTTTGGTCTGATATGACTACACTAACTATCCCCCCCTTCTATTTATGGGTAATATCTTTGTTCATTCTTTCTTTTTTAATCTGTATGTATTTGGTTCTGAAGTGAGTCTCTTGTAGGCAGCATATATTTGGGTCATTTAAAAAAATCCATTCAATCAAGGACGCCTGGGTGGCTCAGTGGTTGAATGTCTGCCTTCGGCTCTGGGCATGATCCCAGGGTCTAGGATCAAGTCCCGAATCAGGCTCCCTGTGAGGAGCCTACTTCTCCCTCTGTCTATGGCCCTGTCTCTCCCTCTGTTTCTCTCATGAGTAGATAAATTAAAAAGAAAATCCATTCAATCACCCTATGTTTTTTGATTTGAGCATTTAGTCTATTTACATTTAAAATAATTGTTGATAGATATGTACTTATTGCCATTTTATAAATTGCATCTGGTCGTTTTAATAGTTATTATGTATTCCTTTCATCTTCTCTTGCTCTTTTCCTTTTTGATTTGATGATTTTCTTTAGTGTTATGCTTGGATTCCTTTCAGTTTATTTTTTGTGTATTTATTATAGGTTTTTGGTTTGGGGTTACCATGAAATTCATATATAATGTTTTATGTACATAGTAGTCTATATTAAACTGATAGTAGCTTAAGCTTAAAATTCTTAAAAGTACTACAGTACTTAACTCTGTACATCTTGCATTTCTTATATCCTATTTTACACTTTTTAATGTTATATATCCTTTAATTTTTAAGATATAAATTGATTTTACTATTTTTGTCTTTTAACATTTACATTAGCTTTACAAACTATCTACTCTCTTTACTGTATGTTCACTTTTACCTGTGAAATTTTTTCTTTTCATAGTTTTCTTTTAGTTACAGCCTTTTTTTCTCTACTTAAAGAAGTCCCCTTACCTCTTGCAAGGACATTTTAGCAATGATGAGCTCCTTTAACTTTTGTTTGTCTGAGAAACCCTTTATCTCTCTTTCAATTCTGAGTAATAACCTTGCTAGGTAAAGTATTTTTTGGTTGTAGTTTTTTTTTTCCTTTAAGCACTTTGACTATATCATGCCACTGTCTAAGGCAGAAAAATATTTCCAAGACCAACATTTTTGCTGAAAAATCAGGTGATAGCCTTATGGGATTTCCTTTGTATCTAACTATTTGCTTTTTTCTTGCAGCTTTTAAGACCCTCTATCTTTAATTTTTGTTATCTTAATTATTATGTGTTTTTTGTGGACCTCCTTGGATTCATCTTGATTGGGGCCTCTTATACTTCTTGGAACTGGATGTTTGTTTCCTTTCCCAGGTTGGAGAGTTTTCAGCTATTATTTCTTCAAATAAATTTTCTGCTCCTTTCTCTTTCTCTTTTCTTTTTGGGACCCTTATAATGCAAAGGTCATTACGCTTGATGATGTTGCAGAAGTCCATTAACCTATTCTCATTAAAAATTTTTTTCTTTTATTTTCTTAAGAAGATTTTATTTATTTGAAAGAAGGAGAGATAATAAGCTGGGGGAGGGGCAGAGAAAGAAAGAGAAGCAGACTTCATACGGAGCAGGGAACCTGATGTGGGAGCTAAATCCCAGGACCCTTATATCATAACTTGAGCCAAAGGCAGACACTTAGCTACTAAGCCACTCAGGTGCCCCTAACAAATCTTTTTACTTTTTGTGGTTCATCTGGGTTGCTTTCCACTATCCTGTCTTCTGGATCACTGATCTTTTCCTCTGCTTTCTTTACTCTATTGATGATTCCCTCTAGTGTATTTTTCATTTCAGTTATTGTATTCTTCAGATCTGACTGATGCATTTTTACATTTTCTATTCCTGTTGAAGTTCTCATTGAATTTAACTGCTTTTCACTCAAGTTCAGTGAGTATCTTTACAAACATTATTTTAAACTCTTTATCAGGTTAATTGCTTGTCTCTATTTCACTTAGTTTTTTTTTTTTTTTTTTTTTGGTCTGGTTTTGTCTTATTCTTTCATTTGAAATGTATTCTTCTATCTTTTCATTTTCTCTAACTCTCTGTGTTTGTTTCTATGTATTATGTAAGTTAGCCTTACCTCCTTGTTGTGAAATTAGTGGCCTTATATAGAGAGCACTTTGAGGTTCCCAGTAGTACAATCCTCCCTGGCCACCAGAATGATGTGGGCTCTTACACCGTTCTTTTGTTGCTGGGCCATGACTCCTGTGGCATGCTGGTGGGTGGGACTAGCTCTCAGCCTGGCTGTCTGCAATGACTAGCTGTGACTGCTACAGGTACACTGGTGGGCAGAGCTTATACCAGTGGCTGGCTTAGAGGCCCCACTGGAGCTACTGCTGACATGCTGATGGGTGGGGTTAGCTTTGCCCTTCCCTGGGACAGGAGTCTTTCTGGAAGGGCACTATCCTGACCAGGGCTACCCACTGGGTGTGTCAGGGTGGTAGTTGCTCTCCAGAGGTTGGAGGTTGGCAGGGGGCACTGGTCCCTACTGAAGCTGCTCACTGGGTGTGGTGGGTAGGGAGCTGCTTTGGATGGGTGCCTGATAGGGTAGGTGTGGTGAATCTGTTGGGGAATGCTGAGGTGCGGCAGGTGGTGTTAGCAAGGTAAATGTAGGGTGTTGGAAATGATTTTTGCAGTGTCTGGAGAACAAGACTGAGGAGGACAAGTATAATGGTGCCTGCCAGTGCTTCCATTCCTGGAGAAAGCTCCTGCAGATCCTTGTCCCTCTGGCATATGTTCTAAAATTAATCAATAAATCTTCTTTACATATAACCCAAGTGCTTTTTAAACTATTGCTTCTGTGTTGGGTCTTGGGCTGAGTTATATAGTGTGCTGGCTGTTGAAGCATGAAGACTCAGTTTCCTGTAGGTCTCCAAAACTCCTGGAGTTAAGAGCTGCCAAGTTTCAAAGTTAGATGTTATAGAGGCTTGTCTTCCTGCTGTAAATCCCCAGGGTTGGGATACCTGGTATGGGCTTAATCGTCTTGCTTCTCCAGCCATGTATTACCCTCTTGTGGGTTGCCTCACTGGGGGTTTTGTTCCCTACTGTGTTTCTATCCATTTGGCCCTCTTGATGTGGTCTTCTCTTTATGTCTTTAGCTGTGGAATATCTGTTCGGATAGTTTTCAGGTTGTTTTTAGTGTGAGTTGCTTTATGTGTAGTTTTGTTTGGTGTATGTGTGTGGGAGGAGGTGAGGCCAGGATCCTCCTACTCTGCCATTTTCTGATCTCCCCCCCCCCTTTTTTTTACTTTTAACAATCGATAGCCTTTTAAAGAGATTTAAAAATATACATATGAATATTTTTTGAAAGATCTTACATATTTTCTAATATATTTATCATTTTTGGTGTTTTTTTAATTGAAGTATAATTGACACACACTGTTATGTTAATTTCAGGCGTACAATGTAGTGATTCAACAAGTCTTTACATTATGCTATGCTTGTCATAAGTGTAGCTACCTTCTGTCCCCATACAATGGTATGGCAATACTATTGACTATATTCCCTATGCTGTAACTTTTATCTCTGTAACTTGTTCATTTCACAATTGGACACCTATATCTCTCACTTTCCTTCACCCATTTTGATTATTTATCCACCTCCCTACTTTCTGGCAGTTACCATTTTGTTCTCTGTATTTGTGAGTCTATTTCTGCTTTTTGTTTATTTTTTGTTTTGTGTTTTAGATTCCATATATCAGTTAAATAATATGGTGATTGTGTTTATTTGTCTGACTTATTTCACTTAGCATTAGTACCCTTTAGATTGATCCATGTTGTCCCAAATGGCAAGATCTCATTCTTTTTTATGGCTGAATAAACTCCTTTTGTATGTGTGTGCTTATATATGTATATATGTATATAAATCAATCACATCTTCTTTATCCATTCACCTATCGATGGACACTTTAGTTGCTCCCATATCTTGGCTATTGTAAATAGTACTGCAGTAAACATAGGGGTTCATATATCATTCTGTATTAGTGTTTTCATTTTCTTTGGGTAAATACCCTGTGGCGGAAATTACTGGATCTATGGTATTTTTATTTGTAATTGTCTGAGGAAACTATACTGTTTCTCGTGTAGCCCCACCCATTTACATTCTGACCAACAGTGCAAGGGTTCCCCTTTCTCCACATCATCACCTACACTTACTATTTATCTTTTTTGATGCTAGCCATTCTAGCAGATGTGAGATGATATTGATTTGTGATTTTGATTTGTATTTCTCTGATGATTAGTATTCCGGTCTGCTTGCTGACTCTATTCCCCAAAGAATTACCTTGTGCCACCTGAAAAATCCAGTAGGATGCAGAACATGGGCCTGTATGTAAAGTTCCCCCATTAAATACCTCCCTCCCAGCAGTCATCGAAACCAATGAGGTTGCTGTTGAGAAAATATTTATTTGTTCTTTTAGGGGGAAAGAGGATATTGAATATGAAACTTCCCATGCTACATTGCTGCTACATTTGATTTTCCACTTGATAGCTAGGTCAGCTCTTCAGGCAGGCTTATCTGCTGGCTTTTAAAAATGTAACTATTATAAGAAAGAAAGTATTGACACTAATAGGAAACAACTTCTAAAGAGGAAATGATGAAGGGAAAGAGGAAGCTGATGGGCATCAAAAGAGTACTGTCAGCAGTTTCAAGTGAGACTAGTCTAATTAATGTTTTAAGCTTTGAGGTCACAAAGAATCCAAGAGAGAAAATCCCTTATCCATTCTTGTTCCTCTTCCCCAGCAGGACAAAAAAATAATCTGGGAGCATTACTTCATAGTTTGTGGGTTAGGTTGGAAGTTGTGAGGGGGGATCTTAGTTATCATTTACTGTAAGTGTGTTGAGAAAAAAATTCTCTACAGTGCTGCTGCCTCCAAAACTGGGAGAATTTTCAGGTTAAAATAAAGTCTTACTGTTTCAGGGCATTATTCTAGCCACGAATTGAAAAATAAAACTATGGGTAAAGCAATTCTAGTAATTTCCTTCATGGAGAAGATGGTAAATGAATATTTGAATCATAAATATATTTTTGTGGGGGAGAGTTTTTTTCTGATGTAGTCCTGTTAAAGTAAAAATAAAAATGACTAGTTCCCTTCTCTTTTATAAAATAATGCATATTAACTGGCAAGCCCAATAAGCAAATAAAGTAAAGCAAAACAAAACAGATGATTTACAAAACATATGTAGATTGTACCCCAAATAAGACTTCATGTTTAATAACAATTTTAGCGAGGAAAAAACTTGAAGCTGGCATTTTACTGAAATGTGAAGCTACTGGGGTTAGAAGCATGGCTATTCATTTTGGAATCCTTAGGGTCTTACACAATGTTTGGAATATAGTTACATTTTTTAATGAATGGTTAACTAAACACATAGATGAATAAACTGGAAACAAAGAAAATCTAGAACCAACTATTATGTGATAGCATGTTGCTAGAGTTCTGTAGAGAAGTAGGAAAAGTGCCCTAGTCATCATGGTCAAGTGAGTGCCTGATAATTTTGATGTTGGCAAGGCCCAGTCTTCATTGTTCCCTGGCAGTTGCCACTGACCCCACTCACCAGTGGGGCAAAGATTATGTAATCTAACCCTAATCTGCACTTCCACCTGTATCCTTCATATCTCCTACATGAACTCTCTCCTTTGGATAAACTGTTCTACTCATTATTCTCTGAATATTTCATACTCTCTTGCTTCTCTATGCCTTTCTTCACATTAAACATGTAATGTATTCCTCTGCGTATTTGCTTACAAAATCCTACCTATTCTTTCAAGTCTATCTCAAACACCAACTATTTCAAGAAGATCCCCCGGTTATCCTCATTCTAAGTAAGACTGCCTTAGACCACCTATTATCTCTTTGATCACATAACATTGATTATATACTCATTTTCATTGTAGTTATTTTAGAGAACAAAGAATCCATATTACACATTATTTTTTTCCCTTCACAAAGCATTGAAATTTGGTGAATTGACTGACAGATTCATTTAGCATAAAGTACTAATTGATTAATCTTATCATTTACCATGTAGACATCATGAAGAATGCCAATGGTACTTTAAATGTTAAGAAGTTTAAAGTCTACTGAGGGAGACAGGATATATAAAAACAGTTGCAAAACAATGTAAAATGTAAAAAAAAATACATAAAAAATTATGGGTTTAAAAGTGTTGATAACATACTTCCATGTTTTGACATTACAGGAAAATTTATTTAAAAAGGTGAATTTTACTTGGTTTTGAACAAAGGGTAAGATTAAGGCATGGAGCAGGACATATCAGAGAAAAGGAATGGTGTAAACTAACTGGGGAGCTGGGATAGGGAAGCACTGATTTTTTGGGAATGGAGTATTTCAATTGGGTTTAGGTCTTGGTGTTTTGGGAAATAAAGGTAGAAAGATAGTCTGTGATATCGTACATACTAAGAAATTAAGACTTTTTGGTAATCAGAGACATGTACAAGAGGAGTCATTTGATCAGACTGTACTTCCAGTTAGACTAGCATTAATGGGACTGTGCTTTGTAGAAAGGGAGAGACTGAAGGATGAGTGGATTGCTTTAGTCTATGTAGAAGTAATGGGAGCATGGTAGTGGCAGTGGGAATGAGGAGGGGAGGACAGTTTTAAATAGAAGACTCAGATATGATCAGCCAAACTGGGCCATTGGTTGTCAGGTTGTGAGGGTGACATCAGAGTCAAAGAGAATAAGGAGGTTTGATTCTGGGTGACTGGGTAATTGACTATATTATAAATTAAACTGCAGAATATAACAGGGGATATATTTGGAAATAAGGGTCTTAAATGTAGTCATTGACATAATTAGTGTGAGGTGTTTTATACGGAAATCTAGATGGAGATGTCTCTCTTATCAATTGGAAATGCTGAGCCTAAATGTAGCAGAGACTGCAGGGCTGCAGATAGTCAGGAGCCATATTTCTAGAAGTCCCAGTTGAAGTCATGATATTTATTGAGAATGTTTTGGGAGTATAAGCAAGAACAGGCAAGAGCTCCAAAGGTTTATCCTTGGGGTAAGCCTGATTTAGAGGCTAAGGGTAGAAAAGGGAGCCTGATTAAGTGGACAGAGAAGACTGGGTTGCAGATGTAAGAGGAACACTGAAAGTGTTACCGCAAATGCCAACACAGGAGGAGGCTTTCCAGAAAGGATGATCTGTTGTGTTAATGTTACACAGAGCTGTAGAGGTTAAAAAGCATTTGGTTTGTTACTATATGATCAGATAATGACCTCTGACAGTCTAATTTCACACCAGACTATAGTGTATAATCAAGTAATAGAGGGCAAAAGGCAGATTATCAGGAATTAGGATTGTGTAGAGAATGAAGAGAATGGAGGTTCTAAGTATTTGAAAGAGTTTGATGCTGAAGGGAAGGAGAGACATACAAGCAACATCTCAGAGACATACAAGTACCCTCTACCTTTTTTGTTGTGGTGATAGTTTTCTTTTGAGAATGAAGAGACTATTCCAGGCTTAACTGAAGATGAAGAAACAAAAGGATAAGTTGAACAGAATGCTTTTCAAGAGGTTGCCTCATAGAGAATATTTCTATGGCTATCCATCACCAAAATAAAACAAAGCACCATGATAGCAAGTCTTTTAGTATTACATAGAACACATAATAATAGTACCTGAACATCATATTTGTAAAAAGGCAAATTAGAAGCTGAAATCACTCACTTTATAAGATTACAAAAGGATTGTTGGATTATTTTAGGTGCTAATTTCTCAAGTGTTTCTTTATAGATCATTAAATGCTCAACAGTGTAAACAACTAGAAACTAACATTTCAACCAACGTCTGATTAAGTATCACCAGAAATTAAGATAAAACAACCTTTATTAAAGATAAAAAGGGTATAGTTACATTTCTGGTTTAATATTATTTGCTGTACAAGAAAGGAAGCTAAGTCACTCTTCTGGTCAATTTAAGATTCTTGGGACCCTGAATGTGTCTAGCCAATTGTTTTGTGCCTCGTGGGAAAGCCCCATCAGAAAAGTATGTGAACCACCTGAGTGTGCTGGAATGTGGCAAGGAGATACTTATTACTCTAGGAAGTTCTGAATGCATATCATCTTCAAGAAAATTAACGATGCACTCAAAGGCTGCATTTTCCTGCAGAAAGTGCTATATGAGATAAAAACTAAAATCCTTAAGTTCTACAGCAATTTTTAGAACATCACCTACTCAGAACACTCTAATTTTAATTAATATACACACTGCTGTAAGTAGCTTAATGGCTTAGCAACAATACAGGGCTGAGGCATTTGACAGGAATAAGAAAATTCTTGGGTTCTTTGGCATGAAAGTAGAAGCTATTTTCAGATATTTGAATGCTACAAAGCTGCAGAGGGTCTTGCTCTAGTATTGATCTGGGTTCTGACCAGCACTTGCACTTGAGGAAATTATTCAAGGTTGGGAAAAAAATCATTTAAAAAGAGTAGATGGAAATATGTTCAGTATTCACGCAGGGCCAGGAATAGCGTGTTCCCACTAACTAGATATGAAAATGTCATAATTCATAGGTAGAGCACCCAAAGATTCTTGCTTCCATAGTGGGAAATACTTAGACCTACAATAATGTGTAAACTGCCTCACAAATTTTAAAAGCAAAACCCAAAATGGTTGAACTATTCCCAAGTAACTTAAGTGCATCCTAGAAGAAAGGTTAAGAGTATTTAAAAAATAGCAAAATATGCAGCAGTCTATGAAATAAAATTCATGTCTGGCAAGCCATCAAGAATTACCCAGTATGAAAAAATCGGGAAACATGACTCATAATGAGAAGAAAAATAACACCACTTTGTAACCGGCACAGATGTTAGAATTAGCAGATAGGTATTTAAACAATTTTTAAAAAATATTTCATTTATTTATTATATATAGAGAGCATTAGAGAGAGAGAGAGAGATTGTGCACACAAGCAGGGGGGAGGGACAGAGGGAGAAGCAGACTCCTTCCTGAGCAGGGAGCCTGACGTGGGACTGAGATCATGACCTGAGCTGAAGGTAGACAGTTAACCAACTGAGGCACCCGGGTACCACAGTCTTTAAGCAATTATTATAACTATTTTATATGTTCAATAAGATAAGTAAAGACACAGAAGTCATAAAAAAGTCCCAGATCGACATCTATAGATGAAAATTTCAATGTCTGAGTTAACAAATATACTGGATGGAATTAATGGCATTTAGACATTGTAGAAAAACGAATGAACTTGATAACATACAACAGAAGCAGTTCAAAATGAAACACATAGTCAAAGGGAATAAAAAAATAATTGGAGCGTCATGAGCTGTAGGACAACTTCAAGCAGTGTAATATAGATGTAATAGGAGTTCCTGAGAAAGGAAAACACAGAAAAGTATTTGAAGAAGGAATGGTTGAAAGTTTTCCAAATGTAGTGAAAATTACAAACACACAGATCAAGAAGTACAATGAAACTCAAACATAAGCAATTTGCAGATAACTACACCGAGGTATCTCATTAACAAATTCATAAATAAAGTTGATAAAGAGAAAAATCTTACATGTAGTGAAAGAAAGGTACACATGGTATGTATGGAGGAGCAAAGATAATGATCATAGCAGATCTTTATCAGAGACAATGCACTGCAGCAACACAAAGCAACAAGAAGATCGTGACTCAACATCTTAAAGTACAAAAATAAAAATTGTTATCTAGAAGTACATACCTAGTAAAATACCATTGAGAAACAAGGTGAAATAAATATTTTTAGATAGGCAAAAGCTTAAAGAATCCATCATAACCAGAGCTGCCTAACAAGAAATGTTAAAGCAACTTGTTCAATCAGGAGAAAGGAAGCAACTGGAGATCTGAATCTACACAAAGAAATGAAGAACAATGGATTTGGTAACTACATGGGTAGAGTATAAGATGTTTTTCTTATTTAAATATTTTTAAAGAAAATTAAATATTAAAAAGATAAAGACAAGGTAGTGTGAAGTTTATAAAATCTTGTTGTAGGCAGGATTCTAAGAATGGTTACCCAGGATTCCGTTTTCTAATCTCCTGCACCATTGAATATGGTGATATCACTATTGATACGGTATCTTACAGATGTTCTACACAGTTGACCTTAAGACAGATTATCCAGTTAGACCTAACTAATCATACACATCCTTTAAAAAGAAGAGCTTTTTCTCTACCTGGTAGCAGAAGGGGAAAGCAGAGAGATGAAAGCACAGGAGTATTTGATATTTTGGTGCTGGCTTTGGAAATGGAGGGGTTCATGTCCAAAGATCGGAGAGTGGCCACAAGTAGTTCAGAGTGACTCCTTGTTGACAATCAACCAGGAAATGGAAACCTCAGAGTTAAAAACACAGCAATTAGATTTTGTTAGTAATAAGGAAGAGTTTGGAAGAAAATCCCATGTTCCAGGTGTGAACACAGTTGGCTAATATTTTGATTTCAGTCTGTGAGACCCCAAACAGAAAACCCAGCCACATTATTCCAGACTTCTGACTTATAGAACTGTGAGATAATGAATGGGTCTTGTGTTAAGCTTCTAAGTTTATGATAATTTGTTATGCAGAGAATGAATTAGGAAACTAATATACACTTGTAGCAGTAAAATGCATGATGAAAATAACAGGCTAGCAGGGGTAAATGAAAGTGCATTGTTGAAACATGTTATAGTTAATACTTTCAACAAAGGAGATAAAATGCAATCATAAAAAATATTCAAGTAATGCGAGAAAGGCAGAAAATAAAAAAGATAAGAAAGATATGAGACAAATAGGCAAAATGCACCAAGATGATTGGTTTAGATCTAACCATATCAATAGTCATATAAATTGTAAATGGACTAAACACCCCAATTAGAAGGTAGAAATTCACATTGGATAAAAAGGAAGACCTAACTATATGCTATTTGCAAGAATGCACTTTAAATATAAAGACATAAAAAGATGAAAAATAAAGTTTGAAAAAAGATATATTATGCTAACATTAGTCAAAAGAAAGCTGGAGTGGTTATATTAATAATAGAGCAAATCAGTTTCAGAGCAAAGGTTATTACGTGGGATTAAGAAGTTTATCTCATAATAAATGTGTCATTTTATCAGGAGGAAATAACATTGCTAAATGTTCATGTTCTGAATAGCAGAGTTCCTAAATACGTGAATCAAAAACTTATAGAATTGCAAGAAGAAATAGACAAATCCACAATTACAATAAGATATTTCAATATAATTCTCTCAATAATTCTCTCTTAATATGATTATCTCAATAGTTGATAGAACAAGTAAACAGTAAGCCAGTTAAGATAAATGACTCAAAACAATCAATCAGCCTTACCTAATTGACACTTATACAATTCACTTAACAATTGTAGTTTATTTTCAAGTGCTGACATTTGTTTTCAAGTGTGTATAGAACATTTACAAAGATCATATTCTGGGCCATAAAACAAGTCTCAATAATTGTAAAAGGACAGAAGTCATACAAAGTATGTTCTCTGCCATGGTGGGATTAAATCAATAACAGAAGGATCTCTGGAAAGTCATCAGATATTTGGAAACCAAAAAGCACATTTCTGAATTACTCATGGATCAAAGAAGAAATCAAAAGAGAAATCATAAAGTACTGTGAACTGAATGAAAATGAAAACACAACATGAAAATCTGTAGGATGCTACTAAATTAGTAATTATAAGGGATTTTATAGCACTAATAAAAGAAAAAGGCATTCAGTTTGGAAAAGAATAAAATGGTCTGTATTCATAGACAACATGATCTTTATGCAGAGAATCCAATGGAATCTAAAAAACCACTTGATCTAATAAATGACTTATACAACATCAATACACAAAAATCAATTGTATTAGTATATACTAGCAATGAACACTCAGAAATTGAAAAAGATAATATTAAAAATAGCATCAAAAATATGAAAATTCTTAGAGTTATATTTGACAAAATATAAGCAAGTCCTACATACTAAAATCTACAAAACACTGTTGATAAGAACTGAGTAATGGAGGGATATATAATGTTCATAGGTCAGGAGAATCAAGGTTGCTGTGATGTCAGTTCTCTTCAGAATTATCTAAAGAGTTAATACAATCCCAATAAAAATTCCCACAGGCTTTTATATGTAAATTGCAAGATGATCGTAAAATTCAAAATAAAAAGGAGTAAGACCTAAAATAACCAACAACTCAGAAAAGAACAATTTTGGAGAACGAACATGATCTGATTTCAAGTCTTATAAGTCATACTAATCAAGACAGTGTGCTAATGGTATAAAGATAGACAAATAGATGAATGTAATAGATCAGAGAATCCAAAAATAGACCCACACATGCCTGGACAACTAAAGATGCAAAACAATTCAATGGAGAAAGGATGGGCTTTTCACCCAATGGTGCTGAAACAAGTGGATATTTATATGCAATATAAAGGGCTTCAATATACACCATAAGCAAAGCTTGATTCAAAATGGACCGCAGACCTAAAAGGGTTAAAAGTATAGAATGTCTAGAAGAAAACATAAGAGAAAATCTTTTTGACCTTAGGTTAGGCAGAAGTTTTTTAGTTTTTGTATAGCACCAAAAGTTCAATCTGTAAAAGAAAAAATTCATAAATTGGACTTAAAATTAAAAACTTTTGATTTTTGAAAAACGCTGTTGAAAGAACAAATCAATAAGCTCCAAATTGGCATGAAATATTTTCAAATCATATCTGATAACAGTGATATTCAGAATATATAAAGAACTCTCAAAATCCAACAATAAAAACCCAGAAACTCCAATAAAAATGAGAAAAAAATTCAACAGACATTTTACCTAAGATTTACAGATAGAAATAAGTATATGAAAAGGTGTTCAACATCATTTTTTATTCAAGAAGTGCTAATTAAAATGACAATATTTCAAATATTAGAATGGCTAATGTTAAATGACTGACCATACCCAGTATTGGTAAGGGTGTGGAGGAACTAGAAATCATACTCCTGATGAGAATGTAACATGATATAACCTGTTTGGGTATTTTTTTTTTAAAGATTTGAATGTATTTGAATGTATTTATTCACGAGAGACACACAGAGAGAGAGGCAGAGACCTAGGCAGAGGGAGAAGCAGGCTTCCTGTGGGGAGCCTGATACGGGACTCGATCCCAGGACTCTGGGATCACGCTCTGAGCCAAAGGCAGTTGCTCAACCACTGAGCCACCCAGGCTTCCCAATGTAACCTCTATGGAAGACATCGAATAATGGCCCCTCAAAGATGTTCGTATCTTAATCCTGGGAACCTGTGAATGTTTCTTTTCACGGTTAAGGGGCTTTGTAGATGTGATTAAGTGAAAGTTCTTGGAGATCCAGGAGATTATTTTAGATTATCCAGATGGGTACAGTATAATCACAAAGGTCCTTATGAGAGGGAGGCAGGCAGATTGGTCCGTAGCAGGAGGTGTAATCACAGAAGCAGGAAATTAGAGTGTTCTGAGAAAGAGGCCGTGAGCTATGGAATGCAGGCAGACTAGTGGGTAGAAAAGGAAAACAAATGGATTTTCCCCTGATCCTTCCAGAAGAAACATAGCCTGGCCAACACCTTGATTTTAGACTTACTTTTGACCTCTAGAACTGTAAGAGATAAATTTGTGTTATTTTAAGCCACTCAAGTTTTGGTAATTTGTTACAGCAGCAATAGGAATGGCAGATTCTTAAAACGTTAAACGTACATCTGCAAATGTAACCTAGTCCTTCCACTCCTAGATATTTATGCAAGAGAAATGAAAGCATATGCTCATCCGAAAACTTGTATATGGAGGTTGAAGCAGTTTTATGTGTAATAGCCAAAACCTAGAAACAAGCCAAGAGTGACAGGTGAATGGATAAAGAAATCATGGTATATCCAGGCAATGGAACATAGAACAAAGTAATAAAAAAGAATAATGATTGATGATGACAACAACATGAATCTCAGAATAATTATGCTGAATAAAGGAGCCACAAAAAGAGAGTACATACTGTAGGATTCCATTTTGTAAAATTCTAGAAAATGGAAACTCATCTACAGGGACAGATTAGTATTTGCTTGGGATGGTGAGGAGGGAGAGAACAGGGAGGAGAGAATGGGAAGCATTGTAAAAGGTCATGAAGAAACTTTTGGGGGTTATGGTTATGTTTGTTATCTTGATTATGGTGATGATTTCCTTACATCCTTTATTCATTTACATCATTAACATTTATCAAATTGTATACTTAAGCATTTGTTCTTTGTTATATGGGAATTATACCTAAAACAACAACAGCAGCAGCCAAAAAAAAAAAAAAAAAAGAGTATATACTTCAGACAGTATGGTTTTGAAAGCTAAGTGAGATGCTTTGCATATAATACTGTAGCTCCTGGCATGCAGTAAGAACCCAATCAATTTGCTATCATTATTATTATTTAGTTTAGTGGAGGCAGTGTTAGAGCAAGGATTGTGAAATACCAAGGATCTTTGGAAAGAAATGTCATTTAATTTTTTCACAGTAGATACTGGGTAAGAAAATGAGGAACAGATTTATTAAATAAAGCGCTAAAATATACTGCACAAAGGCATGATACAATCAGGGTGTGACTTGGCAGTGGTCTTCCTATTTTAGAGTAAGAGGTGTGAAATCCTTTCTTGTTCTTGGTATATAAGTTTGCTTACTAAGTGGCTAGGGTTCTATCATATTTTTTTGGACGTAGAATCTACTTAACAAGTATTTGTCAGATTGAACTGAAATAATCATCATTTCATTTCTCTCCTTCAGGAATCTGAAATTCATGGCCAAGTATACTTTGTAAGTTAATTAAGCTCAACTCAATTTTGGGGATTCCTTGCCTCAAGATACTTAGTCTTTCTTCTCTGATGCAAACGATTTAGGTAATGATAGACAGGAAGCAGTGACTTATGAGAAGTACATGCCTGGGGAACTCCAGAAAGTAATGGGGGAAGTGCCTAGGAGAGGTGAGGTTGGGTTGGCCTGGGGTTGGCAGGGCACTTCTATACCCCATGATTTTCACATGGTCTTTAGTGAGTGTAAAAGACTCTTCACCAAACAATATACATTTGTGTCTTCTTTTTAGTTCTTATTCTTGCTGGATTAGGAGCTGGGTACTGTTGTATGTAATGAGAATTCTTTCTTCCACATTGTGCCTGCCCCTGAAGTTAATCTTTCTTTGAACATTGGCTCTGAGTAATTTCATGCTAGTTGCGTGGAAAGGCTTAACAGCCACAGCTGATTCCATACAGAACTAGTTTTACAGAACATTATTGTCTTGAAATATATTACTTAATCGAATTCTAAAGTACAATTGTTTGAAACTGGTCAAATCTAAGTGAGGATAGGACTGTAAATCTTTAGTGTTATCAGGGTTGACTTAAAACCTTGCTTATACTGACAACAGCTGGCTGTGCTATAGATTTTAATTAAAAAAGATATTTTCTGTTTAGAAAACCTGTGTAAGAATAGGATACATTTCATATATAACTAACATATGAAAGATGCTCATTCCCATTAATAATCAGGGAAATGAAAATCAAAATCATAACGAAATACCATGATGTTGGTAAATTTTAATCTGATAATCTCAAGTGTGAGTGAGGATATAGGCCATAAGAACTTTTGTATCCTATGGGTGGGAATGTATGTAAAGTTAATGCAACCACTTTGAAAATACTGTATATTGCCAAGTAAAATTGATCTAATGAGTAACAAAACTCCCAAAACAACCCAAATTCTCATCTTAAGTAAAAGGGAGGAATAAATGGAAGTGTGTTCATATAACGGAATATTATAGAGCAATGAACGTAAGTGAACTATAGCCACATGCAGCAACAGAAGTCTCCAAATTGAGGTGGTTAAAAAAGATTAGAATACATAAGTAAAGGCTGAGTTCCTTTTTGGACATGTTAAATGTAAAGTGCTTACCTAACACTCTTATGGAAATACTTAGATTTGGTCAGAAATGTGAATTTGAAGTTCAGGATTCATATAACATTTGGGTGACGTTTGGTGAAACGAAAGCTGAAGACTTGGTGAGAATATCGTTGGAGAGAGGTGATGTGGGTGATGTTAACCATTGTGATGAACTGAACTTAGTGACTGGAATAATGATATAGAAAAGAGGATTAGAGATGTAGAAAAAAGAAAGTACAGTGTCAGAATTTAAGGAGAGAGTCAAGACTAGTTACATATTTTGCAGGGCTCAGTGCAAAATGAATATGAGACCCTGTTAACAAATTGTGAAGACTTTTTTCTTTCTTTCTTTCTTTCTTTCTTTCTTTCTTTCTTTCTTTCTTTCTTTCTTTCTTTCTTTCTTTCTTCTTTCTTTTTCTCTTTCTCTTTTTAAAGATTTTATTTATTTTTTAATGAGAGACACGGAGAGAGAGGGAGACACAGACAGAGGGAGAAGGAAGCTCCCTACTGGGAGCCTGATGCAGGACTCCATCCCAGAACTCTGAGATCACGCCCTGAGCTAAAGGTAGGCGCTCAACCACTGAGCCACCCAGGCATCCCAAATTGTTAAGAATTTCAAAGTGAAGATAGAAGAACTGTAAGCTGAGCCAAATCTTTCTAAGTGTAAGATCTCAGGTGGTTGCACAGATTGCACATCTATTGGGCCAATCCTCGGAAGAGTTTTGAAGACTAGCAATCAATAGGGTCAAATACATCAGGGAGACTAAGGAAGAGAAGTGAGGAAAACATATTTAAATCCTTTTTACCCCTCTGATTTTGAAAGTACACTCATTAAAGAATATTTGGAAAAGTATAAAGATGTATAAAAAATATTCATAATTTTATTTCTTTACCTGTCACCCTTAATCTGATAACATATTGGTGGGGTTTTTTTCCCATTCACTTTCTGAACACACAGGCATTAATATCAACACTTTAAATAATATAAGCTGGGGTGATGCTGTAATTTCATTACTCTAAAAAATTTAACATTATATTATGGGAATTTTCCCATATCCTTCAATGTTTTTGAGAAAATGATTCTTAATTCTTAATTCTTAAAAAACGATTATATGACTAGTTGGTCATTGATGACCTTGAAGAGGCTGACCATGTTGGCCAGATACACATAAGTGAGGAGTAAATGAAGTTGAAGTGGCGACATGAAACATAAATACTTTTCCAAGAAGTTGGGTGGTTGTAAAGTGATACAGGAAGGGTGGTACATCATGGAGGTAGGATTCTGGGGGAGCCTTGCATGAGTGTGGGAGACCTGTATGTAATCATAGGTTGAGGAAGAATGCCAGAAAGGAAGAGATGGGCATGATGATGGATATGAATACAGACTTGGAGGGGTGGGGAAGGAATAGACACATAGCTAGCAGGAATGCCCATCTCTGAAAAAAGAGCACAGAAGGAGAGAATGGACTATATATGTTGAAAATCTGAAGCTCAGAGAAGGACATGGTATTAAATTCACATCATATAGAGCACTATTAAGAAAATAGAAGATGAAGAGGAGAGTAGACTTTGAGGATAGTGATAACAATTTGATATGGCAAAAGTGATAGAGTCTCATTCAGAAATTAACTCCAAAATCGTGAAGTGAACATCAGTGAGGGTTCCATTGAGGCCAGACAGCATGGTTTCAGAGTGAAAACAAGTTCAAGATTTTCTTCAAGTAATATTCAGCAGCCTGATATCTGAGCAGAGAGGGGGAATGAGAGAATTTGCTCAGAGCCAGAGCTTGCCAAGGCAAGTGCCATTGAGGAAGGAAGGCACAAGGGATTCTGGGGGTACTGATGGGAATAATATTAAAATTGTTCATTATGAGAACCAGCAGTGAATAAAGAGGCAAGTAAGGGAGGAAATAGAGGAATGAACATGCTGAAAGTGGGAAGAGGGTGACTGAGCAGCTATCTCGGTAGATGTGAAAGGAGTGGAAGGAAAGGTTGTAGGTAAAGAAGGGAAATTGAGATTTAAGAATCTTGTGAGGGAGCAGTTCTGCAGAATAACAGACCCAGGGAAAGTGTGGGTACTTCAGTGGAGGTGCAGAGATAGTGTAAGTATGTGTAGGGTGGAGTTGGCAAGGGCCATCTATATGGATACTGAGATTAGCAAGACATTGCCATGAATGAATCAGGAGAAGATAGAAGGCACAGGCTAGACCATCAAGAGCAATGTTGAAGGATTCACAGGTTTGCTATCAAACAGCAATAAGGAGGGAGCTGGGAGTCAGGGGAGGGTGTTCCAAAAGGCCAGGCATTGCTGAGAACCATGTTAGAATGACGGTATGTGAGTGGCTGAGAGGAAGTGAGAGCGTGTTGCTTCCTAAATTATGGTAATTCTGAGGAATGACAGGAGAAGATACTGCTGGAGATTTGTGACTTGCTGCCAGGTCAAAGTCAGGGAAGGAACAATCCAAATGAAGACTTAGGATGCATGTGAGCTAGTTCACAATCCATTGGATTCCCCAGGGTACAACACTGAGCGTTGGTTTACAAAGCTGGCTGGCTCTGGGAGCCTATCTCCATCTCCAATTTCAGTCTTTACAGCACCGTACATCACCATTAGATTCTCTCTTCATTTCATAGTCGTCAGTCTTCAGTCTCCCAAATTTTCAATGCCTTCCTGTGAGCTTGAGGAGTCCAGAACAATTTTAACAGAATCTGCCATATGGGCTGAATGAGTTGGCCAGAATGACAAAGTAAGTCAGTGTTGAATCTGGGAAAGGAGAAGACCATAAGCAAGGGACATGATGATGATAAGAAACTCAAATCTCAAGATATGATTAGCATAGATGAGTCTAGAACTCTCAAGCTTTGTCTCTGTTTCTCCCATTAAAGTATCGGTGCAGTATTGGCAATAGTCAAACTGAAAGTAAGGTTTTCTTAAGCACTTTATGGCATCGGTCTGCCGTCTTTGATGTTCATGGGAAACTAGTCCTTTTAATTATAGCAACCAAAAGCCAGAAATAATAAGGTAAGGAAAATGAATTTTTGAACAGTTGTTAATTTTTACCCTGGGTTTACCTTTAAGCACATATATTATCTATCGATGTTTGATTTGAATTGCAGGCTGCGTCCCTCTTTATATTTGTCCTTTATTCTTTTATGCCAGGATGCTTTCAAGCATGGCCTCATAAAAATTTTCCAACAGTGCTATGCAGCCTAGGAACAAGAATGGGGAGATTAGATGCAGGAGTTTAACAAGGGTTGGGAATTAGTAACTTTTTCTATTTAAAAGAAATTTAGATTGCTGGTTTGAATGGATTATAAAATATGAGCATTTAAAATTTATTAGGTCGTAAAGTCTGCTTTATGTCACCAAATACTATGTCTTAAAATGTGGAACCATGAAAAGAATATGTAAGTAGAAAAAGATTGTGGAAATCACAGGTAAACATGATTTGGCATATGTGCTGGAGCAAGATAAGGTTATTCGATAGCTTTCCCGGTAAAAGAGTAAACCATGGAGCCTCTCCCTGCATATACCAAATAAAGGTCAACTGGTTCATGCATTTCACATATACATTTTTTACAATACTGTCAAATAGGATCCATATAACTTTGTCAGCAAAAGGCGGAGTTTGTTAATCAGTAAGTCAGCTATCAGCCATCAAGTGATTCCTGTTGGATTATTTTGTGATAGACGTTGAGCTAGAAAAAGGCCCATTTTCATTCCTGGAGGAATTTATAATCTAAGAGGGACACAGACACACACACAAATCAAAAATTGAGGAAAAGGCACTTATTAGGAACTCCTAATACATTGGTTTGTTTACTCACTGGGTTCAAAAAATAGAGTTTTTGAGAGATCAAATATATCATTTTGATCGTTTCTATTGGAGGCCTAGTTTTACTGAATTTACTTTTCCATATTATTATTTGTTGTTAACTTTAGAGTTGACTATTTTTACCTTCATTTATTTATTTTTTAAAAGATTTTACTTATTCATGAGAGACAGATTGAGAGAGAGAGAGAGAGAGGCAGAGACACAGGCAGAGGGAAAAGCAAGCTCCATGCAGGGAGCCCGATGTGGGACTTGATCCTGATCGGGCTCCAGGATCACGCCCTGGGCTGAAGGCAGGCGCTAAATCGCTGTGCCACCCAGGGATCCCCTTTACCTTCATTTATATATGACACTTGGCATGGCAAGAAATGATGAAGTCAGATTCTCAGAGCTTCCATAGTTTCTGGAGCCCATGGAGTTCTAGAGAATATGGCATTGAAAATCCCATAGGTGACAACTGACTTGGGGCTTCATAGCTCTACTAGTTAGTGGCAGAGGCAACACTTTTACAGGGATCCTCAGTAGCACCTACGACCTTGGTCATTTGTGCCTAGTGCAAGGATGTAGGGTGTCATGCTTCTGAGACTGTAGAACAGAGAGGGGAGAAAGGGCAACTAAAGGCTATTCTTCTCTTAACTAGAGGAGGGAAACTAGATGCTGATGGGAGGAAGCGCCATAAAAAAAGATACTAAGAGGACTACATCCTTGATTTGTTTATAATTTTAAGGAAGGAACCTAAATTAATGGAAATTGAGAGAGTTATCAAGATTTGGTGTTGAAATAGACACTATCAGTTAAGTATTAATAAAAAAAGCTACCAAAGTGTCGCCCTATGGTATTTATTTTCTTTTTAGATCGTTAGCTTTGAAATGTGTGTTCTGCATATTAATTCCTCACAGATTTAAAAATAGAGCTCAGCTTTATTGTACCAAATAAGAAAAACATACTTATTTCCATTTTAGGTAAACTATACCTGAAGTATGGTTAATAGAATGAAAACCAAGAGTCCTGACAGGGAGACTGAGTGAAAACATTCTTTTGTTTGGTAAAACAAACAAAAAAATGAGATAAGGTGATTTTTATTACTCGGCCCATAAAGACATCAACTTCATCTTGTAGCTTCTTACCTTCAATGCAGGCACACTGCTTTAGGATGTAAATAACCTCTTGAGTAATAATATAAATATTAAAATTAGTAGCTATGATTTATCAAACACCTCTATACACCAGATTATTTTTTTAGAGATTTTATTTATTTATTTATTATTTATTTATTTATTTATTTATTTATTTATTCATGAAAGATACAGAGAGAAAGAGAGAGGCAGAGACACAGGCAGAGGGAGAAGCAGGCCCCATGCAGGGAGCCCAACGTGGGACTCGATCGTGGGACTCCAGGATCATGCCCTGGGCCAAAGGCAGGCACCAAACCGCTGAGCCACCCAGGTGTCCCTACACCAGATTTTTATATCATTTTCTCTATATGCATTATCTTTTATCTTCACACCAACTACCTTTGAGGTAGAACTTGTCATCTTTTTTAATACACTAGTAGCTTAGACTCCGAGGCCTTCAATGATTTGTTCAAGATCAAATAGCTAGTGGCTCAATTCCATGGGCTGCAAAGCCAGCTTACTTCTGTTCAAACCTAAAATGTGAAGGGGTGGCAGCAAAAAGTACTTTCAAATAGTTAATCATTTCAAATTCTTAACATCTGGTTCTCTCATTGGTAGTTAAAAGAATGTGCCATCAAATGTATCAGTCATTTTCTAGGAGTTTATACAGGGAGAGAAAAATATGTCTTTTTCTCAAAGCATTCCTTTCTACCCAAAAGATTTGGAAACTAAGAGAAATGCTCAAAAGATTAAAAGAGTTGATGATATAAGATTGTAGGGTATGTAAATATGGGGTCGTAGGGATTTAAAAATGTGTAAGAAAACAAAACAACTCTTCTGAGCGTTCTCTTTAAAATGTAAATATGACCTTCAAGTTCTTGAGGTGGCTCTGGGTTTGCTGTGCAAGGAGATGGAAACCGTCTGGCTGAAGGATGGCTGCTCATAGTAGAGGAGAAGTTGTGGAAAGAAAGGGTTACTTTGTAGTGAGATTCATTAAGGAACCCAACAAACATTTACTAACAGCTTACTAGCTGCCAGGCACTATTCCAGATGCTCAAGGTATAGTAGTGAGCATAACAGACCAAAACATCATGGAGCTTATATTTAAATCAGTTGGCTGCTTAATTTGTGGAGGAAAAAAAAACAGTGTAGGGTGAATTATTCTATTAGAACTAGGCAACAGCTGTCTAGAAGAGCCCAAATATTGTGGCCAGATAAGGACAAATAAGAAATGGAATGTCAGAGCTAGGGGGATGCGGGGGCAGGAGATGCTGATGAAGATGGTGGGGGGTGGTGGACCCTGCTTCAGGGCCTTGAGTCAGGAAGTAGGTGCTGGACCCCGGAGATAAGGGTGAGGAGAAGTTTCCGAGACAAGGTCTAAACCGAGAGTGGTAGGTAAGCATGGACCAGACAGAGAGAGCTGGCACTTCCAAATATGTAAGGATGGGGAAAAGAACATCCTAGCTCTGAGGGAGGGGAGAGGGAGAATGGTGGTCTCCCTAGGGAATGGCCATTACCAAAATGCCTGAGCAACTCTTGGCAGGGCGGCAGCTTTGTCCCTTGACTATTCAGCAGGGGTTGTCTTAGTGTGTCTCCAGCCAGGACATCATCTGCAGGTGGGTTTTCCTTCCCACTCAGCAGTCCACAGGGTGGGGCTAGTGATACCCTCTCACGGTCATGAGGAGGGAGTTAGTGACTCACTTTCCCTCAACTGAAACCACACTGAACCTCAAGTGTTTTTTTTTTTTTTTTACTGGAGAGTTTAGGTAGTTTTCTTAAAGTTCTATAAGTCTGTGGGGGGGGGGGTGGTGGAAGTTGGGTGCCTTGCCCACGAAACAGCTCCAGAGCTCCCTTGGTATTTTCCTTCCACAAGGACAAAGGCTCTCTGCTTAGGTTTGGGGACAAGGACTGTCCCACAGGGACAACCCCTTTCTTAATGTCAGTCCCTTCTTTTATTTCCAACATTTCTTTTTCTTTTCTTTTCTTCCTTTTTTTTTTATTCTAAAGATTTTATTTATTTATTCATGAGAGATACAGAGAGAGAGAGGCAGAGACATAGGCAGGGGCAAAAGCAGGCTCCCTGCAAAGAGCCCCATACAGGACTCGATTCCAGGACCCTAGGATCATGCTGTGAGTGGAAGGCAGATGCTCAACCACTGAGCCACCCAGGCGTCCCCCAACATTTCTTTTTCTTTTCTTTTCTTTTTTTTATTTCTTTTTCTTTAATCCCTTCCTTGTTGGTAATTTTGATCCACCTACACATTTTTCCCTAGGGCCCTTAAAATAATAATCAGGTTTCTAGTCTGTCCTTTCTTGTGAATGGCAAATTTTGCAGCCTGAGGCATTACTGATCGTCAATGCTTAACATTGACTTTATATTCATTATATTCCTTTGAACAACTAAGTCTGGTTAATACTGTTAACACAGTGTTCACTGATTCTGTGGCCCTGAGTTACATTACACTGTGATCTCAAACCGCCTGATGATAAGTGATGTCTGCTTCCAGTCATTTCCCTTTAGTTCTTAGGTTCACCCCAATCCTTAGGAGCAGGAAGGGGATGAGAGGTGGTTCAGATGACTCCACTACAGTAGCTCTTGTAATCTAAATATACTCTGACCATCCACTGCCCCTTCTCTGGGGGGGCGGGGGTGTGTTCTATAATACACTTGAACCAATCATCTGCTTGGCTTCAAGAGAAAGAATGGATGGAAAGGAATCAATGAAAAAGATTATGTGGAAAGAAGGTCTTGGGTCAGTAATTGTTTTCTTGAAAATTGTCAGTAGTTTCTACAGACACTAACTTTGGGCAAAAATCAATGGGGAAGGTGACTGGATAACGTGTGAGGCCACCATGCCTATAGCAAGAGTCCTGTTTTGTTCTAGTCACCCGCTGAAGGTCTTGAACGGTGGCTGCTCATGTTCACTGGGCCGTCTCTGGAAAGAGGCAGTCAGAAGAGGGGCGGGGAGCTATCTTTTCTTGAATGCCTAATGTGCTTTCGGCACAGTCACATGCCATCTGTTCATTATTTCATCTAATTTTCAGAGAAGTCCAGGGATACGGGTATTGTATTGTCTCATTTTATGGTGAGGAAATAGATATTTAGAGCCACACCCAAAAAACACAGCCAGGAGGTGACAAGACCAGGCTTTAAGTCAGCTATGAGCAACGCTGATGACAGTGGTAGCCCTATGAGTACTCTAGGGGTGTGTTCTGAAGATAGAATAACACCTCAGCAGGACTAGGAGCTCCTTCTGGCCCCTGGACATCCCTCCAGTCACGTGGTGATAGCTGCCTCTGTTTTCCACTTGCTTTAGAAGTAAGGTTTTCATGCCCAAGGACGATTAGGGGAAGTGTAGAAAAGGGAGGATAGTTTTCTTTGCTGATTTTTTTTTCAGTGGTTTTATAAACCTTTATTTGACAAAGAGTGGTTCATTCTCATCTATATGAACTGTAGATTTTTGAAAGTGGTGACGGGTGACCAATGAATAGAGTTTGTTTGGTGAATCTTTGCCCTCATTGTGTTTTCTGGGCAGCCACACACAGATAGGTATGGGACATTCTTTAGTCCTTCAGCCCAGACAGCTTTGTAAGGCCTGGTGTCAGCATGTACATCTGGAATTCCCATCTCCATCATGGTCAACTTCCATGATCTCCTTGAGTGCCCAAGGGGCATGCTTCTTGGAACCCATGCCATGGATGAGCTGGTGAATGTGGATGGTGTGTTCCCTGGTACTACCTCACTGGTGGCAGACTGGTCCTTCTTCTTACCACCTTTCTTAGTGGGAGCCATTCTGCTGGGCCCCCCAGTTGTAAAGGAAGGACTTCTTTGCTGATCTTAACACAGAGGTTAGAATTCGGTAGAACTGGACAGTACATTTTTGTCACACTTTCCCTCCTACTACTCACCTCAGGCCATCCCTCTTTCTCCAGTTTTGAAATTAAATCTTTAAAATACTTTTAAAATCTTTAAAATACTTTTAGTGCGTCTGCTTCCAACTTGGGTCATGATCTCAAGGGTCCTGGGATCAAGCCCCACATCAGGCTCCCTGCTCAGCGGAGACCCTGCTTCTCCCTCTCCCTCGGCCTGTCTCCACCACTCATTCTCTCTCTGTCAAATAAATAAAGTCTTTAAAAAAAAAATCTTTTAGCAAGACAATAAAAAGACCCTAGGAAAAACAAGAACAAAATAGATGATAAAGAAAGCATGACGAATTAAAGGGTAGGGAATAGGTGAATAAATGAGAGACTTGGTTATTTAAAACAAAATGTATCTGAAGCCTAACCATGCACTATATACAAGAATAAATAAGAAATATCTTTAAAAATTAAGTAAAAATTTAAAACTATAAAAAGATAGTGAAAGTATCAGTAAATTTCTACCTGTATTTTAGCTGACAAAAGTCTTTCTAAATATAAAAGCACTGAAATATTTGCAAAGGAAAATTATTTAGAATTCACTATATACTTGGGACTCCTGAGTGGCCCAGCAGTTTAGTGTCTGTCTTCAGCCCAGGGTGTGATCCTGGAGTCCCGGGATCGAGTCCCACGTGGGGTGCCCTGCATGGAGCCTGCTTCTCCCTCTGCCTGTATCTCTGCCTCTCTCTGTGTCTCTCATGAATAAATAAATAAAATCTTTAGGAAAAAAAAAAAAAAGAATTCACGATATACATAAGTTTAAGATATACCCAATCAGGAAGGAAATTAAAGGGTAAATAACACATTGGGAAGATGTAAGAGACAAATATGATGGGGGGAGAGGTGAAAAGTTAAAGGTGCCACAACTTTTGTGAAAGAAATACTAAAGCAAGGTTTTATTTCTTCTGGTATAAATACATTTTAAGATATGGCTCATTTTTTCATATTGCTGAGATTTTTTTTGGAGCTAATTATCAACTAGCCTTATAATTTCAAGTTGTGCAGATTTGATATCCGTGAGATCATGGTCCCCATGCCAAATGGGCATGGCTCCTGCACCTGGAGGTGTCAGCCGGGCAGCTCTAAGCTAAGTCGTTCAGCTGTATGGTGTCCAGCCCACACTTTGGCCTCAGTATTCATGGAGATTTTGAGAGACAGAATGCATTATGAAATCTAGATGCACAATATTTGTGGATTTCTTTAGCTCTTTCACTAGTTGAATTTTCAAAAATGGAAATGCATGGTCTCGATGTCCTGTTCATAGTGGATCACATGTTGCCTTCTGGTGATCCGTCATTTTCCCTCCATAAGTTTACAGACTTTGTGTTTATTTATGTCTTTGATAATATTTTCACTATTTATCTAAAGTTTGTGGCTTCTCACTTCATTCCTTTTTTGAAAATGAGAACTGTAAGTTGCTTTTCTACACTTGTCCGGCACAGCTCCCTCCCTGCATTTCCTTTTTTTTTTTTTTATAATAAATTTATTTTTTATTGGTGTTCAATTTGCCAACATACAGAATAACATCCAGTGCTCATCCCGTCAAGTTGCCCACCTCAGTGCCTGCCACCCAGTCACCCCCACCCCCCGCCCTCCTCCCCTTCCACCACCCCTAGTTCGTTTCCCAGAGTGAGGAGTCTTTCATGTTCTGTCTCCCTTTCTGATATTTCCCACACACTTCTTCTCCCTTCCCTTATATTCCCTTAAAAATTCGTGAAGTCTTTTCCCTTCCCATTCTTTCAAAATAAAAAACAGATCAAGGGAGGCATAGGTGAATAAGCAGTAAGCTTAAAGAACATTTTTTTAAAAAAGCTTGCATGTTTCTGATTGAGCTGCTATTTCCAAAAGAATGAATTAGTGCATACGTGTTAGTGTCTGTGGAGAAGGGGTTAGGGGAGGAAATTAGGGCAGGGAGGGGGCCAGTGGCTTTCCTCTAGTTTCCTTTGGGTGTCTGTGGCCTAGGAGAGTGGCAGGGGAACAAAGCTCCATCAATGGATCATACTGAATTAGAATTTTACTGTGTTGAGTTTGTTACTTTTTCCCTATATCTGATAATTACTGGGTCGAATATACACTTTTAATGGGGGAGTCTTAAAGAAGGAAAAAATAAAGAATCTGCTGCCTTCACAGAATTCCTTTCATAGTGCAAATCCTAGAGCATGTTGACTTCGAAACGAATTCAAACAGAAACAAATTAGACTATAAATAGGCAGTCTCAAAAAACAACGAACAGCTATTTCAGGCCACAAGGAGGGTAAATAAAACCTTAAATAGGGATCCCTGGGTGGCGCAGCGGTTTGGCGCCTGCCTTTGGCCCAGGGCGCGATCCTGGAGACCCGGGATCGAATCCCACGTCAGGCTCCTGGTGCATGGAGCCTGCTTCTCCCTCTGCCTGTGTCTCTGCCTCTCTCTCTCTCTCTGTGACTATCATAAATAAATAAAAAATTTAAAAAAAAAAAAATAAAAAAAAAAAAAAAAAAATAAAACCTTAAATGCTTAAAACCATTGTTTTTGACCAAAATCATTACAACTGAGGATGCCTCTGCCAAAAACCCAGAATGTCATGAGGCTCAGTAACTAACAAGATGGCTTTTTTTCCCAAGTTAAAAATTTCCTCTTTAAGTGAGATATGAACAAAAAAGGCCACATAGTTTATATTTTTAAAAATACCACCACATTCCTTTTTTTTTTTTTAATGGTGGCTAAATGCTATTTCATATGCTTGACATTACAAGGACTCTTCTAATTTAAGTCCCAGGATTTGCTATTTCAGGCTTTCTGCTAAGTGAGCCCCATGACTTGTGACATTACTTCTGCTCTGTTTACCAATAGTGTGAGTCAGAATTTGTGGTTGTGACAAAGTCAGCTCCACAGCAGTTTTATCTCCTCTGACTCAAGGGAACACACCAATAGACTGGAAGGGAACGTGGAAGAACCAGTGGCCCTGAGACATCATCTCTGCATAGTCATCTCTGTCCTAATGAAGCTTAGAAACTAAAGGCTGGATTATCCCTGGCTTCAGCCTGAAAGAAGTTTCCTGTTCATGAAATATTTCTTTCTTTAATTTCAAGTTTTTATTTAAATTTTAGTTAACATATAGTGCGGTGTTAGTTTCGTGAAATATTTCTTTTGTGAAATGGTGCCCAGTCATTACTTCACAACTTTGGTATGACCTGCTTAGCTCCTTTCTTTGCCTACAATCTTCAACCCATTCAGCGTATTGTCATCAGGTGACTCTTCCCAAACTATGGTTCTTACTATCCAGGTGGAGACATCCCTCAACTCTTACCCTGATTATATTTGCTTCCTTTCTGGAAAGGTGAAGAAAAAAGTCATATGCCCACTTTATAATCATTGAAAATCTTCTTGACTGGAGAAAGGTTTACAGATAAATATTTCTTGGTAAATAAATCAGTTGCCTTTACAATAAGTCTTGGGGTGGGAGATATCCAAATAGGTACTCAGTTCACAAGGTAATTTCAAATCTCACTGAGTGGACATTTGTTGAATTTATTTCCACTTACGTGCTGAATTTTGGCCTAGAAAGAATTTTCGGTGTAATCCACAATGTGTGGACTCAGAATCAAAACAAGAATATATATGTACCACTAATGCGAAGTAAATCTGTATTTTTTCTTTTTTTTCTAACCTGTATTTTCTTAAACATTCCTTAATGTTATCCTGAAAGAAAGAACTACTTCTTTAAAAAAAATTATTATACAATCTTTTCAGTTGTGACGTAGAGAGCTAGTGCTCACCACGTGTCCTGCTTTCCTTTCATTTCCTAATCTCCTTTGCCATTAAGTTGGGGACATGTGACTAATTCTGGCCAGTGGACAATAGGTAGAAGAGACACATGTTTCTTTTGGGCTAGAGCAAACTGGGAGGCCACATGTTCCGGATGGCGCAGGCATAGAATGGCAGGACCTCTCTCAGCCTGGGTTCCTGGGATGCTGTGTGCAGAAGAGCATCTGACAAACCAGTGCTGGACATGGAACTTGAGCAAGAAATAATCTTTTCATGATTTGAGGGGTAACTAGCTACCCCATGTAACCTAGCCCCTCCTAACCAATACAGAGGTGAAACAGTCAGTACCAAGATTAGGTTCTCTGGCAACCGTACTGGAACAAACAAAATATGAATTCCCTTCTCCTCCTCCAGTGGTTTTCTGTGCTGTGGAGAATTCCTGCCTTTTTGTTGGCGGCCAGTTGAGACGTCCTGCTATCTCATCTTGAAGTCCTGGTCCTGAGTGTTTTCTGAACTGAGACTGAAGATGACCAAACCCCTTGGCACTGTACCTTTTCCTGAATGGCAGTCTTGGCCGATGCTGGTCTAACGAGCAGAACTGGTCCTAGGCTCCTGCTCCTCCCCTTTCTGCCCTTGTCATGAAGAAGCTGCCGGCTCTTAGCACTCAATTGTGGGTGCCAATAATCTCAACTCTCCCTCTCTCTCTTTTTAAGATTTTATTTATTTATTCATGAGAGACTCAGAGAGAGAGAGGCAGAGACACAGGCAGAGGGAAGAAGCAGGATCCCTGCGGGGAGCCCGATGTGGGACTCAATCCCAGGACCCCAGGATCATGACCTGAGCCAAAGGCAGACGCTCAACCACTGAGCCGCCCAGGTGCCCTCAACTGTCTCTTGATGAGAAGTCACCTGGACCCTCTGAGTGCTTTCTACAAAAAGTCTCAAATTTTTGCCTGACTTTCTGGTCTTATCCCAACTTCCCCTTCAAAACTTAGGTCTTAGCCCAACTCTTCCAAACTGATTTACTTGGGCTTGCTGGACATTATCTATCTTCCTCTGGATCTTTTATTCGTATCGGATGAGATGGGGCACCTTCAGGGTGGTATGGCTGCCGACTCTTTTAGTCATATCATTACTTCTGTCGAAATGTCTTCCTTCCTTTTCAAATCCTATCTTGTCTTCAGGGCGCAACTCAAAGTTTCACTTTGTCTTGAAACCTTCTCTGAACCATATTAAACTTTCTACAGATTCACAATCCTTATCTCCTAAAATCCAAGATACTCTGAAAACTGAAAGCTTTTAAATAACTCTTTTGGCAGCAAAGCCTAGATTGATCTGAAGAAATTTGGAGACAGAACTTGAACTGACTTGTCTTTATTTATCTGTAGTTTTAATTTCACGTAGTGTATATATTCATATTCTGTTTGTGCTGCGCTATCCTAGGCCCTTCTGGGGCTATTATATAATATATAGTGTTATCTGGCTAAAATCTGAACATTCAAAGTTCAGAAACTCATCTGCCTCCAGGGGTTTTGGCCAAGAGATTGTAGCTCTGTTATTATCCTTATGGAAAAATCACTGTATATCTTGGTTTTCAAATTGTATGATCTATCTGAACGTGCTTTAATAAAACTAACTTCTAGCATAGACTGGGTTTTTTGATAGCAAAAATATTCTTTTTTAGTTTTTTAGGTACAAATTTCCAAAAATGATAAATTCAGTTGCACAAAATGTGCCATCTTTATTTTCTGTAAACTTAGTTTTTACCTCAAGCCCCTTCACCTGCAGAAAACATCAGGCAAATTCTGTTAAATTAGTAATTCCTGAGTCCTTTAAAGTTTGAATTGGTCAATTGAGGGAGATAAGCCTGAAATCCCTACTTCTGTCACGGGGCCTGCATTTGGCCACTTTCTGTGCTCCTTTGGGAGCTTTCAGATATTTCTCTGTGGCCTTTGGCCGCTGGGTCTTGAGTCCCTCTCTGCCTACACTGTTTTAGCCCTACGGTTGCCAGAGCATATTGATGTGGGGTAAGTGCACTGAAATCTGCGCAAAGTTTGTTGTCTTCTTGGCCTCTGCCTGCGAAATAAGGCCCCAGGCCTAGTGGACTTTGGTTATTCTTTCCTCCCTACTCTTAAAGGGTAGGAATGGAGGCAAACAGTTGAGAGGCCCACGTCTTCTCTGATTCCAGAAAGGTTGTTAATTACATTTATTTTCCTCTTCACGTGTCTCTGCTAGAATTTTTCTAAACTTATCAGTTCTTGATATTTAAAAAGTCACACTCACAAGGCTATTGCGTATGACATGGCTTTACACAAGTATACTTTGAGGCTTGAGATCTGTATAATTAGAACATACGTGACTAGACTTCTTTGCTGTCTGGCTGTGATTGTTTTGGTTCTGACTCTGAGGACTTAAATGTTCTCTGACTCGGGGATGAAGGCTAGACAAGAGGTAAGGGGGGTGGTGGGGTGGGGTTGGTGAGTACCGAGTCAGCATGTTGGAAGTTCTTTCTAATCTGCATGTGTACTCCCAGTTAGCATCACTCAAATTCCAAGCTGAAAAAGCTGCCTCCTGTGCGAAAGTAGAAGTTTTCCTTCTCCTTACATAAGTGGTTTTCAAAGTGGTTTTAGGAAGGAGCAGAGGAGGCCATGGAGAGAATTTCTTCGCACTTACTTCCCTCGTGCCAACCTTAAGGATATCACATCCATAATTCAGGTTTTTAGGTCTTTTATATGTTATGGATCCATGTGGGATTGAAGTAAGGAGTGCTGTTAGTAAACATGTTTTGAAAAATCCTTGTCTCTAAATAGGATTGTGTAAAAGGTTTTTCAAACAGCTAGTTCCAGTTAGTCATCTGCTTCACTCGTAATCAATCACTGCTTAACCAGAACCAGCTTCTGCTTTCAGCTGGGAGTGAACAATTCAACGAGAATCTAATTCAATGATGGAATCTCCTGAGTCCTCATGTCTGTGCCTGTGTGTTTCAGGCTCTGGGAGGTTTAATTCGAAAGGCCTGTAGCCCTTTCCTCTCCCGCCCTTCTCCCCGCCCAGCCCCATGGAATCTTAGCTGCTGGTTTACAGGGCTTGGGCAGAAAAGCTTGATCATTTTACTGCTATCTCTTTTCCTTTTGGGAGACACAGAGGGAATTAAACAAAAAGAAGCCTTTCCCATGCTCACTTGAGTATTCCTATCCCTGCTGACACGATCAGTTTGGATGTTGTGGCCAGTTACAGTGTGACTACAACTCCCTGGGCTCGCAGGGGCCTCATTTGTCACCTGGAACAAAGGCGCCAGCCTCCAGAGTGGCCCCCTGTGCTGTACTGCTCCTTGATCTGGCCACTTCTAAAGTGTCACTGAAGTATTCTTTTCTCTAAAATGGATATCTGATCCAATTGTTCTTAAAAATGTCAAGATTTAAAAAGATTCTGTATTGGCTTTGCATTTTTAGAGGGTATTCAAATTCTTGGTCTCTGATCAAAGGATCTTTAATGATTCCAGCAGGATGCTGGTTGTTAACAATTATTATGTGTCTCATGTGCCAGTAAGTACGATAGGACCTCTCACCATCATTTCACCTTTACAACAACTCTGTGAGGTTAGTAGTTTGAGCTCCACTTGCTAAAATGTTTAAAAGTGGGGCTTAGAGAGCTTACTTTTCCTGCAGTTAATGAAGGAGCATAATTCCTTCCATCATTCCTTCGGCTCCTGTGTGTACCCCAAATACTGCAGTCTTCACCGAGACCAACACTGAATAGTCATTGAAATAACCTGTCAGGCCTCTTTTCCTTCCTCATGCCAGGTCCTCTGCCTGTAATGTGGACAAATCTCATTCCCCGATCAATCTTTAATTAAGCATCAAGATCCAGACCACCAGTTCCTTTCTCTGTTTCACCGTTTTGTCTCTTGGAGTACAGTTAGATATACCCTCTCGTGAACTGGAAACCCCCTGTGGACAAGTCACATGGCCAGATGGTCAATCCTAGGTATGAAAAGGGTCCCATACCTCATGCCTCACCAAGGGACTGTTAATTCCATAAGAAGACAGTTGTTTCAGGAAACTGAAGAAGAGAAGAATATAGAGGAACTTTAACTTACTGTGGTATTCCCATTATAGACCATCTGAAACCTGCTGATGCTGTCCTTCTTTATTTTATCTATTTTTCTA
Source organism: Vulpes lagopus (assembly GCF_018345385.1). Lineage (NCBI taxonomy): Eukaryota > Metazoa > Chordata > Mammalia > Carnivora > Canidae > Vulpes > Vulpes lagopus. The sequence goes on along the minus strand of NC_054824.1, from coordinate 96,263,659 downwards.
TTATTTATTTTAAAGATTTTATTTATTTGAGAGAAAGAGCCCATCAGTGTGGGGAGGGGCAGAGGAAGAGGGAGAAGCAACCTCCCTGCTGACCAAGGAGCCTGATGGTGGAAGGTTGGGGTGGGGGGCACTTTATCCCAGGGATCACAACCTGAGCCTAAGGCAGATGCTTAACCAATTGCACCACACAGGTGCCCCTATTTTTTATTTTTTTAATTAAAAAAAAAAAACTAAGGTTTTCCTTCTTTAAAAAAAAAAAAGTATTTTTGCTGTATTGAGACCAATGTGCTTGCACAAGAAGGAATTGGTACTTGTGTATTCAAACATCCAAAGGAGAGATTGCTCTTATGTTCTAGCTATTTTTTTTATGAAAAAAAAATTGATTGTGGTAAAATGAAAATAATGTAAGATTTACTGTCTTTTTTAAGTATACAGTTCAGGAGTGTTGATCATATTCACATTGTTGTGCAATCAATCTTCAGAACTTTTATATCTTGCAAAATCGAAACTCTCTATCCATTGACTCTCTGTTCCCCCATCTACTGCCACCCTGCACCCCATGCCAGGCATGACAGCCACTATTCTACTTTCAGTTTCTGTGGGTTTGACTATTCTAAGTATGTCATATAAGTGGAATCATACATTATTTGTCTTTCTGTAACTGGCATATTTCACTTAGCCTTGTGTCCTCAAGGCTTATTCACGTTATAGCATATTTCAGAGTTTCCTTCCTTTTCAAGGCCAAATAATACTCCATTGTATATGTAAGCCACATTTAGTTTATTCACTCATCTCTCCATGGACACTTGGACACTTGCTTTTACCTTTTGGGTACTGTGAAAAATACTGCTATCCAGATAGGAGTACAAATCTCTTTGAGATCCTGCTTTCAGTTCTTTTGGGCATATACCCAGAAGTAGAAATCCTGAATCATATTGTAAGTCCATTTCAATTTTTTTGAGGAACTGCCATACTGTTTTCCATAGTGGCCACACCACCTTCCATTCTTACCAACAGTGCATGAGGGTTCCAATTACTCCATGTCCTCTCCAACAGTTGTTATTTTCTATATTTGTTTGTTTTTGAAATAGTAGTCATCCTAATGGGTGTGCTAGGTATGGTTTTGAATCAAGAGAAACTCTAGAAGATTAGATATTTTGTGCTATGGGCCTCTCTGACTCAGGGTTACATATAATACAAGATTGACAATTATTATCCTCTGCTATTTTAATGAGTAAAACCAATGTTTGTTAAAAAAACACAATTGAGTAAAAAAAAAAAAAAAAGAAAAAAAAGAAAAGCTAAAAATCTTTATCCAAACTTATGAAGTTTGTGTGAAACCAAGTACTTCGGCAGCAAAAACCCCAGCCCATAAACTACCCTCCTCCTGAAAGCATCTTCCCCCTAGGAGGAGTCTCAGTGTCCAGCAGGAACTAAGCACTTGCTGAGGTGATAGCCTTGGGAATCTGACTGATGAGGTATGAGCAATTGTCAGACTCCCCAGCTAAGCCAAGAGTTTCTTGAGGATTGGGGTTGTTCATGTGGAATTTTGTATCCCCTTAGTGCCTAATGTTGTGCAAAGCCTATACTAATTTGTAAAAAAATAAAAAAATAAAAAAAAAATCACGTTTGGTGTCTGCCATGTGGCAATTGGCCATTTTTGGAAGTTATGGGGGATATGGCAAAGTCTATGGCCTCATGGACCTTAGAATATAGTGCTGGGGACTACCCATAAATACATAGGGGTGTGTGTATGTGTGTGTGTGTGTGTATGTATTATATACATATGAATGCTATGGAAAAAGCAAAACAGGAGAGGGGAATAGTAAGTGGTAAGAGAGGGTAGTCAAGGTTTTGAACTGGGTTCAAGGAAGACTTGACATTTGGCCACATACTCAAAGGAAAAAGCAAGATATGCTGATTGCTTTCTAGGGGAAGTGTCTTCTAGGTGGAGAGGATATAGCAGAAAGCCTGAGCTGGGGGTGTGTTTGATGTGTTGGAGAAGATCAAGAAGACCAGTGTGTCCAGAGCAGAGTGAGTGGGAGGTAGAAGGGGTCAGATATGTAACAGGGAGCCAGACTGCACAGGCCTTGCAGCCACTGAAAGAACTTTGCATTGTGAAGCCTTTAGGAGGAGACAGGGTGGTGGGCTCTGAGCAGAAGAGAGACGAGATCTGACCTACATTTACATAAATCACTCTGGCTACTGTGTTGAGAGTAGTATAGGGCCCCAGGGTGGACATAAACCCTCAAAAGATATTTATTGGTTGATGGAAGTAGAGTTCACAGTGTTTGGATTTGGATGTTATATGAAGAGAAGACAGGGTTGGCAGCTTCACAAAATGGACCACGCAGAGTCAGAAGATGCCAGGCTCTAGCAAACTGTTCAGGGATGGCCCAGATAAGGAGGGCATGCGTCAGAGAGGGCAGCACGAAGTCTGTGAGAATGGGGCTGGCACTTTCTGGGCCGTGCCTGCTAGCTGCTTCGGGGTTGAGGCAGTCAGTCCACTGCGGGCCCTGTGATCCGAGCAACATGTTGAGGTTAGCAAAAGGGACAGCTGCTCACAGAGGAACTCTTTCTTTCTGAGTGAATGGGTCAGACCCACCTTTGAGAAATTTCTGTGGACATCAGGTCTGAGAAAATTTGAGCAAAATGTCATTGGGTTTTCAAGATTGGCCATGGGTGGTGGACCACAGCGAGGTGGTTCCCACCAGAGAAATTCTTCTTTATTCCTTCGTTAGTGCTAATGAAACTCACACTGGTGAAAGGAAATCACGTGATGAGACCACAGCTACTTCACCGAAAGTGCTACTCACTTGAGCTGCCAAACTGTCTGTAACCTTTAATCTTGGGCCTATGCCTCAAGGAAATAAACCCCAAAGAAACAACCAGAAAGGCAACTTGCTCAGGCATCATTTAAATTTGAATGGGCATTTGAGGGTGTTCCAAATGTTCGAGAAGAAAATACTAGTTAAACAAAGTCACACGTGATATTTTAATGAGATAGAATGCTACAAAGAAGTAAAAGGTCTGTTTAGGTAAATAATGCACAACCCAAAACAGAATATTTGTACAGTTGCACCTATATCAAATATGTGTACCCACCAAAAAATATGGGTTTAGAAAAATGGAAATAGAGTTGGTAAAATGAATTTAGAGAAATGCAAATTAAATTTAAGCTCATTGGGTTCCTTTATGTAAAGTGATTAGATTGGAGACTTCACTTTTTATATTTGTGCTTCTAGAGGCAACTGGGGGTGGGCACTAAGGTGCAGAATAAGGCTGCTGGCTTTTTATCTTCTTATACTAATTAGACCTTTATTACCACTTCATCTCAATCCATCCCGTCTTCATCCTTAAATATGGCCCATTCACTGTGTTGAGAAGACAAAGAAGGAGTCATTGATTGTTAGTCTTGAGAGTCCACCAAAGTGGGGGGGAGTTTCCTGGATAGCCTGTGTGTTTGGTCATTGATGAGTTGCCTTTGGTCCAAAGGCCATACAGAGCTTGGCCAGCACTAAGAACCAACTTGCCACTTGATTTCAGGATGAAAGATGAGAAAGCTGCCTCTGTGTGGTTACATGATAAACAAGCCAAAATATTTACATTGTGGTGGTTAAAAGTGGTACCAAACTTTACTAGCAAAGTTCCTCTTTTAAGTAGAAGACAGTTATATATCAGAATACACACTTGTTCTCCAATGCACTCAGTAAACTTGTTAAGAAATGTTTTTTGTAATATTTAAAACATAGACCACCACAGCTGGCAGAGTTCATACTTTCTTCTTCGAATATTCCTACACTATTAAAATTGTTAAAAGCAACGAATATTTTATTTTCATAACACAAAGTAAATTTGTTCTATTTGAAAGAAAACAAGTACCTAGTCAATATTTCTATTTCTCTTAAACTGGCCCTTCTAAAGATTAACGCATTGACTATATAGCTTTGACTATATATTAAAAGTCTCTATGTGACAACCCCCCTCAAACCTCACCATAAGCAATATTGAAAGATAGATGACAAAGTGATAGGGACTATCAGTTAGTGTCTCTAACACATGAAGATAATTTATAAATCACTAAAAAATGATGAGGAAAGTTCCAGAGCTATACATAGACAACTTACCATAGAAATGCCAATAACATGAAAAAGGGCTAGCCTTATTTGTGGTTAAATAAATATAAATGAGAAGACGAGCTATAGGTTTTCATCTATTAAAGTAGGAAAGGTTAATTGCAAATATTCAATATTTGCTAGAGTCAGAGACTATAGTAGGCATTCTCATACACACTAAGGAGAATTAAAATTGGTACAAACTGAGAACAATATTAAAGTTTTAAATACGAATATCCTTTGACTCACACATTATATACTTTTGAGCAATTTCCTAAGGAGGTAACTGTAAAGTTTTACATAGGTTTTATGATTAGATTGCTTATTGTAGACCGCCTATATTACACAGCCATTAAAAGTGTATTGAGAATTACAAAATGGAATGCCACAGCTCCAGATCTGAGAGGAGAAAGTGGGTGTGGGGAGACCTTGAACAAACACTCTAAGCCCAAAGGGTGTTGCAGCTCCTGCTCAGTGGGTTGCCTGCAGGACTGGACTCAGTGTTGCCAGACCTTCCACTCATTCAAGATCGGGCCAAAGTTTGGATTTTTACATAACATTTTCCATATTTAAAAATGTGAGCCATTCAGTCAAAACTTAAAAAAAAAAAAAGATTTAGAGTAATATGGTATGGACAAATCTAGACTTGAACGAGACTGTTTCAACCCTTGATGTATGTCTGCCTACTTATATATTTTCACTTCCAATTTTTGTGTAATGTATGTACAGAAGGATAAAAATAACATGTTTAAAAAATAATAAAAAAAAAACCCCCAGTCATGTTACTATTACCCACCTTGAGAAAGACCATTACCAGATCTGTGTGCTCCTGCAATCACATTTGACTCACTTCTCTTCAGAGAAAGTCACTGCTTTGAATTTGGTTTTAATTCCTGTTTTTCTTTATATTTTTAGCACCTATTTCTATAAACATTATATTGCTTTTTTTTTCCTCTTGCCTGAAAAACTTTTAACTCACTCTTTTCCTTTCTTGACCCTGTGGGAGGCAAGCCTGCTCTCTGGAGTCCCTAGGGAGGCATAGGGGGAAAGACGATGTCCAGATGCTAGTCCTGCTGCCTCTGGGTGACTTGTCAGCCAGGTTGTCCTGCTCCATTTCTGGCCCTGGGGACACCTGCCTCAAAGCTCTTACCATGAAAACTGAGGTCAAAGCTACACTGTTGTTTTTTTCCACCTGCCATTTAGACTTTGATTTTTCTTAGGTAAAGTGTTTATTTTTGAAAAATCACCCACTTCTATTCAGCACTATTCTCATCCATTTTGGTCTTGTTTCTTTGGCATGTTAGGATCTGAGGAATATTTCCTCACCTTGTCTACCACCCTGCCCATGCTGGTGGCGGATGGAAGCCTCAGTATGGAGTACGCACTGGCCTGGTCATTGGCTAAAGGTGCTCCTCCCTTCTGGGCAGCTCCTTGACAAACTGGGTAGAAATGTGATTGACACACAGGAGCTGCTTCATAAATGACTGCTAAGGGGGTGCACGGATGCTTGTCGTCTGGGCCTATCCACAAATGTGCAGTTCTGCCAACCTGCCCAAATGGGTACATTAACTGTGTTCATGGATGTGTAAAAATAATATTCACAGTATATAATAATATATATTATATTATTAAATAATATTCACAGTAATAGTGCAAGTGAGCATGTGTTCTGTACTTGTACTTTAATGCCCATGACAACCTTGTAAGGGAGGTACTACTACGTTACTCCCATTGTACAGATGAGGAAATAGAGGCACAGAAAGGTAAAGCAATTGTATAAGATCACAGAGCTAGTTGTTGTGGAGATGGGATCCCAACTCCATTCCTTCAGACTCCTCAGCTTGAACTTGGGACAGCTATGGGATGCAGTCTCATTTCAGATCATTTGAATCCCTTTGGCATTAAAGGCTCTTGTTGTAGGAATTGACAGGACACTCCAACTCTTTCTCCCTCCTCCCACTCCCCCCGGAAGTAGCTTCCTTGGTTTCTCCAGTCAGGGACTGTCTTTCCTCTGAAACTCCTGCCTGGGGCACTTACTTGCCCCAAATCTCTTCTTAGTACTTTTCATGGACACATGTCTGGTTTCTCCTCAACATTTTCAGCATTGTGAAGCAGAAGCCATAGCTTGAACTTTGGGAACATCAGTCATGTCCAGCAAAATGCTTCCACAAGTAAGCCTGATACAGGTTATTTCCTCCTCCCCCCACACTGTGCCTCTTTTCTCAGTGCCAGCTCCCAGACTACCCTTGGTGTATTACTGATTTATTGCCATGTGACGAATCACACCCTAATGGAATGTCCTATAATCATACTCACTTTATTAGGTCATGAACTCGTGGTCAGCGCTTTGGGCTGGGATCCTCTGCTGGTATCTCCTGGAGTTTGCTGCTTCAAGTGTCTGGTCTCTGAACTACGACTGGATGCTCTAAGATGGTCTCACTCATGGTTGGAGCAGGTGTCAGCTGAGTGGGCTCAGGGGACTCAGCAGGAGCAGCTCTTCTCCACTGGCCTCTCCTCCCCCAGGAGGCTAGATGGGGATTCCAAGGGAATTAAAAGCAAAAGCATTTAATTCTTCCACATTCTGTTGGATATGTCAAGTCAAAAACCAGTTCAGATTCAGTGGGTGGGGAAACTTGTTCTACCTCTTTTAATTTTTTTAAACCTTTCACTCCTTTCACTTGTCTCTCACCGCCCCCCCCCCCCCCGTCACTCCCTGCTTCTAGTAACTACCATTCTGCTCTCTATAACTATGAGCTTGTTATTTTTTTATTCCACAAATAAGAATGATTATACAGTATTTATCTTTCTATGTCTAATTTATGTCACTTAGCATAATGCTCTTGAAGTCCATCTATGTTGTCACAAATGGCTAAATTTCATTGTTTTTTTATAGCTGAATAATATTCCACTGTGTCTATAAACCACATTTTATTTATTCATTCATTGATGGACACTTAGGATGTTTCCACCTCTTAGCTATTGTAAATAATGCTGCAATGAATGAACATGGAGGTGCATATATATTTTCGAGTTTGGCAGCACCAATTTACATTCTTGTCAACAGTGCTCTTTTCTCCACATCCTCTCCAACACTTATTTCTTGTCTTTTTAAGAATAGCCATTCTAACAGGTGTGGGGTGATATCTCATTATAGTTTTGACTTGCATTTCCCTGATGATTGCTGATGTTAAACATTTTTTTTTCATTTATCTGGTGACTACTTGTATGTCTTTTTTGGAAAAAAATGTCTATTCAGATCTTCTATTTTTAAATTGGATTTTTTTTGGTATTGAGTTGTATGAGTTCTTTATATGTTTCGAATATTATCCTCTCATCAGCTATATGATATTAAAAATTTTTCTCCCGTTCAGAAAGTTGCCATTTCATTGAGGTGGTGGCTTCCTTTGCTTGTAGAAGCTTTGTAATTTATGTAGTCCCACTTACTTATTTTTGCTTTTGTTGGTTTAGCTTTGGTTTCAGGTTAAAAAATCATTGCCAAGACCAGTGTTAAGGAATTTACCATCAATGTGTTCTTCTAAGTTTATGGTTTCAGGTCTTATACTCAAGTCTTTAATCCACTTTGAGTTAATTTTTGTGTGTGGTGTAAGATAATGGTCTAATTTCATTCTCTTGCATGTGGCTGTCCAGTTTTCCCAACACCATTTATTGAAGAGACTGTCCTTTCCCCACTGTATATTTTTGGCTTCTTTGTTGTAAGTTAATCGACTATATACACACACACATATTTTAAGATTATTTGTTCAATTTCTGTAAAAAATGCCATTGGAATTTAGATAGGGATTGCACTGAATCCTTAGTTTTCTTTGAGTAGCATAAGCATTTTAACAATATTGATTCTTCCAACCCAGAGTATGGAATATCTTTCCATTTATTTGTATCTTCTTCTGTTTCTTTTATTAATGTGTTACCATTTTTAGTAAACATGTTTACAGTCTGTGGTGTCACAGTCTTCTCAATAGGTATGTGAGTGTGTGTATATTTATTAGTACTCTGTCATATCTTAATGTGAATAATTGTTTTGATGATTTCCTGTGATCTGACTTTGAAAGGAAGGTTAGAAATATTGCTAGGAGTTGGTCCTTATGGGGGAAGCCTGATAGAGAAAGTCTTATAGGGCTTATGGCATAAGATGGGGTTCACATATGGTTAAGTCAACTCTAGGCAGGCTGAGAAGGAAAAAAGAAAGAGGGAGCTGATTGTGATACTTTGAATTCACCTGGTTATAGATTCAGACTCTTAGATTATTCTTAAATCCAACCTATTTCTCCCACATTTATTACTTTAAATCTTGAATGATGATTCTTTTTTGGTCTTTCTGTGTAAGTACTCTGCTCTATAAGTGTTTACACAAAAATCTGCTTGCCTTAGGCAATTTTATATCTCTATTATTGTTGAAAATTACTAATAGTCAAGTAAAAGTTTGTTTTGTTGGCAATGCTGTAGAATAACAATAGCTGAGAAATATGGTACTGAGATCAGTAACAGATCTTCAAAATCAACAGCAGTACAATTCAATTCTAAAATTTGAAATGTAATAGTTTAAAGTAAGTTTTTCTGCTTATTTGACAAACCTATTTCTAGATAATAGCTACTGACATAAATGCTTAAATGACTATTATCTGTGAGCAAGCCATCCTTAAACACAAGCTTTGTTAAGCATTCAGATTAGTAAAACCAAGTTTATCAAGGTTTCTCACTGGATTAGTAATAGAATATATCATCAGGGTTTTATGTTTTCATTATTACCCTTGAGGACAACTTTGTGGAAAGCAAGTATGTTAAAGTTACTCTTTCATGTGCCAACAGAACTATATCTGTTGAAAACAATTCCAGTAACAAAAGAGTTTGGACATTCCCTTCTTAGATACCTTTTATCATGAGGCATTAAAACACTTTTGGTAGAGATGAATCTAAATGCAATGTCACAATAATGTGGGCTGCAAAATCTTTTTTTTAAATTAATTTTTATTGGTGTTCAATTTACCAACATACAGAAAAACACCCAGTGCTCATCCCGTCAAGTGTCCACCTCAGTGCCCGTCACCCATTCACCTCCAACACCCGCCCTCCTCCCCTTCCACCACCCCTAGTTCGTTTCCCCGAGTTAGGAGTCTTTATGTTCTGTCTCCCTTCCTGATATTTCCCAACATTTCTTCTCCCTTCCTTTATATTCCCTTTCACTATTATTCATATTCCCCAAATGAATGAGAACATACACTGTTTGTCCTTCTCCGATTGACTTACTTCTCTCAGCATAATACCCTCCAGTTCCATCCACGTTGAAGCAAATGGTGGGTATTTGTCGTTTCTAATTGCTGAGGAATATTCCATTGTGTACATAAACCACATCTTCTTTATCCATTCATCTTTCGATGGACACCGAGGCTCCTTCCACAGTTTGGCTATTGTGGCCATTGCTGATAGAAACATCGGGGTGCAGGTGTCCCGACGTTTCATTGCATCTGAATCTTTGGGGTAAATCCCCAACAGTGCAATTGCTGGGTCGTAGGGCAGGTCTATTTTTAACTCTTTGAGGAACCTCCACACGGTTTTCCAGAGTGGCTGCACCAGTTCACATTCCCACCAACAGTGTAAGAGGGTTCCCTTTTCTCCGCATCCTCTCCAACATTTGTGGTTTCCTGCCTTGTTAATTTTCCCCATTCTCACTGGTGTGAGGTGGTATCTCATTGTGGTTTTGATTTGTATTTCCCTGATGGCAAGTGATGCAGAGCATTTTCTCATGTGCATGTTGGCCATGTCCATGTCTTCCTCTGTGAGATTTCTCTTCATGTCTTTTGCCCATTTCATGATTGGATTGTTTGTTTCTTTGGTGTTGAGTTTAATAAGTTCTTTATAGATTTTGGAAACTAGCCCTTTATCTGATATGTCATTTGCAAATATCTTCTCCCATTCTGTAGGTTGTCTTTTAGTTTTGTTGACTGTATCCTTTGCTGTGCAAAAGCTTCTTATCTTGATGAAGTCCCAATAGTTCATTTTTGCTTTTGTTTCTTTTGCCTTTGTGGATGTATCTTGCAAGAAGTTACTGTGGCCGAGTTCAAAAAGGGTGTTGCCTGTGTTCTCCTCTAGGATTTTGATGGAATCTTGTCTCACATTTAGATCTCTCATCCATTTTGAGTTTATCTTTGTGTATGGTGAAAGAGAGTGGTCCAGTTTCATTCTTCTGCATGTGGATGTCCAATTTTCCCAGCACCATTTATTGAAGAGACTGTCTTTCTTCCAATGGATAGTCTTTCCTCCTTTATCGAATATTAGATGACCGTACATTTCAGGGTCCACTTCTGGGTTCTCTATTCTGTTCCATTGATCTCTGTGTCTGTTTTTGTGCCAGTACCACACTGTCTTGATGACCACAGCTTTGTAGTACAACCTGAAATCTGGCATTGTGATGCCCCCAGCTATGGTTTTCTTTTTTAAAATTCCCCTGGCTATTCGGGGTCTTTTCTGATTCCACACAAATCTTAAAATAATTTGTTCTAACTCTCTGAAGAAAGTCCATGGTATTTTGATAGGGATTGCATTAAACGTATAAATTGCCCTGGGTAACATTGACATTTTTACAATATTAATTCTGCCAATCCATGAGCATGGAATATTTTTCCATCTCTTTGTGTCTTCCTCAATTTCTTTCAGAAGTGTTCTATAGTTTTTAGGGTATAGATCTTTTACCTCTTTGGTTAAGTTTATTCCTAGGTATCTTATGCTTTTGGGTGCAATTGTAAATGGGATTGACTCCTTAATTTCTCTTTCTTCAGTCTCATTGTTAGTGTATAGAAATGCCATTGATTTCTGGGCATTGATTTTGTATCCTGCCACGCTACCAAATTGCTGTATGAGTTCTAGCAATCTGGGGGTGGAGGCTTTTGGGTTTTCTATGTAGAGTATCATGTCATCGGCGAAGAGGGAGAGTTTGACTTCTTCTTTGCCAATTTGAATGCCTTTAATGTCTTTTTGTTGTCTGATTGCTGAGGCGAGGACTTCCAGAACTATGTTGAACAGCAGTGGTGAGAGTGGACATCCCTGTCTTGTTCCTGATCTTAGGGGAAAGGCTCCCAGTGCTTCCCCATTGAGAATGATATTTGCTGTGGGCTTTTCGTAGATGGCTTTTAAGATGTCGAGGAAAGTTCCCTCTATCCCAACACTCTGAAGGGTTTTGATCAGGAATGGATGCTGTATTTTGTCAAATGCTTTCTCTGCATCTAATGAGAGTATCATATGGTTCTTGGTTTTTCTCTTGCTGATATGATGAATCACATTGATGGTTTTACGAGTGTTGAACCAGCCTTGTGTCCCAGGGATAAATCCTACTTGGTCATGGTGAATAATTTTCTTAATGTGTTGTTGGATCCTATTGGCTAGTATCTTGTTGAGAATTTTTGCATCCATGTTCATCAGGGATATTGGTCTGTAATTCTCCTTTTTGGTGGGGTCTTTGTCTGGTTTCGGAATTAAGGTGATGCTGGCCTCGTAGAACGAATTTGGAAGTACTCCATCTCTTTCTATCTTTCCAAACAGCTTTAGTAGAATAGGTATGATTTCTTCTTTAAACGTTTGATAGAATTCCCCTGGGAAGCCATCTGGCCCTGGACTCTTGTGTCTTGGGAGGTTTTTGATGACTGCTTCAATTTCCTCCCTGGTTATTGGCCTGTTCAGGTTTTCTATTTCTTCCTGCTCCAGTTTTGGTAGTTTGTGGCTTTCCAGGAATGCGTCCATTTCTTCTAGATTTCCTAATTTATTGGCGTACAGCTGTTCATAATATGTTTTTAAAATCGTTTGTATTTCCTTGGTGTTGGTAGTGATCTCTCCTTTCTCATTCATGATTTTATTAATTTGAGTCTTCTCTCTCTTCTTTTTAATAAGGTTAGCTAATGGTTTATCTATCTTATTAATTCTTTCAAAGAACCAACTCCTGGTTCTGTTGATCTGTTCCACAGTTCTTTTGGTCTCGATATCATTGAGTTCTGCTCGAATTTTAATTAACTGTCTTCTTCTGCTGAGGGTGGGGTCTATTTGTTGCTTTTTCTCTAGTTCCTTTATGTGTAAGGTGAGCTTTTGAATTTGAGATCTTTCCAGTTTTTGAATGGATGCTTGTATTGCGATGTGTTTCCCCCTCAGGACTGCTTTTGCTGCATCCCAAAGATTTTGAACGGTTGTATCTTCATTCTCATTAGTTTCCATGAATCTTTTTAATTCTTCCTTAATTTCCTGGTTGACCTTTTCATCTTTTAGCAGGATGGTCCTTAACCTCCACGTGTTTGTGGTCCTTCCATACTTCTTGTTGTGATTAAGTTCTAATTTCAAGGCATTATGGTCTGAGAATATACAGGGGACTATCCCGATCTTTTGGTATCGGTTCAGACCCGATTTGTGACCCAGTATGTGGTCTATTCTGGAGAAAGTTCCATGTGCACTTGAGAAGAATGTGTATTCAGTTGAGTTTGGATGTAAAGTTCTGTAGATATCTGTGAAATCCATCTGGTCCAGTGTATCATTTAAAGCTCTCGTTCCTTTGGATATGTTGTGCTTAGAAGACCTATCCAGGGTAGAAAGAGCTAGATTGAAGTCACCAAGTATAAGTGTATTATTATCAAGGTATTTCTTGAGTTTGGTTATTAATTGGTTTAAATATTTGGCAGCTCCCACATTCGGGGCATATATATTGAGGATTGTTAAGTCCTCTTGTTGGATAGATCCTTTGAGTATGAGATAGTGTCCCTCTTCATCTCTCACTATAGTCTTTGGGGTAAATTTTAATTTATCTGATATAAGGATGGCAACCCCTGCTTTCTTTTGAGGACCATTTGAATGGTAAATGGTTCTCCAACCTTTTATTTTCAGGTTGTAGGTGTCCTTCTGTCTAAAATGAGTCTCTTGTAGACAGCAAATAGATGGGTCCTGCTTTTTTATCCAGTCTGAAACCCTGCGCCTTTTGATGGGGCCATTAAGCCCGTTCACCTTCAGAGTTACTATTGATAGATATGAGTTTAGTGTCATCATATCTATTCAGTCCTTGTTTTTGTGGATTGTTCCACTGAACTTCTTCTTAAAGGGGAATTTTAAGAGTCTCCCTTAAAATTTCTTGCAGAGCTGGTTTGGAGGCTACATATTCTTTCAGTTCCTGCCTGTCTTGGAAGCTCTTTATCTCTCCTTCCATTTTGAATGAAAGCCTTGCTGGATATAGTGTTCTTGGTTGCATGTTCTTTTCATTTAGGACCCTGAATATATCCTGCCAGCCCTTTCTGGCCTGCCAGGTCTCTGTGGAGAGGTCTGCTGTTACCCTAATATTCCTCCCCATAAAAGTCAGGGACTTTTTTTCTCTTGCTGCTTTAAGGATCTTCTCCTTATCTTTGGAATTTGCAAGCTTCACTATTAAATGTCGAGGTGTTGAACAGTTTTTGTTGATTTTAGGGGGGGATCTCTCTATTTCCTGGATCTGAATGCCTGTTTCCCTTCCCGGATTAGGAAAGTTTTCAGCTAGGATTTGTTCAAATACATATTCTGGCCCTCTGTCCCTTTCGGCGCCCTCAGGAACCCCAATTAAACGTAGGTTTTTCTTCCTCAGGCTGTCATTTATTTCCCTTAATCTATCCTCATGGTCTTTTAATTGCCTGTCTCTTTTTTCCTCAGTTTCCCTCTTTGCCATCAACTTGTCTTCTATGTCACTCACTCGTTCTTCCACCTTGTTAACCCTCGTCGTTAGGACTTCTAGCTTGGATTGCATCTCATTTAATTGATTTTTAATTTCTGTCTGATTGGATCTAAATTCTGCAGTCATGAAGTCTCTTGAGTCCTTTATGTTTTTTTTTAGAGCCACCAGTAGCTGTATAATAGTGCTTCTGAATTGGCTTTCTGACATTGAATTGTAATCCATATTTTGCAACTCTGTGGGAGAGTGGGCTGTTTCTGATTCTTTTTTTTGAGGTGAGGTTTTCCTTCTAGTCATTTTGCTCAGTGCAGAGTGGCCAAAAACAAGTTGTATTGGGAAAAGGAGAAAAAGAGAGAGAAGGAAAGAAAAGAGAAAAAGAAAAAAGAGAAAGAAGAAAAAAAGGGGAAAAAGAGAAGAAAAAGAAAGAAAGGAGAAAAAAGAAAAAAAAAGGGGGGGGTGGGGCGGGGTAAGCAATCGGAAATCAAGAAGAAAGAAAAAAAAAAAGCACAAAACAAAACAAACAAACAAAAAAACACAAAAAAACCAAAACCAAAAAAAACCAAAAACAAAAACCACGGGGGCGTATCTTCCGATTCTGTGTACTTTAAGTCCCTTGACTTCCCCTGGAACTGGTCCGTGTCGCTGGTCTTCTGGGGGAGGGGCCTGCTGTGCTGATTCTCAGGTGTTAGCACTTGGGGGAGCTGCTCTGCCCCTGCCTGGTGCAGGGCTCAGTGGGGGTTGTTCACCCCGTGAGGCCCCGGAGGAAGCCACAGTGGCGGGGGCAGCTCTGGGACCCTGGAGTCAGCCCCTGCAGTAGCTCCGGGGCTCTCCGTCTGCAGGGCCTGGGGGCTCCGGGGCGGGGCCGCTGATCTGCTCAGCTCCAGGCAGGAGCGTCCTTGCTGTCCTGGGCCCTCCCGGCCTCTGCCTGTCCCGGGGGAGGCCGGATCCTGGGCTGTGTCCCGGCGCCCTGTGCTCCGGGGCCTGCGCTGTTGGATTCGCGCTCCCGCCCCGCAGCCCCCTCCGCGGAGCCGCCGCCCGAGCCCCTCCGAGCTGTTCCCGGAGCCGCGCAGCCCCCTCCGCGCGGAGCTTCTTCCTCCGCCCGAGCCGCCGCCTCCGAGCTGCTCCCGGGGCCCCGCAGCCCCCTCGGCGGAGCCGCCGCCCGAGCCCCTCCGAGCTGCTCCGGGTCCCGCCGAGCGCTGCAGCCCTTAGGGAGCTCGGCGCATCTCCCGGGGCGCAGTTCCTCTGTTACTGTCCCAGGGGGCCCGAGGGCGTCCCCGCCTTTCTGGGGATCCTGCTCCAATTCCCGGGGAGCCCCTTTCCGCGGGGAAGGTCGGTGCAGCTCCTGCTCCTCCGGGACGGGGCTCTCCTGTCCTGGGGACACTCGCCCCGGCCTCAGCCCGGCTCCTCGGGCCCCTCCCCCTCGGAGGCCTTTTGTGTCTTTATTTCTTTTTCCCCGTCTTCCTACCTGATAGAAGCGCGAACTCTTCTCACTGTAGCGTTCCAGCTGGTCTCTCTTTAAATCTCAGGCCGAATTCGTTGGGCTGCAAAATCTTGACTTGTGTTATGGGTTTAATTATGTCCCCTCAACTCTCCCCAAATTAATTTTTTAAAAAATATTTTATTTATTTGAGAGAGAAAGAGCACAAGCTGGGGGAGGAGCAGAGAGGGTGGGAGAAGGAGAGAGATAATCTCAAGCAGACTCCATGCTAAGCATAGAACCCAATGCTCTTACAGCCCTGAGATCATGACCTGAGCTGAAATAAAGAGTAGGATGCTCAACTGACTGAGCCACCCAGGTCCTCCACCTCCTCCAAATTCTTATGTTGAGATTCTAATCTGCCGTACCTCAGAATGTGACATTGCTAGTTGAAATAAGGTTGTTACAGCTATAAACAGTTAAGATGAGGTCATACTGGAATAGAGTGGCCCTCTAATCCAATATGACTGGTATCCTTAGAAAATGAATGCCATGTGAAGAGACAGAGACATGCATGGAGGAAAAGATGATATGAAGGCACAAGGAGGATACCATCTACAAGCCAAGGAGCACTTGAGACTACCAGAAGCTAGGAGAGAGGCGTGGGACAGATGGACCACCCTCAGAAGGAACCAACAGAGTTGACATCTTGATCTTAGACTTCTGGCCTCTAGAACTGCAAGACAACCTTTTTCTTTTGTTTAACGCACCTAGTTTGAGGTATTTTGTTATGCAGCCCTAGTGAACAAATACAGTTGAGAAGCCCAGTGGAAAAGAAATGCACTCTTTGAAAACTGGGAGTTGACAAGAGAGAGTGGTTGTGGCAAAATGGTGGCAGATCCCAAACTCTTGAGATAAAAAAGATGAAGTTTCATTGGTAAAGGATATAGACAGAGACCTTCTTGAATCTCCAGGTCTTTTTTCCCCTTCATTTCTTCCTAGTGTTCTTCCTAACCTCCTCCCTCCCTCTTTTTCTTGGTGCCACATATGCTGCATTCAAGAAAATACCCTGAGTTTATGCCCTGCCAGGCCTGGTGCTGGCCAGCGAGGCACGCATGGCCCAGTCCTCATGGAGCACACAGTACAGAGAGGGCAACAGTCCTGCGACCCAGCTCTCAAGCACAATGTGCTAAGTGCTCTAGTGGAGTAATTACATAGGGAACTTCGGCTGCTTTCAGGAGGGACATCTAATCTGATTTTTGTTAATCACAGAGAACTTCCTGGAGGAAATGACTCCTAGGGTTGTTGAGACCTAAAGGATGAAGGCAAAAATGAGGAGAGAAAAGCACTTCACATAGAGTGAACAGCATGTGAAGAAGGCTGGAGGTGAAGTTCATGGCTGCATCTTAGTGAAAGTTAGGAAGCAGTGAGAGATGAGTCTAAAGAAGTAGGCAGAAGTGAGCCCACAAAATCTTTGAAGCCATAAAAAGTATTCTGATTTATCAAAAAATGTATGGGAGGGGACTTACGTTGAAGAGAGCAAGTTGCACTCGTGCTTTGACCCATCTCTCTACTTGGAGAGGGCCACTTGAATGTAGGCAGAAACATTTCCTTCTACTCTGAACATAGACAAATGATACCGACATATTAAAACTGCATTATTAAATATATTTTTCATGCTTGAAAAGAAAAGAGAGGGAAATCCCCATAAGTCAGAAATGTAAAAATCTTCCAGAAAATTAGAGAGGAGGCAATAGGTAGAAACCCACAGTAGCAAGAAGGAGCTGAAGTGCTTAGGCCTTTAGGGGACGAGGATTTTGGGCCTGGGCCTTCCAACATCTAGGAACAGGACTGATTTATCCCTTTTGTCCATGACTAGGGCTGAGAGGGGCCACCTGTTCTCAGCAGAGACCTGGAGTTCCTCTGTCACACAGGAACGGGGTCTAGAAATGTGATCCTTTGAGCATGAGGTCCGGGCTGTCCCTGATGCAAGGGAATGAGGCCACTGAAGGACCAACCTTCAGGAGACTGTCACAACTCAAGATGCACTTAGGAGAAACCTGGGAAAGATAAGCTTAGAATAGAGACCTACAAAATATCTGAGGAAGAACAAAATCCCGAAAAGAGACAAAAACAGAATAATTGGGATTAACATACTCGAGGAGTTAGAGATAACTTAAGAAAGGACTTTACAATAAATATTTATATTATTATCCAAGAGCCAAAATAAAAAATACCAACTACAAAATAAGCTGGCTGAAGAACAAATTAGTATACCCAAAGATTAACCTAAAGATTAACCCAAACAAAGATTAACCTAAAAAAGTCTCTTTAGAAGAACATAGCATTAAAAATATACAAGAGGGAAATATCAAAGAGACAGATTCAGAAGCTCCAATATACACTTATTAAAATACATAGGACAGAATTTTGAACAACAGTACATGAGCAAGAATTTTCCAAGAGAAAAAGCAGACATGAATCCTTGGGTTGAAAAAATTCTCAAGAAGTACTAAACAAGACTAGAAAAAAATCTTTATCTAGACACTACGTTTAAAAGTTGGAAGGCTAGATATAACGAGAATTCTATAAAACCAACTGGAGATATACTGAAAAATGAACATTATAACAATATTAGATTTCTCATCAATATTAGATGACGTGAATCTAAAAAACTCTGATAATAAGCCTTTTAATATTTTTAACAAAACTTTCTTATTCCAAACTATGCATCAGGAATTAGAGTTAAAGATATCATCAGACTGAAAAGATGCTGGAATTTGTCTTTTGCTGAAAGAACTAAAGTGCATATACTCCAGCAAGAAGTAATGGCTTCAACTGGAGAGCAAAGAAGGTGGTAGCATAAAACCCACTGGTGAATTAAAACTTGTACGGACTTTAAAACCAACATTAGGGAAAACATGGGTTTTGTAACAAGTTGGGAGTAAAATTGTCTCAAACTATGTTACCTGGTCAATGTGAGGAGGAAATTTTGAGGGGATTAAAATTATGCTAGTTTTCTTCTCTTGTTCAGGAAGAAGCTAGAGACAGTGAATAAATGTAAGCTATATTAGAAAAATATATTTGAGAACATGTGATAAAAAGGAAGGACAATTATTAAAGGACAGAAAGGATAGAAATGGAATATATAACTGTCCTAAGACATTCAAGGAAAATAACAAAGTAAAATAGGTTAACATAACAGGATGCAGGAAAGGGGAAAGAATAAAAACAAGGTGAAGGCATGGTAAAGACAGGA
The DNA here is from genome assembly GCF_018345385.1 of Vulpes lagopus. Classification (NCBI taxonomy): domain Eukaryota; kingdom Metazoa; phylum Chordata; class Mammalia; order Carnivora; family Canidae; genus Vulpes; species Vulpes lagopus. The sequence continues at coordinate 96,245,183 of NC_054824.1, read as the reverse complement.
GAGAAAATAATTTTTTGGAAACATGTACACATGCAACAGTAATCATAATGTGGATGTGTTAACTGGCACTGGCAATGCAGCAACCTTATCTTTCTTGCTTATCCCTAAATCCTCGCCATCAAGTCTCACATGTGTAGGCATTTATTTTATAAATAGAAGACAGAGTCCTTCGGATTGGATTTTTAAAAAATCCAGCTGTATGCTGGTTAAAAAAAAAAAAAAGACTCACTTAAAAAAAATTCCTGAAAAGTTGAAAATACAGGAACGAGAAAAGATATGGCTTTTACTCAATTTTGAACCTAAAGCTTCTATAAAAAAATAAAGTCTATTAAAATTATATTTAAAAAGAGGTCAGATCTCATGTTAAGTGTTTCTCCCTCTACCCCCTACCCCCAAAATCCTACAACGGGTCAGAAGGAAACTTGGAGTTGATGGATATGGTGGTAGTTTCATGTATGTATGCATATGTCCAAACTCATCAGATTATATACACTAAATATGTCATTTTTTATATGTCATTTATACCTCAGTAAAGCTGTTAAAAGAATACACCAGGAAATTAATACTAACAACAGTGAAAATCTAGTATAGAAATTAGAATTGTAGATAATGAAATTCAGGGCAAAACATTTTATTTTATTTTATTTTTTTTTAAATTTTTATTTATTTATGATAGGCACACAGTGAGAGAGAGAGGGGCAGAGACATAGGCAGAGGGAGAAGCAGGCTCCATGCACCGGGAGCCTGACATGGGATTCGATCCCAGGTCTCCAGGATCGCGCCCCGGGCCAAAGGCAAGCGCTAAACCGCTGCGCCACCCAGGGATCCCCCAGGGCAAAACATTTTAAAGGGGTAAGTTGGCAATTCATATTGATAAGAGGAACAATCTACTAAAAGATAGGACACGCTTATCTATCTTATCTAAGGTAATTGCTATGTACCTTAAACATGGCCTTAAATTATAAATAAGTAGAATCTGATAGAACTATAGTTGGAAATTTAAAATTATTGTGGGAGATACAAATGAGACTATACTTCAACAATCAAGAAACCCAAATAATTAAAAAATGAAACTGAATAGACATTTCTCCAAAAAAGGTATACAAATTTCCAATAAGCACCTGAAAAGATGCTCAGCATCTCTAATCATAAGAGAAATGCAAATCAAAATCTCGGTGAGATACCATGCATTAGGATGGCTACTATCGAAACCCCAGAAAATTACAATGTTGGTGAGACCATGGAGAAATTGGAAAACTTGTGCACTCTTAGTGGGAATATAAAATGGTACAGTAGCTGTGGAAACAGTATGACAAATCCTCAAAAAATTAAAATTGATCTACCCTATGTCCAGCAGTTCCACTTCCAGGTACATATGGAAAAGATTTGAAAGCAGAGACTTGAAGAGGTATTTGTACATCCATATTATTCACATAGCCCAAAGATAGAAGCAACCCAAATGTCTATCTACAGGTAAAAGGATAAATAAAATGAGATACACACTGGAATATTATTTAACCCTAAAAAAGAAAAGAAATTCTGAACATACTACAACATGGATAAAACTTGAGTGCATCGCATGAAGTAAGCCAGTCATGAAAAAGCAAGTACTGTATAGTTCCACTTTTATTTGTAGTACTTACAGTAGTCAAATTCATAGAGACAAAAAATGGCATGAAGGCTGCCTGATGCTAGGGGGAGGAGGGGATGGGAGGTTATTGTTTAATAGGTATGGTATGGAATTTTAGTTTTGCAAGATGAAAAGAGTTCTGTGGGTGGATGGTAGTAATGGGGGAGAAAAATGGAACATATTTAATACCATTGACTGAAGACTTAAAAATGGTTAAAATGATAAAAAATTTTGTGCATTTTCCCACAATTAAAGTTAAAAAAAAATGAGACCACCTTTGATGTCCTTGGAGAATGGCTTAATGGGGTCAAACATAGGATGAAGAAAGACCAGTTGGAACATTTTTCTGCAAGTAAGGAAAGAGATAATGTTGACTTTAATTCAGGCAGTATAAGTGAGGTTGACGTCAAAGGGAGGGATTGAGAAATAATGAGAATGGTAGGAATAACAGTTTCAGTGATTGAGTAGATGTGAGTGGAAAGGGAGAGAAAAGCCACTTTTGATAATTTTCAGGCTTGGTCAAATGGGTCGATGGTGGAAATCTTTTACTGAGATAGGACCCCCAGGAAAAGGGACAAGCCTGGGCATCAAGATGGTGAGACTAGTGTTGGCTAAGATGCGTTCGAGATGTCTGTGAGACACCTCAGGGACCAAGTTTTTTTTGACTTCTTCACACTCTATTTACTTTGACCACTAACACATACTCTTGGTGTTCTTTCTATGTACACTTTACATAACGAAACACAGTATTGTTCACTTCAGGAGTGCTACTCCATCCCTGTGGCAGAGACTTTAGCGGTAGATCCTGGGATTACTCAACTATGTGCTTGTATCAAATAGGATCTATTTCCCGAAGGTCAAAGAATGCTTGAAGCAATCAACCAGATTGCATTTCCGATGGACTCTCAAATCCCAGAGGCAAAACACTGACATGAAGCTGACACAGGCACAAGGCCAGTTCATTTTGTTCTCACTCACTGTAATGCAAACCTTGAATTTCACTGATGGCATAGATAAGAAGATTCACAGTTGTCACTGGGACCTGCCAACAGTTCTCTTGTGTTCTGTTTTCTTTCCTGCACCTAAAATGTTTTTGTAAAAGTAACATAATGGTTCTCTAAATTTGGCTTGTTTACATAGAGTGATGAATTGTGATCCTAACAGAGCCTTTTCAGGACACAATACTTAAAGCAGAAGGCTAGCGAATGAACCACGTTGATGGTGTCCATTTGGTAGCAGGTACCGTGGAAGATGTTTTTCTTACACAAATACAAATATAAGGGTAAAAGCAAAGGCCTTCCGTTCGGCTGAACTGGGTGCGATCTTGGCCAACTATGTGATCCTGGACGGGTAAGTTAATAGCTTGTGAACCTCAGTTTGTTCACTTTTAATTAAAAGGAGGATTAAAAACACCTGCTTTGTAGAATTCTTGTAAAGACTGAATGAGATATACACAAATGTACTTATCGTGGTACCCAACATGTAGTAGACATTTAACAGATATTGATTCCTTTCCTCTGGTGAGCCGTTTTATGATTAAATACCACATTTCCCCAGACCGTTCCAGCCTGAAGGTAAAAAGAGGACATAAATAGCATAAATATCTCCAACTGCCTTATAGGCAGCCTTATAAGCTCCCTTCAAAGAAATCCTCCAAATTTGTAGAGTCTCTAAGACTACCTCACACGTGCTAACAAGTACAGTGTTCTCAGTTCATATCCAGTTTGTCATGTTCTTCTCTGCTTTGGCTGTACATGATCATTTGCTCTTGGAACTGCTGATTCTGGTGAAGTAAATGCAAAAGGTGCCAAGAACCTTCTGGTGACTTTGGGAAGATGTTGGGAAAACCCCGCCTGTCACTGCCAGCTTCTACCTCCCATCATCGAGGCTACACAGTGTATAGTGCCAATGCCATTCACAGGGCCCACATTACCGTGATTCCTTCCTCAAAACCACTTCATTTTCTTCCCCGATGTGATGCAAAGCTCCTTTCTGTCGTCTTAATATGAATAATTCTTTTTCTTTGTATGTTTAACTCCATTTTCCTTGGAAAATCCATCATGAGCATGAGGATTGGGCCAGAGGAAAATCTGACTAACTGAAATCACACTGAAATATCTGTCCTCCTGTCTAACACTGAAGCTTTATTATCAGGCCAAGCTTTTATGTGAGGGCTTCTCATCTCTGAGGATGAATTATTTTATAAGAGTTGTTTTCAGCCTTTCATATACACTCCTCCAGTCTCCCATACCCTTCTCCCACAGCCATTAGGACTACCTCACCAGTCTTGTAGATATTCTAGAGTGAATAGTCCTGCTCTAGTTAAGAATCTTGGTAAGAAAAAAAAATCTTGTTATGGTTTCACACACAAGAGGATTTTCAGAGGGCTTTTCCTCTGAGGAGAAGGAAGAAGGAGGAGCAATATGAAATGATGGTCGTGAGTTAGAACGTGATAGGAGGAGCTGAATTTGGGTGGTAATTTGGGTGGTACTGTCAGGTATATAACTAGCGGTTGGACCGGAGAACACCCTGATGGTCACCATGGATAATTCTGAGTCTTCCAGAAATTTCTGGGAAATTTGATTTGCTTGCACAGTAAAAATTAGAATTGTAAATCCTTAATGGAAATTTTAAGGATCTGGTACTCCCAGCGCTCTAGCTCACCCTAAAGCTCCTTTAAATTCCTTAGCATCTACATTGGAGGCCCCCCTTCTTGGCTGTTCTCTAAGCATCAGCCTCATGAGGCAGTTGGCATAACTTGTCTTCTCACCCCATGTATGATGGTGACGTGGACTAGCTAGTCCTCATGAACCCATTGGTGACTTGGCCTCCCAGGGCAATCTGTCGGTTTTGGCACTATTGCCTCTTTTCAGCAAGAGATGGAAGGAAGACGCCTGGCATTCCCAGAGGACTGAAGATAGACACTGTGCTCAGCATTCAAATTTGCTTTGAATGACCATTCTTTATACCCCTTCATCGTGGACAATTTAAGGGATGTTGGGGACCAAAAAGTTGACTCGATTTTCCCCAATCTATTGTTTAGGCTCCAGCCTATTAGAAACGTTCTAAGAGGCATATTTGGCACATTCCTGAAATAATCTGAACCTTTAAGCAAATGAACAAGAACAGGGACAGTTTTGGTCAATTTTCTGAGAAGATCTTCAGCACCCCTGTAGTTGGTCCTTCATCAGTGTCCTCATGATGGCCACTGGCTGCTGGGAGCTCTTCACAGGGGACGTCAATGGCTTGGCCTTCAAATCCCTGTGGCTAAGCTTTCTCTCCTTAGATCCAGGATCAGATTGTCATGTTCCTAGAGATCTGAAGATAATAGGTCATTTAACAAGTAATATGACAGATAGATAGCTAGATACATATAGTTTATTAACTACCTGGCATTGTGCTTTTCACGTAATATCTCATTCAATCTTTATACCAATCTTAGGAGACGAGGATTATGGTCCTTCTTTACAGATGAGGGGAGGCTTAGACATACAAAGTCACAAGGTTTCACTTCTTAATTCCTAGGAGTGACTTCTCATGAGGATTTCAGGAATCAGGACAAGCTCTCAGAAGCTCTATCTCCAATATGGCTTTATTCCAGTGGGGCTTTATTCTCTTAAACTTGCTTTTTAATGAAGTAAGCTCTTTGCAAAGGTCTCTTTAGCAGAGAAAAAAAACCACATGTCCCTGTTCAAATTGTCCCTGTTCAAATTGTTCTTTGAAATCTCATAATCTATATTTTTTTCCTATTTTTATCTTAAAGAATTCAAAAAAAATTTTTTTAACCCAAATCTTTACCCTCTCTCAGTAAAAGTTATTTAATCACACGGGTTAAAAAGAACGAAGCAGATGTGCAGTCTCTAAGAATATTTGCCATCTTTGTCTTTTTGGTTTCCTGATTCTGGGTAACTCTGGTTGTTTTGTCAAACTTCTCTGTACCTGCACCAGCACAAATCCCCTTTTACTGACTGGGCTCCAGCGAAATGGTGAAGGGGCTAAAATTTAAGAACCAGCATACCTGCAGTGCTGCTAGCATTTTTTTTTTCTCCTCTGTCTTTTTTTTTTTTTTTTTTTTAAGATTTTATTTACTTATTTATTCATGAGAGACACACAGAGAGAGAGAGAGGGAAGCAGAGACACAGGGGGAGAAGCAGGCTCCATGCAGGGAGCCCAATGTGGGACTCGATCCTGGGACTCCAGGATCATGCCCTGGGCCGAAGGCAGGTGCTAAACCACTAAGCCACCCGGGGATCCATCCCCAGTCTTTTCTCTGACTTTTAAAAAACAATACAGTAAAATGCAAATAAGACCAATTTTTCCCTTTTCTCTCAATCAAGAAGGGATCTTCAGGCACACTTTTGTATGATTTAAAGTAAATGTGATTTTCAATCTCATGGTATTTGCATTTTCTATTATATCTTTAATCATAAAACAGAGGATTTTTGGGGGGTTGGGGGATGGTCTTTGGCTAAAGCAGTTTCAGATTAAGGAACCTTGAGGGTGATGTGATGGGGGCACAGAAGGAAGAAATATAGGTAGGGTGAGCACAATATCCCCCCTCTTCTCCCTAGAGCGGATAGACTTCATGAGGAAAGACCTGAAAGTAGCTGTTTCTTTACTTTTTTTCCTTTGGTGGATTTTGCAGCTCTGCTTTGTTGGATGATACTAAGGCCCTCCCTCCGCCCGCCCCCCCTTTTTTCACTCTGCAATGCAAGGCAAAGAAGGAGGCTTAAAAGAAACGGAGCAGTCCTCTGCTCCCAGCTTGTTGATCTGGGCAAGGTCCTTACCATTCCGTGCCCTCAAGGGATAGAGGGACTAGTTCCTGTCACAGTTCTGATAAGGGTTTGGAGAATGAATCAAAGTTTACAAAGTACATTGATTGAATAGACAAGTCTACCAGCAGCTCGACCTTGGACTTCCAGCCTCCAGAATTTTGAGGAAATAAGTTTCTATGGTTTAAACATCCATCCTGTGGCACTTTGTTATGGCAGCCGTAGCAAGCTAATATAGCAAATTTCCCAGAAAATAGAATAAGAACAACGAAACCCAAATGAACAAACCACAACTAGAAGATGGAAAGCATGAGACAATAAAAGAAGTTAGACAAGCAATCCAAGGGGTTCAAGATCTCAAAAAGAAAAAAAAAAAAAACCAGACACATGGAAGGAGAAAAATATAGAAGAAATAGTATAAGAAAATAAGATTAAAAAGTTTTGCTAAGTGCCTGAAATGACAGTGAAAGCAAACTACCCACCAGATCATGTCATTGTGAAATTTTAGAACCCTGGGAATAAGGAGATATTAAAATCTTCCAGAGAATATGAGAAAGAGCAAGCAAGGTCAAAAGTTAATCACATGTCCAGTGAAATAGAAACCAGAGGATGTTGGATTTCTCAAGAACGTGTGTGTGATTAAGTGCAGATATCTTAGGAAACTTGAAGAAAATTTCCTACAAGTGTAGGAATGACTTATTTTATGTCTCACTTAGATTATTAAACACCATTATGGCTTAGTAAGTTGTGGCATATTCTGCATCAATGCTCAATAGAAGTTAAAATAAGAGGGTGGACAAAATTTGATGTGTGTCAGCAGGCTTTGTTGCCACCAAAGAATTATATCAATATATTGGTCAGAAGATATTTGGATAACCAGATTGTGTTCCTTTAAAGAAAAAAAAAAAAGAAATAGAATTAGCATACGGTGTTACATTATTTTCAGGTGTACAATATAATGATTCAACAATTTTACAAATTTCTCGGTGTTCATCAAGATAAGTGTGTTCTTAATTACCTTTATCTATTTCACACATACTTCCCCCCCCCCCCCCACCACTTCCCCTCTGGTAACCACCAGTTTGTTTTTAGTATTTAAGAGTCTGTTTTTGTTTGTCTCTTTTTTTCTTTCTTTGTTCATTTGCTTTGTTCTTAAATTTCACATATGAGTGAAATCAGATGGTATTGGTCTCTCTGGCTTATTTCACTTAATACCCTTATTAATAACCTCTAGCAAGATCTGTTACAAATAGCAAGATCCCTTTCTTTTTTTATGGCTGAGTAATATCCCATTATACACACACATGCATACCACATCTTCTTTATCCATTCATTTGTTTATGGACACTTGGGTTACTTCTACAGCCTGGCTATTTGTTGTAAATAATGCTGCAATAAACATAGGGGTGCATACATCTTTTGAAATTAGTGTTTTTCTTTTCCTTGGGTAAATACCCCGGAGTGAAATTATTGGATCATATGGTAATTCTGTTTTTCATTTTTGAGAAAACTCTGTGTTTTCCACAGTGGCTATATGAATTTACATTCCCACCAATAAGGCACAAGGATTCCTTTTGCTCCACATCTTCTCTAACAGTTGTTATCTCTTACCTTTTTGATTTTAGACATTCTGACAGATATGACGTCTCATTGTGGTTTTGATTTGCATTTCTCTGATGATGAGTTATGTTGAAAACATCTTTTCATGGGTCCACTAGCCATCTATATGTCTTCCTTGGAAAAATGTGTATTTAGGTCTCTGTCCATTTTCAGTTGGTTTGTTTTTTGGGGGGTTGAGTTGTATGAGTTCTTTATATATTTTGGATATCACCCCTTATCATATATATATGATTTGCAAATATATTCTCCCATTCATGAAGTTACTTTTTAATTTTGTGTGGTTTCCTTTGCTGTGCAAACCCTTTTTATTTTATTTATTGGAGTCTTGATGGTTTATATTTGCTTTTTTCCCCCTTGCCTGAGAAGACATATCTAGAAAAATGTTTCTATGGGTGATGTCAAAGAAATTACTACTTAGATTTTCTAGCAGTTTCATGATTTCATGGTTTCAGGTCTCACATTTAAGTCTTTAATTCATTTTGAGTTTATTTTTGTGTGTAGTTTAAAGTAGTGGTCTAGTTTCATTCTTTTGAATGTAGTTGTCTACGTTTCCGGCACCATTTGTTGAAGAGACTGTCTTTGTGTATTTTTGCCTTCTTTGTTGTAGATTAATCAACCATGTAAGTGTGGGTTTATTTCTGTCCTTTTGATGCTGTTCTATTGATCGGTGTCTATTTTTGTACCAGTACCATACTGTTTTGAATACTGTAGCTTTGTAATATATCTTGAAATCTGAGATTGTGATACCTCCAACTTCATTCTTCTTTTTCAAGATTGCTTTGGCTATTTGGGGTCTTTTATGGTTCTGTACAAATTTTAGGATTCTCTGTTCTAGCTCTGTAAAAAACACTGTTGGTGTTTTGATAGGGATTACATTAAATTTGTAGGTTGCTTTGGGTAGCATGGAAATTTTAAGAATGTTTGTTTTTGAATCCATGAGCATGGAATATATTTCCAATTCTTTGTGTCATCTTTGTTTTTTTTCATCATTGTGTTATAGTTTTCAGAGTAAGGATCTTTCACCTACTTGGTTAAGTTTATTCTTAAGTGTTTTTCATACCCTGGGCTGAAGGCGGCACCAAACTGCAGGACCATTGGGGCTGCTCTGGCATTGCTTTCTTAATTTCTCTTTCTGCTGTTTCATTATCGGCACATAGAAATGCAATGGATTTTTGTAATTGACCTTGCTGAATTCATTTATTGGTTTTAGTAGGTTTTTTTGTTTGTTGAGTCTTTAGGGTTTTCTATATATAGGATCATCGCATCTGCAAATAGTGAAAGTTTGACTTCTTCCTTGCCAATTTGGATACGTTTCATGTCTTATTGCTGTGGCTAGGACTTCCAATACTGAAATGAATAAAAGTGGTGAGAGTGGATATCTTTGTCTTTTCCTAATCTTAGGGAACAAGCTCTGTTTTTCACCAGTGAGTATCGCGTTATATGTGTTTCATCATATAGGGCTTTTGTAATGCTGAGGTGTGTTTTCTCTAAACCTATTTTATTGAGTTTTTTTTTTTTTTATCATGAATGGATATTGTACTTTGTCTAGTGCTTTGTCTGGACCTAATGATATGGTTTTTATTCTTTCTCTTGTTAATGTTTTGTGAATATTGAACCACCTTGCATCTCTGGAATAAATCCCATTTGATTGTGGTGATGATTTATTAGTGTTTTGTGTTAAGTTTGCTAATGTATTTTTTAAAGATTTTATTTATTTATTAATGAGAGACAGAGAGAGGCAGAGACACAGGCAGAGGGAGAACCAGGCTGAGCATCTGCCTTTGGCTCAGGGCATGATTCTGGGGTCCAGGATCAAGTCCCACATCGGGCTCCTTGTAGGGAGCCTGCTTCTCCCTCTGCCTATGTCTCTGTATCTCTCTCTGTGTCTCTCATAAAAAATAAAATCTTAAAATTTTTTTTTAATCAGATATGCAAAATCCTTTGCCACATAAAGTATATGTTAACAGATTAAAGGGATTAGCATATAAAATCTCTGGAGGGCTATTATTCTGCCCACCACAGTAGGTAAGAACATTCTAATTGCCATGGTGGTTTAGAGATGGAATTGGGATGTCTGGGGAGCCAGTGATTTACACTCATTGCTGGGAATGTCCAATGAGCAGGAATGCTGTGTGTGTGTGTGTGTGTGTGTGTGTGTGTGTGTGTGTTGTGTAGGGGGAGGATTGTACACCTGAAACTAATAGAACACTATGTTAACTGTATGGGAATTAAAAATCTTGACGGGATGAGCACTGGGTGTTTTTCTGTATGTTGGTAAATTGAACACCAATAAAAATTAATTTAAAAAAAAGGGAATTAAAAATCTGAATAAAATTAAAAAGATATATAAAGAGGTCTGTCATATACTCCTAGTCTAATCTGTAGTCTGATCATCTACTTCTTTGAATAGGCTACAGTGCATATGCATTTATTTTATACTAAATTATGGGCTTTACAAGTCATTTCTTTTTTAAAAGATAGACTGATTTATTTATTTATTTATTTATTTATTTATTTATTTCACACATGTGCTGGTGGGCACATGTGCATTGGGGGGAGGGGCAGAGACAATCTCCAAAAAACTCCCTGCTGAGTGCTGAGCCTGATGTGAAGCTCAGTCTCATGACCTGGAGATCATGACCTGCACTGAATTAAGGGTTCATGCTTAACCCACTGAGCCACCCAGATGCCCCTACACGTCATTTCAATTTAATCTGATTTGTTAGGTCAATTGGTTAAATTGGTTGAATTTAATCTCTTTGGTCCATTGTTCTGGTCAACAATATATTTTTAAAAACTTATTCATCAGGTTTTTTTTGAGAACCTATAAACAAGAGATGATTTTCATGATAACTTTAGTCAAGGGAGGATCTTTATTTATTGAGATTCATTCTTGCATTGGGTGGAGAGTTTTACTAAGTGATGAAATAACCTGTTTAGCAATTTTCATTGAGCATTGCTAGGGTAAAGAGCACTTTGGTAAAATATAAAGAAGTGGCCTTTGTTTTCAAGGAGGAGCTCTGATATTCTGTGGTAGTGTGCTTTGCCTATTTGTTGGGCTAATCATGGAACCAAACTAATTTGTTATCAATAATATACACAAGAACTGTTCTTAACAGTTTCTTAACAACCCCCAAGAGGGCTGAACTTTATTGGTTAGTCTGTTTTTATACTACTCATATCTTTAATATAAGAACAAACTATAATAAGGTAGAGTTTTGTTTTGGTTTAGGTTTGTTTCTAGTTTTCATATCACTTAGTATAAGAGTTCTTCTTACAGGAAGTGTTGCTTTTGCTGGAAAAATGTTTTAATAAACCCATGTGGAGTGTGAGCTAGGGCTCATAGGCCTGGGCATTGGGTAGTGACAAAACTTTGAAGAAGCCAATCACTCTGTATAGATGAAAGGAAAGAACTGGGAGCTCCAGGGGAAATTCAGGAAGTTGGGGTGGAAAGTAAAGAGAGGAGGGGAAAGAGGCCAAACAAAATGATGGATTGTCATGTATAATGTGACCATTCTTTAGTCTGTTTTTATACTACTCATAACTTTAATATAAGAACAAACTATAATAATATACACAGCCAATACTAAATAGACAGTCTACAAAAAAATTGTGTAATCTTATTCATTACATTCTAATGGAGTCTAGTGAATTGGCTGCATTTAAAACCATGATAGCTTTATAAAATTATCATTTCTAAAATAAGCCAGATGTTATTTCTATCCCCTTAAAAAATTAATGGAATGGATTATCTGGGTACTGTGGGTCATGTGTTTATATTTTATCTAAACTGAGCAGAAAATTGAAGAAAAGTAAATATTTGGTATCTAAAATATCTAGTTTTTCTGCTGTAACTCAATTGCAATATATCATGCATTTCTTCAAGATTTTATGTATGTGCATGTTTTAAAATTGACCCAAATGCCAACTTACTTTTAAACCTTTTTATGCATAAATATTGTTTATATTCAAAATGCCAAATTCATTTCCTATTCCTGGACTATTAGAGCTTCACTTAGCAATTAGCTCTAGCTACCAAGCTCAAATGTCTCTTGGGGCAGGGAGTTCACAGTCCAAACCATCCTATAAGGTAAACATGTGAAATAGGTTGATGTAGGAAATCTCCAGTTCCTTTCTAAACTCCCTCCTTGAGAATTTCTAAGACTTTAATTAATCATTTCATGCAGCTTAACTCTAAAACATAGAGAATAAATTTGCCTTATTAAACTAATTCACAGAGAGATTTGCTGGGGGTGGAGGAAACCGAATTCTGAAGGAGATTATTGGGAATGAGCAATGCTGAACATAAAGGCATGAATCTTAAATAAGAGAATATCCAATACCAGGAGCAGGCCAATGTAAGAAGCATATTTGAGTAGGTACCATGGTGGTACCTACTGCCTGGTCTCTTCATGCCTTTGCCTAATCTCGATCCTCTGGGCATCGCTCTTGTCTCGGGGATAATAAAGGAGGAAATACTTGTATATGAAGGATCAAAACTCTATAGAATAAACAAAAATGCTTCCTCATTCCCTTATACTAATTGCTATGAAAACTAGAAACAAACAAACCTAAACCAAACTTTACCTTATTGCTGATATGACAAAACTTTAGCATTAACAGGAAATAGCAAATGATTTCAAATTTAACTCATGATCTTCTCTATTAATAAAATAATATTTTAGCTTTATTTTCTTTTTTTTAAATATTTTAGCTTTAAGTCAGTGAATTTATTATGCATATTTTAAAGTCAATTTTTAAAAAGTTTTAGAATTCCAGTTAATATACAGTATAATATTGGTTTCAGGTATATGATTTAGTGATGCAACACAATACCTGGTGCTCATCACAAGTGTAATTAAATCCCCTACCCACCTCCCCTCTAGCAGCCCTCAATTTGTTCTCTGTTGTTAAGAGTCTATTTCTTGGTTTGCATCTCTTTTTTTCCCCTCTATGATCATTTGTTTTATTTCTTAAATTCCACATATGATGAAATCACATGATTTTTGTCTTTTTCTGACTGACTTATTTTGTTTAGCATAATACACTCTAGCTCCATTCACATTGTTGCAAGTGGCAAGATTTCATTCTTTTTTGATGGCTGAGTAATATTCCTGCATGTGTGTAACATATATATATATGTATGTATGTATGTCACATCTTCTTTATACATTCATCAGTTGATGGGCATTTGGGTTCTTTCCATAATTTGCTATTGTTGATCTTTTAATCCAAGTTTTTATTCAATTCCATTATAAGCATTTAAGCAGTATGGTTAATTTGAATATTTGTATGCCAATGGCATTGAACAATAAGTTTCATTGGGAAAAAAACCACAGATTAAATCATGAAAAAGCCAATACATTCTTTTTTTTATTGTGGTAACAAACATGTAGTAGATATCTACCCTCTTAACATATTTTAACCATAAGCACCGTGTTATTATAGCAGATCCCCAGAACTTTTCATCTTGTATATCTGAAACTTTATATCTATTGAATAACACCCCCTTCTTTTCGCCTGCTCCTATCCCCTGGCATATATCATTCTATTTTCTGCTTCATTGAGTTTAATAATTTTAGATATCTCATATAAATGGAATCATGCAGTATTTGTCCTTCTATGACTGGCATATTTCATGTAGCATAATGTCCTCGAGGTACATCCATGTTGTTTCATGTGACAGGATTTCCTTTTTAATGGCTGAATAATAGTCCATTGCATGTACATGCCACATTTTCTTTATCCATTCATTTGTCAAGGGAAATTTAGGTTTCTTCCATATCTTGGTTATTGTGAATTATGCTGCAGTGAACATGGGAGTGCAGAATTCTCTTTGAGATGCTGATTTCAATTCTTTTTTCAGTCCTGGATATAGACCCAAAAGGGGAGCTAGATTACATGGTAGTTCTATTTTGACCTTTTTTGAGTAATCTCCATACCATTTTCCATAGTGGCTGTGCCTCTTTATGTTCCCACTAATAGTGAACAGAGGTCCAATTTTTCTGCAAACTTGTAACATTTGTTTATGCTTTGTTGTTTTGATAATAGCCATCTAACTGGTGTGAAATGATATCTAATTGTGGTTTCTTTTCTTTTTTTTTTTTTTCTCAATAGTGGTTTTTGATTTGCATTTTCCTGAAAATGGGTGATATTGAGCATCTTTTCATACACCCATTGACCATTGAATGTCTTCTTTTGAGAAATGACCTTTGCACATTGAATGTTTTTTTGATTGAGAGGTAAGAGTTCCTTATATATTTTGGATATTAATCCTTTATCAGATATGTGGATTGCAGATATTTTCTCCCATTTATTGAGTTGCTCTTGTACTTTGTTGATTATTTCCTTTGCTGTGCAGAAACTTTTTGGTTTGATGTGGTCCCAATAACTATTTTTGCTTTTGTTTCCTGTGCTTTTGAACTTCCTGCAAGACATCATTGCTAAGACCAATGTTATAAAACTTTTCTTTTATCAAACTAGGTAAACAATAGACAATAGATATCATGACACTATTATTCCTATTCCTATTATTGCCTGTTCTTGAATCTTATTTCTTTCTTGACCTCTATCTATTATAGACATCCACAAGCTTGAATCAGGGTTGCCTATGTGCATAGTGCTCCCAAGGTTGGGCACTGCATCACCTGTATTGCTTTGAACAATGGCCTCAAATGGAAAAAGGGTGAAATTATTTGGTATTTTTCAACTTTAGACAAGCTATTAACTGTTGGTGTTGTTAATTGTTTGATTAAAAGCCCATTAAAAGGGAAAAAAGGGGGACACAAGGTGATTGTAATAATGGAGTAAGGCTCAGGAATTTTATCTTTCTTTACAAAAAATATCCTTAAATCTCTTTATTTTAATTTTTCTCCAGATAACCAGAGCTACTATCTTTGTATTCCTGCTAACGAAGGAATTTAAGTTTATAGCCTCAACCTAATTACCACCCACTCCCTTCTTAACTTGTGTGTTCTGACTTCTAATCTACACATCTTGAATTTGTTGCTTTTAACACTAATTACACCTTAATCACCAAATCCTCTATAGTATTTCCTTCTGATGATAGCTCTTTTAGGGAAAGCACCTTCTCCTATGTTCCAAAGCCCTATTCAACTCTACAACGGTATTTCTTTTTTTTTTAATTTTTATTTATTTATGATAGTCACAGAGAGAGAGAGAGAGAGAGAGAGAGGCAGAGACATAGGCAGAGGGAGAAGCAGGCTCCATGCACCGGGAGCCCGATGTGGGATTCGATCCCAGGTCTCCAGGATCGCGCCCTGGGCCAAAGGCAGGCACTAAACCGCTGCGCCACCCAGGGATCCTCCGGTATGTCTTTACTGAACTCTTCTCACATCAATTAGTTCCTGGAGTATGGAAACCAAGATAACAACTGAGAGATGATTACAGAATATACAAATGTAACTGATAAATACTGAATCATTAACTTGAAGAAAATATAATGTTCTTCTAGGATAGCACTGTTCAATAATGCAAACCACATATGTAATCTTAAACTTTCTGGTATTCATATTCAAAAAGTGAAAGGAAATTAATTTTAATGTATTTTATTCAACTCAATATACCCAAAATATTATTTCAACATGCAATCAATAAAAACTTATTAATGAGATATCTACATTATTTTGTACTAAGTCTTTGGAACCTGGTATATATTTTACACTTAAAGCCCACCTCTAGGGGCACCTGGGTGCCCAGGTGGCTCAGTCAGTTAAGTACCTGCCTTTAGCTCAGGTCATGATCCCAGGACCCTGGGATAGAGCCCTATATCAGTCTCCCTGCTTGGTGGGGAGCCTGTTTCTCCCTCTGCCTTTGCCTGCCATTCCCCCTGCTTGTACTCTGTCAAATAAATAAAATCTTAAAAAAAAAAATACCCATCTCTATTTGGAGTAGTCCATTTCAGATATGTAATAGTATATGTGTCTGGTGGCTGCTATATTAAACAGTGCTGATCTAAAGAGTAGAACTAGAAAAAATAAAAGAAAGTATAATGGCTTGCAAGTAGAGTGATTTTTACTAGCGGTTAACAATTATGATTGTCTAGTAATACAACAGATATCCTTCCAGAGGAAGCTGGAAGGAATAAAGTGGGAATAAAGTTCAAAATATGAATGTAGTAGTTGACTTTTAATGTCCCTTCATTAATTATATTTTTTAAAAAAATAAGTAATGCAATTTTTGAGGCAACAATTTAGACAATGTGGACTTGTTCAAAAACATGTTTAATAATTTCCTCCTTGCACTCCCAGTTTCTGAGTTAGCAAATAACAATTTGGTATGTATTCTTCTGGACTTTATATTCATACAGGATATAGAATAAATTTGCACGTACACACACAGTCACACACAATGTTTTTAATTTTAAAGGTAAGATAATGAGTATATAGGTTGTTCTACAGTTTATTTACTAATATATTATTGACATCTTTCTAGGTCAATATATATATCTCATTTTTAAATGGCTGCATCATCTTCCATATTACTGATATACCATAATTTATTTAAACATTTATTTACTGATAGGTATTATATCAGGAGTCCCATAATATGTCCCCTCAGGCCACCTCTGATTTCAGCAGCACTTGAAGTGGACGATTCAATGCAAATGCAGAATCAGCTGAAGCTGATAGCATGTTGCTTTGAGCACGTACCTTGCATCTCTTTGCCTTCTTTTTTTTTTTTTTTTTTTTTTTTTTACTCCTCCTGGAGCTTCTCTAATGGTTCTGTTCCCATCTTCAGCCTCAGTGAACAATTGTGTAAACTATTCAGGTGGCAGACTTAGGGCTTATTGCTCTCAGAGGTGATCAGATTCTACTCTTATTTTGGCTTCTCAGTCTTCTCTTTCTCCCTGTTCCCTCATTTCTGTCTCTAGAATCACCTTCCAAATAAACTGGGGGCACATAAGCCCTCTCAGATGACAAACACACAGCTGATTTTTATTGTTATGATAAACAGCACTCCTTGATTACTGGGTATTTACCCAAAGAATATGAAAACACTATTTTAAGGGATATATGTACCCCCATGTTTATTACAGTATTATTTACAGTAGCCAAATTCTCAAATTATGGAAGCAGCCTGTGTCCACCGATAAATGAATGGATAAAGAAAATAATGGAATATTATTTGTTGGGATGGTGGGATCAAGGGGGACTGGGAGGCACCAACAAAATGGCAGTGGGACCCCCCACCTTGTTGCCCCCACCTCAGAACTTTCCATCATCAGCTGATGGCCCGAGGACAGGTCATCAGGGGGAGGCTGGACCTATGCAGGAAACCTGAACCGCACCTTACCCAGACCCCATATAAGGGCATAAGCAGACTGATTCCACCAGTAGCATGCCCTAATACCTATCACCCCTACAGACACAACCCCGTACCCCTCCTCCCCGGCCCACGACTTCCCCGCTCTCTCCCTCCCCTGTGGGCCGTGTTGCCTCCACCAACTTTTGCCTGGCCTCTCTATTTCATTCCACTACCAATCGGATTAAACCTGACATACTTATCTTGATGAGCACTGAGTAATATATAGAATTGTTGAAATCACTATATTTTACACCTGTTAACACTGTTAACTACACTTGAATTCAAATTAAAAAGAAAAAGATAGGTTAACTTTGGAAAAAAGAAAAGAAAAGAAAAAAGAACCTCAGTGCTTGGCCCAACAAAACAAAACAAAAAATCAGTTCTGCTTGAAACGTTCTTAAAAAAATGTTATATATTTGTGCTTTTTCACATTTCAGAGTGTCAGATTCCCAAAATGAAACATGTTGTCAGATTGGATGGATTTCTAAAGGCTATCTCAGATCAATAGGTCTATCAGCCATAGTTGCATGTATGCTAATTAATCAGCAAGGGTGTTATTACCCTATAAATTTTGCCACTCTAATTTGAACAACATGGTGTGTCACTTTGCTATACTTTTCCTTTTGGTGATATTAGGATGGTGAGCATTTTTTCATGTTCTTAGAGATTTTTTTTTACTTCAATCCATGCAACAAAAATAAATTCCAGATAGATTAAATCTATATAAATGCAGAAACATAGTAAAAATATTAGAAAATAATTTAGGCAAAAGTTTTTTTAACCATGTATGAGGGAAGACATAAATAAATGGACAGATTTGACTACACTACATTGTGCTTTTAAATTTTTGGTTGAAAAAAAAATAAATTTTTGGTTGAGTAAAT
The DNA here is from genome assembly GCF_018345385.1 of Vulpes lagopus. Classification (NCBI taxonomy): domain Eukaryota; kingdom Metazoa; phylum Chordata; class Mammalia; order Carnivora; family Canidae; genus Vulpes; species Vulpes lagopus. Next base: position 96,226,950 of record NC_054824.1, on the reverse strand, counting down.
GATATTGAGAAAATTTTAATGAAATACACCCACGATTGTCAAAAGACAAAATACATATTGGCAAAAATATTCACAAAACATTTAACAGATATGTTAATAGGAGAAAGTCAAAATATCTTAGAGAAAAATAGTCAAAAAATAAAAACAGAGGGAAAAAGGCATAATATCTTCCCTGCTATTAGCAGTAAGATTTTCCCAGTTATTTTTTTTTGTTTCAAGTTTTAATTTAAATTTTAGTTTAACATATAGTGTAATATTAGTTTCAAGAGTAGAATTTAGTGATTCATCACTGACATACAATACCCAGTGCTTATCACAATGAATACACTCAATACCCATCACCCATTTAGTCCATCCCCCACCCACCATCCCTCTAGCAACCCTCAGTTTATTCTCTACAGGTAAGAGTCTCTGATGGTTTGCTTCCATCTGTTTCCCCCCTCCCCACCCCACTTCTCCTATGATCATTTGTTTCTTAAATTCTACATATGAATGAAATCACATGGTATTTGTCTGTCTCTGACTTTGCTTAGCATGATGGACTCTAGTTCCATTCACATTGTTGCAAATGGGAAGATTTCATTCTTTTTGATGGCTGAGCAATATTCCAGTGTGTGTGTGTGTGTGTGTGTGTGTGTGTGTGTGTCTGTGTGTACCCCACCACTTCTGTATCTATTCATCAGTAGATGGACTCTTTTCATAATTTGGCTATTGTAAATAATACTGCTATAAATATTGAGTGTGTGTCTATTTGAAACAGTAATTTTGTATCCTTTGAGTAAATACCTAGTAGTGTAATTGCTGGGTTATAGTGTAGCTCTATTTTTAACTATTTGAGGAACCATTTGAGGAACCTCTGTATTTGTTTTTCAGAATGGCTGTACCAGTTTGCATTCCCACCAACAGTGTGAGAAGGTTCCCCTTACTCTGCATCCTTCCCAACATCTGTTTCCTGTGTTGATAATTTTAGCCATTCTGACAGGTGTGAGGTAATACTTGGTGTAGTTTTAATTTGCATTTCCCTGAGGATGAATGGTGTTGAATATCTTTTCATGTGTCTGCTAGTCATCTATATGTCTTCTTTGGAAAAAAGTCTATCCATATATTCTGCCCACTTTTTAACTGGATTATTTGTGTTTTGGGTGTTGAATTTGATAAGTTCTCTATACAGATTTTGGATGATAACCCTTTATCAGCTATGTCATTTGCAAATATCTTCTCCCATTCTGTAGGCTGCCTTTCAGTTCTGTTGATTGTTCCCTTTGCTGTGCAGAAGATTTTCATCTTGATGAAGTCCCCATAGATCTTTCTGCTTCTTGTAGATGACATGATATTCTATGTAGAAAACCCCAAAGAACCCATAAAAAAATCACTAGAGCTGATACATGATTCAGGAAAGTCACAGGATACAAAATCAATGTACAGAAATTGGTTGCATTTATATACACTAATAATGAAGCAGCAGAAAGAGAAATCAAGGAATTGATCCCATTTACAATTGTCCCCCAAACCGTAAGATACCCAGGAATAAATCTAACCGAAGAGTTGAAGAATCCATATTCTGTAAACTGTAGAAAGAAATTCTTTCTAGAAATAGAAAACTCATGAAAGAAATGGAAGATGTCACAAAGAAATTGAAAAGCATTTCATGCTCATGGATTGGAAAAACAAATATTGTTAAAATGTCTATACTACCCAAAGCAATCTATACATTTAATGTAATCCCTATCAAAATGCCACCGGCATTTTTCACAGAGCTAAAACAAACAATCCTAAAATTTGTATGGGACCAGAAAAGACCCCCAATAGCCAAAGCAATCTTGAAAAAGCAAAGCAAAGCAAAGCTGGTGGCATCACAATCCCAGATTTCAAGCTCTATTACAGAGCTGTAGTCATCAAGACAGGTTGGTACTGGCACAAAAATCGACACCTAGATCAATAGAACAGAAGAGAAAACCCAGAAATGAACCCACAACTATATGGCCAATTAATCTTTGACAAATTAGTAAAGAATATCCAATGGAAAAAAGTCTGTTCAACAAATGGTGTTGAGAAAACTGGACAGCAGCATGCAAGAGCAAAAAACTGGACCACTTTCTTACACTCTACACAAAAATAAATTCAAAATGGATGAAAGACCTAAATGTGAGACAAGAAACCATCAAAATCCTAGAGGAGAACATAGGCAGCAACCTCTTTGACCTCAGCCATAGCAACTTTTTACTAAATATGTCTCTGGAGGCAAGGGATCTAAGTTATTTTTAAGTGTACACACATACACAAACACACATACGCAAACACACAAACACACATACTAAGGCCTGTGAGCTCAGAACCAATCTTTTCAAGAGAATTTGCCCAGGCAGAGCTTTCTTTCACTTGGGAATTATAAGTCAAAGGCTCTGAAATTTGAAGTCTGTGCCTATGTAATGCAATAGAAGTTAGAAACGATCTAACAGTTTGTTTCCCTACAACTGAGATTAATTTCCTGGTATTAATGGGACTGCTATTCATATACCTAAATTCACTCAGCCTACATCATCCAACTGATTGCTCCAAATACATTGGGTTAGGCAATTTCTAGACCTTATAAATCCACTTTATTATATGTATATCCATCCCCTCCCCCGACCCCCATAACACCAGCCATCAGTTAGAACCTCCAAGGTACCATCTGTCTGCACAATTTATTTTGATGTCTTAAAAGGCATTAAAAATTTTCATTTTACACAGAGCATACTCTAGACATATTATTACAGTAGAGGGATGTCAGGTTGGCTAACATTTCCATTTCTTTTCTATTCCATGCTCCATGATGAAATAATATTTCTTTATCCTTGTTTGTACTTATTGAAATACCATGAGTTATGGCTCTGTTCCAAAGCTGGTGAATTATAGAGCCATAATTCTGCTCACACACAAATAAAGTACGTATCTATATTTGGCCTTTGGATATGACTTCAGTGGGGGAAGATCTCATGAGATCTCAGATCCATGAGCTGTATCAGGTATGCCAGAGGATCTGTCAACATGGGGTTTCTAGATTGATTCTAAGTTTAATATTTTAATGGGCCAGTTATGTATAAAAGTTGGGGCCAGCTTCCCCTTTCCATTGAGTTAATCACTTTTTTACCTGCAAGTGTATTTATTTTAAGTGTAACTAGAGAGAGGAAAAGGTCTTCAAAGCAAGAGCTACTATGGTTGCTATTAAATTCCAGATGAAATGATGGCTAGTGACATTAGCTGGTGACAAGTGACCTCAGACTATGTTTTCAGAGCTCAAGATAGGCAGAAATATGATATAGTTAATTAGATATTCAAACAATTGATTTTTATTGGATTTTTCCCGGATTGCATAACCTCTTAGTTTAGAGGATATTTTTCAGTAGTTTAGTTTCAAACTCAAATTCCTTAAAAACAACTAATAGAAATTTAAAAAGAGAAATGAAATTTTTCTCTAGGTCTCTCTATGTAATTTATTTGATGTTCAGAGCATGAGGTTTTATATATATTGCCCATGGCTGGTCATATGAGTCATAGTTTACAGGGATTCAGTGTATTGTGCCATTAACAGGTGACTTCCTCTGAAGTCCAGAGGGGTATTTTTATGACCCTGACATGAAAGACCACAGTGCAGGTTTATCGTGAGGCAGTTATGGGAGGGCTATAAAGTAATCTCAGTTGACTACTGTGCCTTCCATTGACGTCAAGAGCATTTCATAGTTTGGCGTTTGGTTTATTTTTAGATTTTAAAGGTACAATTGATGTATGTGGTAGCATTAATCTCTGACTTACAGATTAACCCTTATCATTTGTTTCAAATAGAGAAGCATCTATGGGATGGGAAAATCTTCCCCTGTTCTGACCTTTTGACTTTGAAAAAGAGGTTACAATATTTGTCTTTTCAAGAATTTGATATGGCTAGTCACTTGTGAAATAAATGGCTAGATAGTTATCAGCTGAAAATGATCTCCCTGAAGTATTTACATTTTGTTTGTTTTGAAATTTCACAGTCATTTCTAAGACACAAGATCATAAAGATTTAATATCATTACCACTGAGAAAAGCTCTAGGCCTGGTGGAGGGAGGAATCCATAATGAGCTGGGCACCTTATTTTGTAAGGACATGAAAAGGTACTTATAGTTGCAATAACTTTTCTATTGACTTTAGGAGAGTATTGACTTTAGTGTATCATATCAATCACTAGTACATATCAGTTAATCCTTGATTAACCCAGCAACGACTTCTGGTAACAAATAACGCTGACCACACAACATGGAAGGTTAGATAATTAGACCTATGTAGTAATTCTTTCATAAAGTCCATCAAATTGTATATCATTCAAAATTTGACTGGTTTTATTTTATTAAAAGGCTATTCCAATATTGTATACCCTAGGTTGCTTCCTTAATGTATCCCAGCTTGTGATTTTCTAACAGAGAAATGGTTTCTATGGTATTTCTCATATCCCTCCTCCCCACATCCAAAAACTATCTAAAGAAATAAATATTAGATATGAGAAAGAAACCAATTCTATGAAAAAACCAAAATCACTATTATTTATTGAGTGCTTATTGCATTTCTGTGTTAAACATTTTATCTGCATTATTTCATGTAAGCCCCACAGTAAGTATATGAAGTAACTACTATTGTTATATTCCTGGTTTGCAGGTGGAGAAATAAGCTTAAAGAGGTTAATTAAGTTACACAAGGTTGTGGAGCTGGTAAGTAGCAGAACAGGGTTGAAACCCAGCACAGGGAGAAACAGTATGGTTGTAGATCGCTCTTTTATGAAGGGAGCACATACTGAGGACTATACTATATAAAGTTGTAGCTTATAAATAATGATTAAAGGACCAAGTCTATCATTTCATTCATGCTGAGCTAGGTTTCCACAGGGTTTTGATTCCCAGCAGCCAGTAAGCATAGGTGACAACTAAGGCCAGAACTGCTGGTGCCTTGGCCCAAGGTGGGCTGAGCAAGCCAGCAAAAGATAGCCATCAGATGATTGCTATCCCTTCTCACCTTTTGGCGAGAGAAGTGCAGAAGCAATTTGGCCTGACCAGCCATGGCCTGGAACCCGCAGTGGGTGTGAGATCAGGAGTATTAGAGAGTTGCTCTGCTCAATCTTCCCTTTGCTTCTGAGATGACTTCCTAGGAAGGTCTTCTGCCATTAGCATTAGACAGCTTCAAGGCCAAGTCACTCATCTCTAATCCTAAACCTGGGTATTGAAGATGGTAGGAAAGAGTGTACAATGTTTGGTATAAATGATTCTAAATTATGCTCTCCAGAGCTCCTGTGAGGGCAGGCTCTGAATCTCTCATTTTTACCTCAGCCCTTGAAACAACCCTTCCTTCTATCTAATATCTGCTTTGAGATTGTGTGCAAAATTTCCTATGCACAACCCATTTTCTGGTAAAAATACACTTGTAGTCACTAGTGTGGTGTCGAGGCAGATTCATTATTCCATCAGAGAGAAGATGCATTCTCAGACCCAAGGAATGCATTTATTATTACATCCTTTCTAAGAGTCCTTAAAAGATTCACATGAAGGTTACAATTAATGAGATATTAAGATATGGCACTTTTGTATCTGACAGATTGGAATCAATATCCTTGTTAGTCTAAATCTAAGAAAAATGCGAAGAGAAGGCATTTAGAATGATTTTTTAAAAGTTCATTAGAGGAAAGGAAACCCTTTCTTAAGTTAGTGTAAGTGGAAAAACTTTGGCTCTTATTCCGGAAAAAGAATCATGCATGGAAAACCCCCAATTAAAAGGTCACTTTTAACTGAAACTGAAACAAGTTTGAGTCTAAAATCAGAGAAAGAAGGATAAGATAGTAAATATTCTTTAAACTGAAAAGAAATGTGATACTTTTCTAAACTGTTACCTTTGAGAAAGTTATGAAGTCATTTGTCACTTTTTCTTGATCCAAATTACTTGATATTCCAGAAAACAAAACTAAATATTTCTAAAGAAGCTTGAGGAGAATGATTTAGCCTTACACAAAGGAAATTCTCTTTCCTTTTTGGTGTTCCTTTAAGAGGAATTTTTATTGTTGAAGGAAATGTCCCAATATCTTCCAGTTCTTCATAAAGTTTCCTTAAGAGTGGGTCTTAGTGGGGGCGGGGGGGGGGGGGTTTCTGTAGTGTTAGTGTTGACTATTTTTTTTTTGTTGTTAATTTATCCATAGGGATTATGTCATCTTCTGGGATCACAGACTGTCTGGGCAGATCATTTGTGTGTAGTTGGAAGGTAGTTCTGTTCTTAGAATTGTCTCAGTATATTCCTGGGTTCTCTTCTGGGGAGAATGGTGTTTGGAGGTTGCTTACCTGATGGAGCAATCCTAGTATTAGAATTGTCTGCTGGCATTTGCACCCTTATATCCCTTGTGAATTCTCCTCTTTAATCCTGCAGGTGGAAGCTTGCGAACAATGTTTCTTGGGCTATTTTGGGGGCAGGATTCTAGGATGGCAGGGCCCTGCCACTGAGATGCTCTCACATAGGATTGCAAAAGTGGAAGAGAAACAGAAATTCTTTTTCTCCTGTCCTCTGACAGTGGTGGTGCACTGCGGAGTAGGCTTGCCAGATGTCCAGTTGTGAGTGTTTGCCATTTCACCCATTTTGGAGCTGTGAGAAGCTGAGAAGCTACTTTCATGGTTTGGATTTTGGGGCACGACAGCCTCTTCTCTTTTTGTGGCCACAAACCTGAAACTTAAGCAGCTCCTCCTGGCTTTACTTCTCTAGTCTATCTAATAGTTTTATAGGCACCCATTGAATTGAATTATATTGAATCCGTGCCTGGTTAAAATATGGCATGGTTTCTGATTTCCTGGCTGAATCCTGACTAACAAAGGGGATTTTCCTCAACATTTATGTTCTTCCAGTGAAGAAAGTTTTCATTTTTTTTTTTTTTTGCTGGAGTCCATTAAACTTTAGAAGAGAAAATTTTATATAGGTCTCATCTTTAGCAAGGGCATGAGACTTGGTTTCATTTTATTTTTTTAAGTCAATTCAGGGGGCACCACAATTTTTAAAAATTTTTTGTATATTTTTTTACTGGAGTTCAATTTGCCAACATATAGCATAACACCCAGTGCTTATCCTGTCAAGTACCCCCCTCAGTGCCCATCACCCAGTCACCCCATCCCCCTGCCCACCTCTCCTTCCACTACCCCTTGTTCATTTCCCAGAGTTAGGAGTCTCTCGTGTTTTGTCACCCTCTCTGATATTTCCCACTCATTTTATCTCCTTTCCCCTATTATCCCTTTCACTATTTTTTAAAAATATTCCCCGAATGAATGAGACCACATAATGTTTGTTCTTCAGATTGACTTACTTCACTCAGCATAATATCTTCCAGTTCTATCCACATTGAAGCAAATGGTGGGTACTTGTCATTTCTAATGGCAACAACACAATTTTTAATAAAAATGACATATGGTTAATCTCTTTCTAGCTGAATTTATAATCCAATTTATACATGTCAGCATTTTAAAGAGTTAATTAGTCTATAGATACTAATGCAGCTATGAAACATGTATTTAATAACCAAGAAAGGAAGTTTGCTATATCATCTGTGCAGCTCCCTTTTCAATTATGTGCTTATTATTAATGATAAATGGGAAAAATCAAACATATAATCTGGGACCATCATTAATTGCTAATCAACGCCTGTCTGAACATGACCCAGTGATAATCATCCATTCTTATTTATGGCATGTGGTTTCAGGGTAGGGGGTATAAGGTTGGCAAAGATGAGAGAATCCTAGGGCTTTGACATGGTTGGCATGGGGCTTTGCCTAGAAGGGCCCTGGATCAGAGAAGTTTCTCCCACCTATAACCCCAACCTACACTGAGGATTCCAGGGAGTTGTCCATCATTTTTATAGCTGAATAATATTTCATGGTGTATGTGTATTCCATATATGTATTACATTTTCCTTACCCATTCATTTGTTGGTGAACTTAGATTATTTCCATATCTTGGCTATTGTGAATATGCTGCAATAAATATGGAGATATTTCTTTGAGATACTGATTTCATTTCCTTTTGGTATATACCCAGAGTAGGATTGTTGGGTCATATGATAGTTCTATTTTTAATTTTTTGAGGAATCTCTGTATTGTTTCCATAATGTACGTACCAATTTACTTTTCCACCAACAGTGTACAAAGGTTTCCTTTTCTCCATATCTCACCAATAATTGTTATCTTTTGTCTTTTGATAATGCCATTCTAACAGATATGAGGTGGTGTGTCATTGTGATTTTGGTTTGCATTTTCCTGATGATTTGTAATTTTGAGGGCCTTTTTCATATACCTGTTGCCGGTTTGTATGTCTTCTTTTGAGACATTTCTACTTAGGTCTTCAATTTTTATTGGATTATTTATTTATTATTGAATTGTAGGAGCTCCTTATATATTTTGGATATTAACCTCTTATTACATATATGGTTTGAAAATATTTTCTTACATTATATGTGTTGTCTCTTCACTCTGTTGATTGCTTCCTTTCTACATAGAACTTTTTAGTTTGATACACTCACACTTGTATATTTTTGCTTTTGTTCCCTGTGTTTTTGGGTCATATTCAAAAAAATCATCACCTAGACTAATGTCAAGAAGATTTTCCCTTATATTTTTTTCTGGTAGTTTTAGAGTTTCAAGTCTTATGTTTAAGTGTTTAATTCATTTTGAGTTGATTTTTGTATATGGTATGAGATAAAAGTACAATGTCATTTTTCTGCATGTGGATGTCTACTTTTCCTGGCACCATTTATTGAAGAGACTGTCCTTTCCTTGTTGTGTGCTCTTGGCATCCTTATTTTGAAGGACACCACAAGAAAAGAAAGTTTCAGGCCAATATTGTTGAATAATACTGTGCAAAAATCCTCAGTGAAATACCAGCAAACTGAATTCAACAGACACATTAAAAGGACTTTACTTCATGATTAAGTGGGATTTATCCCAGAATGCAAGGATAGTTCAATCTCCACAAATCAATAAATGTGATACATAACATTTATTGTTATGTACATAACATGATAAAGCTATATGTCATAAAAATTATGAGCATCTCAATAGGTCCAGACACGGTATTTGAGAAAATTCAACATCTATCATAATAAAAACTCTCAACAAATTAGGTATAGGAGGAATATACCTCAATATAATAAAGGTTGTATATGTAAAAGCCTGTAGATTATATCATATTCAATAATGAAAAGCTGCAATATTGTTTGAGTTCAGAAAAAAGATAAGAATGTCCATTCTCACCACTTCTGTTCAATATAGTACTAGAAGTCCTAGCCAGAGAAATTAAGCAAGAAAAAGAAATCCAAATTAGAAAGGAAGAAGTAAAATTGTCTTTGTTTGCAGATGACATGATCTTTTACATAGAGAAAACCCTAAAGAATCTATTAAAAAAACTGTTAAAACTAATAAATTCAGTAAATGTGCAGGATAGAAAATTAACACACACATACAGTTAATACATAAAAATCATTCTATAGAAGCAGTCAATTATGTTATACATTTTCAAAAGTTTTCGGTACAAAGAACTGTGCCAATTAAAATTTGCATAACAATATACTTTCAATTTTATAAAATAAATTTATTTTATAAAATATAAAATTATTTATTTTAATTTTATAAAATAAATGTGCATGTCAAATATTTTACTTTTAAAGGATGCCAACAGGCTAGAGACTGCTGTCTCACATTCTCAGAATGAATATTAGGATTTTAGATTCTTAGATTCTTAGAGTTAACAGGCAAAATTCGATTAAGCTTTTTCTTTTTTTTTAAAAAATTTTTTTATTTATTTATGATAGTCACACACAGAGAGATAGAGAGAGAGGCAGAGACATAGGCAGAGGGAGAAGCAGGCTCCATGCACTGGGAGCCCGATGTGGGATTCGATCCTGGGTCTCCAGGATCGTGCCCTGGGCCAAAGGCAGGCGCTAAACCACTGTGCCACCCAGGGATCCTGATTAAGCTTTTTCTAGCAGTGAACAGTTACAGCAAATTATTATGTCATAATTTCAGTATTAAGTTCATTAGATGTGAAACAGAGGCCATGTGGCTACAAGTGAACTGAGGCCTTGAAGCCAGCTCTACATGGGAAGCCAGTTCCAACAGATATTAGGTGAGGAATCTTGGGGGCTTCCTTCAACTCCTCCAAGGCTGTTTTCTCAGTTATAAGCTGGGATAATAATACCTAAGAATTAAGTAGTTAATGTATATAAAATAGCATAATACCAGTCACTAACAAGTACCCATGTACAATCATTTATTTATTTCATGGCTATTTATTATCCTCATTATCATTATTATATCACAGCTATTGAAAATTCATAGTGTGTTTTTCTGTGTTGGTAAACCCATTTTTTACTAAGGCCAGAAGATAGGATAGAGACAGGTGAGTGTTTTCTGTGTTTTGGTTTGTTTACCTTTCTTTACTTGTGGACTAAGCATTCAGAACCAGGCATAGTGGGCCATAAAAAATACAGGTTGGAAGTGATAAAGAAGAAATGTGGGGCAGATTAAGAGAAGATTAAGTTATAGACAGTTGAACGGTGAGCAAAGGGAAGGGGTTCAGCATGGTCCTGTAAGCACTGAAAAGTAAATAGATCCAGTCTGGCAGGCAGAGACATCAGAAATGAAGGTGGCAGTTGAATAGTGAAGTCAGGTGAGCATCACCACTAAGGTACCAGAAAGTGTGACCATTCTCTAATAGGTGAAAGTGAAGGAATCTGCATGAGCAAGGCAATGTATCAGGCGTTAGCAATCAGATAAGACAAAACTCTTACTCTATAAGCAAATGAGTGAATTTGAATGCAAGGGTGTGGAGGTAGAAATCTAGTCAAATGGAGAGAAAGAAATCTAATCAGATGGAATGGACAACCATTGCCAGGGTGGTGTAGACTTAGTGGCCATGGAAGTCCTTGGGGTCTAAGGTAGATACACTGAGTACCAAGTGTCCTCAGCTGCTCAAGCTGTTATAACAAAAATGCCATAAACAGGGTGACCTAAAAATAGACATTTATTTCTAAAAAAAAAAAAAAAAAGCCATTTATTTCTCACAGTTCAGGAGCCTGAGAAGTCCTATATCAGGGTGCGAGTATGGAGAGGTTTTGGTGAGAGTCCTTTTCCTGGCTTGCCATCCTCAGATGGCAGAGAGAGAGGGTGAGCTGGTGTCTCCTTCACTAATCCCAACTTGGGCTTTACCCTCATGACTTCACCTAAACCTACATATCACCCAATGGCCCCACCATCTATTACCATGTTGAGTTAGGGCTTCAACATATAAATTTTAGGAGGGATATAAACATTTAGTCCATAACACCAGGTCTTCAGTTGGCTGACTAGGGCTACTAAGTGATCTGTTCTCCTCAGGCATGTTTCAGGCATTGGGCTTTGCTACACCCAAAGGTAGATTGTGTCAGGGAAAGGCAGGCAGGAGCTTATATTCAACAAAACACTCTTAAATTTCTAATCATTGCAAATTTGAATACTCTAGAGGTAGTGTTATGTTATAGAGATGTTCTTTTTTTGTTTCTTTATTAATTACAGCATTATTAAGTTGTGGCTCTTTGTAATGGTTATAGCTCAAGGAGAAGTTGAATATAATGAAAAATTAACTGCATTTGAATAAAAAAATCCTAAGAGTGACAGTAATTGCATGAGAAAGTTAGTTTTGTTTTTTTTTTTTTTAAGTTAGTTGTTTTTAACTGCAGTTTGAGAAGGACATCCACACTGGACCAGAGGAGGCGAAGTCTATGTTTGTAATAATTGTGAAAAGCCAAAGAGAAATACAATGGAAGTATAAAATGTCATACAACAACTGTTAAGAGGTTGTTTTTTTCTTTTTTTAAACCTTTGTTTTTCCCTGGGGAGAGTTTTAGGGAGTGATGCATTTTACACATTTCTAGAGCAGCTTAGGTCTAAAAAGTTACACACTTAAGGACTTCAGTGAAATCACCACAAGATTTCCAGACTCCAACAACATTAAATCTTTGCTGGAAGACCTCTCTGTAATCCTCTATTTCTCTCTACTTAAAATTTGACCTTAGAAACGTTTATATTTAAGAAAGTGGAAAGAAAATAACTTCCACTTTTTGATCAAAAGCATCAATTTTTTCCATGCTCATGGATTGGCAGAATTAATATTGTGAAAATTTCAATGTTACCCAGGGCAATTTATACATTTAATGCAATCCCTATCAAAATACCATGGATGGACTTTCTTCAGAGAGTTAGAACAAATTATTTTAAAATTTGTGTGGAATCAGAAAAGACCGCAAATAGCCAGGGGAATTTTATTTTTTATTTTTTTTTTTTTAATTTTTATTTATTTATGATAGTCATACAGAGAGAGAGAGAGAGGCAGAGACACAGGCAGAGGGAGAAGCAGGCTCCATGCACCGGGAGCCTGATGTGGGATTCGATCCCGGGTCTCCAGGATCGCGCCCTGGGCCAAAGGCAGGCGCCAAACCGCTGCGCCACCCAGGGATCCCGGGGAATTTTAAAAAAGAAAACCATATCTGGGGGCATCACAATGCCAGATTTCAGGTTGTACTACAAAGCTGTGGTCATCAAGACAGTGTGGTACTGGCACAAAAACAGACACAGAGATCAATGGAACAGAATAGAGAACCCAGAAGTGGACCCTGAACTTTATGGTCAACTAATATTCGATAAAGGAGGAAAGACTATCCACTGGAAAAAAGACAGTCTCTTCAATAAATGGTGCTGGGAAAATTGGACATCCACATGCAGAAGAATGAAACTAGACCATTCTCTTACACCAGACACAAAGATAAACTCAAAATGGATGAAAAATCTAAATGTGAGACAAGATTCCATCAAAATCCTAGAGGAGAACACAGGCAACACCCTTTTTGAATTCGGCCACAGTAACTTCTTGCAAGATACATCCACAAAGGCAAAGAAACAAAAGCAAAAATGAACTATTGGGACTTCATCAAGATAAGAAGCTTTTGCACAGCAAAGGATACAGTCAACAAAACTAAAAGGCAACCTACAGAATGGGAGAAGATATTTGCAAATGACGTATCAGATAAAGGGCTAGTTTCCAAGATCTATAAAGAACTTATTAAACTCAACACCAAAGAAACAAACAATCCAATCATGAAATGGGCAAAAGACATGAAGAGAAATCTCACAGAGGAAGACATGGACATGGCCAACATGCACATGAGAAAATGCTCCACAACACTGACCATCAGGGAAATACAAATCAAAACCACAATGAGATACCACCTCACACCAGTGAGAATGGGGAAAATTAACAAGGCAGGAAACCACAAATGTTGAAGAGGATGCGGAGAAAAGGGAACCCTCTTACACTGTTGGTGGGAATGTGAACTGGTGCAGCCACTCTGGAAAACTGTGTGGAGGTTCCTCAAAGAGTTAAAAATAGACCTGCCCTACCACCCAGCAATTGCACTGTTGGGGATTTACCCCAAAGATTCAGATGCAATGAAACACCGGGACACCTGCACCCCGATGTTTCTAGCAGCAATGTCCACAATAGCCAAACTGTGGAAGGAGCCTCGGTGTCCATCGAAAGATGAATGGATAAAGAAGCTGTGGTCTATGTATACAATGGAATATTCCTCAGCCATTAGAAACGACAAATACCCACCATTTGCTTCAACGTGGATGGACCTGGAGGGTATTATGCTGAGTGAAGTGAGTCAGTCGGAGAAGGACAAACATATGTTCTCATTCATTTGGGGAATATAAATAATAGTGAAAGGGAATATAAGGGAAGGGAGAAGAAATGTGTGGGAAATATCAGGAAGGGAGACAGAACATAAAGACTCCTAACTCTGGGAAACGAACTAGGAGTGGTGGAAGGGGAGGAGGGGGGGTGGGGGTGACTGGGTGATGGGCTCTGAGGGGGGCACTTGACGGGCTGAGCACTGGGTGTTATTCTGTATGTTGGTAAATTGAACAACAATAAAAAATAAATTTATTTTAAAAAAAGAATATGAAGAAAAAACAAAAAAACCAAAAGCCTCACTTTTTTCTTTTTTAAAGAAGAGGACAACTTTCTATGTAGTTATTTTTGGTAAAATTCTAAAGATTTTTAAACCCTTTCCATGCCATTACTTTTTTTTTTTTTAACTAGAAAGAGAAGATATCAATAAGGAAGTGTTTATTTCTAAGCTTTTGGCCTAGTCAAGCTCAGAGTATAGGGCCATCATCATAGCATGAGAACTCAGCTTCCTTATGAATTATTCAAATTGACAAGGACTCCTCAATTGAATTAAGACTAGAAAAAACAGTGTAGTTTGGGAAGAACTGGAATTCCATTGTAAAGAAAGACTATTAGAATCTTAGAGATTTTTAAAAAATATTTTATTTATTCATGAGAGACACACACAGAGAGAGGCAGAGACACAGGCAGAGAAAGAAACAGGCTCCACGCAGGGAGCCAGATGCAGAACTCGATCCCAGGACCCCCAGATCACACCCCGAGCTGAAGACAGACGCTCAACCACTGAACCACCCAGGTGTCCCAGAATCTTAGAGATTATAAAGAATTCAGAAACTATGAGCCTGTAGTGTTGTGTAGTTGATGGTATTTTGGGCCACAGTAAGACTGAGAGATCTTTTATGTAAATGTCAGCCAAGAGAGTCTAATGACCTGAGAACCAAAATAGCCTTTGACCATCATAATGAGTCAAGTTAAACTATTACTGTTTATCACTAGGGTTTAGGTGAAAAACCACCAGCATGATAAATTTTCCCTGGACATTATTTTTGTAAAAACAAGAAAGGATGGGTAAATATCAAAGAATGCTTTCCTTTTCAAATATAGTAGTGAAGGAGAGGATTAGGAAAAGAAAAATGAAAATAAGAATAGTGGATTTCCTGATCTAGCTGGTAGAAAATATAACTTCTGTTGTTAGATCAGGAGAGGCGCGAGCCACAGCAAGCAGAATGTCAGTGGGGATTCCTGTTAGGTGGACTAGCCAGGGCAGTTGGGAATTCAGCAACAATAAGCATTTTTTGTATTGATCATTGCCTAGCTTGGGAAGCCAGTGGTATTCCTCTCATTATTTCAGCCAAGTGGTGCAGAACCTCTCAGAGAAGGAGGGCTGTTTGTGGTAGGGGGTTAGAATCAGCAGCACCATGTAATCTTCAGGGCCTGTGTGAATGAGGAGTAGTCAGCTGAAAGAGCATTCAGCCAATAGATTCATTCCACCCTGATGTTATGCTCATTCAAAACAGAAACAGAAAAATAAAGCGATTAAATCATAATTTCGCAGTTGCTACTTGGAGTTTTTCCAGGATTTCCATTGCAGTGCCAAACTACATTAATTAAAGTAGGATTTTGAAGTGGGAGAATGGTAAACTGCTTGATAGTATTTTATTCACCGGCATAAACTAGTAAAAACCTTTTTCTGTAGGATTTTTTCCTCTTTCTCTCTTTTTAAACAAGAAAGGAGCATATTACAAATAAATACTTATATGTACTATAAGTGTTTGCTTTCATACCATTTCTAATCAGCTCTGTTTCATATTAAATTCTTTAAAGAACCTCTATAATACTGAAATACCAGTGTTTTCTGGAACTTATATATGGGATATTCTTTTGGACACTAGGGATTTTATTGACACTTTTCACTTTCTAGAGGGGCAAATATTTTGTAGAAGTCCTAATATTTTGCCTCCTGCATATAGTCATAATTTTGGGTGTGATGTCCTTCAACTATCCAACAAATATTTACTGAGCACTTAGTATATGCCATGGACTGTGCTAAACTTTGAGGATGCCAAAATGATTAGATACGAAATCCCTTATGAAGCTGTTAGATCATCTCCAGGCTTGAGATCAGCAAGCATGTGGGGGTCACTGAGAGCTGTCACATTCAGAAAGAGTTATGAAAGCTAAAAAGAAAAACAGTCGTTGACTACATCTTCTATATCAGGCAGGAAGCCCAGAGTTTTAAATTTATTTATGTGTTTTATAATAGTGGTGACAATCCCAGATTAGAAACTTCTAATATATTAATTTACCTGTGAATAGATAGTAACTATTATGTATTTCTTTCATCTGTTGATTCCTTTCCTACTGTGTATTATTGATTCATTCCTACCTACAATTTTGCCTTTTACCTGGTCCCCTAGATTCACTTCTTCTTCTTTTTTTTTTTTTTTTTAGATTCACTTCTTTTAGCACTGCAATACACAACTGATGACTTCTGCTGGGAAAATCAATTTAGAACAGTCCAGTAGAAAGGCGATATGAATCAAATGTCTAATGAAAAATTTTTAGTAACTTTCTTGAAAGAGTACAAAGAAATAAGTGAAATTAATTTAAACAATATATTTTATTTAATCCGCTCTACTCAAATATTATTGTAACACATAATCAATTAAAAAATATATTCATAGGATATTTTACATTTCTATTTTCTGAGACCAAGTCTTTGAAATCTAGTGTGTATTTTGGTCTAGCTACATTTCAGGTGCTCAGTAGCCACATGTGCCTTACCTGGTTCAGCATT
Organism: Vulpes lagopus; assembly: GCF_018345385.1. Lineage (NCBI taxonomy): Eukaryota > Metazoa > Chordata > Mammalia > Carnivora > Canidae > Vulpes > Vulpes lagopus. The sequence goes on along the minus strand of NC_054824.1, from coordinate 96,210,400 downwards.
TCAACCTCTATCAGGAAGCCTTTACCAGATCTTTCTGCTTTGCTTCGTGCAAAGGTTGCTAATCAGGTTACCAGTCGATATCTACATGTGAATTAGTATCTAGTTCATTTCATTTCATGTGTGGGCTTTCAACAGGAATCATTTGATTCTTTTATGGCCTCTCTTCACAAGGGGTCAAAATGAGTGTTCATAAGCTGGCTGACCATGATTTGGTTTGCTAAATTTTATAGAAGCATAAATAAATTAAACTACTGAAACCTATTTCTTATTCTGTGTAATTTCACTGGTTTATTCAGTCATTTATCTACCAAATATTTATCGAGCTCTTATTAGGAGTCAAAGATTGGGCTAGGCAATGACAATACAGTGTTCCCAGTACATCATGCACATCTTTCAGCGGCAATACGTAGTCTCCTGTGAGTTTGAAATTTATTTTACTCTGTTATTCCCGGCTTTTTAGAATTATAGATCTGGAGAGAACACTAAAGACCATCTAGTGTTCACACTGAATTTGTTGGATGTGAGAACTGAAGTTCCTAAACGCTAAGTGATGTAGCCGGGTTGTAAAACTTACTAGTGGTGGAACTAGGACTAGAACTCAGGTCTTATTTTTACTTTAGTACATTATGCTTCTTCTGTATTATAATCATTGAAAAAGCTCACAAATTTACAAATCCCGCAAGCAAATCTAGATTTTATAACAAACAACACAGCTAACACCGTTGCATACTGGAACCAATTTTTCCACTTGAAAAATTTCTTTTGTCGTAACCAGTTTTCCTTCTCTTCACTGGGCAGATTTTCAAAAGTGCTGCAATTTTCATGAACAAATCTTAACTTGTGGAATAGAGGAAGACAAGATGTTCCCAAAGGTTAATTACATATTTCGTTTTTCTGTAACTTTCTGCTTCCAGGACTTTGACTCATCGGTCAATAAAACTGTAGGTGTGCCTGTCACCAACATGAAGGTCTGCAAGGAAATTTGATTAATACGACTTCCAAGGATAAATTTCAGTTTAGCATAAAGTTAGACCTCAGATAATAAAAATCCAATTCCACAATATTGTCTTTTACTTTAACCACCGGCAGAGTAAACAGTTTGTAGTGTTGACACATGGAAGTAGCGTATATGATATTCTTTAATATGAGTCTTATATATACAGAGATGACATTTTAAAAAAGATTTTATTTATTTTTGAGAGAGAGAGGGAGAGAGAACAAGGATGAGCCTGGGAGAGGGACAGAGGGAGAAGCAAAGTCTCCACTGAGCAGGGACCTCGATGTCCAGGACCCTGGGATCATGACCTGATCCAAAAGCGGATGTTTAATGGACTGAGCTACCCAGGTGCCCCAGAGATGACATTTCTTAAACAGAAAACATATTTAACTTTTTTCTATCTTGAGTATTTTCAAGTGTTTTCCTTGATTAGAGCACTTATTATAAAAGCTATCATTGTGGTACAATATTATCTGTATAAGATGTTTATTAAATCATTTAAAATGATATATTTTAGAGTGTAGTCCTTGTATTACTGCGTCTGAATCACTCAGGGGCTTATTGCTGATACTCACTCTAGACCTACTGGATTTGAATTTTTTAAGATTGCTAACAGCCAGAGGTTTGCATTTTTAAAAAATACATCAGATAATGCTTGTATACATGAAATTTTGGGAACCTCTGATCTGAATGCAGAGAAGACTATAAGTTTAAAAATATTACTGTTCCTCCAGACACTGGCATTTTCCTTGCCAGTTGTTTTTCCATATTTTGTAGCTAGAAGTAAGATCAACTGCTATCCATTAAGTTAATTGACATGGCTAAGTATTCTGAAGATGTTAGCTGAACCATTTGTTTAGTTTATTTGAATTTCAGTCAGTTAAGTAATCAATATCTTTGGAATAACTACTGGAGTAAGGCTCTTTAGAGAATAACCAAAGGTATATCAAAGCTTAGCTTCCAGAAGGAAGCTTGTCAATGCGTCCATCTCCTGGTGGTCCTTTTATATTTACTACGTTCCTCTGTTGCCTTGTCCATCTCTCTGCCTGGATATGAATTCCATGGTGGTTAGGCACCAAATCATACTCATTTTTGTGTCCTTAGCTCCTAGGACCATGCTTGGATGTAATAGTCACCTATTATATGTCCATAGTTGAATTTTGAATGAACAGATAAGACACTGGGACATGTTCCAGGGATGATCAAGGATAGAATGATCAAGTCGTTGAATTTGAAAGCCAGGATGTGTTTAGAGACCACAGATAATTCTAGCGAAATGTTCAAGGAAGGAAGTATAGGTGAGTTTCAATTTATGCTTATTATTATCATTAAATGTAGTAAAAATATATTCTATTAAATTTTATATGATACTCTCCCACATATTATTGTGCAAATACTTCCCAATGCTGTTAAGGATTCTCTAGGCAGCATTAATGATTATATAATTAATGATTGAATGTTTATATTTTATATTAATCTTCTCAGGATTTGTCTTAATATTTTCTTTCTTTTTCGCTTTTATAAAGAATGCTGCACTGAGCATCACTTTGCACAAAATTCCTTTCTGTCTTTTGAATTATATGAGGTTAAATGATCACATATTTTTGAGGCTATTTGAATATATCAAATTAATTAAAAATTTCTATATATGAATTGAACATGAATAAATGAATATGGCATTTCTTAAGTGAACTGCATGAAATTTAGCAATTTCTTTTTTTTTTTTAAACAGTTTATTTTATTTTATTTTTTTTAATTTTTTATTTATTTATGATAGTCACAGAGAGAGAGAGAGGCAGAGACACAGGCGGAGGGAGAAGCAGGCTCCATGCACTGGGAGCCTGATGTGGGATTCGATCCCGGGTCTCCAGGATCGCGCCCTGGGCCAAAGGCAGGCGCCAAACCGCTGCGCCACCCAGGGATCCCCAATTTAGCAATTTCTTATAGAAGTGACATTCTAGACTGCAGTCGGGTTCCTAGGTTGCTTTCTGAATTTTATTTTTTTCCGTGGAACTGACTAAAATATCACTTATAACCCCAAATGCTAAATTGCTTTAAGATTCAAATACTCAAACTGAGATTTGATTGCAGAATACAAGTCTTAGAGGCCTCACATTGTACATCCGTTGAGACTTAGAGCGTCTCTAAATCTTTACTTACTTTGAGCCCCAAAGGAGGAAAGGGAGAGAGGATGTGGTTGGTGGGTGGAATCACTCAAGGCTGGGTGGTCCCGGTCCCACAGCAGCTTTCGAGGAGGGCCTGCTAGTGGAGTGTGTGTGTAGGGATCTCTGGTGGCAGATGAGTAGAGTCGTACTGTCTACACAGAGGCCACTCATGTTGGCAACTGCACATCCTGAAAAATACGGTGGATTATATTGGATGTTGATTATTGTCCTAATAAATCTGGATTGACTCTGTAGCAATGCGGTGCTGCTGAAAATATTTTCTTTTTGTATTTATCTATGGTTCAAACATATAATTGAAATGAAATTGAAAGGGGAAAAAATTCAATGTGTGGATTCTGTTGATCTACTGGGATTCCCTTTGGTGTCTTTTACTACTGTAGCCTATTCCCATAGCTTTTCTAAGCTTTCTCTTCTTTTTCTCTTTTTCTTTTAACAGCTCTATTGAGAGATCTTTGATACATAAAAATTGTATATATTTAATGTATACATCTTGATGTTTCGATGCATGTGTACATTGTAAATACTACAATTGAGCTAATTAACATACCCATCACCTCTACATAGTTAGCACTGTGTGTGTGTGTAACAACACCTGCACCTGCCACTCTCTTCAGTGCCTTGGGGCTGTGGGAGCCACTTTGCCACAGTCACAGGGGATCTGGAATACCTCCCACTCTCTACGCCTTAGCTAATGACTGACCAGTGCCAGAATATGAGAATTCAGCACTCTTGCCTTAGTATGAAAAACTCTTGCCTTGAATGTAATTTGTGTTGGTTCATAAACTTGCCCGGCAGCTTTACCTGGATTCAGTCATGTATATAGTCCAGACAGTTTCCAGAACATATTGCTCTCTCAAGGCTGTGTTCTTGGAACAGCCTCCACAGTGGGAGCGGATGGCAGAGTATACGATCTAAGGACAGGGCAGGGGGTGAGGAGCTTCCATTGCCTGGTCTAGCCTGTGGATCAACCAGTGGTCAGTCCTCTCAGGGAACTCCAACAATTTGCATTTCAGAATTCCCTCCAAAGGATCAGTCTGAAACTGCCTGTGAGAGACCTCACACCTCAGTTGGCCTCTTCCCTACCCTTAGCTACTTCCCCAAACCCTTTACCAGTGTCTGCTGGGAGCACTTCTTTAATAGCTTATTGACATGCAAATCTTGTTCCAGAATCTGTTTTTGGGGAACCGAGCTTAAGATACTGTATCAAGTTCATTCAGGCTTTTATACTCTCTCCCTTTCTCCTAATAACTAAAGACATCTTTACGCAGTTGAATTCGTACCACACACACACACACAAACATAGCCATTTACTTTGATCCCATTCAGTATTTTTTCAACCATGTCACTACTTGCTACATGATCTTCTGCTGGTGTCTGGGTTTAATACACAGTTTTGAATTGTCAAATATTTATGCTGTTGCTTTAACTTTATAGAAGATGCTCTGATGAATACCCTACCTTTTCCTTATTGTGCTATCCTAGGATACATTCATAAAATGTGTGTGAACATTTTTACAACTTGAACTTTGTGAGAGTTTGACCAGTTTAAAAAGGCACTAGTTAGCCACATGAATGGATGGAGGGACAAAGGAGAGGGGTAAGGGGAGAGGGAGAGAGAAGCAGATTCCCTGGTAGTTGCAGAGCCCGATGTGGGGCTTGATTTTAGGACCCTGGGATCATGACCAATGCCAAAATTAAGAATCTGATGCCTAAGCTACTGAGCCACCCAGTGGCTTAAAAATGTTTAAATGCTTAAGATGAATGAGATCATTTTAAGCATTGTTCACATTTTAGGTATTACATGGCACTAACCATGGCAGCAGTAACCATGCTGACAACCATTTACCGAGCACTTTGTGTTTGGTATTTTATTAGGTGCTTTGCCAAGATTATTTAATCCTTTGAGCAACCTTGTGAATTGTTATGATCATATGATGAAAGAACTGAAATTGAGAAATGTAAACATTTTGCAAAGATTTTATGGCTGGTAGGTGGCCAATGTAGGACTCAAGGTAGAAGTCTGACTGCAAATCTGCTCCCCAACGATTTTCTCCCTGCTTCTTTACCTAATCTGTTTAATTTTATTACTAGCTATGTTAAGCATTTATTTATTTGTAAATTATACTTCTTCTTGAATGAATTCTTGCCAATTCATCAATTGGAAGATTGATGATTTTTCTCGCCATTTTGTATGATCTTTTTATATACTATAGATGGGAAAACCCCTGTGAATTATTGTTGAAAATATTGGTGTCTATTTTATTTTTGGATTATTTTTATTATAAATGTCAAGTTCTCTTATTACTGTTTTCTTTCTGTATGTAACTTTTTCAAATTAATCAAAGCATCAAACAGTACTCTTCCAAAAAGCTGGTATGCTTTCCTATTTTTTAGAATTTCAGTATTTAGATTTTTAAAATATTTAATTATTTAATGCAAATTGGCTACATATTTTTTGCATGTGTACAGTGTACATTTGGTGTAGTGACTATTTTGAAGGTAAAAGAGTGAACTCATGTAATGTGTTTTAGTAAAGGAATATGGAAATTGGACGGTTTTGTGTAAGGGAAGGAATTAACATGTATGGAATGTGTGGTATGGGCTAGCTTAACATATAAGCATGGAATCTGGTCAGACTTTTCTATTAACCTACTCTTGCTATGACAAGAATATAAAAGTAAGGTATTTGGAAAAAAGAAGAAAAAAAGAGAGCAGTCAGACAGGCTGAGATTTTACGTTTCTCCTTTTCTCTTTATGCTACTCATTGAGTGTCTAACACTATATAAGATGGAACATATTGAAGAATTTCCAATTACTTTGGGTTTTACAAAGAAAACATTTTTTTTTGTAAAAAATAGTTACATGAGCAATTCAGGTAAAAGCAGATTTATTTTTGGGGACCCAAGTGTGGGTTTTTAGAATTGATTTTATCTGAACAGGCTATTAATCATGAGATTATTATTTGCTGCACCAAAGGAGTCACATTGGCATCTGTCTTTTGCGGACTTAAGTATCTTTATGGATGTGGTACAACTGGGAGTAAATTCTGCTCTTCTGCTCTAAAGAGCTGTCACCAATAGCTCTTTGCTTATCTTCTAGTTTCTGTGACTTGTTTCAAAGGCAGTTCTTGTGGGGTTGGAAATAGGAGAGCAAGAGTACAACCCACAACTGACCTCATTTAAAACTAGTCAAACTAGTTAACCCAGTTACTTCTACAGTTTGGGTGACAATGTTTTATAATATTTGAGGAATATAAGGAAGGAGTAAATATAATAATGACTGACATTTGAATAGAAGCTTACTGCTTACACACTTTCGCAATTTATTAATTTTTCATAATAGCACAAGGTAGAGTTATCTTGAACCTAGAACCTGACTTGAGTTTTCAAGCCTTAGGTGATGCTGGAATTAGTAGGAAAGAGGCCTAGAGTTGTCTAGTGACAAACTTCAGATATAAAGAGTGGTGGCTCATGAAAGAGATTCTTCAGCTAGTGTAAGAAGGGAAACAAACAAATGGATAAACAGGAGAGGAGAGAAAAATGAAAAGTGTATCTGAGGAAGAAATTCCTCATAGTGAAGACTGAGTGTCTGAAGGAAATTTCAGCTTTTCTACTTTAGTTTGAATCTACTTTTTTTTTTTTTAATTTTTATTTATTTATGATAGTCACAGAGAGAGAGAGAGAGAGAGAGGCAGAGACACAGGCAGAGGAAGAAGCAGGCTCCATGCACCGGGAGCCCGACGTGGGATTCGATCCAGGGTCTTCCGGATCGCGCCCTGGGCCAAAGGCAGGCGCCAAACCGCTGCGCCACCCAGGGATCCCTGAATCTACTTTTTAGAATGATTTGTAAACATTTATGCCTGATTGCCAGAAGTTAAATAATCGACATCCTTAAGTCACGTGAGAAATTTTTTTTGTATAGGTTTGAGAAATTTTTAAGTAGTGATCCTTCACTCTTCAAGGTTGACAATGATGATGAGTTAACATTTACCAAGACTTACAAAGGATCACAGACAGTGCTGAGATATTTACCTGAAATATGGCGTAGTAACTTGATGAAACAAGCCCTATAACCCTCATTTTCAAACAAGGGAAAAGGAATTCTAGAGAGATTGAATAACAACTAGTAAGTAAATTGGCTGAGCTGTGATTAGATATCAGATTACCTGATGACATTTACATATTTAGTAGTTATACTCTACTGTAGGGCAGATATTAGAGACACTGTAGCAGACCTACCTGCACAAAAATGTTCCTATTTAGCAGAATATTCTAACCAGGTGAAAGCTCTGTCAAATTTTCACACAGTAGTCACTGGTTATTTATGTTAGTGGTCTTCACCATGCAGCCTGGAGAACCTCTTGTAATGCGGGCTATTGGGTCAAATTCTGTCCTCCACCAGACCACTGAGAAAATAACCTGCCTGGTGCCTTGATGAGGCAGCCAACATGACCAGAAGTGGGAAGGAGGGCAGCCTACCCAGCAGCAGCTCTATCACTCTCTCATCTTAGCTTTTGGCTTTGCTCTGTTACTAATCATGCCTGTTTTATAGATAAGAAACCTGAGGCTTGGAGATTCTTTCTTTCTTTCTTTCTTTTCTTTTCTTTCTTTTCTTTCTTTCTTTCTTTCTTTCTTTCTTCACTCACTCATTATTTTATTTATTTATTCTTATTGGATAGCAGGGAACAATGTTTTGGAAGAGAGCCTCCTTAAATATAGGTGGTATGAAAGATAAAGCCCTGAAGACTCTATCCTTTGGAAGGAGACTTTGGAAACTCAGTGAACTCCAGAACATCAATCAATCTAGATAATTTCGCACCCCCCCAAGCTTAATTCCAGTTAACACATATTGTTTTATTAGTTTCAGATATACAATATGATGATTCAACACTTCCATACATCAGTTGGTGCTCATCACAAGTGCCCTCCTTAATCCCTGTCACCTATTTCACCCATCTCCCCACCCACATCCCTACTGGTAACCATCCTTTCTTTATACTTAAGAATCTGTTTCTAAATTTGTCTCCCCCCACCTTTGCTCATCTGTTTTGTTTCTTAAATTCCATTTGTGAGTGAAATCATCTGGTATTTATTTTTGAGTGTCTTATTTTGCTGAGCATTATACTCTTTAACTCCATGTCATTGCAAATGGCAAGGTTTCATTCTTTTTTTAGGGCTGAATAATATTCCAGTGTGTGTGTGTGTGTGGGGGGGAGCATATCTTTAAGCATTCATCAATTGGTGGTCATGTAGGCTGCTTCCATAATTTGGCTGTTGTAAATAATGCTGCTATAAACACTGGGGTACTTATATCCCTTTGGATTAGTGTTTTTGTATATTTTGGGTAAATACCCAGTAATATTGCTGGATCATAGGGCAACTCTATTTTTAACTTTTTGAGGAATCTCCATATTCTTTTCCATAGTGGTTACACCAGTTTGCATTCCCAGCAATAGTGCAAGAGGGTTCTTTATTCTCCACATCTTCACCCACACTCATTTCTTGTGTTGTTGATTTTAGCCATTCTGACAGGTGTGAGGTAATATCTCATTGTAGTTTTGATTTACATTTCTCTAATGATAAGTGATGTTGAGTATCTTTTCATGTGTCTGTTTGGCCATCTGGATGTCTTCTTTGGAGAAATGTCTGTTCATTTCTTCTGTCCTTTTAGTTTTGTTGATTGCTTCCTTTGCTCTGCAGCTTTTTATTTTGATGCAATCCCAATACTTTATACTTTTGTTTCCCTTGGGAAACATCTAGACATGTTTAGACATACCTAGAAAAAAATTGCTACATCAGATGTCAAAGAGGTTACTTCCCATGTTATCTTCTAGGATTTTATAGCTCAGGTTTCACATTTAGGTCTTTTATCCATTTTGAGTCTATTTCTGTGTATAGTGTAAGGAATTGGTCCAATTTCATTATTCTGCATGTTTGCTGTCCAGTTTTCCCAACACCATTTTTTTTTGAAGAGACTATCCTTTTCCCATTGGATGTTCTTCCCTGCCTTGTCAAAATTAATTGACCCATATAGTTATGGATTCATTTCTGGGTTTTCTATTCTGTTCTATTGATCTATGTGTCTGTTTTCCTGCCAGTACCATACTGTCTTGATGACTACAGCTTTGTAATATAACTTGAGGTCTGAAATTGTGATTCCTCTAGCTTTGCTTTTCTTTTTCAAGATTGCTTTGGCTATTTGAGGTCTTTTGTGGTTCCATACAAGTTTTAGGATTGTTTGTTCTATCTCTATAAAATGCTGGTGGTATTTTGATAGAGGTTGTATTAAATGTGTAGATTTTTTTAGGTAATACAGATATTTTAACAGTATTAATTTTTCCAATCAATGAGCATGGATGTCTTTCTATTTCTTTGTGTCCTCTTCAATTTCTCTCATCAGTGTTCTGTAGTGTTCAGAGTACAGGTCTCTCACCTCTTTGGTTAGGTTTATTCCTAGGTATCTTATGGATTTTTCTGCAATTGTAAGAGGGATCAATTCCTTGATTTCTTTTTCTGCTGCTTCATTATTGGTGTATAGACATGTAACAGATTTCTGTACACTGATTTTGTATCCTATGGCTTTACTGAATTCATTACCGATTCTAACAGTTTTTCAGTGAAATCTTTCGGGTTTCCTATATGTAGTGTTATGTAATCTGCAAATAGTGAAAATTTGATTTCTTGCTTGCCAATTTGAATGCCTTTTGTTTCTTTTTGTTGTCTGATTGCGGTGACTTGGACTTCTAGTACTATCTGGAATAAGAGTGGCGATAGTGGACATCCTTGTCTTATTCCTGACCTTAGGGGAAAAGCCGTCATTTTTTTCTCCTTTAGGGATGATGTTAGCTGTGGGTTTTCATATAAGACCTTTATTATGGTGAGGTACATTTCCTCTAAACCTAATTTGTTGAGGGTCTTTTATCATAAATGGATGTTGTACTTTGTCAAAGGCATCTATTGAAATTATCATATGGTTCTTATCCTTTCCTTATTGATCTGTTAATTGATTTGTGAATATTGAACTATCCTTGCAAACCCAGGAAAAATCCCACTTAATTATGATAAATGATTTTTTATTGTATTGTGGGATTAGATTTGCTATTATTTTGTTGAGGATTTTTGCAGCTATATTAATCAGAGATAATGACCTGTAGCTCTCTGTTTTGGTGGCATCTTTATTTGGTTTTGATATCAGGGTGATGCTGGCCTTGTGGAGTGAATTTGAAAGCTTTCTTTCCTCTTCTATTTTTAGAAAGGTTTTGAGAAGAATAGGTATTAACTCTTTAAATGTTTGGTAGAATTCTCCTGTGAAGGACCAGAATTCTCCTGATCCCGGACTTTTTCTTGTTGGGAGTAATTTCTTTCCATTTCAGTTTTGGTAGTTGGTATATTTCTAGGAATTTACCAATTTCTTCTAGGCTGTTCAATTTGCTGGCATATGGTTTTTCATAATGTTCTCTTATAATTGTTTGTATTTCTATGGTTTTGGTTATTTCTCCTCTCTCACTTGTGATTTTATTTATCTGAGTCCTTTCCCTCTCTCTTTTTTTTTTGATAAAATTTATCAATTTTATTGATATTCCCCCCCAAAGAACGAGCTCCTGGTTTCATTGATGTGTTCTACTGTTCTTAAATTTCTATATCATTTATTTCTGCTCTAATCTTTACTATCTCTTTCCTTCTGCTGGCTTTAGGATACATTTGTTGTTTTTCTAGTTCCTTTAGTTATAGGGTCAGGTTGTTTGTTTGAGATTTTTCTTGCTTCTTGAGTAAGAAAAACCTGTATTGCTAGAAACTTCCCTCTTATGATTGGTTTTGCTGTATCCCAAAAGTTTTGGACTGTCGTTTTCATTTTCATTTGCTTTCATGTACTTTTTATCTCTTCTTTTATTTCCTGGTTGACCCATTCATTGTTTAGTAGCATGCTATTTAACCTTCATGTATTTGTGGTCTTCCCAGCTTTCTTCTTGCAGTTGATTTCTAATTTCATAGCATTATGCTCAGAAAAGATGCATGATATGACTTTGATCTTCTCAAATTCTTTGAAGCTTGTTTTGTGGGCTAATAGGTGATCTATTCTGGAGAATATTCTTGAGGGTAGTAGCCTTATGAAGAAGAGATCCATCAGTGTTCTTCCAGGTCATGTCCCATGTTCCCCAGGGCCTGCTGCTTCATAGAGTGTCTCCAATGTGTGCTGTGTGTGCTCTGCTATTTTGTTCTATCCGCTTTATCTTTGAGGCCATTCCTCTGCAGAGATTCTCTTTGCCTGATATGGGCGGTGTTTAGTCCCTGACCTGAATGTGGTGCCTTTTAACTAGGTGTGCCCTGGCCTGTTTGTGAAATAAGGCCTGTCGCTATTGTCACTGGAACTGAAGCTCTGCAAAAAGTCCTGCAGTGTGAGATATGGTATGTGCGGAGGTTTGGCCTGGTCTTCTAGGGGAGGCCTATCATGCTCAGACTGAGACAAATGAGACCGAGGAGGGCAGTTCCACCAGAGTGTGGGAGCAGGGCTTGGTGTAAGCAAGTTAGGTTGTGACTGTCCGTGTTGTGCTGGTTCCCACAAGAGATCTTGTGCTTATGCTGAGGGGCAGATAGGAGTGATGTGGGCCAGCTCCTTTGTTCCTGAGGGGTCTTTCTGTGAATGTTGTCTCTCTGGGACCACTTTGAGAGAAACAAATAACCTCCACTAGGTGCCCTAGGGACTCTTCAGATGCTGTTTCCATGCTGCATGTTCCTGGGTTGTTAGCTTGAGTTATCTCCAGGAGCAGTCCCAATGACCTCCTGGCTCTCCCAGAGCCAAGCATGCTGACCTTTAGAACTCCAGGCTTTAAGCCCCACTAGTTGCAAGAACTCATGAAATTTGGCCCCTCTTGCTTTTCAGGCCAATTGCTACAGGGATTCATTTCCCCCATGTGGGCTAGTCTGTCTCTTACCCTTCTCTGTGACCACTGATCCCTCCACACTGTGGCAGCCATCATCCATTTCCGTCCCTAGCTGTGTCTTTGCCTTTTCTACCTTTTTCAATGTGTTCTTTTCTCTTCCTTTACTTGTAGAGTTTGTTCTATCAGCCTTCAGGTCAATATTGAGGGTGATTTGATAATTTTCTAGTTGTATTCATGGGATGAGGTGCTAGGGTCCCCGCATCCTGATACCATCTTCCAAGCCATTCCATCCAGATAATTTCTTTAGAGAGTCAAAAATTTTCTGTATTTGGTTTGGTTCTAAAAATACCAAGGTCTAGGGGTCCCCAAGGGGCTTAGTTGGGCAAGTGTCTGCTTTTGGCTCAGGTCATGATCTTGAGGCCCTGGGATCAAGCCCTGTGTCAGGATCCCTGCTCAGTGGGGAGTCTGCTTCTCCCTCTCTCCTGCTCTTCCCTGCTGCTCATGCTTTCTCTCTCCCTCCCTCTTTCTCCCTTCTTCCCTCCCTCCCTCTCTCTTTCTCTCTCTCTCTCAAACAAAAAAATAAAAATATATCAGGCTCTAATAGAGACTGAGTTATTTCTCTGATAAGAAAATAAAGCTCCCCCCCTTAAAATGGTAACTTCCTTGTTTCTTGCCTTTTCAGAGAATGTATGTTCTTTCAGCAGCTAAGAACACAGATCTGGGTGCTGATCAAGAATCTGAAGTGAGGCCTGAGAAAACCCAGAACTGAGGTAAAAATTTCCAGGAAACACTATAAAACCTATCATGATGTTTGTGGTATTTTGAGCATTTAGAGAAAGGTGAACCTGAGGTGAATATGAAAAAGGTAAAGGCTCAGCTTGGTATGAGAAACAGAGAGAAAGCAAAATGTGAATTTTTATTTTTGGTGTAATAGAAGGATGACTTTTTGCTTTTGTTAAAAAGAGGAGAGATGAGTGAACTTAAGTTGGATGAAACCTAAATCCCTTATCATGATTCTTTAGGCTTTTAATCCTTTGGCTTTATTGAGTACATTGCCTAGCATTCTCCCCTCACAGTGCCCACATGGTGCTGGTCTTCATTCATTTCCTTGTGCACTCACCATGACCTAGGGATATTTACATTCGCCACTTCCTTGGCCTGAATGCCTTTCCTGCTGCTATTTACTTGGTGGTTTCATTTTTATTATTCAGGTCTCAGCACAAGTTATCTACTTAGAAAGCCTTTGCTAGACCACCCTAATCAATCTTTGTGCTCCCTGCACCTCCTCCCCCCACCCCCAACCATCTTGTATGCTCATCCATGGCTCTTCAATGTGTAGGACACATGGAAGATGATACTTGCCTGTCACCCTTGAAAGACTCTGGGATACATTTTGGCCATTAGGATAGATGAAAGTGATGTCATGGTGTAGTCTCATTTGCCTTGGTGCTCTCCACATGTGAGGACAACATGGAACAGAGCCCCACTGGTGTATGGTATTACAGGAACATGCATAGGGAAAAGAACTCAAACTTGTTGTCTTAGAACACTGAAGTACTTGGGATTATTTATTATTGTAATGTAACTACCCCCATCTAGGCTAAAACATCATCTTTTTCATTTTCTTCATAGCACCTTTGAAATATCTCATGTCTTTATTATTAGTCTGCCCCCTTACAAACATTGCCGGGTGGATTAGTAGTACACAGTCCACTAAAGGATTTTCTATGTTGTCTGTGGATCCCCATCAATCTTAAACAAGTTTTTTAGAAAAGCCCTTAGGCTGTCTGATAACTGCTTTGCTTTGGCACAAATGTAGTAAACAGGAGTTATCCATGAGTGACCCTTGCTGAGCTAGACCAGGTTCCCACTACCTCAGTCTCTTCCTGTCCCAGCTCATTTTTTTCTGATGGAGGAAAGTACATAACTTATTTCAGAAATGCTATGGAGTAAATAGGATCAGACCAAATGGATATTGTTTCATTTCCTGACAAAGTTCTTCTCCTATTTTGCTAGGTAGAACTGATATTCTCAACGGCAACGGGAATATGGTGACCTTTACTTTACTATCCAGCTCTGCCTTGGATGTGTTAATTCAGTGTAAAAAATCTTTTTTTTTTCTTTAAATAAAATTTATTTGTTTATTCACGAGAGACACAGAGGGAGGCAGAGACATAGGCAGCGGGAGAAGCAGGCAGGGAGCCTGATGTGGGACTCGATTCCACATCATGACCTGAACCAAAGGCAGATGCTCAACCACTGAGCCACCCAGGTGGCCCAGTGTAAGAAAATCTTTAAGGAATGTCTCCATTTAGAAAATTAATGATTGCACTTGCTCAGCAGTTTCCAAACTGTGTTCCCTGAGTGCCTGCAGGAGTTGATTAGAGACACAGTGATTATCGTAGGTCAACTTTTGTCTGCTTTTGCCTCTCTTGCTTCCTCTTCAAAATATCTTTGTTAAAAAAAATCCATTTTATGGGGATTCTGTGTAGTTTTTCATTTGAAAGGGATTTGATACTTTTAAACAAGTTTCAAAAAATTGGACTAGATATTTTCTAAAGTTCCTTCTGTTTTTAATGTTCAGAAACTAGAAGCCTACTATGCTCAATGTACTATGCTGGGCACAGGGCACAGTGGGGCACATGAAAGCAAAGAAGATATCATCCTTGACCTCTTGATTTAGCAGAAGAGAGAGCCTGTTGCATGAATAATGGCAGGGAATGAACAAAGGTAGGAGAAAGGGTTGGGAGAGGAGAGGAGAGGACCAAGTGTGGGCTGTCTATGAGAGTCACCATCATATGCAAGCCCTGTTGTGATAGGCCCTTTCCCACCCCATCCCAGCAGCATGTTTGATGATGGGTGAACTTTCTCCGGGTCTTGGCACAGGGCCTTTATTGCTTCTAAAATGATTTTGGTACCCCAGTTCCCCACTGTTTAGCTTCTTGCTTTCTTATTCATCTGTGATATTTTTTTTTTTGTCTGATATATTCTATGTCCTTAGCAACTTTATTTTGTGTTAAAAATACTGGTGACCCATAACTTGACAATTAAAAGTCAAACATTTTATAAAGACATAATTTCACTCCAGTGTCAAGAGCTTCAGAGACAAGAAATATTGACAGCTCAGGAACATCAAATTCATAGATTTCAGCGTCCCTGGCTACTCTACTACCATGATGACCTGCATATGAAAGTGTTACTGTGTCTCATTTCAGCAGAGTTGTTTGATTCTTCAAGTTTCCAATGCAGCCTCTGCCACTAAGTGTCTTTGGATATGGGGTTATTATTTTATATCTTGACTTCAGTTTATTTTGTGCACAAACGGTTAGATCTCACCATCTTTATGGTATTTTAATCTTTTTCTTTTTGGTCATGCATTTATTTATTGAGATTTCTAATTTTTAACATATGCAATATATTCATATGCCATAAAATAAAAATGCTGCAGACATATACAGTAAAGCTTCTCACTTCCATGTCTGTCTTCCATTTGCTTGGTTCCCACTCCCCACCTTTCCCCATAGGTAATGATTTTTATTCATTTTTTTGGAGTCTTCCAAAAATGTTTCCTGCAAATGCAGCCAGATGCAAATATCTTGTCCCCCTTCTTATTAATGCAATAGAAACACATTGACGCTTTCTGCACCCAGAAACCTATCTTTCCTGTAGATAGAATGTACCTTTATCCTTTTGTACAGCTGGCTAGCATTCCATTTTATTGATATAGTTTAATTTATTTATCTAGTCTCATAATGTTAGCTATATCTTTTGCTATTATAACTTTGTTGTACTGTCGCATTGTGCTTGTGTCATTTCTAATATATTCAAATGTATCAGAGAATAAATGCCTAGAAATGAGATTGCTAGGTCAAAGTGTGTATAACCTTTGTAAATTTGTAATTTTGATAACTATTGTCAAATTGCCCTCCGTTGGCATTGTATTACTTGATCCTTCCGCTGGGATTGTATGAAAGTGTCTGTTTCCCCACAGTCTTGGATCAGAATACACTGTCAGATACTTGGGTTTATGCCAATCTTCTCGATGTAATTGATTTGTGTTTTTCTTTTTATGATTTACCTTAACCATTTTTTAAATGCCCAAGAACCATTTCCGTTTTAAGGTTCTCTTCTTGACCCTGAGATTTCTCATAGGCTTATGGCGAAAACAACTTCTCCTGGTTTATGTATCCACAACTTCATCAAGCTATGTCCTCAAACATGGCTATCATCCATAGATGCTCAGTGTTTCCTCCAGCCTTCTCATTTGATTTTACACTTGGAAACACTATTCTCCATCTTCCCCTGTTTATTTCATTTTAATTCAACACTGTGCATTTCTTTGGTCTTTGTATGAAATTGATTTCCAGTAGTAATTCTCCTAGCCAAAGAACTTCCTGAGACATTCGCCAGGATTATCTTATCACTACATAGTTCCCTATGGTCTTATTAACCATAAAAAAACAAAAAACCCCATGCAAGAACAAACAGCTAAGACCTTTCCTTCTTCTTGTTTGAATCTAAGAAGATTGGATATTCTTTCACTGAAGAGAGAGTGATCAGGATCATCAATGTGAGGAATTTTCCTACAGCTTTTGGGTTGATAAGACTATTTGCACATAGATACTGTATAAAGGCATTTTTTTTGCATCTAGATACAAATTCACAGTGAGGATGTAGCGAGACTTGGCAAAGTGAATTGACATGTAAGAGTCCTTGGCAAAAAATAAATGCATGCAGAAAGAGATTGTGGGGTGTGGTGCATCTGCCTTCTACATCCTAATGTAGATCCCTCTCTTAACTTTGTTGTCTTTAAATGTCTGGCTTATTTGATATTGGACATGACACAGTATCAATGTCCTCTGGCTAAGGGCTTTCAAAGATTAAGCACAGCACCTTAGCTTTCCTATAGAGTAAGCATAGAGCCACATTATTTAGATAATTAATAGCATAATGCAGATAATTTTCACAGGATAGATGTGACCCAGGGCTGGCTTGGTGGGCATGTGAACCGAGCAATCACATAGGGCCCTGTGCTCAGTGGAGTCTAATGCTTTGTGGATGTCCTGCTGTCATCATGATGAAGTTCTTGAACAAGGGGGCTAGTCCCTCACTTTCATTCTGACTAAACCCCACAAATTATACAGCTATTCCTTTCTCATGTGACTTTAGGTAAGATTGCCCGGAGAATCCATTGTGTTTGTAAAGCAGAGTCCAATGTTAGTGTTATTCATGAAGTATCTGTTGAATATATTTCCTTCCATTAAGGTGATTGACACTTCTGTTTGTAGTTTGGATTGGAAGTGACAATAGAAAAGGATGTATATTTATTCTAATCTTTTATACCTTACTTTAGAAAGCAGGCCGGATATAGCCATGAAGAGCGCATGGATGAAGGGCAATATTTTCCTTGTGTTCCTGTGCTCCAGACACCACCATTAAGATCTGTTTCAAAACTTAACTAATCATAGCCATTTCTTTTCCACATAGACATGCTAGGTCTCATTCCTATATATAAATTTAGGTTTAAAATCTTAACTCAAGTTACCTACAAAGAAGACACCAAAGACTTGAGAATTCAAATTTTCCTCTTGAGCCTAGAGTTTTAACCATCATTTGGTAAGTCGTTACCCAACAGTCCAGTAGTAAATAACCTTCCAAATTAAGATATTCAAAAGTTTAAACTGAAAGTATTCTAGATAATAAGTTCATTTCCCTTCTTTGAATCTACACATTTAAGAAAAGTGAATGATCTGCACTCAGAAGGTAAAACTCAAAGCAAGCATGTGTTGTCCTGGGTTGGGATGAAAAAACAAACATACCCTTTAGAAGTAAAAACAAAGTTAGGCTAACTTCAGTGTTAGGGTTGCTATTATACAAGCAGTTCACTGGGTCATAATTGGGAGTGTGAGAACCTGTTTACAAAAGAGAACTCTCATCTCTCTTGGAGCCCTAGAGAGGGGAGGAGTACATGCAAAGTCATTTTTGTTTCTAACTACCAGCACCTCTTGTTTTGGATACAGCCCTTGTGCTACTGCAAATGACAGATGACAGTGATTTATGATACATTGCTTTACTCTGCATGCTTTTCTGCTCCATAAGATTAAAAAACATAACATCTTAAAGACAGGGAGAGAGTTCAATAATTGTTCAATCCTCTAATTAGTGCTTCTAGATCTGATGTAACATTGCCTTTGAAAACCCCTCAAGTAAACATTGCTGGAAATCCTAGAGAGCTCCCTTTGTACCACTGAATTGAAGATGTAAGTCACTGGTCTTTGTCTACAAAGGAAACATGGAAAATATGGTTGAGGTATTGTCTTTAAAAGCTGATCTTTTTTTGTCCATCTAAATTATTTTGAATTTAATCCATTTTTCAATTCAGTTAACTCACCTTCTTAAACTTTAACACATTTCAAGTGGCAATGTTTTGGTTGTCTTTTGTTATCTCAACAAGAGATCCTGCTTTTCAATTTCCTGTAACTTTGAGACACATCTAAATCATCAGTAGAGTAAATTTGTTCACACAATCTGATTCCACCATGCTCTGTTTATAATAATAATTAAGAATTTATTGCTTTAGCCTAGCAGCTGACTCAGTCCAACAGGAGCGGTTAATTTAATTTGAATTGCCCTGAGTCATTTTGTTATTGAGAATCTGTTCTTGAATGAGATTACATTTGCTAGGTTATTTCGATGAGGTGACTCTTGGGGAACTTGACCAAACAATTGCTGTCTTTCATCAATCTGAGTTAAAGTTGGAACAGCAGGGAGAGGAAGTTGGGGTGGCAGGAAGCTCTGTAAATATTATGAATTTAACAAGCTCTTCAAAATCTAATGCATAATATTCGTGGCATTTGGGGGTTTCTTGTGCACATTAAGTCCTTTATGTACATCTTTTCAACTAACTGCCCAAAAAACCTCCTATGGTATTATTATCAGAGAGTTAAGAACTTGCTTGAGCCCTTAGAAATCTATCAGTGTTGAAGTTGTACCTCAAATCAAGGCCTGACTCCAAAAATCCAGACTTTTAGCCATTTGTCACTTAAAATTTCTAGTATGAAAACCAAATAATTTTTGCTGAGTCCCCTTAGGATACAATTACTCCCTTCAAGCCTTTTGGTAAATAAATAATTTTTTATCATAGGCCACTTAGGTTCCATGTAGTGCTATCTTTAGTGTTTTTTATTCCTTGGTTTGCTCTTTTGTCTTTTCTAAAAGACAGACTCTCTCTCTATACATCTACATTATAGCTTTGAGGGGGAGAAAGTATACTTCTTGGTAATGCCAGTTTTTCCTTATTACAAAGCACAAAATATGATCACCTCTAAAATGTACCAGAATATCATTTCCATTGCTAGGTATAGTAAGTTTAGGGGCACTTATGCTATCCATAGCATCATCATCATGGTGATGATCAATAATAACAGCAGCTTTTTTTTTTTACCAAAAGATTGTATTTATTTATTCATGAGACACACACACACACACACACACACACACACACACACACACAGACACAGGAAGAGGGAGAAGCAAACTCCATGCAGGGAGCCTGATGCAGGACTCGATCCCAGAACTCCAGGATCACGCCCTGGCCCAAAGGCAGGGGTAAACCCCTGAGCCACCCAGGGATCCCCATAACAGCAGCTTTTATTGAGAATTTTCCCCTTACCCAGGCTTACTCTAAGTGACTTATAAATATTGCATTTAATCTTCACAGTGTCTCTACAAAATAGGTGATACTAATATTCCTATTTCATCGTGGGTGAAGCTGAGATTCAGGGTAAGTAAATTTGTCCAAGATAATGGAGAAAACTCCTATCCTAGAGTTGAACATCCTGGACTCATACCTAACCCTATATCCTACTAACTTCTAACTCTGTAGCATCAACTATTTTGTTTACTGTCTCTAGGCTTATGTTTTTGCATTATGAAAGTAACAAATTTTCATGAAAGGTAATTTTAAAAATATGTACAAATTATTGGGGAAATGAAAATAGCCACCTAGATCCTACTAAACAAACCCAACCACTGTTATATGTTGGTAGCTTTATTTGTATATTTAGTAATGAACAGAATTATTTTCCTTTTTCTTATTCTTTTAAAAATAAAGTTGTAATCACATCATATACAGAATATTTAAAGATAAACTTTATTTTCTAGAACTGTTTTAGATTTACAGAAGAAATCATGGAAGGTAGCAGAGAGTTCTCATATACCGCATACTCCATTTTCTCTGCTACTAATATCTTACATTAGTGTGATGTATTTGTTATAATTAATGAACCAATGTTAATGTATTATTATATTATTATAATGTCCATAGTTTATTCATATTTCCTAGTTTTTTACTTTTCATTTCTTTTAAAAGATTTTATTTTTTTTCATGAGTGACACAGAGAGAGTATTTTTCTTTTTAAAAAAGATTCATTTATTTATTGGAGAGACACAGTGCATGTGTGAGTGTGAGTGGGGGAAGGGGCAGAGGAAGAAAGAATCTGAAGCAAATTCCATGCTGAGCATGGAGCCTGACATGGGGCTAGAACTCACCACTTTGAGATCATGAACTGAAACCAAGAGTCAGATGCTTAACTGACTGAGCTACCCATGCTCCCTCCTTATTTATTTACTTTTTAAAATGTCCTTTTTCTGTTCAGGATCCCATACAGGGCACCACATTCCGTTTAAATGTTAAATTTCCTTAGTTTCTTTTTGGCTGCAATAGTTTCTCAGACTTTGTTTTTGATGATCTTGGCAGTTGTGAGGAGTACTAGTTAGGTATTTTGAAGAATATCCTATTGGAATTTACTTGACTTTTTTTTAATGAGTAGATTGGCACTAAAGATCTTGGGGAGGCAGATCACAGAGGTAAAGTGCCATTTTCATCACATTGATACGGGAGGCCTTGGTTCTTGTCTCACAGAGTCAAAGAATGAATCTTGCAGACAAGAGAGTGAGCAAAACCATAGAGGTTTAGTAAGCAGAGACACAGAGAAAGCTCTCAGAAGTGAGAGGGGTCCCCACAGGGCTGCCACCCAGGGCTTTTATTGTTTGTCTTTTATAGGAAACTGACCAGGGAACTTAGCAAATTTCTTGTCATTATCGGAGTGGATTTGTAAATATCATGTCTCTATTTAGAACAAACGTGGTGGACTTGTAACCAACAAGATGTTCCTTTGTAAATATCATGAGCACAAACAAGGTGTTCCCTTCTCTCTCCCTAATATCTCCTCCATAATATTTCTCTACACTGGGGTTTCTGTGAGCCTAGTAGCCATTAAGGGGGGAGACTCCCTAACATTTTGGAGCTAGGGAGCCAGGTTTATTTTTTTCTGTTTTAACTGTCTTATCTCTGTTTCCTTGGGATGGGTAGGAGCCTGACTCTTGGGCCTCTCAAGCTCCTTGGGGTTTTTGTGTTCCCACAGATTCCTGGAAGTCTGACTCTGGGCCTTTCCCTTATCTTTCCCTGCCTCGCCCTGTCTGCCCCTAACTTGTTCCTATATCAACATCATATCTAGGGCTCCTGGGTGGCTCAGCAGTTGAGAGTCTGCCTGCGGCTCAGGGTGTGATCCTGGGGTCCTGGGATTGAGTCCCACATCGGGCTCCCTGAATGGAGCCACTTGTCCCTCTGCCTGTGTCTCTGCCCCCCTCTCTCTCTCTCTCTCTCTCTCTGTGTGTCTCTTATGAATAAATAAGTAAAATCTTTAATTAAACAAAACAAAACAAAACAAATCATATCCAGGGTATGCCCTATAAATATGCTGCTGACCATCATCACCAGGATGAGGTAGTGTTTGCCAGGTTTCTCTACCTTAAAGTTAGTCTTTTCCTCTTCTTCCCATATTATATTCTTGAAAGGAAGTCATTTTGTACAGCCCACACTTAAGGATAGGAAACATATATATAATTTTATTTATCTTTGAACACTATTATTATTTTCCATGTTGTATGCTTCGCATAATTTTTTTAAATGCCTGCACACCATCCCATGGTTTACTAAACTGCTTCTTTGTAGGTGGACATTTAGGCTGTTCCTTTTGTTTATTTTTGTTTCTTTTATAAAGAAAAGACCCTAGTCTTTTTTATAAAGGAATCTTGCAAGGAGGATTACAGGTTAAAGGTATAAACACATTTGTGGAACTATTTGCACCAAGAATTTCAAGGAGTTGAAACAGTTTACACTTCCTTTAGCACTCTATGAAAATGGGTCTTTGATTGGCCCTCTGCACACTGATTATTATTTACCTTTTTGGTTAAGTTTTTGGCAAATTGGAATTTTACTGTTATTTTACTTTGTATAAATTTTATGATTACTAAGGTAGACAATTTCCCCGTATATTTATAGACCAGAGTTTCATCTTATTCACATGTATGATTTAGGATATTAATGTCTATATGTGAGAGAACTTTTTAAGTCCCAGGCAGACTTCAGACCAACCATCAACCATTATGAGAAAGCTTCCAACATTCCTTTCAGGCCTTGGAGTTTTTTGAGTTGTCATCAAGAGTTTGCCAAATTTAAATACTGACAGTAATTTTAAGGTAGGAGAGTTCCAAGTATTATGGCTCGTTATCACACCAAAAGTTTTTTATTTTAAAATTGGTAGTTCATGTAAAAATATACTTAGACTATAGGGAAAAAAGTCTGTGTGATCAACAAAAACTAAAATGTGGGGCTTTCACAGTCTGTGTCCCTCCTATTTTACTCATGGGACACATTTGAGCACTGCCTGTTTAGCTGACTAATCCAACCCTAGTCTTTGAGAAATTAAAGGGCAAAAGTGGCATGAGTAGGTTTCCTCAAGAAAATTAATCAGAGAAAATAGGAACTACTTTGCTTTGGGGTCTGTATCCCATAAGGGGATGGGCTGTACTAGAGGTGTTCAGTATAATTAATATAAAGATTTTAAGGAGTAGTGTGTTTTGTATTTGTTATAATATGCTTGATCCTACTGATACACAAACGTTGGCATCAAAAGACTCAGAAGGATAAATTAATTACACTTAGGCTGAAATAGTTGCTGTATGGAGAGAGGCCACAGATATGGTAGCTGATCCTCTTTAGGATGCAACAATCACATCTCAGTTCAGGCTTTCAAACAACCACAGACTGGGTGGCTCAAACAGCATAAATTTATTTCTTATAGTTCTGGAGGTTATAAGCCTAAGATTAGGGAGCAGATAAGTGTCATTCTGAGGTTTCTCTTAGCTTGCAGGTCGTCATATACTCATATGATCTCTTCTCTCCTTCTGTGTGTGTGTGTGTGTGTGTGGGTGTGTGTAGAGGAAGAGAGGAAGCTTTCTGGTACCTTTTGTTAAAAGGGCATTAGTCCCATCACAAGAGCCCACCCTCATGACCTTACTTAACCCTAATTACATCCCAAAGACCCCATCTCCAAATACCATCACACTGGGAGTTAGGGGCTTCAATATACAAATATTGAGAGGACAACATTCAGCCTATGACATCATCTGAGAGTTAATGTATACTTATGGATGTGGGGACACACCACACAGATACACATATCATATACACGAAAGGAAAAATACACCATAGATCATGGACAGTATATTAGGTTATTTCCCATTTAGGCTAATATATCAGGACTTTTTTGTTGTTGTTGTTGTTGTTTGGTTTGCTTGTTTGATTAAGTGCATTTTACTAGTGTACATGATTGTTAGTAATTAACTAAACAGTGATTTATTTTCCCTGTAACAAGAAACCCAGAGGTAGATGGTTGCTGGGTTGGTTCAACAGGTTGGGGCTGTTTGGGCCAAGGCCTTAGGAATTCTCTTGTCTTTCTTTCATGGTTGCAAGGTGATAGCTGTAGCTACTTTTCCAGATCTTGCATCCACATTCCAGGCAGGAGAAAGGAAAAATGGAAATAAGCACAAAGATGTATGTTAGCTGAATCTTTTAAGGACCTTTCCAGAAGCCTCAGTCCATGACTTCAGCTTACATTTTATTGACCAGTGCTATGTCACATGGCTACTATTATCTGAAGGGAAAATTGGGTAATAGTAGTTTTATTTGGACACTTAGTATACCCTCTAACATGTGGGTTCTGTTAATAAGAAGAAACTCCAGATATTGGGTTGGAAGCTAACAGTATGTGCCATAGTGACATCCCAAGAGCTAAAAAAATATAGTGTATCTCAAAAGGAAACTTATTTAAGGGATTGGGGAAGACAGTATACTTTAGACACTGGAGTCTTCCCCAAGTGAAGTCTTAAAAGACTGGAATTTTCCCCAGTGAAGGCACTGGTGTCTTCACTCATAGGACAGCCACTAATTTAATCCAGTAGCAACCTGAGGAAAGTTTGGGGTAGTTGGCAGATGTGCTCCTTCAATATTGCCTTTTGGCTCTCATGGTGATTCCGCTTCTGATTTCCTGTAGTTGAAGCACACTGTTTTCTTTCATTCAGAGACATCTTGTTCTTGTCTGAGTCACTACATCATGACTCATCTTGTTTTGGCTTCTTGTTGGGGTTTCATGAGGTTATCCAAAGAGTTGCATGGATGTGAGAAACACTGGACTGCTGAAGACTAAGAGTAGTGTGTTAAAGGACATGTACTGTTTGTACGTCTTTCAGGGTCGTACTAAGCAAGTCAAGATTTTTGCATTTGTAACTCGATGAATAGCTGCTCCACTTTCTGCTATAAGAAAGATGGAAAGGAAATGACCTGCCTCTTTAAAAGGCTAGGGTTCTAGATCACTGTGGTTGTGATGTATGGCTTGAGTCATGGGGAGGGTGGAATGGAAGACTGCGATACTCAGATGGACGTTATAGTAATCCAGGTGAAGGTTATGAGGGAAAACAGTGATTCCTGTAAGAAACATGGCTGGGACAGAAAGTACAGGATGTGGCTACAAACTGGATGCCCAAGAGGTCGAAGAAAAGTCAGAAGGATAAGTCAAAGTTGATTCAGGCTTCAGGACTCTGAGTCTAAGAGAATGGAGCTCCTGCAGGAGACAAAGAGACTCAGAGTAGGATCTGGTTGGTGGTAATAGTAGGGGTGATGGGTTCTGTCTGTGTGCCCTCACGCACTTTGTGGAGGAGAAAAAGAGTGGAAGTCTGGCTGAACAGACAGACCGAGACAAGGTCTAACGGGGTTATTAAGGTGCTTAAGTTAAAATTCTTCCCAAACACTCTGTGACAACATTTGATTTGAATTTTGCATTCAGATCCATTGGAAAATGTGCCTAAAACTCATTCTACATTAAAACACAGTGAAAATTTGTATTTCCTCAATATGCATCACTTCCCATCTCTCCCATATCCTTGAGCCTGAATTATCACATACTCCCGAAGGAGGCAAATTAAGCTTAAGGTTTTAAATACATTTTTCTTTATCGTCTATTTCAGGTTTAAAGGGACATCTTGATTGATTGATTGATTCATTCATTTATTGATTCATGAGAGAGAGTGCATGGGTTGGGATGAGGAGTAGAGGGGGAGTGAGGACAGGCCGATTCCGTGCTGAGCATGGAGCAGGATAGGGGGTTGGATCCTGGGACCCTGAGATCCTGACATGCACTGAAACCAAGAATCCAAGTCTTAATTGACTGGGCCACCCAGGCGCCCCTAAAGGGAATTTTTTTTTCTGTGCGTATGCCACATTGCCACCCAGCTTTACCAATCCAACAGTTTCCAACTGGCTTTGATCACTATGGACAGATTGCTTGTGTGGCAACCTACACACAGTATTCTGATTATGATTCTTTAATACATTCATTTTGCAGAATGATTTCTATTAACAATTGAGGAGCCACTCCTAAACAATAAAGGATATTTAAGATGTATGAAGATGTTTGACTCCTTTGATAAACACCCGTACTTTACTCCCTCATGCTTCCATATTTAAGTTGGTCCCAGGAGTTTCAGAGAATGTGATTGAGGCAGGGAAACAGAATCGAAGCTGATTTCTTTACTTTTTTACTCTTGTCTTATCTTCTGATAGTCCTCTGTAGGCGCACCGTGGAGTGGGGCAGCAGCTCTATGCTTGGCTCCATCACAGTTGTGCGCTTAGGCCATAAAGACACTAATATTAATGTCAACTTTCCCTGTCCCACCATTCCTGCCACTGCCAGATTGAAGCACGTCAGAATAGGAGTCTCCCTCTGAGAATCTTTAACCTCCCTATGTATCTGCTAGCAAGTGTCTATGTCTTGCTCAGTGAGCAATATACATGTTTTCGAGCTCTATCTCGGTTCCATTTTATGTCCCCATTCTTATTTATTTAAATATAGTTTAAATAATATTTTAGAGATCACATATCTCCCTGTAAGCGTTCTAAAGTGATTTTTTTTGAACAGGAAGTACACGTATCTGCATCAGTGAACCCGAGTAGAAGTCCCAGAAGCTCCCTCAAGTTTGATCATGGAAGTATATTCAGTGTTAGTGATAGAGATCTTTTCTCTTATTAGTGAAGAGATTAATTCTTTCACATATTTTCTTAGATATCACCAGTCAGTGGGTACACATATTACTCAGAAAACGACAAGAAACAAACCTAACCTTTGTTGAATACCTTTTATGTGTTGGGAACTCCTCCAAACTCTTTTCTTGTTTAATCTCCACAACTCTTTATGTCCTGCTATTATCCTTATTTCACAGATGTGAAAATTGAAACCCAGGCTTGTTAGTGGATCATTCACACAAGATCACACAGCCAGTTAGCAGGGAACCTGAGTTTGAGCCCACATGATTAAAGAGATCATGATATTGTCTCATAACAGAAATACACCATTTACACTGGTGTTACTGAACCTTTGTTCTTACTGAAACTCAGTTCCTTATAACTTATTCCAGAGTATTTATTTCTAACAAGGATTGTATCACATCTGCTCACAAACCACTTATTGTTTATTTTTAAAAAATATTTTTATTTGAGAGAGAATGTGAGAATGCAAGCACGGGGAGAGGGAGGGACAGAGGGAGAAGCAGGGCTCATCGGGGGCTCATCCCAGGACCCTGGGATCACGACCTGAGCCAAAGGCAGATGCTTAACAGACTGAGCCATCCAGGTGCCCCATGACTTAACCTTTAAAGGGCATACTACTGGATACTTTTATGTCCTCCAGCGTGAATGGATTGGAAACTTTGGGAAGCCACTGCTAGGGGTGGGGCAGACTGTGACAAAGGGGAGAAAAGCCCTTTCTCTATAGTGCTGCACTCTGGCCTCAAAGCCATGCTCAAGTCTTAGTGAGTTTTTAATTGTACAGTTTCCCTCCTCTAAGACCCAAACAGGGGTCTGACTGGAAACATATCAGAGTAACTGACAGCCACCGTTTTGGATTTCTACTCCCCCATCCATCCATCCATTCATAAAACTATCTCTGATTAGTCAAGCTCATTATGCATGACCCTTTTGCAACATGAGTTCTTTCCTTAGCGGATTCTCAGCCATATTAGAAATGGGCTTCTATCAGCCCATTTCTCAGTTTCCTTTTTTTCCTTAAGATTTTATTTATTTATTTGAAAGAGAGAAAGTGCATGAGTGGCAGGGGTGAGAGGGAGTGAGCAGCAGGCAAAAGGAGAGGGAGAAGCAGACTCCTCACTGAGCAGGGAGCCTGATGTGGGCCTTGATCCCAGGACCCTGAGATCTGATCTGAGCCAAAGGCAGACACTTAACCAACTGAGCCACCCAGGTGCCCTTATCTCTCAGTTTCTTAAACATAGTTGGACATGTCTGAATCCCTACAGGAGGTCCATCTTGGAACATCCCATGAGCTGCTACTGGTTCCCACAAATCACAGCCTTCCTTTTGTCTTAGACTCAACCAGCTGCTGTATTCTCCATCCAGCCCAGAAGGGTGGGGGAAAAGTCAGGCTGTTTTTCTGACTTGACCTACTCAAGCCGGGGTCTACGCGCTGTTATCTATCTCTGAGTTTCCTCTGACAGGGTGTGGAGATCAATCTGTTTGCCCCCTGCCCTAACCTGGTAGTAAAGACCTAAGTAGATGTGGCTCTCATTGAGACTGAAAGCTTCGTCTTGAGGAAAATAGGGTTTCTTTCATTCCCAAATCTTGTACTTGTTCGAACAAGGCTTTTAGATTTCTCTACCACATTCTCATCTGTCCATTCTACAAAGGCATGAGTGATGGTTTTGCTGAGATTCAGGCAATTTGCATTTTTAAAATAAAATCTAGGATGTCCGCTCTCTTGTTACCTCCATGTTGCTGGGTAGCCTCACCAGGGGTGAGAATCTGCTGATTGATTCTTCCTGCCTCCCTGGAAGCCAAGCTTCCTCACAACCATTTCACTGTGAACGTCCTTCGCAATCCTTTGGTCTAAGTGAGTCTCATCTACTTGGCCATTTTGCTGCCTCCTTGCTTCTTTTTTCCTTTGACTGTTTTATCCTTAGCAGAATTGAAAGTATTTTCTTCCTGCCTTTTGCTTTGTATTTGGAAAGGTAACTTTCCTCTTTGAGTGTCAGTGGCATCTTTGGTCCTCAGTGTGCCAAGTACCAAAGCCTCAACACACTGGTTTACCCTTCTCTTTTTGCTTACTTTCCATTACACTTGATCACACCTCACCCTACAATGGATGCCTGCTATGGTGTGGACTGCTATCTGTCCGTGGTATTCCTGGGTATTGGCCAAGTCAGGGAATTCTTCAGGGGCAACTGGGATGGTATTGGTACTTTTTAGGTTAGCCCAGTCATATCTGCCAAGAATCTCACACCACTTTGAGGAAGCATACAGTATTCTATAGATTCAGTGCCCATAGAGGTAGAGGAGGGCTTTTAGGACTTGTTTCTCAGACTCTTTGGGAAGGAACTTGGAGTATTTTTGCAATCATTGGCAGGCCATTAAAAACTACTCAGATCTTCCTGTGGTTATATCTGGATATACCCATCCCTGGGGGTTCCAATGGCCCCCGTAGAGTAGTTTCCATAACTTCTTCTCACTTCTCTGGTGATTACCCAGCCCAAATGCATCTCTTGGCATTGCTTCACAAGTAATATGGCAGGTTATTGAGGAGGAACTGACATGCCATAATAAGAATTCTAGAATTCTTCTAGAAGAATTTAATAATGGCTATATTTCAAAAGTATCATAATAAGAATTCTAGAATTCTTCTAGAAGAATTTAATAATGGCTATATTTCAAAAGTATCTGCCATGTGCCAGACACTATCATAGACGTTCTGTACATTATCTCATTTTATTGTCTTATAATGAGAAGGGTATTTTCCACATTTTACATATGACAAAGTTCAGATTAAGTAACCTGTTCAAGGTTACCCAATTTCCAAACGCCTCAACAGGTGTGGCTCTAAAGCTTATGCAATTTCTACTGTGTTCACCTTTACTCATTGGAGCCTGGTTAATGGAGATGTGCAGACAAACCACCTAGCAAGCCCAGGAATCAACAGTGGTGTCCAATTAAAGTGCTCCCAAATGATAACCTGAATTTTGGTTAGGCGATGCTGCTGCGAAATAGCCTTTGTCTCCAAAACCCAGTGTAAGCCTTCCACCAATTAGATGGACCCTGGGAACTGGAAACCAATGGCTGATGGGATGAAATCTGCTGCATTGGAGGGCACTTTTTAAAGGGCCACCATGTCAGGAGCTTTTTGTTGCTTCTTTCTTTTTTCCTTCTCCTACCTGAGCTTCCCTCTTGAATTCAAACTTCACAAGGGAAAAGAACTTTGTTTACCACTGCATAGCCAGAAAGGACAGTGCCCATAGAAGATCCTAATAAATATTTGTTGAATTTATGAGGAATTGGGTGAAAAGCTCTTTGCCTGCCTTTTGAGAACCAGCTACTCCTGACATTTCATCCACTAGTTTACTAGAGATTCAGGTGATCTGTTATGTATCTGTTTGCTGACTGGCCTGATCTTAACCATTGTAACAGGCAAATCCTGCCTTTTTAAGACAGTTGGTGAGACCCCTGAAAGGGCAAAGAGACAAAGACACATGCAGGGCATGGGCTGATGGGTGATAGGGGTAGCCTCTTATACCTGTTTGCATCTCTATGACTTGAACTCTTTCCTTTTCCTCTGTAAAGAAGGGAGCATTCATGTCTTTCTAGGAGATCTTTCTCTCTGAGAAATCCTATGTCCTTGTAATTAATCCCAAATTTTCCGAGGATTCTGATTCTTTGTTTCCTCATTCTGTAAGAACTAGACAAATCTTACTTCTAGCCTCACTTTTCCTAAATTGAACATTTCCCTTACTAAAAACCAAAACAAAACCAAAAAAACAGTGAAACCCACCAACAGTAAAATACAGATGCAATCATATTTCTGTACTATGACTAGAAGTAAAATTCCTGTGATAGAAGTTTTCTTATCATCTGGCTCTATTCATTACACAGGAATCCTTATTTCCACAGGATTTCCTGTGGATAAACTGCTTCTCTGGCCTTGAGAGAAAACAGATGCATCTCCCCATAATGAATGAAATGAATATATAAGCTTCAAATAGTCCCAGGAAGAAGATCCCAAATACATTCTCTAGATTTTATGTATTTATCTTTCAATAGAAACTTATAAATGTGATGACTAGGTTTTTGATGTGCCAAGTTCTCTTTCACTATCAAGATGGTTTTTAGGAGAATTTTGTAAATGGACATAAGCAATAGATATACTTATATCTGCTGGTATGAATGAACAGAGCCTTCTAGAAGAAGGGCTCCTGATGAGTTATCCCTGAGCTACCCTCACCCACCAAGCCAGACTCTCAGCCCTGGGGTTTCAGACTAGGTTCCACTACTGGAACTCTTGGCTTTGCAAGTCAAACAGTAAGTTTCCTTGGTTTCTTTCTGTAAGTGTGGTGCTCAAGACGGCTGTCTAAAGGGCAATATGGGAAACAGTTTTCAGGTAGAATGAATGGATAGTGGTGGCAGTACCTGGGGGAAGACTCACATAGCACATCGCTTGGCCCATAGTAGAACAATACATGTTTGTTGAATAAATAAAATAATGAATACATGAGTTTGGAAACAGACGATTGGAGCCATTGACAACACAAACCTCTATATGGATGCTAGTTTCTTTTTAAAAAAATATTTAGTTAGTTAACATACAGTGCAATATGGGTTCAGGAGTAGAATTCAGTGATTCATCACTTACATATAAGACCCAGTGCTCATCACAAGTGCCCTCTTTAATAACCATCACATATCTAGCCCATGCTCCACCCACCTCCATCCATCAACCCTCAGTTCTTTATTGTTAAGAGTCTCTTATGGTGGGACATCTGGGTGGCTCAGTGGTTGAATGCCTGCCTTTGGCTCAAGGCATGGTCCTGGGGTCCAGGGATTGAGTTCCACATCAGGCTCTCTGCATGGAGCCTGCTTCTCCCTCTGCCTCTGTCTCTGTGTCACTCATGAATAAATAAGTGAAATCTTTAAAAATCTTATGGCTTGTATCCCTCTATCCTCTCCTTTTTTTCCTTTCCCCCCTTCCCATATGTTCATCTATTTTGTTTCCACATATGAGATATACATAATGCATTCCAGCTTCATTTACATCATTGCAAATGGCAAAATTTCATTCTTTTTGATGGTTGAGTAATAATCTTACACATCTTCTTTAACCATTCATCAGTTGATGGACATTGGGACTCTCTCCATAGTTTGGCTATTGGTGATAATGCTGCTGTAAATATCAGGGTGCATGTACCCCTTTGAATTAGGACTTTTGTATCCTTTGGGTAAATACCTAGTAGAGCAATTGCTGGATCATAGGATAGTTTTATTTTTAGTTTTTTGCGGAATCTCCCTGCTCTTCTCCAGAGTGGCTGCTCTAGTTTGCATTCCCATCAACAGTTCAAGAGGGTATGCCTTTATCCGAGGATGTTAATTTCTTGCTCTCAATTTTGTTATCATTTGGAAACCATTTCTTTGAGTAACTTAATGGTTAGGGGTGCAGAGGGAAGAGCAATTACTTTGCTGACTGGATGAAGTGTTTTGAGGCAGCGTGTACATACCTATGATGGGCAGTGTGACAACGGACACCTCAGGGATGCTGATTTTTCCAGTTGGTGTGCGAGTCTGTCTTCATGTTTGAATGAACTGGGCTGGCATGCAGAGTATATAGCAATATGACTAGTCTCAGTTTATTGGTAATGTGAATGTAAGAAGTGATATACTTTAGTTTTTATGACATTCCATGGTTTTCAAGATATACTTAATGATTTTTTTACATATTTAACATTTCTTTTATTCATGCACTCACTCCATCCTGCCTCTCTCTTTCATTGGTTTTGCTGTTCATATTGAATGCAAAGTATATCAAGTTCTTCAATAAGGGAAATAGGTTGTTTTTATCTTTCCCTACACACTGTGTGATCATGAATGTGCTTCAAAAAGGGGAACATAGAAGGGAAATTAATCAAAATCTGTTTGTTTCCATGGTACTCATAAAACACGGATCTTTTATGGATACAGTAAACTTTAACTTAAATCATCTTCCCTTGAGAGACATCAGTTAAGGTCAGCCATGCAATTCCCCACCAGAAAGCAGACCCAGGTTACTGCAACCGGTTTAGGGTATTTATGAAATCATATTGTCAAGATTTGAATGGTATTGTTGGATGGCAGATTTCTACACCTCGGAATGAAACCCGTGCTGGTCCTGGTACAGAGAGTTAGTCATGTTCACCATCTGTCAGAGATCTGTATTTTTCTGCTGTGAGGAAGAGGAGCCTGTGGTCTCTGAAAATTGTCAGCTCTTCAAAGGTACAGCTGGGCTTTATTTATACCTGTATCCTTCCTGCAGAGCATATAGTTCTTAGCACATAGTGAGTCAGTTTTTCCCTCACTTTTCCACTGAAGTATTCTTAGAGCAGTGTGAATTTGTATTTGTTGCGCATTGGTGAGGTCTGTGGGTAAACTTAGAAGCACCCCATGGCACACGTGATGTTTCTTTGCTAGCTTATCTTTGGAATTCATTTGTATTTTTTGTTCTAAAGAATGTTGTACTTTTTTATTTTTTTTTTGATGTACTTTTTTAAATTAAAAACCTCAAATATGATCAATGTCCTTGAAAGATGCACTAAGTTTACATCGTGACTTCGAGCACCTATTGGCCCAGCACCACATATTCCCAGAAGTATAAATACTCCAGGTCTAAAAATAACCGTAGAAAGTGTTTTTGTCAGTTCAGGCTGCTCTAACAAGAATGCCACAGATTTGGTGACTTAACACCACTTACCTCTTATAGTTTTGAAGGCTGAGAATTCTGAGATCAGGGTGCCAACATGGTTGAGTTCTGGTGAGGGCCCTCTCCCTGGCTTTAGATAGAGGGCCCTGCTTTCTTCATCCCCTTTTAAAGGCATTAATCCCATCCACAAAAGCTCCATCCTCATGAACTAATGACCTCACAAAGAACCCACTTCTGAATATCATTATATTGAGCATTTAGGCTTCAACATATGAACTTTGGGGCGACACAAATATTTAGTCCATAGCACTATTCAAGGAATATGAATGAACTGAATAGTGAATGAATGAATGATAGCAACTTCAGAGTTGGGAGGACATGTAGAATCTTCTTTGTAATCGAAAACTTCCTTCTGCAGTGTTCCCGACAGCTGTTTTTTCAGCCTCTACTTACTGTGACAGGCAGATCACTACCTCTCAGAGAAATATTTTTGGTTATTAACTTTTTTCATTAAAAAAAAACTGTTCTAAAGAACAGCTTGGGGTCATAACAAAATTAAACAGCCTTCCCCAAACATACACAGACATACAGTCTTCCCTACCATCAACAATGCTCACTAGAGTATGACACTTGTTAAAGTTGATGAGCCAGCCGAAGTTGACACATTTTTATCAATCAAAGTCCATAGTTTAAATTAGAGTTTACTCTTGATGTTGTACATCCAACATCATTGAGTTTGGGCAGATGTATAATGTCATGTATCTGTCATTAGTGTATCAGACATAATAGTTACATTTCCCTTCCCTCCCTCCGCATTAACCCCTGGCAACCTCTGATCTTTTTACTGTCTCCATTGGTTCACCTTTTTCAGAAGATCATGTATTTGGAATCACCTATTGTGTAGCCTTTTCAGATTGGCTGCTTTCACTTAGTAATATGCATTTCAGGTTCCTGTATGTCTTTTCATGGCTCAATAGCTCATTTCTTTTTAATGCTGAATAACATTCTGTTGTCTGGATATACCATGGTTAATTTATCCATTCACCTGTTGAAGTACATCCTGGTTGGTTCCAAGTTTTGGCAATGATGAATAAAGAAGCTCTAAACATTTGTGCGCAGGTTTTTGTGAGTCTGATGTAGGTTTTACTTGCTCTTTTTCCTTATGCTAAGTGGAAATCTGACCTCCTATAACTTCTTTATATCAGTGAGATGCTGTCTCTTTCCTCTTTTATACATAAATAAAGCTATCTGAGAAGGTTTTTCTATTTTAGGCCAAAAAAGCATCAGTTCTGCCAATTTTTCTCATGTTGTAGCATTTTTTAATCCCTGATTACCCACTTCTGGACAATGTCACTGTATAAAACAAGGAGAACAGTGAGCAGATACTCTGAGCATCAACCTCAGAGTGCAGAGGGACCATCATTTTCCCTGTTCTGGACAAGATACCTTGTTGATACAATTTGTTTGCATTCACTCTTTTGGATATTGTGTCACTTAATTCATTTAAAAACTTCGTGTTTATTTTACCAAACTTATTCTTAGGATAGTCTTCTCCAAACTGTACTTTTCCAGAGGACTTTGAGAATTTAAAATCTAGATGTTCTCTATATACCCATTAAGCTTCCTCTTGTTATTTGTGATTCACTTTTCTAGATTGTTGAATGTGTTTTCCTCCTTTTGAATATTGTTTTCTTAATAAAACATATAATCCATTGTTCCTTGTTCAAAACATTGTTCTTATGATAAAGAATCATCTATTCATAACAGAACTTTTAAAAGTACAGATGAGCTAAAATAAGGGAGCAAAGGTGTTCCTTACCTTATTATCAGAGATAAATATCATTACATTTTAGTACATCTATCTAGTCTTTTTATGCAAAATATATATCCTTTTTTTTCTTTTTTTTTCAAAATATATATCCTACAAGCACACATATAGTATATATGCATTTATTACCAAACTGTATATGTGTGATATATATGATCATACCATGTAGTTTGTTTTATAATTTTTTTCTTTTCTTATCATTCAACTTTTATATGATATATTTTTATTTTATTTTATTTTATTTTATTTTATTTTATTTTATTTATTTATTTTTGGCTGGGTACAGTATACTTTATTGATGGTACATGACAAGGTAGGGCTCCCCAAGCCCCTCCCCTTCCTCAGGGTCTAGGATGTAAATTGGAGGTCAGGAGATTCTCAGTGTGTTGGGGGATTAAGTTGGGGCAGGGACTCCCCAGCAGCTGAGGGCCTCTCTCTTCCTCTTGTTCTTGCTGGGGCTGGTGGTCCAGGAGGCTCTTACTCCTTGGAGGCCATGTGGGCCATGAGGTCCACCACCCAGTTGCTGTAGCCGAATTCACTGTCATACCAGGAAATGAGCCTCATAAAGTGGTCATTGAGGGCAATGCCAGCCCCGACGTTGAAGGTGGAAGAGTGGGTGTCACTGTTGAAGTCACAGGAGACAACCTGGTCCTCAGTATAGCCCAGGATGCACTTGAGGGGGCCCTCTGATGCCTGCTTCACTACCTTCTTGATGTCGTCATATTTGGCAGCTTTCTCCAGGCGGCAGGTCAGATCCACAACTGACACATTGGGGGTGGGGACACGGAAGGCCATGCCAGTGAGCTTCCCATTCAGCTCAGGGATGACCTTGCCACAGCCTTGGTGTCCGGCCATAGCTTCCCAGAGGGGCTGTCCACAGTCTTCTGGGTGGCAATGATGGCATGGACGGTGGTAATGATGCCCTCCACGATGCCAAAGTGGTCATGGATGACTTTGGCTAGAGGAGCCAAGCAGTTGGTGGTACAGGAGGCACTGCTGACAATCTTGAGGGAGTTGTCCTACTTCTCCTGGTTCACACCCATCACAAACATGGGGGCATCAGCAGAAGGAGCAGAGATGATGACCCTCTTGGCCCCGCCCTTCAAGTGAGCCCCAGCCTTCTCCATGGTGGTGAAGACCCCAGTGGACTCCACAACATACTCAGCACCAGCATCACCCCATTTGATGTTGGCGGGATATTGCTCCTGGAAGATGGAGATGGCCTTCCCGTTGATGACAAGTTTCCCGTTCTCTGCCTTGACTGTGCCGTGGAATTTGCCATGGGCAGAATCATACTGGAACATGTACACTATGTAGTTGAGATCAATGAAGGGGTCATTGATGGTGACAATATCCACTTTGCCAGAGTTAAAAGCAGCCCTGGTGACCAGGCGCCCAATACGGCCAAATCCGTTCACTCCGACCTTCACCATCGTGTCTCGGGGACACGGCTGGCCCTGCACCAGAAGATGTGGCTGTCTGTCGAACGGGGAAGAGCAGAGAGCCTATATGATATATTTTTAAAGATACCCACAAAGTGCATAGCATTGTAGGGGGCACTGGGAATATAGTTGAATCAAAGCAAATATACTATGGTCTATTTAATTAGTTTTCTATTATTAATTTGACATTTAGTCAAATTAACTAGTTTTCTGTTATTTGACATTTAGGTATTTCCAGATATTTTGCTATAATTAGTGCACATGTTGCTAAATCTTCATAAATATCCATGACTATTTTCTGAGGAAATGAAACTGTGAGTCAAAGAGCAAGTAAAATTGTCAAAGGTTTTGATATGTTTTAGCAAATTGTCTTCTAGAAAGTTATGAAATAATTTCAGTATCATTTAATTATTTGAAAACTGGATTAATGTTCCTGGCCAGCAAATTATTGATAAAGACATTGAACAAGAGAGGACCAATGACAAGGTTTTAGAGAAAACTGGAAAATCATTCTTCCCCAAATTATGGGTTTGTTAGTCAATGCTTTTTGGGGACAATTGTTTGCTCAGTTGTATTATACCTTGTCCATATTTAAAAAAATATTTTATCACCTAGGGTTTCATAAGAAATTTGGTTGGATGATTTGCTGAACTCAAGATAGTCTATAGCTAGGGACTCTCTGTTTCCAACAGTATAACAATCCTACATTCTCTGTAAATTATGCTGGTTCCTACTGCTTAATTTCTTTAACAGCAGTGTTCATTGTTCTACAAGAATGGAAATATTCTGTGATCTATGCTGTCCATTAGGGTAGCACTGTGCCATAGATAGCTGTGGAACACTTAAAATATGGTTAGTGTGACTCAGGAACTGATTTTAATTTTTTTAATTTTAAAGAATTTAAATAGTGAGATGTGACTAGTGGTTACCATATTGGACAATACAACTTTACCATATCTGATGAACCATCTGTCCAGTGACTCTTATATAATTTAATTGGAGTTTAATATTAAGTTGAGAGACTCTTGGTTCTTGGAATGCATTGGTTTTTCTCTCTTACTCTAAGTTGCAATTTTTTTTCACTGCTCCAACTCATAATTTTCTAAAGATTTCTGACAGTGATTTTATGTCACTAGTTCATATCAACAAGTTATTTATAGACTGGGATATAATTGAATTGAGATTGAATAATCATTTCTTTCAAATCAATCTTTTAAAAAAGATTTTATTTATTTGAGAGAGAGAGAGAGAGAGAGGGAGAGAGAAAGAAAGAGAGTATAAACAGGGGGAGTGGCAGAGGGAGAGGGAGAAGCAGGCTGAACAGGGAGTCCGAATCAGGGCTTAATCCCAGGACCCCAGGATTTTGACCTGAGCTGAAGGCAGATGTTTAATTCACTGGACCATTTAAAAAAAAATCATTTCCTTTAACAAGAATTTTCTCCTCTTTGTAATGTGAACATCATTTTCCTTGATAGAAAAAGATGTAAGCAAGAAAAGTTGAGTAATTTTCTACTTTTCATCTTTGGCAATATTTCCATCTTTCACAATCAGTTAGCTTTCCCTTTACTTACTCTCCTTGAAGTTGATGTAGCTAATGGGGCCCTTTCTGTTGTCAATAGTGTTTTTGTTTTCAAGCCCAGACTATTCTGGCTATAGCATCTTTACTAGAATACTTGTAGTTCTATACTACTCTTTTATGTCCATCTATAACCATGAGCTTTTTGTTTCCTCCCCAGTTTTTTGAAGTCCATTTTAAAATTTGA
The DNA here is from genome assembly GCF_018345385.1 of Vulpes lagopus. Classification (NCBI taxonomy): domain Eukaryota; kingdom Metazoa; phylum Chordata; class Mammalia; order Carnivora; family Canidae; genus Vulpes; species Vulpes lagopus. The sequence continues at coordinate 96,172,184 of NC_054824.1, read as the reverse complement.
GTTTGGCAGGAACATGAGTAACCTACAGATTTTTTAACTGCTGTTCCTTTTGCATCCCCTGGGAATCAGATTTGATTATATTTTAATTCAGTTCAACCCATAATGGTGTTGACTGATCCTTAAGCACCTAATTCCTAGGTGAATTAGACTTGGGCCTTCCCATCACAGGACTTATACTCTCAACTAAGAGAATCAAACTTGCGTATCACAAGCCATATGCAGTGAGGTGTACACATATTTACAGTATTTATAATGTTCTAGGGGAGCATGGCAGAGGGACAGGGTTAATCCTGGTTGCATAGCATGTAAAATGGGAAAGGAGGTTATAAAGAATCAGAAAAGTCTGTCAAACAAATGATGTTTGAGCAAGAATGAGTAAGAGTTAGCAGGACAGGGAAGCTGGGTAACATGGTATTTATTCATGAATGAATAATGTGAACAGAAATTCCAGTGGATATGTTCCAGGCTCCCAGATAGTTTTGCAGCTGGAGTGTAGAGTGCTTCTTGGGGGAGCGAACAGAGATGACACTGAAGCTAAACAGTAGCTAAATGGTGAGGGATTGTATGTTATGCTAAGGAATTTGAATAAAATTGAACACTCTTGGACAAGAGAAGGGAAATAGATTCCTCCTTTATTTAAAATTTTTTTTTAAGATTTATTTATTTATTTTAGAAAGACAGCACGAGCAGGGGGGAGAGGGAGAGGGAAAAGAGACCCCTCACTGAGCAAGGAGCCCAAGGTTGGCTCTATCCCAAGATCCAGGGATCATGATCTGAGCTGAAATCAAGAGTTGGATGCTTAAATGACTGTGCCACCCAGGCCTCCCTAGATTTCTCTTTTACAAAAACAATTCTGGTGAATCAACTTAGGATATGTTAGACTTGGGACAACTTGTGAAGGGGAAATCGTTAGTCAAGAGGAAGAGGAGAGTACCAGTTAAAGAGGAAGAGTTCTAACAGAGCAACATTTAGGATGCAGCGCTAATAGGATTAGGTGGCTGATTGGTAGTGTAGGGAAGGAAGAGGCAGGAAGATGATTCAGAAGTTTCTCATATGTTGTTGTCCTTATGGGGGTCCACTTTTTCTCTTGAATCACTTTCCCTTCGGGATCTCCACATCTGAGATCATGTCTGTCTTTTCTCTGAACTTTTGGAAACTTGTCCCAGTGGTGAGTGTGTGCTAATTTTATCCAGCATTCCAGTCTTCCTGTCCTAGGGATTCCAGGATGTGCTCATCCTATTTTTTTTAAACTTCTCTATTTTGAGATCATTTTGGACTTATAGAAGAGTTGCAGAAATAGTCCATTGACTTTTCATATACTCTTCACCCAGATTCTCTTTCACATCTTACATAACCATAAAACAATGATCAAAACTAAGAAATTAACCTTAGAATTAAATTACTCTTAACTGAATTACAGAATTTATTTGGATTTCACCAATTTTTCCACTTACGTACTTTTATCTATTTCAGGATCCAATCAAGGATTACACATTGCATTTCGTTATAACATTTCTGTAGTATCTTCCAATCTGTGACAGTTCCTTAGTCTTTCCTTATCTTTGATGACCCTGACACTTTTGGAAATTATTGGTCACTTATTTTTGTAGAACTCCCTTCAACTTGGGTTTGTCTGATGTTTATTCATGATTAGATTGAAGTAATGATTTATTGCAAAGAATACCACAGAAATGATATGTCCTTCTCAGTACTTCATATCAAGACATGTATGTTATCGATTAGTGTTACCAACAATGTTAACTTTGATCACTTAGGATAATATCTTCTGGGATGTGCACTACAGAGTTAACATTTTTCCCTTATTACTCAGTATTTTGTGGGAGATGCTTTGAGAATATGCAAATATCTTGTTTTTGCTGAAATTCTCACTAATTTTAGCATCCTTTTAGGGGTCTTGCGGCAATTATTATTACGGTGTTCTAATGGTTATTTTCTATCATTACGTGAAATCCTTCTCTTTTTAAAAAATAGGCTGATTTATTTATTTTAAAGATTTTATTTATTTATTCATGAGAGACACAGAGAGAGAGAGGCAGAGACACAGGCAGAGGGAGAAGCAGGCTCCATCCAGGGAGCCGGATATTGGACTTGATCCCGGGTTTCCAGGATCATGCCCTGGGCTGAAGGCAGGTGCTAAACTGTTGAGCCACCCAGGAATCCCCCAAAACAGGCTGGTTTAAATCAAACTTAAGGAGACAAAGGTGTGCCATTTTTTTCCCAGTTATACTGAAATGTTATTGACAATAGCATATGTAAGTTTAAGGTGTAAAACATGATTTGATATCCATACATATTGTAAAATAATTATCACAATAAAGTTAGTTAACACTTCTGTCCCCTCACCTGATTACCTTTTTTTTTAAGTGTGTGGTGATAACGTTCAAAATTCACCCTCTTAATTTTCCAGTATATAATACAGCATGGTTAATTATATTCACTGTGCTGTACTTTAGATCCCTAGAATTTATTTGCTTTATAGGCCGGAAGTGTGTGCCCTTTGACATTTCCCCTTCCCCGCCTCCCCTCCTAGTCCTTAGGAACCACCTATCTACTGTATTTCTAGGGGTTTGGCTTTTTTAGATTCCACATGTAAATGAAGACATTCCCTCTCTGTCTTTCCATGTCTGACCTATTTCATTTAGCACAGTGCCCTCAAGGTCCATCCATATTGTCACAAGAAGCAGAATTTCCTTTTTAAAAATGACTGGAACGTATCCACATCTGTATTCCTGTCATCTCTGTCTATATCTCATATTTTCTTTCTCCATTCATTCATTAGTAGACACTTAGGCTGTTTCCACCTCTTACCTCTTGTGTTCAGTGCTGCAGGGAACATGGAGGTGCAGATATCTCTTCCGGAAATTGTTTTCATTTCCTTTGGAGATAGCCCCAAAAGTGAGACTACTGGATTGCATGGTATTTCTATTTTTAATTTTTTGAGGAGCCTCCACACTGCTTTCCATAGTGGCTGAACCAGTTTTCATTCCTAACAGTACACAAGGGTTTCCTTTTTTCCACATTGTCCCATGCTTGTCTCTTGTCTCTGAAAATAGCCATTCAAGTAGGTGTGAGCTGATAGATCATTGAAATGCTTTTGTAAGGAAGAGTCTTCTCCCCTGTTTATTTATTTAGTCACATATTTATATATGACTTCTCCCCTGTTTATTTATTTAGTCATATATTTATATTCAGTCAAATATATTATATTCATATATTTATATATAAAAATATATTTATATTTATTTTATAAATATATATATATTTATATATATAAAATATATAAAATATATTTTATAAATATAAATATTTATTATAATAATAAAATTAATTATTGGGGTTATTAGCCTATGTTATTGTTACTCAATTTGTCAATAAACTTTTTCCAGTTATGGCCATTGAGTGCTCTTTCAGGCTCCTGTGCCTTTTTCATATGCCTGCATCCTTTATTTCTGAGCATGTTCTTATTTTCTAGAACCACAAGATGCTTTATGCTGTTGTATTTCCCCTGCCCAGCCCTGGAATCACCCAGTTTTCCAAGGATTGATTGATTGATTGATTTATGATAGTCACACACACACACACAGAGAGAGAGAGAGAGAGAGAGAGAGAGAGAGAGAGGCAGAGACACAGGCAGAGGGAGAAGCAGGCTCCCTGCAGGGAGCCTGACATGGGACTCGATCCCAGGTCTCCAGGATCATGCCCTGGGCCAAAGGGAGGCACCAAACCGCTGCACCACCCAGGGATCCCTGCTCACAACTTTTTAACATGTTCATGTCACGCCTGCTTCATGAAGCAGTTCTTCGTTGTAGATTGGAATTGAGTGAAAAATAACAGAATGACAGGTAAAGCGTTCTCTTTTGTGCTTCCTCAAACTTTTGAAAGAGAAAATTTTTCAGTAAGACTTGTTGAATTTGCCTTCAGCAAATATTTATTAATAGCCCAGTATTTGTCGGTGCTAGGTTAGGGATGAGGATGGGCCATCTGATATCTGATAAAATGTTCTCTAGGCAGCTTCTTCCATGTTTTGATAAAAGAGAAGAGTTAGTAGAAGAGCTCTTCTTTAAGTAACCTGCCTGCGCTTTGCTTTTCAGGCCTCATTTGATAAGAGAGAACTTCATTAATTCAGAATGTCCCCTAACTTCCAGTGTGTTGAGGAGTATTCAGGGGGTGTCTCATATGGCTCACAAATAAGGCCAGTGAGTCATGTTCAGTTACTATGAAGAGGCCTCTGTTTGTTCCTTGTCCTGTTGCTCCAGTGCCCTTCCTCTGTTGTGAGTCACTAGAAACAAATATTTTCCCCTTTAAATAACTTTTGGTTAGTATGGCTCCAAAGCAGGGCTGCTTTGCCCTAGGCTCTTGCAGAATTGTTAGTGAAAATGGTACTTTTGGTTGCTTCTATGGCACTCGCCCATCTATCTGCCCACTTCGCTCTCTTACTGTAGCCATGAGTTCCTCATGGGCTGGATCAGGAGATGTCACCATGCATTTCTTAGAGTCCACTGTCTCCCCACCTAAAGAAGGCTGTGTTCCTGGATCAGTAGCTTTGTGCTCACTGTCTTACTCACTTACAATATGATATCCTGGAGGTTCCTTGGTCCCTTTTGCAAATAAACTTGGATGTGCCCCTTTAGTTCAGCAGGCAGGTCTGACCTTGCAGTGGTGTGTTTGGGTCTGAGCTCAATCTGGGAAACAAAGAATGCTTGTATTGAGCTGAAAATGATAATTCCACTTATTATCCAGAAGGTTCTTATTATACTAAGGCTTCATGGAACAAACATAACTCCCTTCTATTATATCCACCCTTCAAGGCTGAAGTCAGCTCTTTTACTACTCCTTCAAAATTCTATTCTTTCAGGTTAAGCAACTCAGGACTCTTTTTTTTTTTCTCTTCTTAAACCATTCCTCGTATGATATACATATATTTTTTAGCACTCTTCATATAATATGTTTAATGTTTTTCACCATTTGGGTCCCTTTCCTCTGAATATACTCTGGCTTGTTTGTGACCTTCCAAAAATGTGAGGTCAAAGAGACTATCTGACTCAACTGGACAAGATTAACTATTCCTTGTTTTATTTGACCTACTCTGCATCTTGTGATAACAAAAGACACGATCCTTTAATATTGGATTTATAGTTAAGCCATATATTTACAAATATGAGTTCAGAATTTATAGGTAATTATTTAATAATCAAAGATGTGATGAAAAATAACCAGACTGATTTTGATATGTACTTTAAAAAGGAGCATAATTCCTTAATTATGTATAGTTAAATTTCTGAAGTTATAAGGCTTAAAGAGGAACAATAATAAAAATTAATAAAAAATGGAAAGGGTATAAAAGGTAAGTTACAGGGACTCCTGGGTGGCTCAGGGGTTGAGCATCTGCTTTTGGCTCAGAGCGTGATCCCGGGGTCCTGGGATCGAGTTTCACATCGAGCTCCCACAGGGAGCCTGCTTCTCTCTCTGCCTGTGTCTCTGCCTCTCTCTCTCTCTCTGTGTCTTTCATGAATCAATAAATAAAATCTTTTTTTTTTTAAAGGTAAGTTACATAACTTCTAGATATCCTATAAGTTTAGGTATGTTTTCTTGAATTTTTCTCAGGACAAATTAAAAATAAGTGTTTCTCTTGATTGAACCCAACCAAGGTCAGAGAGCCATGGTGTCTGTTGATGCTGTTCATACAGGCCAGTGTTCTGGTCACAAAGTAGAATGAAACTTTGCAGAGACAAACAGCATTTATCCAGATCCTGTAGGAGAGAGTAACAAAACAAGGAAATGGGAGGATGATAGCCTTCTACTTTATATAGCCTGACTCTGAGAATTTAAGAATTAAGTTGTTTGTCATTAATTTAATATTTCATTGATACTAAGTAGCATTATTCTTTGGGGTCTTTGGTCTTGAAGAGCAAAGGGTTGCATTTTGGAATCAGAATACCTAGGTTTAAATTCCTTAACTTCTGCGTCCTTGATAATATTATTAATGTTTTTTTTTACTCTTTAGTTCTTTACCTAATGAGAGTACTTGCCTCAGTATTAAGAGGCTTCAATGAGGTGGTGCATGTAAAGTTCTTAGAATGGAATGGCTCCCATTAGTAAGCACCCAGTAATGGCAGCTGCTGTTATTTTGAGTTATTGCTTGCTGAAATAATAACAGCATCTTCCCTTTTTACATTTCAAAGAATGTTCACATACTTCAGATCACTTGTTTCTTGTGACAACTTGTCAAATAGGTAGGCAGACATTATTATTACAGTGTGACTTGACTTAGTTTTTTATTAGAAGAGCAGAGACTAGAACCTAGCCTTCAGACTCAAAATCCCTTGAAACTTCAAATGAACTACAATATCAATATAAACTCTGTTGATGGGGAGCAGAAAGAAGGGCTAGTGTATGATAGAATTACTAATATTAGAATCTCACAAAGAAATAGAAACACAAAATGAATATAGATGGTGTTTTTTGGGGAATACCCTGAAGATGAGATGAGGAAGTTTCCTTCTGTGTATTATGTCCTTGTCATTAAATGTGAAGGTGATTAAAGAATTAAGATATTTTCTTTGGCAGAAAGAAACTTTGCCTCAAAGTAAATCCCTTTTAAACAACTACTTCAGGGCCACCTGGGTGGCTCAGTGGTTGAGCATTTGCCTTTGGCTCAGGTCATGATCCTGGGGTCCTGGGATCAAGTCCCACATCGGGCTCCCTGAGGGAAGCCTGCTTCTCTCTCTGCCTATGTCTCTGCCTCTCTCTCTCTGTGTCTTTAATAAATACATAAATAAAATGTTAAAAATATAAACAACTACTTCAGGAATTGAGTGACTAGAATTATGTTCTGGATTGAAAGAAAAATAGGTATTTCCTCCCAGGATTAGTGAGTATTGTTAATTTAATGGACCTAAGTTATTGAATGATGATAAAATGATACAGAAGTTCTAGTGAGCCACCCTATGTGGGGTGTTTTGGCTGTGGAGTTATTTAATTCACAATCTCTATCTCACTCAAGAGTAACTTAACCTGAAATGGCCTATCATAGAGCTCATCAGGGAACAAAACTTTCTTGGGGCAATAATATGTAATTTAAAAGGTTAATGTGTACTTCAAGGCTAGCATGCCTCTAAACCACTCAATTTAAATATTACTTTGCTTCTTTTAAAAGTTTTCCAGAGAAGAAAATTCAATAGTAGAGGCTAAGTCATTCACCAACTAATTATTTAAAAAAAATTCTCTGGACCTCTATCTTTCTTTAATAAAATAGGAGTGTTATTCTGAGATAAAACCTGATGAAGTCTACAAAAAAAGAAAAAACAACTGATTTATGCATAAATATGAAAAAGTGAAACAAAATGTATGCAACTAAATTATAACTGAATATTCCACAAATAATACACAAAAATCAAGTAGGATTTAATCTGGGAATGTGGAACAACAAAAAGTAATCCAGTAATAGATTACAGGAGGAAAAATATACTAATACTATACAAAAGGAATTTAATTTAGTTTAATATCTACTGTTAGATGCTTTTTGTTGTTGTTGTTAGATGCTTGATAAAGGAGGAGTAGAAGATACAGCCTTTGCAAACTAAACAGAAAAGAATTTCATGGACCAGTAATGAGAAATGTGTCATGAACTCAGAGTTTTGATTAGCTGAATTTCATGCCCTAGTTTGGGAGAAAAGAGAAAACATGTTAGAAATCAGTTTTAAAAGCCATATTAGCTGTTTAAAACTTAAAGATACTAATGTCTAGAGTAGGACAAAACTATTTTCATTATCAACACAATTTTGAAGATTCTCGTTAATAAGCATGAAAATAAAACAAGAAATATGGATTCTAGGCAGGGACGAAAAAAGCTGTCATTACTTTCAAGGGACACGATTTTATATATTGAAAAGCCAAGACACTACATTAAAAGTATTAGAGATAAAATGCATGCTCAGTTCATGCATTTCAAGATTTGGGCCAGATAATTCTTTGTCTTGGGACTGTCCTGTGCATGTCAGGGTTTTTAGCAGCATCACTGGTCTCTACACGCTAGATGCCATTGGAACTCTGCATCCTTACCTCCAAGTTGTGGTTACAAAAAAATGTCTCCTGACAAAATTGCCTGGAATTGGGAACTACTGCCATAGATTTAAGAAAAAGAAAGGAGACTTTAAATGACACAGAAAAAAGAAAAGGCACCTGTTGTTTGTATCCTGATATAAACAAACCAACTATAAAGAAGAATTATGAGAAAGTTGGTAAAACATCATCAATAACTGGATATTTGATCATATTTAGAACTAATTGTCAAATTTGGATGTGTAACAATGGCATGATTATATTTTTTAAAAGATGGTTTTTAGTGATATATATTGCATGATGTATATCGACATATGGTTAAAATAATAAATCTTGTATTGGCTTACAAATGCAGCTGAGGTGGGTAGGTGAATAAATGGGTAGGTATACAGATGAAATGAAATTGTGTTGAGAGTAACTCAATGAGTTAGTAAGCGATGGTACACGGGGTGGGCTTATCATGCTACTCTCTAACTTTTGTATGTTTTGGACCTTTTTCATAATGAAATGTTTTTGAAGTGACAGTCGTATAAAAATGGCATTTGGACACATTCAGGTAATCCCCAGAAGAAATACCTAAAAAGAGAAAAGGAGGGAGGGGTCGGGGGAGACTAGGGTACTCCTTTTTTGTTAGCAACTGCTTTAGCCCTACTTCCCTATTAAAGCTATGTGAATCAAATTCTTTGATGAATAATAAAAAACCCTGAAGCCTCTCCAAAATAAAACACTGAAGAGATACCAATGATTTTATTATTTTTCTTGCAGAAGATGTAGTTTAGTTATATAAAAATGTCTATATATAGGAGATGGAGTTAAGTGACATCATGAGAAAGCAATGAGCTGAATCTAGAATGTGGGACATTGTGTGTGGCACAGGACTTTCTCCTGAGCAGGTCTGGCTATTCTTTTACCTTTTTTCTTGAACATGTGAAGGGGTTGGGGCCTTCTGAGGAGGTGGGGATTTCTCTCCACTTCCCATAGTTTGTGGTAAGCAGACACAGAAGAGCTGTACCCCTGGGGCAGCCATTGTCTCTCTTCCACAGGGTGAGTGGACCCACGGGGCAGACTGGAGTCTGTACAGCTGATCATTTCTTACTTGGGGGGTGAGAAGTCTTATCTTTTCATTTCCTCCCCCCCCCTCATTTTTTTTTTTTTTTATGTCTCCTGGCTTAAGCTGCATTTACCAGTTAGTTTTATCAGAGCCCTAAGTTGGGGAGAAAGAGAACATTTGCCAACCTATTACTAAGAACCTTAGACTATCTCTTATTTTGCTATTAATTGTTGTTTGTGTGATGTCTTGGCAGAGAGCCCAGGATATACAAAGAGTAAATGGATTATGATATCAAAACCCCACCCTGATTTCTAACAGTTTTCATAGTTACAAGCAAAACAAGCATATTTCTTTTGACCTACTATTCCTATTCCTTGTCAGATGCATGATGCTCCGTCTTTTGCGGTAACAGGGACAGCCCAGTGCTCTAAGGAGACAAAACAACATAGTGACTAAAGCCAATGTGGGAGGATAGGCCAATGGGATTTGTGCTAGGAAAGGTGTTCTGACGGTTCTTGCTTTTTGAGGTCTGTTCACCAAAGTTTCCAGGCTCCCCTGGTGCTTAAAGCCACCACTTTTAAAGTCAACTCCTTATGAAAATCCATGATATCTCCAGGAGATTTCTGCTAAAAATAGAAATGTGTTACTTTGGAGCAAGTACACAACAACTCTACATCCACAGAGAACCCAAGTGCAGATTAGTTTATCAAGTTAATTAATATGAAAGGAAGGTCCTTACAAAAGGAATTAGAAAACAGTGCTTTCTATGGGAGCACCATGAGAAGGCTCAGGAAAGCTAGGAGGGTAAGAGAAATGTGAGGAAGAACTTAAAGAAATGCTTGGGAAGGTATGGCCCGGAGAGGGAGATTCCTTGCCAGCCAGGGAACAGCAAAAAATTTAAGTCTAGACCAGCATTGTGCATTAGAACTTTCTGCAGCGATGAAAGTATCCTGTATCTGCCCTGTTCAGTCCAGTAATTAGCCACATGTCACTATAGACTATAGAGCACTTGAAATGTGACTGGTGTGACTGAAGAAATGAATTTTATTTTATTTTTTTTTTATTTTTTATTTTTTAAACATTTTTTTTTTTAATCTTTATTTATTTACGATAGTCACAGAGAGAGAGAGAGAGAGGCAGAGACACAGGCAGAGGGAGAAGCAGGCTCCATGCACCGGGAGCCCGATGTGGGATTCGATCCCGGGTCTCCAGGATCGCGCCCTGGGCCAAAGGCAGGCGCCAAACCGCTGTGCCACCCAGGGATCCCAGAAATGAATTTTAAATTTTATTTAATTTTGCTAATTTGAATTAAAATTTAGATAGCCTAAGGTAGATAGTGGCTCCTATATGGGGAAAGGCATGTCTAGATGAAGGATAGCAGGGGTGAGGAAAAATCTCAGAAAAGCAACATATGGGGGAACCAAAAACACATTTAGTATGGTATCACTTTATATTTTTAGGCAACAAGCCAATTATAGGCTATATTTGGCAAATTAACTCGTCTCATAAAATATTTGTGTAGGTTAAATAGACTATAGTAAGCCATATTGATTAGATTTGCCATGGCTGTTATAATCTTTTTTTCTTTTTAAGATTTTATTTCCTGAGAGAGAGAGAGAGAGAGAGAGAGAGAGAGAGAGAAAGAGAATGAGGAGGGAGTGGGGAGAGGCAGGAGGAGAGGGAGAAGCAGACTCCCCTGCTGAGCCTGATGCAGGGCTTGATCCCAGGACCTCGGGGTCATGACCTGAGCTGAAGGCAGATGTTTAACTGACTGAGCCACTCAGGTGCCCCATGTCTTTCATAATTTTATTTTACTTATATGAATACAGCTGAATGATGGGAAGAAGAACATTGAGAATTATGAGAAAGCAGATTCTTTGCTTAATATTTGAGAAAGGCTGTAATTACTTTTACAAAAATATAATTGCAAATTCTATTATAAACTTTTCTTTAAGAATCTTAATTATGTCTATTGGCTGCTGATGCCTAGATCAAGACATTCACAAGGGCCACAATCACAGTCACTGAACCTCAACTAGAATGGAGTCCAAGGACGTTATCCCCACTGCCCTCACAAGTATTAGCATACTTTGGAACAAGCAGTCAATCAAACCAACCAACCCAGCAATCTCTCGTTTAAAGGTAGTTGAGCATATTAGCATAGAAATAGAATTTTCTTTACTGGTATTACTAACATGCATAATGAAAACATTTTTTGGTTGTTTATTTTTTATCAAAGCTAAACTGTTCAGAAAGTATTAATTAACTGGCACCAGAAATTTTGCCTAAATCACTTGGTGGCTGTTAGAGGCCATGAAACCTACAAAAGAATGAAAATAATCTCTCTGTTCTTTTTTAAAAAAATTTTAAAAAATTTTTATTAAAATTTTTTTCTTTCCTTTTTAAAAGACTTTTTATATTAGAGAGAGAAGGCACTGGTGGGAGGGGCAGAGAGAGAGAGAGAGAGAGAGAGAGAGAGAGAGAGACACTTTCAAGCCGACTCTATGCTGAACATGGAGCCTGATGTGGGAATTGATCCCAGGACCCTGAGATAATGACCTGAGCCAAAACCAAGAGTTGGTCGCTTAACCAACTGCATCCCCAGGTGCCCCCAAAATAATCTCTTTAAGACAGCCTAAGCCAGGGCAATCTTCTGGTATTGTTCAGGGAGAAGGATTGCCTTTGGAATTTTGAAATATTCTCCTAATTAAGGTGGTGATATCTAGCACATCATTCCTATGGCGCATGGTTACCCCAGAGATAGATTTTTGTCAACTCCCTATTTCATGCCATGTGAAACCCCTCTGTGCCAAGATTTCTGCATGTTTTCTGGAGTTCTTACACACCTGTGGTCACTCATGACTCTGAAATGCTGTTTCCTCTGAATTAATTGGCTCGAATCATGAATCATCTTGCCATCTTGGAGCTGATGTTTGTTTTGTACTATGTCACACCCAATGTGAAATTTATTATTTTACTCATTTTTCACAGATTCCTGCCATCACAAAGCATGTGCATCAGAATTAAAGATTTCACTTATGTGTAAGTTATGACTTGGGACTCTGAAAATTTCCTTGAGGTCAGTGGAGGTGGAAAGTACTGTCTGATGATGTGTCAGACAATTGATCAGAGGCTATGTCCAAATATCAATCAAATATTCGATTTTCCCACCTCTTCTGACTTCTTACATGGACAGTTCCCTACCAGACTTGTTTGAAATTTTATTGAGATGCTATTTCAGAATATTTGTGAGGTTAAAAGGACCCTAAATTAATCCCAGAGCCCAAACTTTAAAAAAAAAAAAAAAAACCCTGTGTTTAATTGCACAAGTAATTAAACAAGGTTTCAATGAAAAAAAAAAGAGCCTAGAAAATTGTTTTCCGAGTATGTAATTTCTTAGGGAGGACAGGTAGGGTAGGTTATTCTTCTTGGGATGTTCAGTAATGAACTATGTAAAGGATTTAGATGTGTTTGTAATAAGGAGCTTAGAGTCTAGACTGCAAAGTTTCTGGAAGCAGGAATAGATTACTAAATTATCTTTTTTTTATAATAAATTTATTTTTTATTGGTGTTCAATTTGCCAACATACAGAATAACACCCGTCAAGTGCTCATCCCGTCAAGTGCCCCCCTCAGTGCCCATCACCCATTCACCCCCACCCCCCGCCCTCCTCCCCTTCCACTACCCCTAGTTCGTTTCCCAGAGTTAGGAGTCTCTATGTTCTGTCTCCCTTTCTGATATTTCCCACTCATTTCTTCTCCCTTCCCTTATATTCCCTTTCACTATTATTTATATTCCCCCAAAAGAATGAGAACATATAATGTTTGTCCTTCTCCGATTGACCCTTTTAAGATATAATTTACTTATGGTAAAATTCACAGATTTTAAGTGTAAAACTGAATGAGTTTTGATGAATGAAACCATTTGTATAACTACCAGACAAATGAATATGTAGAACATTTTCATCACTCCTGAAAGTCCACTATGCCTCCTTCCAGATAACCGCTACTTTCCGTAGGCAACCTTTGTTCTGAGAAATAGATTAATTTTGTGTCATGTAAATGAAATAATAAAAAATGTACTCTTTTACATCTGATTTCTTTTATTCAACATGTTTTAAAAATTCATCCATGTTGTTGAAGGCATAGTGCTTCGGTCTTTTTAATTGTTGGGTACTATTTGTCATATATCTCCATTTACCTAACACTCCTTTTATTTTTCATCACTGCTCTGCATACAGATTCCACACAAATTTTTAAAAATTTATACTGTTTTTTCACTTATATTTGTTGGAGATGTTGTATAGTTTTTTTTTTAATGTAGTGTCCGATTGTTTATTATTACCATTTAGAAATACTCTTTTTATTTGAATGTTGACTTTGTCTCCTGAGATCTTGTTAAATTTACTTATAATTTTTAGTAGCCCCATCCCACCTTGAAAACAATTTCTTCAAATTTTCTAGCAAACAATCCTTTCATTTGTAAAAAGAAACAATTTTCTCTGTTTTTGATTATAATGTTTCTCATCCTTCTTTCCTCCTTTCCTTCCTCCCTCCCTCCCTCCCTTCCTCCCCCTTTCTCTCTTTTTTTTTCTTTTCTTTTCTTTTCCTTTCTTTTCTTCCCATTGCACTGGCTAGACCATACTGAACAGAAGTGGTAAGAGTGGAAGTCTTTGTACGCTATTCTTAGAGGAAAAACATTCAGTCTTTTATCACTGAGTATGTTGTGGGATTTCTTAGTACCTCCTGTCAGGTGAAGAAAGTTCCCCTCTATTCCTAGTTTGTTGGGAGTTTTTATCATGAAAGACACTTGAATTTTGTCAAATGCTTTTTCTACATTATCTAGAGTCACCAAAGCCGCCGGGGCGTGGGGAGGCTGACCCAGTTGGTTTTGATCTGATAAATGCACGAATCCCCCCCCACGCGAGCGAGGGTTTTTTTTTTTTTCCTCCTATAAGTATTTTCTTTTTATTTATTTTGTGTTTAGAAGTTGCAGTTTTAAGTACTATTAACAGAAAATACATAACAAAAGCTCCTAACAAGTGAAAAAAATAATTATAAATGCTGGAAAAATTGGCCTCATTAACATATTTACAATCTTTTACTTAATACATACTCCATTGGAAATTAATTATATAACATTTATACAAGCATTAACATTTCCAGATCACTCTGAGTAGTGAGCACTTCAGTTCTACACCTGATCATGTGGCTTATGTGTTTCTGTGTGTGTGTGTGCGCGTGTGTGTGTGTGCGCGCGCACTCGCGAATGAATTTTAGCTGGTTAGTATGATGGGTTACATTGATTTTCAAGAAGTGAATCCATCTTACATTAAAAAAGATTTATTTATTTATTTGAGACAGAGAGAGACAGAGAGAAGGGGCAGAAGGAGAGAATCCTTAAGGAGACTCCCTGCTGAGGGTGGGGCCCAAAGTGGGGCTTGATCTTAGGTATCATGAGATCATGACCCGAGCCAAAACTAAGAGTTGGATGCTTAACCCACTGAGCCACCCAAGCACCTCCAACATTACATTTTTGGAATGAACCCTACTTGGTAGTGGTATATTATTCTTTTTTATATATTGCCAGATTTAATTTGCTAATATTTTGTTAAGGACTCTTGTGTTTATGTTATATTATATTAGGTATATTGATCTGTAATTTTCTTATACTGCCTTTTTCTGGTTTTGGAATCAGGATAAGGCTGGTCTTGCAGAATCGGTTGGGAAGTGCTACTTCCTGTCCATTCTCTGGAAGATATTTGTAGAATTGATGTTATTTCTTCTTCAAATCTTTGGTAGAATTCACCAGTGAAATCACCTGGAGATTTATAAACTATGAGTTAAATGTCTTTAAGAGTTATAGAATCATTCAAATTCTGTATTCCAGGCTAGATGAGTTGTGGTAGTTTGTGTTTTTTAAGAAATTGGTCTATTTCATCTATTTTGACCAAGTTACATGCATGGAGTTTGTAATAGTATTATCCTTTTGGTATCTGCAGAGTATGCAGTGATAGTCCTTATTTGGCCTGTGGTATTGTTACTATGTGTCTTTTCTCTTTTTCTTTTTCAGTCTGGTTAGAGGTTTATAAAAATTTTTTTTAAAATTTTTATTTATTTATGATAGTCACACAGAGAGAGAGATAGAGAGGCAGAGACACAGGCAGAGGGAGAAGCAGGCTCCATGCACCGGGAGCCCGACGTGGGATTCGATCCTGGGTCTCCAGGATCGCGACCCGGGCCAAAGGCAGGCGCCAAACCGCTGCGCCACCCAGGGATCCCGAGGTTTATAAATTTTATCATGGTTTTCAAAGAACCAATTTTGGATTGGTTTATTTTCTGTATTATTTTTCTATTTTCAATTTCATCAGTTTCTGCTCTTTATTATTCCTCACTTTTGCTTGCTTTGGGTATGTTTGGCTATTTTTTTCCCAGTTTATGGTAAACTTTTAAAATTGTTGATTTGAGAGATTCTTTCTTTTCTAATATGTTTTGAATGTTATAAACATTCCTCCTCACACTTCTTAGACTGCATCTCACAAATTTTAATACATTGAATTTTCATTCTCATTCAGTTCATAAATATTTTCCAATTTCCCTTGTAACTCTCTTTTTGGCTCCTAGATAATTTAGGGTTATGGTGTTTAGTTACCAGATATTCAGAAATTTTCTAGTTATCTTCCTGCTATTGAATTCTAGTTAAATCTCATTGTGATCAGAGAACATATTTTGTATGGTTTAGTTAGCAAAAACTTTTTCAAAGTTTGTTTTGACCCAGCATATGGCCTATCTTGGAATTATGTTTTATCTGTATTTGAGTAGAATACGTATTCATCATTTGGTGAAATTTTAAAAATGTTAATTAGCTCCGTTAGTTAATAGTATTGTTCTGTTCTTCTATATATTTGCTTATTTAAAACAATCTGTTCTATTGACAACTGAATGAAAGTGTTGAAGTCTTCAACTGCAATTGGAGACTTCTCTCTTAATCTATCAATTTCTGTCTCCTGTATTTTAAGGCTTTATCATTAGATAACTTATATTTAGGATTGTTATGTCTTCTTGGTGAAGATACTTTAATCATTAGGTAATGTCTTTATCCTTGGTAACTTTTCCTTGCTCTGAGCTTCCTTTATTCTGATATTAATAATCAGTCTTACTTTAAAAAATAGTATCTGTATGCTGCATGTTTTCTATTTTTTTATGTCTAATTTACCTGTTATTATATTCAAGTGGATTTATTGTAGTGTGGGTGGTTTTGTTTTGTTTTTATGTACATTCTGAAATTTCTATTTTTAACTTGATATATTTAAAGCATTTACTTTTAAGGTAACAGTATATTTGGGTTTATATGTATATATATGTTTAAAACAGTTGGGGTTGGGGTGCCTGGGTGACTCAGTTAACAATTGACTTTGGCCAAGGTCATGATCTCAGGGTCCTGGGATTGAGCCCTGTGTCAGGCTCTCTGCTCAGTTGTGAGCCTTGCTTGTCCTTCTCCCTCTTCCCCTCCCTCTGCTTGTGCTCTCTCTAATAAATAAATAAAATCTTAAAAAAATTAAAAACAGATCTATGGTTTTATTATTTTTTCTGTTATTTTCCTCTGATTTTTGTTCCTCTATTTTTACTTTCCTGTCTTCTGTTGTAATATTTGAATATGTTTTGGTATTCCTTTTAATCTATTGAGTTTTAAACTATAAAAGTGTGTGTGTATTTTAATGGTTACTCTAGAGATTAGAATATATTTATTCTTAACTTTTCACAGTCTATTAGAATAATATTTTTTCACCCTCACATGGAATGGAGAAATCTTGCTACCCAATAGATTCCTTACTGTTGTAATTTTCATATGTGTTATACTCACATATATTGCGGTCCCATAGGAAAATGTTATCATTTTTGCTTTAATCCATCATGAATATCTAAAGAACATAGCAAAAAAGTAGTCTCATATATCCAGATAGTTACCATTTCTCTTGACGTTCTTTCACTTCCATAGTTCAAGTTTCCCTTTGAGATCATTTTTCTTCTTTCTTCAGATCTGTTAGCACTTATTCCCTAGTAAGTCTACTGTTGACAAATTCCTTTAGTTTTTTGTCATCCAATAATGTCTTATTTTCAGCTTCATTTTTGAAGAATATTTTCACTGGGTGTAGAATTCTGAGTTGACAGTTCTTTTATTTCAACACATTATGTCCTTTAGGCATTCATAGTTTCTCATGAGTAATCTGTGGATCCTTAAATTGTTGTCCTCCTCCATGTAATGCCCTTTTTTCCTCTAACTGCTTTCAAGAGACTTGGTTTTTAGTTTTTAGAAGTTTGATGATCTTATGTTTCGGCATAAATTTTATTTAGTTTATCCTGTTTTTGGATTCACTGAGCTTGAATCTAAGTTTATGTCTTTTTCCAGAGTTAGGAAGTTTTCAGTCATTATTTATTCAATTTTTCTTTACATCTCATTCTTTCCCCTTTTCTCTTGGAATTTAGATGGCATGAATGTTAGATCTCTTGATTTTGTTCTATAGGCCTATGAAGCTCTGTTAATTTTTTAAAATATTTTTTCTCTTTTCAGGTTGTGGTAATTTCTATTGATCTCTCTTCAAGTTTATTAAGATTTTCTCTATCATCTCCATTTTATTTTTGAGCTCATCAAGTGAGTTTTTTTTTAATATCGTTATTATATTTTTTAGTGCTGAAATTTCCATTTGGGTCTTTTTTACATATTCTGTTTCTATGCTAATATTTTCCATCTTTCTGTTTGTCTCCTGAGTGCTTACCTTTACTTCTTGAAGTGTGGTTGCAATAGCTTCTTTATTTATTTTTTAAACTATTTTATTTATTTTATTTATTTATTAGAGAGAGAGAGAGAGGCAGAGACACAGGCAGAGGGAGAAGCAGGCTCCGTGCAGGGAGCCCGATGTGGGACCAGATCCCAGGACCCCAGGATTACGCCCTGGGCCGAAGGCAGGTGCTAAACCGCTGAGCACCCAGGGATCCCTGTGACTCTAGATCTTATTTAAATCATATGGGATTCTTTTTTCCCTTCAGCAGGCCATCAGCCTGTTAGATTCAGGTCCTACTCACCATCTATGGACTGCGACTCTGTGTTAGGTTAGTTTTCGAAGTCTGCATAATGCTTTTCAGATCCATCCTGTTTGAGTATCACCAGTGGCCAGTCTGGGATCTAGTTTATGATCTACTTTATAGTTTATTTCACAGAATCTTTGGTATGCTGTTTGGAGTTAGAGCCATGCATTCACAGCTTTAAAGTAGCCTAATATTTCACACACAACTTTATGGAATAATTTTTCTAGCTCTATCCTATCTTTGAAGTCCCTGTCCCTTTCTGTTTTCTAGTATCCATACTTCTCCCCTATTCCTTTGGGAAGGGCTTTACTCTCCCCACTTTGCTGCACATTTCCTAAAACTGCTTCTCTTCTCCCTTGGGGTTAAGCAGTCATTGGATAGAGAGGGAAAAGCACATTGTTGGCTCCACGGTGGGACTTCTTGGATGCTGTAGTGATTTGTGCACTTAGTAATTTAATTGCCTGATAGAAAAACAAATCAGCATGCTTCGGAGGGACATAATAGAATCCAGAGTCTCTATAATATATCATTCACTACGTCTAGCATATAATAACATAGGCAATTAAATTATGAGATGATAAACTGAAATTTGATTTTAAGTTTGTCAGACAGAAGATTAGTTTTCAGTTTGTTTGTGTGAGTGTGTCAATCTATCCTGTGTAAAACAGCCTACACAGATTTGCGGAGTGCGATTATGCAATCATTGGGATGCTTAAAAATATTTGGAAAGAGGAGCCTGTAGAAGATTGCATATCATGTTGTACAGTGGAATGAGAGACTTTGATTATTGTTATTTGGAGGAGCAAAGGGAAGACTCCTGAAGTCTTTGGTCCTTTTAATGTGTTTAATAAAAAGGCAGAAAAATCAGTTTTCCCTCAAAGCACAAACAACCATCTCTAAAATTATTAATCTCACTATTTAGCTTCAGGGCAATCTCAGAATGCTCAATGTGATACCTGAATTGCAGCAGGTATTTGCACAAGTAAACTTCCTATAAAGTCGTGACATTGACAATGCTTTACTCCCTTAATGGGTTCAAGTTCTGGGCAGAGGTAACAAGTCCATATTTAATAGTTAACAGGGCCACCTAAAGATCAAAATTGGCCTACAAAAATTACAGTTCAGGAGGAGGGAAGAAACATTTAATTTTCAAATATCTTTTAAACTGGAATGTACATTTTTCAGTTAAATGAACTATAAGCACTTTATGGTGAATCCAACAGCAATTTTTTATCTAATTACTTCTTACGGTAGTCATTTTCAAGCATTAGTACCTAATGTTCACATTTTTCAAGATGTAGTAATGAATACTTCAAGGTGAAAGTCTTAGAGCTCCAAAGGTTTATGAGTGAGAAACAATAAAAAAATACTTCTCAAAATAGTGATCTTAATTTTTGTTTTAAAGTAAATGAATTGCTTTTTATTGAATGGTTTAGAATCATTAGTTTCTTTTTCATCTAATTTCCAAGGTATTCATGATTTTAACTGAACCAAATCATCATACCCAACTGTTTCTAAAAAAATTACTCTTCAACAAAAAAAAATTACTCTTCATAGAAGAGATGAACATTTCTTCTCAAATGATAATATTTCGATTTATAACTATGCATAGAAAGTTTGGCTACAGATTTCATTGCCAGAATATTTACTGGTCAATAGATT
Organism: Vulpes lagopus; assembly: GCF_018345385.1. Taxonomy (NCBI): domain Eukaryota; kingdom Metazoa; phylum Chordata; class Mammalia; order Carnivora; family Canidae; genus Vulpes; species Vulpes lagopus. The sequence goes on along the minus strand of NC_054824.1, from coordinate 96,152,303 downwards.
TTTGAAATAAAGCAGTTTATTTCTATTTTTATATCTCAGGGACCTCATCATTTACGATGAGCTTTAAATCTTTCAGATAACATAAAGTTAACTGATTGGAAGTTTATGATGCCCTAAAATTTAGATTTTTAGCAACTCTCTTACAGTTTATAAATATTATAATAAGAAAAGCTACGTCAGGCTGGTTTTAGTCTTTAACTTAGAAGCAACAACTGTGAAGATTCTTGCTATGTTCTGGAGGAAGTTCCATTGCTTTTTTCTGTTAGGAAACACAAGTTGATGATCTATACATTATTCCACAGTAATGCTTATTGTCCTTGAAGTCTTAGGTTCTGATGTTTTGATTTTCTTGAAGTATTGCTAGTTGGTCAGTTTATTCATCTCCTAATAGCTGTTTAAGGGAGTCATTAAAAAATGCCCTGGTCATTTGATAGACTAATAAGTTAATTTCTGACAGAGATACAGTTATAATGAAAATAACTCTGTGTGATGAGATGCAGAATGAATGGGTGGCCCCAACTCACAGTTATTGTGGAAGAGCTCTCTGAGCGGGGCCATTAAAACTCAGACACGAGCAACAAACGTGAGGTGGCCTGTCAAAGAAAGAACCAGGAGAAGACCATGGCAAGAATATGGGAACAGAAAATAGAAAGGCCCTCAGGTAGGAAGAGACATTGTGTGCTTGAGGGATAACAAGGAGACCAGTGAACTGGAATGAGTAAATTTCTTTTTTCTAAAAAAGAAACTAAAGCCCTTCAAATGAGCTTGGAGAGGTAGGCAGGGCCAGATTATGCTTGGCCCTGCAGGAATTCTGTATTTATTGACATGGAGCATTGCCTAAGATGTGGTTGAGTAAAAAAAAAAATTGTTTCAAACAAAAAGAGCAGAAAGATCCCCTTGATATAAAACTGTATGTTTATTTCCATACATGTCTATAGGCACAGAGGTGCTTTGGGATGTATGTTCAGCAAAATGTTAACACTGGAAATCTCTGGGTGCTAGACCTCAGGTGATATTCATCCTCCTTTTTATATTTTTTCTGTACTATTTTAATTGCTTACAAAAAAAACAGAGACATGTCAAATATACATTCATGAAGAATATGTTATGGCTTTTTTCAATTAAGAGTTAAAGTTAGGGATGCCTGGGTGGCTCAGTGATTGAGCATCTGCCTTTGGCTCAGGGTGTGATCCCGGGGTCCCGGGATCGAGACCCATGTTGGGCTCCCTGCATGGAGCCTGCTTCTCCCTCCGCCTATGTCTCTGCCCCTCTCTCTCTGTGTCTCTCATGAATAAATAAATAAAATATTTAAGGGAAAGATTTAAAGTTAAAACAACATTGACATTACTATGGCTTAGAAGCTCGTGCAAAGTGGGGAAAAGAGATTTATAAAAAATATTTTGTTGAATTTCATTAACAAATGTAGTGATAAAATGACCTATACATTTTTGGGGTTTTCATTGAATGTGGAAGACAGAAAAAAATTAAAAAAATCTAGACTGCACAGGATACATATGATTAAAAACTCTCTCACTATGTACTGTTAAAAACAAGACAACAGGCCCCAAATGGAGTCACTTATGCTAAGCTCCATGTCACCAAACCCTGAACTTTATTATAGTCTTGGCTTCTCCCAGAAATGGAATCTTAAACCAGTTAGTCAGAAACCATCTAGTGAGCATGTGTAAGGTAATCTGCTTGATAGACCCCTGCCACCCCATAAAGGAAAGTGAGTTTACCACAACCAATAATAGCACGGTCAGACTCAGCCAGTATTTCAATAGTCTACCAAAAAATAAATGGAAAATCTTCCTTGGATCTGCATCTCCTATTAAATTTTTTTTCATTGTTTTCTTCTTTGTTACTTTTTTTTTCTTTTTACCACATTTATCCTTTGTTCCATCCTCATATATCTGTGGTATCCATGGAGTTCTGGTACAGAGAATTCACTTGAACCAGTTTTGTATTTGGCATGTAACAAGTTCCATGGAAAACCACTAGGATAGTGTTGTTATTCCAACATTGGCCTACTTCCATAATCTGATGGGAATTTAATTTTTCCTGGCTATAAAAAGGTAGCTTGGATTTCATTCCATATATGGAGAATAGACTTTTCTGTCTCTATTCAATTAAGCAAATGCCTGTCTTTTGGCAAGGAAAGAGAAACATTAATCATTTCCAGTTCACCCATATCAGGATGTTTGTTCTGGAAAGACAAAGATTCAATTCATATCATTCTTATTACGGCCTCCAGGTATTTTCTCTCTCAACATGGATGATTCTAGAAAACCTCAGAAGGGGTTATTTGTAGATACATTCTGCTTAGAAGAATAGCACACGGACAATAGCATAACAATGTTTTGACAACGCTTACAGATAACCAGCTGTTTGCATTGGTCTGCCATGATTAAAGTCTTCCATTTGTTATAATAAATCATGTCTTATGGTGGTCTTTGAGGCTTCTGCTTGTTTTTGCCCTCCTTCCCAGTCTCTATCTCTCCAAATGTACCACATTGTTGTCAGGGTTGGACCTTGTTTCTGCTATATTGAAATTCACCCTTCATTTTTCAACCTTAGCTCTGTTCCTCCATCCTGTAGGATTGCACCTAACTTTTTGCTTGTCTGGGTTTCACAGGCTTAGATTTGACTCTCAATTCTTGTCCTAGTTGCTGCTACAGTTGGCTTGGCAACCATCATTAACCTAGTTCTCTTTTAGACTCTGTTTCAGTGATCGTATAAGTAGAGCTGAGGCTGGCACCCAGAGTACAAAGGGGAGATCCAGGTAGAAGCTGGATTAGGCTATGTGGAGAAGAGGTAAAATTGTAAGGAAAAGAAATGAAAAATACGAAAATCCATCAGTAAATGTCCTTATACATATTTAGTTTTGTCTTCAATAGAAGACAAAGGCTCATGCTTGTGAAGAGCTGGACTGGTTACCAGTGACTGTGCAGCTCAGCATCAAGAGGAGACAAAATTTTCCCATCAAAGGCCACAGGTGTTAGCTGAGTATGCCTTTTTCCTGGGCAGTTCTCACCACCAATTAAGGATCTTTAAAGGGATTGTGATATTTGAAATTACTTGTTAGCATTTCTGACTTGCAGATTCTGTTTTCAGGAGATTAACTCACTATTTAATCAAACCAGTTAGGGACGCCTGGGTGGCTCAGTGGTTGAGCATCTGCCTTTGGCTCAGGGCGTGATCCCGGAGTCCCGGGAATCAAGTCCCACATCAGGGTCCCCTCGAGGACCCTGTCTCTCCCTCTGCCTCTGTCTCTGCCTCTGTCTCTCTGTGTCTCTCATGAATAAATAAATAAAATCTTAAAAAAAATAAACCAGTTAGACTCCCATTCAAATAGTAGTGAGATTACCTTTATTATATTCTGGAACTAGACATAATACTTGCTTAGACCAATAAAAAATGGTTCATTCATATCTCCTAGTATGTTCGTATCTCTGTGTATGTGTATGCCTGGGTATATTTTTGGATCATAGTCATCAACATATTTTTGGAGCACTAGTTCTGCAAGATGATTTCCGAACATCACACTGGCTTTATGACATTTCCTTTCTTGAAGATTTATAATACCTATTATTATAGTGTATATATATATATATATATATATATATATATATATACCTAGAGAAGTCTCTAGAAAGTCCCAAAGTAAAGAGATATTTGAACTTTGTGTGGCCCAGATATTCTCCAACATCATTTGACCATAAAGTGTTTTTTTAGGTAACAATTAATAATATCTTAGTTCTATAAATGTTTGGGAAATACTGAATTAGATGATATTTTCTGAAGGATTTGGATGCCTATAATGGCCTAATGTACAGAGGTGTACAGAGGAATGTGAAAATTCCTCTGGAATTTTCTGCCTGGATGGCTGGAGAGGCCATCCAGAGGATGGCCTCTGGAAACTGGCTGATGCCAGTTTCAAAGTTTTTGCTGGCTTTTTAAAGTTTAATTGGGATACCTGGGTGGCTCAGAGGTTGAGCATCTATCTGCCTTCGGCTCAGGGTGTGATCCTGGAGTCCTGGGATCAAGTCCCGCATTGGGCTCCCCACAGGGAGCCTGCTTCTCCCTCTGCCTGTGTCTCTGCCTCTTTCTGTGTCTCTCACGAATAAATAAAATCTTAAAAAAAAGTTTATCTTAGTCAATTCCATTTCTCAAAGCCTTGATCTGCTGAAGCACTTTTAGGCCACCAGAATATAAAATTCTTTCTATGCAGGTAGCAGATAACAAAGCAGCTTGCTAAGGCCTTTTTTGTTTTGTTTTGTTTGGTCTTTGTATGTTTTTAATGTAACTGGAATGTTCCTTTTCCTGAAGTTGTCTAGTCAGTTCTATCAAGAAAATCAATAAAGTTACTTCTACCATTTACCATTTCATACATGGTGAAGTTAGGACCAAAAATATACAGGTTTTTTTTTCTAGAGACATATGCTCATCTCAGAAAAAGATAGATACAAAAAATGTTTCTCAGGTATCTAAGGATTCCAATCTTTGGCAGTATTTGCAAAAGACAACAAGCAACATTTCATATGACAAATCCTTCTGGTGCCATAAATCACTCAGTGAAGAGAAATTTGGGGCTATTTAGATTAAAACTATTGGGAAAAAAGTTCTGACGTTGATCTTTGCCTGGTGGAAAAGAAAAAAGAGCAGAGGACAGGGTTATTAATTAACTTCTGTAAAAGACACTATGGTTCAAAGCTAAGCCAGATATGCTATATAATTAAGTGCTTACCTAGATTATTACCAGGATATCTTGCCAGGAGATTTAGTAACCCAAAGACTACTTCTAATCTCCTTTTCCCCTTCCTTTTAAAAAAAGTATAATTTAAAAAAAAGCCATAAGGACAACAAACACCAAGGAACTGGTCTGGGATGAAGCTGAAATCTTTATTAAGAACATAATATAAATCATTTTAGTTTGTTTGAAGTTAAAGCCCCCAGATATATGTCCATACTGTACATGTACAGCTTTCCAATTTAGCAGAGAACATAACAGCAGTGACTTGGAGTAATCTGAATTAAATCAAATGGCACAGACTGGTGACCTAGATAATAGAAATTCCCTTTTCCCTTCTTATTTGTCATTTCAGGTCAATATCTTGTTTGGAAATCAGCTACATAAGATAACTATTGTCTTAAAAGAATTTTCTTTTAGAAGTTTTAGTGTAGAAATGTTTTAGCACACAGAAATGTGGAGCAATCTTAGTATTTTTGCCAATCTTAGTATTTTCTTTCCATTCCTCCTTTTTGCTCTTGAGTTATTTCAAAGCAGATCCCAGAAATCATGTCATTTTGCGGCATGCATTTCTGATAAGGCTTTTTTTACTTCATAACAAGCATGCCATTACTCAATCTGACTAAATCGAAAACAATTCCTTAATATCATTTAATACTGAGTCCATATAAATATTCTTTATTATCCTCCCAATTTTTACCCTGACCTAGTGCTAGATCATCTCTCGCCTGCCCTTGACTCACTTCTGTGAATGAGTAATCACGGACGATGGAGAACATCTTTGCTCTTTTTTTCAGTCCAGAGCAACAACTTAAATCCCTCATTTTCCAGTTTCCCTGATTCTGAATTTTGTTACCACTACTTAGGGCAGTGTTTCAATAGCCAAGAAATGAGAGTAATAAGCCAAAGATGAAATTCAGTAATACATTCTGCCTAGAGTATCCTTCCCAAGCCCCTTGGGAGGCACATGAGCAGGAAATGGACTTAGCTATTGGTTGTGAGGATTTCCTCATAAGGAGAAAAGTGTTTTCTTTTCATTAAGATGATATGTCTGTTTATATTATCAAGTGATCTATAGTAGCCTTAGTTGTAGTAGGTCATTAGTTCCTGCCTTCAATAAATCTTTAGTGCCAGTTGTGTGTGGAGCATTGTACTAGTCAAGAAAATACAAGATTCAAGCAGAAGCACTCTACAGAAAATGAAGTGCTGTGAAAACCCAGAAGCAAACTATTTTTTGCTTGGGTTGTTGACAAAGAGCATTTGACTTGAACCTTGAAATACTTCTAGAATTTGAATAATTGGACAGGAAGAAAGGTGATTTTGGGTGGAGGAAAGAGAGTAAGCAAAGACACAAAGGTAGGGAAACCGAAACACATCAAGTAAATAATGAGGAGATCAATGTGGTGAATATGATACACTTCAGGCCAAACATCATGGAATATTATGACTAGCTGTGCGGCTAGGTACAGAGGTTATGTAATCACCCAGCAAGCAGAGATTCCAGTAACTGCTCTCAACCACTGCTGCCAGGAACCAATAATCAGGGAGTGTGTTTAGAATGTCAAGACAGTGATTGTTAATATGTGACCAACCAAGAGAACTGATGCATGATAGAGGCATCTGGTACAATGTGATATAATAATTAATCCTTCTAGATAATATTTTACCTCCTAATCTAAACTAGTGGTTGGGTCAATAGGCAAACAATCCTACTGTTCATTAGAGCAGAACTTGGCAACTTCAGGAGGCTTGAGAAGTTGAGGCTTTATCAAGTGAAGTTTCTTTTGCTATGGGGCTGGATCTTCCTTAGATATTTCAAATGACAACCTCATATGGTTTTTTTTTCTTTCTTTCTTTTTTTTTTTTTTGCTTTATTTCTAAGGCAAAACATCAAAACTATGTCATTAACATAGTTTACATATTAAAGTCTTCTTGACCCCAACCCAACTTACAATTGCTATTATCTATGAGCTAAAGAATAGATTCGAATGGGGATGCCTGGGTGGCTCCGTGGTTGAACATCTGCCTTCAGCTCAGGGCTTGATCCTGGGATCCCGGGATCGAGTCCTGCACGGGGCTCCTTGTGGGGACCCTGCTTCTGCCTCTGCCTCTCTCTGCCTCTCTCTCTTTCTGTGTCTCTCATGAATAAATAAACAAAACCATTAAAAAAAAGGAATAGATTCAAATGATGGCAACATTGCTGATTTGGGTTTGGTTTGCTGCTTTTAGCACTGAACTAAAATGTCCTGGATCAAACGATGACTTCGTATCACATTGTCCAGTGTCCTAGCCCAGGCCATTTGCTTTATAGGGCCTGAGGAAAAGCCCTTTTAAAAGAATTCTTGAACATCAGCTAGAAAGATATTCTCAGCTAACATGTATCATATGTTCATTATGTACACAGCACGGTGTCAAGTCTATCATGGCTCTCATGATTTATCTTCATAACATTACCTGATTTAATCTTTATAACAACTCTATGTGGAGGTTAATACAATTATTTCCATCTCATAGGTGAGGAACTGGGGCTTAGAGGTGAGTAATAATTTACACCGGTTCACATAGCTAATAAGTGATAGGGCTGGTTTTTGAGCCCTGCTAATCCATTACAGCAGGCCAAAGGCCCTGAGTGGGGATGGAAGCCCGTGTGTTGTGATGAGAAACAGACTGGAAGAGCCCATTGCTACCCTCTGTCTCTTCAATTTCCACCCAGATCATCCTGCTTTCTTGCTTCTTGTTATTTCTTATTCTGAATCTTCTATCTCCTTGTTCCTTGTTTATAACTAATTTTTAAAGTTTATAAATTATTTCCTCTTTCACTCATGATTTACTTCTAGAGTGCCAGCTGTGCCTGCTAGAAAATTAGAAGGAGAGCTAGCAAGTGAATGAATGAATGAATATAGTACAATATGATAAATGTTGGATTAAGGTTGCTCTGAGGGCACAAAGAAGGGGAAAAAATCAGAATTTGAGACCTGGGAGATGGTGTTTGAGTATGTCTTGAAGGAACAGAGGTTGGACAGGTGAGGAAGTAGGAAGACCCTTCTAGGCAGGCACACTAGTGTTTGTATAGTCATTGAGTTGGGCCAAGAGTCAGACACAGCTGAGATCTGCCGGTCATGGGGGAAGGCTGGAGTGAATGCAGAGTGAGTGCTTCCCAAGGTGGTTAAGAGATGAGTTTAGAGAGAAAGTCAGGGGCCAGACCCTAAAGCACTTGGGTGCTAAGTTAGAGTCTGAGTGTTTCAAAGTTATAGGAAATCATGGAAAGGTTTTAAGTTGGGGAAATGCATAATTTTGTATTTTAAAGATAGCATTCTGGCTGGAATCCTCACATAGCCAAGTGTCCATTTCTAGGCCTGGAAAGGGAAGACCTAGTTTGCACCAAGATTGGGTGCTACCTGCCTTGGGAGACTTTAAATCCCTTCATTACCCTGTGGTCTTCCCTCAGGGAAGAGCTCAGTCTTCCATCCTAACGCCTGATCTCACAAGTCCTGCTCACCTGGGTACGAGGCAGCTTTTGTAAAATGGTCTTTAAAGGTGGGATTTATTATTGTAACCACTCTGGCCTACTTGCTGGACATGAGATGCTCAGATTTCACACTTCCTCTCAACTCTCTCCACTGACTTTCTCATGTCTCTCTAGGTTCTGGGTTACTGAATTACCATGCTGAGTTTTATGGTTGTTTTGTTTTTCTCTGCTATTACTACTGAAGTCTAGGGGAATTCATGTGAGCTGCTCTATAGACAGCAAATCCACTGAGGCAAGTGGGAGGTTGTGCTGCTGGGGCAGATGCAGCAAGTAGCATCAAACAAGCCACACCCAACAAATAATTTGGGAGTCTTTAGCCAAGCTACTATTGCAGGCAGCTTAGAGCAATGAGGGTCAAATATTTTTTGCTTGTGTACTGCTTACTTAGGTACCACAACCTCCTTATACACTTTGAAGTTGACACCTACAATTTTTCATATGTTTCAGGAGTTGCGAACGTAATTTCTAGTGTGTTGTACATAATGAGATTTGAAATTGTATTAGTTATCACGGTCTGTTTTAAGCTGCTAAAACTTTTAATGCATGCAAAAGCTCTGCATTTTTACATTCCCTCCCCACATTTTATCTTTCTTCATTGGCCTGGAGTCTCTGTGTTGGTTTCTGGACACTAGATAAAACAGCCACCCCTTCCAGCCTTGACAGACCCGTCTTGTGTAAGATGAACCTTGTCAATTAGCCAGACTGAGCTCCTGTTGTCTCCCAAAACTTCCTGATGGTCCAGGCTGCCCTCTTTGTTCTTAGTGGCTCCCAGCAGATGAAGAAGGCACTAAGACCCATTAGGGTTGCAGTCAGCACCTGCATGCAGGCTGATTAGGAGCCAAATTGGACAGCAGCTGGAAAGCTGGGAGATGGGCTCCCTCTGCACTGAGCCTGAGTGTATAGCTGCTCAGACATGCCTGTTTAAAAGCTGTTTTGTTTCCTATTATCCCGTGGGATTCACCAACACGTGGCTTGTTGGCTATCAGAGGTAGGTGATTTGGGGGCTGGCCCCTGCAGTGGCAGCTGGGAAAGCTGGAGTGCTAGATGTGTGCACAAGCTTTTTTCTAAAAAATAGAAAATAATAGTCACATACTAGTGACTTTGTTTTTTTGGAATGAACAGGAGGGAGAAGGTGGGGAAAGCGTTCACCAGCTCATTCAGGCTCCAGGGAGGATTGCCGTCAGTACCTGGATGTGTGCTAACTAAAAGCTGGACCTTCAAGCCACGGCTTGTGAAATATGCCATCAAACCCTTTCCCGTAAAATACGGGGAAATGGGCACTTTTGCCTGTTTCTTTTGCACTAAGGCCTATAGTGAGTCCTCACATGCCTATTAAGAATTGCTTCTTTGTTTACCATAGTCTTTGGGGGTCTCATGAATGCAAGACTCTTTGACTATCAGAAATAGGCAATCTGGAGGCCTGTTCCTCTGGTGGCAGCTGAAAAAGCTGGGGCACCAGACATGTGTACAAACCCCTTCCAGAGGTGACCTGGTTTTATTGTTGGAAAGAGCTAGAGGGAAAAGGGAGGACAAGTGGGCCTTAGGCACTCTGTGGAGGATCTGAGCCCTCAGATGCGTGGCTAATTAGAAGTCCTACCTTGAGGCAGCAGGTTATAAAGTATGCAGTCAGACCCTTTCCAGGGAAAGACTGGGAGATGTGCATTTTTGCCTGTCCCTTTCACGCTGAGCCCTGGAGGATGGGCAATGTGAGCGCTTGCACCCATTAAGAACTGGTTCTTTGTTATAGTCCTGTGGATTCTGTGGGTCTTGTGGACTCAAGTCCTGTCGTGTGAATCAAACCCTTCATATTTCAGGGAAAAGCTGGAAGTTAGGGGTTCCCATCCGGTTGTACAGCATGGTGCCGGGGGTAGGGTTAGGGCAAGAGTATGTCTCAGCTTTTGCCACCTGTTTCCTTGTGGGTGTTTTCTCATTCAATCCATTTGTGGCCACCATTTATCCAGTTTCTGAATTTCTATCGGAAGGAATTGTTTCCTATGCAGTTGTACTCTTGGTGTGTCCATGGGAGAAAGGAAATTTAGGAGCTTCCTACTCACCATCTTGGTTCCTCCCTCTGTCTGATGTCAATTTGTTTGCTCCGTGAACTTATATTTCTATTCTACTGTTCCTTCCTAATTTTATCCTAACATATTTTCTTAATTTTGGAAATTTAATTACTTTATCACAATTTTCTATCACAAATGTATATTGGAACATAAATTATTTTTTAAAATGTCTTGTGACTATAAGACTAAATATTTTTTAAAAGATTATTTGAAAAAAAATTATTTATTTGAGAGAGAGAAAGAGAGAGAGATAGAGGAAGAGGGGGAGGAAGAGCAGAGGAGAGGGACAAGCACAGAGCCCAATGTGGGATCCAATCCCACAACCCTGAGATCATGAGCTGAGCCCAAATCAAGAGTCCAGCACTCAACCAACTGAGCCATCCAGGTGCTTCATGACTATAAGACTTAAATACAACAAATAAGCAGTATACGAATGACTAAAACAGAAATCCTTTGAAACATAATCATTTGATATAAAAATCAAATCTTGTTAGCAATGCATTTTCATGAAGCTGGATAACTGCTATTATTTTTTTTTTCCCCCAGCTGGTTCATGTGTCTATGTATAGATGATCATGATCATTTTCTGGAACGAGATAGAGTTCATCATTCATTTAATTTATGTTTTTCATTTTCATGAATGTAAGTATTAGGAAGTTTTGTTTATATTAAAAAATGGCAATAGCAGGAATGCCATGACAGCTGGCTGGAGCAGTGGGAAATGCACACTGTTAAGCAATAGGACACCTACTTCTGTTTCTGACATACAAATAACACGGTTTTGGACAAATCACTTGCTAATTCTTGGTTTATCTATAAATTGGGGGGGGGGGTGGCCTAGAGGAGTTTTAAGGCTCTTTAGAGCTCTATCATTCTTTAATAATATGAAAAAAGGGCAGATTAAAACCACTTAGGCATTATTACATTATTAGGTAGAAATATATATATAAAGAAGTATCAATAAATGGAAGTGATGGAAGTATGAAGTAAGCCTTGCTTTCAAGGTGATTATAATCAAACTAGTGTTACCAAATAACACTAATAAAATAGGGATTAGATTGCATGTGTTTAAATGTTAAGTGTTGTGATAACAAACACAGGCAGTTGCATTAAAGATTCAAGACAAGTCTCTTCATGGCACTGAGCTCTGTAAGGACTTCATGGAGAAGATGCATTTTGAAGGGGACTTTGGTGGTCCAGGTGGTGTAACAACATGAGAGAAGCACAGAGGAACCATAGACCACAGAAGCATATTCTGGTGGTGGCAAGGGGACTGGGGGGTGCATACTGTCCACTGAAGGGAAGAGGGGCTGAGGTAACAGGCAGAGTGCACACAGATAATTGAGGTCTCTGAGAAGCAATTAGAGATAATGTATAGTTAGTTATTGACGGTAAATGTGTTCTCTGACACAGACACTGAATTAGCAATAGTGTTGTTCATAGGGGAAATATGTTAAGGTTCTGTAGGTGTCTGGTCACATTTTCTTCAGCTGATCAATAAATACATAAGCTTGTGTTTTGTGTATTTCTGCTTAAAGATAGATATTATATTTAATATATCTTGTTGATTCATTAACATTGAACACATGGCCAACAGCTCGTCCTGAACAGGGATCATCAAACACATAGCTCCTCTTCCTATGGTACATGTGCTTGGGAACACTAGATGGCCCTTTAGTGCTATACTTGTGACCCATTTTAAACAACAAAATCATCAACAAATAGCATAAAATTGTGAAAAACATGGCATCCTAGAGAGCACAAAAAGGACACTTGTTCACAGTCTGAGAGCTGAAATAAGAAGGTAGAGTGTCACTTTGTTCAAACTCAGCTGGGAACATAATGATGGATTCCTCAAAATTTTGTTGTTCTGTGTATGTCCATGAATGATCTGTAAAGTGCCTGAGTATTGTCTTTGGAGTTACAAATACATTTTAGTGAGTAGGCAAATTCGCAAATATGAAATCTGTGAATGGCGACAATCAAATACACTTTGATGAGGTGAACTGTAGCCAGCCATTAACGAGATCTGAGCAGAGGAATGCCACAATAAGAAATATTTAGGAAACTCAGTTATTCACTCGTTTAATCATCAGACATTAAAGGAGCCTCACTGTGTGTTAGAGTTTGCACAAGGTGCTTGGAATACAAATGAATAAACACGTCGCTTACCCTTAAGGAATTTTCATCTATGCAGACATAGTTTAAGGGAGAAGCCTGGAGGGAAGAATGAGGTAACCAGGAGTCTTCTTGCCAGAATCATCCTTGAGGTAATGAAGACTGGTTTTGCAAAGTAGCAGTGGCAGTGGGGAGGAAAGCCAAACATGAAGGGAGAATTAATTGGTTTTATTTTTGTTTGAATAATTGAGGGAGAATTCCCATATATTCTAAATTTTAGGTTGAAGAAAAGAACGCCGAACATGTATGCTTGTGTCTCAACAAAAGATATCTTCCTCAAAATAGGAGGCTTTGGGAGGGAAATCTGTCCCTCTTCTTCCTCAGGACTGTTACATGCTTTAGCTGTCAGTGTCATTAAGGGTAGAGTGATAAAAATTGCATTCTTTAAAATTAAGAATGAAATAACATAAAAAGACTAGATTTACTCCTGAAGGCAGAACACACAAGTTTTCTAGATTTCAGAGATTTTGTTGATTTCTATTTGGACCAATTCTGAAAAACATTGGTAATGACATTCTATCTATTGACCTCAGGTATTCATATTGCCCATGTGTAGAACCATGGGCAGCAGCAAGGACCTCAACTCTTAACCTTCTCTTGGCAGATGCATAGCTAGTTTAATTATTTGTTTTCTGTTCTCTAAAGTTTTTTGAAAATAATTTCTCTTGTCTTTAGAGTGAGAAGTATGTAATGCTGATTTGTTAATTACTAACATCCTCCCTATGATGTACTGTACTGAATCCTTATACCCCAGCAAGCTTTTCCTCTGCCTGAGTGAGGTCATAGGCCAGATGGATGCTATTTTTGAATCCAGTAAATTCATCAAATAATTATTTTCTCCCTGTGTGTCAGGTGCTGTGGTAGGCCCGGGCATGAGAAAGATGGACAAAATCCTATCCCAAAAAAGCTGATAATCTTCAAAGTCTAAGAGATTCTCCAGACACTAAAATATCACTTAATGTTTCACCCTACAGACAACTCCTCTAAATGTAACATGAAAGGTGGAGCGAGAAGAGCCTGTCTCCTTTTGAGAAATGTCTATTCAGGTTTTTCCACTTCTGAGTTTTTGTTTGTTTTTGCTCTTGAGTTCTTTTATATTTTGGATATTAACCTCTTATCAGATTATATGGTTAGAAAATATTTTCTCCGATCCCATAAGTTGCCTTTTCACTCTGTTGATGGCTTCCTTTGCTGCACAGAAGCTTTTTAGTTGGATATAGTCTCACTTATTTTTCTGTTGTTGTCTATGCTTTTGATTTCATATTCATGAAATCATTGCTAAGACCAATATCCTGGAGATTTCCCCTATTTCCTTCTAGGGGTGTTATAGTTTCAAATCTTAAGTCTTTAATTCATTTTGAGTTGATTTTTTGGTATATGATGTCAGATTAGGGTGCAATTTCATTCTTTCACATGTGGATATCATGTCCAGTTCTCTTAACACCACCTGTTGAAGAGACTTTTCTTTCCCCATTGTGTATTCTTGGTACCCTTGTGATGTTGCTATATGCTTGGGTTTATTTCTGGACTCTATTCTGTGCCCTAGGTCTATATATCTGTCTTTATGCCACTAACATTACTGTTTTTCATGTTGTTGCTATAGTGTTACAATATATTTTGAAATCAGGAAATATAACATCTCCAGCTTTGTTCTTCTTTTTAAAGATTGATGTGGTTGTTGGTGGTCTTTGGTGATTATGCATGAATTTTTTATTTTTTTCCTATTTTTATAAAAAAGCCATTGGAACTTAATGCAAATCAAAACCATGATGAGCTATCACCTCACATCTGTCACAAACACATCTGTCAAAAAAACAAAGACAGGTGTTGGCTCCAAGGGTGTAGAGAAATGGGAACCCTTCCTTGACACTGTTGGTGGGAATGCAAAACAGTACAGCTACTATGGAAAACAGTATTACCATTTGATCCAGCAATACTGATTTTGGGTATTTCTCCAAAATAATGGAAATCATCATTTCAAAGAAATATTAACACTCCCAGTTTATTGTAGCACTATTCACATTTGCCTAAATATGGAAAATAGCCTAAATGTCAATGGACATTTGGATTCTCTCCATAGTTTGGCTATAATTGATAATGCTGCTATAAACATTGGTGTGCATGCATACCTTTGAATCACTATTTTTGTATCTTTTGGGTAAGTACTATAGTAGTACAATTGCTGGATAGTAGGGTAGTCCATAATTCAATGAATGGTATCGGGAAAACTGGAAAGCAACATGCAAAAGGATGAAACTGGACTGCTTTCTTACACCATACACAAAAATAAATTCAAAGTGAATGAAAGACCTTAATATGAGGCGGCAAACCATCAAAATCCTAGAGGAGAATGAAAGCAGAAACCTCTTTTACCTTGGCCATAGCAACTTCTTACTAGACACATTACCACAGGTAAGGGAAACAAAAGCAAAAATGAACTATTGGGACTTCATCAAAATAAAAACTTCTGCACAGCAAAGGGAACAGTTGACAAAAAAAGTAAAAGGCAGCCTACAGAATGGGACAGGGTATTTGCAAATAATATATCCAATAAACAGTATCCAAAACCTACAAAGAACTTATCAAACTTACTACCCCCAAAAAAGAAATAACCCAGTTAAGAAATGAGTAGAAGATGTGAATAGACACTTTTCCAAAAAAGACATCCAAATGGCTAACAGACACATGAAAAGATGCTCAACGTCACTCATCATCAGAAAAATAGAAATCAAAACCATGATAAGAAACCATGTCACACCTGTCAAGATGGCTAAAATTAACAACACAAGAAACAACAGGTGTTGGTGAAGTTGCAGAGAAAGGGGAACCCTCTTGCACTGTAGGTGGGGATGTAAACTGGTGCAGCCACTGTTGAAAACAGTGTGGAGGTTCCTCAAAAAGTTAAAAATGGAACTACCCTATGACCCAGAAATTGCACTACTAGGTATTTACCCCAAAGGATACGGTGGCTTTTATTATCAGATGCCACAGTCTTTGTTTTAATAAAGACTCATGCTTGTAAATGATTATTCTAGGAAGGTCAATACTGATGTGTTTGAGGCAGTATCTCTTGCCTATAAGTTTTAACTGAAGTATCCTTGTTTAACTGGAGAATTCTGTAAATGTAATATTGTGAGAGTTGTTCAGAAATGAGGCTGTTTTACCCATATGCCTCTTCAGGTAGTTGCTGAAAGCAATGTGAAATCATTTGGTCCCATGTGTGGAATGTGATGGGGCCTGTCTGCTACAGGAAAAGTAAGGTAGCTAGCTGCCTGTGGGTGTGGTGTGTGGAGGAAAGGGCCCACACACTCTAATTATGAGTCTTTCTGGCGCCAGTCCCATCTTTCTAAGAGTAAAATACTGGAGTAAGTTCATTGACCCTTGAAGGACTAGTTAATTTTTTTTATAAATTTATTTTTTATTGGTGTTCAAGTTGCCAACATATAGAATAACACCCAGTGCTCATCCCATCAAGTGCCCACCTCAGTGCCCATCACCCAGTCACCTCCACCCCCCGGCCACCTCCCCTTCCACCACCCCTAGTTTGTTTCCCAGAGTTAGGAGTCTTTCATGTTCTGTCTCCCTTTCTGATATTTCCCACTCATTTTTTCTCCTTTCCCCTTTATTCCCTTTCACTATTTTTTATATTCCCCAAATGAATGAGAACATATAATGTTTGTCCTTCTCCGATTGACTTATTTCACTCAGCATCATACCCTCCAGTTCCATCCACGTCGAAGCAAATGGTGGGTTTTTGTCGTTTCTAATTGCTGAGGAATATGAGGGACTAGTTAAAATAGAAATTCCCTACTCTGTGAAATTGTAATAATAGTAATTTCCTTCAGGACTATTACATATGTTAAATGAGATCATCTACGTAAAATATGCAAAAAATATTGCAAAAGCATATGGGTTAGCTGCTGTTAATAATAATAATAATATATGCATTGGTGGTCTTGTACTTCCCATCAGGGTCTGAAGAATTTGCTGGCTAGATCTCACTTCTTTTAAAGTGATGACTTTTTCCCCCGTAAAAACCATTTTGTTGAAGTATAATTGATACATAAAAAACTGTACATATTTGGTGTATAAATGTGATGAGTTTGGACATGTGTATGGACCCATGAAACCAAAGTCATTGGATCTTTGTTTTGATTGAGCCCCATGTCATGCCATTGATATGTCACTTGCTAAGCTAACATAAGGGTTCACCGATGTTCAACTTAGTAATGTGAGTGCCCTACACTTTTCACTCTT
This sequence comes from Vulpes lagopus, assembly GCF_018345385.1. Classification (NCBI taxonomy): domain Eukaryota; kingdom Metazoa; phylum Chordata; class Mammalia; order Carnivora; family Canidae; genus Vulpes; species Vulpes lagopus. Next base: position 96,135,526 of record NC_054824.1, on the reverse strand, counting down.
GATTATTAGATGGTACAAAATCAATATGGACTAATTGGAAGCTTAATAAATCATATCCCATTTCCTTCCAAGAGATATATTTTGCTTAACAAACTCCTTTTCTAAGATGTAAATAAACTGGGTCTCATTGTTTTCACTCAGAGCTATAATCAAGATTAGATGAAGCATGAGAATGTATTGATGCCTGAAGTGAGCAGGAAGGGGAATCTTGGCCTTGGGACCATTGGTGAACGACTGACTCTGTTGGGAGGCATGGCCTTGTGGCTGCCTCCAGGCCCGAGCTGAGCAAGATGGAGGTAGGAGGGTGTGGGCGTGTACTTTGCCAAGGGCAGGTGAATGGTTGATGTGTCACTGAAATTCCCCAGCAGGCTGCCTATATGGCTTTCTGGCTGTGGGGAGGGTTGCCAGTGATTGAGGAGAGTTGTCAGAATAAGTTTAGAAGGCAGCAAATTAAAAATGATTTATATTTGTGGCTAGCTCAGTCTCTTCTAACATAGCTTCTTCAGGTTATTCCAGTTCAGACCAATATCTCTCCGATGTTTTGGCTTCTTGAAGGTGAATTAAAAAGGGAATGGAAGTAAAGGATATAGGGAAGAGGAAAAGCATTTCTTCCCTTTTCCCTGTGGAAAAGTAGATCAGAATTCTAGATCTCTTATCTCTACCTTCTTTTTCATCTTGAGTGTGTGGCTAAGCCAGGGATTTAAAAACCTATTCCTAGGAATGCATAAGGCCTTTCATAATTTTTTTTCAAGTTGTTCTTCTATGTAGAAATGGCCCTCTCTCCTAACTGCCAATGGAAATAGTAGTCTTTCAAAATTAACATTATTCCTCTTCTAAATATAGAAGTGGAGATAGCAAGTTACCTTTGGAGGCGATTTTACATGTACTTGAAAAATCCCAAGCGATTTCCTTCAGAGAAACGTAGGGGTCTGGTATTTTAAAGAAAGGGTCCCAAAGAGTCTGTTGGACTTTATAAAAGTAGCATCTCTCAGAATCCCCTTGGGTATGCAGTTCTCATAAGAAAACTAGTTGGGATTGAAGCGGCAAATTAGAAAAAAATAGATGTAACTATATTTGTATGTCAGACTGGTGAAGTAGGTCAGGCCAGTTATACTCTCAAGGGGGTTGTGAAAGTTTATCCCAGGGCACCCTAATGATTGCTTGGAGGAAAATCAAGGAAATGCAACAGACCATTTAAGCCAGGTTTGCTGTTGACAGCAGAGAAGTACAACTGGTTAAGGGAACATGCCTAGAGTATTTCTGTCCACTTGGAGAGAGGAATCCGTCTCTTACATAGAAGGCATGCCTACTCACTCTTAGAGATACAAGAGGGCATTTTCTGTCCCATTTCTGTCCCCTTTTCCCGGCCCTTCTTCCTTTACCCAAACCTCTTACATTCCTGAACATGCATTCCATGTAAGCAGAAGTGTTGTCTGTCTTGTTCACTGTTGAGTCTCCAGTGCTTGGAATGGCGTCTGGCACCCAGTGAGCGCCCAGTGAATTACATATTTTTTGATTAGTAAATAGAGAAGTTTAAACTTGGGGAAATTCTGAAGTTGTTCAAGATTAGTTCAGCTCTTAAGAGATCTAGTGGAATTATTAGCTGAATATACCAAGAGAAAATTTAATAGGGTAAAATGGAAGACTCTGCCCTTGGGTTCAGCAATCAACTATATGAGGTCTCCAGATGGGGAAATATAGTTTGATGATATGTGAAAAATTTGGTTGACAGTAAATGCAATCTAAATTAGCAGTGTGCTATGACTACAATAAAAACTGAATATGATCACAGGCTACACTAAGATACGATGTCTAGACTAGAGAAGGTGATAGCTTTTGTCTTCTTCATGCTGATCGGGTGGTATTGGAGTCTTGTTTTTTTGTTCTGTATGCCACGATCAAAATAAGATGTAAATAAATAAGAATGTGTTAAATGGATACTAGCCGGAGTAGTGGGAGGGCTCGGAATGTGAGGGCTAATTGTGATATTGAGAATATTTTTAGTAAGCCTAAGAAAAGGTTCAATGAGCTCCATCTTCAAATATCTGAGGGGCTATTCTGTGAAGAGGTTCTTACATTTGTTTTTTTTGTGATCTTTGGGGCCAACACTAGGGCAGCTGGACAGAGGTTTGAAGAAGACAAATTTATCTTACCACAAAGATGGATTTATTTATTTTTAAAGATTTTATTTATTTTTTCATGATAGACATAGAGAGAGAGGCAGAGACACAGGCAGAGGGAGAAGCAGGCTCCATGCCAGGAACCTGACACGGGACTCCATCCCGGGACTCCAGGATCGTGCCCTGGGCCAAAGGCAGGCGCCAAACCACTGAGCCACCCAGGGATCCCCCCAGAGATGGATTTCTAAATGTGTCCGAGCTCTACAGAGCCTTGGAGAGGAGTGAGTCTTCTGTAACTGGAGCTATTCAAGCAGAGGTTGCACGAAGACCCCTGTGTTTGGTTGAACTAGAGGCTAAGACGACTTCATCGAAGTTAAGCTGTGTGGGCAGGTGGAGTTGTCAGGAGGGGTGAGACATTTCACCGATTTCAGGGCCAGCCTGACATTGGAATTTTTCCAATGAACTGCACTGCTGAGATACAATATAAAAGTATTCTTATTTATCTGTTCTGGCTCTGTGGCACCCAAATAATGTAACTCAGATTATCTGGAACTTGTTAGTGGATGCAATTATTCATTTAAAACTATTTCTTGGGCACTTGTGCTGTGGTAGGTACTTGCTAGGGGTTGAAATAGAATAATGAATGAGATCCAGTCTCAGCCCTCAGGAACCTTAAGGTGTACCACTTGCAGGACCTCTGTGCTACAAGGCGGACATGTCAGCTTAGAGGCTCCATTCTCAGACTTCACTGAGCATTTGGTTCACTTCCTTATAATCTGGATGCTTATTGGTTCTTCCAACAGACTGAAATTTTCCTAAGGGCAGGGATTGTCTCTAATTGTCCTTGAACTTTTACAAAATCTCAAAGCACAATGGTTGGCATAATAATGGGTATTTAATAAATGCTTGTTTAGACAAAACAAAGTGTACAGGTCACTGCCCTGCAAATGAGTCGAGAACCAAAAATTCTAAGAAAGACCAGTGGAGGGACTGTGGCTTAAAAATGGTGGAATCATAAGAAGTCTCTTTCTAAGCCTTGGTGCTAGGGGCAGGAATGGGTTGCTGGGTGTGTAGAGCTGACAAAGCCAGATTGGCTGAAGGATGATGGTGTCAGGCCACAACGCCACTAGACAGGCCATGAGCAAGAAGGTAGCTAAGGGGTCTCACCAGCTTCTGGTATCCCTTAGTCAAAGACATCACTCAGTATCAAATAGCACATACAAGAATGAGTTGTAGAAGCATTAGAATTCTTCAGGTTTGAATTGCAGGGAGAGGAGGAGAAGGTAGTTTCAGAGAAGCTGAAGCTCAATGTCAAGGTAGAGAAGTGCTTTCCTTATTGCAGGGAATGGGGTTGGGCCCCGAGGACCAAATCAGAATATAAGAGGAGAGGTTATTTATTCTAATAAGTGGCATTTGGAACAAGTTGAAGAATCCACCAAATTTAGAAGCTACATCTTCCCTGGGCAAGGAATCTACTTGATGTGATCTAGCGCCTGAAAGAGTGGAGTGTGGTGGGGAGAAGGGAGCAGGGCTGGATGCCAGGCTGAGCTGGACAGGTTGATGCAGGTGGACACTTATATTTAAAAAAAAACAATATGTGCTTCATCTCTTCATTCATTTTTACATTTTGAGTTTTCTTTTCTTTTCACCCAGTTTCTCAGTAAAAATTCCTTTCCAAAAGCCCAGACTTACTAAGTCTTTTTAAGAGGGTATGGCATTAAGTGCCTAGGCTCTGGACTCTGGGGACAAACTCCTAAAGGTGTCTGTTAGCTTTGCCACTTGCTGGGCAGCATCCTTGAGCAAGTGTCTTTACCTTCAGGAGCTTCAGTTTCCTTGTTGTAAAGTGAGTTGTGAGGATTAAAGGAGACCATGTGTATAAAGTTCTTCACATAATATTTGAGGTCAAAGTTAGTTGTGTGTTTATTAATGTCACCAAGGGGAAGAGGCAAGATGGCGCTGTGATGTTATCCATCTCCAAGCTTTAAGGGAGACATCTTCATATTTGAGAAGGAAGAAGAGGTAAATTCTATTTCGGGCACATTGAGTTTAATGAGCGTGTGGAAAATCTAGATTGAATGATAGCTCAGGATCTGGCATTCAGGAGGAGGTTAAGGCTGAAAGATTTAACTTTGTGTGTCAAAATGCAGAGATGGTCAATAAAAGAGAACGTCCGAGAAGAGTATTTAAAATGAAAGGGTGTTTAGAGTGAAGTGTTCCTAGGGCGTCTGCCTTCTATCTTCAAGAGTTATCTGAAGAAAGTGATTGTGAAGGGGATCAATAGGAGCAGCCAGCGGTGGATGAAAAACCAGGATAAGAGGAATGTTGAGGAAGTCAGAGGAGGGACGTTGGATTAAGGAAGGAATAAGTGGTTAAGGAACAGTCAAGGGAGCCAGAACTGGAGGTGGCCATAGACAAAACAATTATTATGTCACTGGGTTCCTTGGCCAGGGCAGGCAATGGAGCAGTGGTGGCAAAAGCCAGACTGCTGTTGACTGAGAAATGAAAGGGCATGTTTATTATATATTAAGGGAAAAATCAGAGTATAAAGTCATATGTCTGACATGATCCATTTTACTAAAAAATGCAGAGAAGTTAAAGGAATATTCACAACTGGTGATGGTCTTTAAAGCATCATAGTTTCTTTGATAATACCCATCGCCGACCATAGACAATGGAAGTCCAAGCTTCCCCCGCCTATTTTCGGTTCTGGGCTACCTTTGACAGCTTCTGACTTTCAGACCTTCAGCCTGATTTCGAGTCTGCTCTGCATCCCAAGGCTGAACTCTGCTTCCTGTCCCTGATTTTCGGTGCTCTCCAAAGCCTGAGTAATTACACAGCCCTGGTTCTTCCTGCTGTTTTGTAATTCCACCTCCACCCATTTAGCTTGACCCTTGGGACACAAATCCTGGCCGAAGCCGGGGTGGGGGTGGTGGTGGTGGGGGGGCTCATGCTGGCCCCCTTTGAGGGGCTGGAGCAAGGGTACTGTACTTAGGAGTCGTTGCTAGATGTTGCTAAGAACTTTTTGCTAATTAGCAAATTGAAGCCCTAGCAAACTGGAGTCTTCTAGGGTTACCGTAGGATACATGTTCCCACGGAACCACTTCCCACTTTCCCATGCTGAGTCATGTCCTGGTTTCACTTTCTCAAGCCTGATAACTATTGTCAATGACACAAAAACATTTTATCATTGATTAGAGAATTTTTCACACTTGAAAACTAGTTTTATTTTTCAGCTCAGTCATGAGAGGAGAAGCAGGCCCTGCGTTTTTGGGAATACATGTGTCCATTCACCTCCGGCCTTGACAGCACCCCTACGGGGCCGTGTGACTTTGGGCAAATTCGGAACCTTTCTTTGCTTTAGTTTCATCATCTGTGAAAGAAAATTATGACATCAACCTTACCCATTTGTTGTGAGAAATTCGTGTGAGAATGTTACACGGGACTAGCACAGGTGATTGCTTTTTTGTAAGCTCTCTCCAACTCTATTACTTTACCCCTGGAAAGCACCTTATCCTTTTCCTGACTGTGAGCTACCACCCATGAAAAGGGAAATAGATAAGAAAATATAGCTACTGAGTCAAATTGTTATCCCTATCTCAAAATGTTCCTTTATCCCCAAACGTTCTCCTGTCCTCTATAATTCTGAGCTTGGCTTGCCTCCTTCTCTGGGTATATTATTTTTGAAATATGAACCAGCATTATTTTTTTCCTTCATGTACTCCCCCCCCCCCTTTGTCTGTTTCTTGACTCCATAATAGCTCACATTCATTGTCTCAGGAGAAGGAGAAAGCTTCAAGATTGAGTCCCTCTGGGATTTAGTGGGAAGAAAGATACTTCAGTGGAGGTGGCTTGAGGAGTAAAGAGTGGACCTTCTCACTTTTTGCCCCCCCCTCACTTCTAAGGATTCCCTGCACTGTCAGAACAGAAGTGCATGGGGAGGGGTGCTGGGGTGATATAGTCGGTTAGGCCTCCAACTCTTGGTTTTGGCTTTTAGGTCATGATTTCAGGATTGTGAAATTAAGCCTGGTGTCGGCTTTTTGCTCGGTGTAGACTCTGCTTAAGTTTCTCTCTCCCTCTCCTTCTGTTCCTCATCCCCCTTTTTCTCAATCTCTCTAAAATACATACATTTTAAAAACAAATGAATGGGGAGAGGCAGGAAGGATTGGGGGTTCCTGAGATGGGTTCTGTGTCCAGCTGTGAGTCAGAACTGGGGCTTTAGCAACAGCCAGGAAGTGTGGTGGGATCTGAGAGCAGGAAGGGCTATACCTCATGTTTCTTTAGAGCTCTGGGAAGGTGGTGAGACGCTAGAGAACATGGCTCCATGGTATTATTGTCCCAGGAGGGGACTTGGGAAGCCTCAGAGTTTCTCACACCATACTGTGGTGAGGAGAGTCATAGATGATGCCTTTTACAGGTGGCAGGACTTCTCAAAAGCTCCCTTGTCAACTGGCTGCCATCGAGCTTCAGCCAATAGGACGCATTGGTGGGACATTAAAGGGTGGGACATTAAAGGAAAGGAGAAGCCAGGGCAGTCTTGTCTTCCTCTCCCCTCCAGCAGAAGCTGCAGCTTCTCTTTGGTTCTGGATCCTTCTAGATGATCTTCCTCTCTCGTGCCAGTGTCCATTTGTTCCAGTTCCTGCCAGGTGGCCTAGTTCCTCGGTTCTGGTACCATCACCTCCTCCTGGCTCTCCAGCCAAATCTGTGAAAGAGGCCTACTCCTGTTGATCTCTGAGTTTCTTCATTGTACCCTGGGCTTTTTATGTCTTCCAATACTTTTGCAACCCGTTCTTCAAATAAAAGGTGCTATCTGGTGTGGGCTTTCTTCTCTTGACTGGACGCTGAGTGATACAGTTTTGTTCACCTTCCTGCTCTTACCAAAACCAAGATCTCCTCTGAGATTCTTGCCTCCCCTAGAGCTCTTTCCATTTGGGATGGTTATTTTCCTCCCATTGGGCCTAGAAGTGAGTTAGATATCCCCTTTGCTTCTTATTGTCATTGTCAGACCATTTGTCTTTCATTCTCCCTAAACTCTTTAAGCCTTGATTCTCATGCCATTAGACTGTGTTGTCCTACCATCCTTCATCTTCTTCTCCTAGTGTCATTCATGTCTGGATTATTTTAGCTTTCTAGTATTCTCTTCAATACTAGTCTTGTCTTAATCCTTGGTGATTTCAACACACATGTAAATAATCCCTTCAATATTTTGCTTTCTCCACTTTTGGAACTCTTCTTCATGATGATATTTCCCTTTATTTTACCTTAACTATCCATTTCCTAGGTAATATCCTAGGCCTTATTATTTCCAATAACTACAACCACTTCATAATCTTAATTTTATATATCCCACCTTCTGATCGCTCCCCCTAGTGCCTTATATTTCTAGCTCCCTCTCTCTGGTCCTCAAACTTCGTCGATCCCTGATCCCAGCGTGGGTTTCAGTGCAACTCATCTGCGTTTTCACTGTTTATTGCTCCCCATGCCTTTATTTTCCTCTTTATGTAAATTAAATTCTATGTTAATTACTCACTCTTGTGCATACCTGAGCAAAATACAGCCACAAGAGGCCCTTCATGCTGACTGAGAAACCAAATGTATTTCCTTGGCCATTCGTTGCCCTCTGTTCCAGATGATTATTTCACACCTCTGCTCTCCTCAAACCTTGTGCCAGCCATGGAGGTGTGCCCACTCAGATCTGTCAAGAGTGCCTGTAGGGCGCAGGTGATGGACAGCTTTTAGTTGTCACTCATTTGGGTTCACTGTGACATTCATCCCAAGGCCATGCTATCCCCCCAATGGCTTCTAGCCAGTGGCTGAGTACAGTGGTAGTATTGGGGTTGGACACTCCTCTCTGATATGGGGCTTTTCTTTTGGGAATCTTTACTTGGGGATACATCATTGTCTGGGTTGAGACTTTCTCAGGATTGTACTGCAGTTTGAGGGTCTTCTTACCAAATCCTTTTTTCTCTCTTCTTTCATAGGTAGAATATCTGCATTTTGAAGTCTTCCCCCATTATTCACAGGTGTTCCTCTAACTCCCTTGCACATTTACTTCCATCTAATGTCTACTTCTTGGAGGATCAGAATTAGTCTTGAACATGTGACTATTTTCTCCCCATCCTCCCTCTTAGCTGAAAGCTTTGTTTCTTATATCAACACAGAAATTGAAGCTATCAGAATAGAATTTCTATGCAGTCATACCATTTTATTTAGTTAGTCACCAGCCTCTATACACTTGTAGTCGGTCTTTCCATTTGTTGCTGCAGATTGCATTGCCGTTTCGTTATCTAAGCTCAAACTCTCTATTTGGGCAGCAGATTCCATCCCAACTTTGCTACTCAGAGAACTTTATCTGGTAAATTTTTCCCAGTAAACTTTATCCCCTCTACATCTCTCTTTTCCACATTACCACATCCCCCTTTCTACCATTTCCATCTGTAAACATGTTATGTCTCGCACTTGAAAAAACCGTTCTGGACCTCACTTCTCTACTTCATATTTCTCTCCCCCTTTTCACCTAAATCCATCAAATGCATTTTATATACTTCCATGCCTCCAGTTTCTCTCCTCCCAACTTTTGAGTATAATTCTATCTAGCTTTCCTGAACTTTACCAAAGCCACTCTTGCTGTGATTACCAATGGCCTCAATGACTAAATTTAATGATCAATTTTAAATCAGTAGTATTTGATACAGTTAATCATTCCCCTCTATTCTTTCTTTTATTTGTTAATATCCACTACATGGCACTTTTTGGTTTACTTTTTTCCTTATTGTTTACTTCAGCATATTCCAGCTTATTTAGTACAAAGGAATGCTCCAGAGTTCTTTATACTTAATCATTGATGATCTCATTCGGTCCCAAGTGTTCGACTAAACTCTAAGTATTGCCAAGTTGTAGCTCTAGCCTGGATCTCCTTGAATTCTAGACTTATGTATCTATCTTCTTACTTGGTATGTCTAGTTAGATGTCTAATAATATGTTCCAAACCAAAACCCTCATCTTTTCTTGCACCTGTGCAAATGGACCACAACCAAAATTGGCATTGACTTCTCTGTTATTTGACTTCTCTGTTAATGGCAATACCATCTGCCCAGTTTTTCAGGTCAGAAGTACTGGAGCCTTTCTAGATTATTCTCTTTCTGCCACACTCAAAATCTGATCTATTAGTAAATCCCTGTACACGTATATCCCAACAAACACACCTTCATCAGTTCATTTTGCACCATTCAGGTGAGGACCTGAATTTTTGTGACAACTTGTAAATTGGTCTGTTTCAGCTCTCAGTTGCCTACAATCTTTTCTCAATATAATATGCAAAGATATTCTTTAAAAAAAGCAAGTCAGCAGTAGCATATAAGAAATAGGTTTTTACTTTTAATTTAGTTCCTTAATAGAGAACCACCTACATTTTACAACTCATCACCCAAAGTGTGACCATTTAGACTGAAGGAATTATGGGAAGAAGTGGCCCTGTTTCTGTATTATTTAATATATTTTTAAATATTTTATTTATTTATGCATGAGAGACATAGAGAGGCAGAGACACAGGCAGAGGGAGAAGCAGGCTCCATGCAGGGAGCCCCACGTGGGACTCGATCCCGGGTCTCCAGGATCACGCCCTGGGCCAAAGGTGGCACTAAACCGCTGAGCCACCCGGGCTGCCCTTATTTAACATTTCAGTCAATTACCTAAATGACAATACCAGGAACATACTTATTAAGTCTCCTGGAAGGAAGGCAGTGGCTAACATCTGAGAAAAATACTAATCAGCTCACTGCGACCATGTCTAATTGGATCTCTTATCAAAGGCAACACAACAAAACTTGGCAAGAATAGTACAAAGATAGTTGGGAAAGTACTGAACTAGTCAAGTTCAAGATTCAATTCTTCCATCTACTACTGAATATATATTTATTAGATAAATTAATCTTCACAATGATTCAATGCCATAGGTAATAATATCTCTCCCACTTTATAGATGAGGAACTGGACTTGGAGAAGTTAGCACTTTGCCAAAGTTACAAGGTTACGAGTGACAGTGCCACAACTTGAATCAAGAACTGGCTTGCAGCTGAGTCTGCACCACTGTTGTTTACTGCCTCCCTTGTACACGCGAGCTGCCCATGAAGGCTGCTGCAAGACTGAGTTAGCATGAGGCACCACCAGGTCCTAGAGAGCCAAAGGCTTAAATTGACTTTTTTTTTTTTTTTTTAAGGATTGATTTATTTATTTTGGCGGGGGGAGAGAGAGAGAAAGAGCGAGCAAGCATGAGTAGGGGCAGGGGCAGAGGGAATCTTTCAAGCAGACTCCCTGCTGAGGGCAGAGCCTGATTTGGGGCTCAATTCTACAACCCATGGGATCATGACCTGAGCCAAAACCAAGAGCTGGAAGCCCAGATGACTGAGCCACCCAAGTGCCCCAGCTTGTTTGGTTTTCTAAAACAAGAACACGAAAAACCTGCATGCCAAAGACAATAACTTCAACTCTTTGTTGTTGTTTTTAAATTATTTATTTATCCATGTGCAACACAGAGAGAGACAGAGAGAGACAGAGACACAGGCAGAGGGAGAAGCAGGCCCCATGCAGGGAGCCCAACGTGGGACTTGGTCCTGGGTCTCCAGGATCACTCCCTGGGCTGAAGGCCGTGCTAAACCGCTGTGCCACCGGGACTGCCCAACTTCAACTCTTTGTTGTAGATTTTGTTCAGTAGAAATATAAATGATTTCTGTGCAGTGGAACTCCAAGACTATGGTTTTAGATCTAACAATCTAATAAACGGCAATAAATATAATTTTAAAAAAAGGCAGTCCTGTCATTCTGCTTGAGACCCTCTAATAATTCTCATTTCATATAGAGTAAAATCAGTCTTTACAATGTCTTAAGGACTCCCTGTAACGTTGGCCTGCTCCCCTTTATTGGATAACTGACCTTGAACTCAAGGTGCTTCAGCCACCTTGGCCTCCTAACTGATTTCCACCCAAACCAGGTACATTTCTACTCTAGGGCCCTTGCACTGGCTATTCCCTCTGCCTGGAATTCTCTTCCAAATAAATCCCTTAATTTCTTAAAGTTATTGCTCAAATCTACCTTTATCATGAGTCCCATTGGGCAATCCTATTTAAAAATGCAATGCCCTCAACATTCTGGCCACTTCCTTACCCTATTCTTTCTTTCCCCCATGGAAATTTTTATCTCTTAACATTTTACATAATTTATTTTTATGTTTATTGTCTGTCCAAATAGTACATAACTTTCATGAGGGTGGGCTTTTGTGTCTTCAGTAAAAAGAAATGGTCTTGGAACATAGCAGTTTCTTGATGATGATGACTAGAAGGAAAGCATGAAGGCTGGCACATGGTATTGGAAGTCTAATAACTGAGAAAAATGGAAGATCCTAAGACATCTTGAATTTAAAAGAATGTCCTGCAAGGATGGGAAATTTTCACTTCTCAAATATGGGAGTGCTGACAGTGGCAAAGTTGTAAGTGACAGAACTTGGCATCTCTGGCCTTTGTCAAGTCCTGGAACAGTTCCACATGTCTGCAGACCTCAGATTAATAATGCATTTTGGCAGCAAACTTAGCCAGAAACTTCTACCTGCAGTATGCCTGGTAAGAGTACAAATTCCCATCTCCAATGGTGGGGCATGCGAACTGCATTTTAATTTAGCACCCCTGTGACTAGTCTAAGCAAGAGCCACGAGGAAAAAGAAAACTGGTTTGATTCATGTACAAATCAAGGGCACTCGTTCTCCCAGGAGATTCATGACCTGTCAGGGTTTTAAAGGTACATTTCAAGGTTGCTCCATTCCCAGAGGTGGTGGGATAGGCCTCCCTGGGCAGCTGAAGGATGTCTGCAGATCATTTGCAGGACTCCCAGTTTCTAGACAGCTCTCTTCAAAACTTTCCAGATAGATGGATTTCAAAAAGTCAATAATTTTCAGGATGAATTTAGTGCTGGGAATTTCAAGGCTGATTTTTACACAAATTTATTTCTATCTTGCTAAAAGCATTTCTGAGGAAAAATCAAGCAATTCAGAAGGAATGACTCAGTGACAGGAATTATTTTGGCCATGTGAAATATCTTCAGATCCTAATTCTGAGCCAGAAAGGTATACTACTTTTTTTGAGGTTGTCCGGGATCTTTTTGTAGATTCTTGTTCTATACTTATGGAGATTATTCTCCATCCCAAATCCTCACCCCCTGACAATTTTTCAGTTAACTGTCAAAGGTTATGTTTGATATTTTCTGCTCCACACTCATGCCATGTCTTTATTACTTGTTTTTTGTCTTTCTTCCTTACTTTATTTTAAAGGAAAAAGAGTCATATAGACATTTTCCTACTATAATCTGATTTGCAACATTTATTTTTTTCTCATAGGATCCTAGAAAGGCTCATTAATACAATTTCAACAACCATAAACCTTTTCTACTTGTTTATCTTTTTTTTCTTTGCTCCTCTTCCCCTCATTCCATTTCTTCTCTCTTGTTCCTACCTCCCTGGCACTTCCTTGGTTAGACATCTCTTCCTCAGTTGTCAATGTTCTCTCTTGATTTGAGCTTCCATTTCTCCTCAGCGCCTCAGATTCATAGAATGTTGGAAGAGACAGGTCTTTAGAGAATATCTGCCTCAAGAATCTCATTTTTAAGGCAAAGATCCTGATGCCCAGAAAGGCAAAAGAATTACCCAAAAGTTCACAGCAAGACAGAGGCAGAAATGAGTCCCATGCTCAGACTTCTGGGGCTGTGCTTTTCTGTGCTGGGCTCTCCCTTTTTCTGTTTTCATAAGGCAAAAATCTACAGATTACCAGCTCAGGGACCACATTTAGGCCATGGACAAGTTTTGTTGAACTGCATATATGTTAAAAAATGTTAATATTTGGACAGCCCGGGTGGCTTGGCAGCTTAGCGCCAGGGCCTGATCCTGGAGATCCGGGATCAAGTCCCACGTTGGGCTCCCTGCATGGAGCCTGCTTCTCCCTCTGCCTGTGTCTCTGTCTGTCTGTCTGTCTGTCTCTCTCTCTGTCTCTCATGAATAAATAAATAAAATCTTTTAAAAAATGTTAATATTTAAAAGTGAAGGATTTCAGGTAAGATCTGGAGGCAGACAGCATAATGAATAAGAAAGAGCTTGATTCTTAGAGGTGAGAGCCCCAGTTCAAATTCCAGTTAGTCTTCTTGATAAGAACTTACTATTGCAGACTTAAAGGCAAAATTATCCTTCATTTTCTTCATCTATAAAATGGGGTTGACAATAGTCCTTATCTTATTGTTAGAGGAATAAATGGTGCCTGGTACTTAGCAAGTGCTACATGTGTCTCTTATCTACCTTTCATCATCATGGTCATAATGTATTTCTCACCCAGAACTAGGAGGCTATGCACATATATGGACCTTCTTCGCCTCACTCACCTATGCACATATCCTCTGTCCTCCAAGCACAAACCCTGGACTTTGAGGTCTCCATAAAGGCTGTTAGGAACAGTGAAATTTTGCAAACTTACTCTTATCTGGAGGGACACTCTAAATTTTTTAAAGTATGAAATGATATAATATTGAGAAGAAAGAAATGCAATTATGTTACTTCAGATATGCAGAATAATGTGGTAGTCAGGGGTGCTGAGCTGGGCTGTGTGTATGAGGGCAATGTGTTTCAAATTGCAGGTGTAAGGCTCATTAGCAGAAAGGGAAATCAATTCAGGAAGGTGTGACTAGAATTTTTAAAAAGTGAAATAAAATAGATATGTTCTACATCAGGGAAAAGTTGTTTTGTGAAAGCTTTTTGTTTTGCATATTCATGTGTGTATTGGGATAGGATGTAAAATGCATTTCTTTTTATTTATTTATTTATTTATTTTTTAATTAACTTTTATTGGTGTTCAATTTACCAACATACAGAAAAACACCCAGTGCTCATCCCGTCAAGTGTCCACCTCAGTGCCCGTCACCCCTTCCCCTCCAACACCCGCCCTCCTCCCCTTCCACCACCCCTAGTTCGTTTCCCCGAGTTAGGAGTCTTTATGTTCTGTCTCCCTTCCTGATATTTCCCAACATTTCTTCTCCCTTCCTTTATATTCCCTTTCACTATTATTCATATTCCCCAAATGAATGAGAACATACACTGTTTGTCCTTCTCCGATTGACTTACTTCACTCAGCATAATACCCTCCAGTTCCATCCACGTTGAAGCAAATGGTGGGTATTTGTCGTTTCTAATTGCTGAGGAATATTCCATTGTATACATAAACCACATCTTTATCCATTCATCTTTCGATGGACACCGAGGCTCCTTCCACAGTTTGGCTATTGTGGCCATTGCTGATAGAAACATCGGGGTGCAGGTGTCCCGACGTTTCATTGCATCTGAATCTTTGGGGTAAATCCCCAACAGTGCAATTGCTGGGTCGTAGGGCAGGTCTATTTTTAACTCTTTGAGGAACCTCCACACAGTTTTCCAGAGTGGCTGCACCAGTTCACATTCCCACCAACAGTGTAAGAGGGTTCCCCTTTCTCCGCATCCTCTCCAACATTTGTGGTTTCCTGCCTTGTTAATTTTCCCCATTCTCACTGGTGTGAGGTGGGATCTCATTGTGGTTTTGATTTGTATTTCCCTGATGGCAAGTGATGCAGAGCATTTTCTCATGTGCATGTTGGCCATGTCCATGTCTTCCTCTGTGAGGTTTCTCTTCATGTCTTTTGCCCATTTCATGATTGGATTGTTTCTTTGGTGTTGAGTTTAATAAGTAAAATGCATTTCTTACTGAGTCCTCATCGAAAGTTAGTCTCTTTGCTAAGGAATCTTGTATTTTAACAATTAGATAGGAATATTTCTTTTTCTTTTTAGATAAAAGTAATTCTGAATAGACATATTAATTGATTTAATGGGATATGACCTCTAAATTCTTTTTTAAGGGAAGGCTCTTTATATTATTTATTTGCTTAACTACTTTGTCAACGGTTCAGGGAAAATTCCATTACCAAAGGCCTGCATAAAAGACTTGTTCTCTAGTAGCTTTGCTGAGTCGGTCTAATCATAACATATTCTCAACAATAATAATATCTTTGTATAGTAAATGCTTTTCCTGGATCTTGTCCACCTATATAAGGAAAGTTTGAGGCTGTGCATGGCTTATATTGTTGGTAAAGTGGAGAGGATTTACCTGTTATGATTATTTATTCTACCGTTAGGTACAATTTCCTCATCCCATTTCAATCGTCGCTCACCAAGGCCCACATTCTACCTACCTGGCAACAAATACTGTAAACATACTCTCTGTGCTGAGCTTCCGTGATGTCCTGCATTTTTCTCGAGACTCAAAGGCTGTCCTTTTAATGCTCTGTAGCTTGACTTCCCTTTTATAAACAGAGGTGAGGAGGCTCTGAAGAAGTGTTCAAAGTGGACCATGAAGCTACTTTAAGCTTCTACTTCCAATCTGATCCCAGAGGTACTCTATCAGAGAGTACAAATCAGCCAACCCCTCCCAAAGTGTATGCTTTTTCCAATATGAGTACACTGGTCATAAAAATAATTTAATAATAAATTTTAATTTTAAGAATAAACTAAATAATTTTAATATTTTATATTAATTTTTAATATTTTATATTAATAATTTTAATAATTTTAATGATCTAAAAATAAAATTTAAATGATAGAAATAATCTTGTCAATAATTTTTTTGTGCTTAAATGTTTTCACTATTTTTTGAAACAACATGAGATTGAGAATCAAAGTCTTAGTTCCAAGTAGAATTCATTTCCATTCTTGATTTAAATGTCACATTGTTGTAGGTAAAAAGATAACCTCACGTTGATATATAGATTCCAGTGAAGAACTATGTCATTAGCTGTTATTGGTTTAGGTAATGTTCATTTTTAAATCTCTTGTATCAGTTATACCAAAGTTTGTTGAAATTCAGTTTATAATAGCCATCTCCTCCAATGACAGTCTTCTAAAACTCATCATAATGGATTCAATACCTATTGAAACACTTCATTTGGAGGATTTTTATCTGGGTTAAATAATTCTGTTGCCATGTTTTAGAATGTGCAGACATAAAAGCTGTTATAGGTGATACATGTTATTTATAGCAACACAGACCGTAATGATCAATATATTTCTTAATATCCAGTTTCTTTTGAAAATAAGTCACTTCCTTACTTAGCATTGAAGTAACACTTTCTATTTTTGTCAACAACATGTATTTTCAGAAAAAGATCTCTTTATGCCTATTCTGATGCTTTAGGTATGTTGATTAATAATTTTAAGTAGATGAATGTCACAGATTTCATATAGAAGAATTATAATTCTCAAACCAGGGAAATCTTGACAGCTGTGTTGTTTCTAACAGCAGTTGGAAATCAGCAATGGTAGGTAAGTTTATAAAATGCAAATATTGCATTTATTTACTGTATTGCTGTGTGGAAACTTACCATTGCCAGCTTTAGTCACAGAACATTCTATAAGAAGCAGTCATGGTTTCCAGGAGAGGGCAAGTGGAAAGGTTTTTTGAGGTCATGAAGTAGCACTTCCAATTTTGAAGCGACAGAGTTTGTTTACTTATTTATTTAAAAAATTATCAGGGTGATTTCTACTGAAAGCCACGTGCCATTAAAGAAAAAATCAGCAAATTTGGATTGTTTGTCTTTTTGTTAAAAAAAAAAAAGGAATCTTAGCAGTAAGTTTGATATCTTTTCTGGATTTCACTATGGGATAATCAGGAGAATTTCGTAATTACAAAAGATTTTCATGGTTACTCCCCATTTCACTACAAAGTGTTGTAGAGATCTTGTTTTTGTAAAATCAATCACTTCAATCACATTTTGTAGCACTTGTATACTTCTATTCCAACTTCTTTGCTGTAATTGCTTATTTTTGAATGATAGATAACATAAATTTCATGTAATTTGTTCTCCCTATAATCTGTAATTGTTATTATTTTTTATTGCATTCAAAGCTTCTACTCCATCAAGAGTTAGCTTAAAGTATTTTCATACATATGATAGAGAAGTAATCTATTAAGTAGAATAAGGCTTTGAATACACTTTTCCTTTAGTTGTTCATAAGAGGATTAATGTTTCGTATATGTCATTATTGGAAAAAAATCTAGGAAATAAGCATAGGCCTATGCAAAACAGATATACTTTCACTCAGTGGTATAGCCAACTTCCCACACTGGGTGATACTTAATTCTTCAAATCTGCAATGTCCTTGCATCTTCCAAAAGCATTTTCTGACAAAAGAATATATTTTAATTTATAACCATATAAATTATTCCCCGTGTGTTTTTTTTCAGTTGTTTTACTCTATGAAGGACAAAGTTTCCCAATGTATGTGGTTTTACTTTTGTCCTTAAGGAGGAAATTATTTTTTCCTTTTTTTTTTTTTTTTTTTCAGAGAAAGAGTTCACATGTGCACAGATTAGTGAGCAGGTAGGGAGAGGCAGAGGGAAAGGGAGAGAGAAAATCCTAAGCATGCTCCACACCCAGCATGGAGCCTAACATGGGGCTTGATCCTATGATCCTGAGATCACGACCTGAGCCAAAATCAAGAATGAGACAATCACCTGAGCCACCCAGGTGCCCCTTAATAGGAAACTTAACATATAGCACATATTTAGTGGATTACTATAAAGGCCTGGGTTTACAATTGCATGGTATTCTGAACTATTAATTAAAAAAATGCTGACATTTATCTTTAGGTTCTGCATGACTAGTGTGTGTCTTAGTAAGTCTGATGTCTTTCAAACCATCATTAAAAAGTACAGCATCTACTTAGGGCAAGGTTAATATTTAAAGATACTAGATATAATGTATATTTCATAGAGTCTTGATAACTTTCAATTATTTAGAGCAAATTCTTATTAAGGTAATTGCCATTGCCTTTATCTCAAAAAAGCTGACAAGTTATTTGAAATAAAAGTATAAAGACTGACATTGTCTTATTTCCTTACATTATTTGAAACAACACATTTAAAACCTTTTTCGTCGGACACCTGGGTGACCCAATGGTTGAGTGTCTGCCTTCTGCCCAGGGCGCGATCCTGGAGTCCCTGGGATCGAGTCCCATGTCGGGCTCCCTGCATGGAGCCTGCTTCTCCCTCTGCTTGTGTCTCTGCCTCTCTTTCTTTCTCTGTGTCTCATGAATAAATAAATAAAATCTTTAAAAATAAATAAATAAATAATAAAACCTTTTCCACAACTTTATAATGGAATTTCGCAAACATATACAAAAGTAGAGGGAAAATGAGTATAATGAAACTGATATATCTATTACCCAGTTTCGGTAATTGTTATTGCATGGTGTATCTTATCTATATCTTTCTACTCACGCTCACCTCAGATTGTTTTATTTTTTATTTATTTTTACCAGTTCTTTCATGATTTTGTAAAAATTTTTGCTCATTTATGTTTCTTTTTTTATTGAATGAATTTAACATATAACATTGTGTAAGTTTAAGGTATATAATGTGTTACTTTGATATCTTTATATGTTGTAATATGATTACTGTTGCACTGATATTTATCACATTACTTAATTATAGTACATAGTGTCTACATATATTATACTGTACATTAGAGCTCTATAGTTTATTTGCTCATGGCAAGTTTGTACTCTTAAACAACATCAATCTTACTTCCCATACTTCTTGTGCTGGTAACCACCATTTTACTCTCCTTTATTTATGCATTTGAGTTTTTTAGATTCCACATACGAGTGATATCATATACTTCTTGTCTCTCTCTCTGACTTATCTTACTTAACATAATTTGCTCAAGATCCATCCATATTGTCACAAAAGTTAGGAATCCTCCTTTCTCATGGCTGAATAATATTCCTTTGTGAGTGTGTGTGTGTGTGTGTGTGTATGTACACATACCACATCTTCTTTACCTATTCATCCACTGATGGGCATTAAGTTATTTTCGTAGCTTGGCTATTGTAAATAATGCTGCAATAAACATGGGAGTGCAAATATCTATTCACAATACTATTGTCTTTTCCTTTGAGTGTATGCTCAGAAATAGAATTGCTGGATTGTATGGTAGATCTATTTTTAATATTTTGAAGAAACTTCATACTGGTTTCCATAGGGTTGGACCAATTTACATTCCCACCAACAGTGTATAGGGGTTCCTGTTTCATCAAAACCTCACCAGCACCTATTGTCTTGTTTTGATGATTGCCATTCTGATAGGTGTGAAGTGATATCTTGTGGTTTGGATTTGCATGTCCCTGAGGATGAGTGATGCTGAGCATCTTTTCATGTGCCTGTTGGCCATTTTGATGTCTTCTTATCTCGGACTGTTTTAAACATATGTTTTTAATGACATATTTTATCTATTATTTCAGTAAGTACTTCTAAAAATGACTACAATACTAAAAACACAAACATTAACAATGTATTTTAAACATTATTCGATATTTTGTGTTCAAATTTCTGTTTTATGATTTTATTTTTGAAGATAAGAGTGATGAATTAAAGATACATTTGGAGAGTACACTTTACAGTACTTGGATTGGATGAATGTTAGGAAAAGAGAGAGGAAGAGTTTGAAAACAAAACTCAATTTTCTGGGTGAGTGGAGGTGTTATACAATGAAATGAGTAAGCATGTAGAAGTCGTTAGGGTGAAAAAGGGGTCAGTTTCAGACATGGAAATGCTAAAATGGAAATGACAAGTTGACATTTGGATGAATGAACCTGGAGCTTAAAAAGGGGGCATGGCTTAAAGACAAGTTTTGAATAGATGTAGCACAGATAATACTTGAAACGATGAGAATAAGAGACAAATCAAGGCGGGACCATTAAATAAGAAAATAAGAAAGCTCAGAAAGAAGATGGGCCAATCCTAATGTCCTGAAGGAGAATGAGAAGAAGGGATCAGAGATGCTAGAAAAATCGAGGATGTAGTGCAGTGAGAACCCAGAAAGGGATGCTTCAAGAAAGCAGGAAGGGGTCAATTGCAGTTTCACACAATGAGGATTAAAAAAAACCCCTCAACTTGTTTGAGACCCCACTCCTCCACTTCTATGCTTTCTGCTGCTGAGATAGAGTCCCCTAACATTTGAGTCTCAATTTCAACTTCTGTGAAATGTCAGTGCTAATGAAAGGTGGTGTTGGATGGTGGTGAAGGAAGGGCTGTGGTTTAGGAAGTGCCAGGCATTTCATCCAGCGTTGTAAGTTCATTAAATGTGGAGGTGAGGGTGTAACATATGATCTTGTGTCAACTCAAAACCTGTGAGTGTGGGAATATACAGAGTATTTAACCTCATAGGACAGATGAAAGGATTTTCTGATCACTCTGTAGACTACCAAACACTAGGTAAATAGAAGGTGTTATTTCTATTTACAGTGACTATAAATGTGAAAGAGAATTTTTATTGTATGCTTGTGTTAGCTGTGCTTTAAGGCTGACATGACCATTATGAGAAGTCCATGGAGAAGAAATGGGAGCCAGCCTTGTCAAGGCTGATCCTGAACGTTAGCGCACTAGCACTTTAGCAGTGTAGAGGTCCCTGAGGCTTTGAGGTTTGCTTCCCTCCGGTGTAATTAAGTGATAGCCACCAAATTTTGTCTCACATTGCAGAGCTATCTGGAAATTACAGATATTCTGAAGCCCCTGTTTTGGTGCTCAGGTCAGGACAGTCTACATCCTTCTTCCTAGCAGGAGTCTCAGAACCCTTCCCTCCCCTGCCCCTGTCACTTAATGCTGTAGAGGAAAGACAGAGGAAAGAGGAGAAGCATCCCCATTCTCCAGGTCTTGCCTTGGAGATGGCACTGAGGCCCGAACCTCTTGTTAACAACTCCTGCAGGGAGAAAACACCAGGTCTAGAGCACTCAGCCGAATGTGCTTCTCAAGTGCGGGAACCTGATTCTGGGTCATCACACAGAACCTCACACGCAGTGTGAATGCTCAGTAGATGCTCTTAAAAAAAGAAAAAGAATAGACTTAGCCATTTAGGTTGTGCACATTAATGGGAGGCCAGGTCAGCATTTGCTATTCAGTTTATGGTGTCAGCTCTAACAGGTGATTTTGAGGATGCTGTGAGTCACCTTGTCCCCTAAATCACTACCCTTTTGGGGATGATTACAATTCTACCTTTGGAATTCTACTCTTTAATAAGCCATGTTCTCTGACAAAATGCAAGTGTGTCCAGGAGAGCAAAATTGCATAATCAGATTCTTATATCTTATTACATTTGAGTTCTTTGGCTCTTTCCTGAGAGCAGAGTTTAACTCAGGATATTGAGAAGAGAAAAAGTGGGCGTGATGGACAAAGGGGTAAACTACACAGAGAATGGTTGCTACCAAAAATCTAATTTTACGTAAGTCACACTTGTGCCTAGAGCTGGTCCTAATTGATAGCCTGACAAAGCAAGTATCCAAAGATATTTATTTCCTCTCATTCTTTTCTTTAAATTTCGTTTCCTTATATTTCACTGTGAATATATACAGTGGGCCAAAGGCCATATACACAGGCAGTCCCATATTCTTAATACGGTTATATCTAGGTGCGTAAAGAAGATGCAGCAAACATTTTTGGGGTATCACACTCCCAATTCCATGCAACTGAATGATTAGCACAGTAACATAAGCAATTGTGAAGCACCAGCGCTTCAGGTGGGTGACATACTCAATTAACAACATCCAGGCAAGCAAAGAAAGATAAGCATTCTGGTATCAGACAATTGCAAATTACAGATTAATGAATGTAATTTCTGGTTTCAGAGATTTTCCTATTTTATTCTATAACCCAGGGATCAACATCCATTAACTGAGAAGGATCTAGGTGAAGGCTAGACAGGGCCACAATATAAGGTAAGCTTTTTGCATTTGCCCAACGTGAGGGCCAGATTAGATAGAATTACTGAGCTTGATCTGACCTCTAGTGGCACCTTGTAATAATGAGCCCACTTGAAAATCCACCTCGCCTTTCTGTGGGAATCCTGCCATCATTTCATCTTAAAACTGGAAGAGGCCTTACAGATCATCTACTTGGCCAACTTTACATCTGCTGCCCCATTTGACAGGTGAGACTAAGATCCAGAAATCTGGGGGGACTAGATCAAGTTTGAAGAGCTAATTGATGATAGAGTCACTAACGATAGAATCCAGGGTTTTAGATCTCTATGCTACTATGACAACGATGACAATGCCTTCAGAGAAAGCCCATAGGCAAAAATGTAAAAATATTGATAAGGATAAGCTTAGATGTGTAAACTTAATGGCTTTCACAATGAGTCAAAAGCATCAAAATGATTTCAGCACAGTATCTGAATACTGTAGCTCAAAGTTATGTGGAGTAATCTGAGTCAAAATGACTGGCTTCAGTTTAGCCATACTTAATGGTGAATTTCTGTGGCGTTTTTAATTTTGAATTCGTTATTTAGAGCCATTATGGCCATAATCAACAAAGGGCGGTGACTCTAATGATTTATTCAGAGCAACTTTTAGTCATCCAATTCAATATGCAGTTCCAGATCTTGAGAATTCAGTCCCAGATCTTGGGACAGATTTAATCCCAAATTTAATCTTCTACATTTCTGGAGGTTACGATTCCAAAATGGGTCTCAAAGGGCAACAAGGTGTCAGCAGGGCTGGTTCCTTCTAGTGGCTCCAGGAGAGAATCCATCTCTTGCCTCTTCTCTTTCTTGAGGTGGCTGGCATTCCTTGGCTCCTGGCTATGTCACTCCAGTCTCTGTTTTCATAACCATATCACCTTTCCTTCTTCTGTTGTCAAATTTCCCTCTTTTAAGATTACATTTGCTTGCATTTAGAGGACACCCGGATAATCTGGGATCATCTTCCCATCGTGAGATTCTTAATTTAATCGTATTTACGATATCTCTTTTGCTCATATAAAACAATATTAGCATGTTCTAAGCATTAGGACATGGACACCTTTAGGACCTTTATTTGGCCAGCCATACACTCTTACCAGCCATGTGAACCTGGTCTAATCATCTTAACTTCACTTATAGATTGGTTGTGAGGATTAAAACGGATAGATAAAATATATCTAGCAAGCTGCATGATACTCAATAGATGCTCAGCAAATTTCCTGCTGGTCTCTCAGCTTAATGGGTGGATGAAATTTCTAGCATCGGTTTATGCACGTAAGAAAGGCTATTTACATTCATTATAGTTCCAGATCTGGTATCTGGGAGTGTAATTACCATCTGGTGAATGAGGTGGACACCAGAAATCCCTGAAATGCTGGGTCTCTCAGTCTAGTATTTCCCAAGCCATGGGCTCCTCTCTCCAGCCTCTCGAATGACTCATCTTGCATTCTGATCTTGGAGACTTGGTTACTTTCTTCATCCCATTGCCCATCTCCTCATTTGCATGGATCAAAACTTCACTGCTGGTAATCAAATTAATCTTCTTTTAAAATAATTATGTCCTGTGGCAATCAATTACGTGAGTCGGCCAGATGGCCCATAAAGTGTGTGCTAAATGGAATGATCGTGATATTCAAGTTTACCCTGTTTTATGGTTTCTGCTCTGCCATGGGCCTAGTCTACCTGGGAGAGAGAATTTAAAAACATACCATTTCATTTGGCTATATGCTTTGCTTTCTTCTTTTTATCATTCCTCTTCAACACAGACTTAGAGAGGCTAAGTATTGTAGAATTCAGGTTCCTTGACTGGAAATGATGCCTTGATCCTCATTCTGGAGGCCTTATCTGGAAATCTCCCTGGGTGATGCCAGAAGTACAGGCTGTGACATGATGTTATCAAGATGAGGAGAGCCTCCAAAAGTAGTCTTCTCAGGCATAATGGGGCTCACAATTTTTTTTTGGGGGGGGGCTCACAATTTTTAAGTTTCATGCCCTGCAAATGGGCTAATACTCTGTAATTTTCCTAGTGGTAGTATCTACCACTTTGTAGGTTACTGCATCTACGGTTCCGGGTATTTCTGAGACCTACCGTCTCCCTGAGGGCATTTCTCCAGCGCAGAAACTAATATCTGGGGAAAAAATGTGAAGGAAGAAAGGCTGATATCTGTGACTCCTTAAAAAGATTTTCCCTCTGAATCAAAACATTATTTTTCGTCTTAAAGTCCTGTGGACATTGCTACACGTGACTGCCTTTATTTACCCTATGAGGGCCCTTTCTTTTTTCAGAGTGTTGCAGATTTGCACTACAGTTGTCTTCCAACTGGCTCTATAACAAACTGGTTTTATGACTGTAGCCAAGTTGTTGAAAGTAACCCAGTCCTACACATAAAATGAGAGCTATGGAACTAGATGATCTGCTAAGATGTTTGTTCAACCGTTCTGTGATTCTGGGTTTTAATAATCTTGTCACTGGCAAAGGTAACTTCATGCTGAAAAAAAAAATCCATAATAAATTTGGAGGAGGAAAGGGCTGGATAGGCAGGTGAAAAGACCATGAGACAAAGGAGAGAAGGGGACAGAGCAGTTCATAGAGTCTGCACTGGTGATTCGGCCCAGAACTAAGTTCTCTGGGCCATATCTCCTGTCTTTCCCTTGTTGTGCTTTATATTTCATATTTATGAGATGGTCCTTCAGTGTCAACTCAAAATTCTTTTTGAATCCTTTGATGCCTTATTACTGCATTGCTATTTGACTTCTAGGCAAGTTAGATTCTAGAGAGTACTCAGAGCCACACTTACTTGTTAGCAGAAGCTTCTGTTTTTTTCTGTCATTTCTCAGAGCTGTATTTTTGTGTGTGCTGCAGTGCAACAGAAATTCCCGGCAAGATCAAAAGATTCTAGAGGTAGAGTTTTAAATAGTAAGTATTGGAAACCTAAGACCAATTTTCATCGGTCATTGCTAAAGCAACATGTTCAGCATATGTAATTCTAGCCCAGGGCAGAACGTGTTGGTTTTCCATAGCTAGATGGATACTCTGTCCAATGAAAGGTAGACGTGTTTTTCAACCACAAAAGCCTGAACAGACCTGCAGTGACAGATCCCGAGAAAGGCCTGCACAGAGTGGATTACAAGTCAGACTTGCAGTTGACTCCTCAACCACTGGATGGAGGTAGAGTAGCACAGAAAAATAATCATCTTGGGCTGTTCATCAAGTTGACTGTAGAGGCTCAAAGGGAAGCCGGTCTGTCGTTAGGTAAGACCCACAGGAAAAAATTTATGGATATCATACCTTCAAACACTAGTGGAAGACATTGGCTTGAGGCATAAAAGCTGTTTGTAAGACCTTTGATTTTATGTGAAAATGCTATCCCTTTATCATCATCAAATAGCAGTCCCTGCCTTTGCCTGATTTGGGCATCTTTGTAGCTTTTTACAGCTTGGATCTACTAATGGGCTTCCCTTTCAGCCCACTCCAGCCCCAGGTCCCGAGGAAGTCCTGCTGGGAGCAAGAAGGATAGCAGTTGCCTCTGTGCAGGTGCTTTTGATCAGCAGAGTTGAGGTCATATATTCGAGGGGCTGGCATTTCCATCTTCTCAGGTGGGATAAGTTCCTGCCTTTTACCATGATTCATATGGTGAAGAGTTCTTCAGGCAGGAAAAGGGTTTAGAAGCTGGTTCAGGCAACAAATCACAGTGATAATTGGCATCTCGATCAAGACAAAATTCAGTGGTCAGGCATAACTGGTAAGACACTTAAGCACTAACTAGTATCTCAAGTTTGCCCTTTCTTCCTCCCCCCCTTCCCTTTTCTACTCCCCCTCCCCTTCTCTTTCTTTCTCTCTAATATTCCCTCTCTCCCTCCCTTCCATTCTCTTTTTATTTCTCTTCTTTACCATCCAGAAGGTCCTAAATCTGTAACTTGAAGGGTACTCTTCCAGCTTTGGATTCTCTGTTTTCTCTCTGATTTTACCTTGCTTAGGATTCTACTCGGTCCTTGTGCGGAACTGCATGTGGTGACAGAAGTCTTGCTACCCAACCCTCTGTCCTGTGCTTGGGGGCTATAGTCCTGTGAACACAAACAGCTCACCTAAATAAAAATGGCCACGGCCATGTCTTGCCCATATGCCTCTGCCCTTAGAATGTATCTCCTATTGTGAGTCATTGTCTAGATCCTATCTGAGCCTTTTAAGGAAGTGTAGGGCCAAATAAGTTCTCCTGGGGGGTGGGAGGAGGAGGGGAAGGAGAAGAGGCAGGTAGAGTCTGAGACATAGTCTCAGGTGGGGCTCCACCTAAAAAGAGAATTTTTTTGGTGCTTTCTATTTTTTTTAAAGACTTTATTTATTTATTAGAGACAGAGAGAGAGAGAGAGAGAGAGGCAGGCAGAGACACAGGCAGAGGGAGAAGCAGGCTCCACGCAGGGAGCCCGACATGGGACCGATCCCTGGTCTCCAGGATCATGCCCTGGGCTGAAGGCCACGCTAAACTGCTGAGCCACCGGGGCTGCCCTGGTGCTTCCTATTTTAAAATTAAGTGTGAAGTTTGCATTGTGCCAAATATATCCATGTGTGTTTTAATATATTAACATGTATTTAGTTACTTTGCAATTGAGCAAAATTGCTCCAACAAGACGCATCCTGTTTATCCTATGACTTTGAGTCCTTCTGGCCAAATCAACAGCCTTACATTTGCATTTCCCAGTTAAGCTTAGGCAGGAGCAGTGGTATAGATGGTAGGCTTTTGGGGTCAGACTGAACTGGGTTTATGGCAGTTACTCCAGGCTACTAGTTGTGTATTTGTAGGCACAACCAGGCGTCCTAAACCCCTCATTTTTCTCATATGTGAATTGGGATCACCATGACCACATAGGATTAGTGTGAGGATTAAATCATACAATGTGCACAGAAGAATAGAAAGTATATAAAGCATTTGGTGTGGTATCAGGTACATGGTAAACATACTTAATACACATTCTTTATCATTGTTAGGAACAAGTCGTTCGAGTAGCACACTGGGCCATCCATGTTGTCCTCCTTTGCCACAGGTGAACTGGGTTTGGTCTTTTCATTAGCGCCACCTTAAAATACAGCTTTTTCTAATGCAAAGGCAACCTAGAAGATACCACAGTTGCCTTAATATTGTTCTGTGTTTGTGCCTCTTTCGGTGAGGCAACCTATATGAGGAAAACATTTTCCGTTTAGGGGAAAGGGTTGCAGGTGGGGTGAGGACAGGATATATTTTTTACTCCCGTACCTTTACTGTTTGTCTCTGAAATGACTGGGCGATTTGGCAGTCGGCAGCTAGCTGGTGCCATAAGCTTTTAAGGAACCTGAGCAGGGTGGCATTTTGAGGAAGACAGAAGAGTAGTTGGCTCTGGCTGTAGAACTCATTTTTAATTTGTATTTATTTCATTTTATAATTTAAATTCAATTAATTAACATACAGGGT
This sequence comes from Vulpes lagopus, assembly GCF_018345385.1. Classification (NCBI taxonomy): domain Eukaryota; kingdom Metazoa; phylum Chordata; class Mammalia; order Carnivora; family Canidae; genus Vulpes; species Vulpes lagopus. The sequence continues at coordinate 96,108,120 of NC_054824.1, read as the reverse complement.
ATTACTAGTTTCAGAGGTAGAGTTCAGGGATTCATCAGTCATATATAACACCCAGTGTTCATTATATCATGTGCTCTCCTTAATGTCCATCACCCAGTTACCCCATCCCCCCACCCCCCTCCCTTCAAGCAACCCTCAGTTTGTTTCCTATGATTAAGAGTCTCCTTTGGCTTGTCTCCCTCTCTGATTTTGTCTTGTTTTATTTCTTCCACTCTTTCCCCATGATCCTCTGTTTTTTTGTTTTGTTTTGTTTTTTTTGATCCTCTGTTTTGTTTATTAAATTCCACATATGAATGAGATCATATGGTAATTGTCTTTCTCTGATTGACTACTTTTGTTTAGCATAATACCCTCTAGTTCCATCCATGTCATTGCAAGTGGCAAGATTTCATTTTTTTGAAATGCATTTGTGTGTGTGTATATCTATATCTATAACTATATATCTATATCTCTATATCTATTTCTATTTCTACTTCTATATCTATCTATCTCACATCTTCTTTATCCTTTCATCTGTCATTGGACATCTGGGCTCTTTCCATAGTTTGGCTATGGTGGACATTGCTGCTATAAACATTGGGGTGCAGTTGCCCCCTTTAGATGACCACATTTGTATCTTTGGGGTAAATACCTACTAGTGTAATTGCTGGTTCAGAGGGTAGCTCTATTTTCAACTTTTTGAAGACCCTCTGTACTGTTTTCCAGCACGGTAGCCCCAGCTGGTAGAACTCATTTTTTAAATTTGGTTTCTGATCTCCTGCAATGACTGCATTCCCTTTATCACTCTTTGCTCTCAAACAAAACAGAGATGGAAGTCCTATAGGGCTCAAGTACCTGCTGATTCTTCATGTTGGTTGGCTGAGGAGATTTTGGAAGGGGATCTGAGAAGTGATCATTTTTAAATGACTTCTTGAATGGAACTTATTGATATAGAGAAAGTAGGAGAATGTGTTTTTGTTCTGACTTGGTTCAGTTTGTGCAGTGGCGAGTAGAGACGCTACCTACACCAAACACAGGTATCACCTAGGTGTCTACTAGGTTTAAGGCATCATTGCCTTAGATTCTCTGGGATATGAAGAAAGTCAACATTCTGGCCTGGCAGCAGGCACTTTACACGTGAGCAGGAGAAACAGCATGTACTCATGCAACACTACACTTAATGCAATCACTAATGGAAACTCCCTTAGGACAAGGACTCTTAATCAAATAATGGATTCAACAAACAGAGTATATACAAAACAGCATGGTGTGGATTTGACTGAATAAGATATGGCTCTTGCCATAGTCTCAAAGATCTCACAGTCTAGTTGGCGACACATAGAGAGTTTGTGATCCAACCTCTAAGACAGGTGCTAGCTCTGCCTGAGAGAGTCAGGGGAGGCTTACATGGGAGGGCCTGGATGGTGTCATGTCTTTGGAAAGCATGTGGTTGTTGCAAGCAGAGTAGATTGGAACAATTCTGGTACCGCTGAGGATTGGCCTGGAAATAGAAAGGAAAAGATGAATGCTAAAGCCATTTTCAACTTTAGAATCTAAAGGAAGGCTTGCAAGTCTCTGTGACTCTCTGTGACATACTGGGTAATGAATTCAGGGACAGAGAGAATTCTAAGGCATGGAACTGGCCACCCAGTGGAATGATGTATCATGAATATGAAAGGAGAGCAGAAAGGTGCCCAACTAATTTTGACTCTAAGAGTAAGGCAGCTTTAGAGTTTACAGATTAACTCTAGGATATAATTTCTCAGTACACATTGAGGCATCTATTACTAGCAAAAGCGGTTGGAGATTTACTAATAGGTCTTTCCTCTCAGTATCCACTGACAATGTCTAACCCGTTTAAATTTGTAAAATTAAAGTATCCTTGGGAAGAATGATAAGAATACGTTAGTGAGAAAGTTAGATCAAATTAAAAGGTATTTTGTGACATATGCCATCAAGAGACCTAACTGGAGGCAGAGAATGCTGATTGGATGAGTAAGAAAAAACAAATATAATTAAATAAAGCGCCCCCAGAAGTCCTTTGTGACAGAAATAATTATTTTCCCCCAAATTTCTTGACTCTACTTCCTGAGGGTCTCTCAGATCTGTGCCTTATCTTCAATCCTATTTCTGTGGTATTGTTCGAGTCTTCTTTCTATACCTTCTGGGCTACTACTGACGTTCCTCTTTGCTTCCAGCATCTCCTCCTCATTCTCTCCCGACAGTGACATGCATCATCATTCTAAAGGATTTATCACACCCTTTGCTTAGACGTATCGGTGGCTCTTTCTTTTCTAGAGTCTTCTCACTCTCTTAGATTCTGATCTTCACACTTTTCACAGATGATTTGGGCCCTAGAGGGTTGTTCACATGTTGATCTTCCTACATTAGGGGATACTTCTTGAGGCCAAGGATAATGTCTTATTCATTTCTGTGTTTCCTGAATCTAACCATACATAGCTTTCTCGTGTCAGGATCTCAATATGGATTTGTTATGGGCTTGGCTCCCACAAAATTCCTATGTTGGAGACCCAACTTCTAATTATGGCTATATCTGGAAATAGGGCATTTAAGAAGCTATATGTGGTTAAAATCCTATGGGTGGGGGCCTAGTCTAATAGGACCAATGTCCCTATAAGAACAGGAAAGTGGGGCACCTGGGTGGCTTAGTTAAGCATCTACCTTTGGCTCAGATCATGATCCTAGAGTCCTGGGATCGAGTCTAGGATTGTTGGGCTCCCTGCTCACGCTATCTCTCTCTCTCTCAAATAAATAAATCTTCAAAAAAGGAACAGGAAAGAGACATTGGAATTTTCTTCATACAGAAACACAGAGAAAAGGCCACATGAAGAAACAGCAGGATGCCATTGTCTGCAAGCTGAGAAGAGTAATCTCATGATTACTGGCACCTGCTGGCACCTCGACTGTAGACTTCCAGCCTCAAGATCTGTAAGAAACTAAATTTCTATTGTTTAAGCCACCAGGCTGTGGTATAGCTACTAATATGGTCACCCAAAACAGGGTTGGTTTAGGCAGACATGGTGGTTTGTCCAGTAGCCATTTGTCATGAAATGTCAATACCAATCCCTATAGGGTACTTGGTGTTGCTGATGACCTCAAAATTTGTTTGACAAAAACAGAACAGCAAGAAAGTACATCTTTGGCTATGGACTAAAAGCTGATTTCAGAGATTTATCCCCCAATAAGCCAAGAGAACATTTAGGTATTTTAAAGAAATGTACTCTGTAAGAGGGGCTTTATTTCTCCTGCCATCCTACTTTTCCTACACAAACTGCTGGGAGGTGATGATGACCCAAGGGAAGTTGATGTTATTAGAGGAAAGAGCAAAAGAAGGATTGCTGGGAATCTGAGAATGTGTCTATATGTGTCAGGACTCATAGGGTTTTATAGGCTCATGAATCAAGCCTGTGGCATTCCGATTTTGATTTAAGATTATCCACTGGGGAGCAAATTTTGTTTGAACTTTGCTTAAACCTTCCTGAGCAAAGAGATCCTTCAGATAGACGCCGTGAGCTCCCTGTACAGCAGCTCAGGACACTTGGGGGATGGATGTTTCACATAATTTACTGCATGCATCGACTGGCCGCACACCACTGCTCACCGCACGGCAGAACAGTATTTAGAGAGGTGCTGCTGGCAATCTGGCCTTCTGTTCTGTGTTTGGTTGCTGCTCCATAGTTATTCTGGGAGTTAAGATAGAAAATCAGAGAATTACGATGAAAAAAGGAAGGATAAGGGGCTTTATTCAGCTGCCTCACAAACAGTGAACCCTAAAAAAATTAGTGAGGGGTATCCAAGCCAGGTCTTACTTTTACAGCCACCATAAGGTTTTAACTTCTGCTGTGCATCCTCTCATCTAATTTATTCCACCACTCGCTCAAATTGTGCCAGTGTGATTGTGATGAGCTCTCCTTGGTTATGATGTTTGGGAATCAACTCTCCTTATGATGAGAACCATCCTTCTTTGGGTTCACGTGATTTATAATTTTCAGAGGGCTTTCCCACCTTCTATCATATTTGATTTATACTTTGGCTCCATTAGGTTTCAAGTTAATGAAGGACAAGATTTTTTTTATTCAGTTCACTTCCAGTGCTACATCATCTAGCATCCTTCTTATATATTTATTTGCTTACTTATTTATTCTTATTTATTCATTCAATGATTATGGTAAGTCTTAGAGAAATAAGAATTCTGCGCATCTTTCAGACAAAAAAGAAACCAAATATATTCCATAGGGAATTTTTTTTTTTCCATAGGGAATTTTTTAAATGAATATCTGAACTGTAGGGAACTCAGATAATAAAGAAAACACATGTTTAATACCGACCCTTTTGTTTCATGATTTTGTTATTTGTTGAATTTTTGCTTTGACTTTTAACATCGATTGAGCTTTATCTCTCTTAAAAAACTGAATGTTGCATGTATGATTCAGGTGACACAAGGGCTGTTTGATCTCTTTTAGAAACGTTTAGACATTTAGCAATCTTTAGAAATTCTCAGAAAAATAGAACCTACATAATTATCTCATGTGATATATAATTGGGAAGTTTGAACAAAAATAAGAAATAGCGTTAAGCTTTTTTTAATAGTCATTGAATTACAATAAACAGTGGTGATGCCATCAGTTTATATAATTGCATCTTAGTTTACTGCTTTTTGATTGAAACTGAGCCAAACCGAAACCTGTTTCACTAGGATACGGTTATATATGATAGCATTATGTACAGAGGGCACCAGTGTCCTGATTTAGTCCATCCCTGAAAGTGCAAAAGAATTAGTTTTTTCCATTATTTTGTATATTATCCTCAAGGGAAGAAGTATGGGAAAACCAGAAAAGTGTACAATGAGCTAGTTTACTACTGTCTGTTAGAACTGGAGCTGTGTTCCAGAGCTTATGACCACACTGAAACCACGCAGTAACAACACAACAGTGTTGGCCCATCAGCCATTCAATAGTTTGTTGTGTAAAATTGAGTTTAAAGCTGGGGGTGGGAGGTGTGAGGTGGGGTGAGGTGGGGTGGGCAGCAATCACAAACTAATTGAATTCTATAAATCCATTAAAAAGGTGATCAACATCCTCAGCGGGAGCATGCCCAGGGCATTAGAGCCATTTATGGACACTTCTGCAACCCATAGTTCTTGCTTCCATTCACAACGGCTGCGTGATCTGATGGTTGCATAAAAAATAGTTGAAGAAAGGAGCGGGGGGCTCAGAGGATGCTCCATCCCGGGCTCCGGGTCTGTGCTGACCCGAATCCGAGCTCCTGGCCCGCGGGCCTCCCTCCTGCAGCCCCTCTTCCTTCACCCTGTCTGCTCTTGGATCAGCCCCTAAAACCAGACCTCTGCGAGTCACTTTTTAAAGACATTTTATTTATTTATTTATTCATGAGAGACACAGAGAGAGAGGCAGAGACACAAGAAGCAGGCTCCATGCAGGGAGCCCGATGTGGGACTCCATCCTGGGTCCCCAGGGTCACGCCCTGGGCCCAAGGCAGGTGCTCAACCGCTGAGTCCCTCAGGTGCCCCCCAAAGTCATTTTTTATTTTTATTTATTTTTAATTTTATTTATTTATTCATGACAGACACACACACACACACACACACACACACACACACACACAGAGAGAGAGAGAGAGAGAGAGAGAGAGAGAGAGGCAGAGACACAGGCAGAAGGAGAAGCAGGCTCCATGCAGGGAGCCCGACGTGGGACTTGATCCCGGGTCTCCAGGATCACATGCCAGGCTGAAGGTGGTGCCAAACCGCTGGGCTGCCCCCAAAATCCCTTTTCAAAACCCCTCTTCCCCTGTTCAATCTTAGGACTGGTTGATCCTCCCCACCTCCGCTCTTACTGGGCCCATGATTCCAGCCCATGATCCTATACAGAGCCCCTGCCATAGTCCCCGTGAATCCATTTTCTGCCCCTGCTCTGCAGCCAGAGTGACCTTTGGAAATGCCAATCAGATGGTGACCCTCTTGCTCTGACCCCGATTTTCACTACTCTCTGCTCAGGCTCTGCGAGAGCCTATCAACTCTTGTTACCATGGTTTGGAATGCTATTCCTCTCCTCTTTTTTAGGGGTAGATCTTACCTTTCAGACCTCACCTTTGATGTCAAGAACTCCGAAGGCCTCCCCTATCCCAGAAGACTGGGTCCGGCTGCCTCCCTGCTAGATTGGCCCTTCCCCTGTGCTGCCCTCACATACTTAGAGTCACTTACACAGTTTCCTGTCAGCTCATCACTGCCCCTGGGAGAGACCCCTGCCTGCCTTGTGCCTAACACAGTACCTGGGGTAGGGTTGCCGTTCAGTACGTGTTTGTAGAATGGTTGACTTCATGAGTGGAAACATCTGTGAGAACTGAACGAATGAGTTAACAGACATAATTTAATTTTTTTTAATGGTGGCCATTTTGGTGGAATTTTTGTGTGGTGTGGGGATGGAGTGCATGCTTCAAGATTACACTGTAGAAAGAGAGGACGGGGAGCGTAGTTAGACAATTCTAACTGTATTTCTTCTGGAGTGTGCCATGGGTCCATGATCTTTCTACAGTGGAGGGGAAGTCTCACTAGCTCCTAATACTGGGAGTTAGGGGCTGGTGAGAGCAAGAGGAGACTCTTGAGGGTACATGTGTGAGTGCCTTTTGGTTTTATTTTACCAGGTTTAAGACAGCTGTGTTAAGAGGCGCCTGGGTGGCTCAGTCCGTTAAGCATCTGCCTTCAGCTCAGGTTGTGATCACAGGGGTCCTGGCCAGAGTGAGCCCTGTTCAGGCTCCCTGCTCTGTGGGGAGTCTGCTTTTCCCTCTGCCTCTCCCCCGCCCCCGCTTGTGTATGCTCTCCCTCTCTCTGTCAAACAAACAAACTCAAAATAAAAATCTTTGAGAAAAAAAGGCAGTTGGGTTAAGAATAGCAATGTGATAAAGAAAGGCCCTTTGGCTCTTTTCTAACAGGAATTTAGGAGAGGAACAGAGTTTATTCAGAAGGTCTAGAGTAGGGCCTCCCAATAAAACTTCCTGTAGTAATGGACGTATTTTATATCCATATATCCACCATGGCAGCCACTACTCATATGTGGCTTTTGAACACTTGAAATGTAGTAGGTGCAAATTAGGAAGTAAATTTTTCATTTTGCTTAATTTAAATGAATTTAAATTTAAATTTCAACTCGTATATACAAATATAATTAAGCTACCTGTGGCTAATGACTGGCCTATTGGAGTGTAGTTGATGAGAACGGAGAGGACTTGAGTTTTGCCGAGATGAGGATGGCTGAGTGGGTCCGATGATCCTTCCTGCAGTGCCTCGCATTACAAAGAATTCGAGTTATGGATTTGAATTGCTTTTATTTACACATACTCCCTTTCCAACAGGCGCGTAGAATCCAGTCTTTTCTGGAGAAGAAGTAAGATGTAGATCTCTTCTTCACAGGAAAATGCAAGGGGCTGTTTTACAAGCCTGGCTTCCCCTCATTCCTAACGTGTGCTGTCATCTACTTCAGTGTAGTGGCTTCCATTTCCCGTCACATAACAAGTGATGCCTCAAACTTATTCCAAAGGCACTTTCAGAAAGCAGCTGGTTGAGATACTGTCCTGCCTCCCGGGATACCAAATAATAAGTCTTCAAAACAAAGGAGCAGCTATGATTTTTCTGGAATTCCAGTGTGTCTTGTTAGTGTGGATATCGAACCATTTGATGCTTTGATGACATGTTTCATGATATCGAAGCACTTTACAAAATTGAATTCATGTTTCTAATACTTGTTCAACTTCAAGTAACGGTTAGAACAGCACTTGCTACTTCATGTTTTTGTATAGTCAGCACATGAAGAGTACATAACCTTTTTGGGTGTGTGCACGGTACACACAAGAAATTCAAGCTTGTGTGTTATGGCACACCAGGGTCAGTGTACATGGCTGGAGGGGGCTGGTCCAGCAGCTTTGAGTGATCCAGGCATCGGGCTCCTGGCATGGAGTCTGCTTCTCCCTCCTCCTACGTCTCTGCCCCCCTCTCTCTCTCTCTCTATCATAAATAAATAAATAAATCTTAAAAAAAAAAAAAAGAGCTGAGGAAGCTGTTAACGCAGCACAGCCACAATTTGTCACACCGCAGCTGGGAAGTTCTGTTGACTTGATGATGCTCATGAGGTCTAGGGTGATGCTTCCTACAATTTAGTGTACATGTCAATAAATTGGACATTTCATTCAACTGCCTGTTCTGATTCAGTTGGTCTCAAATGGGTCTGACATCCTGCATTTCTAATAAGCTCCCAGGTGATGCTAGTGCTGCCCTTCACTCTGAGTCATAAGGGGCAAGGGCATACATTTCATTCACACTTTGGTCAGTTTTGCATTGAAAAATCTTCCTCCGTTGCTGCAAAAGTTAGTCTTCAATCGTGCCGGTTGTGATATTGACCTATCAGTACAGGTAAGAGTGGATGGAAACATCGATTCAGACTCTTTCTTTGGGCTGGAAAAACAGCTCAGCACATACCAAGGGGTAGGTAGTGGCCAGGTGATCACATTTTCATTAGGGAACAGTATACAGGTAAGAGTAGCGTGCTCAGAAGCAGGCAAACACAGCAGTCATTAGTTCACGTCAAAGGCCACCTCCGTCCAGGAGGCTGGAGGGGCTGTTGGAATAACTCTGGAATTGGGGGACCTGCCTTCTGGATCTAGGTCTCCCCTCACTGGCTGACTGTACGAAAGGCCCTGATACTTCTTTGAGCCTCAAATGCTCATCTTTCAAACATGAGCCATGCTGAGTGTGGGAGGACAAACTCCCTTTGACTTTTCTTCTGAACACAGGGATTCGTAGTGGCACAGATACGTTCCCTACTTAATAATAATAAGTTGGGCTAGCAGAGAAATGCCTGGTTTATAGAAAAAGGATCAGTTTTTTTTAAGTAATGGTAATACTAGGTCTGTTCTTCAGGGTTTTGTAAATCTCCTTACATTTCAATCTGTTAATTCCTTGAGTGTAAGGACACTTGGCTTTAGTGCCGAGCACAGGTGGGCACTTAGCAAGTTATTGATGATAGTAATAATGTTGGTAGAGAGCACTCTGTGACTGCAGCCCAGGGCCAGGCACATAGCATGTGCACAATAAAGAGTAAAGAGAAAGAATGAATGAGATCAGTAACGGTGATTGAGCCACTGCAGAGGTCTCTCTTTTCCAGAGGTGAGCACCCTCCGCAGAGAAGTAGCTTCAGCCCCACTATGATCTCGCAAAATCCTTAGAGCAACTTGTACATCTTCCAGGCTCTCTCTGCTTCCCTGCCTCACAACACTTGTGAGTTTTCTAAAATGCCCCCTTGAGTTATATGCACTGGTGATCAGGGTCTGTGTCCTCATAACCACATCCTCATGACAAACGAGCCTGGGTTATTCAGGATCGTCAAACTTTTCTTCAACCCTCTCTCAGCAGGATCTGTCAAATTATGACCTTAAACCATGACTTTCCAGTTAGCACCAATCTCGTTATTGCTTACGTGGCAAAACTAATGGAAAAAAAATCAAGGGCCACACAATGGGACAGATTGGTGTGAACATTTGAGTGGGTGCACACTTAAGGACATCTCAACAAAGGTAATCGATGAGGCGTACGTATGAACTGTCTAGAGTCCCCACAATCTCAGATTTAAAAATAAATTGTAGGTACTTTCCACAAAGGATTTCACTTTCTGGCTTTTCTCTCTTCCCATCCTTCTCCCCTTAAATCAAGTAGGATGATTATTTTGATAATTTACATTTAATTCATTAATTTTTTTTTTTTTTTTTTAGCAACTAAAGTAATGCTTCATCTCTCCATGTTTGTCTCCATGGCAGTAAACTCTTGTTACATTTGACATTAGGATGCTCCATATTTGAAGTAGTCACTGGGTTCTAGTCAGTAACTTACCATTCTCTGACAAATTTCTCAGATAATGCAAAATCAAGGAATCCAGGATGGATTCGCTTTTGACAGAGAGTTTTCTTTTAGAGATACTATAGCTTAGATTTATATAGCTCCTTCCCTCAAGGGATTCAGACCATTCACTCTTTTTTCACTAAATAGGTTAATTGCAGTATCGTTTCTTAAAATTTACTCCTCTACCCATCTTTCCCGGCTCAGTTTGCAGTCTGGCTTAGCCAGGTGGTTGCCCCAGAAACTCTGTGTGTGTTTTAACAAGAACCACAGGCCATTCTGATGTCCACTCTGTTCTGACTTGAGAAGCATGGTTGACACCCCCACTCCCCACAAGGTTGCAGAAACCTGGGCAGAATTCTTTCTAATTCCTTCTCCTTACCTCCCACATTAAATTCCTTTGTTCAATTTCTAAATGCAGCTCTCGAAAATTCTTTCTTCCTCTTCACTTGGACACTCATTGCCTTAAGTCAAGTCTTCCTGATTTTCTCCTGGTCCCTGGCAGTGGCCTTTCCTCTGCTTCCTTCCTCACCCTTCCAATCCAGTCACCATGTTGGGACCAGAGTGACCATAAAACACATGTGGGGTTATGACCTTCGTGGCACGGTCCCTTATGTGTCCCGAGTCTATGGCTGTGGGCACGGCATATGTGTTTCTCCATTGACTCTTCCTAACCTTGCCAGTCTCACTTTGATGTCCTCTCATTCCTTCCCTTTGCTTGTATCCCAGGTTCTAATTACGCTGGACCACTTCAGATTTCTCAAATACACCATTTAAAAAAATTTACTATGCATTTTCATGTTTTCTCTGCTTTACTTTCTTTTTTTCTATTTTTTAAAAAGATTTTATTTATGTGTGTGTGAGAGAGAGAGAGAGAGAGAGAGAGAGAGGCAGAGACACAGGCAGAGGGAGAAGCAGGCTCCATGCAGGGAGCCCGACATGGGAATCCATCCCGGGACTCCAGGATCATGCCCTGGGCCGAAGGCAGGAGCTAAACCGCTGAGCTACCCAGGAATCCCTCTGCTCTTTACTTTCTTTGTCTACTTGGCATACTCCACTTTTCAAGATCCATTTCACAGCTGACCTTCCTTTTGGTTCTTTATATCCCTCCCCCCATCCATCATTCTCAGCATAATTAATTACTTCCTATATTTCCAAGGGACTATGTATGTAGTTCTTTAATAGCATTTATCATGGGATGAAATTTATGAATGTATGTGCCTGGGGTAGGGATCATTTTTATTCTCCTTTGTATGTCTTGCTCTTTGCACTTAGAAAATACTCCGTAGTAGTATGTTGAATTAGATGCATCAAACCTTGTCATTCCCCCCCCCCCTTTAAAAAAAATGCCTCCTGCTGGAGACTTCTAGAGGATTCAGTGGGATTTGCAGGTCCACTCCTCTCTAAACCCCATTCCCCAGCTGCCCTATAGTCGGTTGTCATGGGAAGTCCTTGGTCTTATCAGTCAAGGGAAGGCAGGGAAGTTAGCTGATCAGAGATGTCTGGCGGAGCCAACTCACCCAGAGAGCCCTTATCCTCCCTGGGCACAGGGCCCTCAAACTTCTGCCTTTCTTGGCATCCTAAGTGCCATTCAGATAACCTGAGGATACAGGAAAAGGAACTGATGGGACAGCTTTGCCCATGATTCACACCAACCTAGAGGTGCTAGAAACATGAAGGCAGGAGACCAAATGCCTGTGAGCCAGCTCCTCCCAGCCTGCAGGCAGGCTCCCATGGATCACTCTAGCCTAAGAACACTAAGGGGTTCATTGTGTCCACAGGTGGGGACCTGTGGGAAATTCCATGGGCAGTGTGCTTGTCTTGCCCCCAAATAAACAGCAACCTCCCTGAGGCCAGATCTTGGAAGTGCTTGGGCTCCATCTTTTGGGAACTTGGGGATGGGGCAGGAACTCCTTAGCTTGGCCAGGGAAGGGCAGGGATATTTCTGGATGGGGGACACCTGGACCCTGGAGCCCTGATGATGCCACCATAACAGGGACACAAAGTGTCTTATTTGTACCTCCTGTGTCCCTCAGCATCCCAGAACAGTGGGGTTGACCCTAGGCGACAGAAAGAGGGACTAATGGGCTATGCTGTCTTGTTACTCAACCTAACATACAGGGCAGGGGGTGTGGTAAAAAGCAAAGTGCACATGAGCTGGCTCCTCCAAACCCACAGGCAGGCTCCCAAGGATCATGCACAGGGTCCAGACTCCTCAGGGCTTGTGGTAGATATAGGTTGGGACTATGGTCACAAATGGGGACCTGTGGGAATCTCCATGAGTGGTCTGTGTTTGTCTTATTTTCCCTTTTGATATGTAAGGAGGAGACTGCCACCTCTGTATTATAGAAGGAGGGAAAGTTCTTGCCCCAGAGCCATAACCAGGCCGGGCAATGGCCCTAGGAGGAAGGAGGTTGTAGGCACTGCTGAAAAATTGTCCTTGATGCTGAGGCACCAGATAGGAGCTCTATCCCCTGCCCTGAGATTATCTGTGTACCTCCTGCCTCATTTGCCTATGGGCTTCTTGAGGTCAAGGACCATGTCTCTTTTATCTTTGTGTCCCCAGATCTTGGTAATAGTAGTTTTCCATTACCACAAAGTTAATGACTTAAAACAACACAAGTGTATTATCTTATAGTTCTGGAGGTCAGAAGTCTTGAACTGGGACTAACTAGACTAAAATCAAAGTGTTGGCAGGGCCAAGTTCCTTTCTAAAAGCCTTAGGGAAGAATCCACGTTCATATCTTTTCCAGCTTCTAGAGGTTGTCCACATTCTTTGGCTTGTGGTGTTTTTCCGTCTTCAAAGCCAGTGATGGCCTGGGGTAGTCTTTCTTACATTGCATCAATCTGACACTCTCTTCTACCTCCTTCTTCCATTTATAAGGACCCCTGTGATTTTCTTACCTGGATAACTCAGGATAATCTTTCCATCTCCAGGTCAGCTGATTCACAGCTTTAATTCCATCTGTTACCTAAATTCCACTTTGCCATTTAGCAAAACATGTTCATAAGTTGTGGAAATTAGATTCTGGAAGTGTGTGTGTGTGTGTGTAGCATAATTCTATCCATCACTCTAGTATGGGGTCTGGCTCTTACTAGGAGTTAAATAAAACTTGCAAAATGAATGAACAGAAGCTACAGTGAGTGTGGCCTGGCTTCAAGCCTTGGGACTATCAGAACAACTGGGAAAGCAGTGGTGATTGGGGAGGGGTTGGGGGTCAGTGAGGGAGAAATGCCCTGGTAAGAGTGGAGGGCTTCAGCTATGGGGCCTGATGGTTGGTTTTTTACTAGGGGCCAGAGTGGCAACCAACCCTAACATGACCTCCAATGAATCTTACCTCCTGGTGTTCGCATATTTGTGTAATACTCTCCCCTTGATTGTCAGCAAGACCTGCGACTTGCTTCTAAACAATAGAATATGGCAAAAATAATGGGATGTCACTCTCAAGATTAGGTTATTTATATAGCAAAGGTGGCAGCATGGTATTCCTGTGGTTATGGTACATTATCTGACTTCAGTCTTAGTAGATTGGAGCTGGAGACTCTCCTTGTGGACTTCATGAAATCAGTAGCTGTGTCAGAAAAGCCTGTACTTACTGCAGGTAGCCTCCAAGACCTGAGGGTGATCTCCAGCCAATATCTCGTAAAAAAAACCAGGGCCCTCAGTAATATACAGCCCAAAGGAAATGAATCATGTCAACAGCTTGAATGAATTCGGAAGTGGATTCTTCCTCATTTGAGTTTCCAGCTGAGGATGCAACCCCGCTAGCACCTTGATTTCAGCCTTGTAAAACCCTAAACCCAGTTAATCTGTGCCCAGATTCCTGAGCTACAGAAATCATGAAATAATGCATGTATGCTGTTTTAGGCTGATGGGTTTGTTTTAATTTGTACACAGCACTAGAAAGCTCCTATAGCTGATTTAGGAGTGACGGAAGAGATGGAGATGGAGCTACTCTGCTCATGCCTATGAGAAAAGAATTCCTGACTGTAAGTTTACCTCTATTTTACAGCTGAAAAAATGAGGAAAGGCAAGTTGAAGTTCATTACTTTTTATCCAATGTTCAGTGAGAAAGATAAAAAGAAAATTTATTATTCTGACTTCTGCTAGGCTTCCTCTAGCCCTTCCTGTGGCCATCGCTTAGAATTGAAGTTCATAGCAGGGGACTTTGCTTCATTAATCCTCACAGCAGTGCTCGGAAAGAAGGCTTCTTGAGGGTTTTTTTGGGCTGCTGTCTTCTTTCAGATAGAGATCCCAGTTGTCTAAAATCACATTAGAGATTCAGGTAAATAACTGGGCAAGGATGAATAGCACTCATACTTAGCAGTGAAGTTCTTAAAATTATATATCAGGCTTATTGAATATACTGTTTAATATCCTTATCCTATAGGTATAAAGATAAGTCAAAACTCAGCAGGGATTAATATTTTTTATTTGAAGTGGCTATTTTAAATTCATCAATAATATTTAGGTGATAGATTTTTATACATGTAAATGTCTTTAAAATCCTCTTGCCCAGCCACTGTCCTCATTTCACAGATGGGATTACTGAGTGCAAAAAGATTAAATGAATTGTCTCACATTAACTGTCATACAGTTAATTCTTACTAGAATCTAGTTGCCAAGCTCAGAGTTTCATATAGTTTTCACATATAAACGCTGGAATCAGAATTTATGGAAGATAGCAATAGTCAGCTAAGTCCATACTCCTGCTTTAAACACCAAATATATCCAAAGCATCTTGGACACTAAATGATCTCTCTTTACATGAATTCTAAAGGAAGTAATGTGATTCTTTGGTGCCTCAGCTTCAATTTCAGTTGCTGTCTTGGCTTTGTGAATATTAATTATCCTTATCTTCCTTGGTTGGGTATTATGGTCTGAAGTGTGGTGCTATTGTTTTGCAGGCCTATGGACTCTCTTGTTTTGGACTGAGGGACCAAGAACAAGGAGTCTGGGGTCTACTGTCTTCGTTCTGGGTTGGGGAACCAGGTAGGGATTTGGAGCAGAGCTCAAAGGGCCACTTGTATGTGAAGTAAGCACTCAGATTGGCTTTGACCAGGACTTTGTATATAGCAGCACGAAGAATCTAAGTGTGGTGCCTGGATGAAGAGCCACTGGGTTCCTTGCTGCTGACTCAGGTCGGAGTAGGGTGAGATACTGGCATAACCTCCTTCCAGAGCTAAACAAGGAATCTTAGAATGTTGGGGATGGAAGATACTTTGAAAATTACCTTGTTCAAAACCACATTTTACATAGTAATGGGTTTAGGCTTAGAAAGATGACTCAGTCAAGAACATAGCAAGTTACTGGCAGGCTTAGAAGTTGGAAGCTCCTAAGTATCCTGTTATTTGTTCATTTGTTTTGTTTAGTTTTTATTTTTGCTACTACTTTTTTGTTTTTTAAATCCACTGCATTCAGTAATTGACACAACACACACACACACACACACACACACACACACACACACACTCTCACATGCCGATCTTTGCTCCTCCACCAAGTTCCTGGAGCTGATGATAGTGTCAGTAGCCAAGATCCAAATCCACAAAAATGTTTTGAAATGTTTATTATGGAGGTAGTGTGGTAGAGTAGAAAGACCACTGGATTTGGAGTTGGAAGACCAGGGCTAGCCTTCAAGTTCTCACATACTCATAAATACAGGGTAATTAGCTTTTGTGAATCTCAGTATCCTCATCTGTAAAATGCATATAGGGTGTTAAAAGTGAGAACAGGGGAGCAATGGCTTGGAAGCCTGTCATGGTGAGGCTGGGACAGTGGGGTCCACTGATGATGTTGCTGGGAGTCTGGCTCTTTTGAGAGCTATTGCTTTGTATGTTTCCAAGGGCTCTACAAATGTAGTATTATTTTTCCCATGTACCGAGCTCTAGGGTAAATGCAGGCGAAGTATTACTTGAGACCCAGTCCTTGACTCTAATAAGTTGTACTAAAGTGATAACCTTGGTGTGTAACAGGGCAGCAGATACTGATTGGCCAATGAATGGCAAGGACCAATATTTCGAAGTGACCGACTATGGAATGAGGCAATCGGGGAGACTTTGTAGGGTTAGGACTTGAGCTGGGTCACGGAGAAAATGTAGCAGACAGGAAGGGACCATCTGAGACAGGTGGCACATTGAGCCAAGACATGGAAAAGCTAAGGAGGGGTGACTGTACAAAAGAGGATACGTGGAGGACAGAT
The DNA here is from genome assembly GCF_018345385.1 of Vulpes lagopus. Taxonomy (NCBI): domain Eukaryota; kingdom Metazoa; phylum Chordata; class Mammalia; order Carnivora; family Canidae; genus Vulpes; species Vulpes lagopus. The sequence goes on along the minus strand of NC_054824.1, from coordinate 96,092,019 downwards.
ATTTATAAGAGTAGGATGGAGTCATGGTGAGTATTTATATCTTAGCCTTCCACTTCCTTATGCAGGCAATAGGGGATCCCAGGTGACTTTTGAGCAGGATTAACTAGTCTAAAGTGACTTTAGGAAAGTCGCTTTTTCAGGAGTGTAAATTGGTTTGTAGTGGGGATTACGGCAGAGAGAGCTGCTTATTCTTTACTCCTTCTCAGTACTTCAGGGGCATTTGTGCTGCTGACCTTTTATAATGACATTTCGAAAAGGGTTGAAATTATACCAGGTTCCACTGGTAAATGATTCTGCCTCTCATCCTGGCAGGGACTTGTAAGTCCTGTTCCTTACTGAACTGCACAAAACCACAAAGCTGATTGTCTTGTCTTAGTTTTGAGCCAAATGACTTTAATGATAGCAATTACATTACAGAACGACTGACAACAAAAAGGTCATATTTTTTTTTCAAGATACAAGGAGAGGAGAGAGAATCTTGAAAGCTCATAAAGGGAAAAGAGAACTATTAAGGTCATTGCATCTGTTCCTGAGTAGGATTCCCCCACCACTACATGTTTACTTTGTTTTATATACTCTCATTTAACGGACTGAACAGAGGTTATTTTACCTCTTTTAGTGGAAGAGTTTTCAGGAGGTTAATTGTTTCACTTACTGCCATTGACATTCTCCTGCTTTCAACCAGAATATTCCCATAATAAAAAAACGATAATATTCTGGTGCTTGTTATGTAAAAAGCATTATCTGAGTGAATATGAAAGCACTGCTTTCATATTATGTGTTACCACCTTAAAAGCGATGATCAATGAGAATATATTATTTATATTTTGAATGAGTGCTGTGCATATCATTAATGACCAAAATTAATTTATGTTACTCCATTCCTGGTGAAATGCTTTGTCAGCTGAGAATACTCCTAAATGTTAAGAAATGAATAGGAGAGGAAGAGAGGTTTTTATTAATTATTATTGTATTATTGCTATCTATTATTGTTTTCTGATGCTTGAGTGACCTTGGGCAAGTCATTGAGCTTCTCTCACCCTGTTCTACACACGACCTTTCACGAGTATGTGTACAGCCACAGCCTTCTAATTCTGGTGTGCTTGCCTCCACAGAACCCAAATCCCTCCTTCAGAACATTCATTTACTGATGAGAAATGAAAAAGAGCAAATTAAAAGATAATTTTATTGCACTATTTGTGCCCTGATTTGACATCTCAGATAGGCATCCCATACCCACACCCATCTCAGACCTAGAGAGAGAGAAGCAATAATATCACATATCCATATGCTTGCACAGTTTTGCTTAACTTGGCCTTGAGACTGGGGCTCTGAGCCCACCTGGCCACTGATAGCACCATAGACTGTCCATGTAATTAAAGACATTTGCACTCCTTGGGCAACTCTTCTGTGGCCATCTGTGGCCTTGGCTGTGGTATCAGGCAGCAGGGTATGGTGGTGGCAGCAGGGGATTAAAGATCCTGACCCCTCCAGAGCTGGCTGAAGGAGAAAACATGCAACTTGGGGGATTTTCTACCACGATTCTCATCTTCACCCCAAAGTTGTTGTGAAGAGCCAAAGAGGAACAATAAGTCAAAATACTTTTAAACTATTTACAGTCATGAGAGTTGATTGAGGGCCTAATTTCAATGACAATGTTTTGATATTCCTTTTTTAAAAAGCTTTTATTTATTAGATTTATAATGAGGCAGAAGTAACCTTTGTTACTCAGTGAACACTGGCACTATCCTCCCTTGCTCCCTTAGCACCTGCCCCCCCAAAGGTGATTTTGATACCCCATATAGGTAATTCCAGGGGCATTATTTTTCTAGGGAGGAGCTCAGGGCATTAGTTGACATGGAGACAATTAGAAAATGTACAAGAACTATACCCCAGTGTAATGGAAATTAGAAAAGAATCTTGGATTCTAGGGAGAAGTGATAAAATACTCATTTTAGCAAAATAAAAAATTGAACCTTGAAGAACCCCTTTTTTCTGAGCTTCATATTTCTTTTGCTTCACTTCTTAGGAAAAAAGAAAGAAATTAATACACCATAAGCAGTTTCAGAGAAGCAAAGACTACCATAAATAGAACTATATATGTAGTATATGATTACATTATCTATCTATCTATCAATCAATCATCTATGTATCTATAGGTGGGAACTTTTTAGAGACATTCTGACAGAATCAAGTGGCTTGGAAAAGAACTGATTATTCCAAGATTCAGTTTGGGGAGCAGAGACAGAAGCTGGGAAGAGAAGACCCATAAGTGGGTCTTCAACCAAATGGATTGAAAATAAACCAGACCCATAAGTGGGTATTCAACCAAATGGATTGAATGCTGTTTTTCTAAGGCAGAAATTAACTTATTTTCATGTAAAATGTTGGATTGAGTCAGAGGAACAAAAATCTTGAGGACAACATTTTAAATTTTAAAACAAAGAAAAAACCAAACCATACTCAAATTATCTTCTGTGATGGTACAAGGAGGTGGTATATATTTAAATTTTTAATGGTGCATTTAGTTCAGAATTTTCAACTGCTCTATAAATCGTAGCTCCTGAGAACATATTGGCAAACATTAGTGACCTATATTAAGTCTCTGCTAGCTTGCTGCTGTGCGTCTCAAAAATAAGGCCGTGCTGCTGACTGGAATGCTAGGGTGAGCTGTTGCTTGCCTTAATGGTGTTGGAGACCAGGATATAGAGACTTATGAAGCTATCTGTAAAGACAAGAAAGATGTGGCACTTGTCCCCATCAACTAGTCACAGATAGTCTTCTTTAGCATCTTCTTTGAGCAACTGAACATCTACCAAAACTTTTATTTTTGGCCTAGGCCAATTTCTCAGGTTCTACCAGAATCTCTGTTTTTTTAGTCTTATTCCTGAACTCTATCTCCTGTTGCTGCAAGTAGCAAGCACATTGTTGGGCTAGACATGATTCTTCCATTTAAAAGCAACTGTTCTGAATCAAGGAAAACAAAATTAAATAAATTCTGAGAAGCGAATGAGCAATAGTAACAGGCTCAACACCCTTTTGTTAGGGGATTAAAGCATTAATCATCCTATTATCTGCTATTTTGAGCTTTGCTAAAGTTGCTGGAGGTCGATAAGCATTAGTTCCAATTAAAGAACTTTAGAACTTTCCCTCTTATATCACCCACTGTTTTGGATTGAATGAAGATGGATGGTGATAACATGGTCTCAGTAGTCTAATTGCAGCTTTTTTCCATTTTTGCTAAGAAATTGTAGAAAAGGCCACTTTGGATTTAAAAAATTAAGAGCTTCATTGTCAGAAAGTATCACTAATGCATATAATTACTATTTTAGATTATCAAGAAGATCTACAGACAGACATTTCATTTTAATACTTGCTGTTCAATTGCATTAGTGACATTTGCTAATAGCCTAAGGAAGTTACCTATTACAGTGGTGAGTTTCAAGTTGTAAAGTTTAGCGTTTTGACATGGGATGCCAACACTGTGTATAATGCACATAAAGAGAGCAAGAATCAATAAACATGTCAATTTAAAAATGTTAAAAACCTGAAATATTCCCCAATAACTCCATTAGGAAAGACAAAATGTAATTGACAGTAGCAGTTATTTCTTGACAGACTGCCCAATAGACTGGTTTGCAGAATTGCCACAATTCACATTTAAAAAGTTAGGAGAATACCGGCAGATTGAGTTGGCAGGTAAACTAATTTTGCAAAGTGGAAAACATGGTTAGGTTAATTGCCAGAGCTTCAAGATATTATTCTTCAGAGATGTGCTTCTTCACCTGATGGATTGAGTAAAAAATAAAAATTTTAGTGTTCTTTCAGCCTTTAGAGACTACCTCATATGATTAAAAAAATATTGGGTAGTTAATTATTCAGACTTTGATATTTTTCAATTATCCCTCAAACATCCTTCCTGGATAGTGAGATGAAAGCTCAGTGTCTCATTACCAGATGTTAGGTTTATTTGTGTGCGCTATTATAACACTTAGTGGCCAGTTTATTTTGTTATTTGGAGAAAGAAGAAAGATGATTGAGTTTAAAAAGTTTTGATCTACTCCAGTACGGTGCTTTGTCGCAAACAAAGTAGTCTCAAGCCTACCATACGGACGAATCTATTTGTTGTACAGAGTGGGATTTTACGAGTACACATTTTGAAAAGTTGTTTGATTTTTCTGATTATGAAAATTTGAGTTGAAAAAGAAAAGTGAATTACTGAAAATCTCATCATCTGAAGAAAATTATTAACATTCTACTTTTATTTTTTACTTTTTCTGTGCAGAAGTTTCTGTACATTGTCCATCTGTATATTCAATTGTGGTTTTTTTGGGAGGTTAAGATGATCTAGGATTATATGTTAGATCATATATTAGATATGTTAACTCAAATTATTAATGGATATGTGGGTTCTATTGAGTGGGGGTTCTATAATTAACCTATTATAATATTTGAGTAGTATTTGAATAGTATTCAGTTTTTCACTATTTTAGTAAAGCTGCAAGTAGGAATCTTTTTAAGTATCGCTTTTTAGTATTTTGGTTTATTTTTCCAAGGTTGATTCACTAGAGTAGAATTTTTAGTCTAAGGTATGATAACATAATGGGATAATAAAATGGAAATTTTGACTAAGGTAACAAGGCACAATAAGTAATATATTCCATAGGAGCTCTCAGACAAGTTGTCAAATTTTAAGATTATCAAAAGCCAGTTACATCTGTGTTAACTATTTTGTAACATCAAGAGTATACAAGAGTCAGGATTTGAATATTAGGGGGAATATGGATGCAAGTTTTCTTTGCTGTGAGTCTCCCCACTTGTCCTCCAGAGAGATGAATGAGGTGTGCCTGCACCTTACTTCACCTTACTTCACCTTACTTCACCTCACCTCACCTCACCTCACTTCAGGTAATTCAGCAATGCTCCTATTTGTTTGAATGATGTGTTGGACCAGTTTTTGACTCATACCTGAGAGACCTTGGAGGTGAGTGACTGGTGGAATGCTGTGATGAGGGCACAAAGGAGAAATCACCAAATGGAACAGTGTGAACTTCCAAAGTCTGTCTAGGCAAGGATGTGTGAAACTTTCTCATGGGCCGTGTGTTGGCAGTAACTGGAGAGAAAGCCAATGTGGCTTCATCTTTAGTACTGCCCAGCAAAGCTTTTTGACATTGGGGCAGATTCTTGAAGTCTGAAAAGGTTAAGTGCAAAGCCTAAAAAAAAAAAAAAAAAAGATATATTTGCTCTTGTCAAGGATACTACTGGTTTCTGAAAGAGAAAGGAGAAAGAAGGAAAACAGATTTGGTGTCATAAGAGAAAAAAATTAAAAGTTAGGATGTGTTGAGTTTAAGGTACTGTGAGAATCCAGATGCATGTTTCTAACAAGCAGTGTAAATGCAAGGTTTGGCTCAGAGCGGCCTTGATAAGAGATGTGGATATTGCATCAATCACATATACAGGAATGTTGAAGGCTTGAGACAGAGTAAAGGGGGTGTGGAGTTAGTTGAGAGGAGGGTCAAAGTCAGAAACCTGACTTATATCTGCCTGGAAAAGGATGAGAAGCTAGCAAGAGACTGAGGAAAAAAAAAAAAAAAAAAAAAAGGAGATCTAAGGAGATCCAGGACTCAGCAGTGTTACTGAAGCCAATGTGGGAGAGAATTCCAAATAGGGCATGTTCAATACAGAGGTCAACAAGTTGGATTTTAAGATTCAATTGTTTTTAACAAATAATGGGACACCTGGTGATTGTATCTGGCTAGCCTCACTATAATCTCACTATAATAAGGGGGGCAGGGGCCTGACTGCAATGGGTTGAATGGTGAATGGGTAGAGAAAAAGAGTATTTGGTTGAAGATAATCATTTCTAGATGTTTTTTTCTCCTTTTAAAATTTTTTTAATTTTTTTAGAGAGTGAGAGAGAGCGATTGAGAGATGCAGAGAAAGAGGGAGAGAGAGAATCTTAAATAGGCTCCAGACCCAGTGTGAGACCCATCCAGGGCTTGATCTCACAACCTTGAGATCATGATCCAAGCCAAAATCAAGAGTTGGATGCTTGACTGACTGTGCCACTCAAGTGCCTCTCTAGGTTCTTGATTGTGAAAGGAAGGGGAGATATATTTTTGAGAGAAAAAGGCTTGAAAGATCAAGGGAAAGACTTGAAAATGTGTGGCAGTTATGGGGAAGGTGTAGTAGAGTGCAGAAACAGAATATGGGGGAGAGAAGGATTAACTAATGTGCTTTGATTTCAGAGAAGACAAGGGGAGATTAGATTAAGAGTCTCCTGGTCCTCTGAATTAGAAATTATTAACTTTGTAGTCTAAACTACATAAAGTAAGGGACGCTATATAATTCTTAAAAAGAATGAAATCATTCTTTAGCATTGGTATAGGGCAGTCTCCAATGTATATTTTAAGTATAAAAAGTAGGGTAAATAGTGTATTCAGTATGCTACCAGGACTATAATGAATGACCATGTGGATTGTGTACTAACATGTGAATGCTAATCCCTCTAGAATTGTGCATTGCATGGTCCTTTTGGTGAAACATTGCCTTTGCCAGAGGACACTTTTCAAGGTTTTCTATATTCTTTGTTCTGGTCAATATTCACAAAAGTCATTTTTTGATCATTTAACTTTTATCTATTTATTCAAGGATATTCATCAATCAGACTGATGGATCAGATTCTCTGCTTGATAACTCTGTTTTTAAATTGAACATTAATAAAGTGGCCTTCTGATGATAATTTGGTTCTTCACGTCACTTGTTCACAGGAAGAGAATGTGTTGGCATAATGATATTTCCACCTGATGGTTGGGCCTCTCATAAGGGAATAAATTGTCATTGGGTTGTATAATATCAGTCTGTGAGAACTTGATTAATGAGATCCCACCTCTCGGAGTCAGACCTGTGTTAGTATGCTAACAAAACCATGTATCTTGCCCTGTCCCTACAAGTTAAAGACAAGTTCCTAGACGGTGGTGAATTCACTACGCTCAATTTTACTTGTTCAGGCTCTTTGTAGGCAGACATCTGGCTTTTTCTTGTTGATGTTGTTAAAGAAAAAATTATTCATGATACTTAATGAGGAGGATAGGGAAGACTTTATTCAAGTGGAGACTACGTTGATAGGTTTAAGGACCACTGCAATGGGGTTTTGCAGTTGGGAAGAGAGATTAAGTTCAACTCTGAATATGGCATAAGCAAGTGGGAATACTGGCAGGGACTTGTAAGTCCTGTTCCTTACTGAACAGGGAGTGTGGTAGGGGTCAATGGATGGAAAATTACTAAGAGGAAACATCAAGAGTAAGGGGAGACTCTTGCTAAACTGACCTAACAGAATTTTTGTTAAAGGCAGACCAGGGTTCTCAGACATCATCTGGGGGTTGATGGAGGATAAGGAATCTGATCAGATATTGAGGGTGATCACAGACATAGGATGGGGCATTCTGGCTAAACTGACTTGGTAGGATTCTTAAAGAGATAAATGTAGAAGATCAAAAGTTAGGGACAAGTTGTAAAAACAGCTCACAGGAGCCTCAGTAGAGTTTGGTCAAGGAGAGAATCTTTGCCAATGCTCTTTGTTATATGGGCCATTTTCTATTCAAATGCAGTGGCTTGATGGTCTCAGTCTTTTCCACAAGGAGAGGGGAAAAGCCATGTGCATAGGTACATGTGGGATAGTGGAGGGGTGTGAATATGTGGAATGGGGACGAAAACTTGAGTTGGAACCTGAAGAGGTTTGTTGAACCTTGTTAAGGGTGCAGCCAAGTTGTCTCATTTGGCTAAGGACTATTCCAGTTTTTAAGTTCCACATCCCTGGAATTTTTTTCAGTTCTAGGCAAACCAGGACCTTTTGGTTTTAGCCCTGGAGACTAAAAACTTAAAAAAAAAGAATCTGTGGGATTCAGTAATTTCTTCTAAAGGGTTTCAGCAGCCAGAGAAGATGGGTGTTTGGGTTGATCCCAAATCACTGGGAGGTTGTTGAAAAAAGATAATGGGTTGGGGAAGTTGAAAGTAGACTGGGGCTAGAGGTGAGGCCAGGTTGGTCGCATGTCTGAGTGACACCTTGGATCTGCCTCTTCTGAGTCTAATTTCCTGTTCTGTGCTTACAAAGGGAGGCAACACTGAATAGAAGAGTAACACATTCTCCCAATCTAGTAATCTTGTTTCTCAATCACTTAAAGTATGGAATAATGAGGTCTGTGCTCTGTTAAGACAATTTAGGCAGGCAAGAGCAGGAAACCCTCAAGCAAGAAGAACGCTAAATTAGTGCCCTGCTCAAATCCATCCTCCTTCAAGGTTCTGTAGAATCATGCAATATTAGAACTTGAAGGGACCTCAGCCTTATTCTGGCCCATTTTTCCCTTGGACATCTGGAAAGGTTAAAATAATGTTTCTTTTACAGCTGAGTATGTAAAGATTCATTGACATTTTCTCTACAGTTGTGAGAGTGATTGAGGCAATCATTAAACAAACAGTTCTATTTGGTTAAAAAAAAAACAAACCACAAAACCCCAGAAATAACCACAATACAAACTGTTAGCCAGTATATTGCAGGTTGCTTAACAGTATTGCTTCAATGTTTTGCATGTTGATCTACTGTTAAGATAATATCATTTTGGAAGACTTAGATTGATTCTACATACCATGTAGACAGAGATTCACCTTATTTAGGCAATTGCTAAATAAGTGATCACATTTATTTATTATTATTTATTTATTTATTTATTTATTTATTTATTTATTTATTGTGATGACTATTTTAAAGAATTATCTTATTGCTTGATATTGCATAATCTTGTGATTACAAAGTCTAAAATAACAGTCTGAGTTGTTATTAAATTCATTTCATAGTCAGTTATTACGTATGTATAATTGTGGGCTAATACTTAGATGCTGTAGGATAGAAATGAACAATTTGTCCTAAATGGGTTAGTCTAGTGTGGTAGACAGGATATGCTCATTTCCCCATCTCTCCCCAACCCCTTCCAAAGAGATTTGTATTCTAATCCTGGAAATCTGTGACTATGTTATGTTACATGGCAGGGCAAATTAAGATTGAAGATAGAATTAAGGTTGATAATCAGCTGGCATTAGAATAGGGAGATTATCCTGAGTTAATGGGGTGGGTTAATTACATGGGGGTGTGCCCCATGTAATAACAAGGCTCCTTAAAAGATGGAGGAAATAAGCAGAAGTCAGTGTCAAAATGACGCACTTTGAGAAGGCCATGGATGGCTTCGGAGATGGAAAGGAGCCACTAGCCAAAGAATGCAGGAAGACTCTAGAAGCTTCCTATAAAAGACAAGGAAACAAGTCTCCCTATAGCCTTCAGAAAGGAACACAGACTTGCTGACACCCCGCTTTTAACCCAGCAAGACTCATTTAGAACTTCTGACTTCTAGACTGTGAGATAATAAATTTATGTTGTTTTGAGCCACTACATTTTTGTAGTAATTTGCTATAGCAGCAGTAGGAAACTAATACAGCAAATTCTTCTTCTAATACAGAGAGAAGTGAAGGGATGGGTATCATGCAGACAACATGGAGCATTGACACTGTGGCAATCTGGAAAGTGCCTACCAAACACACATGACTCATATCCAGCTCCAGCCCATATTTCTTAAGGGAATAAAGGCTCAGGATTGCCAAATTTTCCTATTTTTCAGAATAAGATAAGAGTAAAGATTTTTATGTGAAAGTTACTGTTTTTATTTAATTATTTACAACTAATTCAAAAAATAAACTCTTGCACATGTATACAAGTAGATGCATATAAGGATGTTTATCACAGTATTGATTGTGAGAGCAAAGAAAAACCAAATATCCATCAAATATGGATATAAGTAAATAAAGGTAAATATATATGATAAAAATACATACTTTAGTCAAAATCAATGAACCAAAGATTCTAACATGTTATAGTATAAAGCAGAATGAGATATATAGCACGATTCCTCATTTATTAGTATAGAAATACACTCGTAAAAATAATATATATATAATGTAGAGTTACTTATATGTATAAGTAAAGGGACAAATGTGATCAGGGATGGTAGCTGAATAGGTGCAAAAAGCCAGGAAGAGAGAGCAGTAAAAGGGGATGTACGTGAGTTAATGTTCATGGATTACGAATGTAGGTGGCCCCACTCAATTTTGACTGATTACTGTGTAAGCCAGAGCAGAAAAGACCTGGTTAGACCTGTGGGTTTCTACTGGGGATACAAAGATGGCCAGGACATAGTCCATCCCTTTCAAAAGTTTCATGGAGAAGTGGGGTAGAAAGATGTGTAAACGAGGTAGAAGTAAAAAAAATGCGGTTATAAAAAAAGTGAACATTCAATCATTTATTCAACTTCCACTCAAATATTTATGAAAGGGGATCCCTGGGTGGCTCAGTGGTTGAGCACCTGCCTTCAGCCCAGGGCATGATCCTGGAGACCCAGGATTCAGTCCCACGTCAGGCTCCCTGCATGGAGCCTGCTTCTCCCTCTGCCTGTGTCCCTGCCTCTCTCTCTCTCTCTCTCTCTGTCTCTCATGAATAAATAAATAAAAATCTTTAAAAAACCCCACAAATATTTATGAAGTACCTGCTGTGCTCCCAGCAGTTTAATGGCAGTGTGTCTGTAGTATAAGATTTGGTTATAAGAGTGGCAAGAGCCATGTTTATATTTCACCCAGCCTCTGCACCAAGAGTAATAGTAGTGCCATGACAGCTTTTCTGAGTCTTGGATTCTTCCTTGGTATCCTGGGCAATAATTCACTTTATGTTCTAATTCCATGCAGGGTTGCTGTGAGGAAATAATGGGTAATAATTCACATTATGTTCTAATTCCATGCAGGGTTGCTCTTGTGAAGTGTGAAGCATTCTGTAGATGGGAGACACCATTACCAGGCTTCCTTTCTCTTTTTAGGTATGGGTCATCCTCTAATGTCCTCTTCTCCTCGAACTTGCCACTGATCCAGGCCCACATTGCTAGTGCCCGAGTCACTGCCATGGGCAGTCAGGTTCTCTGCCCCATTCTCCTTTAATTTGGCCTGTGATTTAAATAAAACAGATATGCCTAAAATACCTCTTTTATCACTAAGGCATAAACTCACAAGGGAAGGGATTTAGATGCCTTCCTCAATCTCGTGCACATTATAGGAATCCCACAAAGCTCACCTTGGAAATTTCCTCTTGTATCTGTTTCCGATATTTCCATTAAATTTTTCTAAATTGCCTGCTGTGGTGAGGATGTGGTCATATTTTCCCTTTGTTCTAGACAATTCCTTTATCCATGTTTCACCAGTTGAAACTATCTTCTCCCCTGCAGGCAGTTACAAAGATTCATTTGTGGGAAAAACTTGCCTGGAATAGAAATATACATGCTGTGATGTTTCCTGGGAAAAAATTTATTTCTGATAATAGGCCTCAGAGTATCTGCCTAATTCCCACTGATAACACATCTGTTCCATAAAGAGATATCTCTTTGGAATCAGTGGGATTTTTAGAACAACTCATCAAGGAAATAGGAGAATCAGGTTGGGGGCAACGTTGCACTTTGGAACCAAATACGTCTATCAGAATGATAGAACGACCCATATGTTGGGATTTATTAGCTCTTATGGACTATTTAAAACATAAGCTTCTGATGAAACATTTACCTAAAAGTTCGAAAGAGGCTGCTCTGTTTCATAGTTGGAGTTCTTGAATATTTTTGGTGTTAAAGCAGTGCCTGATTATAGGAGGATGTTAGCTATAAACTGAAGCTGTTTCCTGGAGGGAACACATTTTGCAATAACTCCCATTCAACTGAAGTTCTCTGCAAACCAAGAAAGAGTTGAATTCTCGTATTTACTTTTTATTGTTTGAAAATTGCTATTGCATTGCAAGTGTTATGGATATTTGGGAAAGAAGAATGGGGCATTATTAGAAACATCCCTGGGGCATAATTTAGCTTTACTTGCAGAGGATGAGAGAAGTGGCTTCATACAGGAAAAAAGCAACGTCTGAGAAATATTATCGGTAACATGCTACTAACTCTAAAGGCTGGACTGATTAGAATCCGTAGGAGTTTGAATACATAAAAGCAGCATTATTAGAGCTTGTAGAAAGAAGGGAACCAAGAAATAACTATATGGATAAGGTAGGTTGCACTGGCTTAAGGAACACATTCCAAAGAATCTCTTAAAGGGTAAAAAAAGCATTAATCGATCTCTTGCAGAGTTGTTGCACATCAGTTTAGTCTCCCAAAGGACTCAGTATGTTTTATGAAGTGTAAATATGACTCATGGACCTCTGGGACATTCTGCAGGTGGGAAATATTATAAAGAGAATAAAATCACAAAAGTTTGACTCCCCTCCAGATGGATAACGTTGAGAGTGAAATTAAGACTTAAATCCAGATTGTTATTGTTGTTGTTGTTTTTCCCATGGAAACTCTTATTGCCAAACGTGATATTTGAAATATTTTTTGTACCAAGTGAGCATTCACTTCACAAAACATTTTAATTGTAGTCCTGATGGTCTTCCTGTGTTTGTTCTGACAATATAAGTTATTTTTATCTCTAAATAGTTGGAAGGAAAAAGAAATTAACCTAAGTGATTAGGGCAATAAAACATTATTGGATTTTTGAGATCATACCTTTTAGAATCTGCATTAATTAAAAATGTTTTTGTTATTTAAATTAGTTTTAAAAATTATAAACAAGTAAGTCATGCATATAATAAAAAAATTGAAATAGTGCATGATTAGTTTAAAATGGAAAATAGAGATAGCTATTTCTCTGACTCCTATTCCCAGACCCCAGAGGCTAACCACTTTCTTTTATATGCTTTTTTATGTTTCCGTAAGATCATCTTACTCTGTGTAAGCAAGAATTACATCGCATACATCCTATATCCCTTTGGTTATACAAATTAAATGATTATATGCATATTGTTTTATCCCTTACATTTTTTTCTTACCAGAATATCTTAATCATCTTCTCTCCAAATCAATGCATTTAGACATTTCTTTCCCAGCAGTGGTATGTTATTCTATTTTGTGTTTTTGCTGTAATTATTTAAATAGTTCTCTATCGATAAATAAACATTTGGGTTGTTACTCCTGCCGTGTGTGTGCATGTACACATATGTACATGTATGCTAAAACAAGCAATGCTACAGTTGATTTCCTTATATGTGTATTTGCACACTTATGTGAGTACAACTGGAGGAAAAATTCCTACCTGTAGGATTTCTTGGCCAAAAGGAATATACAAAAGAATATACTAGTATGTTCTAGTTTACCAGATATTTCCGAATTGTTTTTATAGAGAATGTATCAGCATCTGTTCTCTAACAAAAGTGCAGAAATGAACTGCTTGTTAATTCCCTCCATGAAATTGTGTCTTATCAAACTATTGGATAGTGAGCAGTGGTATTCCATTGTTTTGTTTGTATGTCTTTAGTAAAGAGTGAGATTGGGGATCTTTCTCTGTTTGTTTCCAGTTAAGTTCCTTTTCTCTGAAATGCTAGTTCATGTCTTCGGACCAATTTTCTAATAGATTGCTTAGTTATTTCTTATTGGTTTGTAAACCTTTTTTTTTTATAGGTTAAGGAAATTATTAATCATTCTCTCATGTCTTTAAAATACTTTTCCTAGCTCTTTGAATTTTGACTTTGTAATGATTGTTTCTTGCACACTGAATTAAAAATGTTTCTATACCAATAGAGAGATCAAATTCTTCTTTTAGGACTTCTGTTTCACTTGATGTTTAGAAAAATTTTTCTCACTCTAAGTTTATAAAAAATATTAAGTCACATTTTGTTTGAATTCTTTTACATTTTAACTCTTTCTACATTTAAATCTTTGATCCATATAAACTATATTTGATAGTAAGGAATGAAATAGAGAAGTATTTCAATTTTTGCAAATGGCAACTTTTTTGCCTGAGCTTACTCGTTGAATAATTTATCACTTCCCTAATAAATTGTCATTTCCATGTTAATTAAAAATAAAATTCCCAGGTGTATTTTTTTTCCCAGGTGTATTTAGCCTTATTTTCATACTGTCTACTCTGTCCCTTTACTTTGCATATGTTTTTCTTTGCTGGTGTCAAATAATTTCAATGACAGTTGCTTTAACTGTCTAGTGAGGCTAGTTACCCTTTGTGACTCTTCTTTCATGGAATTTTCCTAACTAAACAGGTGCGTTCATTTTTCTAGATGACCCTGATCATCATTAAGAGACACTGAAAAGAAGTAGGATTACACTGATTCCTAGATTAATTTGGGGAAGAATTAACATCTTTACAATATCAGATTTTCACCTTAATCTTACAAAATTCTTATGAAATATAACTGTAGTCTCCCCCTCTTTTTTTTGGTATTGTAAATAGTATATTTTCTTCTGTATTTTGAAATTCTTAGTGTATTTAAAAATTAGATTGGTCTTCAGTATTGTATGTGTTTGATTAGATTGGCTATGCATATGAATAGATGTTATCAATCTATCATCCACTTTTATTTTTTTGTAGCTGTATTATTCTTTGTAATGAGTTTGAAGATTTGCCTCCTTTTTCATGCTCTGGAATCTTTAGCCTCAGAATTATGTTTTTTGAAGGTTTGATAAAACTCATACCATCTGGACAATAATTTAATCTGCATTTCAAATGTATTTGCACAGTATAGAACAATGCATCCCTCTGTAATTCAATTTCTCTTTTCATGTTTATGTCTCACATTGTAAATTTCGTCTATTTGCTTTTTCATCTTGCTCAGTCCATCTCCTTAAAAATTTTGTTTTTATTCTATTTTTGAAGGAATCAGCTCTTGAATATACTTTCTTGCCTAATTTATCCTTTTTTCTCTTTCACTTTTACTATGCTCTTCTTTTAATTCTAAAGTTTTTTGTTTCTTTCCTAACTTTTCAATGGAATTATTTATTTTTCCTCCTTTTAAATTTTAAAAATTTTAAAAAGATTCGTTTATTTGAGAGAGAGGGAGAGAAAGAGCACGAGCAAGTGAAGGAGCAGAGGGAGAGAGAACAAGCAGACTCAGTGCTGAGCCCAGAGTCCAATGAGGGACACTATCTTACGACCCTAAGATCATGACCTGAAGCAAAATCAAGACTGGCTGCTTAACTGACTGAACCACCAAGGCATCCCTTTAGTAATACATTTTAGAATATGATTTTTCTGTTAAAGTCTTGGCATTGCTGTGTTTTATAGGTTCTGATGTGTAGGGTATACAAAACAGTTATTTTCCAGTTAGGCTACAATATAATATTTTGATTTGAAAAAGAATTTCAAGTGATTGGAGTTTTTTCTTTATTTCTTCTTTTTTGTATTATGTTTTTGTTTTATTGTATTATGGCCAATGATTAATTTCTGTACTATCTATACTTTGTGTAAGTTATTGTAGTTTTCTCTGTGGCTTAATACATAATCAGTTTTGGGACATGTTCCATGGGTCCTCAAAAAAAAAAAGACTCATTCTCTTTTTGGGAGATATAGAATTCAGTGAATCATTCATTCATTCACTCAGTCCTTTATAAATACATATTTATTCATTTTCAGTGTAAGAATTTATATGTACCAGATTTCATTCTATGCAGAAAGGACAGTAGCATGAATAAAACAATAATTCTCTGTGTTTGTGGAGCTTTTCTTCTAGTAAAGGAGACGGAGAGTGTTCAGGCAAATAAACACAGATACGTTTTTATTCCTGACAAGTTCTTTAAAGAGAAGTAAATTAGGTGAGGAGATGTGAGAGTGCCATGTGAGGGTCCTTAACAGAGGCCTCCCTGCGTGGTGACATTTGAGCAAGAGGTAGCAGAAGCGAGGGAGAAATAAGACATGAGGGGACAGCAAGCCTGGTGGAAGAGTAGAACTGGTGGTGGTAAAACCTGGTGTTAGAGGAGAGCAGCATGAAGGTCCATGTGACTCCCATGGGGTGAGTGAGGACACCTCCATGGTAGGAAGTAGGTCAGAGGCACACGCAGGAGCCATGATAATTACTTTAGAAAGCTATTAGAGGGTTTTGAGCCAGAGGGTTACAGAATCTTATTTATGGTTTTCAAATGTTATTCTGTTGTCTGCTTTATTATGATATTTAAATATTCCATGTATCTCATTATACTTTGTCTACTTAATTTGTCAAAGGTTCAGAGGGTTGGGCTAAAGACTGCTCCTGCTGTGCTTTCGGTTTCTTTCTGCCTTGCATGCCAGGCTTTCTTTATGTGCTTTGATGCTGAGTTAGTTAGGGATAAAAGTTTCAAGCAGATTGGATCTTCACTGTGGATTGTACTTTTGTTAATTTAAAGATCTCTCCCTTTTCCTGTTAATGATTTTTTCCCCCTTGAATTCACCCTATGTGTGTTAATACTGTGATACTTGCTTTGTTTTCACTGGCATTTGCTTGGTATGCCTTTGCCTATCCCTTTTCCTAAAAAAATCCTGAATCATTTTTCCTCTACACTTACCTTCATCATACAGTCAAACAGTTGGATTTTAAAATCCCACCTGTTTTTATCTTTTGCCAGATGATCTGTTTTTTTTTGGTGTATTTTTTTCATTTTATCATTAGATTTATACTCTATGTTTAAATGTTTGGCGGTTAGCTCTCTAAATTCATGTGTACCTAAGTCAATTTCTTGACTTCACATGGTTTGTGTTGAATAGTCACTTGGAAGTTTGTAGAAGTTGACATACATACTTTTCGACCACTTCCCTTCTTAATAATCTGCCTCCTTTGAGAATATTTACTTTCTGTTCTACAATTCTCTTCCCCTCAGTTATTCAGACATTTCCAGCTTATTAATTTCACAACAAATTTCCTGAACTCTTTAATTCTTTTTTGTTTGCTTTTACTCAAACAGTAAAAAAAAATTCAAGAAAGCCTCAGAAGAAAGCCTTCTTGCTTTTCTTGTAAGGTCTGTCCATAGCTTTCATACTTACATAAAACTTGGCTACACATACCATTGTAGGGTCAAGTTTATTTCCCACAACAGTTTATTGAGATTATTGTACAGAATTGGAAAGCTCTTCCTCTAGTATATCTTCATCAATATTAATTTAAGTACCATGATCCTCCATGTGTCTCTTCCTGATCTGTCATCTTCTCTCTAATTATGTGCATCTTTTCATCTTCTTAATCTTGTTCTCTCTGTATTTTTAAACTTGTCTTCTAATTTTAGGTGCTTTTCATGTGGTTTTCATTTCTGTAATGATTTTATTCATTTTTTGGCTTCCATTTATCAGCTGTCAATTCTTATTCTCTCTCCTTTGGATTTTTGTCTTCTTTGAGCTCTTTTCTTCTCTCACCGTCCAAGTTAACTTTCTTTGGAATTTATTTTCTTTGAAAACTTCTTCTGTTTCTTGGAGATGCTCTTCTGATGCTTAGTTTTCAACTAGTGTTTGCTTTCTATATTTTTTCTAACTCCTCTGTAATACCTTAGTATTATTATCTTGCGCTGGTTCTGTGGTTCATCTTTGAGTGAGAGGGCCTGGGTGTTGGGCATCTGTTTGCCCAGTGATGCAAACAGCAGGGGTGGGAGGAACAATCTGACCTCAGATTGCAGTCTCCCACACTTTCTTACAAAAAACCTCTCTAACATCTTCCCTCTGAAGCATGTCTCCCTTTGATTTGTGTGTCTTTCTTCTCTGGAGATCATCAGGAGGTCTTTGTGGGTTGCTGGGAAGGTTGGAATGTCAGAAGTCCTTCATGAGTTGTCTAGCGTGTATGCAGATCCTGCTGCCGCCAGTGCTTGAACCGCAATCACTACTTACCATCTCTGCTATTCTCTGACACTCCTCTCCTCTGCTTTCCCAGTTATGAGGCACCCTCATTGTTTTTGGCAGCTGTTCTTCCTAGGTTAAGGTGTGGATTTGTGTATTCCCAGTTTCATTAGGGACAGTGTTTTCTTCCCATTTTTCAGCTTTCGGTGTGGTTTGGAGAGGCCTAGTGAACAAAAAACCATTTACTCCTATATCTTGAATTTTTTTTTTTTTGGTGTTTTTTTTCCAATCTAAAGAAATATCATTACAAATTAGAGAATTCAACAGTAACCAAATTGTGTGAAAAACTCATCAAAAAAAGGAATTCACTGGGGGGCATCACCAAAGTCACTGAGGAGACCAGGCGTTTCCGGCTAGCTCATATTCCTAGAACATTTATTATCAAATCATAACTGATAAAATGAGTTGGAATGTGTAAAAACAAAGTTTGGAATCACACTGGAAAGTTTTAATTTCAGTCCAATTAGCTTCAGCATTATTTAGGAGGGAATGAGAGAGTCATTGACAACTTTCCCAGGAAAGTCACTTGATTAGATCTCTATTTAAGAAAGATGGATTGGAGAGAGAAGAGGAAAGATTAACAGAGAGATTGGTCAAGAGGCTACTACAGTCATACTTTTAGAATTTGTATCATGTTTCTCACTACTTCAGGTTTACCAATCCTGAATTAAGTAAAGAATAAAAGAAGGAAATATTACTTAAATTATGGCAGGCTCTTTAGTGTAAATGATATGTTTCACAGTGCTTCTGCTTCCTCAGTACTAAAATACTGCAAATTCTATTTTTAGTCAGCTATAACTGATAACCATCTGAAATACATATAAACTATAGTCCAAGATGGCTGACATAGGAAGCTCCTGATGCTCCTTTCTTCCACTGATACATCAAATATGTAGCTGCACATGGAGAAATTCCTTCAGACAGAAATCCAGGAACTAATTGGATGACTTCTACATATTGGGAGACTGAAAGATACTCATCTTGAAATGCATAGGAGAAGCTAAGACACATTCTTGCCTTGAACTTCACCCTCAGTGCAATAGCACTATATGGTTGGGAGGGAACCCCCAATTCCCACATTCTCCATGTTGAGCCACACATAGGGTGCTCCGATTTTTAAGGCTGCCACCCTGAGAGATAGGCCCCCCAAATTACCTAGTTCTGAAAGCCAGTGGTGCTTGTGTTCATAAGTCCCACAGGACTATAGCCAACAACGAAGCAGTTATTAACAGGCATGCAAATACTCACTGTAGCCATCCCTTCAGGGCTCAGCACAGAGGGAACAGACACAAATGCCCACGGTATATTCCCCATATACCAATATGCTAATGTGTATTGTGGATACACAGTATAAAAATATTCAAATGTGATATCAAAAACATAAAATATGGGAAAGAGGAGAGCAAAAAGCTAGAACTTTTGCATGTATTTGAAGTCATCAGCTTAAAATAGGCTCTTATAACCATACGGTGTTTTAAATAAGCCTCATGGTAATCACAAAACAAAAACCTATAGTAGATAAACAAAAGATAAAAGAATCAAAACATACTACTACAGAAAATCAGAAATCACTAAGAAGAGAGAAAGAGGAAGAAAGGTACTACAAAATAAGAAACAATAAACAAATAACAATAGCAGATCCATATATGTCAATAACTAATCTAACGGTGCATGGGCTAAGTTCTCCAATCAAAAGACATACAGTGGATGAATGGATGCAAAACAAGACCTAATTATTTGTTGCTTGCAAGAAACTCACTTCAGCTTTAAGGACCCACAGAGTGAAAGGATAGAAAAAAAAGTTCCATGCAAATGGAATCTAAAAGAAGGCAGGAAGAGCTATACTTATATCAGCCAAAATAAACTTTAAACAAGGACTTGTAACAAAAAACAAGGTCATTGTATAATAACAACAGGGTCAATTCACAAGAAGATGTAACATTTGTAAATATGCACCTTATAAGGCAAGTATTAACAGATCTGAAGGGAGAAATAGATAGCAATAAAACAATAGTAGGGGATGTCAGTACCCAACTTTCAACAATGAGTAGATTATCCAAACAGAAAAATCAATAAGGAAACATTAGACTATACTTCAGACTAAATAGTCCTAAAAATATATACAGACATATACCTTCCATTCAACAGCAGCATAATATGCATTTTTCTCAGGTACACATGGAACAATCTCCAGGATAGATCATTTGCTGGGCTATAGAACAAGTCTTAGTAAATATAAGGAGACTGAAATAATATCAAGGGTCTTGACTGACCACAATGTTAATAAAGCAGAAATTAATTACAAGAGGAAAACTGGAAAATTTACAAATATGTGGAGATTAAGCACCAATGGATCAAGTGGAAATCAATAAATATCTTAAGACAAATATACATGGAAGTACAACATACCAAAATTTATTTATTTTAAAACAATAGATATTTATTGCTTCACAACATACCAGAATTTATAGTCTGCTATGAAACAGTTCTAACAGGAACATTTATAGGAATAAACTGCTACCTTAGAAAAGAAAGATCTTAAGTGATTTAATCTTATACCTTAGGCAATTAGGAAAGGAAGAGCACACCATGCGCAAAGCTAGTAGTAGAAGGAAGGAAATAACAAAAATCAAAGCAGAAATAAATAATTGGACTGAAATACATATGGTGATATATTTATTAGTGATATATACCCCCTTTGTAGAAGTTACTGTTAGATACTGTGGAGAAGAAATAGGAAGTAGAATGCTTTTTTACCTTTGAGAAGCTTGCATTCTATGGTGTGGTAGGCAGAATAATGGGCCCCTAAAGATATTCACATCCCAATCTCCTGAAACCTGTGAATATGTAAACTTTTAAGGCAAAGGGACTTTCCAGATGTGATTGAGGTTAAGAATTTTGAGATGGAGAAATTAACCTGAATCATCTAGGGAGGTCCAATGTTATGTATGACACAAGTCCTTAAAAGTGATAAATCTTTCTTGGCTTTGGTCAGAGAAAGATATGATGATGGAGGAAGGGTAGAGAGATGAGATATTTCTGGCTTTGAAATGGATGAGAGGACTCACAAGCCAAGGAATGTGAGTAGATACTAGAAGGTATAAAAGGCAAGGAAATGGATTCTCCCCTAGAGCTTCTAGAAGGAATGCCACTCTGCTCTCTTGATCATAGCCCAGTGAGACTCATGTTAGACTTCTGACCTACAGAACTGTTGGATAATAAGTTTCTGTTGTTTAAGCCACTAAATTTGTGTTAATTTGTTATGGCAGCAATAAAAAAACTGTGCCTATAGGAACAAAAAGTCTAAAATACATAAATTTATGATATGTATATTAGAATTGTGGCACAAAATATGGAACTTTCCATATTTTGCCTATTAAGTTTTCACAATTTGGAGCAAAATGTGGGACGTTCCATAGAGACATGGCCAAAGCTCTTGAAGATTTGAGAACAAAACAGGGATTAAGAAGAACTTCAAGAAGGAGGGGATATTTGGTCTGGGTTTTTGAGGTGACGTAGAATTTCCAGGAATAAAGATGAGGAAGACAAATTCCTGGCATAGAGAATGGGATTAACAAAGGCAAGTAAGTGTGAAAATATGTACTGTGTTTGGGAAAAAGGTGGATAGACCAGTATTATGAAACAGATGATTAGATAATATTGCTAAAATATTTTTTATTTTTTATTTTTTAATCTTTTATTTTATTATTTAATATTTTTATTGAATCACAAATTTATAAAATCTGCAGAATGCAGTGATATAGAGAAGCTTAGATCAGAACCATATCATGAAAGATTTTGAATTTTAGGCAAAGTCTATTATTTTTATTTTTATTTTATTTTATTTTATTTTTTAAATTTTATTTATTTATTTATGATAGTCACAGAGAGAGAGAGAGGCAGAGACATAGGCAGAGGGAGAAGCAGGCTCCATGCACCGGGAGCCCGACGTGGGATTCGATCCCGGGTCTCCAGGATCGCGCCCTGGGCCAAAGGCAGGCGCCAAACCGCTGCGCCACCCAGGGATCCCTATTATTTTTATTTAACATATATTAAAATTAATAATGCATATATTAAAAACTGTTTAAAAAAGGTAGAGACTTGGTCAAAATTTACTTTATTTATTTTATTTTTTTAAAATTTACTTTAAAAGAGAGAATTGGTTGGGAAAGAAAGAGGAGAAAGATTAGTTGGCAGGAAAATAGTTAGGTCACTGATGTTGTCTAGATGAGTTAGTAGCATCTGAAAAAATAGCACTGATACCAGTGAAGTTTTGCACTCATTTTCTATAGTATTTCTTTCAAAGAATATTACTCTGTGATCAAGTCTCCCTATCTTGTGGACTTTTGGACATGTGAAATGTGAGAAAAATATGCTTTATGTAAAATTATATTTACAAGCAATTTAGCCAAATTGAAATACTTTGCTTTAATGACTGGCAAATGAGGCTGGTATATCCCTTTCCGCAATCCTAACATAGGTTCAATCTTCAGAGCCTGCCTGCTTTTCTTATTGAATTGAGAAGAAAATTCCTAAATTTTCCACTATCCTTAGTTTGGTCTCAATCCTTTCCAACACTGAAATATGACCCTGGGATGGTTCTACTTCCACCATTATGAGATCCAATATCTGTATCCCAAAATGCTGCCTGCCTCAGTGGGAAACTTATACTTCAAAGATCTTGAAAACTTGCCAGTTTGTCTTGGAGGAGTAGCAATAATATCCTTGAGTTTACTTTTGCTCTCGGACACTTTCTGCTTACCAATTCTCTCTTGATCTTTCTCTTATTATTTCCTGTTTTCCAAGGAGCTCTTCCCTTCTCAACCATTTTCCAAACTCCATTCTTTAGGTCACTTCTCAGAAGGAACAGCCTTTATTTTAATGGTGTCATTATAGATGGGAAACATTGTAGAGTGAGAACATAGGCAATTGAGTGGATTTCGATGAGAGGGAGTGAGAGGAATAAATGGAGGATAAGGATGGTTGGGATATGCCAGTCTGGGTGCCTGGGAGAATATGATTCATTAATAAATAATGAAAAGTAAGGAGGAACTTGGCCATGTTGAATTTGAGGCTCTAAATGCCTCATTTAAGTAGAGTTGTACAGCAGTCATTTAGGAATGGCAGTCTGGCCTGACATATAATGAGTTTGTGATAAAATTTGCTGCTGAACATATAGGAAGGATAATTCTAGAGGTGAAAATATATGAAGAAAGTGAGTTTGAGGGGATATATGGAGAAAGAAAGAGGGCCAAAGAAAAAGGTTTGCTTTGTTCTTTATTGTTGACAATCTTCCTTCTCTTTTATTGGTAAGAAGGCTAGTTGACTGAACGTGTCGTCCTGGCCAACTTTTAGCAACTGTAGATCGTTGTTTTTACTCTTGGATCCACTGTCCTTCTCATTGTCTCAGGGCATGGAGATTTGACAAACCTAGTCTCTAGTGGTTTATCTCATTCAGTGTCATTTTGCACTAGAATTAAAATTCCCCAACCTGAGCTGCCTATCCTAAGCATGTGTTCTGCTTTTATGTCATCAAAGTTTCTCCAAAAGGGGAAAACCCAAGTATTCTTTTTCCCTTCTGAGTCTATGGCAATGAGCAGTAATGAAAGTGTAGTCTCTGTGAATTAAAAAAATGATCTGTACCCATATTGGTATGCTCTGGGAATACTTCAATGCTTCCAAATAGCTTTTTCTCGAATATATTTCTTTATAGTAATGGCTATCTCAGCTGCACCCATGTGAAAAGCTTTTAATTTGGTTAAATTTATGCTAGGAGTTGTTGGAAATTGGAGCTTTGCAGGGGTTCCTCTCTTCCTCTCATTGTAATTCTCATGTGAATTTGTCCCCTGCAAAGTTATGCAGCTCTCCATATGGCCATATTCATAAGCCATACTTCTAGTAGAACTTTGATAAAATGCATCAGCTTCCTTGGAATTAGATTAGCATCTCAATTGGAGAGTTTTCTAGGCTTTTCCTGCTGACAGGAGATGAAAGCCTC
This sequence comes from Vulpes lagopus, assembly GCF_018345385.1. Lineage (NCBI taxonomy): Eukaryota > Metazoa > Chordata > Mammalia > Carnivora > Canidae > Vulpes > Vulpes lagopus. The sequence goes on along the minus strand of NC_054824.1, from coordinate 96,068,258 downwards.
ATAAATAAAAATGCTGCTTTGTTTCTGTTGTGATGGACCCTGTGGAAGCAGAAGACAATTAGATCTAAACATCGTTTCATTTGTTGTTACAGATCTCTCTTCCTTCGTGGCTTGTTATTAGTGCCCTCTCTTCCAGTGTTATCTACTGTAAACATCGTAAAATAGCGCTGGAAAGTTAACTAGTACCCTTCAATCTAGCATTTGCTTCTAACTACTGGAGAAATTTTCTCAGTGGAGGATGTGGGTTCTTTGTGCTTCATTATCTATTACTATCATTCTAGATAAGGAAATGGATGGATTAGTTTATTTTCTCCTCAGAATTTCATGTCCCAAAATAATCAATAATAATTGACAGTGTATTTGGAATAAAACATCATAATAAAGTCCGCATATGTTAGACTGGAAGTAGATACTTAAATCAATGTCTTTATTTAACATAGGTTAATAGTTCATAGATGACATTTAAGCACATAAGGCAATTCTGGGACATAAGATTAGGGTTTAGGTTTCATTTGACTTGAGGTGTAACTGAATAAATGGGACTATGACATGGGACTTGACTTTATCAGTATGATGTTGTTTGTGATTACTCTGCTTTGGTATAAAAATGATTTTGAGGCAGGTGACCCTGTTGTTGATAAAATTATGATAAAATTATTGGCCATAATAATTTATATTATTTAAGAATAAGGGGGTTAAGATCTGTAAAATTTGAAGTAGTATCAGAGTCAGTGTCTCTGGAGTCAAGTCTATTTTTTTCATTATTTTTATTTAAAAAAATTTTTTTAAAAAAATTTTTATTTATTTATGATAGTAACACACACACACACACACACACACAAAGAGAGAGAGAGAGAGAGAGAGGCAGGGACACAGGCAGAGGGAGAAGCAGGCTCCATGCACCAGGAGCCCGAGGTGGGACTCGATCCTGGGTCTCCAGGATCGCGCCCTGGGCCAAAGGCAGGCGCCAAACCGCTGCGCCACCCAGGGATCCCTGGAGTCAAGTTTAATTTTTTTTTATTAATTTTTATTTATTTATGATAGTCACAGAGAGAGAGAGAGAGGCAGAGACACAGGCAGAGGGAGAAGCAGGCTCCATGCACCGGGAGCCCGATATGGGATTCGATCCAGGGTCTCCAGGATCGCGCCCTGGGCCAAAGGCAGGCGCCAAACCGCTGCGCCACCCAGGGATCCCCCCTGGAGTCAAGTTTAAAGAGATTAGGGGAGAGAAAGGGAATTAGGTGCTATCAAAAACAGAACTTTGAGGGACATCATAAAGAAGAGTAGCAGGTTTGGGCTGGAATGTAGCTCCCTAGTACCTTGGAAGATACATATAATTGAGGGATGACAATGAAGACAGCTTAGTAATAATCAAAGTCAGGAACGAGCTGTTGGAAAGCATGTGGAAATGGCACTAGAAATAATATTGTGTCATTGAAGTATATTCAAATTTCTCATTTAAGATAGTATGGGATTCTAAACTATTTCTAAAAAGAATTTTAAATATGATATTTGTCTCATTGACATTCTCAAGACTGATGTCTCTTCCAAAGTACACTCTACCTTTCAATAACTCCCATTTATCTTCCACACACCTGGAAAACAATTTTAAACAAATTTTAACAGAAAATGGGTTATTATATTTTCTAAAGTATGGAGAAATTTATAATGCATTGTCTTTATATAAGGGCTTCCTAAAGTTGAACACTATTTCAGGGAAAAGCAGTTACCTAAGAAGATGGTTAAAATTTCAGGCCATATTTGATCAACAATTTATTCCTGAATTATGCTGCTTAGTGGTAGAGAACCAAGAGTAAGTTTTCTTAAAATACTAGCTATGATTTTGGGAAACTGTCAGTCTCATCATGTTTTTATTATGGGAAAGGATCCTAAACTGCAATAGAAATAAAATAATAGGAGCCACATGGAACTTTATCTATTTGCTGCCAAGAGATTGTCTTCTATTTTATTTTTATTTTTTTAAGATTTTATTTATTTATTTATTCATGACAGACACACAGAGAGAGGCAGAGACACAAGCAGGCTCCATGCAGGGAACCTGATGTAGGACTCGATCCTGGTTCTCCAGGATCACGCCCTAGGCTGAAGGTGCCACTAAACCACTGAGCCACCTGGGCTGCCCATTGTCTTCTATTTTAAAGACCAAAGACATCCAAGATGTATAGAGAAGTGTAATCCTTATGTGCAATGATACATTTGATTGAGTGACATTGATTGGAAATATGGAATGCAATGTTTGTTTATAAGAAATTATTTGAATATACCGATTATGGATTAAATTATCCCAAATGGATTTTCTGATCATAAGATTTTTTAAATTTACTTTTGGTTAGCTTTAGATTTCTATTCATAAGAACCCTTGATGTTGGCCCTCATTGTTAACTTTTACAGGATTGTATGTGTGTGTGCCAGTGTGTGTGTGTGTGTATGGTGGGGGCAGTTTTTTGTTTAGACTAGAGAAAGCACTGATTTTATATTTTGTAAGATATTTAAAACATATGATAGTAAGATTGAATAACTTGGTTCTAGTAACTTATAATAGATTGAAATCACAGCACGAAACTGAGTATCAGAATCAAATAAATTTTAAGAGTCTTACTAAATTTAATATGCTAACTCTTGATATAAAAATTATGGACTGAGGAACAGAGGGACAAATAGATTATAGCTCCATGCAAGATAGAAGTGTTCGTAGCGTAATAAGGCCAGGAAGAAGGCAAATCTGAGCAGGGGGGCTGTTTTACCTTGGAGAATGGTGCATCTTTTTGTTGAAAAATAAAGGCTGACAAGAAGTCATCCAGCAAACTCAGTTTTCCTCAGAAATAGAAGACCCGATTAGCAGTGGTCTGATATAGTTCCTACATTTGTTTGATAATCTGTGGTAGTTGTATTTTTGTTTTTGTTTTTCCAGAAAAGTACACTTGTCATACTTGTACAGCCATGGTTCAGGTTGGAGATTGCTGGGAGTATGGGTATAGAAGGGAGTATGGGTCTATGGAGAAGTCAGAGGAAGTCTTTGTGTAGAGAAGTGTGGGTATGCCTTCAAGAAACAGAACCAAACGACTGACAAATGCAGAGTGGAGGAAAAAGAAACACAACTGTAATTTTGCAGGGTGGCCTCTAATGTTCTTTTTTTAAAATTTTTTTAAATTTTTATTTATTTATGATAGAGAGAGGGGGGGGGCAGAGACATAGGCAGAGAGAGAAGCAGGCTCCATGCACCAGGATCCCGACGTGGGATTCGATCCTGGGTCTCCAGGATCACGCCCTGGGCCAAAGGCAGGCGCTAAACTACTGCACCACCCAGGGATCCCAGCCTCTATGTTTTGTGTGGGAACTTCAATTCTGTTATCATCTGGCGGTGGCCATCCCTGCTGTTGTGACCCTTCTGCTGTTCGCTCTGACTCTCATTGGTCTTGGGGAACATATCACTCATTTTGATGGCATTTTCTTCTCCCTAGTGGTCCTTGCTTTTCCTCCTAACTTTAAACAGTGTAAGGATGAGCACCCTCCTCTTGGTCTTACAGGTCTTTTTTTAGAGTCTAATAAAATGCCTTGTTCTTTGTATTTTATAAACTCCCTTGTGCTTAAACTCTTTTATTTAGTATACTCTTTCATTTTCTCTCAGCCTCTCAGGGGTGTGTAGTTTGTCTGAGCAATACTGTATAATTGAGCACCCCAAATTATCTTTGCAGTATACAGTTGCAGATGACCACATTTGTTGTAGAGTACCTGGATGCTCTCCTACCTTAGGATGCTCTCCTACCTTAGTCTTTGTTGTAGAGTACCTGGATACTCTCCTACTTTAGGATGCTCTCCTACCTCTGGATGCTCTCCTACCTTAGTCTTTGTCAGGACAAGACTTCCAGGAAGTACATGGGGTAGATTAGCTCTCTATTGGTGTCCTTGGGTGGACCTTCTACTATTCGAATGGAAAATGATATGCCAAAACTGACCAAGTGGTAGGTTTGCTGAGCTGATTTTTTTTTCCAAGTCAAATTCTCCTTTTCTCTTTCTTCCCTAGTTAATGGGTATATGAATGAATGTGTGTGTTTGTGTGGTTGACTCACACATCCTAATATAGAACTTTATAGAAATGAATCAGTGAGTTTTTTTTTTTTAAACACAAGACCACATCAAAGAAAAAGAAACACTCTTTAGCTGTTGACTGGCTTTCACCACTTATTATGTGAGAAGTGAAACGTCAGTAACTTAAAAGAAATTTTAAGATCAATGTGTTTGGGCTTTTCTGATTTTAAAATTCTTTACAGAAACTTGTCAAAAAGATTATGTAATGGAAACAAGGAGGCTGAAACTTCTCAGAGCACTAGGAAAATTTCTTTGTTTTCCTGAGTGCAAGAAAAAGGAAAAACAGTCTTATTCTGGAGAGACTCCTAGCTGGTGTTAGTGTACATGTTAGTTATGCAGTGTTGCTTTTTAGGGAGTACTGCTTTGATTTACATGGAAATAAAGACTGGGTTACGGCCATGTATTCACAAGAGCTGTGGTGCAATAATGAATGAGGCAAAAGTGGTAAATGAACCAACCTTTGGGGTAGTTCAGGCATAAATGGACTTTCTGCTGGGTTGATTCTTCCTTTGTTCCAAATGTATAGATCCAGTCGTAGAAATGTAGTGGAAGGTTAGCACATCAGACTGTGACTTTATTCTATTTCTGGAATAACCAAGACATTTGAGAAAATCAATTTGTTCTCTCCAGGAGGACTCCACTGAAGTATAGGAACATAGTCTACCGGGGAAAAGTTCTCTGAAGATGGACATGGTTTCATTTCTGTTTCATTAGCTCTTGCGGCAGAGAAGATGATGGATAAACTTTAGTTTTTTGCAGCTTTTCTTATTAAGGGTTTTATCCATTTCTTTTCAACATAGAGGGATATTGGAGCCTAAATGTGATTGCTGAGATTTGTCATTTTCAGTAGCTCAGGGATCTCCCTGAAATAAACTAAAGGCATCTGCTTTCAACATTCATGTCTATAAAACCACAACTGAGAGGGAAATGTGTGAACTTTCAAACCCTACACACTGCTGCATTTAAGATGAATTGTTACTATGAGTGTTGACATATTTTCCTCCGCGTCACCGTTTATGCCTTTGTGTGTGTGTGGGGGGTGGGGTGGGGGGCATGTGCACACATGTACACACGTACATGTGTCTTTGTGTGTTTGCTCAGATGTATTGTACTTATTCAAGGATTCTGAATTCAAGAATTTTGCATCAGAACTTTTGCTTCGTCATTTCAATTAGGATGTAGGACTGTGTTAGTGTTTTAAAACAGGCTGCAAGTTGTGTCGACATGATCCATGTGAAATGAAACATCTAGTCAAATACCCTGTTAATATACTCATTGTTTACAGAAATTAGGACACATATATGTTCACCTTCATGAAATATTTTTACCCTAAAGCAATTTTAAGAAACATTGAACTTTTTTTGTACATTGCCACTTTCTATCTGCCTTATAAAAATTATGACTTGTTTTTAGATGTGATGCTTATCCAAAATGAAATAAGATAAATTCAAAAGCACTCAGCCTTTCTTTTCTTTGCATTAAATAGTGTCTGCGGTAGAAGTTGTCCCAAAAGGAGTCTGAGGAGGCCAGTTCTGTGGGATGGAGGTGATGCAAATTAACCTGTTTTGGACTCTGTTTCCTCTCTTACAGAATTAGGGCACTAGAGAAATAATCTCTGTGGTCTCTTCCCCGACATTCCCTCCAGCTCTACATACTCGGTTTTGCTTTGCTCTGCTCTGCACGCACCACTATCTAACATTCCCTTGGGAACAATACTTTCAGCGTGCAGCTCTGCTTTCATATAGTATTCAAGAGAGAAAACTCTGAGGCAGCAGATCCAGCATTTTCAAATTTTAAGACTCAACTGAGAAGAGAATTCATCCAGAGAAGGGAATCGATTCCACTTGACTGAATCTTAGCACCTTCCATACACCTCCGTTAGGGAAGGGGTTGACATTACAAAGACTTTCCCATCCTTAACGACTGTGGTTGAGAGTCTTGATTATACAATATTTTGACTTGCACTTCAAAGTTCCCTCAATGTCTCCATCTATGTCCATGGGTAGCTCTCGAAATACAGCAGCTGTGCCATCTGTTTCAAATATTATTTCAGCCCTCGCTGTTTTGGGATAAATTTCATAAAGTGTATTGCATACACACACATTTAATTGAACAAATGAGAAGCCTTTCCAGTTTAAAAAAGCTTCCTAAATGACAAGAAGTGTCCAATTTCCATTCAAATGGTTACTCCGGGGCTTTAAAATGTGTGAATTCATCTAACAGAGGCTGATGGTGTATTTTGAGGCAGATGGCTTGATTCTGTGAAGAAAAAAAATTAAGTGGATTTTACTATCAATCTTATTTTTTTTTGGCAAAAGACTGACATAATAAAGATGTGTGTATTACTGAGAATGCTTTTTAATAATGATTCTACCTTATGTTTTCCCCCAAGAATATGGTTAACTGACTAGGAAAATCTATTTAGAGATTTTATGTTTATCCATAATGATCAGTTTAGGAGGAAAAAAAAGAAGCCCACTAACAAAATTGCTGAAATACAAAAGGAAGATAATGCTCTACAACTTTCTAAAGGAGTCCAAAAAGGAAAGGAATTCTGAAGTCTATCTGATATTTCCCCTGTTAAATAGTTGCAAAGTCAATAAATTGAAGATTCTGAAGGAAGGAGGAAGGGATTTCACTTCACATAAGAATGTCTTTAGAGGAATATCTACAGTAGAGATGTCATGTCCAAAGCACTTTGTATATTTATGACTAGTGGTTTTAGAGTTGAGTCATTGGAATGATCCATCTCTATTGCCATGTACTCTCAAATTTAGACTCATGTTAGCATTTGTCAAAGTTACGTCAAAAGTTCTGTGCTCTAAAGGTTCTTTCCAGACTTGCCTACTTTATGGAACATTATAATTTACCCCCCAAATTCAATCTACCCTTCTTCCATTTGTAGTTTGACTGAACTCTTGGTTAACTCCTGAGTAGTAAAAACCAAACGTGTGTCTCATTCCTCTTGGAGATGATTGTTCAGCAACCTTGTTAAGCCAATCAACCACTGCTTCTTTTGGCAACAATTACTGGTTTATGGATGAGCACAGAACTTAAGTTGTCCCGATCAGTCTAAAAGAAAAAGATTTCTTTGATAGCTTGGGAAAGGTACCTTCTCTCTGAATTGACATGGACAGGGAAGCATGTGACCTTTATAGCTACTGACAACTTTCTGAAACATAAGGAGAACCAGGCTAGGGATGGAGTGAACAATGCAGATAGCAGGATGAAAAGTGAAAAGAACCTGCCTCTTTGATGATATAGTTGTGCCTTTGGGTCCATAGCCCTGAAGTTCACTATGCTTCTGGATTTGCCCTTATGTTAGCTAATACTCATGGTTAGAACAATTCTTATTGTCTCTGCCAGTTGGGGTGAGGTTTTTTTTTTTTAAGTGTAAAGTTTATTTTGTTTATATGTGATGTATACAAAATTATTTAAAGTCAATACATTTTTGCTTAAGCAATTTCACATGTTATGATTCCTTTCATTGCCAATCACCTTAGTTCCTCCAATTTCTGAGTCATAGTCTTCAAGATAGCCTTTTTGCTCGAGAAGAGGAAGATGGAAGCTAAGTAGGAGGATCATAGGTTTGTCTCATTGCATGAAAATAACTAGATAACAAATCATCCTAAATACCCCAGAAATTGATGTGTCGACTAATAGAACAAACTCCACAACTAAAGGAGGAGAAGAGATAGGAGGTATGTAGACATCAAAACACCACCAATATTTTTCACAGAGCTAGAATAAACAACTCTAAAATTTCTATGCAACCACAAAAACACTGAATGGTCAAAGCAACCTTGAAAAAGAAAAGTGAAGCTGGAGGCATCACAATTCTGGACCTCAAGTTATATTACAAAGCTGTGGTGATGAGGACATTATGGTCCCAGCACAAAAGTGGACTCATAGATCAATGGAACAGAAGAGAAAACTCAGAAATGAGCCGCCATCAAATGGTTAATTAATCTTTGACAAAGCTGGAAAGAATATCCAATGGGAAAAAGATAGTCCCTGCAACAAATGATGTTGAACTACAACATACAAAAGAATGAAATTGACCACCTTCTTACACCAAACACCAAAATAAATTCAACATGGATTAAAGACCTAAATGTGAGACCTGAAACTATAAAAATCCTAGAAGAGTACACAAGCAGTAACTTCTTTGACATTGGTTATGGGAATTTCTTTCTAGATATGTCTCCTGAGGCAAGCAAGACAAAGTTAAAAATAAACTATTGGTTCTACATCAAAATAAAAAGCATCTGCATAGCAAAGGAAATAGTCCAGAAAACTAAAAGACAACATACTGAATGGGAGGAGATATTTGCAAATGACATACTGATAAAGAGTATCCAAAATCTACAAAGAACTTATAAAACTCAACACCCCCAAATGAATAATCCAATTAAAAAAATGGGCAGAATTTTTCCAAAAAAGGCATAGAAATGGCCAACGGACACATGAAAAGATGCTCTCTCATCATCAGGGAAATACAAATCAAAACTATAGTGAGATATCACCCCACACTTGTCAGAATGACTAAAATCAACAACATCAGAAACACAGATGTTGGTGAGGATGTGGAGAAAGGGGAACCCTCCTGCTCTGTTGGTGGGAATACAATTTGGTGCAGCTACTCTGGAAAAGAGTATGGAGATTCCTCAAAAAGGTAGAAATACAACTCTGCTACAATCCAGCAATTGTACTACTAGGTATTTACCATAAGGATACAAAAATACTAATTCAAAGGGACACATGTATCTCAATATTTATAGCAGCATTCTCTACAATATCCAAATTATAGAAATAGCTCAGTTGTCCATTAACAGATAAATGGATAAAGAAGTGGTGATATATATTATTCAGCCATAAAAAATGATCTTGCCATTTGCGATGACATGGATGGAGTTAGAGAGTATTATGCTAAGTGAAATAAGTCAGAGAAAGACAAATACTATATGATCTCACTCATATGTAGAATTTAAGAAACAAAATAAATGAGCAAAAGGAAAAAAAGAGAGAGGCAAACTGAGAAACAGACTCTTAACTATAGGGAACAGATTGATGCTTCAGAGGGGAGGTGCATTAGGGGATGGGTTAAATAGGTGATGAGGATTAAGGGGTGTACTTATGATGAGCCCCAGTGTTGTATGGAAGTATTGAATCATTATATTGTACACCTGATACTAATATAACATGATATGTTAACTAATTGGAATTTAAATTAAAAAATTTAAGAGAACTTTTGCTTAATCCTCAGTTGTCATGTCAGGTAGTCCACACTTCTTTTAGTTGGGCTGCTTTGATCCCTACTTAAGTATAGACACACTTTAAAAATTCTCCACTTGTAAACTTTGGGATCCAATTTCCTCAAGAAGTGTATGTTAGGACCATATTTAGGGTTAGAGTAGTTGGACCTGCCTGGTTGTCAACTTCAGACATCCTCTATACATGAATAATTTCAAATTATATTTACTCCTAAACTATCACACCCTAGATTAGCACAAATCATTGGGATATACCAATACCTAGGATGAAAAAAGTTGACCATTAGTCCTAAAATAGTTTTAGTAGCCCTGCCTTATAGTTCTTTCCCACAGATTTAAACATAATTCTGTGAGCAAAGCAAACTACATATTTACTCTATGAGGCATTCCCAATAATGTGGGTCTATAGAAAAAAACCCATTGGGATGTACTTCCAGGGGAGTGAGGTTTTTGATACTTGCAGCCTAAAGCGTCCCAATAGATATACCCGAGGATGTGACTTGGGAGGAGGTCACCCTAGGCTCAGTTGTGTATGTCATGAGACCATCTTCCTGTCATGAGCAGTGGGTCCTATCTCCTTGCTCCAAATCAGGAATTCTGGGGGTGAGACCCAGCAATGTGCTTTAACAAGCCCCCCAGGTCATTGTCTCTGAAGACCACCGAACTGGGCATATTAGGCAGATATGTAATTTGCAAACTCCTGTGTTTCCTTGGATTCTCAGACATAGAATAATAAAATAGTTATCGAAGAAATAAGGTGATTCAGAATGTAAAGAGCCCCCTGAAGACAGTTTCCATGATTTTTTACTTTTAGGTCTGCCAAGCAATATCATTGCCAATGAATTGTTTTGGATGACTGCATTTAGTAGAGAGTAGTGTGTGTGTGTGTGTGTGTGTGTGTGTGTGTGTGTTTGAGACATACCACCTGACTTGGAAACCTCATTGTCATTGGATGACCTGGTGGAAGCATTTAAGTCAGGTTGGAGGATCTTGGGGAGTTTCTCAGGGCATGGTTGTCAGGCCTTTGGCCCCAGAGGATTTTACCTATGTTAGTTTTTATGATGTGGGTTTAGGAAAAGGGAGAGGGTGTTAACATGGGTTCTTTGAAAGGCAGACTGTGTTTTTATCTCTCTCTCTCTGCTAATTCAGTACTCAGCTGCCCTCTGGCCTGATCGCAGTTCTATAGTCCCCTGAGAATCAGTTGTTAAGCCTAATTATGATTGCTTTGAACTTCCCTGAGACTCTGATGTCAAAGGTCTCCTATTAGGTTTTTGATCACAGTTTTCTGTCTTAGCTTGCCCCGTATGTGATCACATATTGCTGCATTTCTGCTCATACTGGGAACCTCTCTCTTCTTGCTGCTTCCTGGTTAAGTGATGATAAATGTTTTCTATCCAGCCCAAGAAGAATCATAGCTTGCTATTACTTACAGGGGCCTCCTAATTTTGCATTAGAGAAAGCTGAAGTCTGGGTCAGGATTGTAATTTACTGTATTCATTCATTTGTTTCAAAATAGTTATTGAGCACCTACCATGAGCGAGGCCCTGTTTAATAATGGCAAAACATGATCAGAATAAAGGAATCATAACTCCAACATCAGTGCTCTTGTCACTATCCTATTGCTTAAAAGCCATTTGAATAAAACAAAGGAAACTAAATAAAGGGCAATGAAATACAAATAGAAAAGAAAAAAGGAAAAAAGAAAAATAAGAGAAAAAGTCATTTGGGGGCTAAGTGCCTTCTGGATGACTGATTAAGCATACAGATTTACTTTTCTTTCTCCAATGTTCCACTGGAATGAGTGAATAAATATAAAATTAATAAAAACAATGTAACAGTACTAGGAAATGTGAAGGTTGATATCAGCAGAAGCAACAAATTTCTGGAAGATATAAAGCAGATGGGATTGGCTCGATGGAGTAGCCAGAGAGAACTGATAACTGCAGTTAATGTAAATAAAAGAGAATGGTAATGGAAGAAGAAGAGAGTTTTGTTTTGTTTAAACAGACCTTTGGAAAAACCCCAAGATCATAATCATTAGGAACTAGAGGCAGGAATCATCTTTTGGATACTTAGTAGGAAAACCAGTGAAACTAGGACATTCCAAGCACCTGGGAAATGCATACATTCCCAGCTCTAGCAGAGCTGGCATAAATATTTCAAGAACTAATAAAGGGGTGGATGGATTTTGTCAGTGGGAGTAAGCAAGGGCATTTATAGTGAGTATTGGAGCTAAAAAGAGAAGTTGGGTGGTACTCCCATGTAATATCAGCTGCCAATAGGGGAAACCTATCCACATCCTGACAGCAAGCTCCTACCTACCCTAAGAGAAAGGTATCTCTGATGACAGATCCCAGCTCACTCATCACAGCCATGGCTTCTGTCCTTTGCAATCAAATTCACTATCAAGGGAACTCTGATTTTCACATTGACCATGTATTATCAATTGCCCTACACTGTCACTTATAGGTGGTTGAGTCTCCAGATGTTTAAGAAAAAATAACAAAGTAAAAATGAGTTACCAATTTTAACAGATCGAAATGATTCTTGAAGAAATTGAATTACTGGAGAAACATAGAAAATGTTATTAAAACAGTTTAAGTAGTATTTTCAAAGATATTTGAAAGGACACTATATTGATACAACTCAGAATAAACTGCTAAGAAAAAGTAAAGTATATGAGAGAATTTATAGAAATTGGAAAACCTCTACATGATTGTTGAAGTAAATGTAACAGGGCAACTAATGATGTAGAATGTGGAGTTCTTAATTCTCCAAAGCTTCTTCATATATATGGATAATACCAGTCACTCTGGAACTAATTTTCATTCAGAAAAGTGTCACTTGAATGAATACAATTAACCCACTGCCTGGGTGAAGAGGGATATGAATTTCTTTGGTTGAGAAAAGCTGCCTTTAATCTAACTTTGGAATGCTAAATTGATTACTGGAAAGGAGATGGGAATGTATGCATAGGGAAGAAGAAATTACCCAAGATGAAAAGGTCAACTCTTTTCCTTTTGATGCTTAATGTCTTTACTCCCTCTTTGGCTGACTAGGTCCGTGAAAAGTCCAGTGGCATAAAAAACACTGTTTCCTGGGGAGGACCTCACCATGGGTGTAGGTAGAATCTGGACAGGTATGCAAGGGTCAACATTAAAGTGAAAGGTTAACTTGGGGAGGGTTGGTTATGGGATATCTTGCAGCCACAACAAGAAATATCTGTGAACCCAAACATCTTGGCAGATTGGTTAAGGTAGTAAAATAATGAGTAAGCTTGAATGTGAGCTGAAAGAGCTGTGTCCTTGCAGGTTAAACCTAGGGCATCAGAGATGCCCTTGTGCAAGGGCCTGTTCCCCTGCTGGCAAAGCTACAGTGATGGACTAGGTGTCACAGTAGTTTTCAAAAGTATCCCTGTTGTCCGTGACAAAAGCAGTCAAAGTATCAGGCTCATCACACTCAAGTTCTATCAGCTGATTGACAAAAGAACTGGGGCAAACTCTTTGGAATCCTGTAAAATTTAGGGGGAAGAAGGACTGTCTCAAGAAATGCTTAGTTATCAGTTAATGGGCAATTGAAAAATATTAAAGTTGGGACTAAATTCTTACTCCCCAACTGCTGATGTAAATCACACAAATTACCTAAAAATTTTAGTTGAAAAATTGAATAGTAGAATAGGTGTGGTTGAAAACCAAATCAGGGGCGCCTGGGTGGCTCAGTCAGTTAAGCATCTGCCTTCAGCTCAGGTCTTGATCCCAGGGTCCTGGGATTGAGCCCCACATTGGGCTCCCTGCTCAGCACAGAGGGGAACCTGCTTCTTCCTCTCCCTCTAACCGGCCCCCTCCCCCCGCCAACCACCCCCCTTCTTGTTTGCATGTGCTCTCGCTCTCTCAAATAAATAAATGAAATCTTAAAAAGAAAACCAAGTCATTTATATGGAAGATCAAGCCAAGAAGTTTCCTCAGAATATAGTATGAAAAGAGATGAAAATTGTGAAACTTGGAAAAATGTCATTCAGTATATAAGGTACAAAAACAAGGCATGCAAGACATTCAGAGATTCCAGTAAACATCTATAAGGAGAGACTAGAGAGATTAGAAGAAACGATATTATCAAAGTGATTATAGAAGAATACTTTTTTTCTGAGCTGTGAGAAGAAATTAGTGTCTTGATTTAAACAAAAGCAAAAAACAAAAAATAACAAGTGTTAGCAGGGATGTGAAGAAATTGGAACCTTGTGCATTGCTGATGGGAATGCACAATGGTGGAACCACTGTGGAAAACGGCATGGCGAGTCCTCAGAATCTTAAACATAAAATTTTCATATGACCCAGTGATTTAGCTTCTGGGTATATACCCTAAGTCAATGAAAGCAAGGACAGGCACAGATATTTGTACACCCAGGCTCACAGTAGCATTATTCATAATAACTAAAAGGTAGATACAACTTATATTCATTACTAGATAAGTGGATAAACAAAATGTGGCATATAAATACAATGGAGAATTCTTTATCCTTAAATGGAAGGAAATTCAGACATTCTACAAGATAGATGAACCTTGAGGACATTATGCTAAGTGAAACAAGCCAGTCACAGGACAGATACTGCATGATTCCATTTATATGAGTATCTATATTAACCAAACAGAAAGTAGGATAGTGGTTTCCAAAAGCTGGGGGATGGGGGGATAGGGACTTGGTGTTTTGTTTTTTTTTTTATTTTTTTTATTTTTTTTATTTTTTATTTTATGATAGTCACAGAGAGAGAGAGAGAGAGAGAGAGAGAGAGAGAGAGAGAGAGAGAGAGAGGGGCAGAGACATAGGCAGAGGGAGAAGCAGGCTCCATGCACTGGGAGCCTGATGTGGGATTCGATCCTGGGTCTCCAGGATCGCGCCCTGGGCCAAAGGCAGGCGCCAAACCGCTGCGCCACCCAGGGATCCCGGGACTTGGTGTTTAATGGGCATAGAGTTTCAGTTAGGCAGGATGAAAATTTCTAGAGGTGGATGGTGGTGACGGTTGTATGAGGCAGTACCAGGGAGATGCACAGTGAAAGGGTTAAGAATGTGGGCCTGCAGTTGAGTCCTGACACCACCACTTATTAGTTCTGTGTCCTTGGTCAAGTCAGTCACCTAATTTCTCAGAATCTCAATTTCCGCACCTGTAAAATATGGTTAATAATAGTAACTACCTCATGGAATTATTTTGAGGACTTCATTATTAATGAGAACAACATGAAGAAATAGTACAACTTTGTGGTCTAATTTGAAAAAAGAGCTATTAAAATTTAAAATGCACTTACCCTCTGAGTATAAGAGAGCAAGCCCAAATAGGCAGGTGCCTTTCCAGCCTTTGGTCACATCACACCAATTAACTTTCCTCTGACCTATTCACATCGCCATAGGAGAGATAGGGAAGTCATATGGCAAAGGATGTGTATATAGGGAAGGGTAATGAATTAGGGCCAATAATGTTACATAAAATCATCGATATCTATTTTTCATAGCTGTGACTTGGGAGGAAAATAATATAAATAAAAGATACATGAGGATTTTTAGGACAATGGGCTTATTAAAAATGTGTAGATGTTAGAATTGCATTAGTACTTCTACAACCTGTCCCCCCCACCAAAGTGTCTGTAAAATATTACATGCTTAAAAATGTTGGACAAAATAATAATTATGCATTGATTCAATGAGAGCCCTCCTTGACCAGAATGCTCCTATGAGAATGGAATGTTGGAATCCTTCCAGTTTATTGAGACTACTGTTTGTACAGCAGCTAAGGAAGGATGGTAAGAAGAGGCAAAGAATTAAAATATCTAAGGCAAATATAGCATATTTATATTTCTACCTGTATCATCTATAGTTTGCCTTAGATATTCTCCTATCCCCAATTAGTAAAAAAATAAAATGAATGCATCATTGTGAGTGGGATATGCTTTTTCTGATTCTAGGTAGGAGTTTGGGAAGTTTACAAGTAGTGGAAAGTGCACTTGTTGGAATACTCTGGAAATTGGCTTTTTGCCCTAGGTATGCCACTAATGAAAGATAGAATCTTGAACAAGTTCCTTAACTTGTCTGAGTGACAATTTTTTTTATCATTAAAATTGGGCTGGAGGATCTCTAAGATTCTTTTCAACCCTAAGGATTTAAGAAGGAAATTAAAAAAAATGGAAATATGACAACAGTATAGATGGGAATTCATTGAAACGCATTTTGTAAAATTAGAAGCAGCGGCTGATTTATAAGAAGCAATAACATGTTCTCTAAAATGATTAATTATAATTGAGCAGTTACTATTGATATAAGGATGGTTATATCTCATGAATAAAACTGTGAAACTCATTCCAAACCAGTGTTCTTTTTTTAAACAAAAAGGAACAGCAAGGTGTTTCAAATTTTAAAAAATCAGTGCTCAATAAATTATGAATAGAAAAAACTAAAGATTATAAAGCTTACACTAGGTTATAAGTTATTGACTTATCTCTGATTCAAAGTGACATAACAAAGTAAGAAAATACAAAATATCATAGTGGCTTTGCCCTATGATTTATCCTTTCTAGTTGACAATACTTCCTGTATTATATTATGGCAGAGCATAGTTACCATTTGTTCCATCAACTCAAAAGGCTATGGCTGTCTTCCAAACATCTCCACCTTCCTCTAAGAAGCAGTTATAAATCCACAATCCACTAATGTATATGAATATACAGTCCACTAATGTATATGAAAATACATTATAGATTAGGTCTATGTGTACAAAATGATTCACTTCACCAGCTAGGAGTAGCAATATATCACATCTTCTTTATTTTGCCAATTAATCTTTCAAGTTACAACATGTCCCTATTAGCAGAAAGTCTAGCATCTCCTATTTGAGAGCTTCTCCTTTCCAACTATACCAAGTTGTTCAGGTGGCTTTCTCAGACCAAAGGCTGCCAATTATATTTTCAGGTAATTGGAAATTTCCATTGGTCCTCTACTTGGAGTTTCTCGTTGCTATGTGGTGTCCTCTGTTGAAGACCAATCTTAATCCAATTCCATAAATGTTCATCACTTGATGGAGATTCATTTCCAGTCTAAGACCTGTCGATGGTTTCCCTGTGTACTTGGGTTCAATGTATAGAATGCTAGGTCAAGATTCTGAGTTCTGGGGTCATGTGAACTGGATTTGAATTTGTCTTTGCTTCTTTTTAGTTGTGTGACTTAAGCCGTTATTTAACTTTCTGAGTTTCAGGTCCTTCAGCTACAAAGTAAAGGTAATAATAGAATTTCTCATTGTTGTGAAAATTGAATGAGACAATATATAACAAGCAGAGTACCTGGCACCTACAAAATGTATAGAAGATGTATGTTCCTGTTATCATTATGACTACTACTAGTAGTAATATAGTAATCATTTCCAAAAGTATAACAATATTGCAAGATTGCTATGATTCAGAGCTTAGTGCTTCCGTTTTTTTACATCTTGGGAAGATCTTGGGCTCCCTATGCAAATTAGTCTACCTTTATCACAGAGCTCTGGATACCAAAGTAATTAACCTCCTGGTTGAATATTTCTCTAAGAAAAATAGGCAAAGGTTATAAAATAGGCAGTTCATGGAAGAGTAAATTTGAATGGCCTGTATATACAATTTTACTAGTCCTTAGGAAAATATAAATTAAGATAAAAATGAGATAACATTGTATAACCAATAGATCTACAAAAACAAATTTCTGATAACATCAATCTGTGGGGATGTGGAACAATGGTGCCCCTCATGTGCTTTGGGTGAGAAGATAAATCATTATAACCACTTTATTCACTTTGTCTCTAAGTAGTAGGGAATGGACAAATAAAATGTGACTTATTTAGGAAATAGAGTGCTACACAGTGTTAAAATGAATGAAATGTGTTTGCAAATGTGGATACATCTGGAAAATGTAATGTTTAGTAAAAAAAAAAGTTGGTAAAGGATATATAAGGCACGCCATTTACATATGCTTATTAAAACACAAATATGTATACAATCATGTAACAGAAATATTAAGACATGCAGGCTAGAGATACCAACTTTAGGATGTTAGCTACTTCTGGAGAAGGAGGGAGATGGACAGGATAGACAGGGAGGGGTTATAGCTTTCCAGATGACATTTGTTTCCTCTAAATTTTTTTAAAAGACAACATGGTAATGTAGTAACATCTGTTACTTATGTATGATGGGTTCATAGGTATCTATGAAATAATTTTTCTTTTCTAAAAGCATAAATATTTAATTATATGACATCAGATAAATAAAATTAAAGGGAAAATAATAGCTCACTTAACCTTTGTGATAATTAGAAAACATTTGGGGAAGAATAAAATTAGATTTCTACCTTATGTCATATACAAAAGAAAATTTCCTGTGGATTAAATTTTAAATGAAGAGAAAATGGACCAGAAGATGATGTAGACGATTATTTGTCTGATCGTAGGTAGGGATAAATATCTCCAAGCATGTAGACAAAATAAATCTAGATAAAATGAAAAAAATTAATAGATTTTTCTGCAAAAAATGGAAATTTCCTCTAAGTCCCCAAACTATAAGCTATGTGTGTGTGTGTGTGTGTGTGTGTGTGTATGATGAACTAAAGTGACATTTTTAACATGTAAAAAATTTGTAGAAACAAAAGATAAAAATGTTAAGCTTTGTCAGTAGGACAAAATGTCACTGGAGGGATGTTACTAGAGTAAGGGATCCTCTCTTACTGGGGTCTGGTGTTTTGTATTTTCCTGCTAATGCCACATGGTGGGTCAGCTATGCAGGAGTGTGGAGAGGACATCCAATGGTGCTATGTCTCATGTGTGCTCAAAGCACAAATACTCTGAGCAATCTTACTGCCTTGCCACATCTGGTGGTCCCTGCAGTGCAGGCACTACTACACAGGTCAAGGTGGAGCCTGAAAAGGTGTTCTGAATTTTTCTGCATGCCCACCCCCTGGCCTCAGCTCATCTGTATCTTGGATGGTTGTTTCTCAAGGCTTTCTGAGAATAGATTACCACATGCTCCAGGTCTGTGTCCACCGTGGCACTTTGGTGCTCCTTCTCACACCTGCCCACCCACCCACCAGCCTTGGTTCACCTGTATACTAGTGGACTGCTTCCTTGCTTGCTAGGTGACTGAGGACCAGCTCTGGCCTGGGTGTTCAAGGAACATCTTTGTGGAATTTTAATGGACCCAGAAATTTTACATTTCATGGCAAAGAATTTAACATGAGATACTGTTCTTTCTTTGATTTTATAGTCATTCCCAGGTAGTATGTTCCATACCTGTCATATAAAGAAAGAACTAGATTGTGTAAATCCTTAATAGTTTTAACTTAGGACATTTTTAGAACTAAGATTTAAGATAATGAGAAAACATCAATGTTACTAGTAATCTTCACTTGAAGTCCTGCTTGCTCATTTGTATTCTAACTGTAATAAGCAAATGTTGACTGCAGTTGATATCAACAATCAAGATTTATTGATCTGAGCTAAATACCATCTAAAATAACGTCAAGGTCAATATGTGCTCAAAAGACCATTGATCTTGTATGAAGGCTAAAAGGTCATCAATATCTTCATTATTGCACTCTACATATTATAAAATTTTCTTAAAAATATACTTTTTAGGAAGTATATACTTTATTCTAAAGAAGAATGTGAAGACTATTTAGAACCTGTTTTAATTATGGACATAGAGATTAAACAATAATGTAGTTCAGTGGAACTTCACCAATTCTTTCCTGATAGCCCTCACCTAGTTTATTTGTGTATTGGTGAGTGGATTTTTAGGTGGGATATGGTTGGACCTAGCATGGTACTGTGATTAGTTATAAAAAAGCAGAAGAAAGAAGTGGAAGGGGGATTTACATGTTGAAAGATAGGAAAGCAGAACTGGGAAGAGGAGCAGGATTGAGAGGGGTCATTTAGATTTTCAGTTTTAATAACACTTTCTAATTCTGTATAACTCTGCTATGTATGGTTCTATTGAAGTTAACAAGATAACATCACAAAGTGGAAATCAGAAGCAAAAACAACAGATAATGTCATCAAAACACATTTGTTTTTATAATAGAGAAGAAATTGATATATGTGAACTTAAATAAGATTTTGATAGCCAGTGCAAATTATTTTTTTGAAACATAAACTTACATTAAAACAGGGCTGACTACTTGTTAGATATGAGCAAAAACCATCAGCACAAAAATATTAGCAGTGAAAGACCAAGGCAAGTTTAGAACAAAAATTTATTGTAACTCTCCTTCAGTCTTCTCCTGAATTCTTGATGAACCTACTAAGAACTCCCAATTCCAAATGTTGAAAAATATGCTTTTTTTTTTGTTTTTTTGTTTATTGGCAGGGTGATCTTTTCAAAGTGAATGATTCCAATTGTAGGTTCCCTAAAGAGATGCGAAGATATTTTACAGTGACCTGGTCTATTTGGCAGTTATTACAAAATCATTAATTTTGCCAAGAGATTAATATTAAAGTAGTTGTGGACATAAACAGGTTTTTATATATATGCTGTTATCACTGAATAAGGGAGAAGAAGTCTATGGAATTATTAAAAGTATATCAATAACTCATAATTCAATAAGAAAATATATAGTATCAAAAGAATAAAAGGCCAGATACTCTTAGAGTTAACTCATAAATAGGAAATATCAATTCCAGCACAAGTATTAAAAAGTTACTTCAGTAATAATAAAAAAATGCTAACTAGCACCAATAATGTGATTCTTTAGGGAAGCTTCCAAATTTTAAGAATACAAAAAAAATTATCTAGTGTTGGTAATAAATTGTGGAAAATGTTTTTTTTCCCCATACAATCTGTTAGGTGAAATATTTATCAAAGCTTAACTTCCCCCAAAACTATTGACCATACAATTCTCTTCTAGGAATATCCGAAGTAAATAATAGGAAATATCAAAGTTTAAGTGCAAGATGGTTTACTGTGGCATTATTTTAAAAAGAATGAAAACAATTTTTTAAAAAGATTTCATTTATTTATTTGAGTGAAAGAGAGGGAGCACACAGGGGCAGAGTTGGGGGCAGATAGGGGAGAGAGGGACAAACAGACTCAGTGCTGAGTGCTGAGCCTGAGAGCCCTTTGTGGTCCTATGTTGCGGAGGTAGGAGGCAGCCCCAAGCAGGGTCCAACTGGGGGGAGGGGTGACAGGGCAATGGGGAGGTGACAGGGCAACAGGTGACAGGAGAGGTCGATGGGGTGGTAGGGGGGCACCAGGGGGCCAAATGTGGGCCCCCAAATGCAGACCCCCAACTCAGGGTTGATCCCATGACTGAGATCATGACCTGAGCTGAAACCAAGGGTCTGCCCCTCAACTGACTGAGCCACCCAGGCACCCCAAGAATGAAAACAATTTGAATGCTCTAAATGTCCAACAACAGTTGAGAGTTCAGGGCCATGGGCCCTGAAGATCCATCCTTCCATGTTCTTGCAAGGTGTGCCAGACTGTATGGCTTACATGTTTTGTGTAAGCAGTTTCTCTAGTTGGTCACATAGTCAACTAAGTAGCCTGACTACCATGTAACAGCCTTATCTGGCTGGGCTCTAATGATTGTTGCTTGTCAAGAAGCCCTGGATCTTTGGCACGAGTTTCTCTCCTGTAACACAATTTTCTGTGTGTGCAGGTGTGAGCTGGACCTGTGACAGGGCTTTGTGGGACTTGGGGCTGAGAAGAACCAATACAAATATTCTGATGCTCTTGTTACCTTCTGTGCTGTGAGTGATAAGTCTTTTTCTCAGACCCAGGAGTCTTGTGTCTTCTATTAGAATTCCTGAAACAGCAATAGGCTTGTTACCTTATAAGGTAGGTGAAATCTTAAAGCCTTCTGTTTTTTGACAAAATAGGGACTTTGTTAGCAAATGCTGGCATGTACAGGTGATAGAGTATTGTCTTAGTCAGTTGGGGCTGTCATAACAAAGTATCATTGACCGGGTGGTTTTTTTTTTTTTTTAAGATTTTATTTATTTATTCATGAGAGACACACACAGAGAAAGAGAGGCAGAAACACAGGTAGAGGCAAAAGCAGGCTTCCTGTGGCAACCCCGATGCAGGATTAGATCCTAGGACCCTAGAATCACACTTGGAACCAAAGGCAGATGCACAGTCACTGAGCCACCCAAGTGCCCCATTGACTTGGTAGTTTAAACAATAAACATTCCTCACAGTTCTGGACGCTGAGAAGTCCAAGGTCAAGGTACTGACAGATTTAGGTTTCAGTGAGGGCCCTCTTCCTGGTGTGTAGACTGCAGCCTTCTGGTTGTATCAAGTGGAGAAGAGAGAGAGGGCTCTGGTTTCTACCTCTTGTAAGGACACTAATGCTATGAAATTTTTACCCTCACGATCTCATCTAAACAGAATTACCTCCCAACAGCCCCACCTTCATATCATCACGTTGGTGATTAGGTCTTCAACATATGAATTTTGAATGGATACACTAGGTCCATAGCAAGTATTCAGCTGCCATTGAAAGTTATGCTCTCAAAACAATTATCAACATAACAATTCTCATGATATACTGATTAGAGAAAAAAATAGATTACAAAACAGTACTGTTTGGTATATTTTTTAAAAAAGTATACAATTTCTAAAAGTGTATATATGGAAAGATGAGTCAAAGGTTAGTTTAAAAATGGTTGCGTCATTTTTTAGTTCAGTGGTTCTCTTTGCATATTTGGGGGCCCCCACTCACACCAGTTGAATTGGCATCTGGGGAGTGACACTACGTATGCTGTATTCAACAGCCCACCACGTGATTCTGATAAGATGCTGAAGTATGAGAACCACTGACTTAGGTGACGTTGTTCCTGCTTGTCAGGAAACTATACTTTGAGAACCATCATCTTAGTCCATGTGTTGGTTTAGCACAGTAGTGATGGGCATGGACTTTGGGGCCAGCTTCTTTGGATTTATATCTGATCCTGCCGCTCTCTAGTTTTGTGAATTTAAGCAAGTTTTAAAATTCTCTGTGCCTCCAAACCATGAGCGACTCTTTCTCTAGGAAACAAGAGGGTTTCGGGGGGCGGGGGGGCAGTGGATAGAGGGATGCGGTAACTGGTAGAACCACGCAATTCTACCCTTGAAACTAATAATAAAAATTTTTAAAGAATAAATAAAATTCTTTGTGCTTCATTTTCTTGTCTGGGAAGTGGGAGTGAAAATAAGAGTTAACCTATAATATGAAATTATAAAAACTTAGCATAATTCCCATGGTTTTATAAGTGCTCTTCTTATGTTTTAGCTTGTCCAGAATTCATAAGTACATTATACCAAGAATTTTAGTAGTGGCCCTGCCAACCTTTTTGTGTTACAGCTGTGCACCACTGTAGTAAACACAAGATGAGATCTGAGAATCAGACAAACTGCATATTGTCACCTACCAGCTTTAGTTTCCTTGTCTATAAAAGGGTGGCAATAATTTCTCTCCTGCATTATTTTTGAAGGATTAAATATGATTACATGTATAAAAATACCTGGCAAGTAACCTAAGTTAATTAATATTAATCCTCTAACTTGCCTCATCACTTCTGTTACTCATTTAATTAACAAAAATTAATGACTGCTTAAAGTTCTTACTGTTTTAGTCTTCAGGGATAAATCATTTCATTTCAAAGGCCCTATTCTCTCAAAGCTTACATTATATTGGGGGGAAGTTTTAGATAGGGCGAAACCTAGAAAGAGCATTCAATGGGAATGCAATATCAGGAGTGAGAAAGTCTGATTTTCTTGCTATTCTGCTACTAATTTAATGTTTAGTGTTGAGCAAATTACTTATCTAGTAAAGCAAGAAGGTTGGACAGTTTATTTTGAAGATCCTTCAGACTCTAACATTCTTTCAATCTAAAACTTCTATAGTTTTGTAAGTTAAGTGTAGAAAACTGAAGTGCCTTTGTGGGCCAGCTAGGTAGTAGACTTGGCTGACTCTAAAGAATGGTGGAGACACGGCAATTTGGGAAGTTCATGCTTGAGTAACGGCATTTACATTAAAAAAAATTTTTTTTAAGCGTTCAACTCATCACATAGGCTAGATTTTGCAAAACTTGGCCTAAGTGTTCATCCTGATTTAGACAGGGCATTATACTTTTCCCGTGCTTCAGTTTTCCTACTTACAGTAGGGTCAACAAATGTGACTCCTAAAAAGAGCTTAAAGACTTTGGAGATAATCATCTAAATGTTTTAAGTTAGGAATGGAATAAAGAATGCCATTCTGGTTTTAAACATGAAAATGAGCTAATTCTATAAAGTAAAATATACCAGGACTGCTACATATTATTCAATTGTTTGCACTTCTTATTTTTATGTAAACTGAAATAATAGTAAATGTTGAACATTGATAGATCATCTCTAGGCAAAGAACTAAAAAATATCCAAGTGCCAAGAATCAGCTTGTACCTGACAATTTGAGGTGGGAGGTGGAGTGCTCTGCATTTGCACTGCAAGCCACTGATTGTTGAGGAGCTCATTAATCATGTCATCTATAGGAAATAAGAATGAAGTATGTTACTTGTGTATAGAAATTATCATACTGAATCCATTAAAGAGAGGATATTCTTTGGAAGAAACATTACTGCAAACGGCATGGATCATGAAAAGGGATCATAAAGTAAAAGATCCTGCTTTTTATTAAAAGAGAAACTTTGTCCTGACCACGTTTCTATACTTAAAATATTGGAAAATGAAACAGAGATAAGGCTGTTTATTTGCACACTTGCTTTGATTTAACTGAGAATTTTTGGTTAGGTTTCAGCAAAGCAAAGTAAGTGAATTGGAGAATGAGAAGTTTAAATGAATTTTGGTTCTACAAAATTTGGGTCAGAAGAAAAAAAATTCACTTTGAAAGCATGAAGGCTTCAATCGTCCCAAACAATGCTACTTGACATCATGTTTGGGTTTATTAAGAATAATATTTTTCCTCACTATAATGTTAGAACTTTAGGAAAGTAATGGAAACATTATAGGTTTAAATGGTTATATTTGATTCAAGGACCAGGAAGTGAATTCATTATTGATAATAAGTCTCAAGTTTGAGATTTAATAATACATATATTTGATTAATTTTTGAAGAAACCTAAAACATTTTTAATTTTGGGAACTGTGTATTTTGGTACAGTTTAGAACATACTCATTATCACATCAGCATGATATATAAGTAATTTTTTGGTTTGTTTCTTCCAGCTTTATTGTGGTATAATTGACAATAGCCTACACATAACTAATATATCAAATTTGATAAATTATGACAAGTATCTACATATCTGTCTCTATATAGACTCATTAAAATAGCTCCACAGTCAATATAGTTAACATTATGTTGCACCAAAAGCTTTTTGTACCCCCTTGACTATCCCTACTTCCCACCTTGCCTGAACCTCCCCACTGTTCCTCAGGCACCACTGATTGCTTCACTGTTTATAGGTTAGTTTGAATTTTTTAGAACTTTATATAAATGGAATCATACATTATACATTCTTTTTTGTCTGACTTTTTTCATCCAATTATTTTGAGATACATTCATGGTTTTGCCCAGCTCAATAGTCTATTTCTTTATACTGCTGAGTACTAATTCATTGTATGGATATAAAAAATTTATTTATTTATTTGTCTCTTCATTTGCTTAAAGCTTTTTGGCTATCACAAATAAGGCTGCTATGAACATTTCTCTGCACTTAGAAAAGTGAAATGCTTAGGTATAAAACTAATAAAATATGTCAAGATCTCTATGAAGAAAACTATAAAGCTCTGATGAAAGATATTAAAGAAGAACTAAATAAATGAAGATAGATTCCATGTTCATTAAGAAGACTTAATATGTCTAGATGTCAGTTCTTCCCAACCTGATGTATAGATTCAACACAATCCCAATCCCAATCCTAGCAAGATTTCTGGCTTTTTCTTGTGCGAGTATGTGTGTATTGACAAACTGATTCTTAAGTTTATATGGAGAGGCAAAAGACTCAAAATAGCCAGTATTGGAGGAGAAGAACAGAGTTGGAGAACTGATACTCCCTGACATGAAGACTTACTCTGAAGTTACAGAAATCAAGACAGTGTGATATTGTGAAAAGAATAGGCAAATAGGTCAAAAGAAAATAGCCCAGAAATAGACCCACGAAAATATAATCAACAGACCTTTGACAATGAGCAAAGACAATACAGTGGAGCACAGATAGCCTCCTCAACAAATGGTGCTGAAACTATTGGACATTCATGTGCAAAAATATAAATCTAGACACAGACCTTACAGCTGTCACAAAAAAATAAATTACAGAAAAAATAAATGTAAAACACAAAACTATAAAACCCCTAGAAGATAATAGGAGAAAACCCAGATGTCCTTGGGTATGGTGATGACTCTTTAGATACAATACCAAAACATAGTCCATGAAAAGGGAGAGAATAGATGGAAAGAAATATAAACTTTTTATACACAGATTCTTTTTTTTTTTTTTAAAAAAAGATTTACTTATTTATTTTAGAGAAAGAGAAAGAGATCACACATGTAGGGTGTGGGGCAGAGGGAGGGAATCTTCAAGCAGATTCCCCAGTGATCAGGAAGCTGGATGTAGGGTTCCATCTCACAACCCTGAGATTAGGACCTGAGCGGGAACCAAGAGTCAGTAGCTCAAGAGATTGAACCACTAAGGTGCCCCCAGACCCTGTTTTATTTTTCATACCTACAATAATCCTATAATTCATAATAACTCCTAAATTATCCCCATTTAAGAGTAGACTAAAGTGTAAACAAGTAAAATGATTGCACAATGTCAGTAAGTAGAAAGTAGAAGAGAAGGGATTTTGATTCCTGTTGGTCCAATGGCAAGTTTTTTGTTTTTACCACTACACCTGTGTGCTTCCTTACCAAGTAGAAGCAGAGATAGGGACCGGCTGAGGAATTAGGAGTTTTGGCAGAACGAGGAGCGATAGAAAAGGGGTAGTTGTAGCTATATCTCAAGAGCCTGTAAACCACTTCATAAAAAGCAAAGTCATTCATTGAAGTCTGAAATGCTCAGCTTCTGTCAAAGAAAAACTTTCTGACTCTTGTTTTCTTTGCCTTTCCCTGCACCAATGTTAGAGGGGCCAGATTCAGCCCAGCAAAGCAGGATGAGGAAGTAGAAGAGCAAGTTTCCAACTCCGCTCTGCCCCCGTTGTGGCCCTTAGTTAGGAAAAGGGAGAAGTTTAAATCAGGTGACAGACTTCAATTATGTCAAACAAGATATTTTTGTTACCCCAAAATTACTAGAAAAACGATAGGTTTTCGCAAACTTATCATCTAGGAATAGAGAAGATCAAGTTAAGGGGACAGTAGGAAAAAAATTAAATTTGTCCTATTTTTTCTGAGTTTTCTCTATTTGAATAAATTGCTGCATTCATACCAACAGAATTATGTTAGAGAAATCTGAAAGATGAGAATACACCTTCGAAAGATTCAGAGATTCAATTTAGTTAGATAAGCATACAAATTATCTCATAATGAAGAAAAAAAATCCAAGATTTCAACCTCCTCCAGTTCTAGAAGTCCCTGCTAATGTCTTACCCATACTCTTATGGCACATGTAACTACTCAGAATATTTTTCTTTTGGTGGGAGCTTTGGCTGCCTTCTATTTGTGAAATACCCTTTATTTTGTGTTCCCTATTGTCTGTTACATGATTTTATGGAGGATTGCGTAAATCTAATAAATGTTCAGAGTAAATTTAGAGAGTTGAGGTCAAATATGTCCCCTTTCTTTATTTTTTAAATTTAAATTTTTAAAAATTTAATTTAAAATTAACATATAATTTAATTTTAAATTGAATTATAATTAACATATAATTTAATTTTAAATTAAATTAACATATAATCTATTATTAGTTTCAGAGGTAGAGATCAGGGATTCATCAGTCTTATATAACACCCGGTGCTCATTACGTCACATGCCCTCCTTAATGTCCATCACCCAGTTACCCCAACCACCCCCACTCCAGCAATCCTCAGTCTGTTTCCCATGATTAAATCTCTTATGGTTTATCTTCTTCTCTGATTTGTCCCCCTTCTTTAAATAACAGGTTTTATAAAAATGTATTTGATAATGTCTTCAACTTTCTTCCATGAATTGTTTCATAGCTAAAGGCTGATTATAGCTGTTTCATAGCTAAATGCTTACTTTTCTCTAAAATAGCATTGTCCAACAGAATTTATGCTGTTCCTGAAATGTCCCATATTTGTGCTCTTTGATGTGGTCACCACTTGTCACATATGGCTATGGAGCACTAGAATATGGCTTGTGTGACAGAGGAACTAAGTATTTAATTTTCATTTAATTTTAAATTAAATGTGAATAGCTGTATGTAATTAGTAGCTACCATGTTGGATAGTACAACTCTAGAAAACACATTTTAAAATTCAGTAAACTTCTGGCTCCTCCAAAACCCCGCATAGATGTTTCATTTTATTGCACTTATTCATTTCATTTTAAAGGGTATTACAGATAATGGAGCTCTTTCTTTTTCTCAAAGGTAAACAGATAAGCAAGCTTCAGCTTAGGGAAGAGATGCTTTTGTAAAGCCTTCATATTTCAGGCTAAAGTGTCCATTTGTCTTCAGTAATATCTGGCTTTGGAAATGTTGCTGCTGTTAGCACTAAATGAAGCCTCAATTTCCATGCGTCAGAGATTGTAATGATGAACATTAGCAGTGTGTGTGGTACACCCAGTGCCGAGCAAGCAGTCACATGTGTTGAGGTCTGTGCTGAACAGTTCTGCCTCAGGATCCCCGCAGATTCCTTGAGTATCCTTTTAAAGACCACTATCTGTTTTAAGAGAGGAACAGATGCATCTTCCCATACAGAGCAATCAGCAGAGTTCAAGAGATGTAGGGCCAGATTATATTCATCTTTTTTTCACAGTGCTGAGTACATTGGTGATACTTCAGCCAGTCTTCCCAGCAACTAGCTTCCCTCTCTTTTGTAAAATTGTTTTCTATTTTGGCTGTTTGGGATCAGGAACTATTGAGTTGTCATGTGAGTGAATTTCTTTCATTGTTTATAGTTCTTTTTAATGCAGTGCTTTAAGGTGTACTAGTATTTCTATCTTAAAACCTAATTTTTAGAAGTCTCTGCCTTTATGAAAAATGCAATTTTTTTTTCTCCTTTGAAAGCAAGGCAATGATTTTAAATTAAAATAAGTTCTTTGGCTCACAGTATTGTCTTCCTTTCATAAGTGATATGCATCTTGTGCCAGGGGTAGAAGATGCATTTTTTGAGAAAAAATGTCTCTGTGTACACACATAGCTTGTAACATATATTGCACCCTCCTTCTAATGCACGTAAATCAATTCTACCCAATAAATAGAACTGGGAGCCTCATTAGAATGCACTGTATATTTATATGGATGTGTGAATATATTATATAATATGGACTTATAGTTATAAATGACATAAAATTGGGCAAAACACTTTAGATGATGGAGAACTGGACCTCACCAAAATGCATTTAGTCTTAGTATATATTTTCTTAGAGCCCCTATATTAAAATTCTCTATAAAATGCCAAAGTCTCCCTGACAACAGTTTGTTTTTCATTCATCACTTGGACATGTCCATTGATAGGAACCTCAGTACTTCACCAGGTAGCCGGTTCTATTGTCAGCTAGCTATTGTTTTTAGAAAAATGTCAGTATAAGGATTGGGCCTCCCCCCCATAACATCTATTTATTGGTTCTATTGAAAAAATCTTTTTGAGTATGGTTAGCCCAGAATGTTATGTTAGTTCCAGGTGTACAACACAGTGATCTAACATCTCTCTGTTATGCTATCCTCACCACAAGCGTAGCTACCATCTGTCACCATACAATATTATTGTAGTATTGTTGACTGTATTCCGTATGCTGTGCCTTTTATTCCCACGTTATTATTTCATAACTGGAAGCTGTATCTCCCACTTGCTCTTACCCGTTTTGCCCATCCTCCCACCCCCTTCACCTCTGGCAACATCAGTTTGGTCTCTGTATTTATAGGTCTGATCCTATATAGGTCTTTATTCATTTATTATTTATTGGCTCTATTTTTGACCATTGTAAGAGATACGTATATAAAGGATCAAAAGATCTATGTGGAAGGACAAACAACTCTCAAACAAATGGTAATAGGCATATTCTATTAGTTTGATTAGTATAAAGTTCTAGAATTTTTAGTGACCAGAATGCCAGTGAACAATATAAATGAAGGGTATACCTTGCACTAAGTAAAAATTTCATTTATGAAAATCTTAATTTGCAGCATGGAAAAAATGGAGGATAGTCATCAATTTTTATAATAGTTTTCATGGATTCAATTTATACATGGATCCAATATAGGATTTTTAAAAATACTGAGTTGTTTTAGTGCACTAAAATATAAATCAATTTATAAAAACTCAATTCACCCTCAATCTTCCTTATCTATAAAGTGATTAATTTACTTTGCATGTTGCATGGTGTTGATGAGAAAAAATAACTTCTCATTTTATGTTGGAACTTGAAGCATAGAGTTTTCTGAAAGACTCCTAAAGGCATGCAATAATAGCTGATGTCTGTATCAAAATCAATATTTTAAAAATCATGTCAAAACTATATGCACTGGTTTGTGACTTTTTAATACCTTCGTTAAAATTCATAGAGATACTATTTATCTTAAAGATCTACAAAATCTCTGAATGAGCAAAATACACATGATACCATTCTCTTAAATTATTTGTTTTTTTTTTTTTAATAGTTCTTCTTGCCAGGGGGAAATTGCTGCACATGTTTATTTAAACATGTACTAAGAAACTTATTTCACCAAGTCTAAATAGTATAGGATCAATACACAGAAATCTATTATCTTTCTATACAGTGAACAAACCAAAAATGAAATTAAGAAAACAAATCTATTTACAATAGCATCTAAAAGAATAAAATACTTATAAAAAACAGAAGAGAACTGCATTTTGTTTGAAACAATAAGGAAGGAGATGCAGTTCCCTTGAGAAAGGTCTTAGTAGAGAAAATTACTGAAAACAGGCAATAAAATGTTAATAAATATCGTAATAAAACTCCATAATATGGTACTAATGTTTCTATTTAGAGAGGAATAATGAGATTAAATAGAGTGGAGAAAAAGTCTTTTTTCTGACTAGAGGACATATGGTCATGTATATTAAGGACGACTCATTCCAGTTGATCTTACTGGCATCTTTTTATTATGACCTTGGAAGAGAAAGGGAAGAAGAGGAGCAAGTATGAGAAATGAAGAAGCTTGTGCAGAAGTTCTTTAGCTTTTCTGTAGAGTCACAGTGTTAGATTAAGAAGTGAGAAATTGATAGTAAACTGAGTATAAGATTTTTCTTGAGGTTCAATAAAGTAAATCAAGTATTAAATTAAGTGATGATTATAAACAAATGAACCTTGAGACAAATCTGAGTCGTAGAGATCTTGCCACTCATTCTTTTTTTTTCCCATAATATTTAATTATTTTACATTATCATTTTAGGGACTAACAGATTTATAGAAAAAGCCATGTTGACTGGATCATAGTTCTTCTATTCTTTTTTTTTTTTTTTTTTTTTGCCTTGAAGCACCATAACTTTGCCTATGTACAATACTCTTCACTTGGAAGGATTTATGATGTTACAGTCTTATTATACTGTGGTAGGGGTGAGGGGTAGGGGAGTGGGGGTGGGGGCAGGAGGTACTGAGTATAGATGCATTCCACAGATGCATTCTCTACCAATCCATATCATTGCTAACTGCTTATTTTACAAGGCAAACACTTCCAAAGCGTTTGGAAATCTGTTGGCAAATTTCTCCTTGGTTGCAAATTAATTTTTGTTCCTTGGTTGCAAATTAGTTTTCAAGGTTAATTTTTCAAAACCTGAAGCAGTGACTATTGATGGCAAGTTGACTAAAATAGATTCAGAGGGGAGGCTTGTTAGCTTTTTTCTTTTATTTTCTGTTCTTTCAGATGGGATGTAAAGAAGCCGTGAGACAGAATTTCATGTCTTGAAATTTCTGGCAAACTATTTTTTTAATGAGATGGCTTTCATAAATACATAAAAAAAAGCATAAGTTTGATTGGTATCCTATCTGGAGGGTGTCTTTAAACAAAGGGAAGCCAGATGATTCAGTTAGAATCTTAAAATTTCACTTTCTCCTGTTGGTGGTGTTCTGAGAAAGTGGGAAATACAGAAGTGGGTTTATAAAAATATTTCTATCCAAAACTATTTCAAAAATAGAATTATTTCCAACAGACACAAAAAGCATATTCATGTAGATTAAAACAATATTAAAACGTTTTTTACATTCAGCAATAACATAAGTAGAATTTTTTCTTGGTTTAAGTTCACTTATTTTAATAAATTTAAAATTGTTGATACTTTCAGTTGACTCCAATACAGTATAATTAACTTTAGTCACCATACTGTACATTATATCCCTAGGACTTATTTTGTATAACTGGAAGTTTGCACCTTTGATCCCCTTTACCCATTTGCCCTCCCCCGACACCCCACCTCTGGCAACCACCACTGTTGAATATTTCGGTAAAAGATTTCTGACAGGTTTTAAACAAATTGCCATAAAAAGTTAGAAGATTTTTTAAAAAAGGAAATACCATTTTAGGATGTTTAGTCTAATTAGCAAAGAAGTTGCTTTCTCAAAGGCTTAAACATTTTAGACGTTTGATTCATGATGCCATTAAAAAGAGAAGGCACATACTGCAATACAAAATCATTTTTTAAATTTTTGTATTCAATGTCAGCTTTGTCACAAAAATATTATCATTCAGATACCTCAAATTGTGTAATCATAAAATTATTTTAAACATCTGACAACTATACTTTGATATAATTATGCCTTTGTGTGACATAGAACTAAATTCTCAGTATATCTTTGCTTGATATTTAATTTAATAAAAACATCAGCTAGAGAGAGGAAAATTATTACAGATCCTACAGAAATTTAAAGGACTATAGGCACCTTTATTCCAAGAATTTCACAACTCAGATGAAATAGATCAATTTCTTTTTTATTTAAAACAGTTTTCTCCAGTAAATTTGACACACAATGTTATCTAAGTTTCAGGTATGCAACATAGTGATTAAATATCTCTGATATGCTGTGCTCACCACAAGTGTGGCTCCCATCTGTCACCATACTACGCTACTACGATACCTTTAACTCTATCACCTAATCCATACCTTTTATTCCCGTGATTTATTCATTCCATAACTGGAAGCCTGTATCTCCCACTTGCCTTTACCTATTTTGTCCATCCTCCCACCCCTTTACCTCTGGCAAACCATTCATTTATTCTCTGTATTTAAAGGTCTGATTCTGCTTTTCGTTTATTCATTCGTTTTGTCTTTTAGATTCCACATATAAGTGATATCATGTAGTATTTGTCTTTCTCTGTCTGACTTGGTTCAGTTAGCATAATACCCTCTAGGTCCATCCCTGATTTTTGCCTCTTTTGTGACTGAGTAATATTTCATCGTGTGTGCATGCGTATGTGTGTGTGATATATCACATCTTCTTTACCCATTCATCTACCGATGGATACTTAGGTTGCTTCCATATCTTGGCTATTTTAAATAATGCTGCAGTGAACATAGGGGTGCATATATCTTTTCAAATTAGAGTTTTAATTTTCTTTGGGTAAATACCCAGTCGTGGAATTATTGAATCATGTCTTATTTTTAATTTTTTGAACAACCTCCAGAATATTTGAATGTACACTTCACAAAATTGGTATACAAATGGCCAATAAGCATATAAAAAATGCTGAGCATAATCAGTCACCAGGATAATGCAAATTAAAACCACAGTGAGTTATAACTATATAGTTTCTGCAACAACAAAAGGATTTTTTAATGTGTTGGCAAAGATGTAGAACATTTGAAAGTCACACTCATTGCTTGTGGGAGTATCAAAATGTATTATTTTGAAAAACATTTTGTCAGATCCTTGTAAAATGAAACATACACTTAACATATGACCTAGAAATTCCACTCTTAGATATTTAACCAACAGAAAAGAAAATAAGTTACAATGATCATGGCACCTTGCATCATAATAGCCCCAAACTGAAAACAACCAAATGTCAATAGGTCAATGGCTAAAAAATGATGGTACATTCACACAATGGAATAGTACACAGCAACAAAAAGAACAAACTAAATACACATGCAACAACATAAATGAGTCTTAAAAAGTGAGGCATAAATTAATTCAGACATAAAGAATATATACTGCATAATTCCATTTATATTAAATTTTAGAACAGACAAAACTATAGTAACAGCAGATCAGTGTTTTCCTGGGGCCAGGGTGTTGATCACCAAGGGTTAATAGCAAACAGTTTGGGATAATGGAAATGTTCTACATCTTCACTGGGGCCATGGTGGTTACCCAAATGTATGCATTTGTCACAGTTCATAATCAGGACAATGAATA
This sequence comes from Vulpes lagopus, assembly GCF_018345385.1. NCBI lineage: Eukaryota > Metazoa > Chordata > Mammalia > Carnivora > Canidae > Vulpes > Vulpes lagopus. The sequence continues at coordinate 96,034,400 of NC_054824.1, read as the reverse complement.
TGGGTGAATTTTTATCATATTTAAATTGTACTTCAGTAAAGCTTATTAAAAATGAGGTAAAATATTTCATCTTGGACAGAAAGAATTTATAAAAACTTCATTTCGAGTCCATGATTTGGGTGAAATCGTTAAACCATTATTGGAATGGATTTCCTGCTTACGGCATATGATAACAGTAATATATAACTGGCATCATTTAACTATTTACGAAGTTGCACAGTTAATGGAGCCAGCCCACTATCAGCTATCATTTCACATTTCATAGGTTTACAAAAATAAGTGAAATTAACTTATAAGGATAATCTTTGGTCTTAATGAAAAGTTATGCTTGATAGAGTTGTACAGCTGTACATATCTTTGAGCAATTTCTCTTAAAATAGTTCTTAACTTTTGAAGTAAGTGCTGATGATACTTCAGCAGATTCCGGCATCTGGTTTTCCAGAAGTCAATGAAATCACCATGGCTCCAAATGTAGATGGTAAGCACTGAAGCACATTGCAAGTTGCAAGTGTATCATCAATTCTCTTGAGAAACAGAACTTTGGTGCTTACTTTAAAAAATAAACATCCACTTATGCATTTTTTTAGCTCATTATTAATGAAACAGTTTATTGAAAACAAACTAAAAAGCATTACCAAACGACAAGATAAATAGGTATGCCATAAACCTCCAACCCGCTGGGGTCGCAGTGTTCAGACTGTTCACACAGCAGAACGGCTCAGCCTCTGTTCCCTGCACGTGTTTCATGTCTAGCCAGCCTGTAAATTTCCACTTTTTCCCATGAACCCTGCTATCTGGCCATGTGGCATCTTCTTGCATTTCTCCAGGGGAAATTCAGGGCCTGCTTTAACAGCGTGTGACAAGCAACGTTCACACAGGGTCCTGCAATCAGATGGACCCAAGCTTGTTAAAAATCCTACTTTTGCCCTCTTGAAATTCTTAGTAATTTTATCTTTGAAACTGTGTTTTGTAAGTGAGATCTGAGGGGCTAAAGAAGCATGTGCGTGAGCAGAGGAGTGACAAATAACAAGATGAGATTAAAGAAAAGAAAAGCAACACATTTCTAAACAGGGCAGAAAATTCTGGTTTAATTTTCTTCCTAATCGTGATGGCTAGCAGCTTTTATTTCCACAGATGGAGACATACTTCAAGTTTTAATTCTGATATTGCTGTTCTTCCCAGATTCTTAAGTGCCCCCACTATTTTGGGGGTGAAGCTGTTCTAAGAATTGTAAAGCAGGGCTTCGTATTTTATAGGCCACCCATCATTTGCTCTATGAAAGCCTTGTCATGTTGGAAACAAACTGGGCATTTTTTCAGAGAAGATTTGTTTGTTCCTAGACATTTACTTCTTTAAATCAAAATTGAAGATTTTAGATTATAAAAGCAGCACACATTTATTGCAAAAAGAACAGGAACACAGAAATATATGAGACACCAAAATTGAAAAGGCGTACACTTACCCTTTCTGCCCCATAATTCTGCTTCCTAGGGAGAGCCACAGGGAATGGTCAGCATCCATCCTTTGGAATGCGACTCTGTGTGCGTGTCTTGTCCTTTCCTCTAACTTGCCTTTTTACTTTCAACACGTACTGCAGTTATCCCCCCACGGGCCGTCATATGTATATGAGTCATATATATATATATCATATGTGTATGTCATATATGTATCTCCTGTATTTTTATGACTATATTACAATTTTTTAAACCTACCCCAAATTAGTTATTTGTAATTTTTCAAATTTTAAATAACCTGTAATGCACAGATTTTTTTTACATTCATTATTTATAATACACTTTAAAGGCATAAAAAGACAAAGGACAGAAAGGCATAAAATGGCTCATTTTGTTGTGAATTATTAGGTATATTATGACAACTATTTACTGGTGGATCCTATCAAGAATAGCATGTCTCAAAAAAAAAAAAAACAGAATAGTAGCCGAGAATTAATGCTTTAGGCTAATCCATTATTATTATAATTATTTTTTTTAAGATTTCATTCATTCATTCATGAGAGACACAGAGACAGAGAGAGGCAGAGACACAGGCAGAGGGAGATGTAGGCTCCATGCAGGGAGCCCGATGTGGGACTCGATCCGGGGTCTCCAAGGATCACACCCTGGGCTGCAAGTGGCACTAAACCACTGCGCCACCAGAGCTGCCCTTAATTTTTTTATTTTTAGCTTAATCCATGAGATCTGAAAATAAAGGTCCTGCTTCATTGTTCTTAATACTAAGTATGATAATGATAATGATAATCATGAGTTTACTTTGATGGTCGTGAAGGTCATTCTTTTAAAAGTTGGCCCCCCGCTGCCCCCTTTCCTGAATCAGTACCTTGGGACAAAAAATCAGAAACTCCCCTGGAGAGTTGCCCTAATCATATTCAATGAGCAGTAGGAAAAGCTTAGTTTTCTGCACCTGAGGCTTTACCACTTTTACTGAGAAGTAAGATCATAAGGATTGAAGTCTAAAAGGTGTTCTTCTTTATGACTCCTGTCCAACTTCAGATTTTACACACGTTGAAACTCTCATTAAGGTTGCTGTTGTGATACATGCCTGGAAGGAGAGAATTGACAGTTATTTTGATCAACAAGAGTTGACAGTTGGGATTTTGGCTTTTCTGATAGTGTTACTTTAACATTCAGCACAGAATCTTCCAGACGCCACAGACAATCACTCATTTGTAGACCGCAGGTCTATCAAGTAGGCCCTGGCTTTGCACTTCCTTTGACTGTCCTGCCATCCCTCTTCCCATCTGGGGTTGAGCCATTATCTCTAACCCCACTTTATATCAAGGGGTCCAAGAAAACTTGTTCTGTGTGGGCACTCGGTATGATTTTTCTAACACCAGTTTGAAATATCAGTAAGTTTCCAGCTTCCCTTCCCCTCCTGCACATCTGTCTGGTTGCTGATTCTAATCCCATTGAAGCATTCTGTCTTTTTTCTGTTGCTTTCTTTCTTTTTTCCTTAGCCTCTCTCTAGGATTTATCTTCACTCCTCAGACTTATAATCAGTATCAAATAAAAACAAAGCCAGACAGAGGTAAGGAGGGAATTTACTGCAATAGGAAGGAAAGGGACCAGGGTTAGTAGGGAAAGGGACACTATTGCAATATGGAGAAAGCTTGGGCCAGAAGCCCTCAAGCATCTCACTGGTTAGTGAGAAAAAAGCTTTGCTTTTATATGAAGGAGTAAACAAGGCTGAAAGAACCAGGTTGGCGAAATTGGATGCATGAGAGTGGCTGTGAATAGACCGTTGATCAGAGAACATTCTGCCCCGAGGTCCGTCTATTTTCAGAAGTGTCCATTAGAAGGGGTTCTATACTGGCTGGATCAAAAGCCACAGGCTTGGAGTGGAAAGTGAATCAAAAGCCAGTGGCCTGGAGGAAGGAAATGTAACCCATTTACTTAACAAGCATTTTGTTCTGACTTATCAGCGGAGACCAGTCAGCTAATCATTTATGAGGCGAAGCATGGGAATTTGCAGGGTCTATGTCTGGCTTTGTCATAGGTAGATGAGGGGCCGTCTGTGTATCTCTTTTAAGTCATGGGAAGGGTGTCTCTTTGCAGTAAGACATTGTCTGGAAGACTAAAGGTGGAGGAAATTTTGAACTTTTGCTGTTTTCCGGGATCAGAGTTCAAGCAAAATTTACCGTTGTTCTCGGTTATCCTCATTTCTCTTGTCCCTAGTCTGGCTTCTTTTCAGAAATGTGCTTTCTGACTCCCTCATGCCTGGGTTTGTCTTTATCTTTCTCAGCTCTTATCTTACATACTTTTTTTCACCTTAAAAATTATATTGCTATTATTTTTAAGAAATATTTTTTAACTTATGAAGGCAAAAAAAAATCTCAAAAAAAATACAGAAGTCTGTATTAAAAATGAAAATACCACTTCATTTTTTAAAGTGTGTTCCCTTTTCCAAACCACACTCCATTTATATTACGATAAAGAAGACTAAAACTAAGCTATGAACAATTATCTTATGTTGTAATATTGTTCTGTGATTTTAAACACTTTCATGAAGTGAAACATGCATTTGACTGGCTCTCTGAACTCCATGGGTAACTCTAAATGAAGGCATATCTGTATGCAAGAGCTCCTGTGAGGTTCAGGACTTTGCCTCCCACCATTGTTAAGCTCTGATTTCCTTTGCATTGGCTTTATTTTACCAAGTAATGAAAAAGATGGTCACTAGCAGTCCAAACCTTCATTCTGCTCAATGAAAAATTCTAGATATTTTTCTCCGGTTAAATTCTGGACTTGGATCTCATTGTCCTCAGCTGAGCTGTGTTTTGCTCCCTGAACCAGATACTATCCATCTGACTGCCCAAGTAAGTCTCTTTGAAGAGCTGAGGAGTATAGGGTGGTCTGCCCTGGAGCAGTATCAACCAAGAGCTCCAGGTTTGGCTTTCTAAGTGACACCTGAGAGTAAAGTGTGGGAATGGGAAGGGCAGGATGACAATCTTTAAAAAAATATATATGATTAAGTGAAAGTTTTAAGGACATACCTTTCATTTGAAAATAATTTTTGTATAAAAGTAAAATACATGTAGATGATGCAAGTGGTGTTCAAAGAGTTATGGTGAAAAATGACTGATCTTTCTATTTATTCCCTTACCTTAGATTCACTATTCAGAGACAACAATTTTTACTCTTGCACTTGTTTGCTGTTACTTACTCCCAAACCTTTCACTGATATGCTAGCATTAACATTTGTTTCTCACCATTCAGTGTTGCTACTGAAAACACTGCTGTCATTTTTTTTTGCTGAGTCTTGTTAATGGTCTGTTTCCTTTGGATTCCTTTAAAATGTTTTTAACTTGGTATTCTAATATTTCACTTAAGTTTGCCTAGGTTTGGGTCATTTGTAGGGCCTTTGATAGGCCCCTCAGTTCTAAAAGTTGTTTCTGTAGTAACTTTCTCTCCTTAAAAATTGTCTCTTTCTGAAAATCTTGTTGACTGGATACCAGGTTTCCTGGATTAATCCTCTATATCTCTTATCAGAAAAAATAGTATCTTTTATCTCCTTTTCTTATTGTTTGAATTCACTTTCATTGTCACCTCTTTAGAAATTTATAGTTTGGGCATTGGGATTTTTTATTTCAAAGAAATCGTATCACTTTCCATAACCTTCATATTTATGATTGTTTTATCTGCTTGAAGATATTAATATTTTTTTAAAAGTACATATTTATTTTGTTATTCTTTGTCCCCTGAATTAACTGTTTCTGTTTTCTTCGAGTCGTTTTTTTCCTGTTGGTTTATTTCTCTCTCTCTCTCTCTCTCTCTCTCTCTCTCTCTCTCGATAAAGTAGGTTGTCCCTGAAAGCTTGGTAACTTTTGATCGTCTGTTCATGTTTACAAATGAAACAATAGAAAGGTGATACTATTCCATCATAGGTGGATTAGATCTTCCACCAGTGGTGTTCTTTCAGAGGGCTGAGGGCTGAGCTGGCTGTTAGGCTGTGAGACTGCACATGCCAGTATGTCTTTGGGGCTTTTCAGTTTCTTTAGGGGAGAAGTTTGATTCAATGCCTGGGAGAAGTTTAACTGGTGAGTTTTATACATTAGGTGTCAAGTCAACTGTTTTATTAAACTTAAATTTTTTCTTCCAGTTTTCAGCCTCAATTCTTACCATTGCATTCCTGAGTACTTGACGTTTCTGAGTGGGGAGCCTCTTGAGATTCTGCAGGGAGAGGGTATTTCTTTACCTGTGTGTTCTTCTGTGAGCACTCCAGGCTATGCTTCTTCTCTCCTCCTTCCTCAGTCATATACTCCACCCACTCCTCATGTTCTAGAGGATTTTTGAAATCCATTCTCTATCAGTGTAGCTCCCCTTACCCCATTCTCTCAATTGGTATTTACAACCTTTTGATTCATACACCTTTATTTATTGGGGTCTTAGGAGAGAAAGGAAATAATGGTGAATCAAATGTGCCCTGTTAATTCAAAAAATTTTCAAAGTTTTCTTCTCAAGCATCAACAGTCTTACCTGGTGTAGCTGAAAACCTGATTACCATAAGGCTCTTTAAATATATGCATTCAGGAATTTACAGCAAAAATCTGCAAATGAAAATTATTATCTATTCATTTTACTTATATACATATATGTACGTATATAGATAATGTTATATATAACATTGAAATCATTTGACATCCTGTGTGAATGAATGTTCCTTAAATTTACAACATTTTGGAGTCTGAGACATTTGCTGCTCAATGTTCTCACTACAGTGTTCTTGTCATGTAAGGGACAATGTCCTAGGAATAAGATGTCTTCAACTACAGTGTTCTTGTCATGTAAGGGACAATGTCCTGGGAATAAGATTTTTCACTATACTCTTTAAGTTAAATGATTTGGACATATTATTCAACATCTTTTAGCTTTACTTTCCTGGAGAGGTTGGATTAAATAAGTCATTTTTAAAGTCCTTTTATTGCTAGAATTCCATATTTCTCTAATTCTAAATAAAATTGGTTATTAAACCAACATTCTAAAGACCAGTCAAATGTCAGGAACAGTGTCAATGTGAGGCATATAGTTGATGCGCAAAATTTTTTCCTGAATGAAAACAATTGCAATTGGAATTTACATTCACTCATTCAGTCAAATCAGTGAGCCAGTATTTACAAAATGCTTTCTAGAGCTGGGCACAGATTGGAGGTGATTGGAGGTGATTGGAGGTGAAGTAATGACTAGACAGTTGGAGAGTCTGCCCTTATGCAGCATAGGTTCTGGTAGGAAAAGACAGATTATAAGATAGTAGGAAAATATGTATTCAAAACAGGGGTGATAGGTGCCGTAAGGGGACTAAGTAAGGTTAAGAAAATCTTGGCAGATGGTTTTGCTTTTGAGGTAGAGTGATGAAAAAGGCATCTCTTATGAGGTGATATCTCTAAACTGAGACTTGAAGGAAGGCAAAGAGCCTGCTGAAAGTTGAGCTGAGAAGGAATGTTCCAGGGAGAGGAAACAGTGCAAAGATTTTTAAGTGTTGAGACACTGAATGGAGCTGTCTGGAGTCTGGTGATGAAGGAATGGTTGGGATGGTTGGCTGGAAACAGACTATGAAAATCTTCTCAACCAAAGTAAGGAGTTTTAGGTTTTATTCTAGGCTTAATGTGACTCATGAGAAGGGTTTTAAAGTGTGCTATGATATGAACCGATTTATACTAAAAGAAATTTTAACTTGTTTGCTGTATCAAGAATGGAGCCAGCTATTCTATTTATGTTATGACTTACTCTCTCCTGGCATTTCTCATTGCCATTGTTTGGTTACTTTTTCTTCTTAGTACTTATCATCATCAGAGAAACTATATATATTTACTTCTTGTTTAGTATATGCTATTCCCATTGGAATGGAAGTTCTGTAAGAGGTTGAGATTTTTGTCATTTTTGGATCCCCAATAGATCGAAAGGTCTCCAGCACATGGTATACTTTCAATAAATATTACCAAATTAATATTTTTTGTAGGGATAGGGCTTAAGCAGAGTGGTAAGCTCAGATAGAAAGCTACATTAAGAATCTGTATGATACACACACACACACACACACACACATATATAGTGTTTTATTTTTTATTTTGTTTGCTGATTTATTTTTTTTTTTTAAGATTTTTATTTATTTATTTTGGGGAAAGGCAGGAGAGGGAGAGAGAGAATCCCAAGCAGACTTCCCACTGAGCACAGAGCCCCATGTAGAGCTTGATCTCACAACCCTGAAATCATGGCCTGAGCCAAAACTGAGTTGGATGCTTAACTGCTTAACTACCCAGCAACCCATGGCATATGAACACTATTTTAGACAAGAGTGATAAGAATGGAGATGGAATAAAGTAGAATTCAGACTTCACTTGGTAGATATAATTGATGGTATTTGCTGCTAGGTTGAATGCAGGAAAATTGGGAAATATGAGAACTCAAGAATGGCTTCCTAGATTTTTTTTTAAATTAAATTTGCCAACATGCAGTACATCATCAGTTTCAGATGTAGTTTTCAATAATGCATCATTTGGTTATAATACCCAGTGCTCATCAGATCATGTGTCCTCCTTAATGCCTGTCCTAGATTTTTATTTAGCTACTACATGAGATTATGGTATCATTCTCTGAAATGGGAAAGGTAGAGAAAAAAGCATGTTTTGGGGAAGATGTTAGTGGGACTCAAGATGCTCTTTCAATACCACGTGGAAATGTCAAGTGCACATTTGGCTATATATCTGATACTCAGAAGAGAGGTCTCTGGGAGAATAAATTTGGTAGTCATCAAAATAAAGATGGCATATAAAGCTATGGATTTTGATGAAATTTTATAGAATAAGAAAGGTAGAGAACTCAGGACCAAGAAATAGGTTTTTAATATTTAATGGAGAGGCTATCAAGAGAAATGGAAAAAGATGTGTGCATATAGTGAGACTGGGCAGAGCCATGTCATGAAGGAGAGCAAGGAAGGTGAGTGAAGAAAGGCATGAACAACTCTGTTGAATGCACCTGGGTGGCAATATGATGAGAACATAGTTGTCCATTGGTTCTTGACGAGAGTGCATGAACTGTAGTGCTTTGAATGAAAACCAGGTTAGAAATGGTTGTAAGGGGAATCAGAACTGAGGAAGGAAAACCTTTCCTTGTGAATAGGAGCAAGAAATGTAGCAATAGGTAAAGGGGATGTATTAGTTCAGGAATGAGGGGGATAACCACGGGAGTAAATTCTAGCTATGTGTCCCAGTGATCAAAGCTATTTAATTACATTATTTCTCAAGATATCTTCAACTTTAGTAGTTCCAATGTCAAAAGGGTGACTTGTCTCCACATGCAAAATGAACTGAGGTAATATCTGAATCTCAGGTATTATGGCTTACTGTCACAATGGAGCTTTGCCCAGAATTTTGGCTCTTTTTGCCACATGACTCTATGCAAGCTTGTGTTAATTCATCTATTGTAGGGGAACAATGATATTTATTACCTGGGGTGGTTGTGGACATGAAGTGAGATAATGTCTGTTTGGATTGACTTATTTTTGTCTCTACTAACAGATCAAGTGGACATTTGCTGAAATATGTATGACAGTACCCAACTGACTGTAGTGCAGCTAGTATTTTATTCTCTTAGCAGTGCTAGATAATAAATGCTTTGAAGGAAGAAACTACATTTTACCCATTTTGCTGCCTTAGTACCCAGCAGTTTAGTAAGTTCAGTAAAGAGCTGGTGCTCAGTATATGTCTAAAAAAAAGAGAAAGGAAAAAAAGGGGAAAAAAGTAACTTCTTATGAATTATAAAGCAAAAACAGAAATGATTGTTTTCATTCTGACTTTGTAGTTCTGCCTTTGATACAATGGAATGTGGAATGATTTCCTTACAAAAAATCCATTTGGCACTGGAATTGAAAGAGATGCTTAGAAACACCCATGTGTTTCTATCTTTCATATCTGCCTGAAATCACACAACTGGGTTTTAGCTTCCAATGTTCTTATGTCTGTTATGACTAGACAGACAATTTATTGTAATTTTACCTATAATCATGTTTTGATATCAGCATTTCCTTTCAGTCTTTAGGATTTGTTTTAAAAGGCTGTTGGGTTTGATTCCTACATGTTTTAGTCTTTTATTACATGTTCTAAATGAGTCCATTATGTTCACAAGGATTCCTTAAAGCCCAGGTGTTAGGGCCATCATGAAGTTCTAGGAAACACGACCCCCAAAAGTATTTTCCATTGTCTCAAATTGTTGAAATTAGATCTTAAAGATATCTTAAGATTTTGGTTTAGATGTGTTTGTATACTCATCTGTCTTATTTTGTCATTAACTCTTCTTTCTCGTACCTGTTGTGCTGTCTTCATGATTCTCCTGTTTGAAGAATTGGGGTAGCTTAAGAATACAAAATGGAAGCTTCAGCCAACATGCGTTCTTCAGTCAGCCTATAGGGACAGGTCTTTCGTTTCATTGTGTCCTGAACAGGGAGATACATGGACCTCTATGGACAAATTAGACTTTAATTAAGTTAGTTTAGAATTAAGAGAAAGTATCTTTTTGTTTGATTGGAAACAATTGAAATTAATGAGATGAAATATTTGAGTTCAGCATTTCTCTTTTGCCCATTGATATGTTTCTGCATCTAAATTTAGGTTGTTTTTTTTTTAACGCCATGTTCTCTAAGAATCAGAAAAAGGACATTTTCTGCCTTTTAGAGAATATTGACATATCTATAAAAATTATTACAGAGTTTAGTGGGGTTAAATTATATATTAAAAGATAAAAAGATAAATCCTGGATCTATATCAAACCCTGGTGTCAGATCACTGAGGTTCATTAGGTTGGAATTGGTTTTCAGAGAATATTATATTCATGGGAGTGGCTATCTCTTTATGTATCAGATTTATGGGGCTGTATAGTAATTGGCAAAATATATTGCTTAATTTCACTCCTGAGGATAAAATCTAAGTGAAAAATCTGAATTGCCTGCCTAGTCTCCAAAAACTACTACAAGCAACAAATTCCTCAAATTCCAGGAACATTTAACACAGCATGAATTTAAAATAGTGAAAAATGAAAACAATGTCAACAGTCAAAATAAGGAAAGAATTAGGCAAAATATTGTGTAGACACAAAGAGAACGTGTAACGAGATATTGGTTGGTAATAAACTAGGTGAAAGGCTTGCATTGCAGTTTTAGATATGAGAAGCAGTCACAATTTTTATATGTGGAAGAGTTAAATTAAGTGAAGCATATGCAGAGAAAATAGATGAGAAGGAAATTCGCCAACATTTATCAGTTATTGTGCCTGGTGGTTTAAGTATTTTTCTTTATAACTTTATGTGCTTGATTTTTTTCTACAATGGACAAGTGTTAACTTTTATCATCAAAAAAAGTTGAAATAAAGTTGCGTATAAACAGCTTAGTTTAGGGATGATGATTCATCTTCTCACAGCGGTCACTTGTGATAGCCTCTTGATGTGGTGTCTTCCTGTCTGAAAGTATTTCTTGTGTTTTTTAAACCCTTTGATCCCATTCACTTTGAAAGCAGCATGACCTTGCAAGCCTGGGGTTTGCAGCTTTCTTACATGAATGATTTTCAGACGTGATTTTTTTTTTTAAATCAAGGTGAGTTTTGTAAAATGCTATTTTCCCTTTGTATCTAGAAATATATTTATGCTAAAGGTTTAACCACAAGCCAAGTGTGGAGTAATTTGGTTTGGTGGTTACTAAGCTATTGATAAATGTCTTCCATTATTAGGTTGAATTTGCTTTTTAGTTTCATTCTGAAAATGGTGAAACTCTTCTTGGAAAAGTGAACTTCATCTTTAGCTGAGAATGAAATCATGTATTCTGTGGCAAAATTGTAGTATACCCCAACTACTTCCAAAGAGGATTTGGGACAGAATTACTGAATATATTACTGAGCTGTCTCCTGGAAAGTCCTCTCTCTATGTATTTTATACACTTACCTAATAAATCTTTATTGCCTAATTTAATCACTAGTTTAGTTTTAAAACTTTGGGACATTTTTTCATTCATGTATTCAACAGACATGGAATGAGCACGTAGTATGCAAGAGATGCTAGATCCAATATTCCAATGTATTTAAGTATATTAAGAGTCTAATTGGTTAGGTGAAAAAACAAAATGCAAATGAGAAAATATTTTGATCGTCTATGTAGAAATATATGTAGCTATATGAGGGCAGGATTTTTTGTCTGCTTTGTTGTCCCTAGCTCCCAGAACAATTTCTGGAAAATAGCAAATGTTCAATAAGTATTTGTTAAATACGTGAATAAATGAGTGGGCTAATGTGGTGCTGAGAGGCACACGGATGACAAGAAGAGGACATTTTATCTAAAGGCCTGGAAATGGGAGATAGACAAGATGAATTTGAAAGAGTTATCACTAACTGGTGTCTATTCCCACGGAGAATAGAGAGCAGGCCCACTTTTGTCTATGCGGTCATAGTTTGTTGTTTTCTTGCTCTCCCCCAATGCACTACTCCTCCTATCTTCTGCTTTGTATGTTGCAGAGGTAGTGTGGAGAATTCTTTCTACAACCTTATTTATATACAAACTTTGTACATCGGGGTTCTGTCTATTGCTCTTGGTCCCTTGAGAAACTTAGTGTGAAAGCTAATATTTCCATTTCTGCTTGCTCACCATTCTCTTTGGAAGTTAGACAGAACTGATTTTATTTTTGTTTTAATTGGGCCTTAAGTTCCTAAACAGAGTGGAAGACAAAGAAACCTTTTGATTCATTAAAAACAATGGCATCCCACAATTCCACTGCCTAGTATTTACCCAAGAGAAATAGAATCATGTTTCCACCAAAAAAAAATATGGAAGGATATTCACAAGAGCTTTATTCATCATAGTCAAACGTGAAAACAATCCAAATGTCCTGTAAGAGGGGAACTGATACCCAAATTGAGGCATATTCATACATTAGAATAGTATACAGCAATAAAAGGAATGAACTACCTATATATAGAGCAACAATATATATCTCAAAAATAAATGTTAAGTGAAAAAGTCCAGTGAATACGTATATAGTATTTAGAACAAAATTATTCCATTGGTATGAAGTTCAAGAACAGTTAAAAAGCAAAAATGTATGGTGAAAAAATTGGGAAGTTATTGTGTGAGGACAAAAGGGGTGGAAAGAAATGACTAGAAAAGGCACATGGGAATTTTCAGGGGTGATGGAAGTGTTCTATGTTTAGTTTGGGGTGACATGGATATATACAATTGCCAATATTTATCAAAATAAACACTTAAGATCTGTGTATTTTATTTTATGTAATTTAGGACTTAATTTTTAAAAATAAAAAAAGGGAAACTATTTTGAGAATTAAAATATAAGACAATTCAGCACAAGTAATAAGTATTTACTAAGCACCTCTAACTCAGCCACTGTTCAAGGAGTTAGAAATATAAACATGTATAAGATGTATAAGAAAGAGTATCTTTAAAAAAAAAAAAAAAAAAAAAGAGTATCTTTCCTGATGAATTCACAGTCTAGGAAGGAGAACAGATGTGAAAAAACAGACATTGACAAAGATTTAATATACACAAAGCTCCTCAGAAATATATTTCTAGGATATACCTAGGCATGAACTAGATTACATTTTAGGATTGTATTTATAATATAATAATTATCTTGGGTACAGACTATATTCAGTCGGCCAAATCCTATAGTTATGCTGTGATAGACAGCCTCCAGGGTGGCCTCTGATTGTATTCCTATCCTTGTGGTGATCCCTTCCATAATGTACTAGGTTTGGTCTCTGTGACCAACAGCTTATGGAAGAGGTGAGGGTAGGTCATATCCAAGATTAGGGTATAAAAGGGCAGCCCAGGGCAGCCCTGGTGGCTCAGCGGTTTAGCGCCGCCTTCAGCCCAGGGCGAGATCCTGAAGACCTGGGATCGAGTCCCATGTCTGGCTCCCTGCATGGAGCCTGCTTCTCCCTCTGCCTGTGCCTCTGTCTCTGCCTCTCTCTCTCCCTCTCTGTTTCTCTCTCTCTGTGTCTCTCTAATAAACAAACAAACAAACAAATAAATAAAATCTTTAAAAGGGCAGCCTGGGTGCTCAGTGGTTTGGCACCTGCCTTCAGCCCAGGGCGTGATCCTGGAGACCCGGGATTGAGTCCCGCATCAGGCTCCCTGCATGGGGCCTGCTTCTCCCTCTGCCTGTGTTTCTGCTATCTCTCTCTCTATGTCTCTCATGAATGAATAAATAAAATCTTAAAAAAAAAAAAAGATTAGGGTATAAAAGATTGTGGCTTCTGTGTAGGGTACTGGCTCCCACCTCTCTCTCATCAATCACTTTGGGAGAAGCCAGCAACCATGGGAAAATGTGTACGGAGGCAGCCATAGAGAGGCCTGTGGAGAGAAATGGAGTTCTGTGACCAATATGAGGAAGTAGTGCCTTCCCAGAACCGCATGAGTTACCTTGAAGGCACATCCTCCTCTCTTTAGGTCTTCAGATGACAGTGGCTGCCCTCTTGACCATACCTCATTGGAGACATTGAGCCAGACCATCCAGCCAAGCCAATCCTGAATTCCTAACCCACAGAAATGATAAAATAATAAGTCTTTATTATTTCAAACTGCTAAGTATTGGGGCAATTTGTTATATAGCAATAAATAACCAATACATATGATCTTTCTAAAATGTAGAAGACATGAGTTCATGGGTTAGTGAATCGTTCCTATAAATTATAGATTGATCACCTCAACTTTTCAGTTTTCCTAAAATGCTAATTAGTTAATGACTGGAAACCAAAAGATTTCTGAAAAATTTGTACAGTTTGGGGCACCTGGGTGGCTCAGTTGGCTAAGCATCTGACTCTTGGTTTTGGCATAGGTCATGATCTCATGGCTCCTGGGATTAAGCCCCACGGCAGGTTCAGTGCTCAGTGGGGAGTCTGCTTGAAGATCCCCTCCCTCTGGCCCTACCCCCACTTCTGTGTGTATGCATGCTCTCTCAAATAAATAAACCTTAAAAAGAAAATTTTGTACAGTTTAATTCCCAATTTATATCCAGAGAACAGTTTACTTACTCAAAAAATCTAGTCCTTTGACTAAAAACTTATGGTATATATCAATCTAGCTACCAAACTAAAACATGCAAAATCATAATTTAATAAAATTTAATTGCTTCTCAAGTATGAAAGGTCAATTTTGTATTATTGAATTTATTAATGAAAATTAAAATGAATTCAAATTAATATTCACAAGTAATCTTCACTTTGAACTTCAAAATATATAATATAGTTCGAAGTCATTATCGCTTAGAGACCACAACTTAATTAAAAAAATTTGCAGGGGTGATTTAGGCTGATTTTTAAATTAAGGCAACAGAATATGAAATTTTAGAGTAATTGAGATTATTGCTTTGGCACTTTGGATGACCAGCCTTTATTCTTTCTTAAATCTTTAGATTTTAAAATTATACCACCCATGACAGATATTATTAAACTTAGTCAGAACTCATTTTTGCATTAAGAAAACAGATCTTGGTGGCTGTCACTGGAAGAATGTTATATATCCTGAAGCATGGAAAGACCCCCTTTTCTCTGCAGTGAAGCAGAAAAAAGGATGCTGATCCTTGCTGAAGAATTCCTACCAGGTCTCCCCCCTAGGGTTCGGATAGCTAAAGAATTGAGTAGGCAATGGGATTATTTCTTATTTCTGAGAGGCTGGATGCTCTGACACGCTGTGAAGTTTGATATTATTTCTTGTTTAGTTCCAGACCAATAATTCTTAAACTTTGGCATGCATCTGAATCTCATGGAGGGCTTATTAGAACACAAATTGCTGAGCCTCATTCCCAGAGATTTAGGTTTAGTAATTCCAGTGTGTGGCATAGGAATTAGTTCCCTGGTGATTGTGTTGCTGCAGATCCAGGTATCACATTTCAAACCACTGATAGATTGCATTATTTTTGTTTGTCTTTGGGAGAGCTGTGTTTGTGTTTGTAGGGTGGAGAGGAGGGAGTTAAACTACATTTATTGGACAGTTTGGTAGTTTGGTAGAACCTTGAAAGTGAATTTTGGCCAATGTGGGTACAATATTAGATGCCACCTCCAGCTCCCACCCCTAAATGTCCCATGTGATCCTCTATATTCTTGTAATTCCTTAGGCAGCTGAATGCAAAATATTAAAGTAGTGGCTTTTGAGAAAATCTTCCATGCTTTCTTCTGCTAATTATTCTCTTTTGAAAAAGACAGTGGAACCTAAACTGCCCACTGTGAACTGTGTCATGTGATTACTGAAGTCATGAATTTGGCTTGGGCAGCAGAAGAATCTGATCCTGTAGAAACAAGGTTATCAGGTTCAAGCATGTCCTGAAATGTAAGTGACATGAACAAGTGGTTCAGATGTTCAAGCCCCTGCTGTTGCTGCATTGCCTGTCCTTACACCTGTACCTATGGCCTCATGGGACCTTCCCTATGATTAATTGAGCGGGAGGGACAAAAATATTTGTTTACAGATATGTCTGCATAGTATGTTGACACAACTGAGGGTCAGCTCGTCTAGCACTAATGTCTTCTGAGCCCCAAGGGCAGAATTCTGAATATTTTGTTTACTTCCCTGAAAAGATGGATAGGCGAAGGTGATTACAGGGCAGATATTTAACAGTTTGGCTAGATGGTCAGAAACTTAGAAACCACAAGACTGGAGGATTGCTGAGAAGAAGGTCTGAGGAAAGAGTATATGAATAGGACTTTTGCAATGGGATTGTTATTGTTAATTTGTTAATGGGACTGTTAATGGGGACTGTTATGGTTAATTTTATGTATCAAACTGATTGGGCCATCTGGATGTTTGTGGAAGAGATTAACATTTGAATTGGTTGACTGAGTCAACTGTTTGCTCTCCCCAATGTGGGTGGATCTCATCTAACCCTTTGGAGACCCAAATAGAACAAAAGGTAGGGTAAGAGAGAAATCAGTTTCTCTGTCTGAATCTTTTTCAGATAGACATTGAGCTTTTTCTGCACCTGGAGCATGACTCACACCACTAGCTCTCCTGGATTCTCAAGCCCTCAGGCTTAGACTGGAACTATACCACCAGCTTTCCAGGGTCTCCAGCTTGAAGAAGGCAGATGATGAGACTGAGCTCCCCTAATTGTGCAAGCCAATTCCTTATAATTCTGTTTTTCTTTCAATGAGAGGATCACATGGATGGTGTATGGGATACACACAAACATTCTGTTGTTTCTATTTCTATTTGTTCTATTTTTCTGGAAAATCCTGAATAATACAGTGACAGAGAATATTTATGTCTGATGTGAGTGTTCACCAAAGGGAAACCTTGTAGATCACTCTTATCAGGTAACAAGATGATCTATCAATGGATGTTGGTCAGTCTCTTTCCCTAGCTATCCTGTCCTTTTTCAGTGGGTTTTATGAGCAAAATGGCTAGGGTTGCAGGAATGGAGGTTATTATTTATAGGCTCAAAATTAGGGCCTTGCTTTTACCAAGACTGAAATGGTTATCATTGCTGCTGAGTATATAGCCTGCCAATAATGGCCCATTTTTGAAGCCCTGGTAAGATACATGGCCTGTAGGGCATGTGGCATAGTGATCATGTTGGGCGTCTTCTATCATGGACGGGGCAGTAGTTTGTCCTCACAGGAAAAGAGGCTTACTCTGTCCTTCTTGCTGTCAATGCAGTGCTCAAAGTACCACCATCCAGGACTAACTGAATGCCTCAAGGTATCCCAAATAATCTTACTTTTTAAAAAACATATTTTATTTAAATTCAATTTGCCAACATATAGTATAACACCCAATGCTCATCTCATCAAGTGCCCTCCTTAGTGCTTATCACTCAGTCACCCCATCCTCCCCTTCTGCAACCTTTGTTTCCCAGAGTCTCACATGGTTTGTCTTCCTCTCTAATTTTTCCTCACTCTGTTTCCCTCATTTCCTTTATAGCCTCTTTCACTATTTCTTACATTCCATGTATGAGGGAAACCATATGATGATTGTCCTTGTCCGATTGACTTACTTCACTCAACATAATACCCTCCAGTTCCTCCATGTTGAAGTAAATGGTAGGTATTCATCCTTTCTGATGGCTGAGTAATATTCCATTATATATATATTCCATTATATATTTATGTTATATATAATACATAATATATGTTAATAATATATATATCTCACATGTTCTTCATCCATTCATCCATTCCACAGTTTGGCTATTGTGGACATTGCTGCTCTGAACATTGGGGGGCAGGTACCCCTTCATTTCACTGCATCTGTATCTTTGGGGTAAATACCGAGTAGTGCAATTTGCAGGGTCATAGAGTAGCTCTATTTTTATCTTCTTGAGGAACCTCCATACTGTTTTCCAGAGTGGCTGCTGTACCAGCTTGCATTCCCACCAACAGTGCAAGAGGGTTC
Organism: Vulpes lagopus; assembly: GCF_018345385.1. Classification (NCBI taxonomy): domain Eukaryota; kingdom Metazoa; phylum Chordata; class Mammalia; order Carnivora; family Canidae; genus Vulpes; species Vulpes lagopus. Next base: position 96,016,506 of record NC_054824.1, on the reverse strand, counting down.
CCCTTTCTCCACATCCTCACCAACGTTTGTTGTTTCCTGTCTATTAGTTTTAGCCATTCTCACTGGTGTAAAGTGGTATCTCATTGTGGTTTTGATTTGTATTTCCCTGATGGCAAGTGATGTGGAGTATTTTTTCATGTGCTTGTTGGCCACGTGTAGATCTTCTTTGAAGAAATGTCTGTTCATGTTCTCAGCCCATTTCATGACTGGATTGTTTGTTTCTTGGATGTTGAGTTTAATAAATTCTTTATGGATCTTGGATACTAGCCCTTTACCTGGTATGTCATTTGCCAATATCTTCTTCCATTCTATAGGTTGTCTTTTAGTTTTGTTGACTATTTCCTTTGCTGTGCAGAAGGTTTTTTGTCTTGATGAAGTTCCAATAGTTCATTTTTGCTTTTGTTGCCCTTGTCTTCATAGATGTGTCTTGCAAGAAGTTGCTGTGGTCAGATGATCTTACTTTTGATAGGCTGTTGTACAATAAAAAACATAGAAACAATGAGCTTAAACCCAGGTGTATGTTCACTGGTTTTATCATTTATCCCTTCACCCCAAAACACAGATGGCCTAACAGAACAGTAGAGTGGCCTATTAGAGACATAGTTATAAAGCTGCCTGGGCGACAATACTTGTGGATTTGAAGACTGTCATACGTGATGCAATATATGCTTTGAACCAATGAGCATGTTGAATGTTATTTCTTCCAGCCAGAATATCAGAGTCTGGGGACCAAGGGATTTAAGTAGATTTATTCACTTTTATTCCAAATAATACTCTCAAAATTTATTCTTTCTCTTTCTATATGTTTTTGGTCCCGATGGTATAAACTCTTATTTCCTAAAAAGGGAATGATCACACTAGGAGACTGAAAGAGGGTTCCATTTCATTAAAACCAGAGATTACCATATGTCATCTTTGCCCTTCTCAGGCCTCCGCTAAACCAAAAAGCAATTAAAGCAGTTGCTCTCCTGACTGCAGGGACTGGTCCTAGTTATCAGGGTGAAAGAGGGTTGCTGCTACACAGTTGTGGCAAGGAAGAGTGGAACCCAGGGAATTTCCTTTAGATACCTTTTGGTACTTCCATGACAAGTGGTAAGAGCTAATGGATGGTATCGTAACTTAATAATCAAGGCCAGAAGATTCCAGTGAAAGCACATCTTTGAGAGCATTGGATACCTGGGTATATATATATAAAACAAAATGGATAGTTTAGATGCTCCCCGAATTCACTTTCACCTTGGAGACTATACATCAGTCTAACCTCCAAGCAGAAGACTCCTTTACACTTCAGATTCTATTTTATCGTCATTATATCATGGTAGCTCAAATGTATGCCTTCTCTTGAAACTCTGTTTTGTTCTTCTACTTTTCTAGTCTAACGATCAATCACCTCGTTCAAATGGGAGTATCAGATGTAAAAATATATGGCAAATTACATGGGAAAGGTATTATGATGAATAAAGATCTTGAGCATTAAAATTTGAAGTAGATTACATGGTAAGTCATAGTTGTACTATGTGATCATTTGAATTAATTTGAATTGATTTTGTTTGGTAACTGGTCCCTTAACAATGCTACTCTAATAGAGCCTAACTAGGTTGATTAGATCACACATTTAATAATCACGTTTGGAGTACTCAGTCTTTGCTTGCTGGTTCTCAGACTAACCCAAGAGTTCAAAGTCAGATCTGCTTTTTTATTACCTGGTTTTTAAGAGATTTTCCCTATATCTACCAAATAAAATCTCTTTACAAGACAAGTAAGACCCACCTGTGCAAAAAAAAAGACTTACATGTTTAAGCTGACTTGCCTCTGGACAATAACATATTCTTTTTTCATGGTTCTTGTCTGACCTCCCCCAATTATACTGCCTTTTCCCTTAAAGCTCCCTTTTCTCTCAGAGCTTTTCTGTTTTCCTTGCTCATTGATCCCAGTGTTTATAGAGCTGAGCTTCCTCCTCACTTATTTTGTGTCTGGTGACAAAATCCAGGGAGTCCCAACATAGTCCAAAATTAGGCCTGTTTCTAAAATTAAATTTGTATTATGATTGTTATCTGTATTATGATTGTATTATGATGTATTTGTATTTGTATTATGATTGACCGAGGCCAAAGGTAAATTTACATGGTAAAGGAGCCAGAGAATGATATAGTTGTAAGAGTTAAGGGGAATCCATTTTAGTCTGATCCTCTCATTTTGTAGATAAGAATAATGCGGCCCTAAGGATTACTTAGTGCCTTATTAGGAACGAGTGTCCAAATATTCTGATTTTGATTCAATATAAATTCCCTAACATCATGCTGCTCATGATATTACTTTTAGGCTATAGAGTTCGTTATTTTCAGATCCCAAACTTTATATTCCATAACTTTTCGTATCTACACAGTATTTTATAGCTTTTAAACAACAACTTAATTTGATAAGTAATACCTACACTTCAAAGGCAATTGTATATTCTTTTCAAACCTTCCATCCTTTTTTAAAAGGAGGTTTTACTATACTTCCCTATTCTCTGAACAACTGTTGTTAAGATTGTTCCAGCAGACCAAAACACAGGGTATGTTTTTTAAAATTTTAGGTAGGCAAAGTCATTTTTATCTTTAGCTTTTTCACAGATTTTATTTTGTCCCTATAATTTTTTTTAGGATGTCTTAGAACTTTATATTATAGGTATTCAAACACATATATTTTCTGACAATGGCCCATTGTTCTGTTACTCTACTTTCAAGCAAATTTCAAATTTAGTGATCTAAATCACATGAGGGATAGTTGTTGGAACCATATATTGGATTAGTTTTCTCGGTTTTTGATATCTGAGGAAGAAGCCCTACTAATAAACGGAGCTTGTCCTGCAGTCTATTGGCAACTATGTATCACGGTTGGTTAAACAATGCTGAGGGCTTTCAGTAATGGGTGAAGTTTCTAAAGTCTCTGGATTACTCTGGGGCTATGTACAAAAGCCATATCTGGACATGTAAAGTGGAAAATTGAAATGATTTATGTATCTTGATAATTCAAATAAATGTTCTAACATTTACCTCAATTATCTTGAATCTGCAAGAAAATGTGTTATGTTTGAATTAGTAGGAAAACTGCCTCAGTGTTTTATTCCAATTTACACGTCCAGATATAGCTTTTGGGTAGTAATAATAGCGATGGCTTCCATTATGTTGTAGGCACTATTAGGTGATTTTCATATATTATTTCTAACCCTCATACCAACCCCACAAACTAAGCACATCATTTTACCCATGAGGAATCTAAGCATCTAGAGGTTACAGGATTTATGAAGAGCTTGAAGTAGTAATTTTCTTTGAAGTAAATTGGCAAAGTGATGAAAGAAAGCAATACATGTTAAGTCTCAGGAAATGAATAAATGCTTGCAACATTATTTATCAGTCTGAAAAGATAAGAAATCCAAAGTTTGTTGTGCTTCAGGACTCAAGTCTTCACTCGTTTTGCATGGCCAAAGTGATAATGTTGGTGATAATGTTGGTCTCTGCCTTCCTTTCTTTGTGACTTTCGATCATTATTTCAATACTTGTTTTTTTCTTTTCTTTTTTAAAGTTTAATTTCATTTTCCAAATCTTTAGTGCCTCACTTGAAACTAAAAGGCTTAAAAAAAAAAAGAAAAAAAAGATATTGTGTTCCGTATACAACAACATATGTCAAAATACCAAGTTACATCCTCCTTCTAAGGCAATAATTTGCACAACCAAGCTATATTTGAATGCATTAACTTGCTACAATTTTGACAGAGGCAGTCTGTGTGCACAAATCCCTCGAATACTGATGGGATTGTGATTATACTCTGAAAAGAGAAGAGTCTGAATACAGATTTTAGAGGACCAGAAAGTGTTTAATGTCTCATTGTTTGCATCGAGATGCTAAATCACATTCAAGTCAATGACTCTGATCTTCATATCAATGCACAAATGGAACAGAAGAGAAAAGCCAGGAAAGCTGTTTTCTCAGTGAAACACTGATTTTGTTCTCATGTTACCAGCAAGAGACCATTTGGGATATTTAAGCCTGAGGTTGAGTGCTCCGCATTTGTTAGAGCTCCTCAATGTTTGAAATGGGTTTTCCCTTTAGGGAGCCCATCCATTTGGACAAGTGCTACATCAGATCAAAAGACATGGGAAGAGGTATTTTGCACACAGATTGAATTTTTTTCTGGCAAAATAACATAGCTTTTTAGCACAACATTGTCTATTCTCTACTGAGTGTTCCTTTTTTTTTTTTTTTTTTTTTTTAAATAGTTGGAGTCTGTTTTCCAATAAGTGTCAGGCTTTTTTCATGTGGCAAATTGGCTAGCAGCCACCTGGAGATCATTTGAAATGAAAGCTGGCGTTATGGGATTTAGTTTCTCAGCTCCAGTTGGTATTGTTCTCTAGTTTATTAAATGTTGATCAGATCGTTCATTGTATTGAAATTATTAGTCATCTGATTTTTGTGTTACTATTTGAGAAACAAAGACTAATATAAACTTTTAAACTTTTGGTTATAACGATATTCTGTTAAAAATGTCATGGAACTACTAATAAGAAATCGTGTGTATAGTTTTTTTTAAAAATGTGTTTCCATTGTGAGAAAGGCAGTGTCCTTAGCATCTCAAGGCATTCAACACCCTAAAATAGTGTGATGTGAGAGACAGTAAACCCAAATTACTGTTTTAACTAAAATGAAAGGTTAATCTAGCAATGGAAAGCAACGGCCACATTTTACTTCCGAATGGCTGATGCTGATTCGTTTTAGGTGAACATTGTTTACAAGAGCCTGGAACACAAATCCTGAGCCACGTTCTATGATAAATCGATACTGGGTAGTTGGACAGAGCTCCAGAAAGAGTGCCACTGTAAGGGAAGAGTAGGGAAAGGAGAAAATGAGAGAAGGGTTTTATCTGCTTTCCTCCACTGTGCATTTAGGAGAATTCTTGGCATGACTGATCCAGTTTTCCTGTTGTCATTAGCAATAGCCGCCAATCACGGCTAATCACCTACTTCCAAAATGAAAAGAGAGTTGGCCAAGGTGCAGTTGGAACCACTGCTGCTGCATCCCTGGGGATATTACTGGAAACTTTACAAATTCTTGTTTCTAAACCACTGTCTTGATACAACATAATGGAAAATTGGAGCAATTATTCAGATAATATGTGCAAACAGTACATTTTCACCTTTGGTTTATTGAAGATAAATCTTCATCTTCCTAGATGGTTTTGCCTAACTTGTAGTACTTCTTGCTAAAACCATTATCTTTCCCCAAAATTCTACTTAATTCATGTTTGAATCCCTCTACATCTTGCCTTGAAAGGTGCTGTAATCCATTAGTTGCTGGATAACCATTCACTGCTTTTAAAGCTAATTATTTTCCTTGTAACTATGAGGCAGTATAGCACAGCGATTAGAACACTATCTAGTGGGATGCCTGGGTGGTTTAGTGGTTGGGTGCCTGCCTTTGGCTCAGGTCGTGATCCCAGGATCTGGGATCGAGTTCCACATTGGGCTCCCTGTGAGGAGTCTGCTTCTCCCTCTGCCTGTGTCTCTGTCTGTGTCTCTCATGAATAAATCAAATAAATCTAAAAAAAAAAAAAAAATCAAACAAACCACTATCTAGTGTCAGACTGCCTAAATTCAAATATTATCTCCTCTACCTGATGGCTGGGTGCAAGTCATTGGGCTCTCTGGGGCCCCATTTCTTTGTGTGTGGGACGGGGATAATAATATGACCATTCTCATGGGCTACGATTCAGCTGATGTATATCTGTGTACCATTTGTCAAAACACTGAAATGCTTTCACATTGATCAATAAATAGCTGCAGCCTTGGGCCCCCAGAATGCCTCCCCACTTTTCTCCAGTGTAGCTTTGCTCTTCCCTGATTCTGAAAGGAAGTGTTTGCTCAGTTGAGCACCTTCTGGATGTTGCCTTAGCACTATGTCCCCCCTATTTATCTGTCCTCACAGGTCAGTGCCCATGTGGTACCTGTTCACAAATGTTTTTAATATCGCTCTCCTTATAGAGTCATTGTGAATTTTAAATGATATGACATATATTGATATGTTTTAGAATAGTACCTGGTGCCCATTAAGCACTGTTCAAGTTGCTATTATAAATAAATGGTAAGTTTTAAAAGGCAAGGACAGTGTCTTCTATGTATTTTGCACATCTCCCTAAGCACAGTCCAGTAGGTGGGCATTCTATTCATTCAATCCTTTTAAAAATTAAATTAGGTTCAACTTAATTTATTTTTTAATTTAATTATTAATTTTAAATTTAATTTTATTGTGGTCAGAACACACCATGAGATCTACTTTCTTAATAAACATTTGTGTATATACAATATATTATTTACTACAGGCAAGAAGTTGTACATCAGAGGTCTAGAGCTTATTTGCCTTGCATAACTGAAACTTTATACTCATTGAACAGCAACTCCCTATTTTTCCCTCTCCCCCAGCTCCTGGTGACCATTTCACTCTCTGCTACTCTGAATTTAACTATTTTAGATACCTCATGTAAGTGGAATCATTCAGTATTTGTCCTTCTGGAAATGGCTAATTTCGCTTAGTGTAATATGCTCAAGGTTCATCCATGTTGTCACATTTTGCAGAACTTTCTTTTTTGAGGAATGAGGAAATTCTGGATGATTTTCCATTGCATATGAATACCACATTTTCTTTATCCATTCATCTGTTGATGGACGTTTAGGTTGTTTCCACATCTTGACTATTGTGAATAGTGCTGCAGTGAACATGGGAGTATTAATATTTCTTTGACATATTAATTTTAATATTTTGGATAAATTTTCAGAAGTGAGATTGCTAGATCACATGACAGTCCTAGTTTTAATTTGTGAAGAAATTTTTCTTACGATTTCCATAATGGTTGCACCATTTTACATTATGGCCAATAGCACATGAGAGGTCCAATATCTTCACATCCTTGCCAACCCTTATTGTCTTTTTGGTCATCCTGACAGGTGTGAGGTTGTATCTCATTGTGGTTTCGATTTGTATTTCCCTGATGATTAGTGATGTTGAATATCTTTTAATATACCGACTTGTCTTCTTTGGAGGAACGTCTATTCAAGGCCTTTGCTCATTAAAAAACTCGAGTTTTTAGTTTTTTATTGTTTTACTATTGAGTTTTAAAAATTCCTTGTATATTTTTTAAAATTAATCCTTTATCAGATATATGATTTGCAAATATTTTCTATTTGATAGATTGCATTCTCATCCTGGTGGCTTTTTTTCCCCCGCCCTGTACAGAAGCTTTTTAGTCCCACTTGTTTCCTTTTTTTCTTTTGTTCCTTGAGCTTTTGGTGTCATATCCATGAAATCACTGCTAAGACCAATGTCATACAGCTTTTCCCCTGTTTTCTTCTAGGAGTTTTATGATTTCAGGTCTTACTGAAATGTAATCCATTTGGAGCTAATTTTTATACATGGTATAAGATAAAAGTCCAATTTTATTCTTTTTTTTATAAAGATTTTATTTACTTATTCATGAGAAATACGGAGAGAGAGGGGCAGAGATATGGGCAGAGGGAGAAGCAGGCTCTCCACAGGGAGTCCAATGCAGAACTTGATCCCCAGACTTAGGATCACACCCTGAGCCAAAGGCAGATGTTCAACTGCTGAATCACCCAGGTGTCTCCAATTTTATTTTTTCACATGTGAATATCCAGTTTTCCCAACACTCTTTGTTGATGAGACTATCCTTTCTCCATTGTGTATTTTTGGCACCCTTACTGAAGATCATTTAACTGTATATGCATGGATTTATTTTTGGGCTCTCTATTCGGTTCCATTGGTTTATATGTCTATCTTTTTGCCAGTACTGTGCTGTTTTAATTACTGTAGCTGTAGCTTTGTAATATATTTTGAAATCACAAAGTGTGAGGACTCCAGTTTTGTTCTTTTTCAAGATTTTTAATCAAGATCCTTTGTGAATTCTTATGAACTTTAGAATTTTTTTCCATTTCTGTAAAAAAAAAAATAACATTTGGAATTTGATAGGAATTTCATCTCTAGGCTGCTTTGGATGGTATAGATATTTTAACAATATTAACTCTTCTAATCCATGAACATATTTATGTTTCCATTCATCTGTATCTTCTTTGATTTTTTTCATCAATATTTTGTAGT